>NC_142091.1:75854724-77346014 GCF_054644295.1 Miniopterus natalensis | reverse complement strand
TTACCCAGCCATCACTTCCCATCCACTCACCCACCCACCCATCCTGCTACCCACCCATCCATCCACCCACCCACTTCCTATTTGCCCATCCACCCACCACCCATCACCCATCCACCCATCACCCATCTACCTCCTCACCCATCACCCAACCACCCATCCATCCATCACCCATCCACCCATCACCCATCCACCCATCACCCATCCACCCAACCACCCATCCACACATTCAACTACAGTGGTGCCTCGGTGTCCGAATGTCTCCGTGGACGAACATTTCAGTTTCCGAACGCCGTAAACCCAGAAGTCAACGCCTCGGAAGCTGAACCTGCCACACGGCTCCCGCTGAGGGCAAGATCCCAAGGCCCAGCTGCCGGTTGTTGAGCTCTTGGTTTTTGAACGTTTCAGAACTCGAACGGTCCTTCCGGAACGGATCGCATTCGAAAACCGAGGGACCACTGTACCTACCCACCCCATCCTTCCATCTGCCCACCCACTCATCCGCACCCCCCCACTCACCCCTCCAGTCCTTAATCAGCCACCCACCCAACACTTACCCGCCCGTCCATCCGTCTACCCACCCTCCTTCCCATCCACCCACCCGCTCACTCTGCCGTCTACCCACCCACACGTTTAGTGTAAGTGCCTGACATGAAGCTTCTGGTTGCTGAGGCCCCATCTCAAAGGCATCCATCACCCGTAAACACATGGCCGGCTCCACCGGCCACCCCAACCTTGAAGCCCTGAGTAACCCTGCCTTTCCCTCCTGAACCTTAATTCCTGCCCTTGTGTTTTAACTTTGCCAATAAGGAGTGAACCTGCGAAACCCTAGGCACCCACCCTTGACCCCAATAAAGGCAGAGCCCCGGCCACGCTGCCCCGTCCGCCTCACTGTGTGGCCCTGGGCTCCAGGTGGACCCTCCGGACCTAATAAACCTGTGTTTTCAAACTTCCCGACAGTTGGTGCTGAGGTTTGTCTTGTAGTCATAGTAAGAACCGCGGGGCCGGCAGCCGCAGCACTGGCTCTGGTTGGGGCAACGGCCGTGGGGGAACCCAGGAGAGTGAGTGACCCAGGCCTCCTAAACAGTAGCATCACCATCGACAGGCCGGGTCCCACACAACACAGCCCTGTACCCACCCTCTACCCACCCCCCCGAACCCTAAAGCACCTACGGCTCCTGGCCTGCAGTGGGGCAGACACAGAGGCGGAAGCAGGGGTGCCCAGTGTTCCGGAGACCCCGTGTCACGCTAGGACAGTGTGGGGGCCGGAACGGGTGGAGGCCAGCCCGCCGGGTTCCAGTGGGCTGCCTGCCTGACTACCTGCTCGGTGTAGGCCTTGGACCAGCCGACCTCCAGGCGCCTGGTGGACTCGGTCAGTGATCCCCACCCCCACTCAGTCTTACACTGCCCCAGGGTCCAAGGCCATCTGCCCCCCAGGGGGTCACCCCACCACCCACAGCCGCAGGTACTCAGGAGCATTAGGGGTGGGGGAGCACCTCCCTGCTGCTGGAGGCAGCCACCAGCTTTTTCCAGTTCTCCTTTTATTGACTCCAAGGGGCTGCCAGAGTTATAAATAGATGTTCTTGAGCTAAAAATAGCTCTGCTGGAGCCAGCCGTGTTTCTAGCTTCCAGCCTCGGAGAGCTCTCAAGGATGCAGGATTCAAGGACCCGGGCTCCGCCCGCAGCGCCGATGTGTGTACGCCGACCCGCTCGCACGTGCTCTCACAGACACACGTGCGCACACGGGCCTGGTCGGCATCGCTGGTGTGGGCTGCCAGCCTGGCCTGCTCGGAAAGCGGGAAGGGTCCTAGGAGAAGCAGCCAAGCCTCCAAGGTCAGGCCCCTCTGAGGTCTCCTGCGGTATTTGCTGCAGGACATGGGGTCAAAGGCGCAGGCCTGTTTGGCGCTGCCTGGGAAATACCTGGAGGGGTGCCGGGCACACAGTGGGTGTCCAGCATAGGAGCCCTGTTATGGTAACCGCCAGGCAAACTTGGGAGTGACCCAGGGCAGGCCTGTCTGAAAGCCCGTCCTGGGAGAGCAGCGTAGGAATCCCCAGGCGGCCCGGGGCTGCCTCCGGGGAGAGGAACCCAGTGCTGGGGACGCTGGTGGGGGCAACACCAGAGGCCCTGGTACCATGTGAACATGTTATTTTGATAAATCACGTACATACTGTTTAAAAAGGGGGCTGCAGACCCTAGATAGCTGGACCCCATTTCTGATGAAAGGAATGTGCCCACGTGGGACACGAGGCGCCTGCATCCAGTCACGCCCAGGGGTCACTCCTGGGGAGCGGGGCAGGGGCAGCTGAAGGGCAAACTGAGTTTTTATTTTATGTGGTTCTAAGTTTATTTTATGCGGTTCGAAGCTAGTTAAGGCTTCCCCGGCAGTACCGAGGTTCTCCATCGGGGGGCGCAGCGGAGGTGCGCGCCTGGCCCTCTCCACACCCTGCCCCCCTCCAGTGATGCCCCACCCTGCCCGACCCACCCTCTGCCCTCTGCCCTCTAGGGTCCGGGCAATCCAGCTTTCCAGGCCCAGCACCCCAGCCTCCGGGCCTCAGAGGGGCCTCCAGGAGCCCTCCCCGCCCTCCCACCGCCAGCCTGATGAAAGAGGCAGCCAGAGGCTCGGAGAAAACATCCATCTCAGGATTTATTACAACACGTTTTTTCCAAATACAAAAGAAGGGGACAGGGCAGGAGCAGAGAGTGTGGCCGCGCTGAGGCAGGGGGTCCGAGGCAGGGGCGGTGGGCAGCCGGCCCAGTCCAGAGAGACTGGGAGCCGTGCAGGGGGAGACCTGCCGCGTCTAACGCTGCTGGACTTTCCAGCAGATAACAGGAGGGGGCCGATCCATTCTGGGGCCATCCCAAGGCCAGGGCGTAGGGGTGGGGGGCCGGGCAGGAGGGTAGAGAGGACTGAGGCCCCCCCTCCCTGCCTGGAGCAGGGGGTGGAAATGACCAGGGAGGGCCCCCCTCCAGCACACAAGGGGACCTTCTCCTGCATTGCAGCTGCTCACTTTGGGGTGACCAGCGCCTCAAGAGCAAGAGCCCCCCTGCCCTCCAGGACAGAAGCCATGAGAGTTGCTGCAGCCTGCAGAAAGGGCGAGGGAGGGGAGGACCGGCCGCCGGGCCCGCCTCCAGAGCGCCGGGCCCAACCAGTGGCCCAGACCACTGTCTCCTGGACAGCACAGGGGTGGGGCGCGGAGGGGGGGCCAGTGCATCCTCCGCAGCAGCATCACCTCAGAAACCCAACCCGACAGACAAACAGGAGGCAAATTTACATAATCAACAATAATAGTAAATAACCAATAATAATAAATACTTAAACCTCTAATCCATAGATTGCAAATACAACAATGATAGCTTATTTCTTGGGGATCAGGGTGGGGACAGAGAGAACAGGAACAGGACTTCCGCTTAAAGGAGGCATGACAGGGACACAGGGCTGTGGGCGCAAAGAAGGACAAATAGAAACAGCCGGAGAGGCGGCTGGGTGGGCAGGCACATCCCACCCTGCCTGAGGACGCGGTCCTGCCGGGGGCCACCCCGCCCGCCAAGCCCCTGGCCTCTTCCCGAGGAGACCGGCCCCAACTCCTAGACTCTGGGACTTCTGAAGGTCATGGGGGACATCTACTCCTGCCTCCAAAAACCTTGGATCCCAATACCCGGAGTGGGTGCCCTCACTCCCAGGCTGGCCCCACTGGGACAAAAGCCATCTGAGGTGGGGACTGGCGCATCGCCGTGAAGGTACCGGGAGACTTCGGAGGGGAGAACTACCCGGGGAAGGGGTGTGCAGGGGGTTTCTCTCCTCTGAGGCCCATCTGGGGGTGGGGCAGACATGGGGGGACACGTCCTACATCTGCCTGGAGCTGGCTCTCCCAGAGCCGAGGACCCCCCCCCACACACACACAAGCATAGGGTCTGACAGGTGCTTCAGGGCCCGCCCTCTGCATGGCAGCCGCTCCTCACGGCCCCTCCTGACTTCCAAGTCTGGCCTCGGGCGGGGCTGGTGGAGGGAAGAGCCCAGAACAAGACCCTAAAGCCATCTGCCCTCTGACCAGTGGCGCCAGCGTGGACCAGCCCAGCTCCTCCCACCAGCCAGACACCCCAGAGGCCAAGCTCCTCTTCCTGGGTTTCCCCCACCTGCAGGTGGAGCTCGGGGGACACCCGCAGAGCAAAGGGGAGGGGCGCAGCCTCCTCTGAACAGCCCTGCTGGGCTGGGGCAGGAGTGGGGGGCAGTTCACCTCCATCCCTGCTCTGCGACCCAGAGCATCTGACACTCAAGAGTCCCCTTCACCAAGTCCTACCCTGTTCTCTACCCCAGCCCCTGGCACACCCTGGCCTTGGCGGGCCCAGTGCCAGTCAACACCTGCCAGGCCTGGGCCTGGGAGACGGGCAGTGGGGGTGCCCTCCTTGGCACCAAGACACGGTGCCCGAGGCTGGCAGGGGGTGGCAGGGACTCCCGGACCACAGCTCCTATGGCTTTGGTGCAGAGCCCAAGAAAGGAGCCGAGAAGGAAGGGGGGGAGGGTGGGTGGGGAGGGCAGGCACAGAGTTTCTGCGGCTCAGTGTGTGGCAAAGTTTTTTTTTTTTCTTTTTCCCCCTTTTTCTTAAGTAAAAAGTGCATGAAAGCTCGGCAGCCTCTTTGCAATGGTCAGCAGTGTTTCCTCGGGGATGGGGGTGGCGGGGAGGGGACCCCCCCAGGCCCGGCACCCCAGCTTGCGCCTGAAGGTGGCCTCGTATTGCTTAAAAACGTGTCTCAGTTTAAATACCAGACTAAAAATAGAGCTCGGAGGACCACCCTCGCGGTTGCCAAGTCATTGCCAGAATGAACAGCTTCAATAAATAAAAAATCGAAATATTTACTTCTCGATAAAAATCGCAGTAAAACCATTTACCTTTCTTTGCATTATATATAATATATATTTATAGTGGGCCCGGCTGCTGGCGGCCCAGCCGAGGGCAGCGGAGGGCTCGGGGGCGCTGGGTCCCCACGGAGGGGCCGTTCCTGGCCGCCGTCAGGACACCTCGATGACCTCCACGCTGCCCGAGAAGCTGGCCTGCTTGCCCAGGGCGGCCAGCTCCTCGCCGCGGGCACGCCCCTCCACCATGCCCTCCTCGAACTCCATCTGGCAGCTTCGACGCTTAAACTGCGTCTCTGGGGCTGGCTCGTCGGGCCAGCTGGTCCGCGGGTCCCGGGACTCGGCTCTGGCCGCCTCCCTGCGCCGCAAGTCGCCACCACCGTTGCCCTGCGCGCCTCCCAGGCCGAGGGGCGCAAACCGAACGCCCTGTGCGCCCTCGGGGCTGAAGCACCAGAGCCCATCGGGCGACGGTGTGCCGGGGGAGTCCAGGGGAGGTGCCCAGCCCCCGGGGCTGGACGGCTGGCCTGGGCCAGGGAGCCCGGGCGCCGACAGGGCAGAGAGGCCATGCCGTGGAGTCTGCCGGGCGGAGTCCCCGAAGTTTAGGCCGAGGCCATGCGCTGGGGAGCGCGCTGGGGAGCCTGCTGGAGGCCGGAGCCGCCGGCGGGGCCGCGGACGCGCCTCGGGCGCTGCATCTGGGCTGTCGGGGCTGGGCGAGGGCAGGCCTAGCGCGGCCCCTGACGGGCTGTCCAGCTTGCAGAGCTTGGGGGCCTCCCCGGGGTCAGGGGGCCCGGGGTCCTCCGGCCGCCGGCTGGGGGCGTAGGCCGACTTGATGTCCAGCGAGAAGGAGCGCTTGAGGCGGTTGGTGTCCTGGAGGCGGTCGGAGGAGAGGTGCAGGCCGTGCAGGCCCTGCTGCAGGGCGCTGGTGGCCGGGGCCGGGGCGGGCGACGGGGGCTCCCTGCCCGCGCTCGGCTTGCCCTCCCTGGCTGAGTTGGCCGCTGCGCTCCCGGTGGCAGCGCTCTCTGAGGTAGGTGGTGGCAGTGGCGGCAGTGGGGCCGCGGGGCCCGGGAGGTGCTCGGGCGTCCCTGGGAGGGGCGCCCCCTCGCCATGCAGGGCGGCCAGCAGCTTCAGGCTTCGCTCATACTCCAGCAGCTGGCCCAGGAAGTTGAAGTTGGGCGAAATGGACGGGCGCCGGTCCTTCACAAACCTGGGGCGAGAGGCGGCTGGGTGGCCACAGGGCTTCCCACCAGGCCAGGCTGCCCACCCGCCTCTCTCCTGCACCCACTGCCCACTCCTGGGCACCCAGGCTTCTGCGCAGACCCGCATGTGCTGGGGCCGGATCCAGGCCTCCCCCTCCCCTTCCCCAGCCAGGGGGTCCTGAACCGCGGGCCGCTCTGATGCCAGTAGGTAGAGAGCGGAGGAGAGGGGGCGGTTTCCAGCCTCAGAAGGGAAGCCTGGCAGGCTACCTGTAGGCGTCGTCCGAGGACATGCCCATGGTCTTCATGATGTAGGCGATGGCGATAGTGGCAGAGCGGGAGATGCCAGCCAGACAGTGGACAATGACTTGGCAGCTGGACAGCTTGGCTTTATCTGGGGGCAGGGGGACCAGGTGAGTGCTGGGGTTTCCACTCCTCCCTTCCCCCAGGTGGGGAACTGCGACCCTCCCTCAGAACTGCTAATAATCCCAGCTGCTTGTTGGGGAACAGCCCCTCCCACCTGAGCACCCGCCCCTCCTCCCGCCCTCCCCCAGGAGTGGGGGGCCGGGCCCCTCACCGATGAACTCGATGGACTTGTCCAGCCAGGGCAGCAGCTTTTCACAGTAGTTGTCGTTGATGGGGATGCGCATGAAGCGGCTCTCGCAGATGAAGTCGGGCTTGGGGCAGGAGTTGCTGGCGTTGAGGACGTAGCTTATTCCGTTGCGGGTCATCAGGTCCTGCAGGGACAGCAGGTCAGGTTGGAAGGGGCTGCAGCTGGGCAGGCCCTTGAGGGCCCAGATCCAGGAGCCTCAGAAGCTGTGGGGGGCGGGGCTGGGTCCTGGAGCCCCGCCCGCCGGTCCCGGGATTTTAGGGCTGCCTGGGCGGTGGCTTTACCCTCTTTCCCCGTCACCATTTTTAAAACACGGGGTTCTTTCAGCGCTGGCCCGGGGCCCAGTGACATCAGCAGTTTGGTATGTGGGCTCTGCCGCCGAGGGGGCAGGGAGCTGCTTCTCCACCCCGGCCTGCTGGGCCCTTCCCCCAGCCGGGCTCTGGTCCTGCCAGGCCCCCTCTGGTCCTCCAGTGCCCCCAGCCGGCGCTCATCCACCCCCCCCCCACACACAGGCCATGGGCTCCTTTCCAGCCCCAGACAAGCCCAGGAGCTGCTTCTGGGCTCCTGCCTCCCCCCCCCCCCCCCCCCGCGGGCCTGTGCACACACCTTGTTCAGGACATCCTTCTGAGAGCCCAGGTACAGGTGAGGCAGGATGCGGGTCAGGCCCACGCTGGGCACGGGCAGGCAGGGCTGGGAGAGGCTCACGGGCAGCAGGGCGGCAGGCTTGCCCTCACAGAGGCCGGGGAAGCAGGAGGAGAAAGTGGCAAAGCCCCCTGCAGAAGGCGGAGCGAGGGCGCAGTCAGGCAGGGGGCTGGCTGGGGCAGGAGAGAGCCCAGGGCACTGACCCCACTGTGTCCCAGCCACACCCGACCTGGCCCCCACGGCTGACCCTGTGGCCTGAGCGCCCGGTCTCTGTGCTGGGTGCTGCGGGGCCATCTCACCAGGCTGCAGCTCAAAGCTCGTGCCGTGGGCAGTGACGACCTCTCCTACGCCCACATTCCTCCTCGCGCTACTTAGGCGCTGGCCCCACCGAGGACGCCACTGTGATGCCCATAAAATGGGGGGCCGAGGCGGCGGTCAGCTCAGCACGTGCAGGGCCCAGGCAGGGACAGGCTCCGAGGCCGTGCTTGGGGGGGAGTGGCTTCTGTTGAGGGTGTGGATCACACAGCCTCTCCATACCTGTGGCCGGGGCCAGGCTGGGCCTTCCACCTCCCCCCTGGGCTGATGCAATACCTCCCTGTCTCCATCTGGCTGGGAGCCCCAGGCCAGGCTTGGGTGCCAGGACCAGGAAGCAAGAGCTTCTGAGGAGGCCCTCCCCCTCCTCCTGGGCATGACATCACCCACTGGAATTGGCACAACCCGCAGGGGCATCTGCGCTCCGGTTATGGCTCCATTCCACCAGCAAAGACCAAGGAGCCGGGCACCCTGGGGACTGGGAGCACGCAGGGCAGGCAGCGGGCACGCAGACTACATGTGGCTGGCACGTGCCCTGCCACTGTGCCTGCAGAGCACATCTGAGTCCTGGGCCGTGAGTCGGAGGAGGGAGCCCCTCCCCCGGCCAGAATGACCGAGTGGGAGTCTTCCTGGGCACCCTCTGCCTCAGTGAGTGACCAGGGCAGAGCTGCTCCTCCTGCCTGCCACACACCAGGGTAGTAAGGCTCGTGGAAGATGACCGTGAGGACACACAGTACAGACTCGCTCACACCCGGCCTGGCTGGGTGACCACTGACTTGGACCAGCAACTGGGCAGTGCCCAGGGGCTGCCAGCTCTTGGTAGAACGAGGGCGGGACCTGGGGCTGACCACACTTCTGGGGACACAAGCCCCAGGGCACCTTCCCTGCTCCCAGCCCCAAGGGCGGTTATTTTGGGTCTTAGTGGACCAGCCCATCACGTGAGACAATGGGGCCAAGGCCTACCCCATCCCGCCGGAGGAGGCAGGAGAGTGAGGTGGGGTCTCAGGCCCCAGGACCCCCCAGTGCTCTCTCCTGCCCTGGTGGAAGGAAGCAGCTGATGCCAGAGACCTGGCTGATTCCCAAGGACAGGGGCCTGGGGGCCTCAGCCTTCACCCCGGCCCAGCTCAGGGTCCAGTTTGTACAGTCCCCCAACCAGATGCCTCCAGTGCCCCCAGCGAAGGCCTGACTTCTGGGGGGCATGGAGATGAGGGACCTCTGGGCTGGGGAGGAGGTGCCACCCTTGGAGGAGAAGCCATCCTTTCCTCGGCTGCAGCTCCCAGGCTCCCAGGCTTGGAGGCCGAGCTGGGTCCTGTGGTCAGCTCCTGCTCACCACCCAGAGCGGGGGACCCTCCATGTTCACAACAGCCTGGCCAAAGGGGGGTCCCACTAGTCTCTCTGCAGGTGCAGAGACCTGCCTGTCTTTGCTGCAATCCTCAGGAAAGGCCCCCAGGACTCCCTGGGTAGAGCCAACCGGCTT
Organism: Miniopterus natalensis; assembly: GCF_054644295.1. Lineage (NCBI taxonomy): Eukaryota > Metazoa > Chordata > Mammalia > Chiroptera > Miniopteridae > Miniopterus > Miniopterus natalensis. The sequence goes on along the minus strand of NC_142091.1, from coordinate 77,336,930 downwards.
GGGGTGCCCCCTACAAACCCCTATGGATGCCAGGCCTGGCAGGGTACCCAGCCCCTGGGCAGCTTCAGCCCCCCCCCCCCCAGGCTCTGGGATGGGCGGTGGGGAGTGAAGCAGGGCCAGCAGACCCGGGCCCTCCGCAGGTCCCCGCACCCCAGGCTTGGGAGGCGCCCCTCCCCCCAGGCATCCCTAAGGCCACCTTCCTTCAGGAGGCCCCCCTTCACCAGCCCCGCTGCCCTGCCCGGTGGCCCCGGCGCGCGCAGGGCCCGGGCTGCCCGCACAATGAGATCCTGGGCTCGCGCGCAAGCGCGTGCCCAGCGCGCCCACCCGCGCGCTCAGCGGCGCCGCCCCACGCGCGCTCCCGACCGAGGCCCCGCGCCGCGCCCGGGCAGGGTCCCGCCCGCCTCCGCAGGGGCTGCTCGGCCTCGGCCTCCAGCCAGGGCGCGAGGGGACGCGTGGGCCGGGCGCGGGGCGCACCCGCGGGCATCCCCGGTCCGCACGGTCCGCATCCCGCAGCGCGCATGGCGACCGCGGCCGGGGCTGCGGCTGCTTAAAGGGCCAGGCTCCCGGCCCCATCCCCACCCCACGTCGGGGCCCGAGGCTGGGTGGGGGCGGGGGCGGGGGTCCCAGCAGCCCATTCAGCGCCCCAGGGCGCCTGACCTCACTGCCCTCTCCTGCTTGCACCTCCCCGTGATGAGGTGGGGGGCCCTCCCTCCCTTCCTGGCGCTCCTCAGGGCCCCTCAACACCCCCCCTTTTCTGGCCTCTGCTGACTCACCCCTGTGCTGGGTTCCCCAGCTCCCCCTTTCTGGGTGGGCAGCACCCCTCTTCCCCACTCAGCCTGTCTTTCCCATTCTCACTGCTCGGGGACCTGCTTGCCTCCGCCTGGGAGCTGCGGGCAAGGCCGGGAGGCCCTCCCCACGTCTGGGTCCTGATCTGGTGCCCCCAGAGCCCTCCTTATTCCACAAGGGTCCTGACTTCTTTCTGCCTCGGCTCTCAGAGAAACGGGCCAAATACTCTAACCTTGCAGGTGGGGCAGCGAGGGGAGAAGAGAAGGCCAGATGGGGCACAGCTGGGTCCCAGGTAAGCCCTCCAGGTGCATCCTAGCCCATGCCTGCCCTGCCCAGTGCTGGGTGAGGGGCCCCAGGCCCCCCACTCCCCAAAGCGGGGGGAAGAGGGGGAGACAGTCCACTAGAGGCTCTGAGCTTCCCACTCCCCCCACCCCCACCCCTCCAGCCTGGGACCCTCTTCTCAGATTCCCGGCAGGGGCCCTGTGGCTCCCACTCATGCTAGGGTGCACGTGCACCCCCTGGGGATCCTGGCTGGGCCCTGGGAGAGTTCCTGTCCTGCCCAGGACACCTGTAAAAAGCCCAGACTGCTCCCCTCTCCCCCCTCCACTCCCACCCACTCAGCTCCCAAATCGAACCGGGTGGCGACACTATCAGTGTCTGCTATTCTGTGGCTTATGGTTCCACGTAGATGAAAATTCCACACCCCACCCAGACGAGCTCGACGAGGCCACGGGAGGTGGGACACGCCAGCAGGCGGGTGCTGGCCACTACAGCCACGCACAGACCACGCAGACCCAGACCTGCAGAGTGCCCGGCCTGCACCAGACACGCGTGCAGAGGGCCGCAGGCACACCTGGGCCGGCACACCTGGGCCACCCATGGCTCCTCCTCCTCCTCTGAGAGGTGTGCCCTCAGCAGCCTGGCCACAGCAGCCAGGAGACTGCCCACAGCGCCATTCGCAGGCTGTGGTGAAAGTCTGTGCTGCCTCCGGACACCAGTCCTGGAGGGCCAGCCTGGCGCCCACTGACCACCCCACCGGGGCCCGTGCACGGCCGCTACTCAGGGCACGGGGGCCGCCTGTGCAGAAACGCCCCTCAACTGTGTGATGGTGGGGTGACCCTCTATACCCTCCTGCACACTCCACCCACCCGCCAGAGCCCCTGGCACACACAGGGCAGGAGCACCCACGAAAGCCCCGGACCTGGGCAGGGAGGGTGCACGTCCCTGGGACAAGCCAGAGTCACCACCACCGGGTCCCAAGGGGTGGATTAAACAGAGGAGCCTCAGCCACTGCCCACAGGAGGAAGGAACCAGCTGAACCACAGTGGAGCCTGTGTGTGTGTGTGTGTGTGGAGGGGGGCTTCCCAGCCTGGGGGCGAGGCAGAGAGAGGTGTCCCGCACCCCTCCAGGCCCCTGGGAGCTCACCTGTGAGGATGGCCACGCTGTCAAAGCAGCCGTCCAGCTTACTGAGCAGGATGGAGAGGAAGCTGTCTGCGGCCAGCACGCTGGCGTCCCGGGTGCTCTGGTCATAGACGACCACATGCTGCGGCTCCTCGGCCTCCACCTGAGGGCCAGGAGGGGAGGGCACAGGTCAAGGCACCTCCAGACAGGGGCTCAGGTGACCGGATGGAGGGGTTGCTGGCACCCTGATGCCTTGACCGGAGGGCAGGCACCCAACCACCCACCTTATACCCAAACAGGTGTAAACGCCCCTGGCCACACAGCCAGGCCCTCAGAGCAGGCAGAGATGGGGGGCGCTGGTCCCCAGTGCAGCCACCTATGAGAGTGAAGGGAAGCATGCTTATGGGTGTCCACTGTGGGCCAGGCCCACGTGGAAGAGACACAAGCGAATGTGACAGGTCTCTAGCAGGCCCATGCAGGGCCCACGGTAACAGGACCGCACAGCCACGGCCTGGGCTGGCTCCCACGCTGGCCAAGGAAAGGGAAACCCGTCCTCCGCGTGCCCGGGAGGCATACTTTGGGGATTTGAAGGCAGGGTACCTTTGAGTCTGGGTTCTCTCCCTGCACCTCAGCCAGCTAAGGGAAACTGAGGGCTGCAGCAGGAGCCCCCCCAGTTCAGGAGGCAGCCGCTGGAGGCTCGGCTCCACCTGCCCTCCTTCCCCTCCAAGTGCCCAGCCTGGGGGCCAGATGTTCAGCGGCTTTTGCTCAGACGGCGGCTGATGCCTTCCTCCCCCCAACGCTCAACGCTTAAGCCAGCTGAGCCACCAACCCTGGCCTGATGATGTCACCAGCAGCCAATGGGATCGAGCCCTGGTGGGGAGTCCTCACTGGGGGTGATTAATGACCGGATTCCCCTCGTGGAGGCTGCAGGGAGCTGTTCTGCCTGTGGGGAGGGGGGCTCCCGACAGGCGGCCACCGTCTCACCTGGGTCCTCTCACAACCAGCTCTGCTTGTGGCCTATGACCAAGACCCCCCACAACCTGCAGGTTGCTGGACATGTCACCCCCCCCATTGGAGGTGCCACTGTCTTCCCAGGGCTCTGGCCCAGTTGTCCCTCCCCAGCTGGACTTGATGCTGTTGGGACAGACAGGACTGTCTACTGCAGATGACCCGAGATATTCTTAGGGGTCACAGAGAGAATTCTGGGTGACTCGAGAGGGGAAAGAACCAGGGGGCTGGGGACACGGACTGCTCATTGTAAGCTCCTTGGCCACCCTCCTGTCCTCTTCTGAGTCCTCACAGCCACCAGAGTATGTGCCTGACCCGCCGCCATCCTGGCCCACTGCCCATCTGCCACCCTGTGCCCGGTATGGTCACACCCCGCTCATCCACTCGGTGCCCCTCTCTGGAGCTGGTGCTGGGCCTGGGGCCGTGGCCTTGTCCGGTGTGTGCAGAGAGCTCCACGCAGGGCTGAGGGGGACCCAGCCAGGTCAGAAGACCCTGGGAGGGGTGGAAGCTCCAGGGGGGGGGGCTGCCCTGCAACAGCCAGGTGTGGACTGAATGGCTCTGAGCACTGACCCCGAGGAGCCCGTTTGGGTTCAAGGGCAGAGGTGGGGAGGCTGCCCCAGGCAGGAGCCCCTGCGCACCTGGCTGGATGAGCTCAGCCCTGGCCCTGGGGTGGCGGAGCCTGGGTGGGGAGGCGGGGAGCAGGGGCAGGGCAGGCGCCGTACCTGGCCGCGAGCGGTGGGTTGGATGAGCTCTGCGATGGTCACCTTGCCCTGCTGCAGCCGCCGCTTCACCAGCTTGGAGCAGCAGATGTTCACGGAGCTGAGCACGTGCCAACGGTTGTACTCCACAAAGGAGCGGCTGTCGATGACCAGCGGCCCCCCAGGCCCGCCCCGCAGCAGGCTGGCCAGCTTCCTGGCATCCATCACCTTCCTGGGGAGCCGGTCCCCGGCCATGGTGAGCAGTGGGCAGTGGGTGCCCCTGAAGTGAGCAGGGGCTGCTTCGATGGCCCAGATGTGGCCTAGGGTTTAGAGTGACCAGGCATGGCACCAGACCTGCGGGGAGAGGCAGCCGGTCAACAGCGACCTCGGAGGGGCCAGTGTGCGACCCCAGGACCCAGAACGCCCAGCCCGGGCCTGACATGTGCCCACGGCCCCCCTCCCTCAGGAGAATCAACATCTCTCTGACCCACAGGGTTGGAAGGCTCAGGGTGCTCGGCATGGGCCCGTCCAGCCTACATCATCCAGGTCACAGTGCCAGCCTCAGCAGGACGCAGCAGGGCAAGTGGGGGACCCGAGGGAAGGGGCTCAGGGCTTGGACTGGGTCGCAGAGGGGCAGGACAAGCCCTGAGCATCTGCCCCTGGGCCCTTGGGTCCATGGACACCCCTCATTCCAGAGCACTGCATTCTGCTTCCCGGCTTCTGTTACCCCACCTGCCCTCGCTGTCCCCCCATCTTCCCAATCCCCAGGGCCCCTCGCCGCCAAGCCCCCCCTCCTCAGCACACCCTCCCTCTCTGATCCCGAACAGCCCAACTGCTCCCTAAGCTGGTACTTTGCATGAGTGGAGGGGGCTGGGGGCCGGGCTGCCTCCACAGGCTGACGGGCTCCCGGAGGCGGGCGGCCAGGGCAGGGCGCTGGAAGGGGCTTGGGAGTGTGGGGGGCTCCTCTGCTGCCACTATTGTCCCAGTTCTGCAGGACAAGGCTCAGAGTGGCTGCCTGCTCGCCTTACAGCCTGCGGCCAGTGTCCTCCAGCAGGGTGTCACAGAATGGGGGTGGTGACAGCGGGTGCTCCAGGCAGTGGGGGCCTGGGCCCACCATCTAAGGGCTGGTAGATCCCAGGATAGGGTGGGGTGGGGGGCAACCCCAGGATAAAGGTCAACATGGGTGACCCATATCTGGGACCCTCAGCATGGTCTCTGAAGGCCCTTGGGCCGAGGGGTGCACAGAGGGAGGAAGGGGTTAGGGGACTGCAGAGCCTGGGTGGAAGCCCCTCCTGGGGGTTCAGTACCAAGTCTCTACCACCCTGCCCCACCTGCTAAGCCCTACCTTTCCTGTCTCCATCTAGGACTGGCCTTTCTTGGGGCCCTCACAGCCCCCCCCAGAGGTACACAGAGTCAAGATGAGGAGTTTGCTTTAAAGGTGGGGAAATTGAGGCTCACGGAAGGGGTGGGAGCAGCCCAAGGTCACACCAAGGAGACTGGACAGAACCCCAGGCCTCCTTCCATCAGTTCTTCCCTCTACCACATCCCCACCCAGCTTGCTGGGTGGGGGGGTGGGGGGGGAGTTTGATTACAAGCAGGTTTGGAAAGCTTCTGAGCTCTAACCTGAATCCCTTCAAGGCTGTGACAGGTCACAGCCACCAGGTCTCCTCCCTCCTCTCGCGCAGGCCTGGGCACAGTCACCTGTCCTTGGACGTGGAACTAAGGGTCCAGCTCAGAGGCCCAGGACCCTGTGTGAGAGGGACACAGTGGGAGGGAGGCACAGTGGGCCAGAGGGTCCTGGGCGCGGCACTCAATGTCCCCATCAGGCATGTGGGGGCAATTACCTCCCACCTAAAACTACAAAAGCCAAATTGAACTCCAGCTCAGGGAGGAGGGAAGGGGCCCGGAGAGAGTGGCCTGCACGCACACTGCCCCCGGGGCCTTGAACCACCCCGAGAGGAGCAGGATGCGGAGGTGTCCACCCCGCAGATGGGAATCCAGGCTGGAGGAGGGCAGAGAGGAGAGGGGCAATGACCAGGGCCAGGCAGGGGCTGCGGGGGGTGGGCAGCCCGGCCCCAGGCTGGTACCTGGTCCCGGGTCCCCGCCCGCCTTCCAGGGAAGCTCTATTAACCACCACAGTATTGTTATTTGCAGCCGAGGAGGACTCATTAGCCAGTTAGCACCTCTGCTGTCACCATGGCAACAGCAGAGGTGCCAGGCAACCGCTCCTCCTGCCGAAGCCGCAGCAGCCACTGAGCAGGCTGCCTCCGTAGAGCCGCAGGCCCCCCTCATTTGCTCCCCCCCATCCCCGCCCCTGCAGGTGCCCAGTAGCCAGGGCCTGGGACCACCCCCAGCCAGGGCCCACGAGGCTCCTCCCCACTCTGCTCGGCTTGGTCTTAACCTTTCTCGCCAGACACCACCCGCCCTGCACAGGCTCCCACCCCCTGGAGACCTCCTTTGAATGACCGAGGTCTGGCCAGAGCCCCTCCTGCAGGAGACCTCTTGCTTTGAGCTGGCCTCCTAGGAGGGCACGCTCACTGCAGGGCCTCCTCCTCGCAGCTAAAGCTTACCTCTCCCCTCCCAAGGATGCTACGGGTCAGGACCCAGCTGGGCACAGAGCGGGGGTCGGGGTGGAGAAGCTAAGCACAGCCTTGAGCAGTGGGTGGGGCCAGAACAGGCCAGGTGGGTAGAGGAAATAGGTATTGTAGGGTCTTGGGCCTCCCTGCTCTCAAGAACCCACCCCAGACCCCATTCCTGGGAATGGAGGGGGAGAGCACCCACCATCTCCTATTCCAGGGCCTGGTTGTGGGTGGGAGGAAGGCACAGCCCATACACCCATCAAAGGCCGTTCTCAGTCCAGAGGCAGGAGACCCCTCCCTGTCCTGGCACCCTGCACACACCACTATGCCTGCTGGGACACACCATACGGACCCGAACTCACCCCTTTCCCTCAATGCACCTCACCCCACTCTCGCCATGTGCAGCTACTCACATGCAAATGTGTGCACATACATGTGGTCACTGGATGCATGTGTGCTCACCCTCTGCGCGCCAGATCCCCCCAAGTCCCAGGACACCCAAACCCCCATGCCAGCTCCACAATACCACACTGTTGGCCCCCATGGCCTCGGACAGCACATTCATGTCCCTGAGTGCACGCACAACCAGGACACTGCCAACCAACAGCACCCTCACCAAGGTGCCTTCTGCTCACTATCTAGTGATGGGGAGCTCACTACCTGCAGAGGTGGCTATCAGGATGGTGAGGACAGGACTGTGGCTCTTAATCAGAGCCGTGGTGCCTGGAACAGACAGGCAGGTTCCCAGGGAAAGCCGGCCGTAGAGGGAGGCACAGACCATACACCCCATCAAAGGCGACCCGAGATGCTGAGGCATCCAGCTCACTATGACCCAGGAGCAGAAACTGCCACACTAAGAGACCTCCACAGGCGGGAGACCCGAGTGCTCACACCAGATCGGCTCACAGCTCCCTCAACTATGCTCACCAGGGACCCCAGTGCTCACATACCTGCTCCCCTCTAGGCATCCAGGATTGAGCAGGGCAGGGCCCACGCTGGCCTTCACTCCCCTGCCCAGCCTGGGGAGGCCATGGGCTTGGGAGGCAGCGGGGTGGGGGGCCTGCCTCCTTGGTTCCCAGGGGTCTGGGCTGAGCCCGCGGTGGAAGGGCTTGGCATGTGGGCCCTTGGAAAGGCAGGCGTGATATCTGGCTTCCTTTGCTCCTGCCCAACTTGTTCTGGCCTCACTGACCTGCAGGACTTGGCCCGTGTTGCACACCCAGGCCCGCCCAGAGCATCTCCCCGTTACTGCCCAGGCTGAGCAGTCCAGGAGAAGTGCCTCAGTGCATGTGGTCCCGGTCATTCTGACCACATCTCTTTGCTGTGGGTTTGGGCCCCTCCTCTCCTTTCCCTGTGAGCCGCACACCGTGGAGATGTAACCAGGCCACCCTATGCTTTCCCCTGGCCACAGTCTCTGGCCCCAGGAGCCCTCTGTCCGGTTGAAACTTCTGGGCCCTGAAGTCAGCATCAGCCGAAGAAGAGAGGTGATGCTGGGAAGGGCCCTGGAGCCCAGAATGACCTGGAGCATCTTTCTGCATCTCTGTTCATGGGACTCACTGCTCCCGGAGGCAGCCTCTGGGGCCCAAGAGCCTTCCCAAGGGCCAAGGACAGCAGGGGACCAGAGCCTGCCCAGCAACTCTCCCAGCCCCCGCTGACTGCAGCCGGACTCAGGATGCAGCCCCATCCTTGGCCGGTGCTCATTAGCCATCCGAGCGAATGCAGGAGACATCTGTCCTCTGGAGCAGGGTGGGGGCGCTGAGGCTACTCAGCGCAGGGCAGCCCTGGGGGCAAGAAGGTCTGGGGCCCGGAGCTGGAAGAGCATGGCCTCCCCTGGCCTGCAGCACCCCTACCCCACCCCAAGCTGCACAAGAACGCTGCAGACACCACACCAGATCCTGCAGCGTCTCTCCTCCAACCCCCAGCCCCCTCCCCCTCCATCACTGCAGCCCCAGGCCCCCAACTGCCCCCAGCAGAAGCCAAAAGGCAGATTCTCCCAGGACGTGATGACCTGGCATGGGCCGGGCGGTCGGCGCCCCGTCCCTTCCAGGCCACACTATTATGCACCCTCCCCCAGGTGGGTAGATAGGCAGAGGGAGGCTGGCTGCACTCAGCCTGGCAGTGCCAGCCCCTCCCCCAGCACTCGGGCCGCCTCTGCAGCAGCCGGGCGAAGTCTTTCTTCCGCAGAGACCAGCTGAGCGCCCGGGGCTGGGGGTGCCCGCGCGGCCTGGGCGCACGGGGGAGATGGATCTGCAGCCCCTCCCCACCCGACTCGGAATGTGCCCTTTCCTGAGCCTCCCACGGGCCAAAGGCCCGCAAGCTCCTGTGGCCGAAGCCCCCGCGTCCCCGGCAAGCCCGCCGCAGGGGCGACCGTCGCCAATTCTGGGCCCCAACGTGGGGGCTGCGGAGGAGGCGTCGCGGGCTCGCGCGGTGGCCCTGACAGATGCCCGCTGGGTCTCCAAAGGCCCTCCGGGGTCCTCATTCACACCCCTCCCCCCAAGATAAGACGCTATCACAAGGAGACGGGCAGAGGGCGGCGGCAGGGCGTGGGCCAGGCCGGGGTCCCTGGGTGCAGCAAGAGGCGAGGGAAGGGCTGCCCTGTCCGGCCGTGGCATCCCTGCGAGCTGGGTTTGGGGCCGGCACCCCAGGAGCCAGGGACGCAAACCTCAGGGCCGCCTCCTCCCCCCTGGTGCCCTCCGGACCCACGCAGCTCCGGGGTGCTCCAGACGTGGCGCCCCGGGGTGGCTGGGCCGGCGCGAGGGCTCCGTCCCGGGCCACCTCCCCACCGCGCCCCGCTCACCTCGCTCGCGCTTGCCTCCGGGGCGCCCCGGGGACCAGGGTCGCGCTCAGCGCGCACGGCCGGCTGCGTCGCCCATGGGCCGGGGGGGCCCAGCGGCCGGGCCGGGGACGGGGGAGCGCGCGGGCCGCGTCGCCGTCGTCGCCGTCGCCGCCGCGGCCGCCGTGGGGAGCGCTCGCTCGGGCCGGGGCGCGCGCACTGCGGGCGGGCACGCGCGCTCGCGGCGCGCATCCCACCCGCGGCTCGGCGGGCGCGGCCGGTGCTGCGCGGGCTCCGGCTCCTCTCGGGCTCCGGCGTCCGGGCGGGGGGCGCGGAGCCGGCTCGGCCGCCGGGCTCGGCCGCGAGTGACAGGCCCGGGGCGGAGGGCGGGGCCGCCGGCGGGGATGAGGTCATGCGGAGCGAAAAAAGGCCCTGACGTCACCTGCAGCCAATCAGCGCGCGCGGCTCGGGGGCAGGTGACGTCAGCCGGAGCCGGGCTTTGGGTGCAGATTAGAGGCGGAGGCCGCGGGGGGCGGGGGCCCGGGCTCGACGCCGCTGCCCTCCGCCCTCTGCCCTCACCCCGCACCCGGGCACCGGCTCTTAAAGGGACCGCGCGGGGTCCCGATGCGTGCCCGGGATCCCCACCTCCAGGAAGCCTTCCCTGCCCCAGCGCTCTGCCTCTCCCGGGACCCGCAGCCTCACCGCACACAGCCTCGCGGAGGGTCCGGCCGACCGTGCGCCGCGCGCGGGTCCTCTGCCCGCCCGACGGGCCTGAGCTGGTGCCAGCCCCCCGCCCCGCGCGCCCCGCGCCCCGCGCCCCGCAGCCTTTGTTCGTGCGGGGCCTGCCGCCCGGAGAGCCTTGGCTAGCCGCGAGCCCTGCCCTGCGGAGCGCTCTCCCCGCAGCGTCTGCGCTCACCCCTCTCCACGACGCCCGCAGATGAGAACCCGGGTCCCCACCGCGCTGGGGAGGAGGCTGGAGGCTCAGAGGCGAGACGGTTTGCGTCGGTCCCACGTCTCATGAACTCTGGTGTGGGGAGGCCTGCAGCGCTGCTCCCCCCGCCCCACCGGGGACCTCCAGCCCCTGACGCTTCCAGCGAAAAGCAGCCGCTCACGGCGCTCACGCAGGCCCCCCTCGACAGTGTACCCCCCACCCCAGTCCCCAATAAAGGGTCCGCCCCCAGCCGGTCACTGTGGGAACACAACCAGCCACCCGCTTGGACGCTGGGAGTCCCGAGTGGGGACCAACATAGGTAATTACACCTTGGGCAAGGGTTGGGCCGCAAACACACGGGAGCAGGTGGGTCTCCTGAGGCCACCCCAGGAGGTGACATGAAGCAGTGACTGGAGGCTGAGGGGTCTGTGGTGAACAGGGATCAGCCCAGGCAGGAGAGGACCTTGTCCCTCCACCAGGAGGAGGCCAGGGTGCTGGGGAGGACAGGCAGCCACCATCTATTGATTTGTCAAATATTTGCTGAGTGCCTTCTGGGGCCAGGCCCTGTGCCAGCGCTAGGGGACAGATTGCCCTGCCCGGGAGCCTGGAAGGTAATTATTTGGGGGGAGGTGTGGCTAGATAGCCCAGGTATCTCTAAACCCCTCCTCCCTGACTGCACAATGGGGAGTGGAGGTGGTGCCCCCTCCAGCCTGTAGCCCCGGCCAGTGCAGGTCTCCAGGGCGGGAATGGGGTCAGCGGGTGCGTGCTGGCCCAGGACCAGGAGGGGCCGTCCCCTGTCCCATGCTCACTTCTTGAGACCAGCCTGTCCTGCTGCCTCAGAGCCTAGCACACAGTAGGAGTTTAATAAGCGCTTGGGGCCTCCCTCGCTGGCCGGAGGAGCGTCCAGCAGTCGTGTGTTTGTGCACTCGAGAGTGCTTGTGAGTGTGCGTGGAGTGCCTGGCTCAGAGCCAGCGCTCAGGAGGAACAAACAACTTGGGGGCTGGGGATGAAGCCCTGGGAACCAGGGGCTATTTAGGGCTGGGGCTGGGCTCAGGGCCTTCCTCCTTCCCTGAGCCAGGCTGCGCCCCAGAAGGGTGAGGGCCCTGCTAAGAAGAGAGGTCCTGGCCAGAGGCAGACCCTGAGCTCAGCAGGGGAAGATGCCCAGGAGGATGCGTGGCCAGGTCGGCATGGGGTGGGGGCGCTGTGGTGCCCGGCTGCACTGGGCTCGCTCCGTGTCTGAGAAGTGAGGAGGCTGGGCTCTGGGAGGGGCAGGTGGGGACCTCGGGGAGCAGTGACAGACCCGGAGGGGCCTGGGACCACTGGAGGAGGTGGCCCATGTCTTTCTAGAAGGACTGTCACCTGGGGGTAGGGGATGCCTAACCCAGCTTGTTCTCCTTGCCAGGCCCAGGGTGAGCCCAGTGGGCGGGAGGAAGGCGGGAGGAAGGCAGAGGTAGAGGGAATGGGGTGTCGGGTTGGGGATTAGGAGGAGTAGGGATGGGGGGGACTGGGTAGGGGGGGTGTTCAAGTGGGGCCAGCCACTCTTCGGCCAAGCCCAGATGTGGTCAGCACTTGCATCTGGGGGTGCCCTCGGTCCCTAAGGACTCTGGCTGTGCTCTGGGCAGCTCCTGGCTAGGCCTGAGCAGACCTCAGTAAATTGAGGGGCTGTCTTCATGTCCGCTTCTGGAAGCTGCCAGTGTGTGTGGGTGGCATACAGTTTCCCAGGCTGTGCCTGGTCAGGGAAGTGTGGTTAGCCCGTGAGTATTTTATAATCCTGATGGTTATTTCTCCTGCAAATGAGCCCTTAAAACCTGGCATTCTGTAGCGATGGGGCAGCAGGGTGGGGAGGTCCCCGCTCTGCAGAGGACTGTGACTTTCCAAGGCCGCCAGCTCTGGCCCTAGGTTCTTTCCAGCCCAGGACGCTCCCTCGACCCACAGCAGAGGGTTGGCGCCTGACCAGGCCCTGAGCCTCAGGCCCCCAGATGGGCTCAGCTCCACCGGGCACCAGCCTCTCCTCTGGTCCTAGGTGTGAAGGGGACAGGGGCCGCCGGGGAGCGGGCTGGGTGGGACGGAGCGTTGGCTGGTGAAAGGAAACAACGCTGGGGGTTTGCAGTTGCTCAGCGGGGCCTGGCCTCCGGCAGCGGCCGTCCCGCCCCAGCTGTCCGATGCGCCCTGGTTCCCCCAGGTGATTGCGGCCACTTTGACCTGGGCGTGCGGACCCTGCGCGGGGTCCCCGGGGTGGAGCAGGACCCCGCGCAGGGCCCGGGAGGACCTTTCGGCGCCGGCGGCCTCGGGCGGGACCCGCGCTCCCCGTCGGGCGGGTCGGCGGGGCGGCCTCGGCGGGGCGTGCGCGCCCCCTGCCGCCCGCCGGCACCCGCCGCGCCGCGGGGAGGACGCCGGGCCCGCGTCTCTCAAAGCATCCTCTCTGTGCGAAGGAAAAGCAGGTTCCTTTTTCCTTGCTGATTTGCAACTCGGTGGATACATAGTTGCACTGAGTTCCCGCCTCCTTTCCGGACAGCTGTGCCCTCACCTTCTGACCTATCACCGGGGGCTCACGTTGCCTGTTCTTGAACTTCATAGAAATGGCAACGTGCACTGTGCATTCTTTTGTGTCTGGCTTTTTTCTTTCTTTTTAAAAAATATGTTTTTATTGATTTTAGAGAGAGGGGAAAGGAGAGGGAGGGATGGAGAGAGATCGATGTGATGGGCTGCCTCCTGCACGCCCCCTACCGGGGCCTGAGCCCATAGCCCCGGTATGTGTCCTGACGGGGGAGCCAATGTGCTACCTGTCGGGGCAACCTTTGGGTGCGCGGGCAACGCCCAACCAACAGCGCTGTGTCTGGCTCTTTTCACTCAAGGGAATGCTTCTGAGGCCCCCCCAGCCCGTGTCAGTCTCTGCGTGGTGTTTTGTATTTTATGGATGTGTGCTGATATTCAGACTGACTATTTTATTAGATTCTCCCCATATCTCAGCTACTAAGAACAGTGCAATGAGCAGCATCCTTCTATACGCATTTAAAATATATATGTTTTGATTGATTTCAAGGAGAGGAAGGGAGAGGGGGAGAGAGAAACATCAGTGATGAGAGTCATTGATCAGCTGCCTCCTGCGCGCCCCCTGCTGGGGATCGAGCCCATAACAGGGCACATAAACTCCCACCTCCTGGTTCATGGGTCCATGCGCAACCACTGAACCCCCCCCACCCCCCACCCCCCACCCCCGCTGGGCTTAGGGTGTCTTTTGAAGTCTATGGCTTAATTTTCAAACATCTGGAGATTAAGAGAGAAAAGGGAATTTCCTCTTCTCTAGTACTAATTTGATTCCTCTCTGTCGGAAGTCCGTCCTCTGTAAAACTTGGAAGTAGGCTATGTCCGTTAGGCCAAGCTGGTTGGTCAGGTTGCCCGGATCTCGTCTCCTTACTGTTTTTCTCTCCTGCTGGTATCAGTGGGATTTATTAAATCAGAGGGTTTATTAAACACCCCACCCCCCACTCTATTGGTGGATTTGGACATTTCTCTTTTTTAGTTTTGTGAACGTTTGCTTTATGGAATTTGAAGCTCTGTTATTGGGTGCGTAGAACTTAGGGTCATTTTCTCCTTGGCTGCACCGACCACTCAGCGCGGTGAAATGCTCTTTGTCATCTCTTGTCATAGTTTGGTCCCTCTGACAGTGATATGGCTACAGTAGCTTCTTACGAAATTAGTGGCTGCACCATGTATCTTTCCCCGGCCATTGGTTTTCTGCATCTCTGCGTCCTAGTATTTAAAGTGTATCTTTTTTCTGTAAACAGCAAGCATCTGCGTTTTCTTTCAGTTTCTGGTCTGACAGGTGGCTTCGGTGGGAGAGTTCAGGTTGCTTGCATTAGTAATTACCGCCGTAGGTTACTGACGCCACTCGGCGGTCTGCATCTTACTATTTTAATTTTGTTTCCTTCACCTCTTTCGTGTTCCTTTATTCCTTTTTTCCTGCCTTTTTTTGAATATGTTAAGTATTTTTATTCAATTTCTCTCTTCTGTTAGCCTTTGAGTTACACATTCACATATCATTTTTTTTGTGTTAAACCAAACCCAAGGATATTTTTTTCCATTGATTTTTAGAGAGAGTGGGAGGGAGGGAGGGAGTGAAAGGGAAAGAGAGAGAGAGGGAGGCATGGATGTGAGAGAGATGCATAGATTGGTTGCCTCCTGCACGTGCCCCAACTGGGGCCGGAGATTGAACCTACAGCCCAGGTGCCGGCCCTTGACTGGGAATCACAACAGGGACCCACTCGTGTGCAGGCCGATGCTCTAACCACTAAGCGACACCAGCCAGGGCTTCTCTCCTGGTTTTTGTCAGGAGAGAGAACCACAGACCTTCAGTCCCAGAGGTGAGGACCGTGGGTGCAGGACCGGGCTGCGTGGCTTCGTCCTGGCTCCAGAGCTGTCCACAGCGGGCAGCAGACAAGCGCTCCTGTTCTGTGGCTGTCCCACGGCAGGCGGGACCTGCCTGCTGCCCCCGGGGACCAGATATCAAGGTTGCTCACTCTACACGTGCACCATGGGGTCGGACAGGGTGCACCAGTCACACAGGGAGGCCCTGGGTGAGCAGGGCAGGCACCCAGGCTGGTCTGGAGTGGCCTGAGCGAAGAGAGAGGACCGTGCTTTGGTTTTTGTCCTGGTTAGAGGATGGGTCTGGGCTTAAGGTGCCTGCGCAGGCTGGGGTTTTAGTGGTTCCAATTTCCCCACCAGTGACAATGGGCTTTCTCAGTGGCTTGCCCCTGTGTGTGTTTGTGTGTGTAGGGGGGCTGGAAACCGTCAGTGGTCCAACAGGAACAATGGAGCCAGGCTTGGTCTCCTTGGCTTGCCCGTGTGTGAGGGGCCTGGAAACCGTCAGTGGTCCAACAGGAACAATGGAGCCAGGCTTGGTCTCCTTGGCTTGCCTGTGTGTGAGGGGCCTGGAAACTGTCAGTGTCCCACAGGGACAGTGGAGCCCGGCTCCCTAAGGCACTCACCCTCCCTGTCCTTCGTTTCTATCGGTAACTGGGCTGCCGTGAGCAATCAGTGCGGCACCCAACAGGTGGCAGAGCCACATGAGGAGCACCCGGGGACCATTGCTGTTGGTCTGGCTCTTTCAGCAAAGATGACAGAGCCTCACCTGCCTCAGCTGAGCACTGAGGCGAGAGTGGGTATGTGCCAGATGCACTCACTGGTCATTGTCAGCAGTGTTGTCCCTCGGGCTGCTTTAGTGTTCACAGACCATTTCCTGCCCGCTTTACAGGTGTGGACACTGAGGTCTGGGAGGAGAGTGATTCGCTCAGGCTGCTCTGCTAGTCAGGTGGAAGGAAAACAGGCCGTTTGAGAACTGAAGGGCAGGTCAGCGCTGCGGAGGGCACTCCGGGAGGCTCAGACGGGTCCCAGAACTGAGCGTGGCCACAGGCGCCGCTATTCCCATGCACACTGTCCCACCCACAGAGGAATATAAACAGGAAAATACACTAACACAGCAGTGGGGTCTGGGGCAAGCAGCTTTATTAGAGGCTAACAGGACAGATGGAGATCACCTGGTGACTGCAGGATGAGCGGAACTGAAGCCTGTCCCTGCTCAGATGTCGTCACTGGAGGAGGAACCAGGTGGGCAGGGCTTGGGGACAGGCCGTGGCTGCAGGTGTGGAAAGGTGTCGGCTGCTGGGAGAGGGAGCTCTGCAAGTCATTCTTGGAGAGCAGTGCCCACGGCATTTCTCGCAGGAGGGCAAAGGAAGATGTTCACACGTGGAGGAGAGGACAGGAAATAGGGCTCTGGGGTGCGGAGGGAGAGTCTTGCTCAGGGGGTGCTGGGAAAAGGCAAGCGATGGCAGAGCTGGAACCCAGGACTCCTGGCAGAGGATGGCATCGACTTTGGGAAGAGTCCCAGCGAAACCCAAAAATCAGATCTTGCACTGGCAGCAAATGGGGACACAGCTGGTCTGGCAGCAGCAGGGTTTGCAGCAGCTGGTCTGGCAGCAAACGGGGACACAGCAGCTGGTCTGGGAGCAGCAGGGTTTGCAGCAGCAGACGGGCACACAGCAACTGGAGCCACAGCCCCCTTTGCAGCCCCCACAGGAGCCACAGCCCCCCTTGCAGCCCCCACAGGAGCCACAGCCCCCCTTGCAGCCCCCACAGGAGCCACAGCCCCCCTTGCAACCTCCACAGGAGCCACAGCCCCCCTTGCAGCCCCCACAGGAGCCACAGCCCCCCTTGCAACCTCCACAGGAGCCACAGCCCCCCTTGCAGCCTCCACAGGAGCCACAGCCCCCCTTGCAGCCCCCACAGGAGCCACAGCCCCCCTTGCAGCCCCCACAGGAGCCACAGCCCCCCTTGCAGCCTCCACAGGAGCCACAGCCCCCCTTGCAGCCCCCACAGGAGCCACAGCCCCCCTTGCAGCCCCCACAGGAGCCACAGCCCCCCTTGCAGCCCCCACAGGAGCCACAGCCCCCTTTACTGCAGCTGGAGCAGGAACAGGCCGGCACACAGCAGCACACGGGCACACAGCAGCTGGAGCCACAGCCCCCACAGCTGGAGCCACAGCCCCCGGAACAGCCACAGCAGCTCATGGTTCTGGTGGTTGAGGGTGGAGCAGGTCAGAGGAGCAGGTAGAGAGGGGAGGTGGTCAGGTGTGGAGCCTCCTGGGCCAGGGGCCTTTATATACCCGCCGGGGTCCGGGGTCAGGGGAGATGCTGGGCACATGGTCGCTTCCTGGTTCCTGTTTGTGCCACATTTAGAGCCTCTTGTTTTCCTGGACTTCAGGTCCACGTGCCATCACCTGCTATCAGTTTCCGTGTTCAGACTTGTGGGAACACCCCCCTAGAGGGTCCAGCCCATTTCCATTGACTGCTGAGTCTGATTTGACATTTTTTTTTTAGCTGTGCAAAGGGTATAAATAATATATCAAGTAAACATGCAAAACACACCCACATTATGAAAAGAATTATTACACGAAGCCTCCTTCACGCATCTGCCCAGGTTGCCCCCCACCCCCCGCTGTGGGTAAAATCCGGAGTTAGGAGCTCATCACTCCCAGGAGGTCTTTACAGCCTTACTAAATACGGATGTTCTTTAAACACAGTGTTTCCAATGCTCTAAACCTCATGCAGCTGGTCAGATACTGTATTTCTCCTGAAAGTTGCTTTTGGAGTGGTGGCTAGAGATGTGCGTAGAGGGTCCCTGGCTCCCTCTGATCCCCGGAGGTACAACCGCTGAGTCTCCAGTCGCCTGTTGGTGGATACTTTGTTTCCATTTTGTTGCTATTTTATTTTGGCGGGTTCTGTGCGCCGTGGAAGCCCCTGGGCACCTGGGAGTGGAGCCCCAGCTGGGTGGCTGGGCCTGGGCTCCACCCTGAGCCCTGAGCGGACGTTGCCCCTGGGCCTGCAAAGCCCTGGTCCCGGGGGGCGTCCCGTCCAGCACCCGTCATCGTGAACTTGACACCACGCTCGTCTTCACGATTCTTTATTGTTGGCATCTTCCATTAACTTCCTCTGTGTACGCTTTGCCCGCTTAATGAGATTGGACTGTTTATTATTTTATGGATTCCTGAAGTTATTTTGAGTTTTCTGAATTCTAGTCAGTAACACGCATGGCAACTATCTTTCTCCAACTATCTGAAGCTTTTTTTTTTTTAGTCATTTGCCCCCTTCTGGTGATTTCTGGTACACCAGGCTTTAAAAATTTGAACTCTGTAAAATGTATTAATCTTTTTCTTCAGAGTTTATATTTTCGTGTTTTTTTATTTGGAAAACCCTTTCCTTCCCCAAGATCATTAATCAGATAGAATCCCATATATGGTATTGTTATTATTATTATTTTTAGTTTGAAAGTTCAGAGTTAAAAAGCCTATCTGGGAGAATCGACAGTTTGGGTCGTATGTTTCTCAATTTATTTAGAAGGTCTTTAAATACCTTAGGGTCGCCCGGCCGGGCGTGGCTCAGCGGTTAAGCATCGACCTAGGATCCAGGCTATCGGGGTTCGATTCCTGGTCAGGGCACATGCCCAGGTTGTGGGCTGCAGCCGATCAATGACTCTCTCATCATTGATGTTTCTAGCTCTCCCTTTCTCCTCTCCTTTCCTCTCTCTGAAATCAATAAAGATATATTTAAAAATAAATAAATAAATACCTTAGGGTCAAGTTCAAATGTCTTTTTTCCTTCCATAAAGACCTAGCATCTGTTAGATGCATTATTTTATACTCTTGCTGTCGGGGGGGTGGGGGGGGGCATGTCACCCTTATAAATGGCACCTTTTAGGGTTACATTTCCTAACGGCCGTGGATTGATTTTTGTATATCGATCTTGTTCTTGGCAACCTTGGGCTCTATTTTTAACGCTCATAATTTATCTATAGAGTCCCCTTGGTTTCCTGTGCCACTCATGTCTTTTTGTGAATTATTTGTTATTCCTGCTTTCACCTTTATGACTTTTATTTCTCTTTCTGCTTTACCACGTTGACCGCGACAAGGCTTTGTAGCCGGTGCGCAGCCCTGTCTCAGCCCTGACTTTAAAGGAAACGCTTCTAACACGTTGCCATCGGGCGAAACGCTTTTGGTGAACATTTGGCAGAAAACTGTGTCAGACGAAGGGAGGTCCTTTTTCTCCTCATTTGGGCCCCTTTCTCCCTTGGTGGTTATGGGGAGCTCCAGGTGGGTTTATAGTGGGAATATCCCTGCGTCCTTGGGCCGCGTCCCAAGTTGCCAGTATCCGGTTTCTATGCCTCGGGTAATCATCAGGCCGGGGTGGGTGTCACTTCCCCCGGCCGCCCTCCTCGGCACCCGTGAGGCCGGGAGCCCCGCACGGCCCGCTTTCGGAAGCGCCTGTCTGTCTGCGTCTGTCTGTCGGCCTGGGCTTATCGGTTCCTCGGCCACCGGGCAGAACCCCTGTGGGAAGCCGTCCAGCAGGGAGTCTGCGGAGGGTGGAGGCTACCTCCTGGGCTGCGTGGAGCAGACACGTCCCCTGCCCACTTTGTGTTTTTGTTTTATTTTCAGTTTTCATCTGAAGGATGTTTTTCCCGTTGCTTTTCAGAGAGAGCGGAAGGGAGGGAGGGAGAGAGACGCGGACGTGAGAGGGGGTCACCGGTGGCCCGCCTCCCGTGCACCCCCCGCCGGGGATCGGGCCCACAGCCTGGCCCGCGCCCTGACCCGGAACCCAAGTTTCCTTTTTGTGGTATTTAAAGACCAACCAACTGAACCACCCAGCCCAGGGCTTTTAAAAAAAATCCTCACTGGGGGATATTTTTTAAAAGCCACCCAGCCCAGGGCTTTTAAAAAAAATCCTCACTGGGTTTGTATTTTTTTAAATTTATTTTTATTTTTAAAAATTTGTCTTTATTGTTGAAAGTATAACATATGACTCCCCCTTCCCCCCCGACCCCCTCCACCCACATCCGCCCCCCAGGCCTTCACCGGTTGCTGTCTGTGTCCCTGGGTTCTGCATATGTGCACAGAAGTCCTGTGGTTAATCCCCCCCTCAGCCCCGCCTTCCCGCCGAGGTGCGTGAGTCTGATCCATGCTTCTGCGTCTCTGGATCTATTTTATTTGTTAGATTCCGCATATGAGTGAGAGCATGTGAGGAAGGTGTTTTTTAGAGAGAGGAAGGCCGGGGGGGAGAAACACTGATTGGCTGGGAATCAAACCCGAAACCTGGGTACGTGCCCTGACTGGGAATCGAACCCGCAGCCTTTTGATGTCCAGGACTATGAGCCAACCAGCTGAGCTGCACCGGCCCGGGATATTCTTCTAATTTCTCTTTGGATGGTGCCTTTGACCCAGGAGTTACCCAGAAGCGTTGACGCTTTCCCAGCGAGGGGGGGGTGTCCTGTGGGTTGATTTCTGACGGGTGGTGTAGAAGTCGGAGCTCGGGGCCCTGAGCTTTGTGGGGACCCCGGCAGCCGGCGAGCGGGGCGTCCCGTGCGGGGCCCACTCGTGACCAGGCCGCGTGGTCTCCGGGGGCGCCAGCCTGCGGTGCTGGGGCGAGTTCCCCGTCCGTGCGGCCTTCCTGCTCGCCGGCTGTCGGTGGCTCCAGAAGGAGGGTGAGGCCCCGTCCGCTGACTCCGGAGTTTCTGGTTTCTTTCTGCACCTCGAGGACTGGAGGCTCCGTGAGTGGGACGCGGGGATCCGGGGCTGTCCCCTGGCCAGCTGTCCCCTGGCGCCGTTTCCAGCCGTCCCTCCCGTCCCGCCCGGGCCCTGGCTCACTGTCCCCTGCCGGCCGCTTTCCCTGCGCAGGTGCCGGCTGGCTCCCCTTCCCTTCCGTCCAGGTGCCTCCTGCGTGCGTCCATCTCGGGCGTTTCCTGTGACCGGCAGGCGGCTGCTTTTCCAGCTCCCGTTTTGGGGTTTGTGTCCCCCATCGGGGCGCTGGACCCGACCATCGACCTGCATGTAACTGTCCCCCTTCCCTTATAGGGGTTTTTCACGTCCCTGTTTCCTGCCTCGACTGATTTAGAAGGTTACGCACTGCATCCCCCGTTTCGGCGGCAGCCGGACGCGTTTCATACCCGCTTCGTTCCTTTACAACTTATTTTTATTTATTTGTCCCTTCATACGTGTTTTAAACGAAACACCGTCAGAATGTAATGACACCTTTTCTTGCCCCCCCCCCGCAGCGGCAGGAGCCGGGGACGGAAGCCTGCTGACCCCCTTCCGCGTCACCCGTGGGTGTCCGTGGGCATCTGGGCTCGCTCTGGTCACTGTTGGTTTCTGCAGGCGGCGGTGCTTGAACCCCCAAACGCCCCGAGTCTGGGGCACTTTGGAGTTTGGCCACGACCCGGCCCTGCGCCGTCAGCAGGAGCCGCCCGGGTGCTCGCTGCCCCCAGCTGCCTCCTTGGTCTTGACCTCGGGACCCTGTAGAACTGCGGGGAGCAGGTCGCGAGCAGGGAGGGACCCCGGGGGGCCCTGGAGGCCGAAGGGGCAGGGCTGCGGCTGGAGGCCGGGGTGTCCCCGTCGCTCTCCCGAGACAGCCCGAGGGCCCCTCCCCAGCAGAGGATGCATGGTGGTCCCAGGGGGTGGTGTTTTCTTTTTACACAAGTTTGTGTTGATTTCAGAGAGAGGAAGGGAGAGGGAGAGAGGGAAACATCAGTGATGAGAGAGTCCTGATCGGCCGCCTCCTGCCCCCCCCCCCCGGGGGTCGAGCTGCAAACCCTGCCTGCGGCCTGACCGGGAACAGACCCTGGTTTTGGCATAAATGCCAACCTGAGCTCTTGGTTCCCAGCTGGCTGCCTGTGTGCGGACACAGAAATGTATGAGGACCGAGGCTCCCGCTGATGCCGCCTTCCCGAGTCCCCCTTCTCCGATGTTTCACCAAATTATCATAAACGATATTTTCTTCCGTGTCCCCGGTGAGATGGGGCCTCTGCCACACTCGCCCCCTCTCCGAAATGTAGTTGAAAAAACCTGAAATTTTATTTCTGGATTATTTACCCCCCCCCCCCCATCACACCTCCTCGGCCCCGGGAATCGTTCACAGTTGCACCGTTTCTCCGTCGCTCTCAGGCCTTGTGGACCTTTCACTGGCGCCCGTCGCCCCCGGTGTTTCTGGTTCTCGGTTTTTTTTCTGTCTTCCTCACTGTTCATTCAGTGGGAGAACTTCCGCAGGTCCCTTTGTCCCCTGGCCCCCGGCGCCTGTCATTCCCGCAGCTGTGCTGAGGCCCACGTGGTGGCCGGTCCCCATGGGACAGTCTCGCTTCCCTCAGCCCCCCCAGATGTGCCCCGGGGGCCTCGCTTTCCCAGCGGGGACACTGGCCCCCCGGTGCTGTGAGCCGGGCGGTAACTTTCGGGGGGGCCCTTCACTTCCAATGCCAAATTCTAATTTTGCGTTTGGCTTGAAGGTGGACTGAGGCCCCTCGGAGGGCGTCCTGGGGTTTTGGCCCCTGACCCGCCAGGACCAGGTTCCTGTCCTGGGACCCGGGGGGGGGGGGGGAGAGGCCGTGTCCCTCACCAACAGGGCGCCCCACCGCGTCCCTGCTGGGATTGTGGGTGCCCGGCGCCCACCTGTGTGCCTCTCGTCCTGGATGTGGCCGGGGCGACGGCGCTTGGCGGCCTCCAGGATGACAGGGTCAGTGGGTGCTTCTCGGACCCACCAGGCGCTGCCAGGGTGTCCCAGAGTCACACGAGCAGCGAGTGATTTGTCACCACACAGGAAAGGATTGCAACAAGTATACAGTTGGCTTCCAGGGTCAGGAGAAGTTTTATTAAGGGAAATTCAGTTATTTTTTTCTAAACAGAAAGAGCTGATCTAAGGAGGAAGGAAAGCCCCGCGGGGGGTGGGCCACGGGGCGGGAAGGCTGAGTCGGGAGCAGCCGCTGCCTGGGGCTGAGAGGCCGGGTCTCAGCAGCCCGGGGCCAGCGGTCACTCAGACACGGCCCCAGCCATGCAGGGACCACCCTCGAGCCTCAGCCAGCCCGGGAGGGGCGGGAGTGACCCGCTCACGAGCCAGGAGGGCCAATCGAGCGGCAGCTGGCACCTGCCCCAGGAAGCTCCAGTGACCAGGGAGCACTGCGCCCTGGACGGCAGAGTCCCCGAGGGAGAGCCCAGCGGGAGACAAGCAGGCGGAGGTTGTGGTGCCACAGGGAGGACATGTGGAGAGAGCTGATCTGGGGGATCCCCAAGCACTGAGGCCGAAGGTCTGGGGTCAGAGCCTCAGATCTTGCACTGGCAGCAAACGGGCACACAGCAGCTGGACTGGCAGCAGCAGGGTTTGCAGGAGCAGACGGGCACACAGCAGCTGGAGGAGCCACAGCCCCCACAGGAGCCACAGCCCCCACAGGAGCCACAACCCCCTTTACTGCAGCTGGAGCAGGAACAGGCTGGCACACAGCAGCAGACGGGCACACAGCAGCTGGAGCCACAGCCCCCCTTGCAGCCCCCACAGGAGCCACAGCCCCCCTTGCAGCCCCCACAGGAGCCACAGCCCCCCTTGCAGCCCCCACAGGAGCCACAGCCCCCTTTACTGCAGCTGGAGCAGGAACAGGCCGGCACACAGCAGCACACGGGCACACAGCAGCTGGAGCCACAGCCCCCACAGCTGGAGCCACAGCCCCCGGAACAGCCACAGCAGCTCATGGTTCTGGTGGTTGAGGGTGGAGCAGGTCAGAGGAGCAGGTGGAGAGGGGAGGTGGTCAGGTGTGGAGCCTCCTGGGCCAGGGGCCTTTATATACCCGCCGGGGTCAGGGGTCAGGGGAGATGCTGGGCACATGGTCGCTTCCTGGTTCCTGTTTGTGCCACTTCCGTGCCATGTTGTTTTCCCCGAGTCCCTGCCCTCTCGCTGGCTCAGGCGGCACCCACTTTCTTAGGTTTCTAATTCTGGCATCTCCCTCTGCGGCCTCCGTAATTAGGAACTTGGCTTCTGCTGGCCTCCCCGGACGGACGGGAACCGGTCACCTGCCTCTGTTGCTCATCCCGTGTGACCTGCCATAGGACAGCCCAGGCCTGCAGGGCAAGGGGCCCAGGGACATCCTCGGGGCCTTACTCCCTGGCGGCCGCCTGCGCCAGGGGAGGCGGCGGGAGGGCGTCCGCGAACCTCCACGCGGTTCCCCACGGGGGCTGCGCCGTCGGTGCTCCCACCAGCCGGGCATGAGGGGTCCCCTTTCCCCACATCCCCCCAGCACTTGCTGTTTGTTGTTTTCTGGATGGACGTTCGGACAGGTGCGAGGTGACAGCTCCCTGTGGTTTTCATTTTCATCCCTCTGATGATTGGTGACACAGAGCGTTTTCGTAGGTCTCTCGGCACCTGTGTGTCCTTCTTGGAGAAGCGTCTGTTCAGGGCCTCTGCCCATTTTTTTAATTGGATTGTTTGGGGTTTTTTTTGGTGTTGAGTTGTAGGAGTTCTTTGTAAATTTTGGGAATTAGCCCCTTGTCAGATGTATCCCCAGCGAATGTGTTCTCCCGTGTGGCGGGTTCCCTTTGAATTCTGCGGGTGGTTTCCTTTGTTCTGCAAAAGCATTTTAGTTTGACGGTTTGCAAGTTCTGGAAGATTCTTGTTAGGATCACGGGTGCTCCCGCCTGGCCCTTCCCCTCTCCCTCGCTCTCTCCACGACGCTGAGCCAGTTGGGGTCCTGCAACCTCAAGCCCCAGATGCCCCCCGACCTGTCTTCCTGGGGAGTCTCCCTGGCCCCTCAGACAGCCTGCTCCCCCCACCGGGGTGCTCGTGTCCCCTCAGACCGGCTGCTCCCCAGATGCGCCCACGCCTCCCCTAAAAGGCAGCCTCATATGTCCCCCAAGGGCCGCCAGGGGCTCGAACCTCGGAGCTGCCCCGTGTCCTGTCTTTTCTCACCAGGCGACGCCCCAACCGCTACGCCCCTGGCCAGGGCCAGAGAAGGTTTTAGTGTTTTCCCGGCTACAAGATGGGCTCTTGTCAATATGCCTGTTCCAGCCTGGCCCTCATTTTGTTTTCTGGGCCTTTTTATTATGATTTGGTGGAAGGCCTTTATTTAGTCCGGGCGTCACCCTTTGAGCTGACACGTGGGGCGAACTTCTCCTCTGCCTCGGACCCACCCATTTGTTGTCTCTCAGAGGTCACTGGATGGACAGCAGTTTGCAGTTTAATTTAGTTCAATGTATCAGCGCTTTCCTTTCTGACAAGTATGTTTGTCCTGTTCAAGAAATCTTGCCCGGCTGGCGCGGCTCAGCGGCTGAGCATCGACCTAGGATCCGGGAGATCGCGGTTCGATGCCCGGTCAGGGCACAGGCCCGGGTTGCAGGCTCGATCCCTGGTTGGGGCCGTGCAGGAGGCAGCCGATCAATGACTCTCATCATGGATGTTTCCATCTCTCTCTCTCCCTTCCTCGCTCTGAAATCAATAAAAAAATATTTTTTAAAAAATCTTTTAAGCAATGAATATTTTAAAATCTTTCCCACCCCCGCTTGCCTTGTAGCCGGGCGTTGGCCTGCTCACACCTGTGTTTGGTGATGGACAACTCGGTTTAAACCCACCGCTGTACCGTCTGCTCTGTCGGCTCCAACCCGCTCTTCTTATTGACTGAAAATTTAATTTGGACACTTTCCGCTTCGTTGAGGCATCAGCATTATTTTACTCTCCTTTTTACGGTCACCCTGGAGGTGAAAACACAGGTTTCTGACTTTATTAAAACGGAACCAAGTTTTGTTATTTTCCCACTAGCACCAAACCGCAGAGAGCCGAGGACGCTCCACCCGCTTCCCTGGTCCCCGCGTGGGGGCCGTGGCCGCCGTGGGTGTGGCTGTGAGTACAGTTTACACCCACGCCCCCTTCGCGGGGCCGCGCCTTGTGGCCGACGCTGCTTAGAATCACCTGCATTATGACGCTTCCTCCTCCCCGGCTCCTTTCTGGGCCTCAGAGCTGCCTCTGGCGTTTACTTTCTTCTGTCCAAAGAAAATCTTTCAAAGTTTCCTCGAGCCTGAGCGTGCGGCTGGCGAGTCCTTCCTCTGGTGCCTGAAAATGTACTTACGGCCCCTCCGCCTCCAAGGATATTTTTACTGGATGTAGATTTTTTTTTTTTTTTTTAATCTTCACCCGAGAATATTGTTTCCATTGCTTTCCAGAGAGAGTAGGAGGGAGAGAGAGAGAGAAACATCCATGTGAGAGAGACACATCGATGGGTTGCCTCCCGCATGAGCCCCAACTGGGGCTGGGGATGGAGCCTGCAACCGAGGTACGTGCCCTTGGCCAGAATCGAACCCTGGACCCTTCAGTCCTCAGGCCGATGTTCTAACCACTGAGCCAAACGGGCCAGGGCTGGAGGTAGAATGTTTTGGTTGGTAGATGCAGAGAGTACAGGGAAAGAAAACCATGGACAAATATTTCTTGTGAACACAAAATAAAATGTCCTCAACAGAACTGAACCCAGCAATATATAGAGGATCCTGTGGCTTGAAGAAACGGGCTTGATCCTAGGAACTCAGGGTTTGTGGAACGTTTGAAAATGAACGAATTTAATTGACCATGTTAGTGGAAGACAGACAGACAGACCCAGATCTATCCCTAGTATCTCCTTTTCTTATAAGAACCCCCGTGCAGCTGGGTTAGGGACCCCCATTTATTTCATTAAACATTAGTAGCCTCCCTAGTGACATTGGGGCTAGGGCTTTAACACAGGAATTTGGGGCACAGTTCTGTCTGTGCAGTTGCCCCGCCATCGGCACCGTGTGTGAACACCTTGTGCTCTCACGCCCCCGCGGACCTGTGTTCTCCACGGGGTCCCCTGCCCTCGGCTCCAAGAGCTCCTTTCTCTGTTTCTCGAAGCCACCCTGTAGTGGGATTTGGTTATGGCCGCCGGAGTGGACTAATACAGGGACTAATACAATGACTAATGCCCCGGACTGATACAGTCCAGTCTGATCTCCCTACATAAGGTCAGCTTATTGGCAGCCGTAAATCCACCTGCCTCCTGAATTCCCTTTGCCAGGCAACTGAACAGAGTCACAGGTGTGGGGATCAGGACAGGATACTTTTGGGGGGCATCATTCTGTTACTTTGCTGTTCTAACCACAGTGGAGTCTGATATAGAGATTAGTTGGTTCCAGACACACTGAAAAAAGCAGAGGAGCTGACCTCCAGGAACCGACCCCTCCGGGACCTGTGCCTAGATAAGCGTGATGCCCGTGGCCAGACAATGGGATGTTGCTAACATCACCCACGAAGGCCCAGTACACTCTCAGTGCTTCTGCCTTATTTGTTTTCCTAATATCACGAGAAAGCAGAATGAGTGAGCCTAATTGCATCTGGGGCCATAGCTGCAAGGGAGTCGAGGAAATGCTTCCTGGCCTCTGTGACACAAGAGGGAAGGAGGGAGGGGAAGTGCTGGCCCCAACACACCAAGGAAAGTCCCAGAGGGAAAGTCCCACTGCTGGACAGTACAAGACAAAGGACATGAGCCCCACATCCTGACATGGCTCAGCGCTCTGTCCCGGCTCCACCATGTCTCAGACCATTCACTTGTCAAGTATCAGTGGAGGACATGCATGGCCGGAGGCAGAGGGACATTGGAGGCAGCACCTGGCTGGCTGGCCTGGGCCCAGGGAAGTCCCTTATTTGTGAGCAGTGAGAGAGAGACTGCAGTGAAGAATCACACTATGAATGAAATTGTTTGCAGTGACAGACATGATTTGTGGGGAGGAAGTTTTATAGTAGTTTAACAGACAAGTATAGAAACTGCTGGAAATAAGGGAGTCCAACGGAACCCCACTTTTTTGGGAGAAGGAAGTGTGCTGGGGTGTGACAGGGGTGGTGCTTCTTTTATTGAGGAGCCAAGAGTAGATACCTCTGCCCAGCGTTGCCAGTTCCTTCTCAGGGCCAGTGCCCGGAAGTGGTAGATAATGGCCTTTAGAGGAGTCAGAAACACCAACAGTAGACACTTGATTTATTTTTATTTTTATTTTTATTTTTATTTTTATTTTTATTTATTGACTTTAGAGAGAGGGAGAGGGAGAGAGAGGGAGAGAAACTCCAATTTGTTGTTCCACTTATGCATCATTGGTTGATTCTTGTATGTGCCCTGACCTGGCATCGAACCTGCAACCTTGGCGTATCGGGACGATGCTCTAACCTACTGAGCTACCTGGCCAGGGCATGGCCACTTGACTTTAGAGTATTGGTGAACATTGGAATATGCCCTTGCTCTCAGAAAGAATATCTCAGAGCTCAGGGAGGGACTAGAGCCACAGCCACTCTCGTGAGTGTGCTGGACACAGAGTGAGAATGGGGTTGGCTGGAGCAAGAAGTGTGAGGGGAAGTGATGAGACGAAAGCTTCAAAGATGGAGCAGTTAGAAGAAGTTAGTTGGATACATCAGATCTTGCACTGGCAGCAAACGGGGACGCAGCAGCTGGTCTGGCAGCAGCAGGGTTTGCAGCAGCTGGTCTGGCAGCAGCAGGGTTTGCAGCAGCAGACAGGCACACAGCAGCTGGAGCCACAGCCCCCCTTACAGCCCCCACAGGAGCCACAGCCTCCACAAGAGCCACAGCCCCCCTTGCAGCCCCCACAGGAGCCACAGCCCCCTTTACTGCAGCTGGAGCAGGAACAGGCTGGCACACAGCAGCACACGGGCACACAGCAGCTGGAGCCACAGCCCCCACAGGAGCCACAGCCTCCCTTGCAGCCCCCACAGGAGCCACAGCCTCCCTTGCAGCCCCCACAGGAGCCACAGCCTCCCTTGCAGCCCCCACAGGAGCCACAGCCCCCCTTGCAGCCCCCACAGGAGCCACAGCCCCCCTTGCAGCCCCCACAGGAGCCACAGCCTCCCTTGCAGCCCCCACAGGAGCCACAGCCCCCTTTACTGCAGCTGGAGCAGGAACAGGCCGGCACACAGCAGCACACGGGCACACAGCAGCTGGAGCCACAGCCCCCACAGCTGGAGCCACAGCCCCCGGAACAGCCACAGCAGCTCATGGTTCTGGTGGTTGAGGGTGGAGCAGGTCAGAGGAGCAGGTAGAGAGGGGAGATGGTCAGGTGTGGAGCCTCCTTGGCCGGGGGCCTTTATATATCTGCCAGGGCCATGGGTCAGGGAAGATGCTGGGCCAGGTCACTTCCTTGTGTCTGGGCTCTTTCCTCAGGGCCATGTTTTTGTTTGCTGTCCTTCCTGGTGAGTCCCTGTTGCCTGGGGGCACTGACAGTGTCCTTAGGTTTCTAAATTTGGCCTCTTTGTCATACACACCAATCTCAAGCCTTTCTTCCCAGGAGTCCCTGGCAGTGGTCACCTGCCCTCGGTGCTGACACATGTGACCTGTGGTGACAGCATTGTGCCCAGGCTCCCTCACATCTGTTGTTGGAATATGTGCAAATTGAGGAAGTTGAAGACCTAGAGATGGAGAAACATCTGCGTGATCTGGGCCCTACACGTAGCCACCCTCTGCCTGATGGAAGGGAGGCAGAGGAACATGGGACCACACACAGGGGAGAAGGAATGGAAGGTGGACAGAGAGGGATTTGAAATCTTGCTTTGAATATTTTAGTAATGTGGCCAGGAGGGCCAGGGATGGATCCTCCCTTTGAGCTCCGGTGGGGAGGGCAGACGTACTGGCCACTCCGTCTATGGCTGGGCCTAGGTCCAGGAAGACTCTGGAGACACTTCTGGTCCTCAGATCTGGGAGGGAATCACAGCATTTGTGGTCATTTGTCACAGTAGCTACAAGAAATTAACATGATTTTGGCACTGGGAAGCAGTTTGCTGTGACGGCAAGAATCTAAAAAGGTGTAAGTGATTTTGAAATTGGGTGGAGGGATTTTGAGGGGAATGACAAAAAAGCCCAAATCACCCTGAACAAGCTTTGGTGGAAGTGTGGATGTTAAAGGTGTCTTAGGCCACGGGGAAGACGTGGTTTTGGAAATGGTAGGAAAGCAGGTCTTGTATGTCCTGGCAGGAAACCAGCTGAATTGTGCAGTGGATTGATGAGGAAAACAGAACCCTACCCCCCATTTTATTGAGATGTAATTGGATTCAGCACCTTAGAAGTTTAGGGTGAACAGCATATGACTTGGGTTAGATATACTGTGAAATGATGGCCTCAGTTACTTAGCTAACATCCATTACCTCATGAGATACAAAAAAAAAGAAAAAAATGGGGAAAAAGTTTGTTCCCTGTGATGACAACTCTCTTAGCCACTGTCAAATGTGCCCACAGCAGCCAGGACTTATTTATCTTATAACTGGATGCTTGCACCTTCAACCTCCTCATCCCATTTCCCCTCCCACCCCTGTCTCAGGTAACCACAAACTGATCTCTTTTTCTATGAGCTTGTTGTTGTTTTTAGATGCCACAGATAAGTGAGATCATACAGGATTTGTCTTTCTCTGTCTGACTTATCTCACTTAGCACAATGCCCTCCAGGTCCATCCATGTTGTGCAAACAGCAGGATTTTTTTTTTTTTTTTTATGGCCACATATGTATATTTGTAGCACAGCTTCTCTATCCACTCATTTGTCTGTGGACAGTGAGGTTGTAACCATGCCTTGGTCCTTGTAAATAACAGAAAACAGACCTTGTAAGTGAAAAATCTGAATATTCAGCTGAGAAGATCTCCAAGCAAGTTTTGAAGGTACTTTTGGTTTCTTCTGGCTCCTTGTGAGACATGAGAGGATGAGATAAATTTAGGAAAGAACTGTTCAGTAAAAGAAACCAGCACGTGATAGTTTGGGAAGTTCTCAGCCTGTTCAGATTGCAAAAGATGCTAAAATTAGGAAATTATTAGAAAAAATGAGCTTTTTGAGAATGTCGTACCAGCAAAATCACTGCCAGCTGGAATGAAGGGAACAGGGTCAGGATGAAATGCAGGAAAGATGTCACACTCCCCAAGTTCAAAAGGCAGTAATTAGGCTGATAAAACTAATCAGGTGGGGAAAAAAAAAAAAAGCCACGGTTCATGAAAAAGGAAGAATGTCCCAGAAGGCAGAGCCATGCATCAGAGGCCACAGCCTGTAGCCAAGGAGCATTATTCCCAGCCATTGTTGTCCTGAGTGGAATTTGTATTGCTAGACTTTGGAATTTTTTGGGACTCATGACCCCTTTAATCTGTGTTTTCCCTTTTGAAGGAGGAATGTCTGTCGCTATTACCCTATGCTTGTCCCACCACTGCCATTGGATTTTGGAAGCAGATAACTTTTGTGGTTTTGTGGTTTTGTAACCAATACCCAAATTCGGCTGCCTGCCACCGCAAAAACCAAACTCGTTAGACAGATGATGATGAAAAAGAAAAGAGGTTTATTCAAGTGCTGGTAACCTGATGAGATGCATGGCTCTTGTCACAAAGCCCATTGCAACATCTCAGTGCAGGCAGAGGTTTTTATAAGGAGGGAGAGACAAAGTATAAGAAAGAATCCAAGGGGAGGGGGAAGAAGAGTCTTCTATGTGCAGCCAGCACAGTCCATTCCAATAAGGATCTCAAAACTGGTCATTTGATGGTCTGGTGTGTGCCTTCCTGGTTCTAGGGTTGAAGGTGAGCAAACCTCCTGGAGCTGGAACACTTGAAGGCCGGAGCCTGTACCTTCTGAAGTTAGTTCTTAGGATTCTTATACAAACACGCTGTTTATCTACAAGCTGCATATTAGTCAGAGTCAGCATTTACAGAAGCAACGTCAAAAGAATGGTGGGTGCGTTACGATTCCCCACTGTTACTGTATCACAAGTCCAGAGACGGGGAAGAGTTTCACTCTAGGACTAGTCATATCCTGAATCTCACTTTGACCTGATTTGGAGGGTTTAGATGATAAAATGTGGGGATTTTGAGGGAGTCACGAGAAGTGTTGAGACTTGGGGGGTTTCCTATGGTGGAATGAGTGCATTTTGCATTTGGGACAGATGTGACTCTGCGGACCAGGGGATGAACTATGGTAGGTGTAGGGCTAATGGCACCCAACATATTAGGGCCTAATTGCTGGAACCTGTAAATGTTTTCTTATTTGGAAGAAAGCTCTTTGCAGATGTGATTACATAAGATCTTTTTTTAAAAATATATATATATCTTTATTGATTTCAGAGAGAGGAAGGGAGAGGGAGAGAGAGAGAGAAACATCAATGATGAGTCATTGATCAGCTGCCTCCTGCACGCCCCCGACCGGGGATTGAGCCTGCGACCTGGGCATGTGCCCTGACCGGGAATTGAACGGCGGTCTCCTGAATCCTAGGTCAATGCTCAACCGCTGAGCCATGCCGGCCGGGCTACATAAGATCTTGAGACGCAGATGATCCTGCTGTGTCCAGGCGGGTCCTAAATGCAACTACATGAATCTTTAAAAAGAGATCCTTTTCCAGCTGTTGTTGGAGGGGGCGTGGCTGCAGAAAGGTAGGAGGGATTTGATGCTAGAGGAAGCCCTGTGGTGTCGTCACTCCCAGGCAGGCTCTCGCTCTGTGCTGATGAGACGGCCACCAGCACCTCCTGGTTTACGTGGGACCAGTGTCCAGGATCTCAGCATAGAGGAGCATTTTTAATAAATATATTTTTATTGATTTTTATTTTATTATTATTTAACCTTCACCGAGGATATTTTTTCCATTGCTTTCCAGAGAGAGTGGAAGGGAGAGAGAGAGAGAGAAACATCAATGTGAGAGAGACACTTCGATTGGTTGCCTCCCACGTGTGTCCAGACTGGAGCTGGGGATCAAGCCGGCAACCCAGGTACATGCCCTTGGCCGGAATTGAACTCAGGACCCTTCAGCCTGCGGGCCGATGCTCTAACCACTGAGCTAAACCAGCCAGGGCTATTGATTTTTAGAGAGAAAGGAAGGGAGAGGGAGAGAGAAAGAGAAACATCTATGTGAGAGGGGACTGGCTGCCTCCTGCAAGCCCCCTATTGGGGATGGAGCCTGCAACCTGGGCATGTGCCCTGACTGGGAATCAAACCCGTAACCTTTCAGGGCACCGTATGAGCCCAACCAATGGAGCTACACCGCCAGGGCTAGAGGAGCATTTTGGAAAACATCCTGAGAACTCTCCGGTTGGCTTGGCCTGGTCACCAGCCTGGTCCTGAGGCTGGAGGGGCCCGTCAGCCCCATGTGAGCAGGATGCTGCCCTAGCTCCCTGCATATCGGATCGAGCTAACGCAGGTGTGTTCTAAGAAAAGCAGCAGCAGAGCCAGGCTGGCGGTGGGAGGTGTTTCTGTGCAGGTGTCCCAGGGACGAGTGTGGGCCTATGAGACGGAAGGTGGGAGCCAGCAGGGCCCAGGGAGGTGAGCAGGGGTCAGGCAGGGTCTGGGAGGGGAGCCTTCTCCCTGCGCCTGTGGGATGGACCCAGGAGGAAATTAGGACAAGAGGAGGAAGGGTCAGGATGGGTCCCTGGGTCACAGTTCTGTTCCAGTCACTTTTGGGGGGGGGGGAGAAGAGGTGCTCAGGCCTTTGAAGAAACAGCAGGCGTCCATGACATTAGCGTGGTCTCTGAACCCGCCTCAGGAGCGGGTGGTGGTGGTGTCATCTTCATCTTCTCCCTTCATGCCCTCCCCCCATGTCCAGAATCTTACCCCTGAATTACTTAAACACCGTGGCTGGTCCCCACGCCCCCTGCTGGACTGGTCTCAGACCTCCCTGTCTCCATCCCTCCCCTGGCACCTGGCCCCCGGTGGCTGCCTGGACCTTCACTCTCCTCCTGCACCACGGTCCCACCTGCCTCCTCTCTTTGGGCAGGTGCCACGTGGTGTTCCTGGCGCGGTGCGTGGCGTGGGCACCGAGCACGCTGTGGTCTGTGGAGGGTCCCTGATGCCGGGGCCAAAGTAAGGAAGCCAAAGTAAGGAAGCACTGGGAGAGAGGAGGGGAGCTGAGGTGCTAATTACAGAGAAGCAGGAGAACAGAATCAGCCGAGACCAGGACTTGTGAGGGGAGAGGGCACGTTTATTTAAAGAACCACAAGGTCAGGACCCTCAGGACTTGAGGACCACGACAGACAGAGATTAGAGCCAATGGGACAGGAGCTTTACTCAGGGAGAGGCCAAGGCCTGCGCCGTGGGGAGAGGAGAGCAGAGAGGGGTGACCAGGGGCAGGAGGCAGTCAGTCCATTCCTGAGAGCCCTCTGTGTCGAGGTGCTGGGGACTGGCCTTCTGCAGGTCCGGGTGGCCATCTCTGCTCTAGCCTCCTGCTTCCCCAGGCCAGACAGAGCAGGCACCTGGGGCTGAGGATCTCAGATGGGGTATTGGTTTCCGGGGCGTCTCTGTCTGATCAGTAGCCACTAGTGTGTCAGAGCCTCAGATCTTGCACTGGCAGCAAACGGGGACACAGCAGCTGGACTGGCAGCCGCAGGGTTTGCAGCAGCTGGACTGGCAGCCGCAGGGTTTGCAGCAGCTGGACTGGCAGCAGCTGGACTGGCAGCAGCAGGGTTTGCAGCAGCTGGTCTGGCAGCAAACGGGGACACAGCAGCTGGACTGGCAGCAGCAGGGTTTGCAGCAGCAGATGGGCACACAGCAGCTGGAGCCACAGCCCCCCTTGCAGCCCCCACAAGAGCCACAGCCTCCCTTGCAGCCCCCACAGGAGCCACAGCCTCCCTTGCAGCCCCCACAAGAGCCACAGCCTCCCTTGCAGCCCCCACAGGAGCCACAGCCCCCCTTGCAGCCCCCACAGGAGCCACAGCCCCCCTTGCAGCCCCCACAGGAGCCACAGCCCCCCTTGCAGCCCCCACAGGAGCCACAGCCCCCTTTACTGCAGCTGGAGCAGGAACAGGCCGGCACACAGCAGCACACGGGCACACAGCAGCTGGAGCCACAGCCCCCACAGCTGGAGCCACAGCCCCCGGAACAGCCACAGCAGCTCATGGTTCTGGTGGTTGAGGGTGGAGCAGGTCAGAGGAGCAGGTAGAGAGGGGAGGTGGTCAGGTGTGGAGCCTCCTGGGCCAGGGGCCTTTATATACCCCCAAGGTCAGGGGTCAGGGGAGATGCTGGGTGACTTCCTGTTTGTGTTTACACCATCCCATGTGGACAAGCGCTATTATTAGCTCCCACAGTCCCACGAGCTCAAGCCAGAGTCCACTCTCTTCAGTTTCTAAATTCGGTTTCTTCCTCCTTTAACTTTGCTTTGTAAAGACGGACTGGGCTCCCTCCTGAGGCTCCCAGGCCACGTGCCATGCGGGGCTCTCCTCTCTCTGCTCACTGGTAGTAAACCTCTGTCACCCACAAGAGAGTGTCTATTCCCCACTTGGAAATCAACTGGTGATTATTTCCGTAAATAAAAGCATCAGGCAGGAAGACAAGACAGTTTGTGGTTCCACCCCTAGAAAGACCAGCACCAGCATCTTGTTACATTTGTGAAACAATGTTTCAAAGCCCTTGGCTTCCACAGCCTCACATTCCAGCCCCTCCCTCTGGTCCGCTTCTCCTCCAAACATGCGTCACAGGTGTTCCCTCCGGGACCTGGGCTCACAGTCCCCCCTCGGTGCTCTCTGGGTCTCAGTCCGTCTTAGTAAAAACCCCGCAAGTCTGCAGACATAACTCAGTTCTTTTCTGTGAAGCCCATGAAGATAGTTTGAGTGGTTGGGACACAATTTGATGAGCCATCGCCTCTCATTCTTTTCATTTCCTGGAAAGTTAATTTCACCTTTTTTTATTGAGGTAAAATTTATATCCAGAGAAATGCACATATTTTAAATTCACACTCCCAGGAGTTTTGCTAAATGTGAACAGATGTGCCCATCACCCCATTTGTGTCTGGAGTTTTTGTCTTTGTGTTGTTGATTTGCTGGAGTTCTTCATAAATTCTGGCTCAATAAAGTGCTTTGCTCTGTATATAATTATACATTATATATAACATTATATACTAATATATGTAATTATATAAATTTAATGTACACTTTTCTCTTAGTATTTGGTTTGCCCTGAGGATATGTTTGTTGATTTTAGAAAGAGGAAGGGAAGGGGGAAGAGAGAGAGAGAGAGAGAAACATAGATCCGTTGTCCCCTGTACAGGTTCCCAACTGGGGATTGGACCCACAACCTGGTATGTGCCCTGACTGGGAAGAATTGAACCTGTGACCCTTTAGTGCACTTGATGATGCTCCAACCAACCGAGTCACCTGGTCAGGGCTTAGTAGCATCTTTTAATAGGAAAGCATATTTTAAATTTCCATAAAGTCCAATCTGACATTTTTAACATTGATGGTGGGTGCTTCTTCCAGGAGTGTTAGTGATTTGGTTTTTGCGTTTGGTTCTGTGATGGATCTCGAACTCGTCTGTGTGGTCAGGGGAGGTGGGCTCACCTCTGTGTGTGTGTGAGGCGGGGCTCACTCTCCCAACGTTTATCCCATTTCTGAGCAGTGTGTCAGAGCTGGATCCTCGAAGACATGATGGGGGTGGGGGTAACCGGTGCCATCAGCAGGTAAGCTGTCCAAGGGAGTGGTAGTTTTGGAGGTGCTCAGCTCACCTGTGAATATTTCCAGGTGTAATGGCCCTTCCCACTGAGGACTTGTAGACTGTGCTGGGTATCCCGACCTGCCTTGGCAGAACCCAGTGATCCCAGGCTGGGCAGTAGGAGGAGTGTTTCACATGGCAGGAGCAGGTCACATGCCATGCCTGGCTTCAAGGGGACCTGTGAAAGAGCCACCCCCCACCTGCCATACTACCTGGTTCCCAGGAGAGCAGGTCTGGGAATAGCCCTTATTCAGTGTTCCCTGTAGCAACTGTCAGTGCTTTAGATGGGTTTTTAGCTTGATGGTCTGAAGCCTATTGTTTTTCCTCTAACATATGCATTGAAGGCTATGAATTTTCCTCTAAGCACTGATTTGGTTGCATCCAGTAAACTTGATGTGTAATGATTCATTGTCATTGCATAGACCCATTTTTTTTTTCCTTTTTTTCTTTTTATTGAATTTACTGGGGTGACATTGGAGGGCCCATTATGTCATTAGGGTTTAGAAAATGGCAAATTCTAATCATACTATTGCTCCTTTTTTTATGAGCTAGAATACTTCCTCTCATTACCTGGTTATCACAAAATATATAGATTTTTATATAGAGTTTCTATACAAAAGTAGAATAAATGTGTGGGTTTCCCCCTAAATAATGGATTGGTTCCCAGGATCCTCCAAAGGCAACTGATGAGGTTTGCGTTTTGCATATTTTTTCAGCTTACTGAGGTCTGACTGATAAACAAAAATTGTACCTATTTAGGTCGTACAGCCTGATGTTTTGCTGTCTATACAGATTGAGAAATGATCCCAACAATCCAGTTAATCGACGTATCAACCACTTCCCACACATACCCTTCTTTGTGGGTAACGAGATTTATTCTCTTAGCCATGTTGACATGTTCAGTACAGTCCTATTTGCTGTACATTAGACCCTAGAACTTACTCTTCTTATGACCAAAACTTTCCACTCTCTCTTCTCTCCCTCCATCCCTTAGCAACCACCATTCAATTCTTGGTTACTGTGAGTTCAACTTTTATTTATTTATTTTCAGTTCGACCTCTTTAGATTCCACACATAAACGAGATTATGCATGCTTGGCCTTTCTGTGTCTGGCTTATTTTATGTAGTGTCCTTCAGGAAAGGACAGAATTTTCTTCTTTTTAAAGGCTGTATAATATTCCCTTGTGCACATAACATCTTTTCTGTACTCAGTTACCTGTTGACAGACATGTAGGCTGTTTCCATATCTTGGCTAAGGTGAACAATGCTGCAGTGGACAGGGGCTGCAGATATCCCTTCAAGATATTAATTTTATCTCCTTTGGGTGCATATCCAGAAGTGAATCGCTAGGTCATATGGTAGTTCTATTTTTAATTTCTTGAGGAACCTCCATACTGGTTTCCACAGTGGCGACACCCATTTACAATACCCCCAATGGTGCATGGGGTTCCCTGCAGGCCAGGCTGGTGCTCA
This sequence comes from Miniopterus natalensis, assembly GCF_054644295.1. Lineage (NCBI taxonomy): Eukaryota > Metazoa > Chordata > Mammalia > Chiroptera > Miniopteridae > Miniopterus > Miniopterus natalensis. Next base: position 77,299,499 of record NC_142091.1, on the reverse strand, counting down.
GACTTTCCAAGAAAGGGGCCCTGACCCAAGCTGTGGGGTCCTGGGCCTAGCACACTAGCTGAGAGGGCGGGTAATTTTCTTAGGTCTTTAGATAGCATACATCACAATTTCATAGTGATACTTTTTTAAAAAAATTATCTTTATTGTTGAAAGTATTACAGATGAGCCCTTTTCCTCCCATTGCTCTGCTCCACCCCATTCCCGCCCCGTCCTCAGTCCTTCCCTGCACTATCGTCTGTCCATGGCTAAGAAGCAGAGGCGAGCCCAGGAGAGAGCAGCCCGGGGGTGGGGCCGCAGCACCTCCCGCCAACATCTCCAGCAGCCCCCTGAAGTCTGAGTTATCACCAGAAAAGAATGACAGACCCAGGGCAGGGGCGATGGTGCCGGCAACAGAGAATTCCACAAGGTTTGGCTTTAGTTTGTCAATGTGACGTTTTTATTGAATTACAACAACAATTTAAGGTAAAGCAGAGAGTTTGGTGAGCACAGCAGCTCTGAGGACATCTCTTTAGTCCCACCTGCTCCAAGCTGAGGTGGCCAGAGTGGACCAGGATGGCAACAGGTCCAGGAGCGCCTGCTCTGCGTCACTGGCAGAGAGGTTAGGGGACCAGGGTGATTGGACCGAGTGGGACTCAGGGAGAGATTTGTCAGGAGACGTGGACATTGCAGTGGCTTCTACTTAGGAAAGGGATGGGGAGTGAGGGAGGAAGGTGGGTTCTGAGTGTGACTGAGGAGTTAGCAAGGAAACATAGGTCCTGGTGGGGAGACCTAGATTAGCAGGAGTCACCTGAGGTGGGAGGTCAGAGCCTCAGATCTTGCACTGGCAGCAAACGGGGACACAGCAGCTGGACTGGCAGCAGCAGGGTTTGCAGCAGCTGGACTGGCAGCAGCAGGGTTTGCAGCAGCAGACGGGCACACAGCAGCTGGAGCCACAGCCCCCGTTACAGCCCCCACAAGAGCCGCAGCCCCCACAGGAGCCACAACCCCCTTTACTGCAGCTGGAGCAGGAACAGGCTGGCACACAGCAGCAGACGGGCACACAGCAGCTGGAGCCACAGCCCCCCTTGCAGCCCCCACAGGAGCCACAGCCCCCCTTGCAGCCCCCACAGGAGCCACAGCCTCCCTTGCAGCCCCCACAGGAGCCACAGCCCCCCTTGCAGCCCCCACAGGAGCCACAGCCCCCCTTGCAGCCCCCACAGGAGCCACAGCCCCCCTTGCAGCCCCCACAGGAGCCACAGCCCCCCTTGCAGCCCCCACAGGAGCCACAGCCCCCTTTACTGCAGCTGGAGCAGGAACAGGCCGGCACACAGCAGCACACGGGCACACAGCAGCTGGAGCCACAGCCCCCACAGCTGGAACCACAGCCCCCGGAACAGCCACAGCAGCTCATGGTTCTGGTGGTTGAGGGTGGAGCAGGTCAGAGGAGCAGGTAGAGAGGGGAGGTGGTCAGGTGTGGAGCCTCCTGGGCCAGGGGCCTTTATATACCCGCCAGGGTCAGGGGTCAGGGGTCAGGGGAGATGCTGGGTGACTTCCTGTTTGTGTTTACACCATCCCATGTGGACAAGCGCTATTATTAGCTCCCACAGTCCCACGAGCTCAAGCCAGAGTCCACTCTCTTCAGTTTCTAAATTCGGTTTCTTCCTCCTTTAACTTTACTTTGTAAAGACGGACTGGGCTCCCTCCTGAGGCTCCCGGGCCACGTGCCATGTGGGGCTCTCCTCTCTCTGCTCACTGGTAGTAAACCTCTGTCACCCACAAGAGAGTGTCTATTCCCCACTTGGAAATCAACTGGTGATTATTTCCGTAAATAAAAGTATCAGGCAGGAAGACAAGACAGTTTCTGGTTCCACCCCTAGAATGACCAGCACCAGCATCTTGTTACATTTGTGAAACAATGTTTCAAAGCCCTTGGCTTCCACAGCCTCACATTCCAGCCCCTCCCTCTAGTCCGCTTCTCCTCCAAACATGCGTCACAGGTGTTCCCTCCGGGACCTGGGCTCACAGTCCCCCCTCGGTGCTCTCTGGGTCTCAGTCCGTCTTAGTGAAAACCCCGCAAGTCTACAGATATAACTCAAAGTTCTTTTCTGTGAAGCCCATGAAGATAGTTTGAGTGGTTGGGACACAATTTGATGAGCCATCGCCTCTCATTCTTTTCATTTCCTGGAAAGTTAATTTCACCTTTTTTTATTGAGGTAAAATTTATATCCAGAGAAATGCACATATTTTAAATTCACAGTCCCAGGAGTTTTGCTAAATGTGAACAGATGTGCCCATCACCCCATTTGTGTCTGGAGTTTTTGTCTTTGTGTTGTTGATTTGCTGGAGTTCTTCATAAATTCTGGCTCAATAAAGTGCTTTGCTCCATATATAATTATACATTATATATAACATTATATACTAATATATGTAATTATATAAATTTAATGTATACTTTTCTCTTAGTATTTGGTTTGCCCTGAGGATATGTTTGTTGATTTTAGAAAGAGGAAGGGAAGCGGGGAGAGAGAGAGAGAGAGAGAAACATAGATCCGTTGTCTCCTGTACAGGCTCCCAACTGGGGATTGGACCCACAACCTGGTATGTGCCCTGACTGGGAAGAATTGAACCTGTGACCCTTTAGTGCACTTGATGATGCTCCAACCAACTGAGTCACCTGGTCAGGGCTTAGTAGCATCTTTTAATAGGAAAGCATATTTTAAATTTCCATAAAGTCCAATCTGACATTTTTAACATTGATGGTGGGTGCTTCTTCCAGGAGCGTTAGTGATTTGGCTTTTGTGTTTGGTTCTGTGATGGATCTCGAACTCGTCTGTGTGGTCAGGGGAGGCGGGCTCACCTCTGTGTGCATGTGAGGCGGGGCTCACTCTCCCAACGTTTATCCCATTTCTGAGCAGTATGTCAGAGCTGGATCCTCGAAGACATGATGGGGGTGGGGGTAACCGGTGCCATCAGCAGGTAAGCTGTCCAAGGGAGTGGTAGTTTTGGAGGTGCTCAGCTCACCTGTGAATATTTCCAGGTGTAATGGCCCTTCCCACTGAGGACTTGTAGACTGTGCTGGGTATCCCGACCTGCCTTGGCAGAGCCCAGTGATCCCAGGCTGGGCAGTAGGAGGAGTGTTTCACATGGCAGGAGCAGGTCACATGCCATGCCTGGCTTCAAGGGGACCTGTGAAAGAGCCAGCCCCCACCTGCCATACTACCTGGTTCCCAGGAGAGCAGGTCTGGGAATAGCTCTTATTCAGTGTTCCCTGTAGCAACTGTCAGTGCTTTAGATGGGTTTTTAGCTTGATGGTCTGAAGCCTATTGTTTTTCCTCTAACATATGCATTGAAGGCTATGAATTTTCCTCTAAGCACTGATTTGGTTGCATCCAGTAAACTTGACATGTAATGATTCATTGTCATTGCATAGACCCATTTTTTTTTCTTTTTTTCTTTTTATTGAATTTACTGGGGTGACATTGGAGGACCCATTATGTCATTAGGGTTTAGAAAATGGCAAATTCTAATCATACTATTGCTCCTTTTTTTATGAGCTGGAATACTTCCTCTCATTACCTGGTTATCACAAAATATATAGAGTTTTATATAGAGTTTCTATACAAAAGTAGAATAAATGTGTGGGTTTCCCCCTAAATAATGGATTGGTTCCCAGGATCCTCCAAAGGCAACTGATGAGGTTTGCGTTTTGCATATTTTTTCAGCTTACTGAGGTCTGACTGATAAACAAAAATTGTACCTATTTAGGTCGTACAGCCTGATGTTTTGCTGTCTATACAGATTGAGAAATGATCCCAACAATCCAGTTAATCGACGTATCAACCACTTCCCACAGATACCCTTCTTTGTGGGTAACGAGATTTATTCTCTTAGCCATGTTGACATGTTCAGTACAGTCCTATTTGCTGTACATTAGACCCTAGAACTTACTCTTCTTATGACCAAAACTTTCCACTCTCTCTTCTCTCCCTCCATCCCTTAGCAACCACCATTCAATTCTTGGTTACTGTGAGTTCAACTTTTATTTATTTATTTTCAGTTCGACCTTTTAGATTCCACACATAAACCAGATTATGCATGCTTGGCCTTTCTGTGTCTGGCTTATTTTATGTAGTGTCTTCCAGGAAAGGACAGAATTTTCTTCTTTTTAAAGGCTGTATAATATTCCCTTGTGCACATAACATCTTTTCTGTACTCAGTTACCTGTTGACAGACATGTAGGCTGTTTCCCCATCTTGGCTAAGGTGAATAATGCTGCAGTGGACAGGGGCTGCAGATATCCCTTCAAGATATTAATTTTATCTCCTTTGGGTGCATATCCAGAAGTGAATCGCTAGGTCATATGGTAGTTCTATTTTTAATTTCTTGAGGAGCCTCCATACTGGTTTCCACAGTGGCGACACCCATTTACAATACCCCCAATGGTGCATGGGGTTCCCTGCAGGCCAGTCTGGTGCTCAGACTTTCCAAGAAAGGGGCCCTGAACCAAGCTGTGGGGTCCTGGGCCTAGCACACTAGCTGAGAGGGCGGGTCATTTTCTTAGGTCTTTAGATAGCATACATCACAATTTCATAGTGATACTTTTTAAAAAAAATTATCTTTATTGTTGAAAGTATTACAGATGAGCCCTTTTCCTCCCATTGCTCTGCTCCACCCCATTCCCGCCCCGTCCTCAGTCCTTCCCTGCACTATTGTCTGTCCATGGCTAAGAAGCAGAGGCGAGCCCAGGAGAGAGCAGCCCAGGGGTGGGGCCTCAGCACCTCCCCCCAACATCTCCATCAGCCCCCTGAAGTCTGAACCATCACCAGAAAAGAATGACAGACCCAGGGCAGGGGCGATGGTGCCGGCAACAGAGAATTCCACAAGGTTTGGCTTTAGTTTGTCAATGTGACGTTTTTATTGAATTACAACAACAATTTAAGGTAAAGCAGAGAGTCTGGAGAGCACAGCAGCTCTAAGGACATCTCTTTAGTCCCACCTGCTCCAAGCTGAGGTGGCCAGAGTGGACCAGGATGGCAACAGGTCCAGGAGCGCCTGCTCTGCGTCACTGGCAGAGAGGTTAGGGGACCAGGGTGATTGGACCGAGTGGGACTCAGGGAGAGATTTGTCAGGAGACGTGGACATTGCAGTGGCTTCTACTTAGGAAAGGGATGGGGAGTGAGGGAGGAAGGTGGGTTCTGAGTGTGACTGAGGAGTTAGCAAGGAAACATAGGTCCTGGTGGGGAGACCTAGATTAGCAGGAGTCACCTGAGGTGGGAGGTCAGAGCCTCAGATCTTGCACTGGCAGCAAACGGGGACACAGCAGCTGGACTGGCAGCAGCAGGGTTTGCAGCAGCTGGACTGGCAGCAGCAGGGTTTGCAGCAGCAGACGGGCACACAGCAGCTGGAGCCACAGCCCCCGTTACAGCCCCCACAAGAGCCGCAGCCCCCACAGGAGCCACAACCCCCTTTACTGCAGCTGGAGCAGGAACAGGCTGGCACACAGCAGCAGACGGGCACACAGCAGCTGGAGCCACAGCCCCCCTTGCAGCCCCCACAGGAGCCACAGCCCCCCTTGCAGCCCCCACAGGAGCCACAGCCCCCCTTGCAGCCCCCACAGGAGCCACAGCCCCCCTTGCAGCCCCCACAGGAGCCACAGCCTCCCTTGCAGCCCCCACAGGAGCCACAGCCCCCTTTACTGCAGCTGGAGCAGGAACAGGCTGGCACACAGCAGCACACAGGCACACAGCAGCTGGAGCCACAGCCCCCACAGCTGGAGCCACAGCCCCCGGAACAGCCACAGCAGCTCATGGTTCTGGTGGTTGAGGGTGGAGCAGGTCAGAGGAGCAGGTAGAGAGGGGAGGTGGTCAGGTGTGGAGCGTCCTGGGCCAGGGGCCTTTATATACCCGCCAGGGTCAGGGGTCAGGGGTCAGGGGAGATGCTGGGTGACTTCCTGTTTGTGTTTACACCATCCCATGTGGACAAGCGCTATTATTAGCTCCCACAGTCCCACGAGCTCAAGCCAGAGTCCACTCTCTTCAGTTTCTAAATTCGGTTTCTTCCTCCTTTAACTTTACTTTGTAAAGACGGACTGGGCTCCCTCCTGAGGCTCCCGGGCCACGTGCCATGTGGGGCTCTCCTCTCTCTGCTCACTGGTAGTAAACCTCTGTCACCCACAAGAGAGTGTCTATTCCCCACTTGGAAATCAACTGGTGATTATTTCCGTAAATAAAAGTATCAGGCAGGAAGACAAGACAGTTTGTGGTTCCACCCCTAGAACGACCAGCACCAGCATCTTGTTACATTTGTGAAACAATGTTTCAAAGCCCTTGGCTTCCACAGCCTCACATTCCAGCCCCTCCCTCTGGTCCGCTTCTCCTCCAAACATGCGTCACAGGTGTTCCCTCCGGGACCTGGGCTCACAGTCCCCCCTCGGTGCTCTCTGGGTCTCAGTCCGTCTTAGTAAAAACCCCGCAAGTCTACAGACATAACTCAGTTCTTTTCTGTGAAGCCCATGAAGATAGTTTGAGTGGTTGGGACACAATTTGATGAGCCATCGCCTCTCATTCTTTTCATTTCCTGGAAAGTTAATTTCACCTTTTTTTATTGAGGTAAAATTTATATCCAGAGAAATGCACATATTTTAAATTCACAGTCCCAGGAGTTTTGCTAAATGTGAACAGATGTGCCCATCACCCCATTTGTGTCTGGAGTTTTTGTCTTTTTGTTGTTGATTTGCTGGAGTTCTTCATAAATTCTGGCTCAATAAAGTGCTTTGCTCCGTATATAATTATACATTATATATAACATTATATACTAATATATGTAATTATATAAATTTAATGTACACTTTTCTCTTAGTATTTGGTTTGCCCTGAGGATATGTTTGTTGATTTTAGAAAGAGGAAGGGAAGGGGGAAGAGAGAGAGAGAGAGAGAAACATAGATCCGTTGTCCCCTGTACAGGTTCCCAACTGGGGATTGGACCCACAACCTGGTATGTGCCCTGACTGGGAAGAATTGAACCTGTGATCCTTTACTGCACTTGATGATGCTCCAACCAACCGAGTCACCTGGTCAGGGCTTAGTAGCATCTTTTAATAGGAAAGCGTATTTTAAATTTCCATAAAGTCCAATCTGACATTTTTAACATTGATGGTGGGTGCTTCTTCCAGGAGCGTTAGTGATTTGGTTTTTGCTTTTGGTTCTGTGATGGATCTCGAACTCGTCTGTGTGGTCAGGGGAGGTGGGCTCACCTCTGTGTGTGTGTGAGGCGGGGCTCACTCTCCCAACGTTTATCCCATTTCTGAGCAGTGTGTTAGAGCTGGATCCTCGAAGACATGATGGGGGTGGGGGTAACCGGTGCCATCAGCAGGTAAGCTGTCCAAGGGAGTGGTAGTTTTGGAGGTGCTCAGCTCACCTGTGAATATTTCCAGGTGTATTGGCCCTTCCCACCGAGGACTTGTAGACTGTGCTGGGTATCCTGACCTGCCTTGGCAGAACCCAGTGATCCCAGGCTGGGCAGTAGGAGGAGTGTTTCACATGGCAGGAGCAGGTCACATGCCATGCCTGGCTTCAAGGGGACCTGTGAAAGAGCCACCCCCCACCTGCCATACTACCTGGTTCCCAGGAGAGCAGGTCTGGGAATAGCCCTTATTCAGTGTTCCCTGTAGCAACTGTCAGTGCTTTAGATGGGTTTTTAGCTTGATGGTCTGAAGCCTATTGTTTTTCCTCTAACATATGCATTGAAGGCTATGAATTTTCCTCTAAGCACTGATTTGGTTGCATCCAGTAAACTTGATGTGTAATGATTCATTGTCATTGCATAGACCCATTTTTTTTCCTTTTTTTCTTTTTATTGAATTTACTGGGGTGACATTGGAGGACCCATTATGTCATTAGGGTTTAGAAAATGGCAAATTCTAATCATACTATTGTTCCTTTTTTTATGAGCTAGAATACTTCCTCTCATTACCTGGTTATCACAAAATATATAGAGTTTTATATAGAGTTTCTATACAAAAGTAGAATAAATGTGTGGGTTTCCCCCTAAATAATGGATTGGTTCCCAGGATCCTCCAAAGGCAACTGATGAGGTTTGCGTTTTGCATATCTTTTCAGCTTACTGAGGTCTGACTGATAAACAAAAATTGTACCTATTTAGGTCGTACAGCCTGATGTTTTGCTGTCTATACAGATTGAGAAATGATCCCAACAATCCAGTTAATCGACGTATCAACCACTTCCCACACATACCCTTCTTTGTGGGTAACGAGATTTATTCTCTTAGCCATGTTGACATGCTCAGTACAGTCCTATTTGCTGTACATTAACCCCTAGAACTTACTCTTCTTATGACCAAAACTTTCCACTCTCTCTTCTCTCCCTCCATCCCTTAGCAACCACCATTCAATTCTTGGTTACTGTGAGTTCAACTTTTATTTATTTATTTTCAGTTCGACCTCTTTAGATTCCACACATAAACGAGATTATGCATGCTTGGCCTTTCTGTGTCTGGCTTATTTTGTGTAGTATCTCCAGGAAAGGACAGAATTTTCTTCTTTTTAAAGGCTGTATAATATTCCCTTGTGCACATAACATCTTTTCTGTACTCAGTTACCTGTTGACAGACATGTAGGCTGTTTCCCCATCTTGGCTAAGGTGAATAATGCTGCAGTGGACAGGGGCTGCAGGTATCCCTTCAAGATATTAATTTTATCTCCTTTGGGTGCATATCCAGAAGTGAATCGCTAGGTCATATGGTAGTTCTATTTTTAATTTCTTGAGGAACCTCCATACTGGTTTCCACAGTGGCGACACCCATTTACAATACCCCCAATGGTGCATGGGGTTCCCTGCAGGCCAGGCTGGTGCTCAGACTTTCCAAGAAAGGGGCCCTGACCCAAGCTGTGGGGTCCTGGGCCTAGCACACTAGCTGAGAGGGCGGGTCATTTTCTTAGGTCTTTAGATAGCATACATCACAATTTCATAGTGATACTTTTAAAAAAAAATTATCTTTATTGTTGAAAGTATTACAGATGAGCCCTTTTCCTCCCATTGCTCTGCTCCACCCCATTCCCGCCCCGTCCTCAGTCCTTCCCTGCACTATCGTCTGTCCATGGCTAAGAAGCAGAGGCGAGCCCAGGAGAGAGCAGCCCGGGGGTGGGGCCTCAGCACCTCCCCCCAACATCTCCAGCAGCCCCCTGAAGTCTGAGTTATCACCAGAAAAGAATGACAGACCCAGGGCAGGGGCGATGGTGCCGGCAACAGAGAATTCCACAAGGTTTGGCTTTAGTTTGTCAATGTGACGTTTTTATTGAATTACAACAACAATTTAAGGTAAAGCAGAGAGTTTGGTGAGCACAGCAGCTCTGAGGACATCTCTTTAGTCCCACCTGCTCCAAGCTGAGGTGGCCAGAGTGGACCAGGATGGCAACAGGTCCAGGAGCGCCTGCTCTGCGTCACTGGCAGAGAGGTTAGGGGACCAGGGTGATTGGACCGAGTGGGACTCAGGGAGAGATTTGTCAGGAGACGTGGACATTGCAGTGGCTTCTACTTAGGAAAGGGATGGGGAGTGAGGGAGGAAGGTGGGTTCTGAGTGTGACTGAGGAGTTAGCAAGGAAACATAGGTCCTGGTGGGGAGACCTAGATTAGCAGGAGTCACCTGAGGTGGGAGGTCAGAGCCTCAGATCTTGCACTGGCAGCAAACGGGGACACAGCAGCTGGACTGGCAGCAGCAGGGTTTGCAGCAGCTGGTCTGGCAGCAGCAGGGTTTGCAGCAGCTGGACTGGCAGCAGCAGGGTTTGCAGCAGCAGACGGGCACACAGCAGCTGGAGCCACAGCCCCCGTTACAGCCCCCACAAGAGCCGCAGCCCCCACAGGAGCCACAACCCCCTTTACTGCAGCTGGAGCAGGAACAGGCTGGCACACAGCAGCAGACGGGCACACAGCAGCTGGAGCCACAGCCCCCCTTGCAGCCCCCACAGGAGCCACAGCCCCCCTTGCAGCCCCCACAGGAGCCACAGCCCCCCTTGCAGCCCCCACAGGAGCCACAGCCCCCCTTGCAGCCCCCACAGGAGCCACAGCCCCCCTTGCAGCCCCCACAGGAGCCACAGCCCCCCTTGCAGCCCCCACAGGAGCCACAGCCCCCCTTGCAGCCCCCACAGGAGCCACAGCCCCCTTTGCTGCAGCTGGAGCAGGAACAGGCCGGCACACAGCAGCACACGGGCACACAGCAGCTGGAGCCACAGCCCCCACAGCTGGAGCCACAGCCCCCGGAACAGCCACAGCAGCTCATGGTTCTGGTGGTTGAGGGTGGAGCAGGTCAGAGGAGCAGGTGGAGAGGGGAGGTGGTCAGGTGTGGAGCCTCCTGGGCCAGGGGCCTTTATATACCCGCCAGGGTCAGGGGTCAGGGGTCAGGGGAGATGCTGGGTGACTTCCTGTTTGTGTTTACACCATCCCATGTGGACAAGCGCTATTATTAGCTCCCACAGTCCCACGAGCTCAAGCCAGAGTCCACTCTCTTCAGTTTCTAAATTCGGTTTCTTCCTCCTTTAACTTTACTTTGTAAAGACGGACTGGGCTCCCTCCTCAGGCTCCCGGGCCACGTGCCATGCGGGGCTCTCCTCTCTCTGCTCACTGGTAGTAAACCTCTGTCACCCACAAGAGAGTGTCTATTCCCCACTTGGAAATCAACTGGTGATTATTTCCGTAAATAAAAGTATCAGGCAGGAAGACAAGACAGTTTGTGGTTCCACCCCTAGAATGACCAGCATCAGCATCTTGTTACATTTGTGAAACAATGTTTCAAAGCCCTTGGCTTCCACAGCCTCACATTCCAGCCCCTCCCTCTGGTCCGCTTCTCCTCCAAACATGCGTCACAGGTGTTCCCTCCGGGACCTGGGCTCACAGTCCCCCCTCGGTGCTCTCTGGGTCTCAGTCCGTCTTAGTGAAAACCCCGCAAGTCTACAGATATAACTCAAAGTTCTTTTCTGTGAAGCCCATGAAGATAGTTTGAGTGGTTGGGACACAATTTGATGAGCCATCGCCTCTCATTCTTTTCATTTCCTGGAAAGTTAATTTCACCTTTTTTTATTGAGGTAAAATTTATATCCAGAGAAATGCACATATTTTAAATTCACACTCCCAGGAGTTTTGCTAAATGTGAACAGATGTGCCCATCACCCCATTTGTGCCTGGAGTTTTTGTCTTTTTGTTGTTGATTTGCTGGAGTTCTTCATAAATTCTGGCTCAATAAAGTGCTTTGCTCCGTATATAATTATACATTATATATAACAGTATATACTAATATATGTAATTATATAAATTTAATGTATACTTTTCTCTTAGTATTTGGTTTACTCTGAGGATATGTTTGTTGATTTTACAAAGAGGAAGGGAAGCGGGGAGAGAGAGAGAAACATAGATCCGTTGTCCCCAGTACAGGTTCCCAACTGGGGATTGGACCCACAACCTGGTATGTGCCCTGACTGGGAAGAATTGAACCTGTGATCCTTTAGTGCACTTGATGATGCTCCAACCAACCGAGTCACCTGGTCAGGGCTTAGTAGCATCTTTTAATAGGAAAGCATATTTTAAATTTCCATAAAGTCCAATCTGACATTTTTAACATTGATGGTGGGTGCTTCTTCCAGGAGCGTTAGTGATTTGGCTTTTGTGTTTGGTTCTGTGATGGATCTCGAACTCGTCTGTGTGGTCAGGGGAGGCGGGCTCACCTCTGTGTGCATGTGAGGCGGGGCTCACTCTCCCAACGTTTATCCCATTTCTGAGCAGTATGTCAGAGCTGGATCCTCGAAGACATGATGGGGGTGGGGGTAACCGGTGCCATCAGCAGGTAAGCTGTCCACGGGAGTGGTAGTTGTGGAGGTGCTCAGCTCACCTGTGAATATTTCCAGGTGTAATGGCCCTTCCCACTGAGGACTTGTAGACTGTGCTGGGTATCCCGACCTGCCTTGGCAGAGCCCAGTGATCCCAGGCTGGGCAGTAGGAGGAGTGTTCACATGGCAGGAGCAGGTCACATGCCATGCCTGGCTTCAAGGGGACCTGTGAAAGAGCCACCCCCCACCTGCCATACTACCTGGTTCCCAGGAGAGCAGGTCTGGGAATAGCCCTTATTCAGTGTTCCCTGTAGCAACTGTCAGTGCTTTAGATGGGTTTTTAGCTTGATGGTCTGAAGCCTATTGTTTTTACTCTAACATATGCACTGAAGGCTATGAATTTTCCTCTAAGCACTGATTTGGTTGCATCCAGTAAACTTGACATGTAATGATTCATTGTCATTGCATAGACCCATTTTTTTTTCTTTTTTTCTTTTTATTGAATTTACTGGGGTGACATTGGAGGACCCATTATGTCATTAGGGTTTAGAAAATGGCAAATTCTAATCATACTATTGCTCCTTTTTTTATGAGCTGGAATACTTCCTCTCATTACCTGGTTATCACAAAATATATAGAGTTTTATATAGAGTTTCTATACAAAAGTAGAATAAATGTGTGGGTTTCCCCCTAAATAATGGATTGGTTCCCAGGATCCTCCAAAGGCAACTGATGAGGTTTGCGTTTTGCATATTTTTTCAGCTTACTGAGGTCTGACTGATAAACAAAAATTGTACCTATTTAGGTCGTACAGCCTGATGTTTTGCTGTCTATACAGATTGAGAAATGATCCCAACAGTCCAGTTAATCGACGTATCAACCACTTCCCACAGATACCCTTCTTTGTGGGTAACGAGATTTATTCTCTTAGCCATGTTGACATGTTCAGTACAGTCCTATTCGCTGTACATTAGACCCTAGAACTTACTCTTCTTATGACCAAAACTTTCCACTCTCTCTTCTCTCCCTCCATCCCTTAGCAACCACCATTCAATTCTTGGTTACTGTGAGTTCAACTTTTATTTATTTATTTTTAGTTCGACCTCTTTAGATTCCACACATAAACGAGATTATGCATGCTTGGCCTTTCTGTGTCTGGCTTATTTTATGTAGTGTCCTTCAGGAAAGGACAGAATTTTCTTCTTTTTAAAGGCTGTATAATATTCCCTTGTGCACATAACATCTTTTCTGTACTCAGTTACCTGTTGACAGACATGTAGGCTGTTTCCACATCTTGGCTAAGGTGAACAATGCTGCAGTGGACAGGGGCTGCAGATATCCCTTCAAGATATTAATTTTATCTCCTTTGGGTGCATATCCAGAAGTGAATCGCTAGGTCATATGGTAGTTCTATTTTTAATTTCTTGAGGAACCTCCATACTGGTTTCCATAGTGGCGACACCCATTTACAATACCCCCAATGGTGCATGGGGTTCCCTGCAGGCCAGGCTGGTGCTCAGACTTTCCAAGAAAGGGGCCCTGACCCAAGCTGTGGGGTCCTGGGCCTAGCACACTAGCTGAGAGGGCGGGTAATTTTCTTAGGTCTTTAGATAGCATACATCACAATTTCATAGTGATACTTTTAAAAAAAAATTATCTTTATTGTTGAAAGTATTACAGATGAGCCCTTTTCCTCCCATTGCTCTGCTCCACCCCATTCCCGCCCCGTCCTCAGTCCTTCCCTGCACTATCGTCTGTCCATGGCTAAGAAGCAGAGGCGAGCCCAGGAGAGAGCAGCCCGGGGGTGGGGCCTCAGCACCTCCCCCCAACATCTCCAGCAGCCCCCTGAAGTCTGAGTTATCACCAGAAAAGAATGACAGACCCAGGGCAGGGGCGATGGTGCCGGCAACAGAGAATTCCACAAGGTTTGGCTTTAGTTTGTCAATGTGACGTTTTTATTGAATTACAACAACAATTTAAGGTAAAGCAGAGAGTCTGGAGAGCACAGCAGCTCTGAGGACATCTCTTTAGTCCCACCTGCTCCAAGCTGAGGTGGCCAGAGTGGACCAGGATGGCAACAGGTCCAGGAGCGCCTGCTCTGCGTCACTGGCAGAGAGGTTAGGGGACCAGGGTGATTGGACCGAGTGGGACTCAGGGAGAGATTTGTCAGGAGACGTGGACATTGCAGTGGCTTCTACTTAGGAAAGGGATGGGGAGTGAGGGAGGAAGGTGGGTTCTGAGTGTGACTGAGGAGTTAGCAAGGAAACATAGGTCCTGGTGGGGAGACCTAGATTAGCAGGAGTCACCTGAGGTGGGAGGTCAGAGCCTCAGATCTTGCACTGGCAGCAAACGGGGACACAGCAGCTGGACTGGCAGCAGCCGGGTTTGCAGCAGCTGGACTGGCAGCAGCAGGGTTTGCAGCAGCAGACGGGCACACAGCAGCTGGAGCCACAGCCCCCGTTACAGCCCCCGCAGGAGCCACAGCCCCCCTTGCAGCCCCCACAGGAGCCGCAGCCCCCACAGGAGCCACAACCCCCTTTACTGCAGCTGGAGCAGGAACAGGCTGGCACACAGCAGCACACGGGCACACAGCAGCTGGAGCCACAGCCCCCCTTGCAGCCCCCACAGGAGCCACAGCCCCCCTTGCAGCCCCCACAGGAGCCACAGCCTCCCTTGCAGCCCCCACAGGAGCCACAGCCTCCCTTGCAGCCCCCACAGGAGCCACAGCCTCCCTTGCAGCCCCCACAGGAGCCACAGCCCCCCTTGCAGCCCCCACAGGAGCCACAGCCCCCCTTGCAGCCCCCACAGGAGCCACAGCCCCCTTTACTGCAGCTGGAGCAGGAACAGGCTGGCACACAGCAGCACACGGGCACACAGCAGCTGGAGCCACAGCCCCCACAGCTGGAGCCACAGCCCCCGGAACAGCCACAGCAGCTCATGGTTCTGGTGGTTGAGGTTGGAGCAGGTCAGAGGAGCAGGTAGAGAGGGGAGGTGGTCAGATGTCGAGCCTCCTGGGCCAGGGGCCTTTATATACCCCCAGGGTCAGGGGTCAGGGGAGATGCTGGGTGAGTCACTTCCTGCTTGGGTTCCTTTTTGTGCCATTTCCCCAGGACTCTCCTGTGTTGTCTAAAAGCCCCTCTGCTCCTCTCTGCAGTTATTCTCAGCGACATCAGCACGTGTCCAGTGGGTGGCCCCTTGCCCCGGAGGAGCACAGAGACTCACTCAGAGACCTGCTCTTGGGAGCTGACTTGAACCTGAGGCCCTGCTCTCCCCTGTGTGATGTCATCTTTGCAGCCCCTTCTCTTGCTTTGGGGGAGCCTCAGCCTCGTCTCTGCCGTCCACAGGGAGCTCCTGGCCAGGCTGCTTCTCACAGCGCTGGCTTGGGCTTCAGCCTCCCTGTCTGCAGGTTCCCACCCAGGCTTCCTTCACTGGAGATCCTGACAGATGGGGGTGTCAGGTGCTCACCCCCAGAGTTTGCAGTGGCCCCGAAAACCGCGGAGTCCTGTCCTCACAGAGGTAATGCTCGGAGCCCTACGGGCCTGTCTGTGTGGCCCGTCACCCAGGCGGCAGAGTGGACAGATGTCATTCAGGATTCCCAGTGAGACCCGGGTTTCGGATGGACAACAAATGCTTTCTAAGTTTAAGTAGGTTCCGAATATTACATGGTGAAAGTGTGATGTCTGTGAGCAGGAGACACACATGCTGCTCTCTCTGCTGCCACAAGGTGTCGCCCATGAGTCCTCCCGGGAGCAGGACCTCAGGCGGGGAGAGAGGCAGGGAGGGGCCCGCGGGGACAGGTGACGCTCTGGTCCCCTCTCTCTGCTTCCCTCAGCCTCGGCCTGGCCGCCCCGTCAGCAGCGGGAATGAGCTGGAATCCCCTCTCCAAAGGAGACAAGGCTTTACTCCCGGACATTCAATCTCACACCGTCAACATGCGTTGGCCAGGCGGGAAAAACAAACAGATAAGAAAAACGGCCGTTACGAAAAACTGAAAATGGATTTTAAAAACACCCTAAACTCAGCTTCCCTGTAAACACCTGTGCAAAACAAATGACCTGGTTTGGAGACGAGGAATTTATTTCCTCGTATTTCTGAGTTCCTCTTTTAGCACACTCATCTTGTATTTTGAGGTGGAAGCCATGTGTGCTATTAATCATATACGAGAGGCTTCAGCCAGTTCAAGGGGGTGTTTGGCTGGGGAGGGGGGACTGGCAGAAACCCATCCTCTACAGGTCACCTGAGGGAAGCAGAGAGGCAGGTGTTTGGGGATAATTACAGGGTCCCATTCAAGGGGAAGTGGCCACATTGAGGAACCTGAGAAAGTAAGTGCTGCCTGGGCCAATGAGAGCCCCGGCACCCGGCAAACAAACAACATGTTCAGGAAGTGTGGTGACAGCGTCGCCTGAGGGACAGGGACTCCAGAGGTCCTGGGGGTATATAAAGGCCCCCGGCCCAGGAGGCTCCACACCTGACCACCTCCCCTCTCCACCTGCTCCTCTGACCTGCTCCACCCTCAACCACCAGAACCATGAGCTGCTGTGGCTGTTCCGGGGGCTGTGGCTCCAGCTGTGGGGGCTGTGGCTCCAGCTGCTGTGTGCCCGTGTGCTGCTGTGTGCCGGCCTGTTCCTGCTCCAGCTGCAGTAAAGGGGGCTGTGGCTCCTGTGGGGGCTGCAAGGGGGGCTGTGGCTCCTGTGGGGGCTGCAAGGGGGGCTGTGGCTCCTGTGGGGGCTGCAAGGGAGGCTGTGGCTCCTGTGGGGGCTGCAAGGGGAGCTGTGGCTCCTGTGGGGGCTGCAAGGGGAGGCTGTGGCTCCTGTGGGGGCTGTGGCTCCTGTGGGGGCTGTGGCTCCAGCTGCTGTGTGCCCGTGTGCTGCTGTGTGCCAGCCTGTTCCTGCTCCAGCTCCTGTGGGGGCTGCAAGGGGGGCTGTGGCTCCTGTGGGGGCTGCAAGGGGGGCTGTGGCTCCAGCTGCTGTGTGCCCGTCTGCTGCTGCAAACCCTGCTGCTGTGAGTCCAGCTGCTGCCAGTCCAGCTGCTGCAAACCCTGCTGCTGCCAGTCCAGCTGCTGTGTCCCCGTTTGCTGCCAGTGCAAGATCTGAGGCTCTGACCGTCCCCGTCAGGTGGCCTGTGCAGGGGCAGGGCCCAGGCTCCCAGCCCTGTGTCTGGGCTCCTTGACCTCGTCCCTCCATGACTTCAGCTGCTGACTCATCTGCTCCACGGAGGAGCTTCTGGAACATCAGCGTGACGGAGGCACCTTGGGACCACCTTCTCCCTGCTGGGGACTCTGGGGGCTCATCACTCACCTCTTCTCCTCACCCAGCCCTCCCACCCCCGACCTCCTCTAACGCCCACAGTGGCCCATGGAGGCCGCGAGGCAGCTCACACCGCGGGCCCCAGAGCTGGGCCTGCTCAGGGGCGTGAGCACCTCAGGTTTCTCCGTGCACCCGGACCTCATCCCGGGCCCTGCAAAGAAACCGTGTGGAAGCTCAGCTGCTCTCACCTGGTGTGGTCTGTGCTGTAAACTCCTGCATCTCATGACCTGGCTGGTGTTGCCCAGTGGTTAGGGCACCAGCCCTCCAGCACAAGGGTTGCAGGTTCACTTCCGGGTCAAGGGCACTATCTGAGTGTGGGGCTTGGTCCCCAGCAGGGGGCGAGCAGGAGGCAGCTCATAGAGGCTCTGCTCTCACATGGAGGTTTCTCTCCCTCCTCCCTCTCCCTCCCCCTCCCCCTCCCCCTCTCCCCCTCTCCCCCTCTCCCCCTCTCCCTCTCTCCCTCTCCCTCCCCCTCTCCCTCTCCCTCTCCCTCCTCCTTCCTCCCTCCTCCCCCTCCCCTCCCCCTCTCCCTCTCCCTCCTCTCCCTCCTCTCCCTCTCCCTCCTCCTTCCTCCCTCCTCCCTCCCCTCCCCTCCCCTCCTCCTCCCCCTCCTCTCCCTCTCCCTCCTCTCCCTCTCCCCTCCTCCCCCTCACCCTCCCCCTCTCCCTCTCCCTCCTCTCCCTCCTCTCCCTCTCCCTCCTCCTCTCCCTCCTCCCTCCCCTCCCCTCCCCTCCTCCTCCCCCTCCTCTCCCTCTCCCTCCTCTCCCTCTCCCTCCTCTCCCTCTCCCTCCTCTCCCTCTCCCTCCTCCTTCCTCCCTCCTCCCTCCCCTCCCCTCCCCCTCCCCCTCCTCTCCCTCTCCCTCCTCCTTCCTCCCTCCTCCTCCCCCCTCCCTCTCCCCTCCTCCCCTCCTCCCCCTCCCCCTCCCCCCTCTCCCTTCCTCTCTCTAACAATCAATAAAAATTTTTTTAAAAAGGAACACAAATGTCCGTGATATGAGTAAATCTACCCAAACGCTCCCCGGCACTGGCAGAGGGAGAGAAGTCACCTGGCACCCTTCATGTCCTGGGAGGGTGCCAATAGAAGTCCCCAGTACTCGATAAGCGACAGCAAAGAGCCTCCGATGGATATCTCAGCAGGATGGAAGGGCCTCTCCGGCCACGTCCGGGGGCCCTCGGGCCAGAGGAGAGAACAGTCAGTTCCCCGGTCAGAGCTCCGGGGACGGGCTGCGGCTGAGTGGGGAGGGGTGTCACCCCGGGGGGGATCCACGCCCCACACTCCAGATGCTTCTCCCTGGGGCGGGGGGAGCCCGGGCCCCTCGCCGACCCCGCTCTGGACCCTGGGGCTCTCCAGTCAAACCCCAGGCCTGCCCCTTGCTAAGGCTCCGTTCCTGGGGAGAGAAGGGGGAGGGGTGAACCCCGGGCAGGAGAGGAATCCCGGTGGTCGTCGTGTAGGCGGAGGCTGCGCGGTCCGGGGCCGTTCCAAGGGCAGGAGACAGACTCTGGGTGTTCACTCTTCAAAAATAAATATACGAACAGTTATCGGAGGTAAAGGAGAGCTCGCAACCGATGCCCCTGTGACTCGTCCTTGGTGCAAAGCAGCCGTCGCAGCGGGTGCCCACCTGTGTTCCATCTTCGCGCTAAACGGGCCCAGGTGAAGCTGAGGCCTCGGGTGCGGGCGCAGGTGCGGGCCTCCCGCGTGTGCGCGCCCGCGTGCTTCCGTCGCTCCTCCACTTAAACACAGACACGTAAGCCCCTCCCCTGTCCGAGCCCCCCTCGGATGTCCGAGCGCCCCCCCCATGTCCGAGCGCCCCCCGTGTCCCAGCGGCGTAGCAGCACCTGCCTCTCCTGTCCCAGCAGGTGGAGCCCCCGGAGCAGCGCCTCTGTCGTTTCGATCACTCTCTTCTGCGCCAACAGCAGGGTCCAGCACGTAGTAGGAACTCAGCCAGTGTTTGCAGGGCGGCTGCGTGGACTCGCGTGACTCCGACCGGCTCCGCGCGGGGCCCCAGGACCCGCTTTGCTTCCGCTGCAGGTGCGGCCCCGGGGTCCCGGCTGGAGAAGCTGCTCGGCGCGGAGGGGCCGCCAGGTGGCGCTGTGGACCGAGACCCGGCGAGGCGGCCGCGAAAGGCAAAGGGAGACTCTGGGCGACGGGGACCCTGCGAGGAGGTGACAGCTCCCGCACGCTGAGCGCCCGAAGGCCCCGTGGCTGTCGGTGGCTCTAGGGCGAGAATGAAGCTTGGTCCTTGTAGAAACAGGCGAACTGGACGTTATTGCCGTCTGTTTTTATATTTGCTTTATCGAGCCAGGTGCAGAGCCTGTGCAAAGGTCCTGAGGTTCCAACAAGCTGGAGTCTGGGGTGTTTGCGTGGACCTCGGGGAGGGAAGGACAGAGGCACAGGGATGGAATGATGGAGGTGGAATTAGCGGGGTTGGAGGTAATGCAGGTGCTGTGGGCGGAGTTGTGGGGCATGTGTTGAGCAGTCTAGGGAATAAAGATGGTGCAGGTGGTTGGTGCCTGGTGTCACTGTGACCCTTTCCCTTTGCATGTAGTCAGCAGTCCTCAGGTGCACGCATGGCACCCACTCCAGCCATCTCTGACCTCCTCTGACCAGGTGGGCTTCCCCGCCTGGCTCTCATAACTATGTCCAAAATGCAGAGACCCCGGCACCCACCTGCGATGGACGGTCAGTGGGTCACTCACTGGTAGCAGCTCAGGGCCCCTAGGGGGAGAGTGTGGAGGCGGGACTTTGGTTGGCTGATCAGCTGGTGGTCTCTGGTTCTCGGGAGACCGGGAGCTCTTAGGAAGCAGGGGGTTGGCGACTGTGTGTCTCAATACATCAGGAAGGAAGGAAGGAAGGAAGAAGGAAGGAAGGAAGGAAGGAAGGAAGGAAGGAAGGGAGGGAGGGAGGGAGGGAGGGAGGGAGGGAGGGAGGGAGGGAGGGAGGGAGGGAGGAAGTTGTCCATTTCAGCTGGGTGGGGGTCAGGTTGCTATTTTGCGGGGATTCCAGGCCCTCAGTCTGACTGTGGCTGGACAGCTACGGAGCGGCCTGGCCGGCTCGCTTTCCTGTGCTCTCCGGGCGTGGTGTTCATGTGCACGTCCTACGGACTGGTCCAGGGTCTGGAAGGCCACAGGCCCTTTCTCCTTGTGACACCCCTTCCCCCATCTCCACGGCTGTCCCAGAATGCTCAGGGCGCTGAGCCGCGGTGGTCAAAATGCCTTTCCATAAGGCGGCCTTTGGCACTTTCTATTACAGTATATTTGAAACTGTGATTTCAGACGTTTTTGTTTCAAGGGAAAGTATTTGAGATGCGGCTCATCCTGGGGAGCGACACCCCCCACAGCAGCTCCCTGCACCCGAGACCTGTCGGGAGAGCTCAGCTCGCCTGGGGCTGTGGACAGAGAGCTCACGTGCGGTTCCTGAGACCGGCAGCCGGGGCCTCCTGCCAGAGAGAGTGTGTGGTCAGGCAGCAGGCACCATGTCTGATAGCAGTAGGTGACATCTCTGAATTTTTATCTGTGAGTGTAAAAGCATTACAAACGGTCATCTTTGAGCTTGCGATTTTGGCTGCCTTTAAAATGATATAGAAATATATTTGAATTTTCCAATCCCGCTGATGAGGGCAGATGGAAACGAGAGTTAGCGCGGGGGAGGGGGGCACACACACCTGCCAGCACCTGAGTTTGGGGGCATTAGCTGCCTGGGTTGTGTTGTGACTGTTTTGCTCTGGGGGCCGTGACCGTGCTTGGTGCCCCACCCACCCCGACTGAGCAGCCTTGCAGGCTGGTGTTGGGAACCCAGCTGTCGGGTTTGCAGGGGACCAGCCTGCTCCAGCGACGGCAAGTCCAGCGTGGTCAGCAGCCTCTGGCATTTCACTGTGGGTCGGACCTGCCCTGGAGAAAGTGGCCTCGGTTTCAGGCTGCAGCTGAGGACCTGGGCAGAGGCCGGGACCTGCACAGCAGGGAGGAAGGGGTGGGGTCCTGCCCCCCGTGATGCCCACAGTTACTGCTGTGACCAAATCCATCTGAGCCCTGTTCCTGACCCCCGTAGGGCGCTGGCAGCTCTGGGGCAGCCCGAGCTGGGAGGGCCTCACCTCACACCTCTCTCTGTCCTTGTCTGTGCCGCCCGCCAACCTATGAGTGCCTGCCAGTACAGGGGGGAAAGGACAGAAGCCATGTGTCCTTGGGGCTGGGGCCGAGTTCTGAACCCCCACTGCCCCAGGGCACGGTGTCCCTAACTTGGCGAGCGGGATGGTGGGAGCCACAGCTGCATCACCACCGGCTCCGCAGACCGCCGTGCAGAGCTGTCCTTCCCGTGTGTCTAAAGGTCTGCTTCCCTCGCAACACCAAGGCTGCAAGTATTGCGCACGAGCACAGGCTGCTTTGTAAACTGTGCTCCTAGGAACTAACTCTTGGCCGTTGAGTTCAAAGCAGGCACCTGAATTTGGCTCAGTGATTTTAAAAAAGTCACTTTGGCTCAGGCGGGCGTGGCTCATCTGTTGAGCATCGACCTAGTATCCAGGAGATCAAGGTTCGATTCCCAGTCAAGGCACATGCCCAGGTTGGGGGCTCGATACCCAGGAGGGGGCTTGTAGGAGGCAGCCCATCTATGACTCTCTCTCATCACTGATGTTTCTATCTTTCTCTCTCCCTTTCCCTCCCCCTCTCTGAAATCAATAAAGATATATTTAAAAATAAATAAAATAAGGTAAAATACAAAAGTAACCTTGTGCCGGGGTCTTGGGTTCTGAAATTTTCTTTCCCACCAGAAGACTGGACTTGAAGAAAGACTCAGAGCTGGCCACCAGGTGGCAGCGTTGCGTGGAAACGGAGTGGAGCTGGCCACCAGGTGGCAGCGTTGCCCGGGGAATGAGCTCTGGAGGTGGGATGCAGCCCTTTCCAGGGAAGGGGAGGGTGCAGGGACCACCCCTTGAGTTCCTGGGGGGGGGGGGGGGCAGAGCAGGTGCCCTGTCTGCGGACTGCAAGGCCTCGCCGTGACCTGGAGGTGGTGTGCTTAGGGGAGCAGCTGCTGGGTCTCCCCTTAAGGGTCAGAGCCTTCCTGGGTTCTGTGTGTGGACGCCTCCTAAAGCTGGGGAGGCCAGGAGACCCAGCTCTCCCTGAGGGTTCATTGTTTGCATTTTGTGTGCAGGACACGGCAGCCCCGCCCGAGAAACTGCCCACCCAGACCTGCCCCTTGGGACACGCCTGCAGCCTGTGGGCTCAGTATGTCATGCCCACCTGCTCTGCCTGCCCAGGGGCGGGGCGGGGGGGATGGTCAGCAGGCGGCATCGTCAGGAACTTGGCCTCTGAGCACTGACTGGCTGCACCTGGCGCTGGGCTAGGACCAGCCTGACCGTGGACACTGCCGTCAGCAGCTTCAGTCCGTCATTCTGGACAGGATCAGACACTGAGGACTCCCCGACCGTGGGCCCCTCCAGCCCCGAGGCAGCCAAACGTGCCAGCACTGGGCACGAGGTGTCCCCAGGTGAAGGGACAGCCCTTCATCCGCTCATCTGTTTCCTTTGTCCAAGTCAGATCCCGGAAGCTAAAAACTGGGGACAGCGGGACCCTCTGTGAAACGGCTCGGATTGGGGCTTCCCATTCCGCCAAGAAATGCAAACAAGTTCGGGTCTTTGGTCCTTTCCCGTGACACTGGAAGACAAGTTGATGAGTGAAAATCAAATACAGGGAGCCTTCCCCGTGCCTGCCTCGTAGCCGGGCTCTGACACCATAGCCGCCTCGCCCAGCCACCAAAACTCCTGGTGGCCGTGTGTCCAGCAGCCTCTGGGCCACCAAACAGCCTGGGAGGGTTTAGCGCCCCCCCCCACCCGGTTTCTCCTGGGGGACCTGTCCTGGGCACCGACTCACAGGGAGGGGACATTGTGAGTGACACAAAAGTGAGCTCAGCCGCCTCTGGGTGGCGCCGCTGGCTGCGTCTTCGCTCCCGGCTGAGGCCCTTCAGCTCCAGAGTCCACCGGGACCAAACTCAGATCTTTATATGTTCAACTGTTTGAAAAATAGCCCAAGCCCTGGCCCGTGTGCCCGAGCTGGGCGTTGTCCTGTGCACCAAAGACAGTTTGTGGGCTCGGGACCCCGCAGGAGGCGGCAGGAGGCCACCGATCAATGTCTGCCTCTCACGTGGGGTGTTTCTCTCTCCCTCTCCCTTTCTCTCTAAAAATCAATAAACTATCTTTTTAAAAAACAGCCCAAACAAGTAGAATTTTAGCCCGTTAGAGCCAGTCTGCTTTCCACGTGTGCTCGGGGGGTGCTCAGCTCACAGCTGCCGCCTGAGGGTCCCCCCCGGCCCCTTGCTCTGAGTGCTGTCTCCTCCGTCTCTGTCCCTGGGTCTCTGTCTCTGTTCCTCTCTCTGTCTCTGTCTCTGTCTCCGTGTGTCTGTCTCTGTCCCTCTCTGTCTCTGTCCCTCTCTGTCTCTATCTATCTCTGTCTCTGCCCTCTCTCTGTCTGTCTCTCTGTCCCTCTCTGTCTCTGTCTCTGTCCCTCTCTGTCTCTGTCCCTCTGTCTGTCTCTCTTTGTCTCTGTCTCTGTCCCTTTCTCTGTCTCTGTCTCTCTCTGTCTCTGTCTGTCTCTGTCCCTCTCTCTGTCTCTGTCTCTCTCGGTCTCTGTCTGTCTCTGTCCCTCTCTCTGTCTCTGTCTCTCTCTGTCTCTGTCTGTCTCTCTGTCCCTCTCTCTCTCTGTCTGTCTCTGTCCCTCTCTCTGTCTCTGTCTCTCTCTGTCTCTCTGTCCCTCTCTCTCTCTGTCTCTGTCTGTCTCTGTCCCTCTCTCTGTCTCTGTCTCTCTCTGTCTCTCTGTCCCTCTCTGTCTCTGTCTCTGTCCCTCTCTGTCTCTGTCTCTCTCTGTCTCTGTCCCTCTCTCTGTCCCTCTCTGTCTCTGTCCCTCTCTGTCTCTGTCTGTCTCTCTTTGTCTCTGTCTCCCTCTGTCTCTGTCTCTGTCTCTGTCTCTGTCTGTCTCTGTCCCTCTCTCCTGTATCAATGGAAGGGGAAGACTCCCAGGTGGACGTGACACATGGAGGAAGGAGCCCAGTCCCCTGAGCCTGGTCTGCGGGAGACCCTCCAATTGCTTCCTAAGTGGCACGAGCCTGTGACATGAGTGAGCAGATGGCAGCAGGGCTGTGGGCCCCTGCACAGCGTGGCACCAGCGGGTCCCTGCCGACCAGGAGCAGAGCCAGCGCCCACCCTGGTGGTGCCCATGCGGACAAGCCCACTGTGCCGTGCGCTGTGTGGACAGGGACTGTGGTCTCAGCCCTCCGAGGGTTGCGGCCGCCCTCAGTTAGTCTCTGAACTCGAGGGGGGACCCCGTGCTGTCAGAACTGGGGGGTCTGGGGCAATGGGACCGTGACTCTGGGCCCAGGGAGGGGGCACAGCTTCCCACAGCGCTCGGCAGGCCCGGGCCCCCCCCCCTTGCAGCGGGTGGTCAGAGCGGGCGGTGGGGGGCAGAGCAGCCCCCTCGGCCGGCCCGGCCCCACGGCTGGAACGCATGACTCACCGGCTTCCCAGGCCTCCCGCTCCCACCGGCTTAACACTTTCCCCGATAAGACCCAGGCCGTTTATAATGCACACGTCAAACAAAGATAGAAACTGCTTGCACAGGGAAAACGGTATTTTCCAAAAGGCCACGGGAACATAACTCTGAAGTATGAACCCCCCAGGCCGGTCCTTGAAGTGAGGACCACGTTCCCCTTCTCACCACCGCTCGGGGTGGCGGGGCTGCCGGGGAGGATGTCGGGGTCCCAGGCAGGAGGGGCTGCCCTGGCCGCTGACCAGCTACCCAGAGACTCGCTCCAGCCCGTGGGCTGCGGCTGGTGGGTCTGCGGGCCTGAGGGGTTCCCGGGGTGCGGGGAGCTCAGCGTGAGGACCCCCCACTGCCGGGCACACCGGGACGTCTGGTTGCCCGGCCGTGAGGGGCGCTGCTCCCACCACCGGGGACAGGCGGCCTCCTTGGCTGTTTGCTTGGCATTTGCCCGACTGGCCCGGTTGGTTCACGGTGCCCGGCCTCCGATGTTCCCCCACTCGCAAGACCTGCCCGGTTTTCCACTAGTCTTTTCATTTTCACCTTTGAGTCTCAAATACCCGGAGGCTCTTCACCGGTTGAGAGCTTAGACTTAGCGGGGATGGGTCCACGCGGAGGGCGTCACCCCCGAGGGTGTTGCCCCCGAGATGGGTGCCGTGGAACCTGCCAGCCACCCAAAGCCACGGCCTGGAAATGGCCAGATTCTCCGCCGCTGGGGCGACTGTTTAATATCAAACGGCGACAAAGGTGCTTCTGGAATATTACGCAGCTGAGTGTACGCGGATGACATTGAGATGTCCTTGTTGTGAAAGTGGGCCAGCTGCCTGCGTGCGTGTCCCCGTCAGCACCGGGGGCGGGGGCGGGGGGAGGGCGGACAGGGAATGTGCTGACCCGATGGACAGTCCAGGGCCGGGCTCCAGGGCCCGGGGCAGGTGCTCACTGTTGACCTGTTTACCACGAACTGTGTCCTAGTAACAGTGACCCGATGGCCCTTCAGCAACCAAAGGAATGAACAAACTAGAGGAAAGGGTCCCGGACAGGGCACGGCGTGCGACGAGGCCCTTCTGTTGAACTGGAAACACTTCATTTCCCAGAAAACCTGACGCGACTGAGACCCAGTGCCCGTCTTTGCTGGGGCCGTGGCGCGTGGGGTCCGGGGGGAAGAGCGACACTGTCCTTCGGGGGGACCCACGTCCCCCCGCCTGAGACAGCCCCGTCCCGTCTGGTGGCGACGTGGCTCCCTCGACGTGACCAGGGACACAGGGCGAGCTCAGGGAGCAACTGGAAAGAAATTAAGACGGTTTAGATCCCTGGGCCATAAACTATAAAACTGAATGAACTAACTCGATTGAATAATAAATCCTGTGAAAAGGCGGAGAGAGCCCAACAGAAATCTGTGGTGTCGCGGGGAGCAATTGCCCACACCCATGGGTGGACCCGCCTGGCGCTCACCAGCACCAGGCTGCACAGCGGGAGGGAACCGGGCTCCTCCGGTGAGGGCAGTGACAGGGACGGGGGGGGGCGGTGTCGGGGACACGGCCGCCTCTCTGTGACGACCAGTGGTCAGGGGACAGAGCGGGGGGACGGGCCCAGTTAGGAGAAGAGAGCCATGGGCACCTTACAAACGGTGGCAGCTGAGACGGGCAGGGGGCCAGGCTCTGAGGCTCGGACCAGTCGGGAGCAGGTTTCCGAGTGGCGGCGGGAGGACGTGGGACGGGTGGGATGGGGATTTGAAGGGAAAACAGGTCCCGGCGAGACTCTCCAGGGCAGCCCGGGGGGTCACCCCGTCCGTGCAGCGGGTGAACTGCCAGGCAGGTGCCTGCGAGGCGGCCGAGACGGGCCCAGCATGCGGTCGGTTACGGGAGTGTGGCCCGAGGGTGACGTTCAGAGGGCCCTGCGTACAGGTGACTTATAGGGACAGACAGGGAGATAGACACAGAGGTGGAGACAGGAGAGAGAGAGAAGGGGAGAGGAGAGAGAAAGCCGGAGGGAGCTCAGCGCCCACAGAGGGAGACAGACAGATGGATGGGCAGGGGAGCAGGAGGGGATTCTGGCAGTGGGGGGGACCCCTTAGAAGGGGGGGAGCTGGGAGGTCGTGGGCGCCGAGCACACAGGAGGGCGACTTTCAGTGGTTGGAAGATGCCGATTGCCCAGACTGTGTGGGGTGAGGCTCCCAACAACCTACAAGCTAAAATCAGCCTGTTATGAGTCTCAGGTGAAATAACACACCCAGCCCCGGGGCCACCAGGTGACCCAGGCCGCTCAGCTCCCGGACAGGACTGGGCTCCAGCTGGGCTCCTTCCCCTGGGCTCCGAGACAAAGGGCCTGTCCCTGTGGGCAGGGCGTGAACACCAGCCCAACGCGTGGCCCCCTTGCCCAGAGCACCCAGCAGGGGGCACAGGGACAGGGCCCAGATGACACCTGCACAGCCAGCGATCTTTCAATAAGTAGCAAACTCGTAGCCAACAGCCACTGTAGCAGCTCGTGGCAAAGCCACCCCGAGCAGGGACAGCCCCTCGCCCGGGCACCCAGTTGCAGCCACTGACGCCCTGGTCCCTGCTCCACTCAGGGGCCTGGGGGACCCGCCGAGAGGGGCTCAGCGAGAGGCGGCTGGGCTGTGTCTGGAGCGTGCGCTGGGCACGTGCAGGAGCCCGGGGCCCGCCGACCGCCTCGCCCACCACCCAGGGCTGTGAGCCCTGAACTCGCAGCAGCTGAGCCAGGCCCCAGGTGCCCTGCGTCCTGGTCTCGGGCCGGGCCCGGCTGGAGGAGGCCTGCAGGGACGCCGCTGTCCAGCAGAGGGCAGCTGCGGGCGCAGGGCTGGCGGGGCTCCCCTGGCTGCAGCCTGGGCCTGGGCCTGGGCCTGGGGCTGGGCTGGGCTGGGACAGGCCAGGGAGGGGCAGTGGGCGCCCCCCGGGCCCTGCCGGCCTCTCCTGCAGAACCGAGGGGCAGCTCCCTGAGACTGATTTTCCTTCTATGACCCTCACCTGGGGTGGAGCCGTTCGCCCCGGGCACTCAGCTGGGCCCCCCCCCCCCCCCCGTGGCCGCCGGGAGCAGGCCGCCCTCCCTGCTCAGGGACAAGCTGCTGCCTCCGGGCTGAAGTGAACGGCCCACGGGCACATTTATTCTGGGACGAGGAGGGGGGTCCTGTGCCAGCCGGGCCCAGGGGAAAGGGGTCGTTACACAGACGTCCCCTCCTGGGTGTGCACAAGCTTGTTTCCAGCGTCCGTGACCAGCGCTCACCGCCCCCTCCACCCCCCGGCCACGGTCCAGGTGGGAAAAGACACGGAGCTTCCCCGTCTCGGAGACACGGACACGCCGTGGCTCTGTGACTCGGAGCACGTGGCCCTGTGTCATGGAGAAAAACAGGGGCAGGTGTTTCCAAACCACCCGATTTCGCCTGATAGCCAAACAAACTCGACGTGCGGGGAGACACCTTTGAACACAGGGACCCGTGCGCCCCGCGGATCCCTAGGGGGCTCCACAGTGAGTGCGGCGCCCGAGCCACAGCAAAAAGGGCGAAATAGGAGGCTGACCACGGGGCCGAAAATGTTGAGCCACGTTGTGAAAAGAAAGAAACGAAAGACAAGAAACTCGGGGGACAGGAGCCGCTGCCTCGGCCGTGGGGAGACGCGGCCGGGCCCCAGCCGCCCGGGGCAGCCGCTGAGCCGGGGCCGCAGGCACGTGGGAAACTTTGTGGGAACAGCCTGCAGGGCCCGGGCCCCGAGCTGTCCCCCAGCCTGACACAGCCGTTTCCTGCTGCTGTTTATCTACAGAAGCACCAGCGGCCGTTTACAGCAGGAATGCTGGTGAAGGGCTTCTGACATTATCACAGAAAAGGTGCAGCCCCGCCTGGAATGTCAGCAGCCGTTAAAACCCTGGATGTGAAAACGATTAATGTCGTGGGAAACGCAGGGACATCCTGCCCCGTTGGCATCACCGCAGTTTTGCAGGGAGACGTCAGGGTAGCAAACCCTGGGGGCCGGGTGGGGGGAAGCGTGGGACCCGGCCGTGGGACCGTGTCCATGTTAGTCCATCCTGACCAGGAGGGGCTGCGGGTCTGAGACAGAGTTTCAGGAGGCCCCTGGGCCTGGCTATAGAGTCAGAGGACAGAGACCCAAGGATGTCATATTTGTCAGTGTGGCTTTGGGGGACTGAGAGGACCAGGAGGAGCCTGGCTAGGTCAGGGACAGCAGGACCACAGCCCCTGAACAGCCACAGCTGCCCAGGGTCCTGGTGGTGGGGGGCGGAGCAGGTCAGAGGGGCAGGGAGGGTGCCGGGGCCAGACCCAGGGCCAGGAGCCCACTCAACCCTGCTGTGGCTGTGTCACCCCAGGACCCCTGGGCCTGGCTATAGAGTCAGAGGACAGAGACCCAAGGATGGGGTCTGTGAGCCCACTCAGCGCCTCCTGGGCCCTCACTGACCCCCCTCCCAACCAGGCTCCGGCCCCCTAGGGTCTGCACACTCGGTCCCTTGTCCACTGGGGCTTCTCAGTGTCAGTGACAGTCACAGATCCTGGGGCCCACTCACCCCTGCTTCCAGAACACACCAGGGGGGCCCCGATCCTGCCCCACAGGCCGGCGTGGGGTTGGAGAAGGGCCCCTGCCTTCCAGCTAAGGTGCTGCCTCCCGGGCCCCCAGACCCTCTCCACTGCTCTGCCAGCCCCGACCAGGCTGACCTCCTGGGTGGCCAGGCCAGGAGACCTGGGTCCCCACCTGGGGCCATCTGGAGACGGCAGGACTCGTGCGAAGCCCCCGAAAGTCCTGGGGGACCCCCGGAGCCCTGCACAGCTTTACTGCAGCATGAAAGGGAAGGAGGGGAGAGGGCGCGGTGTCCTGTAAACACGCTGATTTCCCAACGCAAACCAGATTCCAGCCCAGGACACCAGATGGACACCTGCGTCAGCGCCCCCTGCCCGGGGCCCAGCTGGTATCGCTGCTCTGGGACCTGTCACGGTGACCGCTGACACGTTTCACAATCAGGCAGGATTGGTCCCGCGTCCCTCCCCCAAACCCCCTGATCTCTGTGATCTCGGCTCTTCTCAGAATCGCAAACATTTGGTCACTAACTGACCACGTGAGAAAAGATAGGATGTTTTCTCAAGTGGAAAACGCCAGCTAAGGAAGTAATTCCGCGTCTCACCCACCTCGGGGCGAGCGCGGAGCTTATCTCTCTGGGAAGAATCTGCTGAGGCCAGAGCCCGGGGGGGCCGGGGCCAGGCCCAGCTGCCGGGGCCAGGAGCGTGGCCTGGGAGAGGGGCGCCCGCCCGGGCCTGGCTGCCGCTGGCACCTGGGGAGGGGTCCCAGCGACCCTGACCGCGGGCACGGGTTTGGGGATGGGAGTCCCCGACAGCGAGCGCAGCTGTGTGGCAGCACCAAGGACAGTGGCCTTGGCGGCAATGTCGGTGACCAGCTTAGCTCCCTGCCAGCTGGCCGGTCCCCAGGGTGTCCCTCACGCTGGGCCTTGCGGAGGGAGCCGCCGCCGCTTGTCCAGACGTCAGCCCTGACACTTATTCAAGGAAAATGTCCATGTGTTTCTGGGTTTGGTCCACATTAGCCGCCCTCCTTCCTCGTCAGTTTTTTTCCCTTTGTCTCCGTGAGCAGGGTGAACACTGAGGGGCTCCCCGGGGTGACCCCCTGGCGCCCGAGCCACTGTCCCGCCGCGGGTGGGTGCCTCCCGGGCTCTGTTTGCCCGCGGCGCCTGCCTGTTTTATTTCTTTTTCTTCCTCACACCAAAGGCAGCAGGAATGTGCTCTGCGTAAGGCCCTTCAGGTCTTTTCGAAAACAAACTTTTTATATGAAATAGCTATAGATTCACAGGAGGCTGTAAAAACAGCCGAGCGCTTTGCCACAGTAGCTGCCCGGTGGTCCCAGCCCCCGCGGCTCTGCTACAATGTGTCGCGTGCTCGGGAGCCCACCTGCCCGCCCCAGACGCTCCGTCTCCCAGCTCTGACCTCCGGCTACATTGTTTCCTGTGGCTGCCCCTGTGTCATTCTGAAAATGGCCTGTAAATGGCATCACACAGCGTGAGATATTCGAGACGGACTTTTCTCACTCAGCCCGGGTCACTCCTATCCGTGGGGTGTTTCTTGTCCTGGGCAGGGGAGCACCCCAGGGTGTCCAGGTGCCCGCGTCGGGCCCCCGCGCGCCTGGGGAAAGATACTCTGGTTGTTGGCCCGTTTTTCTCTGTTGCAAATAAAGCTGCCGCCGGGAACAACCGCGTGCGTTTCCTGTGTGAACGTGTTGCCCCCTCCGAGGGGTCAGCGCTCGGGGTCCCCTCGCCGGGCCATCTGGGGAGTGTATGTGCAGGTTTTTAAGAAACGGTCAAACTGTTTTCCAGGTCGGATGGACATTTTCCACCCCCCGCGGCTGTGCCGCGACCCCTCCTGCTGCTGCCACCGGCCTGGGGTCTCCGGCTTCCCTGCGGCCCCCCCTCAGGTGCTTCCCGGCCCCCTGCCGCCCTCTCCTGTGACAGGGGCCCCGGTGTCCGCGGCCCATGTCCTTTGTCCCATTGCCGTTGAGCTGGGGGAGCAGCTGCGTCATCCCCGAGGGTGTCCCCTGCCCGTGTTTCGTGAACCCCGTCCCCCGGCCTGGGCTTGTCTTCCCGTCTCTTCCCAGAGGCTTCTCCGGGGCCAGAGGCTGTAATTCTGACAAAGTCTCATTCATTCATTTTTAAAAATCGTTTGGATCGTGTCTCTCATGGTTAAGACACCCTGAAGATTTTGTTCTGTGTTTCCTTTGACCAGTTTCATATTTTATGTTTAAGCCTGCGATTCTGTGGTCCCGTTTGCGTTTGTTTTGTTATAAGGTGGTGGGAGGCCCCCTTGCGAAGGAGCCTGGGGTGGGTCCCCGCGTGGAGCCCCTGCCGCTCCGCCGACCCGCGTGTCCGTCCCTCCCCAGTGTCACCCCCCGACCACCGCAGGGCCGCAGTGGGTCTGAAACCGAACGGTCTGCTTTCTCCCACTTAATTCTTTACTTTCCAGCTTAGCTGTGTCAGTTCTTCTGTCCCCCCCACATCAACTGCAGGATCCGTTTGTCTGTCCCCCGGTGCTTTGGTGGGAATTATGTCAAATCTACCAAGACCAATTTCGGGAAGGTGAAATGACAGTGTGGACGCCATCGGCACCATTGACACGTTAACACATTCGGACACAGGCCGCTCCCCAAACCGCTTCCTAACCCCGCGCCCCTCCGAGCCCCGTCCCCGTGTCTGGCCCACGTTTGCCCCGTGGCCGGCCTTTCGCTCACTGATTCGTGCGGCTCTGTTTTCAGTGTCACCTTCGTTAGGATTATTTTCTCTTAAACCACCACCCTCCTTGTTCACGGCGACTTTCATGGGGGGTGTTTTGTTGAAAGAGGGGCGTCTGGGACATGCAGTTACTGCTTCGATGTTTTCCGGGCGTGGTCAGAGCCCCCCCCCCCCCGTGTCCTCTCAGAAACGCCACTTTTATTGTTTGGCTTTTTATGGCTCTTTATTTTCGTGTCTGATGTGAGGTCTGTTTTGCTCAGAATGAACGCGGGGGGTAGCAATGTCGTCTCAGCACGGGTCTCTCCCGTTCCTGTTGACGACAGAACGCACGTCCATCCGTCCGTGCATCCCGAGTTCCTGGGGCGCTGGGCGGGCCGCTGTCCCCCATTGTCCCAGCTGTAATCTTCGCTCCGCACTCCCCTGCCTGAGTCACCGCTCTGCTATCTGCCTGGGAAATCTCGCTTCTGCCCCATATTTTGCTTTCAAAAATTTAATAGCTGCCCCGTACACATGCCCTTGATGAGAATTTCAGAGGACGCCCGGGACGGCAAAAATAGCCCCTTATTTTAATTGGGGCGGGATGACGTGGGCGGGCCCGCCTTTGGAGAACTGACGCCTTCCAGGTTGGGGGAGACGGCATTTCTCCCTGTTGTTAAATCTTGTCTTGGGAAGAGCAAAGATCTCAAGGCCTTTCTTCTTTTTACTGAATTTCCTTCGTTTGTGTCAGTTTCCTCCGAGGGGCTCCCCGCAGGAGTCTGGTGTTGGGCCCCAAGCGGGAGGTGCGGCCGGTGGCCTGCGCGGGGACAGGTGCCTGGGGCTGCGGGGTCACCGCACGGAGCTGCCACTGGTTCTGGCTGGGTCCCCCCTCCTCTCCGATATTTTCATTGCACTTTTATTTCGCCGCCACCATCACCCACGACCCTGTGGACTCAAAGCCCTGGTGCTGTTCCCCTGGTCCCACGTCTACGAAGGTTAAGTTCAGCTTCCGGTGGCTGCTCCTCGGGAGCCACGGGCCCTGCTGCCTTTTCACGTTTCTCAGCCACGCACGTCGGGCTGTGGCCTTGGGAACGTGGCTCCGCGGGTCACGCCTGAGCCTTTGCTTCCCCCGGGCCGTCCATGGGCTGCGTCACATGCCAGGATTGTGGCGTTTCTCGTGCCAGGGTTACGTGAACACAGCGTCAGCTGCCTGGGTCTTCCCGGAATAATTCACACTTGGCCCGGTGCCTGGCACATAGCAGCCGCTCCTCAGATACCTGCCGCGTGGCTGAGAGCCAGAGGGGGGGCATGGGAGAGCCCGCCGTGGGGCACGACCTGCTGAGTGGGGGGCAGTGAGTGCCGAGGACCCCTCACCCCACCCCGGCCCACACTCTGTACAGGGCGTCCCACTCGGCGGCAGAGGAGTGGGCCACAGGGTGGCACAGGGTGTCCCCGAACCACGGTGCTGAGTGACAAAGCCTGACCCCCAGAGAACACACTTAATGATTCCTCCGAGGTGGTGAATTTTGTGGGTTCACTCACAGAGGGTTTTGGCCTGAGACTAACAGTTAAAAATTCATGGACTTTGAGGGAAGAGGGTCCCCTGTGACGTGGGTGGGCCTCATCTCATCAGTTGAAGGCCGAGTGGAGCAGAGACTGAGCTCCCCACGGGAGGGAGGGGGCGTCAGGCCAACGGCCTCTGACTTCATGAGCACCAGCAGCGCTCCGGGTCTCCAGCCTGCTGGGCCCCCACGGATTTTGGAGTCACCCCATGATCGCAGGAGCCCATGCTTACAGTAACCCTGTTCATACACAGGCACCCACACATGCACACGGGTGGGCCCGTCCCGTGGGAGAACTGGGTGATGCAACCCCCAGGGAGGACAGGCCTGGAGGGCCCCGGTCCCGTTGATTTGTGACACCCGGACTGTGTGCTCGCGGAGGGGCAGCTGGGGCAGAGAGCAGGGGCCGGGGGTGCTGGGCCTGCCGACGGGGGCCCCCTGTCAGCGAGGCCAGGGAAGGGGGTCTCCCTGACAGAGTCCCCGACCCGGGACTTCTCCCGCATCCAGGAGGTGACTCTGGCTGTGCCGGAAGGTTCCTTGATTTAGAGTGTTGGCCGGCGTTCGCACTGTATGAGGCATCAGGACTTTTCGGGGTGCCGGGCCCTGGCTCGGCCCTCAGTATGTGTGACCTTGGGGAGCCTCTCAGTGCCTCTGAGCTCCAGTCTCCCCCACCGTGAACCGGGGATGCAGGGGTGGGGGGCAGTGCCCACCTCGCAGAGCTGCCCCAGGGC
Source organism: Miniopterus natalensis (assembly GCF_054644295.1). Taxonomy (NCBI): domain Eukaryota; kingdom Metazoa; phylum Chordata; class Mammalia; order Chiroptera; family Miniopteridae; genus Miniopterus; species Miniopterus natalensis. Next base: position 77,265,346 of record NC_142091.1, on the reverse strand, counting down.
AGCCCTTCACCCGCCCCCTCCCCTCCTTTCTCCCCAAACTAACAGCATCCCTGCGGACGTGACAGCCACAGCACACACAGCAGCTGCACCCCCGGCGGGGCTTGAACACCAGGCCACAAGGTCGCACAGGGAGGAGGGGAGGGGGGGGGAGGAGTGGCGTGATCGCTGTGGCTCCAGGCGGTATCTGCTGACGCCCCAACCCCCCAGGAATTCCAGGCGGCTTAGCTGAGCAGAGGGCTACGTGCCTTATCAGGAAAGTCACAGGGCCTCTGCGCTCCGGGAATGGTAAACAAGGCCACCTCGGCCTCTGCCCTGGAGACTCCTAGGAAACAGCTCTCCCACGGGCAGGGTGAGCTGTGCGCCTCCCGAGGGTGCCCCCCGCCCCCCAGCACCGACGCCCTGGCCCCCAGGCCCACTCAACCCCGATCGCTGTGGCCTCCCCGACGCCCTAGACAGCGGGACCAAACCCTGGGGTTCATTCTCTTTCTTCCGAGTGAGTGCCAGGCGCCCCTGACCCGGCCCTGTGTCCCCACCGAAGCCCGGCCACCGGTCACCTGTGGGCCGGGCGCACGTCTGGGCCTCCACGTGTTAGTCACGGGCATGGCAGGACTCACCGGGACCCGGGAATCACGTCCTCAGAGTGAAAAGCCCCCCTGGCCAACCCCTGGCCCCTGGTTTAGACCCTGTGCTTTGGGAAATGGGACCCTGGGCTGGGAGAGGACAAGCCGGGGGCGCTGGCTCCTCCTCTGGGGGCCGTGGTCCCTCCTGGCACTGAGGCCCATGTCCGGGCTTATACCCAGGACACCCTGTATCTTGGTGGATGGGTCAGGACACCCTCAGGGACGGGACCACCTCTCAGTCACCTCCGTTGCCTCCCCGATGGCCCCTGGAAGCCAGCATTCTGGAAACACCTGAGGGACTTGACCAGACTCTCTGGAAACCCAGCCTTCGCCCCCGGGATGGAAGGGGTGCGTTCTAAAGGTCCCTCACCCCATGGACGAGGCTGGTGGCAGCTGCGTGGACACGGGCGTGGGAGGCTGACCCCCGGCCTTGCGGGACCTGAGGCTTCCCTGCGAGGCCGGGCTCCGGGCTTGGCAACACCCCTGCCCCCAGCTCTGCGGCCACAGCTCAGCTCTGCCGTCTGTCATCCGAGGGGTGACTGTGCCCAATAAAGCAGGGACCGTGGGCACGGAAACACGAACGTCACGTGGTTCTCATTTGGCACAGAGCGCGATTCCTCTGATTTTCACTAAGTAGTAAATATGTAAAAATGATTCTCAGCCCCTGGCTGCAGAGAAGGGGGCCGAAAGGGACACGACCTTGAGCCCAGCCCCAAAGGTCAGCGCCCCAACAGGCAGGGTTGACAGTTCCCCACAAATGAGACTCCGGGACGGGAGGGAGGTCCGGGGTCTGGACTGGGAGCTGGGGGCACCTGTGTGAGCAGAAACTGACCCTGCGACCTCCCCACCTTACAGGGCCCCCGGGACCCGGCTCCGAGAGGCCAATGGGGGGAGGGAGTCCCCAGGACAGAAAGTGGGGCAAGGCCGGGCTGACTGTACTGGGAGGCGCTCCCTCCGCAAGGCCCAGCGTGAGGGACACCCTGGGGACCGGCCAGCTGGCAGGGAGCTAAGCTGGTCACTGACATTGCCGCCAAGGCCACTGTCCTTGGTGCTGCCAGGCAGCTGCGCTCGCTGTCGGGGACTCCCATCCCCAAACCCGTGCCCGCGGTCAGGGTTGCTGGGACCCCTCCCCAGGTGCCAGCGGCAGCCAGGCCCGGGCGGGCGCCCCTCTCCCAGGCCACGCTCCTGGCCCCGGCAGCTGGGCCTGGCCCCGGCCCCCCCGGGCTCTGGCCTCAGCAGATTCTTCCCAGAGAGATAAGCTCCGCACTCGCCCCGAGGTGGGTGAGACGCGGAATTACTTCCTTAGCTGGCGTTTTCCACTTGAGAAAACATCCTATCTTTTCTCACGTGGTCAGTTAGTGACCAAATGTTTGCGATTCTGAGAAGAGCCGAGATCACAGAGATCAGGGGGTTTGGGGGAGGGACGCGGGACCAATCCTGCCTGATTGTGAAACGTGTCAGCGGTCACCGTGACAGGTCCCAGAGCAGCGATACCAGCTGGGCCCCGGGCAGGGGGCGCTGACGCAGGTGTCCATCTGGTGTCCTGGGCTGGAATCTGGTTTGCGTTGGGAAATCAGCGTGTTTACAGGACACCGCGCCCTCTCCCCTCCTTCCCTTTCATGCTGCAGTAAAGCTGTGCAGGGCTCCGGGGGTCCCCCAGGACTTTCGGGGGCTTCGCACGCGTCCTGCCGTCTCCAGATGGCCCCAGGTGGGGACCCAGGTCTCCTGGCCTGGCCACCCAGGAGGTCAGCCTGGTTGGGGCCGGCAGAGCAGTGGAGAGGGTCTGGGGGCCCGGGAGGCAGCACCTTAGCTGGAAGGCAGGGGCCCTTCTCCAACCCCACGCCGGCCTGTGGGGCAGGATCGGGGCCCCCCCGGTGTGTTCTGGAAGCAGGGGTGAGTGGGCCCCAGGATCTGTGACTGTCACTGACACTGAGAGGCCCCAAGTGTGCAGACCCTGGCGAGGGCCGGAGCCTGGTTGGGAGGGGGTCAGTGAGGACCCAGGAGTCGCTGAGTGGGCTCACAGACCCCATCCTTGGGTCTCTGTCCTCTGACTCTATAGCCAGGCCCAGGGGTCCTGGGGTGACACAGCCACAGCAGGGTTGAGTGGGCTCCTGGCCCTGGGTCTGGCCCCGGCACCCTCCCTGCCCCTCTGACCTGCTCCGCCCCCCACCACCAGGACCCTGGGCAGCTGTGGCTGTTCAGGGGCTGTGGTCCTGCTGTCCCCCACTGGCCTGGGTTCCTCCTGGTCCTCTCAGTCCCCCAAAGCCATGTTGACAAACATGACACCCTTGGGTTCTGTCTTCTGACTCTAGGGCCACTGCACCCACACATTGTTGGAGACACATCACCTCCCTCCCCAAGAGCTTGTCTGACCCTGAGCCCCCCTGACCCCCAGGAAGAGGCCCAGTGGTCACCAGGCAGTGTGCCCGCAGCCCCCGGAGCCATCTCTGAGCAGCACCCTGGCCTCTGCTGGGCCCTCAGCCCCCTGCCCACTGGATGAGACCTGCTGGGTCCATCTGCTGCCCTTCGGGGAGCTTCCCATCTGCTCCCCAAAGCTTCCAGGACACAGTGAAGTCCCTCTGCTCACAGGCGACGGCTGACATGAATGCCCCCCAGTCTCTGTCCCCCCCAGGGACCAAGCCCTCCTGCCTCCTCGCGCCCCCTCTGCTCGCTGCTGTCTGAGTGGTCACCCCGGAGCCCAAGTTGCTGGGGCCCCCGCTGTCCCCTGCTCTTCCTTCAGGCCACGACGGCCCTGCTCCGGCCATGGTGTCCCCTGCCTCACCCCACAGCCTCGGCCACATACCTGCCCCTAGGCCCAGAGAAAGGGCTGCTCATTTCTCTAACCTCCCTCCGGCTTCTACTCCCCTGTTGGTTTTTTTTAAAATGTCCCCAAGGCTCCGTTGTGGCCGGTGTCGGACTTTCCTTCCACTTCGTGGCTGAGAGATGTCCCACCGTGCGGAGGGACAGGCTTTGTGTGTCCATCTGTCTGCCGATGGGCCCTCGGGCTGCTCCCACCTTCTGGCTGCTGTGGACGTGGGTGTGCGAGGACCTGCTTGACACCCTGCTTTCGATTATTTGGGGGACACACCTAGGAGTGGGGTTGCGGGGTCACAGGGTAGCTGTATGTTTAACTCTCTGTCTTAGAAGAAACCCCTGGGCTGGCTGGAGATTCCTTGTCCTTCCCTCTGGGCTCCTTTCTGCTTTCGGGGCGCTGATGAAACGGCCGGCGCCCAGCCCCTGAAGGACGCACCCCTCAGGCTGGGACCCGGGGGCAGAGAGGCAGAGGGGCCCGGGCGCCGGCTCCTTTAAGCAGCGCCCCTGGGCTCTGCCTCTAGACTTTCAAAAAAAGTCACTGAGAGTTAATATTCGGCCTAGTTTAGGTTATTGCTCCTGGGGAATTCTCTGATAAACTTCCTTTTCAAAAGTAACCGCTGGATTTTGAAAAATTAGAATACTTTTTACGGCAGGAAGAAACCGCATGGATTAAAGCGGACGCGGTCCCACGGCCGGGTCCCACGCTTCCCCCCACCCGGCCCCCAGGGTTTGCTACCCTGACGTCTCCCTGCAAAACTGCGGTGATGCCAACGGGGCAGGATGTCCCTGCGTTTCCCACGACATTAATCGTTTTCACATCCAGGGTTTTAACGGCTGCTGACATTCCAGGCGGGGCTGCACCTTTTCTGTGATAATGTCAGAAGCCCTTCACCAGCATTCCTGCTGTAAACGGCCGCTGGTGCTTCTGTAGATAAACAGCAGCAGGAAACGGCTGTGTCAGGCTGGGGGACAGCTCGGGGCCCGGGCCCTGCAGGCTGTTCCCACAAAGTTTCCCACGTGCCTGCGGCCCCGGCTCAGCGGCTGCCCCGGGCGGCTGGGGCCCGGCCGCGTCTCCCCACGGCCGAGGCAGCGGCTCCTGTCCCCCGAGTTTCTTGTCTTTCATTTCTTTCTTTTCACAACGTGGCTCAACATTTTCGGCCCCGTGGTCAGCCTCCTATTTCGCCCTTTTTGCTGTGGCTCGGGCGCTGCACTCACTGTGGAGCCCCCTAGGGATCCGCGGGGCGCACGGGTCCCTGTGTTTAAAGGTGTCTCCCCGCATGTCGAGTTTGTTTGGCTATCAGGCGAAATCGGGTGGTTTGGAAACACCTGCCCCTGTTTTTCTCCATGACACAGGGCCACGTGCTCCGAGTCACAGAGCCACGGCGTGTCCGTGTCTCCGAGACGGGGAAGCTCCGTGTCTTTTCCCACCTGGACCGTGGCCGGGGGGTGGAGGGGGCGGTGAGCGCTGGTCACGGACGCTGGAAACAAGCTTGTGCACACCCAGGAGGGGACGTCTGTGTAACGACCCCTTTCCCCTGGGCCCGGCTGGCACAGGACCCCCCTCCTCGTCCCAGAATAAATGTGCCCGTGGGCCGTTCACTTCAGCCCGGAGGCAGCAGCTTGTCCCTGAGCAGGGAGGGCGGCCTGCTCCCGGCGGCCACGGGGGGGCGGGGGGGCAGCTGAGTGCCCGGGGCGAACGGCTCCACCCCAGGTGAGGGTCATAGAAGGAAAATCAGTCTCAGGGAGCTGCCCCTCGGTTCTGCGGGAGAGGCCGGCAGGGCCCGGGGGGCGCCCACTGCCCCTCCCTGGCCTGTCCCAGCCCAGCCCAGCCCCAGGCCCAGGCCCAGGCTGCAGCCAGGGGAGCCCCGCCAGCCCTGCGCCCGCAGCTGCCCTCTGCTGGACAGCGGCGTCCCTGCAGGCCTCCTCCAGCCGGGCCCGGCCCGAGACCAGGACGCAGGGCACCTGGGGTCTGGCTCAGCTGCTGCGAGTTCAGGGCTCACAGCCCTGGGTGGTGGGCGAGGCGGTCGGCGGGCCCCGGGCTCCTGCACGTGCCCAGCGCACGCTCCAGACACAGCCCAGCCGCCTCTCGCTGAGCCCCTCTCGGCGGGTCCCCCAGGCCCCTGAGTGGAGCAGGGACCAGGGCGTCAGCGGCTGCAGCTGGGCGCCCGGGCGAGGGGCTGTCCCTGCTCGGGGTGGCTTTGCCACGAGCTGCTACAGTGGCTGTTGGCTACGAGTTTGCTACTTATTGAAAGATGGCTGGCTGTGCAGGTGTCATCCGGGCCCTGCCCCTGTGCCCCCTGCTGGGTACTCGGGCAAGGGGGTGATGCCTGTGGGACAAGGCTCCTTAGCTGTGTCCGTGGCTTCTGCGTTGATGGGCAGAAATGGATTGGGGATTTCATCTCCAGGAGGAGAGCAGATGAATGAGCCAATGACCACCTTCCAGGGTGCAGGACAAAGTCAGCTCATTGCCCTGTGCCCGGGCCCTAGCACAGCCCCACCGCACATACCGGGCACCTCCTCCTCCTCTGTTCTTCCCCGGGTCCTGTCCTGGGCTCTGCATGCAGTCGGCACCACATAAATGCTCAATGCAAGGAGGGGATGGCCACCAGAGGGATGCAGGGTGGACAAGACACAGTTGATGTTGCGAGGCCAGGGGCCCAGTGTCCTCCCTGAATGCTCGGACCACTCCACTGCTGGGTCGAGCCCTATGGCCATGTCACTGCTGGGGTCTGGGTCTCCGGGGCCCCTCCATCACTGCTCAGAATGTGCACACATGTGGTGAGGGGGTGGGGTGGGCACAAGCAAGAGGAGGGAGCTCCTGGGGAGGTGGGAACCGTCACCAGGGCCCTCATCCAGCTCCACTCCTGGGCTGACAACACCACAGAGAGGGGGCACCTGATCGGCAGAAGGGCTGGTCCCCTGTCCCGAGCTGAGTGGCGTTTGCTATGATCTGACCTCTGAGCACCCCCAAATTACACGTTGAAGCCCTAACCACCAGTCTGTGGCATTTGGAGGTGGGGTCTTTAGGAGCTAATGAAGTCTGGGTGAGGTCATGAGGGTGGGGCCCTGTGATGGCCCAGCCTCGGCTGGTCGCCCATGGGCTACGAGCTGGTCAGTCTGCCACGGGAGGGAGAGCAGGGTGGGAGCCGCGGTCAGTGAACACGACACGTGGTACGTGGGACAAAGACTAGCCTGTGGTTATGATGCCCCTGGGAGGGGGCGCTGTGGGCGCCGGCTGAACTTCTGCGGGGCCTCCTCTGAGCACCCGCTCTGGGCCTGGGGACAGCAGCTTAGGATGCGTGATTTTGTTTCTAAAAAGCATTAAAGTCCCAGGACCGGGAAGGACAGACCTCAGTGGGTGCGCAGCTTGGTTTCGGTGCCACACGGCTCCATCCGTGTTGCCCGGGAAAGGGGAGCCTGAAGGTGTCTCAGGGACCCCCAGGCACCTGACCAGCTGGGGACACGGTCCCTTGAGGGCCTTGTGGGTTCCTGCAGACCCCAAATCTGGGGGTGAGCGGGTCCCTCTCCCTGGACAGGGTGTTTGGGCAGAGCCTTCCCTCCGGGCCCATCCTCCCCTGAGCACACACGCTGCCACCAGGTGGCGCCTGCCCCGTCCCCCGACTTTCTGCTGCACCTGAGGAGCCCCGCGTGTCTCCCACTTAATTTTCTCGTTAATAGGGATGGGCCCCCTATTACTACTGGGAGTTTAGAGTCAAGAAGGAGACACAGAGATCATGTGACTTGGGGACAGTCATGGGGCGGACCAGTCTCCCCAGGACACAGATGACCCCTGAGTGATGGGGGGAGCTCGGGCCCGGGGGCCTGGAAAAACACAGGTGCCGACAAGGGGCTGGGGGCAGGGAGGCCACCCGAGGGCAGCCAAGGCGGGAGCGTCTCCTCCACGGGCCTGCGGGCCGACGCCAGGGAGCCGGGCCCTGACCCGCGGAGGGGAGGGAGAGGGCGGGCGCGTGGAGTGCGGAGGGAGCCCGTGGCTGTCGGACCCGGCGAGGTCCTTGGTCCCGTCACGAACCCCCGGAGGGCTGAGCAGGAAGGTGAATGTGCGGAGGGATGGGAGGCACAGGTCACCCCAGGGCCCGGGCTCTGCTGCCCCGGCAGGAAGGGGCTGTGGGACCCAGCGGCTCTGAGCCCACAGCCCCCACGGGGCCCCGTGATGCCCTCCCCCTTCGCCAGCCTGTACGTGGTCCCCCTGATGCCCGTGGCTGGTTCCAGGCTGTCCTGTGTCCCTGCCTCTGGGCCCTGGGAAAGCTGGTGCTGTCCCCTGGCTGTCCACAAACAAGGCCTCACAGACACCAGGGGGCGCCCACGGACCACACAGCCGCTCTCGGCCGGCTCCCCACGTCCCTCCCTGCAGAGGGCCTGGTCCCCGCCAGGAGGAGACAGAGAGCAAGGGCGAGGTGACCGCTGTGCTCCGGGAGGCCTGCGAGGGGCCGGCCACTCAACTGTCCTTCCCTGTCACCTTCAAAGCGGCCACTGCTGTCCCCACTGCATAAATGAAGAAACTGAGGGTCAGAGGAGGCTCAGGATTGCCCAAGGTCACACGACTGGTGGGAGGCCGGGGGTTCCACAAGGGCCTGGACCTCACCCCATGGCCTGTCCGGGTCCCGGGTCCTGTTAAATCCTGGGTGTTGCTGTCCCTGGAGGTGAAAGGCAGGATGGGAGGGCCTGGTCCAGGGAGATCCATGGACACCCCCTCCCTGTGTCTCTGTGAACACCCCCTGGGGCTTTCAGAGCCAGGAAAGCATCTGGGGCAACATCAGGATCAGGAGGAGCCCCCCCCGCCCCAGTTCACATCCACCTGGAACCCCGGAATATGAGCTTATTTGGAAATTAGGTCTTTACAATGTAATCAAGTTAAGACGGGGTGGTGCCGGTCTAGGGTGGGCCTGATCCAGTGACTGGTGTCCTGTAAGGACAAGGGAGAGGACGTGGAGACACAGACACCGGGGAGAAAGGCCACGAGACAATATCTAGGGACAGTCGGAGCCAAGGGACACGGAGAATGCTGGCAGCCACGGACGCGGGAAGAAGCGCGAGGGACCCTCTGAGCCTTCAGGGGAGTGTGGCCCTGGGACACCTTGACGCAGAGATCTGGCCTCCAGACTGTGAGACACAGGGGTCTAGTTTCAGAGCCCACAGTTTGTGGTCCTTTGTCCCCGCAGCCTTGGCAACGGACCCAGGCAGCAAAGACAGGCTCCAGGTCTGGGCCCAGGACCCTTCTAGTGCCCTTTGACTCACAGAAACAAGGGCTCTGCTGTTTTCCAGGGAACAGGCGACTGTGAACTAGGAGAAAGTGCAGAACTGGGACCCCACCGAGGCTGCTGCAGGGTCGAACTGACAAATGCAATTCCCCAAAGAAAGGGGCACAGATGGCAGCCAGCAAGTGATGGTGCCCAGCAACTCCCCTGACCCCTGACCCTGGCGGATATATAAAGGCCCCTGGCCCAGGAGGCTCCACACCTGACCACCCCCCCTCTCTGCCGGCTCCTCTGACCTGCTCCACCCTCAACCACCGGAACCATGAGCTGCTGTGGCTGCTCCGGGGGCTGTGGCTCCAGCTGTGGGGCTGTGGCTCCAGCCCTTCCCCAGGTCCAGCCTCCTACTGACCTTCCCTCTTGTCGCCCCCCCGCCCCCATGTCCCACTTGAGCCAGCCCCACAGTGAGGTCAGAGCTGGGGGATCTGAGTGGCAGCCGAGACTCCTGGTGTCCCGCTGGGCCTGCGGTGACTTAGCGCAGGTCCAGCGCCCACCGCCGAGTCCTCGCGGTGCTCTGCCTGCGGCCTTCACCATTGGATCCTGCTCCTGTGGTGTCTGCATTCGGGTTTTCTGGGCCCTTTCTGAGTCTCAGGCTCCCTGCTCCCCCGGGGGCACAGCAGCAGGGAGATAAAGACCTTTGCTGCTGGAGTTCATGTCTGGGTGGGGTGGGCTCCTCCAGAGACCCCTGAGGTCGGCCCTGCTGTTTCCTGCCCTTTACAGCGGCTGAGCCCCGGGCACAGAAGGGCACACACCTGGGCAGGCGGCACAGAGGGAACTATCACCCTCGGTGGGGCTGCAGGTCCTGCTGGGACCACAACCAGATGCTCAGCCAGCACCCAAGGCCTCAGTTGACAGCAGAATCCGGGAGGGCTCGGCAGAGGCCAAGGTCTCAGGAGCGTGCGCTCTCTGTGCTGGGAGACGGGCATCCTACCCACGATGCCTCCGCACACAGGGACCCCGATGGCCCGGGAGGCACCCACCGACTCTCAGTACCTCCGGGGCTCTCCAGGCGCACAGGCTCGGTGGGGACGCATTCGTTCCGAGAGGCACAGGATCAGGGACTGGCGTTCAGCTTCCTCCCGCGGCCCCCGAGGCCGCCTGGGTGTGGGGAAGGCAGACCGCTGGTGGCCACTCGACCTGGACCTGGGATGCCCATGCCTCCCGTGGGCTGGCCGCAGGCCCCCCTCCCTGCCCCGAGTCACATGGGTGCCACGCAGCAGGAAAGCCCTGGCGTCCCCAGCATTGCGGGCTCTGTGGCTACACACTGTGCGGGACACTGGCAGCTCAAGGAAGGTCCTGGGCTGTAACTTGGCCCTGCCAAGGCCACTGCCCTGTGCAAGCCACCCACCCGGAGGCCGGAGGGGTCAGGAGGGTCAGAGGGCTGAGAGCCCATCCCCAGAAGCCCCGCCTTCCTGCCTGGATGCCTGGTCGTGGCACCGCGGTCCCATTTTAGATGAAGGGTCACGTGGAATGAGGGGCCCTGAATGGACGATGCCCCCGGGGTACAGGGTCCTCACGGCCGCCCATGAGCCTCAGGGACCAGCTCTCAGGACTATGAAAGAAATAATATAAACAGAGCCTTTCAACACGGAGGCGGAGCTGTGAGCCCAGAGGGTCTGCCTTGCGCGTCTCTCCTCAAACCTCCGGATATTAGAGCAAAATAACCTTTGCTCGGGGCCCAGGCAGCACTGTGTCCCAAACAACTGCTTGCAAAGATGACAGAAAAGCAGGTACAATGACCACTGGGCCAGTGACCACCAGACTGATGACCACCAGGCCAATGACCACGGGGCTGGGGACGATGGGACTGATGGCCACCAGACTGATGACCACCAGGCCAATGACCATGGGGCCGGGGACGATGGGGCCGATGGCCACCAGACTGATGACCACGGGGCCGGTGACCACTGGACTGAAGGTGAAAAGTGTAGTTTAGGTCCAGCGTCACCCTGCCACTTATCGGCGGTGACGACAACGCCTCCTTCTGTGGATGCCGTGGTCCCCCCCCCCCCCCATGGATGCCACTGCCTCCTGCTCAGAGGCCGACTGGGTTTCTCCCCAAGTCACTGGCCCTTGAACAGCTTTTGTCTCTTATCTCAAATAAGCGCTAGTTGCTGCTCCCTTTGCGAGTCTCCAGCCTGCCGGCCTCCCCGTCGGGTCGTGGGCTCTGCAAACCTTCCCAGTGGCCTGAGTCAGTTCCTTAAAATAAGCCTCTTTCTCTCGGGTCACATCCTGTAGGCTCTGGGCTCTCTCTGCACAGCCCGGCGGGCACACTGCCCCGTGGCTGTGGGATACCCCCCCACGGACGCGTCTGGGCCACGCGGGCGGATCCAGCCCTCCCGGTGCCCCCGTAGGACAGCGGAGGCCAGAGGCCAGCAAGGGACTCAACTGAGCAGTCCTGGGAAGGACACCTCCCCGCGGAAAAGCCCCACATTTAACCTGTGCGGGTCCCCCACGTGCAGGGCCCACACCGGGGCCTGGGCCGAGCCGGGTGCTGCTGTGCCCCACGGCCTCCTTCTGTGGGGAGCGGGCTGCCAGGGCTGCCAGGAGGCCACGGACGCTATGAAACAATAAATCGCCCCCACGAGAGGCCGCCAGCTTCACTGAAAGGCGGGACGGAGCGAGAGGGTGAGTCCTCTGGCCCCAGGAGTCCCGTGTCCCACATGCCTCCGTCTTCCCTGCTGGAGCCCTGGGCGGGAGCCAGGGCGTAAATTCCCAGGGAGAGGACTCCTGCTGGCATCGCCTGATAGACGTGGCGTTTCCAGACCCGAGTTCTCCACTGGACACGTTCGGGGCTAGAAACACAAGATGCAGAGCCTGGAAAGCCCCCTGGCTTAAAAATGTAGTCACTGGGCCGATGCTTCAACCACCGAGCCACACGGTCGGGGCCAGAACTGTTTTCAGGACGGTTCTGGGAACTAAGAGCCTGGCGCTCACGGAACCTCCTGTCGGCTAGTTCATCAGTCCCAGTTGCCCCGGTGGCTTCCTGTTTACTCAGGGTTCTCACCTGTCCGAGCTGCGGGCCTGCGCTGCCTCCGACGGGCCCCGGCCGGCCGCTCCCTCCGCACACCTTCGCTCCGCCTACGGCGCAGTCCCGGCCGAAAGGCCCCCTGGTCCCCTGTCCTGCAGAGCGGACAGACCTCCTGGGTTAGAAGCAGACTTTCCCATCGGAGTCGGCGGGGGTGCGACACTGAGCCCTGGCCCCCCCAGGCAGTGTCTGAATGGGGTCCCAAAGCCTCCAAATCGTCTCCCCCCCCCCCCAGCCATGCAGGGGACAGGAGGCTGAGCCCATCAGTGCTGGGCAGGAATTTTATTGAAAATTCACAGGTACAGGAGCTCTGAGCAGGGTCTCAGCTTGGAGGAGGCTGGGTCAGGGAGGGTAGAGGGAGTCCCCAGATGCCGGCAGCCCCCATACTGGGGAAGCTCCCACAGAAGCCCTTCTTGCTGGGTGTCAGGTGGGAGGGGCCCAGGAGCCTGGGTGAGGGCGCAGGAGGGCGGGGGTGCAGCCACTGGAAGCCAGGGGGCGGCAGCCCAGGGAGAACCCGGGATCCCAGAAGCAGGCGGAGGACCAGGAGGCGGAGGGGTGGCTGCACGTAGCTGGCTGCCTGCCCCCTTGCTGTGCAGAGCTGCTGCCGGCCTTGCTGCCCGGGTCACGGCCTCAGGGGCCCAGGGCGGCCGCCCCGCTCTGCCCGGACTGCGGCATCCGCGTCCCATCAGTCAGGAAAATGAGCCCTTCCCAGCCCCCCGTCTGCGCGGCGGGGCCTCAGTAGTCGGTGAGTGGGTACCGCAGGAAGATGAAGACCAGGATGATGCAGGAGGCGGCCAGGGCGGAGCTGGTGATGTTGAAGAGCCTGGCGGTCTTGGCATCTTCCACGGCTCCGTTCAGGTCGTTGAGCAGCTTCTTGTCCCGGACCTGCAGCCACAAAGGAGGAGTGAGCGAGGAGCGGACCCGGCCAGGCGGGAGGGCGGAGAGCAGAGCCGTCAGCTCCCCATTCCTGCCGGCCAGTTGGGGTCCCGCAGGACGGTGTCCCCGCCGCGGGCAACATGCTGCAGTGTCAGGGGCGAGGGCACTGCTCCCAGATGTACCCTCAGACGGTCTATAAAATAAATACTGTGCGTTTACAGACGGGGAAACGGAAAAGGCGAATATGGTAAAATGTTACCATCGGGGCATCTGGGTTAAAGGCATACGGGATTCTTTGTATCTTTTTAGTCTGATTTAAAATAAAACACCTGGTTAATAATACTGCTCTGTACTTGAAAGTGGCTACAAAAATAGATCTTAAGTGTTCTTACCACCAAAACAACAAAAAAAAGATAATCACATCATTTGATGGTGAGTTAACTAAACCCTCAGGGAAATCATCTCGATACATTGTATACCCTACACCTGCGCCTGTTACTGTTACATGTGTCAGTTACCTCTAACTAGAGAGGAAGCTGGTCTCAGAGAGAGGCCACGATTGGATGATGTGTGTCCTTGATTGATGGGTCCCAGCTAATTTGAAATTAACCGGGGTTCCCCGAGGATGGACACCACACACAGGGCGAGCAGCAGTCCCCAGGGCTCTGGGAAGGGGCTACTGCGGTGAGGGAGAGGGTTTCTCTCTGGAAGTCCTGGGCGGCAGTGGACAGAGGTGAACCTGAGAGGCAGGGGGATCTGAGGACAGCCCCCCCAGAACCCTCTCCTTTCACACAGACCAAGGGAGTGCAGGTCTGAGCTGCGAGCAGAAAGCAAAGGCTGGAGGAGGGAGGGGAGACAGGATGGAGACCTGGAGCAGCAGGAAGAGTATGTATTTGTGGATCAGCGGGGGGACAAACGGACAAAGGCAGGGGGCTGGGTTGAAGGAAGAAGGTGGGCAGACAGTTGGGGGACACTGATGGATGGAGGTGAGTGAGGAGAGACAGGAGAGAAGAGGAGACAGGACAAGCCCACGGTCCGTGTGTGGGTAAACGAGGTGGGCAAAGACGGTGGATGGACTAGTTAGTGGTGCCTGTCGGTAAGTAAAAGTGATGCAATAACAGGAAAACATGAATGCTCCTGGGGAGGAAACGGGCTACAAGAAGTATAAAGTAGACAGTTTGGGAAATGGGATGAAGCATGAACACTTGAGAAGAGAGGGTAGGTAAATATATTTTCATCAATAAATGGATTAATAAATTGACACATAGTTAACATGAGTAAGGGAAGGAGGGGAGGGGAGAGGAAACAGAAGGTGGGGAGATGGCATTAGAGAGGCAGGGACTAGGAAAGGGGTGGGTGTTTGAAGGAAGCTGACGGATTCGTGGATCGATGAATGAATGAAGGAACGAATGACTAGGTAAAACCACACATGGGGCAGGAGAATGGGCGCATGAAATAATAGTAAAAATTATAATAAAAGAAACAACTATGGGATGGAACGGCGTTAAGAGCATCACTTGATGTCACCTCGGTTAATCCTCTCGATGACGCTTTGAGGTAGGTCCGTCCCTGTTTCCACAAGGGGGGAAACTCAACACGGATGGATGTGGTTTCTTACTCAAGGCTCCAGGACTCAAACCCGTGTTGTAAGCCAGAGCCACCATGTACGCTGGGGTGTGGAAGACAGATGAGTGGGTGAAGAGAGAGCTGGTGGGTCATTGGGTGGATGAGTCGTTGGAGCAGGAACAATGGGAAGGAGAAATGAGAGGCATCGAAAAAGACCAGTGAGAGCAGTAGGGGGGTGCATGGGTGGGGCACACATGGATAAGTGAGGCCCAGTTAGAAGAGCAGTGGGGAGAAGGGATGGTGCACGGCCTGAAGGAGGAATGGAGGCATTGACATGTTGGGTTGGATGATGGGATGGAGTCGGTAAGCAAAATGGGGCAAGTTACTGAGAAAGTGAGGTCAGATGAATAGTTAAGTGAATTTATATTTAAGATAGGTAGGGATGGAATGGGGAGAGTGGGGAACGGAGGAGAAAGCTTAATGAACATGTAAAAACATGGATAAATGGATGGATGCATAGACGGATGGATGGGTGGGTGCGTGGATGGATGGACAGATGGATAGATGGATGAATGATGGGTGGATGAATGGATAGGTGTATGAATGATGAATGGATGGTGGAGGATGGGTGGATTATGGATGGTGAATTATGGATGAAGGGTGGGTGGATGGAGGGATGGATGGGTGGTAGATGGACAGATGGATGGATTATGGACGGATGAGGGATGACGGATAGATGGATGAATGAATGATAGATGACATGGAGGATGGATGATGATGGATTACAGAGGGTGGATGGTGGATGAATAAATAGGTGGTGGAGGATCGATGGATGATAAATGATGGATTATGGATGCTGGATGGTGGATGGATGGTGTTGATGTTCTGACAGGAAGGAATGGGCAAATACGTATACACAAAAATAGACAAAGTATCCTCCCTCCTAATCTGTTCTTTGACTTCCATCGCCGGGAAGTCTCAGAGCTTCCTGGGCCCAAACTGAGCTGCCGCCACGTCCTCATTACCGCTGCTCCTCCCCTGTCACCATCCCTGCACTAGGTGAAGCCACAGGCTCTCTTGCCTGGACCACTGCCCAGGCCCCTAACTCCTCTCTGACTCTGGGCTTCTCCCATCCCTTCCTCCACACTGGCTGCAGACCTCACAGCTCTGATCACACCTTTCCCTTCCCTTCTGTGTTCTCCATGGGACAAAATGCAAACCTCCGCAGGTTGTCCCAACCCTTCACTGCGCGCCTTCAGCCTGCCTTTCCATGACCATATTCTTCTGCTCCCCACAGAGGTGGGGGCCTTGCTGTTCCCCCACATTGCCTCACCCTAGTGTATGTTTTCTTCATCGGGAACACCTGTCCCCTCATCCATCCTTCAAGGCCCCTTGGAAATGCTGCCTTGTCCCGGGAGTGTCCTGCACCAACCCCACCTCCCCCTCAAGTGCTTTTTCTGAAACTGGGCTGCTCATTCCATTTGCCATGTGTCCTCTGTCCATCTGTCCATTCAGCCAGCACTCTGTGACCCCTAGGCTGGCCAGCCCTGTCTTGGACACTGATGCAGGAAGAAGAAGGGACAGGTCTGGTGGGTGGACAGCCATGGCTGGAGTGGGGTATCTGCTGGGGAAGGGGCTCAGCCAGAAGGAGTCACTGGAATCCTTTGCAGAAGAGGGACCCGGAGCCCTCGGGCTGGGGGAGCAGCACACCTGAGATGTGCTTATGGAATGGCAGGGGGTGGGGGCGTTTGCTGAGGCCGAGGGGGGCACTGTAATGGATCTCGGAGGGCCTTCAATGCCAAGACGAGGAGTCGGGTCTTCCTGCAGTGACAAGGGGGCAGTGGCACAGGTGGAGACCTGCTGTCTGTCTGCCTCCGCAGGACGCGGGGCTGAGCAACATCAAGCCGCACCCCGCATCCCAGACCCAGCCTGCAAAGAACTGAGCGGACCAGCGTGGGTGGAGGGCCAGGCAGTGGCTTGAAGGGTGAATAACAGACGGGGCAGGCAGGCGGGATGGATAAACAGACGGGGCAGGGACACGACCTTTATTCATACCCACAGATTGCCAGCCTCTGCCCTGCCCACGTGTGTTTACGTGAGTGTTGTTTTGTTTCTGTTTGATTTGTGAATGTTGAAGGGATGGGCTCAGTGAAGCAAGGTGGCATCTCGAGAGCTCACTGCTCTCAGGGGACCGAGCTGAGGATGTGGCCATGGCCTCCTGACCCAAGTCTGTCGGGCGCCTTGGAAATGCCCGTGACTGGCTGCAAATGCGGTGGGTGTAGGAGGCCAGGAGCTGTGCAGCTGGATGGACAGATGGATGAATCCCGGGCGCGAGCCCGAGTCGGCCGGCACTGTCCTCTACCCCGCGCGGGGCAGCTTACCTCGCGCGCCCCTCCCAGGTCAGCCCCGGCCTCTCCACCTTTGCTGCCCTCCGGGGAGAACTCAGGGAGCAAGCCCAGGGTGGAGGCGCCTGGGCTCCCTTCTGCCCCTCAGGAGCACCCACTCTTACCCTGTGCAAAGCCCGCACCACTCGGAAGCCCATGACCTACCTACAGCCCACAGCAGATGGGCCTGCCCACGCCAGCCGGCTGCCCGAGCCGGGCCAAGGGGAGGAAGGGACGCTCCGGACAGGAGCCCGTGCGGCTGGACCCATATCCACAGGCTGTGGGCACCAGGGGAGGCAGAGCTGAGGTCGGCCTGGCAGTTTCCACCCCCAGCTCCCGGGGACCGTCCCCTTCGCTGCCTCTGCAGCACACACAGGCACACACATAGCACTCACACACGCACACCGTACACACACGCACACACATGTGAGCACACACGCACACTCATGCTTTATGCACTCAGCGCACACACACATGCACACACACGCACCCCCCCACATGCACACACACACGAGCACACACACACAGCACTCACACAGACACACACACTCATACTTTATGCACTCAGCGCACACACACATGCACACACACACGCACCCCCCCACATGCACACACACACGAGCACACACACACAGCACTCACACAGACACACACACTCATACCTTATGCACTCAGTGCACACACACATGCACACACACACGCACCCCCCCACATGCACACACACACGAGCACACACACACAGCACTCACACAGACACACACACTCATACTTTATGCACTCAGCGCACACACACATGCACACACACACGCACCCCCCCACATGCACACACACACGAGCACACACACACAGCACTCACACAGACACACACACTCATACCTTATGCACTCAGCGCACACACACACACGCACACACACGAACACTCACCCCTACATGCATGCACATACTCAGGCACGCACATGCGCACTCCCAAATAGATGCACACGTATGCGTTCACACACCGCGCATGTATAATTATACATATGCACACTCACATCTACACCACTCGTGCACACATGCATGCACACTCACACACATGCACACTTACACCTACATGCACACACACGCTCACACATAATGTACTCACACATTTTCACACACACCCCTATACACACCTGAACACACACAGGCACACACGCTTACATACTCACACATATGCATATACACATTCATGCTCACACACATGCTCACACATATGTACACACACACCACTCATGCACACATGCTCATACACACAATTACACTCACACATGCACGCACACTCACCTCTAAGAACACACACTCATGCTCACGCACAATGTGCTCACACACATGTACGCACACACTCACTCCTACACACATTCACTCACACACATTCACTCACACACATTCACTCACACAACACAGATCCCACACGGGAAGTCCAGGACCAGGTACACAGGCCTGAACACGAGGGGCGAGGGGGGATCGGTGACGATGAAGCCGAGGGAGAGTCGGGGGAAGGGAAAGCCAGGTGGTCAGGGTGTGTGGTGCGGGGGGCGGTGGGGTGGGGTGGGGACGGGGCTCACAGATGCACAGCGGCAGAGCTGTCCCAGCCCTCCCACCCGCCAGCCTCTCCTCGCCCGGCAGCCCCACGTCCGGCACCTATCCCACCCCCGCTGTCTCCGCCTTTCTGGTCAGACACCATCAACGAAACCCCGCTGACCTTGGACACTGAAATCTGGGGAGACGGATGATCCGGCCAGACCTGGGCCAAGCCCTCCCCGGACGACAGGGGGCTGGGGCGGGGAGGGGAAGGAACCTCTTCCCGCGGGTGGGGCTCTCTGTCCTTACACACGGCCGTCTGGGTCTCTCCACCCCAAGTGTGAGCTACCACAGCTTCCCTCCTGTGATCTGTCCCCACCTTGCCCTGGGGGGGCTGTCTGCTCCGGCCCCTCCTCTCTCAGCAGCGAGGGGCTCTGGACGTCCACCCACCTGGGCGGGAGGTGGGCTCCGAGTGCGCACGGCTCTCCCCCGGCTCCCGGCCGCCTAGACAGACTGTCTAGAACCGTGTGTAGGGAGGGGAGGCGGAGAGCTGTGACCGGTGACCAGTGTGTCGTGGCCGCCCTCCAAGTGTCTGCCTGGTGTCGGATTCCCCAGCGAGGGGCCTGGACCAGGTGTCAGCGGTCCCTGCCTTCGCCCTCCTCGCGTCAGCAGGGGGGGACCCCAGGGCCTCTTCACCTCCATGCCGCTCCGTCCCCATAAGCCTAGGGGCAGCCGTGTCCAGGTCTAATTCCCACATCCCCCAGCCAGAGGACAGGACCCTGAGCCCCAAGTCCCACCCCACCGACTACGCTGGCCACATGGAGAACCTGGCCCTGAGGGCCCCGAGCCCTACCAAGACACCCGAAGCTTCCCAGCCCGGCACGGGGAGGGCGGCCGGGGCTCGCCGCGTCCCTCTGTGTGGTCTCCTGTCCCATTGCTCAGCCACACGGGGCTTCTCGGGGAGGGTGGGACAGAGGCGCAGCCAGGGCCGCCCCGCCCGCCCCGCCACTCACTTTGAGGGAGTAGGCCAGGGCGATGAAGCCCAGGCAGCAGAAGTTGAGGTAGACGAAGTTGAAGATGGACCACAGGTAGTAGTCGTTCACCTCGCCCGTGTCCGGGTAGACCTCGATGACCGCCGTGGGGTTCGTCATGGTCTTCTTCTCCGCAAGGTGCTTGCAGACCTGGGGGGCGCCGGCGGCCCGCACGCTGTCCGTCTTGCCACTCTTGGCCTCCATGGGGAACAGGGTGGGCGCCATGGGGGGCGAGGCCGAGGGCTCGGGGGCCGGGGCCGCCGGCGCCTGCAGGGCAGGGGGCTTGGACACGCAGGCGAAGCAGCCCTTGGGCGAACCCGCCGGGGGCCGGGGAATCCAGAAGGCCCCGTCCAGGGGCACTCGGGCTTCCTGGGCGCCGTCCGTGGTGCTGGCCGGGGCTCCCAGCGGGGCTGGGCACTGGCAGGGGCCCTGGGCCTGAGGGGAGGGAAGAGGAACAGCGCGCTGGGTCCCCCCTGGCTCCCCGCAGCATCTCCCCTGCAGCCCCACGGCAGCCCCGAAGGAGCTGGAAATCCCCAGCGAGGCAGCCAGCTGCCCTGCCCGGCTGCCACCTGCCTCCCCCACCGCCCAGCGGCTGGCAAACCAAAGCCCTTCACAGCAGCCTTGGCACGAACATTGGGGGCTTTTCACGGCTCTGCCATCTGCGCACAAACATTGCCCCGCTGGCAGACACAACAGCGGCAACCCCCACACAGCCAACAAGGCCCCGACTGACGGGCGTTGCGATAAACCCCGCGCGCCAGCGCCCCAGGGCCCCTGGGGCACACGCAGGGCACGGGACCCACAATGACGCTGCCTCAGCCGCGACCTGGCAGCGCGCAGGGCCGTCTGGACACCTGCAGCCGGATCCCGCTGACACATCGGCCCAAACGCCGCCGCGCGCCGGGCTCCCCGGACCCCGCGCGCCCAGCGCGCCCCGCGCGCCCCGCGGTGGGTGCCGCCAGGTCCACGGCTCCGCACCGAGACACGCAGCGCGGACACGCACAGGGGCCCGGCGGGGACACCGTCGCCCGAGGCTGCGGGGGGAGGGGGGCCCCAAACCCGCGCGCAGCGCCGTCCCCGCCCCCAGCCCCGGCCCCGCGGCGCCCGGACCCCGAGCGCGCGCACCCGCGGGCGCCACCCGCCCTGTGCCACAGACAGACGCGCAATGTCACTCGGCGAAGCCAGCGCTTCTCCAGCGCGGCACCGGCGCGCCCGCTCCCCGCGCCACCCGGGGGTCTGCGGCCGGCCGAGCCCCCCCCCCGCCAGGCCCCCCCGCCGCAGGCCCCCGACCGCGCCCCGCCGCTTACGGGCGATCCTGGGCCAGGGGCCGAGCCCTGCGCTCCGTCCGCGAGTCCTCCCGCCGTCCCGCGGCCGCGGTCTGTCCGGCCGCGGTGCGTCCCGGCGTCCCAGCCTCGGGGCGGGGAGCGCGCGGGGCCCGTGGCGCTGCCTCCCCGCGCCCTGCGCGCCCTGCGCTGCGCCAGCCGGGCGGCTGCGGGCAGAGCCTGACTCACGGCCGCCTCCCGCCTCCTCCGGGCCCGGGAGCCCGACCCTCGGGGTGCGGGGAGGCCAGGGACGGACAATCCCCTCCCCCGCGACCGACCGGCGCCTGCGCCACCCCGTCCCTGGGACCCCAGCCCGCCTCCCTCTGCTGAGCCCCCCCTGGGCTCCCCCGGCTGTCCCCCGAAGACCCCCTTCCTCCCCTGCGCGCACCGGCGGCCACCTGAGCCTCTCTCGGGCCCGTGTCCTTGATCTGACCCCGTGCAGCCCCCCAAGTGCAGTCCCTCTCCGGGCAGGAGGGATCTCACCAGGCCCTCCCCGAGTGGCACCCCTGCGCCATCCTGTCCCTAACCGGCGGCCACCCTCACAGCTCCATCTTCCTAAACCCACCAAGTCCAGGCCCCAGCACGGCCTGTCTCTCCTGAGCCCACCCCTGTCAGGGCTCCTACCTCTCCTTTCCCCAAACCTGACCCCCCCACACCGGCTGGGAGCCTCTGAACCCCACCCTTGCTAATCCAGGTCCGTCACAGAACCCAGTCTCGGAGCCCATGACCTCTGGCCGGTGGGTCCCTCTGCCCATGGGGCCGGCTGTCCTTCAGCAGGTCCTAACGACAGTCTTCTGGGAACTCAGTCCCCTCAGGGGCCCTCGCCTCTCTGTGAGCCTGGCCTGTCCCACCTGGGTCCCATCCCCGGCAGTTGCTCTGTCCCCACAAGTCACTTGCCCTGCCCAGCGCCTGCCCAGCACAGCCCCAGTGCCTTCATCGGCCCCACCATGCTCACTGCCTAGAGCTCTCACTTGTCCCCAGCTGAGCCCCATTCTGCAAAAGCCCCAGTGATCCCCTCCATCCTGGGGAGCCCCCCTTCCAACCATGAAGGTGCCTCTCTGAGTCTCGTCCCCTTTCCCACCACCGGCCCCCACCAAACCCACACCCTCCAAAGCCCCTGCCCCCATGAAGTGTGACAACCCGTTGGCCTCTCATGTCCCTCCAAGCCCCTGTCCACCCAGAGGCTCCGGCCATGCTCGGAGCATTTCCTCCCATGAAGCCCCCTTTCCCTCTGACCCTCTCAGCCTGTCCCCCCTTCTCCCCACGACCCTCTCTCCCCTGGGCCTGTGTCCTCAGGGTCCCCTCTCTCCTCGGAGTGCTGCGTGCCTCTGCCTGGTCCTCTCTGAACCCCCTTCTCTAGGGAACTGTGTGTGTTCCCTATCCTGGGACAGGTGCCACCCCCTCTCCGAGCTCCTCCCCTGCCCAGCCCTGGCACAGCCTCATCTACCCTTGTCAGGAGCCCGCAGCACAAAGACTTAAATGGTGTTGATAAAACCTGTGTGTGGGAGGGCTTCCCAAGCAGCACCCCCCTCCCATGCCAGCCACACCCTCTAGGAGCCCAGGCCCAGGGCCTAAGAAGGTATGGGGGCACCCAGACCTCTCTCCTGGGGCTGAGCCTCACCTAAGGTGCCCTCCCAGCATGCGTGTGGCCTGTGGTGTCCAAACTGGGCTTCCCCAGCAAGGCACTGCCTCACCTGTCTCAGGCTCTGCCCCGGCAGCCCTGGACAGGGGCTGCAGGTGCCACCAACGGGGCCTGATCTGCACCCGAGTCCACCTAGTCCTTGGGCAGCAGGCCAGGGGCACTGGCTCACGGGGGCCTGCTCCAGGTCACAGGGGGGTCAGGCCTTTCTCCCTCAGACCACCGTGAGGCTGCCTCTCTCTGAGGGCCCCACTGGCCTCCACCTGGGTGTCCTCAAGGCAGGGGTGTGGGGCAGGAAAGGCCACCCCTTCCCCTGCCCACAGGTCTGCTGGGTGGGTGCAGAGAAGGTCCCAGTGAGGAGCACCCTGATATTACCCACCTCCCAGAGACAGAGACTCAAGGCTAAGGGTGGGGTTGGGGAGGCTGGAACTGAGCCTGGGGTGGCCACAGGGCCGGGACTCTGAGCAGGAGCATCAGCAACTGCAGGACCTGGATTGGGGCTGGGGGCCCGGCCCCAGCGGGTGTCAGGGGGTCTGGTTGTGCTGGTCACCATGTTCCAGAGCAGGGACTACCAGCAGGAGGGTCACATGCACGGTGAGCTGGGGAGCTGGGGGCACTGTTCACGTGGCCCCACGAACAGTGCCAGCCTGGTGGGTGAGCCTGAGCGAGGGCAGAGGGGCCACCTCCCTCCCAGAGGCTCTGCCCTCAGCCTCTCAGTGAACAAAGGCTATGATGACACTGTCTCCCCAGAAGCCCTGCCAGGCGCTGCAGAGCCTTCCTGTCCCCTGCTCATGTTTCATGTGCAGAGAACACTGGGCATGTATTTGCTGGCTGCCTTGCCGTTCTGGTTAAATGTTCTTTAGAGAAGATGCCACCGAGGCTCGGCTCTGGGGTGCTGTCTCCCAGGCCCAAGGCAGCCAAAGCCCTGCAGGCTGAAAAGGAACCGGGACAGTTACAAATGCCACATGTGCCCAACCCTACACCTGACGGGGCTGGGCTCCAAGCCAAGAGTCCCAGAGGGAGTCCTGCCCCATCACCAGGTGTTCAGACTCCTACTCATCCCTCAAAATCTCCTGGCTGTACAGTAGCACCTGGGCAAATGTTCCTGCCCCTGACTCCTCCATAGAGGCCATAATTGGGGTGCGGGGGTGGATTCCTAACTCGGCTCCCTGAGCCCTGTGATCCCGGGTCCCCAGGTGGGCCCAACACTGCTTGGGATGCACATGGAGAGGCCGCTTCCTGAGCTGGCAACAAGCCCAGCTGGGAGGCAGGCTGCCCCCACACAGGCTCCCTTCCTAGGCCCAAGTGGGGTGTGCAGGGGTATTGGGGAACACTGGGGGCCCTGTTGCTGGGGTCTCCTCCCAGGGCAGGAACATGTCCAGGAAAGTCTGGCGCTCACCAGAAAGCCTGCTAGCCCCACCCTGCGGCCTCAGGCCCAGGCCACATCCTGCTGGTCACTGCTCTAGGCCTCGGTACAAGCCAGCTCCCGCCAGCCATGTGGCAGGGCAGCTAGCTCAAGCCTCCACGGTTCCAGTTGCAGGGCATCTCCAAAGAGTGCCCCTCCCCAAGCCCCCAAAATGCCGGCATCTCCCAGCCCCTCCCCACGCCCAGTCTAGACCCACCTGCCTCACCAAGCACAAAACATGCCCACACAAAGAGAGAGCCCCAACAACTTTATTTTCATGTCAACTTTGGCTCCCGGCCACTCCAGAAGGGGCAGCCTCAGGGAAGGCCGGTGCCAGCACCCCTCCCGCCCCACCCCAGGGGAGTCCATGCTCTCCCAGTGGCGTCAGGCCCCAGGATGACCTAAAGGCCTCACAGGGCTCGCTTCTGTTCCCTTCCCGCTCCTTCCTGCTGGTCCTTGGGCCTCAGCTGGCCCTTCTTTGCTGGGCCTGAGACAAACGAACGGGTGAGGGGGGGCAGCGGTGCCCAGCTCCAGGCCCAGGCTGAGTAGAGAAGGAACCAGGAGGGCAGCCTGGTGCAGGGCGGGGGCTCAGCCCAGAGGCACCGCCCGGGCAGCCAGCACCCCAAGGCCCAGGCTGGGGCAGGAAACCTGGTCGGGGAGAGGGAATCCTGGGACATACACCAGATGGCTGCTGAGCCGAGCAGTGTCTTCCAGGTCAGTGCAAGGGCTCTGAGCCCTAACAAGCCGACTGGCTGCCTGGGCCCCGTTCCTTCATCAGACAGACAGACAGGCAGCATTCTGCAACCAGGGAAGGGAAAACCACAGAACAAACGGCGCCTGTCATGCCAGCTGCCTAGAAAGACGGCTGTGCACAGGTGAGTGAGTGTGTGAGTGTGAGTGTGTGTGGGGGGCAGCTGGGAGGGCGGGCGGGCACCGCCTCCTCTGATTCTCGTTTCCTGCCAGCGGCGGGCAGCTACAGCCTGGCGGCCTCGGCCAGGCCCACGCGGTTCTGATCACGGTCAAACACGGTGTAGTAGCGGCCAATGAAGACGTCGCCCAGGATCCAGAGCGGCCCAGCAGGCGGGGGGATGTCCATGCCCATGAAGCCACTTAGGCAGATGGTCTTCCCGCCCTGTGACACCTGGAAGGGGCCAGAGTGTTACCAGCCAGCCAGCCAGCCAGCAGCCTGGGCCTCCACCCCCACTCCCCAGCCCTGTCCCCCACCTTGAGTGTGTAGTCCTCAGCGCCCAGCTTGTAGTCTTTGCCCCCCAGCTTCATTGAGACCTCAGGCAGGCTGGACACCTTCTCGCACGGGATCATGTACTGAAGAAGCGGGCAGTGTCAGGGGGAGGGACAGCAGCCTGGGCACCCGGCCCCACCCGCCCGGCCCTTCCTGTCCCACTCACCTCTCCCTGGATGAGGGGCACGGCCCCGATGGCCTTCTGCAGCTCCTTCACCTCGTCCACGGGGCCCACAATGAGGGAGGTGCCCGTGTCCACGATGGCTTCGCAGCCATCCTTGCAAAGGGTCAGGCTGTTGCCCACGTCTACCCTACAGGGGAAGTGGGCGTGTCTGCCAGGGTCCCCGGGAGCCCCCACCGTGCCCAGCTGCAGCCCTGGCAGGACATTCTCTCCTCCTTTCTCAGGACTGGGCCCTGAGCAGAGTTGGTGCCAGGACCCAGCAGCCACGCGTAGGTTCAGAGCCACTGCACAGCCACGTGGAGATGACACCAGGAGAGGACAAGAGGCGCCCAGGGCCAGCGGGGCACAGGGTCCAGGCCCGTCCCACTGTCACCACTCCCTCCCAACCCCCACCAGGCCGGTCGCCACCCTGAGGGCCTGCTGATGGGCAGCTGGAGAAAGCCCACTGCAGCCCCAGGGAGCCGGGCGAGGGCTCAGCGGGCACTCACTGGTCCATGTGCACCTGCCAGTAGGCCTTGCGGGTGACGTTGAGGTAGGAAAGGGAGCCCTTGTAGTACTTGGAGTCAATGCCACCCAGCATCAGCTCACCTCCTGGCTGCGCAGTAGGGTCCCTGGGAGGAAAAGGAGGGACAGTCAGCCTCCTGCCCACCCTACGTCCAGCCTGAGGACGGGGTGGAGCCAGGAGGTCAGAGGTCAGTGGTAGGTGGGGCAACCTTAGAGGCCTGCGAGAGCCAGGGCCTTCCTGAGCCCATACTGATGGAAGGACCCAGAAGGGGCACAAGAAGAAATGGATCTTCCTTCTCCCCCAGGGGAGGGGCTCCGACCCTATACCCTGTGTGGACTGCAGGCCAAGCCCTGTGCCCAGCAGAAGATACCATGCTTGGGCATCAGGGCCTCTTGGCCTGCCAGCTGAGGACAGCCAGGGTCAGGCTGGGGGACAGATAGGGAAGGGAACCAAGGAGGGCTTCCAGGAGGAGACACTGACAACCCTGAGAGTTCAGCCAGCTCGTTCCTGCCCCGGGGCTCATGGCCTTGTACCCTCGGGACTGTTAGCAACCCAGGGGCCACATCTGCCCATCACCAGACCCAGATCTGGTTCTCGCAGCAACAAGGCCCACCAAGCCAAGACTCTGGCCACACGGCCCAAGCGCCTCCCATGGGGAGACACAGCCTTCTCTCGGGGGTGCTGGCTCCTCCTGGGAAGGGCGGCTGTACCTGCCTTCAGCCAGGTGCCAGGGGCTGTGGCCCAGCGCCCACAGGGAGGACACATGACCGCCGCAGCTGCACCCGCTCCCCCCTGCATTTAGCACGGCTGGGCTACGGGGAGACGGGGGCCCGGCCCACCCACCTGTTCAGGTAGAAAGAGAAGATGTTTTTATCCACCAGCTTCTGGTCCATCAGGTTGTCGAAGACGGGCACCACATTGTTGACGGAGATGCGGGGGTAGGCCATGCCCAGGATGCCGTCAAACTTGGCCGCGATGAAGGTAACGCCAGGCTGCTTGGTGGCCTCCCCAAAGACCTGCCGCTCCACCTTGATGCCACTGCCCCTGGCGGACACATCCACCTTACAGGGCACCTGTGGGCCGTATGTGGGGGGGGGGTCAGTGGGTCACAGGGACCAGTGAGCCAGCCCCTGGGCCCCAGATGGGCTGTCCCCATGGACCCCGAGTGTGGGTGGCCACAGCTACAAAATCCAGCTTGGTCACTGCCCATCACCTGGCATGTGGGACAGTCCTCGGGCTGGCCCAGGGGACTGAGACCCTATGACCCGACCCCCCCCAGAGTCAAGGCCACGCTCCCCCTCCCCCGCTGGGCCAAGGCTGCCGACAGAGCAGGATGTGGGGACAAACGGCTGTGCGCGTGCGGGTGACACCGGAGGAGGGGAGCGTGTTGGGCCACATCCTGCTTCGGGCCCGGAGATAACTCGGGGGGCGCCCAGCAGAGACGGGGTGGGGGAGGAGGGCAGCCCACAAGCAGCTGAAGCACCGTGGGAAGGAGCCCGCTGGTCCTCATGCTCCCCGAGCCCACCTGTCGCCCGGATGAGGGACAGACCTGCAGGAGGCTTGCTGCCTCCCTGTGCCTCCAGACGCTGAGGCTGGGGGGGACCATCTTCTCTGCTCTTTACTCCCCCAGATCTCCCGGGCCAGGCCCCAAGTCAGCTCTACCCCCTTGTGTGCTCTGTAGATAACCCTCTGTCGGCTGCCCCAGGGGCTCCCCCACTCTTCTGCCCTCCCTAAGCCTCACCAGCTGCAGGGAGCTCCCCCAGGGCTGGCCCGGAGCACCCAGCTGGCACCTCAAACCCAAGCGTCAGAATGAAAGCCAGTCCTCCCAGGGGTGCACCTGCCAGGAGCCTGGGTGGGGGCCTCCCCGTTACTCACTCCGCAGGTCCTGGTCCCAGACCTGCACCTGTGTGCCCCGGCCTTGGGGACTATTCAGGTGTCCAAACCCTCGCCAGGCCAGCCGCTCCCTGCCCCACCTTCTCCTTCTAACCCTCCTGGCGACCCCCGGGCCTGCACTCGGCTGGGTGGGCTCCCAGTCCCTGTCCACACTTGCTGTCCCTTCACTGCTGAGCACTCTGGGCTTTTTCTCACCTCCAGGCCTCTGCTCGGCTGGCAGCTGCTGGCCATCCCAACTCAACAGCCCCTTCAGCAAGCCAGCCAAGACCCCCGCCCTGGGATGGGGCTGAGGGTGCCCGAGCCCGGTCACACACAGAAGGAGAATCCCCACCACAGTGAGCGCCGGGCGGGGGACAGACTCACCGACACGGTGTCCTGGCTCAGGTACCCGGAGAGGCTGCCCGAGCCGTAGTGGATGTCGAAGGCCGTACCGTTTTCCACATATGTGCTGGACTTGCCGCTGTTGTACTTGTGGTGGATCCCTGTGCCACGGGGAGCCGTCAGCCTGCTGCCACCGTGCCCTCTGACCCTCGACTCCCACCCTGCCCCTGCCAGGCCCCAGCCACCCAGCCGCCCTCCCAAGGGCCGGGGACAGTGGGCCAGCACCCAGCCTTGGTCTCAACTCGCGGGTGGGTGGTCATGGTTGGCTCCATCTTTGGCTACCATGGGCCCAGCCCTGAGAAACCAGGCTGGCAGGAACAGGTTTGCCCAGAAAGCAGTGCCCTGGGGCTGAAGCTGCCTGGTGTGTCTAAGAACTGGGAGCCGCATGTTGCCCAGGTGCCCAGGCAGGGCCCCAGGTGCCCAGGCAGGGCCTCAGCTGCCCTCCTCCCCAGCATCTAGCCTACAGCCACCTGCCAGGACTAGAGGGGACGGGGGAGGCTGGGCCGCAGCCCCCAACGCCGTGGGTGTGAGGTGAACGAGGGCTGCGTACCCCTCCCCAGGGCCCCGACCTCCCTGCTAGCTCCCGGGCAGCCGGCAGCGCAGAGCTGGGGTCAGGCCCCTCAGATTCGCTCCCAGGCTAGAGAACAGTGGGGGCTCAGGCAGGACGGACGGGAAGGACTTACAGCAGGCAATGTCCAGCAGTTTGCAGTGGATCGATGGGACCCACAGGTTGGAGGAGCCAGTGTCAAAGACGACAGTGAAACACTGTGGGGGGGTCCCGATGCCGATCTCCCCGTAGTACTGGGCCTGGGGAGAGGGCAGGGTCTATCAGGGCCAGGGGAGGGACACCCCACCTCCCCACTGGGCCAGAGAAGCCACCAGCTGTATTGAGAGCCAGGACCCGTTAGGCTGTTCACAGCCACTTGCCACCCCCAGACCCCGGGGTATAGCCCCCCCACTGACCAAGGTGAGAGTAGGGAAGACTCCCCCCTCCCCATTTGAAACGTGAAACCAGTGGGTCAGTCAGTCAGGACTGGCTCTGCCTACCACCTAAGCCTCAGGCCAAAAGGACCTCTGTGGTCCAGGGGTCCAGAGGCCCCGAAGGGGAGAGACTGCCTCTCCAGGGTAGGGACCAAGTCAGGACCTGACTCTGGGGCCTCAGTTCCTACCCTGCCCCTGCCCCATGGGGCCAAGCCTGGAGGGCTCCCAGGTAGAGGAGTACGGATGGCCTAGGGGAGGAGGGACACCCTGGAGGATCACTATTCTGGGGGTTGGTTCCCCATCTGTGCACATGGGGAGCAGGGACAGCTGGGGGTGCTCCATTGAACATGAGGGGGGCATGTGCCCCTCTGAGCCTCAAAGGGAAGCCCCATTCCTGGCCCTCTCCTGGGTCAGAGTATGGGCGTTCTTGAGCTTGGGGTCACCTGGGCCCTGCCTGCCTGGCACCGCCCCGCCCCATCACGGGAAGGAGCCTGAGACACCAGTCGCCACTGGAGTCTGGCACCAGCCCCCTGGGGCATCTCTCCCTGGCTGCCTGGCTCCAGGGAGGACCAGCAGCTGCTGACTCATGACCCAAAAGAAGTGCTCAGATTGGGGGTGGTGGATGACTCAGCAAATATCCGAGCGTGTGGGCACTGAGGAAATTCAGGAACTGGTCAGTTGACCTGGGCAGACGGCCCCCCTCCACTGGCTCAGTCACATGCCTGTTAGGCTCTGGCTTCCAAGCATGGCCGGGGCTCCAGCCAGTCAGGACAGAGGACACAGCCACCTGTCCCAGTCCCAGGTGCCCCAGAGGCTGGATGGCAGCGAGAGGCTGGCTCCCTAAGGCTCAGCGGTGGGGCGCACAGAGAGGATGTCCCCAGAGCTGGGAGTAGGCTGACGGGCCCCTGCTGGCTGTGTGCCTTTCAGAATGTTTCACCTCTGAGCCTCTATCCAGCTCAAGGAGCGGTGGCACAGCCTGGGTCACAGGCTGCCCCAGGGCTCCCTGCAGGCTGGGCAGGGACACAGGCTCCAAGGCAGTTAGTTACGCCCTAGCAGGCAAGCCCAGATACCCAACTCCAGCACCCCCAGGGCCCCCACAGCAGCCTCCCTGGAGGGGCAGGCCTGTGTCTGATTCTAGGCTCCTCCACACCCAGCCAGTGGCCCTGGGACTAGCTCCCTCATCTGCAGAGGGTGACACTGTCCCTACTCCCCCAGGCTGGCCTTGGGGAGAGACACCCACCCAGCTCGGAGCCCACGGTCAGTGGCTCACAGGAGTAGATGCCTCAGGGGTGCTGAGGCCACCCCAACCTTCCCTCTCAGCCAGGCAGGAGAGCCCTGGGCTGTGCAGACCCCAGCGGTGCGAGTCCACCACCTGATAGGGGGTGTGGCCGAGTGGAAGCCCCCCCCCCAGCACAGGTAAGGGCTCAACACTGCTGGCTGCTGAAAGCAAGAGCATTTTGCCAAAATACACCCCAGCTCACACAGAACTTTCCCTAAAGCAGTGTCTCCGGTCAGTTGGCCCTGCCCCAAGCGGACACCCTGCCCAGACACTCACATCCATGTAGTTCTTGAGCACCTCGGGGACGGGCTCCCCGGTCACAGCGGGCACCTCCTGGGCATATTTTGAAATGGGGCCCTTGGCGATCAGGTTCTCCACGGGGCCCCCCGCCTCCGACATGGTCCGGCGGATAGATGTGAACTTGTGCAGTGAGATTCTGTGGAGAGGAGGGGTCAGGGCTCCTTAGGGTGCAGCTCGGCTCGCCTCCCCTCCCCCCTGGGCCCTCCCCACCCACATCCAAGCATCCCAGTTGGAGGCAGCTGGTGCCTGCTCCTCTCCCTCCTCAGCCACCACAGGCTTCAAAGACCCCCCCTCGTCTTCTCTCTGTCCTCCCTGGAATGGCCACCTCCTGGCATCAGACTGGACTTCAGTGCCACCACCTCTGAGGAGCCCTCCTTGACCACCGTCAGTCACCCTTCACATCACCCTGTCTCCTTCCATCGCCCTCGCCCCACACTGCAGTGACCTCCACCATTTGCTGCTGACCTGTCACTCTCTCCTCACTGAGATACAGACCCCGAGGACTAGGCCTGCACCCAGAGAGGGGGGTCCCGGCTAGCAGGGGGGCACAGAGGGCTGAGGTCAGGTGTCCTGGTTGTGTTGCGCAGGGGGCTCTGCCATGAGGGCAGAGTGAGGGGTCCCTGGCTCCCCTGGGTCTGAGCTTGCTCCCTGCTGCCATGGTGCAGGGGGCGTGGCAAGAGAGGACACCCGAGCAAGGGTAACACTGGGGTGAGAGGTCTTCCCAGCCTGGGATTCGGGAGTTCAAGATGATGGCTGGCTACTTCTAGCATGCCAAGGGCGTGCCCCAAGAAAGTGGGGCTCCAGCCTAAGAGCTGGTAGGCTGGGAGAGCCTCGCAAGGTTCTTGCCTGGTGGGGGAGGGATGTGCCCTCTAGTAATCCAGGGAGCTGCACCATGAGTCCCACAGCACCTGGGTGGTGCGAGGGGCTTTGGCTCAGCTGCCCCCCAAGAGTTCCCAGGCTCCCTCCCCCACTGCTCTCTATTCCTGGGGGGAGGTCTGTGGGTGGGGGTGGGGGTGGGGCTGGGGCAGGCTCAGGCCTGCAGCTGCTCCCCACAACTAATCCAGTTGGGGCTACTCACCCCCAGGACACAGCCCACAGAGAAGCCCACGCAGGGCAGCCCTTTGGCAAGGCTCAGCCCCACTGGGCCCCCAGCCAGCTCCTCAGCCTTATGGCCTCACCCACCTGCCCACGGGCAAAAGGCCCACAGCAGAGGTGGAAGAATGCTGCCCAGGCCTGAGACAAAGGCCCCTGGGGATGGGTGGGGGCAGAAGCATAAAAGGGTGGGCCTGCTGGGAAAGGATGGGAGAATGGGGGGTGAGGGGACCCTTCTCAGCCTGCCTGGCACAGCCTAGTCCAGGCCCGGCCGTCGGTGACCTCACCTGGCATAGGGGTGCAGGTTCCAGGGCCTGAGGCCACTCACCCGGACCCTCTCCAAAAGCTAATTCCCTTCCTGCCTCTTGGGCACTTGGACTCCTAGGGTGGCCCCAAGGGTCTCTGAGCCCACGGCCGGTGGTCAGGTTCCAGGTGACAGACTAGGGGAAGGTGCGCCCTGTCACAGGTGGCAAAGCGCAGCTCCAGGCGGGAACACGACTTGCCCAAGCTCAGGGGCCTCCGGGCCACCACCCGGGGCCTCCCGACTTCCACACGGGGGCCCTGACACAGGCGCCCCGCCGTCCCACGGGTCCTGGGGAGGCTGGGTCCCCCGGGGTCACGGCCGCCCTCCCTCCGACCCCCACGCGGATGCGGCGCGGGAGGGGCCCTGAGCGAACCCTGCGCCCGCAGAGCGCGCGCCCCGCCCGAGGGTGGGGGATCCTCGCAGGAGGCCGCGCGGGACCCCGGCTCGCGGGGCGCAGGGGGCGCGCAGGGGGCGCGGGCGCCGGGGGTCACCGCGGCCTCACCTGATGAGCGCGGCGCCGGGCGCGGCCAGCAGGCCGAGCGTGAGCAGCAGCAGGCTGGGGGGCTGCATGGCGGCGGCGGCCGGGTCGGAGCAGCCGGAGCGAGGTCGCGGGCTTAATAGTCGGGATGACGGCGCAGTCGGGCCGGGTCAGCTGACCCGCTTGTTTGCAACCGGGCGGGTCACGTGCGCCGCGGCCGGCGGCGCGGGGCGGGGCCTGGGCGGGGCCAGCGAGGCCACGCCCACTGGGCCTAGTGCAGGCGCCGGCAGCCGGGTTCCCCGGCCTGTCTCCCCCTTGGGGCGCGACCCCCACCCCTAGAATCGCGGGGACCCGGGCGGGCACAGAGCCACCGGGCCTGAGCCAAGGGGTCCCGGGCCTGCGCCCCCCTGGCCGCCCCCAGCCCAGGCTCCTTCCCCAGGCCCGCGGGCCGTGCATCCAGGAGGCCCCGCGCTCTCCTGTCTCCAGGGTGCTTGCAGCACCTCCACCTGCGCCCTGCACGGAGCACCCTGCCCCTCCCGCTCCTCTTTTGCCCTGGGCATCTCCAGCCCCCCTCAGCCGCCCTCTCCAACCCACCAGGCGTCCCGCTCCTCACTGTCCATCTCACTGTCCAGAGCTAGCATGGCCTGGCCCTCCCACCTCGGCCCCCCTTCCTCTGGGACCCCCAGCCCACCCTCGCAGGGTCCTCCCCAGGCCTCCACTCAAATGAAGAATCAGGTCTCCCAGCTCCAGCCACTTGCTGGGGGAGTGAGCCCCCCCCATCCGCTCCGGCCAGTGCTCAGCTCTGCTGAGGCCATGGTGACCACTGCCCTTCAGGACCTCACCCATCACCCCTTCCTGCCACGTGTGGTGTGTGGAACAGAGTTCGGGGGCTGAGGAGGGGCCACCTCCATCCTCAGTCCCTATTCCCGGCCAGAGGAGGGACTGGCCTTAACCTTCAGGAGGTAAGGAGTGCCAACAGGTTCTTTTAAAAGGTCGTGTGAGGAAGGGAATCAGCCTGGCTGGTTTGGCTCAGTGGTGAGAGCGATTCCAGGAAGGGCACCTACCTGGGTTGCATGCTCATTCCCCCTCCCCCCCGGCCCAGGTCGGGGCACCTGGGGCATGTGCGGGAGGCAACCAGTCCATGTGTTTCTCACACCGATGCTTCCCTCTCTCCCTCTCTCCCCCCCACCCCGTTCCACTCCATCTAAAAAGCAATGGAAACTCCAGTGAGGATTTAAAAAAAAAAAAAAAAAAGGGAATTAAGTGGAGAAATGTGCTGGAAAGTGACCGCTTGTGATGGCAGCAAGGTCAGCGGAGGGTGTGGGCAGGAGAGGCCATGTGGACAGCTGGGGTGGGAGGGCAGAGGTGGCCAGTTGTATCTGGCCGGGGCTGCTGTGAGCCAGGCCGAGGTTCTTGGGCTTTCCCCTAAAATAGCAGCTGAAAAGGGACAAGGGACCTCTCTGTCCCAGAGGGTGGAGAGGCCCCCTTCCCCCAAAAACCACCTGTCAGTCCTTTCAGCACAGAGTGGGACCTTCTCTCCATGTTGTTCCCAGGATTCCTCAGCACCCAGAGCAGTGCCTTGCATGTGGTGGGTGCTCAACAGTTACATGTGGGTGGGACAGAGGGGTGCTCGAGGTCCCAGAAGTACTGACCCACAGGCTCAAGGGTCCCTCCCTGATGGGCCGCACCATGGCACCTGCCTGTAGGGGCTGGGCCCGGCCTCTGCCACTGAGCACCGGAAAGAGCCCACGTCCCCTTCGTGGGCAGCTGCTCTGGCCTGGGCCCTGTGCTCCCCAAGACGCCCCGTGGCTTTGGTCAGGCACCTAGGGAGTCTCTGCTCTTTCCCAGGCCAAAGGCCCCTCCAAGTCAGTAACCCCAGCAGAGCCATTCATGGTGTGATTGGCCCGAGGGTCCCAGAGGGCCCTGTACCGGCAGCCCTCCCAAAGGTGGGACAGGGCCAGAAAGAGGTGCCCCTCGGGCCAAAGGCAGTGGGCCCAGCATGGAACTGCAGGGCCTCTCTGACCCGCTCAGCTGTCTACTGGCCAAGGGGCCCCAAAGGAGGCCTGGTGGGAACAGGGCTCCCAAGTCAGCTGGGCAGGTGCCAGCCCAGAGGTCTGAGCTGGTGGGGTACCCAGGGCACAACTCCTGGTCTCTGGCTCCTCATGGGTGCGGACCAGGGCCTAGGGACTCCAGGGGGATGGGGCAGCCAAGGCCCAGGTGGGGAGGACTGCCTGCCTGGTGAGTCAGGGGTTAATTGCCACTCCTCTCGACCTCCCCTCGGATGCCTGGTGGCCCATCCCTCCCACACTTAATAGTCCGACACCCAACACGTGCCCTGGGTGCTGGGAAATCACGGGACCCACACAGGACTCCCTCCCTTGTGGCGTTCATACCCAGACCGGGAAATAGATGCCACACAGGCTTCTGGAGAAACACAAGTGCTCGGGGAACCAGGGCAGGGGAGGGACACAGGGTGACAGGAAGGAGGGCGGGTGTTGCAATGGGAGAGGCCTCATGTGAGCAGACTGGGGAGGTGATGGATCAATGCTTGAGGCTGGAGATGGGGGCCTCCTGGAGGGGGGTAGTCAGCTGAGCAGAGCGTGGGCAGAGGGGGGAAGAGAAGAGGTCAGACATAGGTCAGAGAGGAGCCCCAAAGGACCCCAATTTGTCTCTTGAGAGGCATGAGCTGGAGGAGCCTGGGAAGCATCACTCTAGCTGCTGTGCTGGATACAGGGAGAGAGCGGGATCGGCCTGGGAGGCCGTTGTCGCCTGGACTGGGCTGGGACCAGGCTGGGGCAAGGAGCAGTCAGTTTAGGGGCACACTTTTGAGGCAGGGCCAGTAGGATTTCTGATGGATGGGACAAAGGGTGGGTGATGGAGGGGTCCGTACTCACTAGGGGTCTGTCCAAAATAGCCGGAGTAATGGCCTGTCATTGGCTGAGATGGATGCATGCAGGAGGAAGGGCCCGGGAGGAAGGCCGGGAGCTCAGTTCTGGGTTGACCTGTTGAGATGATGCCCAGGGGGGCCCAGGGGACGTACAGTGGCTGTTGAGAGGCAGCAGCTGTTGGAGTTGGGAGTTGAGGGGACAGATCCAAGCTCAGGTAGAGGCTTGAGAGTCCTCAATGGTCAATGGTATTTAAATGATGAGATTGGATGCAACCAAGGGCTGGAGCAGACTGGAAGAGGCCTGGGGCCTCCCAGCTTTAGA
This sequence comes from Miniopterus natalensis, assembly GCF_054644295.1. Lineage (NCBI taxonomy): Eukaryota > Metazoa > Chordata > Mammalia > Chiroptera > Miniopteridae > Miniopterus > Miniopterus natalensis. The sequence goes on along the minus strand of NC_142091.1, from coordinate 77,230,006 downwards.
AGGTTAGAGAGTGGCCGGGGGGCCAGGGGACCAGAGACCAGGGGAGGAGCCCTGCAGGCCGAGCAAAGGCAGCTCGTGGGGTGGCCGCTGTGACACAGGACGCCGGGGAGCAGTCCCCTGAAGGTGGGGCTCCCCACTGGCCATTGGATTTGGTCATCTGACCTTGAGGAGAGCAGCCCAGTGACGTGGGGGGTGTGGTGTAAGCATGGCTCCTGTAAAGAGCCAGTGGTGCGGGCGGTGGGGTGGTGGTGCAGGGATAGGCAGGAAGGCAGCTGAGCAGAGCAGGAGTCTCGCTGACGTGTAGTGTGTGTGGGGGGGGGGGGCGGGTGGTCTCGATACCTGGTGCAGGTGGACGGAAGCGGCTGGGTCCTCCATCACAGTGCACCCCCCCTCAGTCCCGGGGGGCTAGAGAGAGAAATGCAGATGGGGCGTCCTCGAGGGGAGGAAAGACAAAGGAGACCGTCTTCGTGATCATGGAACTGACAGAGATTTGTTGTTTAAACGGGAAGCACACAAAAGACACCCAGGTGCCTGTGACAATGACAGAAAGGTTGAAAAGACAAGCCGCAGGCTGGGAGACACACACCTGACAAGGACTTGTCTCCAAAATGTGCAAAGAAATCTTAAAACTCAACCGTAAGAAAGTGAAAAACCCAATTAAGAAATGGGCGAAGACCTAAATAGACACGTGAGAGACAAGGAAGCGCAGAGGGAAATAAGGCCGTGAACAGCCACCTGTGTCCTGTGGGAAGTGCGCATTAAGACAACAGTGAGACATCACCGCACACCCACCAGAATGGCCAAGATCCAAAATAGTGACGACACCCAGTGCCCAGGGGACGCGAGCCGCAGGAACCTCTCTCACCGCTGGTGGGGGCGCGGGGGGTGCGGTCGCCTTGCAAGGCAGTTTGGTGGTTTCCCAGAAAAGCAAACATATCTCACCGTGGGATCCAGCGCTTGTGCTCCTTGGTGTTTACCCAAAGGAGCTGAAACGTCCGTCCTCACGAAAAGCTGCATGTGCATGTTTACAGCAGCTTTATTCATAATCACTAAGACTCAGCAGCAACCTGGATGCCCTTCAGGGGGTGAATAAATAAACTGTGGCCCATCCGGACAGTGGAATATTACTCAGCGGTAAAGAGGAGCGAGCTGTCGGGGAGGAAGCTTAGCTACATATTCCTGGGTGAAGAAGCTGCTGGAAAGGCCACGTGCTGTGGTTCCAACCCTGGGGCACTATAAGGACAAACGATGGGGACAGTGAGAGATCAGTGGCTGTGGTGGCAGGAGGGGTGGACGGGTGGAGCACAGAGGATTTTTAGGGCAATGAAACTGCTCTGTATGAGGCTGGAAGGATGGACACAGGACACTATAGGTTTCTCAAAGCCCGTAGACGTTACCGACTCCCATGCCTCAGCCGGCGCGATCGGGAACCATTCCTCACGCGGGCTGTGTGTGCACTCTGTGTGCTTATAAAGTCAGTGTTATGAACCCGCAGTTCATTTTCAGAGTTTAAAAGCATCTACAGAAACGGATGATATATTTTTGTCAAGGCCTGTTTCACACCGACGACCGTCCGGCCCGGGCCCTGCCGCTAAAGCGAAGCAGCGGAGTCGCCGACGTCAGGAACCGTTTCGCACGGTATTTGTCGCCCTCAGTGCGTCGACCGTTGCCGGTTTTGTACCGTAAACTTTGTGTTTTATGTGTCCCCATAAAAAAAGTCCAGTGGCCCTTTAGGATACATTTTCTTTGAGCTTCTTCTGGCTTCACCCATTAGTTCAAATCAGTTAAACCTGAAAAGCAGTGAAAATTGACTGAGTCACCAGCTGTTAAAGTACGTGTACGTTTTTGGGGCGCACCCTATATATGTGACAAGCAACTAGTATCTGAAATTTAAAAAGAACCACAAACCCATAAAAAGATGGACAACCCAATAGAAAAAGAAAATGGAAAAAAAAAAAAAAACGGGCAAGGGAAAGGGAAGCCCAGGTGCAGATCGAGGTGTGGAAAGGTGTTTATCTGCGTTCTTGGGAAGGAGCAGGTGGCAGCCGTCCCAGCCGACACACCCGCCCGAGCGGCTGCAGTGCAAACGCTGGAAACGCGGACGCGGAGCGACTGGAACAGGGCTGGCTGGCCGGCCAGTGGGCACAAGCACTTTGGGACACCGTGTGGCCCTGTCCACGAAAGCGGATCCCGAGCCGTCCCAGGCCAGCGGCACCTCTTGGAGGGACTCACACAACAGAAGTGTCCCGGCCACCGGGCCAGGCACAGATTTGGCAGCAACCTTGACAATAGCCCCGGACAGAAGGCCCCGGAGCCTGTAGAGGCCCCCGCCCCCCGACTGTAGAGAGAGCAAATCGTTGGTGCAGATTCACGCAACGGAGGCCTTGAGCGTGGACAAACCGCCAGCGCACAGGACATGGGGACCCTGGGGACTTGGAGCTGGGGCTGCAGCCAGGCTGGGCCTTCTTTCCTGTCGCCTCCACCCCTTCAGGTGCAGAGGGAGGAGGGATGGGTCCTAACTGGCAGGTAGTCTCTTCTCTGCCCCGGTCCCGCTGCTCTGGGCCTGGGTCTCACCTGGAGGCCCCGAGACCCCCCAGCAGCCCCCAGGGCACAGCCACGCCCATCTACTCAAGCTCTGAGCAGGTGGTTTCCCAGTGACCCAAGGAAAGAAAGGGTCTGTGGGTGCCCAGGGGGCCTGGCTGCAGGGAGGCCTGGGGTCAGGGCTGCTCTGGGTGCTGCTCTGGGGTTGGGCGGGAAGTGGTTTCCTCCCAGGAGGTGGGTGGGGGAACAGCAGAGGTGCTGAGTCACGCCTGCTGGGCTGCTTTCCCTGCCCTGCCCTCCAATTGGGCCTGAGTCACCCCACTTGCAGGTCCTTGGAGCCAGGCCCCTCTGCCGCTCAGGAGGAAGTGGGGGTGTAGATCCCTGGGGCCCCAGCCACAGGCCCAGGCTAATAGTTCTGCTGTGAGGAAGGCCGCTGAGGGAATTAGCTTTGGGTCAGCTGCCTTGGATGGGGCCTGAGCTGGTGGGGGAGGGTGTGGCTGTGAGTGGCTGGCACAGTGAGAGCAGGGGGAGGGGTGCCAGGCACAGGTGGAAGGAGCAGGGAGGCGCGACGCCAGGCTCAGCTGGTCCAGGATCCTGGGAGTCCTGCAAGACAGGGACCTGGCTTGGCTAAGGTGCCTCATGCCCTTTGGTTCTCCCCACCAGAGTCAGGCACCCCCTCTGCTCCCCGACCCCCACTCGGGGCAGGGTCATTCAGGGCTTCCCACCCTCACCATTGCCCCCTGCAACTGAGTCCAGCTCTATGCCCAGCAGGGAGAAACAGTTTCCAGGGCCCATAGCGGCTGGAGCCCGGCCCGTGTGCCCTCCTGCGGGGACCTTTGCTTCTTCCCTGCACCCCAACCATAAGCGACCCCCCAGTTCTGTGCCTCATGAGGGGCCCATTGCAGACCAGCAGGGAGCTGTGGGCAGGCCTGGTGCTTTTGGGGTGTCTGGAGGAGCCCAGGTGCTACAGGGGACAATTGCTTCCTTCAGTCTGCCTAGAGCAGACGTGCGCTTGGCCAGGCTGTGGGGGGCTCAGGAGGGCATAGCTGCCCCCACCCCAGTTCACTGGGGAGACAAACCAGGCACCCAGAGAACCCCTCCTATGGGCCCCAAAAGGGCAGTTCTTGGGACAGGCCTGAAGCCTGGGGTGCGGGGGGTGCTGGGGCTCCGGGGGGCGCATGGACGTCTGTGGCCTGCGTTCTCTGCTGCTCGGCGACAGGCTCCGAGATGGGAGGTCGAGGCCGCCCTGCTCTGCAGGTGGGGGACAGAGGTGCCCCAGGGCCAAGTGCAGACAAGGGGAGGCTGGTGGGGGTCACTTGGGTGTCAACTTGTCCAGGCCCTGGTGCCTGGCTATTAGGTCAGACGTTGTCTGTGTGTTTCTGTGTTAGATGTGATTGACATTTACAATCAGCAGACTTGGACTGGAGCAGACCTCCCTCCAGACCGCGGTGGCATCGTCCACTCAGCTGAAGCCTTGAGAAAAGACCGAGTCCCTGAGGAGGAAGGGATTCAGCAATTCAGCCGCCAGAGGCTTCTGACTGAGCTGCAACATCAGCATCCCGGGGGCTGCAGCCTGCAGGACCCAGTCACGTGAGCCAATCCCTTCAAATAAATCTCTCTCTAGATCAGAGGCGGGGAACCTTTCTTCTGCCAAGGGCCATTTGGATGTTTATGACATCATCTGTGGGCTGTACAAAATTATCAACTTAAAAATTAGCCTGCTCTATTTGGTCAGACATTTAATTAACTCACCCTAATGTGATGGCTGGAACTGCTTCTCTTCGGTGAGGTCTTGGCAGGGCCAGACCAAATGATTTTGTGGGCCAGAAGGTCCCCACCCCTGCAGATGGGTGGATGGGTAGATAGATGGTTAGATGGATGGATGGATGGATGGATGGATAGGTAAATGGATAGGTGGATGGATAGATAGGTAGGTAGGTAAGATAGATGATAGATAGATGATAGATAGATAGATAGATAGATAGATAGATAGATAGATAGATAAATGGATAGGTGGATGGATAGATAGGTAGGTAGGTAGGTAGGTAGATAGATAGATAGATAGATGGATAGGTGGATGGATGGATGAATGGATGGATGGATGGATGGATGGATGGATGGATGGATGGATGGGCAGGTGGATGGGGTGGATGGATGGATAGATGGATAGGTAGATAGATAGATAGATAGATAGATAGATAGATAGATAGATAGATAGATAGATGATAGATAGATAAATAGATGATCGATAGATAGGTAGATAGATAGATAGATAGATAGATAGATAGATAGATAGATAGATAGATAGAGGGAATCGATGGATGAATGGATGGATGTTTCTCTGGAGAACCCTGACTAACACAGGCAGGTTCAGGAAGAGCTTCGTGGAGAGGTGCCCTGAGGGGTGTGAGCCAGGCATCGGTGGTCACCAGGCGGGGGTGGGGTGGGGTGGTGGTGACCAGTCAGGGTGTGCAGGGAGGAGGCCAGGTGAAGGCCTGTGGGGTGCAGGTGGCTGAGAGGCTGGTGTGCAGGCCCTGGGCGAGGCCTTAATTACAGCAGAGACGTGGAAAGGAGAGGACAGGGGCCCAAACTCAGAGCCTCACTCTCCTGTGAGTGACCAGTAGCCCGGAGCAGTTCCTCCGGGGGGAAGGGGATGCACCTGAACTTGGGTCACGACCTTCAGCTGGGACAAAGGGAGCCACAGCAGATAGGAAGGGAGGGCGCAGGGGGGTGAGGAAGAGGAGGGGCGGCGTCTCTGGTCCCCGTCTGCTCCTCCTGGCTCGGGAGTGAGTCACTGGGAAAGAGGAGCTGCCTGGCAGTGGCCTGTGGCCACCGTGACCAGGACCACAGACAGGGTGGCTGAAAACAAGGCAAAGTCGTTCTCTCGTGGCCTGGAGGCCAGAACTCCGAAACCCGCCTCACAGGCTAAACCAAGGTGTTGCCTGCTGGTCCTTCCGGAGGCTCCAGAGCAGAGTCCATCTCCCTGCCTTCCCAGCTCCTAGAGAAACTATGTCCTGGGCACGTGGCGCCTCCTCCATCCGCAGGGCCAGCAGAGCAGCCTCCCATCTCTGACTCTCACCCACCTGCCTCCGTCTCGCAGGGACCCCTGTGATTTCATGGGACCCACCTGGTCATCCAGGGTCGTCCTGTATCCCAAGGTCCTCAGCTGAACCTGCCAAGCCCCCTTTGCCCTATGAGGTGACATGGTCACAGGCTTGGGGATCAGAACGTGAATGTTTTTGGGGGGCACTGTGCTACCCCCACACTGTCCTTTGTTGACACAGAGAACGTTAGGGTGAAGACAGGACTTCTTTTGAGGGCCTAGAGGGAGTGTGGTGCCGGTGGGCTGGACTGTGGAGAGAGGTGTCCCCGAGGAGCTTGGACATCCGCGTAAAGTCAGGACAAGGCCAGGGGAGGGATAGAGATGGGAGTCAGCTGGCCAGAGCCTGGCCTGGAACCTGCAGAAAAGCCAGGGCAGGTGGGCAGGGTGAGGAGAGGAGGGGAAGGGGAGGCATCCTGGAGCCCCAGCGTCCGAGTGGCCCATGATGGAGCCTGGGGCTGGGGACAGACACCCCAGGGAGGCTGAGTTGAGGGGCTGGGGTGGGGTGGGTGGGTGGCTGGACTTGGGGAGGCTTGTAGGGCTGTGGGAGGAGAGGCCACGGGGCTGGGCCCAGGGACTGGCTGGGTGGGCTGGGCTGGCCAGGCCGGCTGGCTGTGTGGTTGGGTCGCTCTGCCTGGTCTGCTGGGGTGGGTGGCAGGTGGCTGGCTGTGTGGTTGGGTGGCTCGCCTGGTCTGCTGGGCCGGGTGGCAGGCGGCTTGTTTTTCCTGCAGGCTCTGGAGTGTCAGGATTTGAGCAATGTCCTGGCTGCACCTAAGTGCTCCTGGGCCCTCCGATTGTCCTAGAGAACAAAGGTGTGACTTGTGCCTCAGCAGCTAGTGGCTGATGGCGTGAAGGGCTCCACCCAAACCCCTGCACTCTCCTCGCCCGGCGTGGCCACAGCTGACTTCTCTCCGTGACGTGCAGCAGGCCCGCTGCTCTGCGGGACCCGGGCCTTCTCGCCTCAGTGCCCCTCTGCCACCCAGAGATGTCAGGGCAGAGCAACAGGGAAGAGGGCGCCACATGGCAGTCCCCTAGAGGGCAGGGCCACTGTGACCTAGTCACGACCTCCCAGGAGTGGGTGCAGAGGTGGGTCCTGGTGGAGCCCAGGGGAGGCCTCACCCTCCACTCCCGGGAGAACCTGCTCTGCTTTGGCTGCGGCTGTGGCTCCAGCTCCCAGAACAGGCCTTATGGGAACAGGCCTTATCGGCCTTCCTGCACCCCGCCCCCCCTCTGCCCACGGCCAGGAGGGCCTCCCGGGGTGGGCCAGTGGCTGGTGGTCAGTGCCCGCCGGCTCTCAGGATGCTAGGCCCCCCCGGTGGCACCCAGCCCCTCCCAGGCAGCTGGGCAAATGGGCCTGGGGCTGCAATGCCCCTTCTCTTTGGAGCAGTGACTCAGAAGGGCAGGGAGAGTGGGTGGGGGCAGGTGGCTCCTGTGTCCCATGAACAATCCCCTGAGTCTCCAGCCTGAGTTTTGTCCCCGGAGCAGGAATCGGGTCCTGTCCCACCCCAGTCGGAGATGAGGTGCTGGTATGATGCCTCCTGAGGGCCAGGCCCTGGGGACACTGATGAACAGAAGAGATACACACCCCTGCCCCCCGGAAGGATGGGCTGCGGGGGGTTATGGGCAATGACAGTGACAAATACAGTAAGTCTTGAGGGGACAGTGACTTGAGCAGTTGAGGGAGGGGCCACATCAGGACGTACAGGACTGTGACCCAAGGAGGAAGGAAAACTCCTGACCACCAGGGACCAGCACCCAGGCCGAGGGACAGGTGACCCGCGGGAAGGCCCTGGACTGAGCAGAGAGTGGGGTTAGCTGACGGGGCGGGTTCAGCAGAGACGGGGGCAAGGGAGCCCCCATCTGCCCGCCATACCCGCCACCCCTTGTGTAGCTGGGAGGGAACAGAGAAGGGTGGTGGCCCAGGCCGCTGAGAGGGGCCTGAGTGACGCAGGTGAGGGCGGCTGGTCATCACACACAAGCCGTGTTCCCAGAGGGCCCTGCAGGGGACAGACCGAGGAGGCCCCCGAGGAGACGGCCGGCGCCCTGGGCCCCGGTGCGGGGACGGGACCCGCTCTATTCTTCTGTGGGGCGACTGGAAAGGCCGCTGTCCCCCAGGCTCCGTCCCGAGTGACCGCCAGGCCCGGGCCCTGCTGACCTCCAAGCACGTGATGGGGCCCGTCCTGTGGTCAGCAGCTCCCAGCGACTTCCTTCCTTGACGGGAGGCGCCCACTGCCTGTGTGTCTGGTTGTCATGTGAGGCTGGCTTTGGCCTTGGGTTTTATGCTCCCTGCCCCTACGGGACCCCCATCCTGGGGAGGCAGCCTCCCTTCTAGGTCCTCAGCTGCAGAGACACCAGCTTCGTGCTACTGAGCCCCCCACAGCCCCCTGGATGGGAAGAAGCGGGTGTCCCAAAGCCCCGGGGGGCCAGGGCGGCTCTGGGGACCTGCCCGCTGGCGAGTGGAGTTCAGCCCCGTGGGAGAGCGAGAGAGCGTCACCCTCCTGGGACATGGGGCTCCCTGACCCCCCATGTGCCACCCTGCTGGTCGCTGATCCCTTTGACCTTGTGCTGGGTTGAATGATGTTCTTGTGAGGGTGACCGACCATCCTGGTGACCTTGTGAGGGTGACCGACCATCCTGGTGACCTTGTGAGGGTGACCGACCATCCTGGTGAGCTTGTGAGGGTGACCGACCGTCCCAGTCGGCCCCGGGCTTTTCCTGTTTCAGAAGAGAAGGTCCTGTCCCTGAAACCTCTCCTCCTGGCTCCTCCAGCAGGACACCAGGCGCCCTGCTGGCCTCTCATGTGCGAACCCCTGACTTGCTGTCGCAGGCCGAGGACGGTGGCTCCCCCGGTGTTTACCACGCGGAGTGGAACGCTGCCCGGAGAGCCTCAGGAGGGGCACCACCTGCCTGCCCTCGAGAGAGGCGGAGCCACCACCCACGTCACAGGTGAGAGGCCAGGGGCGTGGATGGGCTGAGGGGCTAGGAAGCGGCACAGTCAGGGTTTTTGTTGTTCTTGTTAATCTTCACCTGAGGATATTTTCCCGTTGATTTTTAGAGCCAGTTCCTCCCGCCCACGCCCGCCCGGGGCCTGGGATAAAACCTACAACCCGGGTATGTGCCCTTGACCAGGCCGACACTCTAACCACTGACCCACACTGGCCAGGGCGCAGAGTCAGGATTCGAACCCCGGGGTCCCGCTCCCACCTACCGCCCCAGGGGGCAGGCGGCAGGCGGCGAGGAACCTGCCGGCCCTTTTCCTGCCCTCGCCACTCGCCTGGAGGCTGGGGACAAAGGCTGGGGCACTGCCCCCTCCTGCCACCATCACCGCCCCTGACGCAGCCTCCAGGGCCACAGGACCCCCGTCCCGGACTCAAGGGACACGCTGGACTTGATTTGCCGCTTTCATGCCACCTGAGAGAGGAGGCTGACCGTTCTCAGGGGTTTGTCAGAAAAGCAGCGCGTTAGTGTCCGGGGCGGCCCCTGAAGTCCACAGATGGGGCCTGAAACATGGACGCTCCCTGTCCCTGTCCTGGAGGCGGGATCCAGGTGTCGCAGGGCTGGCTCCTCCTGAGGCCTCTCTCCTGGGCGTGTGCGGCCGTCTCTCCCGGTGTCCCCACGGGGCCGTCCCCTGGGTGTGTCTGTGTCCTGACCTCCCCCGAGGGTATGTTCATCGATTTAGAGAGAGGGAGAGGGAGACCTCGATTGGCCGCCTTCCATACTGGCCCCCCAACCCAGGCATGTGCCCGGACCAAGAATTGAACCCACAATCTTTCCGGGCATCGGACGACACTCAGCCAACTGAGCCACAGTGTCCAGGGCCCGGTCTCTTCTTCTTACGAGGACACGAGTCATATTGAATTAGGACCCACTCTAGTGACCTCATTTTAGCTTAATCACCTGCACAGGCGGTCACATTCCGGGGTGCTGGTGTCAGGCTCCAACGCTGGGATTCGGGGGACACAACTCAGCCTCCACCGGCAGGTCCCTCTGCCCCACGCCCAGCCCCACGCTCGACCCCCAGACACAGCCCCTGGATTCCTGGTCTGAGCACCTGCATTTCTCTGATGGGGACCTTGAGTCTGTCCCCGGCCGCCTCAGACGCCTGCTTGCCTCCGCGGGGAACGCAGGTTCAGCTTTCTCCCGTCCCCCCAGGCATCGCAGCTTCCCGGCCCCTCTCCCTGGCCCGCCCGGGCCCACAGTCCCCTCTCCTCTGCCCCCGGAGCCCCCAGACGCCCTCCCTCACAGCCCGCGGGGCTCGTGGAGGTGCCCGTGACCCTCTCCCTGTCCTGTGAAAACTCCCCGCGCATTTGGAAATGGGACCAAGTTCCATTCGGCTCCCCGGGCCCCAAGGTCCCATGTGACCCCATGGGCCCCGCACACCCCAGGGAGCCTTGGGTGCTGAGCCTCTGCAGGGACGTCCGGTGTCTGCCTGCGACAGTCTTCTCTGTCCTCTGTGCGTGTGTGTGACTGACGGGCCCTGGCGTCTGGACTGTCGAGTCTGGCCGAGGCTGCGGGGGTGCACTCTCCGAGGGGAAGGGGACAAGCAGGCCGTGGCCACCTGTTATCACCACGCCCTTGTCCTGCAGAGGAACCAGCAGCAGGCGCTCATTCCCCCGACTGTCCCTCAGCGGAATTATTCGAGGTTTCGCCAGCTCACTGCTGGCATCTGAGCATCGCTCTCGGCGTCTGCGTGGGGCACCGTGCCCAGCGCTTAACTACACACACAGGCTCCCTTCCAGTCCTGGAGGTCCCGAGTCTGGCTCCCGGTCCCTGGGTGGCTCCTGGTCGCGGGACGGCGCTCCCCCGCCCGCCGGCCTCCCTGTTCCTTCCTGGGCCGTGGAGGCCCCGTGTTCCCAGGCTGGTGGCTCTTTCCCCTTCCAAGGCCAGGTCCCGCGCCCACTCAGGCACCTGTGATTTCACGGCTGGGTAATCCGGATAATCTCCCTATTTCCAAGTCGGCGGCCTAGCAACCGAGATCCGCCTGAAGCCCCGGGTCCGCTGGTCACGGAGCGCGGTCACAGTCGCAGGGATTAGGACGTGGGCGTCTCCGAGACGCCCTCATTAATCCGCCCTCCAGCACCGCCGTCCCCTCCCTACAGCCGGGCAGCACCCCCTGCGCCCGCGCCTCCACCCGCCTGCCCGCTGGAGTGGGTGCGCCTGGGTGGGCTCCAGGGTTTCCTGTTCTGGCTGCTGGAACCTTCCCCTGCAGGCCTGTGGGCAGTTTGTAAGGACGTGTCCAAGCGGCGTCCGCACTGTGGGCGTCCGGCTCCGACCCCCGCAGCCGAGGAGGCCGGTGCTCCCCGCCTGCCCGGCTCCACGTGCCCGGCCCTCGCTGCTGGCACCCCAAGGATGCTGCGCGGTGTCGCCCCCGGGGGTTATTTGCCTTTCCCTGGTCACGTGTTACCTGCTTATGGTCCATTTCCACAGCTTACCTGTGGACTGTCCCTTCAGACCTTTTCCTGGCTTTTTTTTTTTCTTTTTAGAGAGAGAGAGAGAGAAACATTGTTTGGCCGCCCGACCACCCAGCACGAGCCCTGCCGGGGATGGAACCGCCACCTTTGGGTGCACAGGACACCAGTGCAGCCAGCTGAGCCACGGCCAGCGCTCCCTGTCTCTCTGCTGGGTTGTTCATCTCATGATGGAGTGGAGAGAGTTCTGTATGTGATCTGGATATAAATTCTTTGTGGTTTTTTTAATTTTTATTTTTTTGCAAAGACTGTATGTTTTGCAAGTATTTTCTCCCGACTGTGTCTTTCAAAGAGTTTAAAAAATTTTTAATGAGGTTGAATGTATTGATTTTTTTTTTTTTCCAAATGCTGTATTTAATACATCTTTGCCAAACCCAAGGGAGGTGAGGGAGGTCCCCACCTGTGCTTTTTCCCTGGAAGTTTCGGCCTCATCTCTCTGCGAGGCCTGTGCTGTGTTCCAGTTAATTTTCGGTCACGATCGAGGGGAGGGCTGGTGCTCCCTTTCATGGCTGTGCCCTGTCCCAGCACCTTCTGTCTGAGAAAAAGTCCTCTCCCGGCCTGGCCGGTGTTGCTCGCTCCGTGGTCGCAGGTTCGATTCCTGGTAAAGGGCAGGCACCTCGGTGGCAGGTTCGATTCCCAGGCCCAGTCGGGGCTCGTGCGGGAGGCAACCCGTCGATGTTTCTCTCTCCCTCCCTTCCACTGTCTCCGAAAAGCAGTGGAAAAAATGTCCTGGAGTGACGATTAACCCGCTGAGTTGCCTGGGTAATGAGGCTGGAAGTCCGGGGACCACGTGTGGGGGCCCATTTCCCTGCCCTGTTCCGCCCGGTCCACCTGCCCACGTGGCTCTTCCCGCCAGTAGCTGGGCCGCGGCCTCCCTGCCGCTCGCGGGGAGCCCTGCGGTCAGGGGAAGTCGTCCAGCGCGACCCCTTCTTTTAGGCCGATTCGCCCACCTCACGTCCTTCGCGTTTTCACGTACGTCTTTGCGTTGGCTTCTCAGTGTCTCCGAAACATTTCTCGGGGGTCTGGCCCCGATCGGGTTGAACCCGCAGGTCAGCTGGGAGGAACTGGCGTCTCGGTGGAGATGAGCTTTCCTGTCCGTAAGCACCGTGTCCCTCCCGGGTTTAGTTTTTTTACTTTCTCTTTGTAATATTTTTTAGTTTTCAGAGTACGGGTCTTGGACGTCTCCTGTCAAACGTATCCCTAAATATTTCCTATTTTGATTCTCTTGGGAGCGGTATTTTAAGCAGTCAGCTTCTGTAACTCGCAGAAACTTCATTGCTTCAGCCTGACCTTCCGGTCGCTCTGTCCTCGCCTGGCACCTGACTCACCTGTCCCCTCCTCCCTCGCTCGGCCACTCCCGTCATCATCAGGCCCTCAAGACAAGGAGGTTCCTGTCACATCAAATAATCTCGGGAACAAAGCCTCAGGTCTGTTGACCTTGGAGACAGAGTCTCAGGCAAAGCAGGATGACATCTCGGCCTTGGCTGTGTTTCAGCTCCAGGCTCAGAAAAGCCCGATGATCCCACTGCCCACACCCTTGGGAAACCAGCCGATGGACGCGATGGACAAGGGCCAGACCGGTCAGGAGAGACCCCGACCCCAGCATGATGAGTGACTGTCCCCTATAGAGCCCACGCCCAGCCACCTTTGTCTGCCAAGGGCCCTTTGGACGTTTATAACATCATTCGAGGGCCATACAAAATTATCAACTTAAAAATTAGCTGTATTGGGTCAAGCATTTACTGATCTCACCCCGACGTGATGGCTGGAACTGCTGCTCTTGGGGGAGGCCTCGGCCGGGCCAGACCACGTGGCGCACAGCCCGCAGGCTGGACGCACCCCAGCCCTGGCCCCGACCGTCGGGAGCCACGTCTGTGAGCTCGAGCTCGCCTGGCACTCCGGGTTTGGTGCCATCTCCTTACGAATAAGCCTTCACCTTCTTGGCTGCAAACGCCTGTCCGGGATTGATGGGGCTTTGGTGGGCGGGCAAACGAGCCCCTTTAGCCGGTGACCCTTGCGAACGTTCGGCCTGGCGGGTAGAAATCCCCGCGCGTCCACCTTCTGTGCCACACCTGTGCCGCTCACGTAGCCTGGTCAGTCTCTGATTTTGTAGGATTCTGCGCAGGTGGTTACGTCTGATCCCCTGTAAGAGCTGAATGCATTTTTCTTTTTTCTTTAAGTTTATTTTTATTGATTTTTTTTTCTCTAGCTGCACTGGCTGGACCCTACCGGGCGGCGATGGACGGGGCGGTGAGAGCGACGTCGTCCCCTTCTGAGCGTCGGAGCACAGCCCCCGGTCTCCCCACGACAGAGGGCGCCGGCCGGACGGGTTCCACAGGTGCCTCTTAGCAGGTTGTGGCAATTCCCTTTTGTTCTGTTTTCTGGGAGTTTTGGTCCTTTGAAAAAAATTTTTAAAAATAGATTTTAGGGAGAGAAAGAGAGAGGAAAACACCGATGGGAGAGAGAAACATCGCCCGGTGACCTCCCGTCCGCCCCTCGACTGGGGATCCAACCTGCACCCTAGGCGTGTGCCCTGGCTGGGACTTGAACCTGCAACCCTTTGGCGCCCGGGACGCACCAACCAACGGAGCCACGCTGGCCAGGACTTCGGGGAATTTGTATCAGGAAGGGAGCTTGGATTTTGTGAGAATCTTGTTCTGCACTTTTGAGGACAGCGGTCCCTTTCCCCCCCCCCAGCCTGTTCACGTGCTGCATGAGATGCGGTGATTTTCAGATGTTAAAATGATCTGGTGGCCTGGCCGGTGTTGCTCAGTGGTTAGAGCATCGGCCCGTGGACCGAAGGGTCTCAGGCTCGATTCCCGGTCAAGGGCACGCACCTCAGTGGCAGGCTCCGTCCCTGGCCCCGGTCTAGGCGACTGCAGGCGGCAACCAGTGGATGTGTCTCTCTCACGTCAATGTTTCTCTCTTCCCCCTCCCTCCCTTCCACTCTCTCTGAAGAAGCAATGGGAAAAATACCCTCCAGTGAGGATTAAAAAAATATATATATATTTTTAAATAAAGATCTGGTGTTCCCGGGCTAAATCCTCTGGAATCTGATTTGCTCAGCTTCTGTCAGGAACGTCTGCCCTGCGTTCAGGCCTGTGGTTTTCTTTCCTTCGGCCCTTGCCCGGCGGGCTGCGGTGTCGCCCTCTCTCCGGCTTCCGGGTAGAATCCACCAGTGGAGACACCTGGTCCTGGAATGTTCTTCGAGGGGAGGTTTTATTAAAAACAAAAGCCGCAGGCCAGCCAAGGTGTCCCTCGATCGAAGCCCAGGATGCCAAACCTGGGTTCAACAGCCTGCTCAGGGCAGCTGCAGCCTCTCCCGGGAGGGGAACTTCAAACCACTCAGCCGGGTCCTGGCCTGATAAGACCCCGGCCTTGCTCGAGGGGACGTGTCTTCCCCGAAATAACCCGCCAGCTTCTCTGTCTATAAGCCCCTCTTTTGGGCTATAAACCCCTCATTCAGGGTGGGGGGGGGGGATGCTGCCAGATTCATGAATCGCTTAATAGAGCCAATTGCATCTTCACATTTACGTGGTTGAATTTTGTTTCTTGAACGGTTTTAAATCACACCCTCGTCGTCTCCGGGAGGTGCGGGGCCGTGCGGCTGGTCGGTGCCCCGCAGCGAGCTTGCCGGGCTGTCCGTGTCCTCCGAGCGGTTGGAGACACGGGCGTAGAGTTGGTTCGGTGAATCCTCTCACCACCCTTTTGTTTTGTGGGATTTGCTGTGATCGCCACGGTCTCACTCCTGGTGGTGATGCTGTGTGTCTTCTCTCTTTTTTTCCTGAATCAATCTGACTAGATAGGGTTTCATTGGACTTTTTTTTATCTGCTCAGAAAAAAAATCTTTGGTTTCATTGATTTTCTGTTTTCTATTTCATAGGTTCCTCCTCTTGCATTTTTTACCCCCTTTCTTCCACCAGTTTAGACTTCACTTGTTTTTCTCTCCTAATTTCTAGGGTGGAAGCCGAGGGAACAGATTTGAGAACCTTCTTGTTCTCGAATGTAGTACGTTCAGGGAATTAAAAAAAAAAAAAAAGGTCTCTATTGATTTCAGAGAGAGGAAGGGAGAGGGAGAGAGAGAAAGAAACATCAATGATGAGAGACTCATCGATCGGCTGCCTCCTGCACGCCCCCGACTGGGGATCGAACCTTGATCTCCTGGATCCTAAGTTGCTGCGATGCTCAACCGCTGAGCCACGCCGGCTGGGATCCAGGGAATTTTAATGTTGCATTTTCACTCTCATTCATTTCAAGATGCTATTGTAAAGTGTGTTATTTTGTTTCTGCTATTTTGTTTCTGTGTTACTTTGTTTCTGTGGTATTTTGCTTCTGTGTTACTTTGTTTCTGTATCGCGTGAGTCTTCCATCGCAGAAGGACCCGTGCAGCTGCTTAAACAACAGCGACTTGTATCGCCCAGTGCCGGTCAGACCCAGCAAGACGCGGCCCCAGCTCTGTCCAGGCAAGAAACGTCCAAACCCACAGAGGATTTTTATGCGTTTCTTAGAGCCAGACTGGTTACATCTGCTGGGGGCTGGAGGGTAAACTCTCAGCAGCCTGAGGAATCGCTCCCGAGAACGGCGGTTTTGCAGCTGTGGTGCACATTAGAACAAAAGGGGGAGATGCAGGTGGGGGTTACCCTAAATCCACGGGTGGTAGATGAAGGGGGTGGGGAGGAAGCAAAGCAGGGGAACCTCTGGGATTGGACAGAGAGTAAAGAGTAAGCCTGAGAGACACTTCTTGGACATTGGTGGGTGCAGGAAAGTTAATGAACATTATAGCACATGGAGATGGTGTGCGGGGATGCGATAACAGTGAGGGGCCCCGTGGTCTCCTGCTCTGGTGGGGTCTGGAAAAGGGGATTCCTCTGACCTTTCAAACGCATGTTATCTTAGACGCACAAGGACCATAAACAGCCTAGCCTACGGTAGAGATCGACTTTTGTCAGGGAGGCTGCAGGCCAAGGACGTGACCCTCTCTTAGTTAGGAATTTTTATGTTCACACCATGCTGGGTGGTTACTTTCGGTCTCTGTGTTTGCAGGGCCCGCCCGCCACGCAGGCCTCCCCTGAGTGTGTCGGGTTTAGCGCGTGGCCCCTTTTGCATCCACAGTTCTTTGGTGAGGCTGAAATCAAGGTAGCAGCTGGCTGCACTCTCCCCTGGAGCTCAGGC
Source organism: Miniopterus natalensis (assembly GCF_054644295.1). Classification (NCBI taxonomy): domain Eukaryota; kingdom Metazoa; phylum Chordata; class Mammalia; order Chiroptera; family Miniopteridae; genus Miniopterus; species Miniopterus natalensis. The sequence goes on along the minus strand of NC_142091.1, from coordinate 77,213,725 downwards.
TCCTCGATCGCTCTTGTTGCTGGCAGAACTCAGTGCCTTGCAGTCCTGGGAATGAGCTCTGTGTTTTCTTGCCCGCTGTTGGAGTGGGGTTCCTCTCAGCACCTACAGGTCCCTCTTGGGTTCTTGCTCCATGGCCCCTCTGTCTCAGTAACCAAGAACCTCGTCCCACGCTGCCAATCGCTGACTTCTCCTTCTGCCAGCGGGAGCAACTTCTCTGCTTCTAAAGAGATCCCCTGATTAGGCCAGGCCCACCACATAGGCTCCCTATCTTGAGGTCAACTGATTAGTAACCTTATTCGCATTCACCGGAGGAACCCCAGAGGACCGAGGTCACAAGGCCATCTTAACAGCCTGCCCACCACAAGTATATGTTTGCAGGTTTTCTGGGTATCGCTCTCTCTTTCATTTTGTAATTTAATTCCATTGTGGCCTGAATCTGTATGACTAGAAGCCTTTTAAATTTATTGAGAATTGTGTTACAGCCCTGAACATGCTCTATGTAGGTAAATGCTTCATACGGACTTGAAAAGAATGTGAATTCTGCTGTTGTAGGGTCGCGTGCTCCATCAAAGCCCATTTGTGAATTTGATCCATAGCATCGATCGAGTCTTCATAGCCTTCCTGACTTCCTACCATATTTTCTCTCCATGATTAACAGAGAGTTGCTGAATTCTCTTACCATAGTTGCACTCTTGTCTATTTCTCCCTTCGGTGCTCTTCATTTTTGCCTTACGTATTTAAAGCGCTCTTATTAGGTGCGTTGACATTGCCAATGTAAGAAACGTCCAGACCTGTAGAGAATTTTTATAAGAGTTTATTTGAGCCAAAACTGAGGACATCGCCAGGAAGCAAGATCTCAGATGGTCCGGAGAGTGTGAGTTTGCAGTTTTTTTCACACATTTGGAATTAAGGGGGGAACCAAGGAAGATTGTGTGGAGGTGGGAGAAAGCTAGCCAGGAAAAACTCTGTGACTGGATTACAGGATAGTTAACAAGCTTGTGTCCTAAATTTCTGGAGGGTGGCTTCCCTTCCTAGGGGTCTGGAAAAGAGCCATTTTAAAGGTGTGTTAACCTAGATGCGCAGAAACAACGGGCAGGGCTGGCTTAAGGTGAACCTTTAATAGGCCTGGGGTGTGACTACTCACCAGGACCTGCCCAGTTAGAGACTTATGTTCAGATCACCCCGCAAGGTGCCTTCCAGGTAGATTCATGTCTTTTTCATGCACAGCATTTAGGATTGTGATGTTCTCTTGATGAATTGACCTTCTCATCATTATGAAATGACCCCTCTGTGCCTGGTAATGTTCCTGCTCAGAAGGTACTTGGTCTGAAGTTCATATAAGCCACTCTTTTCTCTGGATAACTGTTAGTGTGGTATATTGTTCCAGTTATTAGCCTATTTGTGTCTCTACCTTGTAAGGTTTCTTTTTAAAATATGTTTTTATTGATTTTTATAGGGGGGGAGAGAGAGAAATATCAGTTGGTTGCCTCCTGTATGCACCCCGACCTGGGACCAAGCCTGCAACCTGGGCATGTGCCCTGACTGGGAATCGAACTGGCGACCTTTTGGGGTACGGGGCGACACTCAACCAACTGAGCCACACTGATCAGGGCGTGTAAGGTTTCTTATATGTAGCATATAGTTGGGTCTCGCTTTGTTTTAAATCCAATCTGACAGTTTCTGCCTTTTCATTGGGATTTTTAGGTTGTTTACGTTTAGTGTGATTTCTGACATGGCTGAGTTTGTCTGGTATCTTGCTATTGATTTTCTATTTGTCCCACATGTTCCTCTCTTTTTTTCTGTCGCGTATCTTCAGGATTCCACTTTACTTCCTTTGACGGTTTCATCCGTGGCGACCCCTTGGGCTGTTGTTCTGCTGGTCAGTGCAGGCCTGCGACGCACACCTTTAACTTCGCACTGTTCACCTTCAGGGAATATTACGCTGTGTCCTGTACCCTAGAAGATCTTTCCGATAATAAACTCCTACCCCCCCGCCCCTGCTGTTCCACATCTCACGTCATAACCCTCACAACACAGCGTTACAGCTTTTACTCTAAACAGCCAGTTACCTTTTAAAGCAACTTTTAACAGAGTAATTTTTACCTCCAGACATGTCCTTCCTGCCTGGAGTGGATGCTGGTGCCCCGGGTGCCATCGTCCCGTCTTAGGTGGGTCTTGTTGTGAGGCCTGCTGGTCACTGCTCCCTCAGCTCTTCTTGCCTGAAAGAACAAAGCCTTGTCTTTGCCTTAATTTTTGAAGGACTCTCGCTGGGTATAGAAATTCAAACGTTTCTGTCGGAGCTCAAGGGCGCTGCTCTGTGCGTCCTAAGTAGCATTGTCCCTGGTCATGTTCACTGTCGTAGTTGCTTAATTCCCCCTACTTATGTGTCATTTTTTTAAAAAAAATAAAAGTTAAGAGGTACTCAAGGGGGGGGGGGGACTGTTTCAAGTAAACAAGAACTTTTGTCTTAAATATATGGTTTATTCACAGGTTTAATTAAACTAGGACTTTTAAAAAAATTATCTTTATTGTTGAAAGTGTTACCTACGTCCCCCTTTCCCCACTGAGCCCCTCTGCCCCCCCCGCCCGTCCCCGGCCGTCCCCGCCCTGTCGTCTGTGTGCGTGGGTTTTGCACATACGCGTTCGAGTCTTTCTCTGCCAGTGCTTCCGAGACTTCCCCGTCACCGCGGCCGGTTTGGAGCGATCGCATTGCGATGTGCCTGCCTGTAGATTTTGTTACCATGCTTGGGGTTTCCCGAAATGTTTGGGCCTGTGGACCGGCAGGTTTATGAAATCCGGAGAAGTGCCAGCTGGTATTTCTCCCAACAATCCTTTGCGCCCTCCTTGGGGAGCTCCAGTTAAACGCGCTCTCCTGCCTGGCGCTGTCCGCGTCCTTGTCCCGTCTCTCTCGGCGCCATGCGGAAAGCTGGTTCGCTGACCCGCCGTTGGTCCTGCTCAGTGTGATTTGGACCCGGACGCCGTAGCTTTCGTCTCAGGTGGCGTCTCTGGGCCTTTTCCCGGTTTCCTGCGTCTCCCTCTCCCTTCCTTCTCAAACACACCCACCCTCCCCGGGTGGGTGAAGTTTTAAGATCCTGACTTCGTCCCTGATGAGCTGCCCTTGGGGCTCTGCTTTCCCGCTGGGGGCGACCAGGTTTCCCTGCCGCCTGGCACCCCCGGCGCTTTCTGATTTGGTGGCGGGCGTGTGAGCGGCACGTGCTGGGGGCGGGCGTCACACATCCCTGCCCGTGTCCTTGGTAGTTGTTCTGGGGCGTGTGTCTCAGTGGACAGACCAGCAGAAGCAACGCGGCATTTAGTTCAGAGCTAATGTTCCCTCCCGCGGAGACGGGCCCTTCCGGGGCCCCATCCAGGCCCTGTGAGCGCTGGGTTGAGCGCCCGGTGTTCCCGGTGCTGTGTGAGCTCCAAGGGTCACCCCCTCCTCTCCTTGGGGTGGTTCTTTCCCTGTTTTGCTGCGGTTCCCCCAAATGCATTCACCAGTCATAGCTGAAAATGTGAGCGGGCCCCTCGCGGGCCCCGGGCTCTCCCAGCTGCTCGGTTCTCCCTGGGACTTGCCGTGTGAGCTCCAGCCGGGTGACCTCCCTCAGCTCCCGTGTCGTCCCAGCTCAGCAGACAGCCAGGTGCCTACCTGCGCCTGGAACCCTCCCCAGGTGGGCGAGGGTGCACCCCGCCCTCTCATCCTCTGTGCCCCCGCCTCTGCCCTGCTGCCAGGTGTCCAAAGACCTGTTTTACTTTCCATGTATTTCTGTTAGTTTCAGGATGGAGGGAAGTGTGGTGCCAGGCACTTCATGTCTGCGGAAGCAGCTGCGCCCCAGACGTTTCTCTTCCCAGTTTTACTTCCTTAGAAATAAAGGTTTTGACGTTTAGGCCGCCGCTCTTCTGAGAACAAAGAAGCCGGCGTCCGGCCGGCTCTGCCTCTGGGCCTCAGTGAGATTTACGGGGAACGAGCACAGAGAGGCATCTTTACAGATGAGACGGGACGGGGGGCCCACCGGGGATGGTCCGGCAGGTGGACGGTCCGCCCGTGGATGGCGTGTGTCCGGGAGCAGGAGGGATGGTTCCCAGCGGCCGGCAGCAGCCCCGGGCGCAGGTGCCGCCCGCCCGGGGCCCCGCGTCTCCTCCGGTGCTCCCTGTGTGGCTCATCCCGACACCCGGAGCCTAAGGGGCCATGACCGAGGGCAGCGGTGGGTCCGGGCGGGTCCGACCCCCTGAACCGGAGCCGGCAGCGGCTCTGGGCCCGCGTGTCTGCGGTCAAGCCGGTGGCCCGGGGAGAGGTGCGCAAACCTCGCCGGCTGCGGCGTCCCGCGGCGCGGGCCCGGGCTCCTGGAGAAGGCAGGGCAAGGGCCTGGCGCCAGCCTTGCAGAGTGCCGGTGGCGGGCACGGCCCCCAGCTCCCGAGAGACCTGGAGGGAGCGCGTGGGACAGACAGCTCGTCACAGAGCCATCGGACTCTGGACACGTTCGCGTGTTTTCGGCGAGAACCTGCGCAGTCTGTTAACGGATTGGGTGTGGGTGTGAGGGAAGGACAGGGGTCCAGGCCGAGGCCAGAGGGACAGAAAAGTGGAGCTGCTACTGGCACAGCTGGGACATCTGAGGGCAGAGGGGACCTGCGAGGATGGAGCAGGCCGGGGGGGGGGTGAGGGCACCGTGTACCGTGCGGAGTACAGAACAGGATTCGAGTCGGGTTCCAAGTTCCGGGAGCAGGTCCGGGCTGCACTGCAGGATGTGGGAGCCGCATATTCTTGGAATTCAAAGCCCTTGGAATAAATTAGTTCCCTGGGGACCGAGGGAGCCAGGAGAGCGGGTGGGGCTGAGCACAGGTGGCATTTCAGGGGGGTGGGGGGGGAAGGCAACGGGCCATTAATTCACAGCCGGGGGAGACGAGTTCTCTCGCACCCCGTGCAAAACAGTTCCCGATAAACCAATGACTTAACAATAAAAGGTGGGATTTGGAAAGAATACAGCTGACGGTGGGCGACAGGGCAGCAGGTGGCTGAGAGTCAGGCTCTGGGTCAACGGTCCCGGTTCACATCTGCCTGTGACCTCTGTGACCTCGGGAAGGCCTCGCGGCTCTGTGCCTCCTGGCCCTGCCTGGGGGATGGACTATGAGAGAGCTGCCTCGTGGAACAAAGGAGGTGATGCGTGGTGGGGGCCTGACACCCGGAGGCACCCCGGCCTTACTATTATGGTTGTTGTTTGCTGCTTGGCCGCCTGAGTGTCTCGGAGCACGGAAGGCCCTTCTGAGTTAGACCCACACCCGGGGGCCGGAAGCCTGGAAGACAGAGAAATTGGAGTCAAAAGGCCACGCGTGATCCCTGACTGACAGTTTCAGAGAAGGTCCATTTCCCTAATGTATGAGGAACTCCCGTGAGTCATTTGTTAAAAGAGCCCAATAGAAACCTCGCAAGCTGAGATCAGCAAACCTCCGGGAAGGAAGGGGACACACGGCCCCGCACCCACGAGGACGTGCCGTGGCCCCGAGAGGAGAAATGCGGACGAGGCCACTGAGACCGTCGGTCACCTGCCAGACGAGTGAACCTCAGGGCAGAGCCTCTAACTAACACACAGGAGGTCCTGGGTGCATCCCGGGGGCGTGAACATCTGTGAAAGCGCCTCTGGAGAGAGCCTGAGCACCTCCCCGGGTTCAGGTGCACGCGGCTCGCGGCGCAGCCCTTCTCGTGCGGGGATTCTGCGTGGGAGACACGCTGTGCAGGGGGAACTGTGTGGAGTGTCATTCGTGGCCACACTGTGCACAACAGCGAGGTCGGCGAGACCCTCAAGCCCCACCCGAGGGGCTGGACGTACATCCTGGAGCCTTGTGTGGGGCGGTGCACGTGGGACGGTAAAGTCAGGAATGGGAAAGGTCCCCACGCACTCACGGGGACTCGTCTCCGAGACACGTTGTAAGGAAGAAACAAACGGGACACCTGCGCAACAGGACTGTGGTCCGTGGAAGAGCCTGTGTGGAAAAGCAGAGTTAAATGCATGCACTTTAATGTGTTACGTACTGGGGATCTCAGAGTGAACACAAACAAACCAGGCTGCGCCGGAGTCTTCTGGGCGGGGGGGGACGGGGAGGGGGACACATGACCGTTATAAACAGCAATAAGTTAAATTTCAAACCTGTTTCAAGAAAACCCATTCACAGAGGGAGGAGCCCCCCCAGTCTCCCCTGTTACATTGTAACTCTGTCCCTGTATCCTTCAGATTCTCCTTCAAACCCATTCACAGAGGGAGGAGCCCCCCCCAAGTCTCCCTGCACCTGTTACATTGTAACTGTCCCTGTATCCTTCAGATTCTCCTTCAAACCCATTCACAGAGGGAGGAGCCCCCCCAGTCTCCCCCACACCTGTTACATTGTAACTCTGTCCCTGTATCCTTCAGATTCTCCTTCAAACCCATTCACAGAGGAAGGAGCCCCCCAGTCTCCCCTGTTACATTGTAACTCTGTCCCTGTATCCTTCAGGTTCTCCTTCAAACCCATTCATAGAGGGAGGAGCCCCCCCCCAAGTCTCCCTGCACCTGTTACATTGTAACTGTCCCTGTATCCTTCAGATTTTCCTTCAAACCCATTCACAGAGGGAGGAGCTCCCCCAGTCTCCCCCACACCTGTTACATTGTAACTCTGTCCCTGTATCCTTCAGATTCTCCTTCAAGCCCATTCACAGAGGGAGGAGCCCCCCAGTCTCCCCTGTTACATTGTAACTCTGTCCCTGTATCCTTCAAGTTCCCCTTCCTCTCCAGGCAGCCTATCTGTTCATTTCAAACATAGTTTCAAACGACGGGGCTCACAGTGGCCTTGGCTCTTGCATCATTTGAAAAATTTTAAAGTTGAGAGGAAGGGAGAGAGAGGAACATCGATATGTGGCTCCACTTATTTATATGTCATTGGTTGATTCTTGTATGTGCCCTGCTGAGGGGTCAGACCTGCAACCTTGGCCTATTGGGACGATGCTCTATCCAGCTGAGCTACCGGCTGGAGGGACATTTATTTTGAAATTGTGGACGCATCCGATCTGTCTGCTTTTCACTGTAGACTGAGCCCCTTCCTCCCGGCCTTCGGTGGTCACCTCCGACGTCCTGCCCTTGGCGGTCACCCCATCGACCTCTGTCTGTCCTCCAGGAGAGCGCCTGCCTTTCCCAGCAGCACTGCTGTGCCTCTGACCTCCAGTGTTTTCCGTTTCCTAACTTGCCTGGTTCTGAATTCTGCCTCATTCCCATTGTGAGCGATTCTGCGACCCCAGGACAAGGTCTCCCTTCCTGGTCACACTGCGTTTGAGGTGTTGTTCTGTTGCTGTTGGTTTCTGACTTGCAGACGGCCAGGGACTGGGGCCGGGAGGACGCGGAGGCCCTGAAATGTAGACTTACCTGTGGACGTGCATGGGAGTCGGGGTCACGGAAGTGGCCTGAGGAGGTCGCTCTCCCGTCGTCGGGACAGGGGCCGCGGGAGTCTCAGGTCAGGCTTGTTCACGGCCTCGGTAAATTGTCCGTATAGCTCAGGTTCCAGAAATTGCAAGCAGCTGGCGTCAGCCTCTCTCTCTGCAGAAAACGGTGCTAATTCTGAACAAAATGTTTCTCAAAACTCTTTAGAGGAGCCAGGGAGCAGCCACACCCGGGCAGAAGCAGGATGGGGGCTCAAGGTCAGGGCCGACAGCAGGGCGCGGGGTCCCGAGTGCCCTCAGTCTGTGAGGAGCAGCTGCACCCAGCAAAAGGTGCGGATCTCTGTGGGTTCAGGGGTCAGGGGGTGGAATGTGGGGTGAAGGAGGAAACCCCAGCTCAGAGAGAGCCGCCAGAGGGGGACCCTGAGCCTGCGTATAACGCACCCTAATCTAGCCCCTGCACCAATCTAGCAAGACAGAAAGCCATGTGAAATCCTGCGCCCAGATTGGAAGTAGCGGTGTGGCTCCAGGATATACTTATTTTTATAAATATCTGTTTCCTAAGCCAGGCACAGAAGGACACATCCCGTGACCCCACCCCTGGGAGGTCCCCGAAGGAGTCAGATCCACAGAGACAGAAAGTAGACGGTGGTGCCAGGGGCTGGGAGAGGGGAGGGGGGTCCGTGTTCAGTGGGGACAGTGTTCCTTTGGGAAGATGGGAAGCTCTGGAGATGACGGTGGTGACGGCCACACAACAGTGTGAATGTGCTTCGTGCCACTGAGCTGTGCACTTAAGGTGGCTAAGACGGGAAATTTCCTTATGTGTATTTTACCACAATAGACATTTGGAAAAATATAAATTTCCTAATTCTGTCCACTGAAAAGAACGGAAGGCAACGAGCTGACCGGCTGCCGTGAGCAGGCTGGCGTCCATCGGGATCTCTGAGCGCCACCGAGGCCCCTCTGGCAGGAAGCCGGGGGCCCTGGAACGCAGGCGGGTCGAGGACCGGGCGCACCGAGCCTGGCACCCCGGCCCTGTCTGAGCGCACGGGAACTACCCCAGACGGGGCGTCGCGTCAGCAGGACACACGAGTCACCTTGCACATGCTCCCATCAAGGTCAGAGACGTGACGACATGGTCACCAGTTCGGATAAGTGCTGTGACGTGAGGTGCACTGTGGCGGACACGCCCGAAGTGGCCCCTGTGAGTCACCTGTTACACAACCCACGTCCTTCCCTCCGAGTGGGTGGCCCTGTGACTCGCTTCTAACCAATAGGGCAGAGGTCACGGTAGCATCCAAAGGTAATTGAGGTCCCTCATCAGCAGACTTTGGCTTAGTCCAGGAGGGCTTCCTGGTGGACGTGGCCTTCGGGCAGGCCCTTCTCAGGTGGGGCGGCGGAGGTACATGCCCTTGACTGAGAAGTGAACCTGCGGCCCTCTGGTCCGTGGCCGACGCTCTCACCAGGGAGCCAAACTGGCCGGGGCTGCGATACAGACGTTTGCTCCGGCGCCGGCCTCGAGGGAGCGGGAGACCGCACGCTTTGGGGCCGCATGGCCACGAGCTCTGCCAACGACCTGCCCGGACCTTCTCCGGTGTTGGCGTCCAGGCAGGGACACAGCCCGCATCCCCTGAGCTCGGCCCGGCCGAGCCACCCCGACGCCTGCCCCACGGAAATGCAGGGTCGTGTCTCGGGGGCTTTTAAGCCTCGAAGCGTCTGATGACTGTCACCCAGCTGTGGGAAATCACTGCACACAGGAACTGTATTCGGACGAATGTGTGATTTCGCGAGTTCATGATGAGATAGATATATATATATATATATTTGAGACAGTCAGCTTTTCCCTTGTTCCGAATCTGTGCTGTGGGGAAGTGAGAAGAATTCTTAGAAATAAAAGCTGACGAAAGGCTGGATTTGGGAAATGGCTGTTTTTTAAGCCCGGTGACATGGTGGCTCTGGGGCAGCGGTTCTCAGCGGGGGGTGACCGTCCCCGGAGGACAGGCAGCCAGCGAGGTCCAGAGACACTCCCGATCCTGTGACGGGCCCCTGGCATCAGCCGGTGAGGGGCAGGCGGCAGGTGGACGCCCTACAGCGCGCAGGTCGGTCCCTGAGAGCAGGACGGGGCAGCCCTGTCCTAGGCCGGGACCTTCCCTGACAAAGGCCGGTGTTCACCTGAACCGAGCCTGTTATCGTCTTTAGCATCTACGATAACATATTGCTGGAATGTCAGAGTAATTTCCCATTTTCCGGACCCCTCAGGGCACAGGCCGCGCTCTGCGGAGGCCACACATCCCCTCGTTGTTATTAATTGTTGGCTGTTAACTCTCCTGCACCCACCTCCGGTCCCAGGTTTCCCCGCTTCGCTTTCTCCCCCTCCCAACCTGTCACCCGTGGATTTCACGGCACCCACTTGCGTCTCCTCTTGATCGTAACGCATCAAACAAGGTGCAGACCTGCCCTTCTCCGGAGCGTTTTCTCAGTCCATTGAGAAAGTTTCGCTCCCCGGGAATTGTCGACAATTTGGGTCAAATAAACTCACAAAAATTCTTCACAGGTTCGAAGGCCTCACTGCTGCAGGCTCCGGGGTGGGCTGGGGGGTCCACCGAGCCCGTCCAGGTTGTCCCCAGCTTTCAGTGCCTGGTGGCTGCAGCACTGAGGGTCCCGTTTCCCACGGGCTGTCAGCGCCTTCCACGTGTCCCCTCCGCTCCAGCCGTGGGGACACCTCCCCAGGACGCCTTGTGGTTCCACAGTTCTGGGAATTAGGGCAGGAATTAGGGGAGACCTGAGGGTCTAGCCACTGGACCACCAAAGAGACACAGGTGGTCCGTGGACAGAGGAGCAGGGCCGGGCGCCAATAAAGCTTTATTTACAAAACCAGGGGGCTGGCTCTCCGCCACAGCTGCTCTCCGCCACTTTGCTGACCCCTGGCCTAGCAGATGTCACCCGTGGCTGCTGAGAGAGGTGCTGGGAGCTTGGCGAGCACCACCCACCAGTCAGGTTCTCACAAGGACACGTGGCACCGGGTGCTGTCCTCCATGGTGCAATAGGACACAGTTTCCTCCCCTGAAGCGTGTTTGCCCAAAGACTTGACCTCAAACCCATCAGGTCCGACGAGCCATCCAGAGCTGGAGAAAGCCATCCGTGAGCTCCCTCACCCCCTGAGCTCGCCCTGGAGCAGACACGTGGTAACAGTTGGGGGGCGGGCTTATCAATAGAAAGGGGCTTCGGTGACAGGACAGTGCCCTGTGAGTCCCATGTGGGTTTTGCCCTGAGGAAACCACATTTAAAATCCAATTATGAGGCGTGGGGAAAGAGGAGGCCCCGTCCACAGGCCTGATGTCGTGCTGACCCAGGGGTCATGACCATCTGCGTCCTGAAGCCACGGGAGTTGCTGGAGACTTTGGGCCCGAAGGCTGGGCCCTGCGGGTGGCCCAGCACCCGGCTGGTTTACACAGCACCCTGCTGGCCCGGGGCCCCCACGGAGGTGACCACTGCCACACGCTTCTCCCAGGAGCCTCTGTCACCCAAAGTGGGTCCCCCGATGCGTCACTTTCCCCACGACTTTGTTGGGTAAGATACCGGGTCCTTGTGGATGGAAGGGGCCATAGGTATCCCTGTGACCGGATGCTGGGGGACACACTCAGGCCAGCTCAGCCAGCTGCAGGACTCACCAAGGACCCCTGGAGTGCAGAAGTCAGAGTGGCAGAGCCCCCGGACAGTTCTGCACCCCTAGAGGCAGAATGGGGTGGGTGGGGTGGGGATACAGGGGGCGGGGTCCTGGAGGCCAAGGGACAGATTTGAGACCAGCCCAAGACCCTGGGCAGCTCAGCAAGAGACAAGGCAAAGGAAATACCAAGCCCCTGACCCTGGAGGGGACAGCATGGCTCAGGGGACATGGGACCTAGCCTCTGTGGGCCACAGCTGCTCTGCCCTCAGCCAGGCTCTAAGCCTCAGCTGGGTCAGGGCTCTGCATGGAAGGGACAGGTGGGATGTGACAAGGTCCTGAGGGTATCCAGGTCAGCTCATGAGAAAGCAGGATGCCAGAGCCACCTGTGACCTTGGCCGACCTTACCTCCGACCCCTCCATGAGGCTGAGGCAGCTCCTGCGGGGAGGGGAGGGGAGGGGAGGGGCGGGGGGGGTGGGGGTGGGGGAGGCCCAACAGGAAGTGGGGGTAGCTTACTGTCCTGGCTCGGGGTCTGCCTGTTCCCCGGAGCCGCCACCGCCGCAGGTGTGGGGCTCGCTCTCACCCCTTGCCCTGGGTCCCCCTGTCCCTGGTGTCTTTGTCGAGCTCCAGCGCCTGTCGGGTGTTCCTGGGAGTGTGGGCCACATGGAGGGGAGGGGTCCCACGGCCGTCGCTGTCCCTGAGACTTGCTGCCCCAGCTCACAAACTCTCAGCAAAACCCGAGAGGGGGTCCAGGGGCTCCAGCCACCCTGCTCAGTGCCAGGCATACCAGCCTGGCTCCTGTCGGCCTGTAACCCTTTGCCGGCAGTTCCAAGAGTCTCCCCACCAACCTGCCTTCCGCAGGAGGCCTCGCGGTGTGCTTGGGAGGCAGGCATTTCCACCTCTTTTCTGGGAGAGTTTCCCTCGCATTCCGGCGGAGAGAGGGGCCCACTGCTGCCCAAACTCAGCAGTCGCAGCCCATCGTGTTCCCTGCCACCTGGGCGCCCTCTCGCCGATTCGTTCACCCGAGTGTGCCAGTGTGCGTCGCCTGCCGCCCCCGTCTGCTCTCGCGTTCAAAAGACAGGAATTCTCCCCAGAGACGTCATATGGTCATCGCATCAGCTCCTTCTTGTCCCAGCAGCCACAGTGGGCGCTGCTCCATCCCAGGACACAGGTGGGGCCCGTAAGCCAACCTGCCCAGCGCTGCCTGGCTGCGAGGCAGGGGGCCCTCCATGCAGGACTAACACATGCAGGCCCCACACCTCAGCCGGTCTGTTCCCAGGACTCCAGCGGGTTGGGAGCGTGCTCTGCGGGGGACCCGCCACAGCCCCACAGCCCATGCCACCCAGCTCTGCCACACCCGGGCCAGGGGGAGGTGGCTGAGAGTGACCAGGACAGGGCTGGCTTCCTAGGCCAGCAGCGGGCAGTCCCGCTCCCACTCCTGCCAGGCTTGGGAGCCACAGACCTGAGCACCCTGCAGGGGACAGGGGTTTGAAGTCGGCCCCACTCCTCCCAGGTCCCATCCTGAACTCCCTGGAGCCACCGCCTCCCAATCAGGACCTATCGCTCTGCTCGCCTGCTGTTGGCCAGTCCTGTGCCGTGGCCCCTGAACTGTGGGTACAGGGGACGAGCCGTGGGGTGGGTGGGGAGGGCAGCGAGGCCGCTCAAGGTCCCCAGTAGGGGAGGGGCCATGCTGGCGGGTGGGCTCCCCTAAACCCACAGCACCGCCCCTGCGCCAGGCACACTGGGGCCTGCTCCTGCTGGGAAGCCCAGCTTCTCAGACCCCGGGACTCCCGCCAACTCCAACCCCACCTCGCCCAGAGCAGGCTGGGCAGAGGGTGCCCAGGGAAGAGCGTGCCTGCCTCTCCCTGTCCCCCTGCACGAGGCTAGTTCTGGACCAGGTGTCAGCCACGTCAGATCCCACGTGTTCCACTTGGGGCCCAGGGCTGTGGCCCAGAGGTTAGCAGTGGGGGTGGAGGTGACCCGACACTGGGCTCTGTCCCGAGCCCTGCCTGCTGGTGCCCGGCCCGAGAGCTGTCTGTGCACAGCCACTCAGCACCCGCCGTGGCCGTGTGGGGTGGGCAGGAGCCAGAGGCTGTTGTGGGACCAAGACTCCTTCATCCCAGGGCAGGGTCGCGTGGCCGAGACAGTCTGAGGGTAGAGAGACGCGCTGTCCGGGAGTGTGGGGTCACCTGGGGGCTGACGTGGTCTCCTGAGCGTCAGCCCCGAGAGTGAGAAAGTGCGGTCACAGGCGTGTGTGTTCACGTGTGGTCATGTGTGTGCACATGTGTGAGGGAGGCACCGGGACCTGGAGGAATGGCTGCTCTGAGGCCCTGGCCGGGTGCAGGTCAGCTGCCCCATCACTGAGGAGAGGGAGGCCTGCGGGGCACCCAGTCCTGGCTCACAGCAGCCTGAGGCCCGAGCCCCTGCCCTTTGTCCCCACTCAGTCCCCTCTGCCTAGTCCCCTCCCCGTCCACACCCTGTCCCCACAGTTCCTCCAGCCCCACCCCTCTGTCCCTCTCTGTCTCGGCCCCACCCTACTTCCCTGGATGCATCTGGGAGCTGATGGCCCTTGGACCCCCTGTCCCTGGCCTGTCCTGGGCCCTGGGCACTGGAAGATGTCCTTGTGCCTCCCTCTCTCCCAGACACATAGGTGACAGATGGTGACTCCTTCAGGGTCCTTTGACGCCCTGAGGACCAGGACTCCAGGTGACCCTCTGGGTTGGGGTCTGGGGGGAGGTCTGAGGTCAGGAAGCTATAGCTCTTCAGCGATGATCCCCACCTCCCTCCCGGGACCCCAGTAAAGGGGCCGAGGGAGCTGGGGAGACCAAGAGGGGGGGCTACCCAGCAGGGGCCTCAGCTCAGAGGCTTCTATGCAGACCAGGTCCTGGGAGGGGCCTCTTTTCCAGGAAGGGGGTCCCAGTGTGGTGATTCTGTGGAGAGGGGCTTCGGGGCAGAGAGATTTGAGCAGTCAGGGGTCCCAGGATGGGCCCTCCCTGCTGAGGGAGCCCAGGGAGAGGCCTGTGTACGGAAGGGGGAGCCCAAATGTCTGCCAGGGCCGCTGGCTGGGCAGGGCGGGCGGAGCCAGGCTGGGCTGCAGGGAGACAAGGGGGGTCGGCGGGAGTGAGGTCAGGCAGCCTCCAGCAGCAGCCAGCGGACAGCAGGGGGAGCTTGGAACCTGACTGATCTTGTCCTTGGCCCAGTCACCTGGCCACCTGGGGCCTGGCCCTGCTGCTTCAGCCTCCTGGGCCGAGGCCTCTGATGGGGGGCTGGTCAGTTATCCCAGGCCAGTTGCTGCCCCGGGGGTGACCACCGGGGAGGTGAGAAAGGCCCCCGACAGGGTGTATATGGGGATGGGCCCTGGGCTACCTGGTGCTCAGCTCAGTCACCTGCAGACACCAGCAGGACAGGGTGGGTGCCCAGCCAGGGCCCTGCAGAGACTGGCCATTGAGACCTGACTAGCCTCACGGACACCCCGAACCTGAGTGGGGGGTGGGATGGGAGAGCTGCAAGCCCAGAATGGGACACCCTCTCCCGAGCTGCAGGGACCCTCTGGCCAGAATGGGGGGCCCAAGGGAGCCCTGGTTTATTCCTAATTCTCTGTTGTGAGCTCCACATGCTTGCTCAGGGCCCCCACCCACTGTCCCCACATTGCAGGTTCCACCCAGCAGCTCAGGAACCCCAGAGGGGACCGAGAAAGGGAGCCGCCTGCTGCAGGGTGGGTCCTACACCCTCCCAGGACTGGTCAGCGCTCACAGGCCCCGGCCCAGCCTGGTGGTCCGGGCCCCAGTGATCCCTGGGCTGGGGTCAGCGCAGCCCACCTGGCCCATGAGGGGCAGGAACTCCTCGGCTGCCCCACCAACCTCACACCCTGCTAGAACGGGGCTCCCGTGCATCTTGCCACAGACCTGGGGGCTTGGGGAGGGGCCCAGCTGGCAGGGGTGGTGGGAGCAGGGCTGGTGACCAGGCCCTGAGCTCCGAGTGAGTAGGAGGGGGCAGGACCCAGGACACGGGCAGTCCCAGGGCCCACCGAGAACAGAGTAGGCCAGGACAGCAAGGGGTGGGGGCCAGGAACCCTCTAACCTGTGGGGAACCTCTGGGCCTCCAGGGCCCTGAGAGAGGGGACTCCGCAGGACTGGCCCATCCAGAGACACCCCAGAGAATACAAACCAGCCCCCACCTCCGAGAGAACCCTAGAGGGTGGGCCCTTGTCCTGGCTCCCACGGGAACAACTCCTTGATGCCCAGGGACCCCTGGGCAGGAAGAGTGCACAGGGACACACTGCCACACTCCTGGCAGGAGGTGGGGGACAGTGCAGGCAGAGCCAGGCCGGCCCCAAAGAGCGCCCGATGGGGAAGGCACGCAGGAGCCCGGGCCCATCTCCCTGGGGCCGGCATCGGGCCAAGGTGGGAAACGGGCTGGCCAGGCTGGCAGCAGGGAGCAGGGGTCTGTGGACCCCCGAGGTAGAATCCCCCGCCACCCACTTCTGCCCCCCACCCCTGGCCTGGGACGTGGGACCTGCCCCGAGCTGATGTGGACAAGTCTTGCAGCCTGGAGTCCAGGGTGGGCGGAGGGGCGGTGGGGCGGTGGGGGCGGCTGGGCGGGGTGGGGGCGGCGAGGGTGGCGGTGGAGGGTCTGGAATGTGCACACGGCCGCTCCCCACCCGCCGGCAGCCCGTCCAGGACACGCTCCATGCAGGGAAGGCTTTGATCGCAGGTCCCCACCCGAGGGTCCCCCTCTCCCCGCCACGTCCTCCCGCCCTGCCCCCACTGGCTGCTCTGCCAGCAGCCCGGTTTGCGTTGGCCCCCGGCCAAACCCTGGAATGTGCTGCTGGCCCGGGGCGGCTGTTCCTGGATCGGGAACGACAAAGCACAGCCTGTCTCTGAGACGGGGGCGGACGGGGCGCAGCCTGCCCGGAGTCACGCAGGAGCCCGGCTCAGGGGCCGGGGGCGGGGGGTGAATGGGCTCACACAGGCCGGGACACCCATGAATGGGCGCCGGGCGTCCAAGCACGAGGCGGGCTTGGAACTGGTCACCGGGGGCCCCGGATCTGGACGCAGGCCGCCGAGACGTGGGGGTGCAGGCCGCTGAGGGGACATACTGCTGAAGTCCCCGGTGAGTGGGGCACAAAGCACCCCAAGGCTGAGACTACGTGTGACTCAGGCACTCGGGAGTGGGGTGCAAAGTCCAGACCCCAGACGTTTCCGTGAGCGTCCAGACCTGGATAGTGGAAGCGTGTGATGCCCAGGCCCCGGGCCCTGGGTGCTAGATCGGCTCGGCACAGTCATGGGTGGGGCAGTGAGGGCTTCGCGCGAGGGAGTCAGATCCTTCAGGTGCTCCGGGGACTGTGGGGGCTTCGGGTCCCCAAGGAGGGGGCAGAGGCACGGGACACCTGGAGGGGCAGCTGGCCTGGTGCCACGCGTGGACACGCAGAGACCCAGGCTCACATGGGCCAGGGCACAATGAGAGGGCACTGGGCACCCAGAGACGTGGTGGGACTTGGAACTGGCCACCGAGGGCCCCAGGTCTGGACATGAGAGGCAGGCAGCGGGGTGGGGGGGTGACACTGCTCAAGACCCCGATGAAGGGGAGCGTGGCCACTCAAGCAGCACAAGAGACCCGGACAACACTGGTGGGCAGGGGCCACCGACGCTCAGGTGATCACGGGTCAGACCATCCAGAGGCCCTGGAAACTGGGGAGCAAAGTACCCGTCAGCTTGGCCTTCGAAGGAGTGGGGTATAGGCCACCCAGATACTCTGAAACTGTGGGCCAGGACCCCAGGACGTGGAGCTCGGGTCCCGAGGCCCGAGCCTGCGTGTGAGGAGGGCCCGGGCTGCCTTAGATCTGGAGGGCGGACCTGCTTCTGGACTCCAGCAGTTCAGGGCGATGGGCCCGCTCTGTCTGCTCAGGGGCCAAGGTTGGTCTGTTGACTCCGAGGTGAGCAGGGTGCTGGGTTGTGCACAGCCACCCAGACCCCCTCAGGATCCAGGTGGTGGCTCCCGGCGGCACCATGTGTCCCAGGCCCACGGTGCCGGGCAGCCAGACACTCAGAGTGTGGGGCTGGTGTTGCCACAATGCCTGGAAAAGCGGGGTCCCAGGTCCCCAGCTTTGCAGTCTAACAGAGCTTATACCATCTGGGCTATAGAAAGGCTGAGTGAACTGGACGACGTAGAGGTCACCCCAGTTCTCCAGGGAGTGGAGTTTGGGACCCAGAGCCCCAAGAACAGCCTGTTAGTGCTCAACTGAGGTGCATTTGGCTGTGGACCCCAACTCAGCTCTTAAGTGCAGTGGGGTACAGTACTTAGGCACTCTGACAATGGGGTACAGGACCCAGATACTCAGGCTAATGGGGTTCAGGACCCCAGAACTCTAATGGGGTACAGGACCCCACACTGACTAATGGGGTACAGGACCTAGACATGTCTGGGTGGGGGCACCCCTTCAGAGACGTAGGTCGGGCGTCCTAGACACCTGGGCGGCGGGGTGGGCAGCCAGCCCAGCACACACATGAATAGCACATAGAGAGCTGGAGACGGGAATGAATGGGACCCACACAGGCAGCGAGGGGCGGATGGAGTGGGGGCGTCCAAACCACAGGCCGGAGGCCACCGGCCTGGCCTGGCACACAAGCCAAGCGGGACGTGTCAGTGGGGGAGTGAGGCACCGAGGGGCCCAGCGAGCGGTGCAGGCTGTCCAGGCACCCTGTTGACCCCAGAGCGGAGCCCCAGCCCGACTGGCGGGAGTGTGCAGCCCAGACCTTGATTATAACGAGAGAAGGCTGCATGGAAACTTGAGGGGTGAGGCGTGTCCCCAGGTATTCACAGGAGTGGGGGAGGTGCTCCCATGATGGGGGTGCCCTGGATGAATGGGGCCCACCCAGAGCTGCAGAGGAGCCAGTCTCTGGCCACCAGGGTCCCAGAGGCCCTTGGAGATGCAGAGGCGGGTGGGGTGGGGTGCAGACCGCCCTAGGAGGGACCCCAATGCCTGAGTCACAGTGGGCCTCAGTTCTCTGCCGTGGGGGCTAGAATACCAGCATTGGGTGGGTGGGTTACACATGGCACGTGCAGTCAGAAGGTGGGATATGTCCCCTCGATTTCCAGGTGAACTTGTTATAATGCACCCAGAAACTCCAAAGAGTGAGGCTCACATTCCCCAGAAATCCAGACTTACGGACAAAAGAACACAGACTGAAAAGATGCTGAGTGAGGCCCGGAACCCAGCACATCCAGGAAGAGGGGTGCAGGCTCCCTAGGTGCTCAAATGATGGGGTGCAAGTTCCCCAGGTGCTCGGGTGATGGGGTACAGGCCTCCCAGGTATTCAGGTGATGGGGTGCAGGCTCCCAGATGAAGAGGGCATACGTAGCCTGAATCAAGAATGACCCCACACACAGGCTGAGAACATGCAATGGGCATAGGGTTCCCCAGTCCATGGAGGACTGTGGCAAGTGGAGCACCCCATCCTCAGCTGCCCTGGGCACACATGAGCAGGGTGCTGGTGGCCGGGGCCTGCGTGGACAGGGTGCACACGTGTGGTCCCAGCACGTCTCATGGTCCCATGCCAGCAGCTCCCAGCTCCCTGAGCCAGCATTTGCCCCGAATTCCAACCTCAAACATCCCCAGGCCACCTCAGAGGAAGCCGGTCCAGAAGCCCCCCCGCCAGGGTCTCCACGGGATGCTGGCTGCCAATCTGCCCTCGGGGAGCCACCAGCCTGGGGCCGCCAGCTCTGTTTAGTTTTCCCTCCTGCCCAGGAACTTCAGCCGCCCGTCTCGCCACGGGGACGCCCGTATCCTGGGAAAGGGACAAGCGGGCAGAACCGCTCACGTGGGCACACGTGCCTGGCTGCATCCTAGGGCCCAGCAGCATGGGGACTGGCATTGTGCCCACCCACTTGCCTCCCCCTAGATTAGGGTGTCTGCTCACAGCGTGTCCCACTGTCCCACAGGCCTCCTCTGTGGCCCCTAGCTGTGCCAACCACTCCTGGCCCCTTTGTCTTTAGATGCTTCTTCCAAACTGCATCTCTGGGTGGGGCTTGGAGGAAGGCTGGGCTTGCGCGGGGGACGCCCCACGTGCCCCAGAGCCTCTCGTGATAGGCATGGGCACTGGCATGCACCTGCCACCTGCTGTGCCGCAGAGGGAGTCCTGCCCCCCCAGCCCTGCCAGCAACAGGCCCTCCTGTTAAACCTTGGCCAACCCATGTCTGGCCACTAGCCTGTAATGGCTTCCGAGAGACACCCTGGTCTGGGAGGGCGCTCAGCGCTGGGCCCGGGGAGGGACCTCACCCAGATAAACTGGCTAGAGCCAAGAGTGGAGCTGGACCCACTGATCCCTGCTGGGAGCAAGGACTTCTGGCCCACTGGCTGGGCAGGAACCCTGGGGACCGAGCCAGCCTGGCCAGAGGCAGAGGCATACATGCCAAATGCCTCAGGAGGCTTCCCTGGGCTCTGGCAGCCCAGGCAGCAGCAGGCCCAGGAAGTGGCCCCGAGAAGGTGCCGTCCCCAACCCTGCCCCGCACCCCCAGGGCAGCTTTGAAAGCAGCACCCTCAGCCCACTCTGCTGGCACCAGGCCCGGTGCCCTAGGTTTCAATGGCACCAAAAAACCATTGTCCCTCCAACCCCAACATCCTCCTGACTCAAGACACCCTCCTCTCACTGTCTCACCTAAAGGTCACCCCAAATGGGCTGTCACCCCCTCTAGCAGGTCCTCTGGGAGGACTGGAGATGCCCAGGCCCCGGAGACCCCTGCAGGTGGGCTGGGCCCAGGTGCCCAGTGCCTGGGGCTTGGGAGGCAGCCTCCTCCCAAGGGAGTTCCTGGCTCCCGAGGGCCAGCAGCTCTGGTCCTGAGGTGGGGCTCCCCGAAGCCCGGCCTCCATACCCTCTCACCCACCAAGAACCTTTCTTATCACCAGAGGCAGAGAACCTGAGCTTGGACCGCAGCCTCGGAGGAGGGCCTGGAGGCCAGGCAGGTCACAGTCAGGCTCCAGGTGAGAGCACACCACCCCTGGGGGGCTGCCACCTCAACATTTGGGGGAGCCTTGCTCACCCGAGGAAGGGCCCCAGAAAGGCACTCTCACTAAAGCACGAAGAATCCTGGTTGGAAGGAAGGCTGAGGGTTAGTCAGCTCAGCTGTAATAGGTGCCCACCAGGCTGGCTGGGAGCCCACAGGAGGGCACCCAGCCACCCTCTGCCGGGGAGCTGGGACCTGGACGGGGAAAGGACACGGGGTGGAATTCAGTGTCCACTTCAAGGCAGGTCCCAGGGCAGGTGTGACCAGGGAGGGCTTCCTGGAGGAGAGGGGCTCATGCAGCCCTTGAAGGTCCAGGAGGAGGACCGGGACGGGAGGGAGAGCCTGGCGTGGGGCAGCAGGAGCGAGCGGGCCTGTGCTGGGATAGACCAGCCTGTGTCTGAGGGGCTGGGAGGGGGCCTCCGGAGAGCGTGGCTGGAAGGAGGCTGGACGGAGGGAGGGGGCCGGTCTCCCCTTCCTGGGAAAATCGGCTGGAGCACCTGGAGAGGGTTCCCCCAGCCAGGCCACAGGAGAGAGTCACCCCGAGTTAGGCTGCAGGGGGGGCTTCTGCCTTCTGAGCAGGGAAGATCCCTCCGAGGCAGGCCCGGCAGGGAGGCCCTGGGAGGGCTCGGGAAGGAAGAGCCCAGCAGACCTCGCGGGCCTGTGAGGGTCGCCTCAGCTGCCTGCCTGCCTGCCTGGGCCCCTGCGCACTGTCCCCAAGCCCGGGGACCCCGGGCAGGACCTCGGTGGCGGGCGAGCCCCGAGGAGCGGACGGCGCCACCTGGTGGCCCGGAGCCTGCCTGAACCTTCACCACCACGCAGACCCTGCGGTCCTGAGGGGCCCTGCGCCTCCCCAGGCCTGCGGGGCCCTCTGAGCTTGTGGCCAGTATCCCGAGGGTCCCGTGATCCTCTCGGGCCAGCTTCCAGGCATCTCCGTGGTCCTGAGGGGACAGCCGTCAGCAGGCCGGCTCAGGAATCCTGCCTGACGAGCGAAACCAATCCCGTGACTCCAAGCCCTCCCCGCCCCGGCCCCAAGTGGGGCCAGGATGCTGGCAAAACAGGGCAGGGGTGAAACAAGCGCGCACACGCACACGCAGGAGTGTGCACACCCCTACACGCACACGCATGCACGCACACGGATGGAGACCGTGTGGGCCTCTGGGCCCGCCTTCTCCACCATAAAAATCCCCGATGCAGCAGCCTGGAGCCCAGAGTACACATCGGCTCCCCATAAAGGAGACACTGACTTGAAGCTCCACGTGGGGAGCGGGGGCCGCTCTGCCTCTGGCCTCCACCGGTGCTGCTCCAAGGACCCTGCCGGACCCTTCGGGCTCTCCGGCCAACCCAGGCCTCCAGAGGCCACCAGGGCACCCTGCCTTCGGGGGGCCCGTATGGAAAATGTACAGCCTCTTGTTCAGAAATGATTAGAATGTCAAGATGGCAACGGCAGGCATTAAAGGAAGCCCGGGGCCTCCATATCCCTTCTTTGTGCTCGGACATAGCCCCTGGAGGGTGACAGAGCCAGGCCTGGGAGGCAGGACGCGGGCCCTGGGCACCTCCCTCTCAGCGCTGAGGGGTAGTGTTGGCTCTGGGAGTGGGGCTGCCTCTGTGCGGCCCACCGGGGAGGGGGGCATGGAAGATTGTGTGCGTGGGGGGGCATCTCAGGACCACGGTGGGCTCCTGTCTGTCTCTCGGTGTGCTCAGCACCAGCTGGGTAGGGGCTGCCGAGTGAGAGGCCTGGCCCGGACGCCTGGTTATTTCTGGGGGGGGGGTGGCCTTGGCTGGGCCCCTAAGGCTCCTGTGGGCAGAAAGGGGAAGCCCCATGTTGGAGGAAGTGGGCCTCTTTGCTGCCAGTGCTCCCAGGAGGGTTGGGTAGCAGGATCTGAGCCAGAGAGAGTCGCCGTGGGCCTGGGGTCACAGAGCACAGCGTAGGGCACCCCGCTTGGAATCCTGGTCCCTGCGGTGGGTGGGAGGAGCCAGCCTGGCCAGGTGCGCTCCCTCCGCAGGCCCCGGGCAGGTGGCTGAGCCCAGCGCCCGGCCGCCTCCCTGCCCCCTCGCCTAAGGGTGGCGGATAGACAGGTCTGGGCGGGCGAGCTGCTGAGTCAGTTTGCAAGGAATGTTCTGACCGCTCCCAGCTACACCCGGTGCCTGCCTCCCCCCACCTCGCCCTCCTCCCCAGGTGCTCTGGCCCCGCGCCCGTACAGGGAACGCACCTTCAGCCCGAGCTTGCTTAGACCAGCTCCCACCCGCAGCCAGCCCCACTCCTCACTGCACCTGCTCCCCCGTGACCCCGGCAGAGCCCTGGCCCCTTGGGGCCCCCGCCGCCATGCTCCCAGGTCTCCCAGGTCCGGGCTCACATGTGAAAGTGCTCCTTCTGTGTAACAGTCGAACCACGTGGCCTGAGTCCGGCAGGGATGAGGTGGGACCCCAGGCGATGACCCCCAGTTTGGATTGAGGGGCTTCCTGCAGGAGGAGGCCCTGAACCGAGGGGGAGGCTCTGCAGGGAGGCCCGGGGAGGCCCGGGCTGCTTGGCTAGGGCTGGGGGCTGGGGAGGTAGCCAGGAGGCCGGGCCTGTGGCAGCTAAGCCGGCACTTTGGCCAAAGCCCAGCGCCTTCCTCCACTTGGCTCCACTCAGAACTGTCACCCTTGCCCACCCCAGGCTGCCTCCTCGCCCAGGCAGACCTAAGCTGGCTGCTGCTGGGCAGATGGGGGGTGGGCAGGGGCCCGAGGGGCCATCCCCACAGGTGACCCGGCTGCCCCGGCCATCTCCTCCAAGCCAGCAGGGTGGGGAGATGGGGCCCCCATAGTGCCCCAGCCCCAGTGAGCACCACGGCTGAACCCGGGCTCATTCCAGATCTCGTTGCCAGGATCCCCTGTGAGTTGTGGGACCCGGGAGGGGCTTGGGGCTGGCCCAGCTGGGTGGGGGGCAGCGCTGTCCATGGGGGCCTCTCAGGACCATCTCTGTGCCTACCCAGGGCCCCGATGGGCACTCGCGGCCATTGCTGCCATCGCCGGGTCCTCATAGTTTCTTGCCTCCTCGGTGTCCTCTGCTGCTGCTGTCGCCGAGCCCGGAGGAGGAAGCCCAGAGACAAAGAGGCCGTGGGCCTGGGCAGTGCCCAAGGCACCACCACC
The DNA here is from genome assembly GCF_054644295.1 of Miniopterus natalensis. NCBI lineage: Eukaryota > Metazoa > Chordata > Mammalia > Chiroptera > Miniopteridae > Miniopterus > Miniopterus natalensis. The sequence goes on along the minus strand of NC_142091.1, from coordinate 77,190,535 downwards.
GCCCACCTGGTGAGGAGCAGGCTGCGGTGCTCCCGGTGCCCAGCACCCACTGGGCGAGTCCCAGACCACAGCTCAAGGCCCAGGCTCAGGGGCTCAGGGGGCTCAGTGTGGTTGGAGTGAGCTCGGCCCCAGGGCGGCTGGTCTGCCCCGTAGAAGAGGCCAGAGGCCATTCCAGGGGGAGACAGTGACAAAGACGGGCGGGTGGGACCAGAGCCCAAGCACTGGGAGTGCCAGCCCCAGGGCTGGGCCATGCACCATGGGGGCCACAGCCAGTTCTTGAAGAGGCGGTGGTGCCAGTGATGGACTTGGGGCCGACCCATCATTCCGGCCAGGCTCAGAGCTGAGCTGAGGGTGGGAGCCCATTTGGTGGCCTGGTCTGGGGGTGGGCAGTTAGGGTTCTGGTGGGGGCTTGGTCCCAGCGGCACTGGTCGCCGTCCCTCCCACCCCAGGTACAGCCAGAGGTGGACGATGTGGAGTCCAGCCCTGGGGGAGCCCAGCAGTGGGGGGCGCCTGCGGCTCTCCCTGGAGTACGACTTTGGAAGCCAGGAGGTGAGGGCCCCACTGTGCAGGCCCAGAGGATCTGCGGGCTGGAGGGGAGGTGCTGGGTGTGGGGCTGACCAGGGGCGGCCCCTGACTGAGCCACCCTTGGCTCCCAGATCAGGGTGGGCCCCAAGCAGGCAGTGGACCTGAGGGCCCGTGCCCCGGGGGCCACAGCAGACCTTACGCCCGCATCAGCCTGTCCACCCAGGCCAGGGACACACACGAGACCAAGGTGCACTCTGCCTCGTGTTCGAGGAGACCTGCTGCTTCCACGTGAGTCTGGGCTCACAGGCGGGCAGTGGGGGCCAGGCCAGTGTGGCAGGGGCCCGGCTCACACCCCCACCTGCAGGTTCCACGAGCGGAGTTGCCAGGAACCACATTGCGGGTGCAGGTGCTGGACTTCAGGTGCTTCTCTGGCCACGTCCTGGAGCTTTGGCATCAGCTGGGTCCACCAGGCACTGCCGAGGTGAGGTTGCCAACCCCCTGGCTTCACCCAGGCCCTGCTTGGTGTGCCAGCGGGGAGACTGAGGCCCTTTTTGTGCCCGCAGGCCCAGCAGATGGGTGAGTTGTGCTTCTTGCTCCAGTATGTCCCCAGCTCAGGCCGGCTGACGGTGGTCATGCTGGAGGCCCGGGGCCTGAGCCTGGGGCCGGCAGGTGAGAGCCACCCCTGCCCCTTCCGTGTGGGCAGATGGGGCCCAGTGTTCTGCTGTCAGACCTGGGATGCCCTCTGACCCCTTTCGCCTGCCCAGAGTCCTACGTGAAGGCCCAGCTCACGCTGAACAGGAGGGAGTGGAAGAAAAGAAAGACGTCTGCCAGGAAGGGCACAGCCACCCCCTACTTCAACGAGGCCTGCCCTTCAGCCAGATCCAGGTAGGCTGCCTGGTGGAAGGGGAGGGCAAGTCCTCACGGGGGGGGGGGGGTGCAATCTGACAGCTCCCCCCCCACACACACCTCTGCCTGTCCTGCCCAGAGTGTGGACCTGGTGCTGGCCGTCTGGGCCGGGAGCCTGGGGCTTCGGGCCGAGCCTGTGGGTAAGGTGGTGCTGGGTACCTGGGCCTCTGGTCAGCCCTGCAGTACTGGGCGGAAATGCTGGCCCATGCCCGGCGGCCAATTGCCCAGTGGCACCGCCTGCAACCCCTCAGGGAGGTAGACGGGGCCCTGGCCCCGCAGTCCCGCCTGCACTTGCCCTTGCCTGGCTCCTAAGAGCATCCTTGCGCCTCAGTCTCCCCGGACTGAGCTGTGGGCGCCTGTCCAGGCCACCCTGGGGCCACTGCAATAAATGCCTCCTCCCTTCACCACAGCTATGAGTCCTTCCTGAGCCCTCGGGGGCAGCGTAAGGTCGGGGCCCTGTCAGGGCAAGGAGGAGGCCTCCTCTCTAAACTCCTCCAGGCCCCGAAGCCTCTGACCAATGCCTGGCCCCTGGGTGTGGTGAAGGGGGCCCCTCCAAGCCCAGAGAGGACAATACTGGAAGTGGGGAGCCCCCCTGTCAGGGGGCTGCAGCAACAGAGGCAGAGTGAGGGGAGGGGAGCTGGAGATGGCATAACACGGGTGTGGTGGGCAATTGGGAGGCATTTTGGGGGGGTGGTGCTGGTAGAAGGATGGAACCCCAAGCCGAAGGGCTGCCACAGCTCCTCTCAGGGCCCCAAAACTTTGGGGCGGCGGCGGCTGCCGGGCTCCGCCAGCGAGCAGCAGGGGGCAGTAGAGGCCTTCGGAAGCTGCCGCCACCGGGGCCTCTGGGGGCTCAGCCTGGCGGGAAGGAATGCAGCTCTAATCCCCCACATCTGGAGGCCTCCACTCTCCCAGACCCTCCCCACGGCCGGAGGCGGGGGCCGCACCCCCAGCTCAGAGGCAGCCAAGTCATGGTCCTCCGGATGCCTCTGCTGGGTGGGGGCCCGCCTGGGCCCCAGCCCCTCGGGTCAGGGAGCGTTCCAGGCAGGGGCCCGCCATCCCCGGCTGAAGGCGTGTTCCGAGTTGTGCACGAACAGCCCTCGGGTGGGGCGCCCCGCATGGCTGCACGTCCACCGCACCCCCTCGCCTGTTCTGGGCGGGAAGGAATGATCACATTCCCACCCCAGAGACCCCGGGCCCGGCCGCAGGCCCAGAGGCCATTTTAGGGGGTCCAGGCCTTGCTCCAGAGCTGGATTGGAGAAAGGGGACATGGCCAGCTAGTGGCAGAGATGCCCCTGGGCTGGGAGGGGAACCGTGGGCTGCAGGAGAGGCAGTGGTGGTCCCCAGGAGAAAACTGTGCGGTGGGACCCAGTGGGGCCCAGCTCCGAGGGACTGCTCAGGTGACCCCTGAGCCGTGCATCCACCACAGCCCAACAGGGCCACACGCAGCTGCCCACGGGCTCCTTGCAAGAACCAGGAGTTTCTCAAGCTCGTCACTGATCCCTAAATAGAGCAACCCAACCTCGGCACCCCCCCCCAAGACTTCTTGGACTGGACGGCAGCATGTGGCTGGGCCAGACCAGGCGGCCCGGGCAGGTGGGAAGGTCCCTGTGCCCCCATTGGTCTGAGGAGGGCTCCATGTCCTTTCTGAGCAGGGGCCCAGCCTGGGGGAGGACATTTATACCCCTCCCCCTGGGCCCACCAGCCCAACTCCACACTGCCAGCCTGACCTCGCTCCCAGTGCAGCCGCCCGGAAGCTAGGTGAGGCCGGTGGGCCAGCCCAGGCCGGGGCAGGCGATACTCGAGCTAGTTCGCAGGAGGACTTCCCTGGGCGGGGGTCTGGGGGCTGCGGGTCACCACCAACAGCCTTCCTGGGGGGCTTCCCTGGAGCTGGGAGCGAGATGGAGACCCAGCGGGAGGTGGGCTGGGGTAAGGCGGGGGGCCCGGACAGTTCTCGACCACTAGGCCTTGTTTCCGGAACACCGGCAGGGGTCTTTCTGTGTCCAGGGACCCCAGGCTGAGCTGGGGAGCAGCTTCTCACAGGCACTTGGGCCCAAAGCCGAAGGAGCAGAGATAAAAATAGGGTGGCTCTGGCGGCCACCTGCGCTGGCCCGTCCCGCCCCGCCCTCGGGGACAGCTGCACACCCGGGGCCCCGCCCGGGACATATTGGGAACACTTTCTCCCCTTCCTTCTCACCCCAGGGAATTCCAAGATGCAGCCCCCCCCCCACACCCAGGAGGTTGAAGTCGGGGGTCGGGTGGCAGGGGGCCCGGGGAAGGTGAGGTGCTGCACCCCCAATGGCTCCGAGGCCCTGATGCCCCAACTTTCTCTCCTACAGGCTCTAAGCCCAGGACCTCAAGATGGGGGAGTAAGTGATGTCCCCAAGCCCAGTGCCCCTGCCCCCCCCTCCCACCCCAGGCAGGGGTCTCTGCCCACCCTGGCCTCCCCTGTCCCATCACTCCCACCTCATCACCGGTCCCTAACCTCTCTCTTCTCTCCCCCACCCCGCCCACCCTCCTGGGACAGTGATGAGGTGAGTATCTTTTTGGGGATGAAACACAGAAGGGATGGGACCCCCCCCACTGGGGTTAAGTCAGAGGTCAGAGTTTCAAGGCCCAGGAAGACACCGCACCCCACCCGGCAGACAGTGACGCAACAGAGGAAGTGGCTGCCGTTGCCTCACGGGGCAGGGGAAGTGGGGTTGTGGCCTGGTCACCCTGGAAATGGTTCTGTCTACTTACTACACCCCACCCCCTGGCCCTGCAGGGACCCCCTGCAGCCTCATCTTCACGCCCTGTGTGCCTCCTGGGCAGCACCTGGAGCCCCCCGGGCCCAGCTGTCCCCTGAGCAGGACGTGGCCAGGCGGCGAGGGGGCGGGATGCGGCTGGCCCGGCAGGCCCGGCCCTGACTCTGCCTCTCTCCCCTGCCTTGCAGAAGCGAAACAGGGCCATCACGGCCCGCAGGCAGCACCTCAAGGTAGGTGCGCCCTGGGGAGGGCCGCCCTGGGGAGGGCCGGGGGGCCCGGCAGGCCGGGCGGCCGAATGCAGCCCCTCACGCCCGCCGCCCCCCCCAGAGCGTCATGCTCCAGATCGCGGCCACGGAGCTGGAGAAAGAGGAGAGTCGCCGTGAGACGGAGAAGCAGAACTACCTGTCGGAGCACTGCCCCCCGCTGCACATCCCCGGCTCCACGGCCGAGCTGCAGGTGCCCGCCCGCCCCGCCTCGGTTTCCCCGCGGGTCAAGGGGGCGCGCAGGGGACCAGGGCAGGGAGGGCTCAAGCCTTAGGATGGCCACCCACCCGCCCGCTGCCGCCCACCCCAGGAGCTCTGCAAGCAGCTGCACGCCAAGGTGGACGCGGCCGAGGAGGAGAAATACGACATGGAGGTGAAGGTGCAGAAGAGCACCAAGGAGGTGAGGCCGGGGCGCCCCGGGGGGGGGGGGGGCGGGCGCGGGGGCGCGGGGGGGGGTCCCGGCAGCCTGGCCATGGCTCCCGCCCAGCCCCGCACCCCTGCCCCCCGCAGCTGGAGGACATGAACCAGAAGCTGTTCGACCTGAGGGGCAAGTTCAAGAGGCCGCCGCTGAGGAGGGTGCGCATGTCGGCCGACGCCATGCTCAAGGCCCTGCTGGGCTCGAAGCACAAGGTGTGCATGGACCTGAGGGCCAACCTGAAGCAGGTCAAGAAGGAGGACACCGAGAAGGTACCGCCCCTCCCCGCGGAGACCCCGTCACAGAGGGGAAAGGGGGCCCGGCCGGGCGGGCCACGGGGCGGTGGGCCTGAGCCTTTCCTGCCCACCCCCAGGAGCGGGACCTGCGCGACGTGGGCGACTGGAGGAAGAACATCGAGGAGAAGTCGGGCATGGAGGGCCGGAAGAAGATGTTCGAGTCCGAGTCCTAGGCCCCCAGCGCCGCCAGGCCTGCGGGCGCCCTGGCTCCCAGCGGAGCCGCCGGGGACGGGCCTGGGGAGCCGCCGGGGGCGCCCGCTCAGCACAACCGTCAATAAAGGCTTCCAGCCCCCTGACCGGTCTGCTGTGGTCTAGCCCAGCCTCTGCCCACAGGCCGAGAGCCTCTGCACTCCGCACCCAGGGGTCAGTTCCCGGGTGCTCCCCGGGCTTGCTCGGGGCAATCCCGACCCCTCAGGGTCTGGAGACAGGCAGCCTGAGTCATGTCTGAGCAGAGGTCCTCAAAATGAGATCATTTGTCGGTTTGCACAGCCATTATGAGGGGTCCTGCCCGCCCAGAGAGCATCTCAATTTGACACAAGTCCAGGCCGTGGCCGTGGCTGGAGTGTACAGGGTGGGAACTCCCACTCCTCCCAGGCTGCCCCTCCTCAGAGCCCACAGCCTTCCACAGGGGACACACGGGGCAGCCCTGCTCTGGCGGCCCTCCCAGTGTGGCTTATGCCCAGGGGTAGGGGCTCACAGGGACTGGGGACCGAGCTCCCCCCAGGGATGGAGGACAGGCCAACCTGGCCCCACTCGGCCCAGCAGGAGGGCTCGGGACTCCTCTCTGCTCAGCCCCAAGGCCCTGGCCCACCTCACACATCAAGGGACCGTGTCCCTGCCAGGCCGGATGGGGACTGTCACAGCAAGGCCGCGGCTGCCAGCCTCGCCGTGATAGATGGGGCAGCAGCCCGCCCGCCAAGGTCCCTTTGCTCAGATCTCTGATGGGGAGCCCAGGAGGCCATGGCCGGGCCCTGTGACGGAGGGGCTGTCGAGAGGCCCTTGCCCTCCGGAGGTCCCAGCGATTGATCTGCCGGGGCCGGAGACGGGGGGCAGCTGCCTTCAGCCTTGGCCGCCTCGAGGGACCGCGGGGCTTGACGTCAGCTGGCGCCCCGTGGCCTTCCCTGAGTCCCGCTCCCACCCGCTGCAGCCTGGGGTCCGGCTGTGTCCTCTCAATAGCTCCCACGGGCCTCAACCAGGTGACCTTGCAGCTCCGGGCCAAGCTTATCACCCTGGGGCCCCCTGCCTGCTGCCTGTTCCAGCCACCTTAGGGAAAGGCCAGGCCTCCGGGGACATCCCCTTGCTCCCCCCGGGGCCAGGAGAGCACAGATGACCGCAGCGTCACGGCCCAGTGAGTGCAGCCAGGCCCAGAGGCGTGGGGAGAGCATCCGGGCCTCAGGGCGCCACCTGGGGCTCCTCTGTGCGGGGCCAGAGCGGGGGGTGGGCAGTGGATTCAGGGGATGGGCTTTGGTGGCTGGAGCACCCAGCGAGAGAAGTGGGTACAGGAGTCTGGGTGGGAGGCGGGGTCCTCAGAAGTGAGTGGTGGGCAATGCCCTCGGGTGGGCAGGGGAGGGGAAAAGGCCTCCAAATGGAGCTGGAGGTGGGGGGTGGACACAGCCGCACGAAGCCCCGGGGCAGGGAGGGCAGGCTGCAGGGACAGGGGTGGGGGGGTGAGAAGTGGGGAGCGCCGGAGGGGGTGTGGAGGTGGAGGTAGGGATGCGGGCGGGCGGGGCTCACAGCGGGGGCGCACCTGTGCGGGGAGGCGCAGGTGCGGGCGGGGCCGCAGCTCTTTGGGCCCTGCCCCTGCGAAGCCCACGAGGAGCCCCCAAGCCTGGGTCCCTGACCACCCCCCTCCTCGGAAGGGACCGGGGCTCCCCGGATGACGCCGTGCAGGCCTGGGGCAGAGGGCCCAGGCGAGCCGGGCCTGAAAGCAAACAGGTGGGCAGAACCAACGGAAGTAAATAAAGGAAACCGGTGGGAGCAGGTGACAAGGACGCAGACCGGTGGTCGAGATAAAGCGCGGCTTCGTGTGAAAGGCGCTGACTGGGACACCTGTGCTGTGCTCAGGTGGCAGGAGGCCTCTCGTTTTAGCAAACAGCACGGCCACCTGGCCGGCTCTGCTCCCTCGTTGGTCTCCAAGCACCAGCTCTGCCTGGGCCCCGTGACCCACAGGCCGCAGCCTCCCTGTCACCCGGCTGCCCCGCCCCCTCCTCCTTGGCCCCACTCACTTCTCCTCATGGATCCGATAAGCTGCTGGGCCTCAGTTTCCCAGACTATAAAATGGGTGTGGAGATGGGCTTACCTGCCCCAAGGGACGGACAGGCGAGGCGGGACGGCCGGCACCTCCTGGGAGCCAGCCCCCTGGTCCCGGCCCTCTTGGTCCCACCATCCCCACCCGAGCACGAGGCCCAGAGCGTCTCCTGGGCAATTCCGCAGCCACCTCTCCCCACCGCCAGGTCCCCTTGCAGTCGCCTCCAGGAAACCTTCCATGAGCCCCCCGCCGACCATGGTGTCCATTAGCCCCGAGCACTCGGGCCATCGGGGCCTCCGTGACCATCCACAGAGGGGGCGGTGCTGCCTTCCCTGGCTGACGGGATCCCTGTGTCAGTGTCCTGAGTCCCCATATAAAGTCCCGCAGACGTCAGGTTAAACCACAGACGTGTACTGTCCCCCCGTCCCGGAGGCTGGGGTCCGAGATCCAGGCGTGGCAGGGCCGGCTCCCCCCGAGGCCTCTCTCCCCCGGGCGGGTAGACAGACGCCCGTCTTCTCCCCCTGTCCCCACACGGTCGTCCCTCTGCGTGTCTGTGTCCTGGTCTCCTCTTCTTATGGGGACACCAGTCACATTGGACGAGGCCCACCCTGGTGGCCCCATTTCCGCTCGATCGCATGTAGATTCCCTGTTTCCTAAGCAGGTCATGCTCAAGGGTCCTGAGGGGTAGGACCTGAATGTGGGAGTTCTCAGGGGACACCATTTGGCCCATGACCCTCTCGGAGACCACCTCTCTCTCCAGCCCACATGGTTGCTTCTCCTGACCCCCAACATTCTTCTCCTGGATCCCCAAACACCCTGCGCACTGGCTGCCTTCTGCCTCCGCCGTCATCCCGCCTCCGACCCAAGAGCCTTCCAGTTGCCCTGCCACTCTGCCTGGCCTTTGTCCCACCCCCAAGGGCAGCCTCTGCCCTGCTCTGGCCCTGGGACTCCGAGTGTTGACCCGAGTGCTGGCCGGTGATGACCCCGCCTGCTTGGGCAGCCTGGCTGGTGCTCAGGCCTATGACTTAGGACCTCGGTGCTCCGGCCGGTTTGCCCACCAGACGTGCTCTGTTCCCCCCCACCCCCACCTGCCCTGCCCTGGGTGCTGACCACTTTCCCATCCGGACTTTCTTCAATCACTCCCCCCACTCATCCCGCCCCCTCCCTGGAGTCTCATCTCTTGATGTCACAAGCGTGTGCCCCTGACATTGCCCTCCCTGGGGACTCACCTGGGCCTTTGAGGCCACCTTCCGCAGGTGCCCAGGTGCCCAGCTGCCCCTGGACGGTCTGTGTGAGGCCCCATAGCAGCACAGTCAGTGTCCCTCTGCCCCCTGCCTCGCACAGACCCCTCCCAGCCAGCCTGTCAGGATCCTGCACCCCTTGGCTCAGGTCCCCTTTGCCTTCCTGGGGTGCCCCCTGGCCTCACACAGAGCATACTCTGTCCTGACCTCTGACAACCTTGTTGCTTTGCTGGTGCATTAATCATGTCCCTGGACACTACAGCAGGTTTGGGGGCACAGGGACAGACAAGAGGAGGGCTCTGCACCCCACCCCACCCTAGAGTTTGGGTGAATGACACCAAGTGAATGAACGATGGGCACCTGTTTCTAGGGGTGACTCATAGGTAGGGCCCAGACTGGTCAACTTGCTGCCCGGGGGGCCCAGGCAGCCCCCCAATATGCACAGCTGGTCCCATAGTGGGAGAGAGGGAGGGAAGTGGGAAGAAAGGGCTGAGAAGGTCCCGTCCAGGGCAGCTTCACCTTGATTTTTTGAAAGATGTGAGAAATTGGAGCACAAACACAATAGTGGGATGGAGAGGCTGGGGGATGGGCAGAGGGGCTGATCAACAGCGAGGTGGCTGGGCTTCGGGGGGAGCTGAGTGCTGGGGGGCAGAGTCTCAGAGCACGGAGTGGTCAGGGCCTGACCTCAGAGGAGGACCCCCCTTCCATTTCTCTGTGAAGTGGGAGATGAGCACAGGAGGGTAGCCGGGGTGACCATGGGGAGCTGCACCTGCACAGCACCCTGTGGGTCCCCAGAGCCCCCAGCGTGTTCTTGACGTGGCCTCTGTGTGTCTCCATGGAGACAGAGTGCTCCTGCCAGACAGGTGGCTGCCACTCTGGCCCCAGCAAGTAATGGGAGCCTGTTTGCTGGACACACAGCTGGAAGGAGGGGCGTGCGTGTCCTGGGGCGGCCTTGACAAGTCTCACAGATGAGGGATTAAACAGCAGGAAGGCATTGTCCCTGGTCCTGGAGGCTGGATGTCCCAGATCACGGTGCCCCAGGGCTGGTCCCCGATGGAGCCCATGAGGGAGGCTGGTCCAGCCCCACCCCAGCTTCTGGAGGTTTCCTGGCATCTGTGGGCCTCCTTGGCTTGTAGACGTATCACTCTGGTCTCTGCCTTCATGTTCACGTGGCATCTCCCTGTGTGCAAGTCTGTCCCCAAATGTCCCCTTTTACAAGGACATGTTGGGTTAGGACTCACCCCAGTGACCTCGGCTCCACCAGCAGCAGTGACCTCTTTCCAAGTCAGGCCTCACTCGGAGGTACCGGGGTGAGGACTCCAGTCTGTGACTCAGGGACACAGCTCAACCCATAGTAGGAGGAGTCAGGCTGCCTCCGGGACTGTGGGTGAAGGACAGACGGAGGGAAGAGGGGTGCCCATCTGCAGGGCCCTGGGGTCTGGCAGATGCTTGGGGGTCACAGGCACCTTCTGTCTCAGGTGGTAAAGGGGAGTAGAGCAGGGCAGGTGGCTTGGGAGCTTCACCCCCCCCTCCCGGGGCCTGGAAGGACCCCGCTTGGTTTCACACTCCCCTGTGTCTCACTTGAAATCTTTTAAAAATTTTATTTATTTTTAACCCTCACCTGAGGACATACATAGAGGAAGGAAGGGAGAGAGAGAGTGAGAGAGAGAAACATTGATTGGTTGCCTCTTGCATGGGCCCCTACCAGGGGTCAAAAGCGAAACCTGGACAGGTGCCCTGACCAGGAATCGAACTGGTAACCTTTCGGTGCACGGACGATGCTTAACCAACAGAGTCACGCCGGCCGGGCTGGGGGACCAGAACCACGCCCCGGAGCTGGGGGCAGCCAGAGCGTTCTGCACACAGGGCCTTCGAGGACACGGCTGACAGGGGTCCCAGGAGGAGCGTCAGGGCTCCTGTGTGGGCCCTGGGACTCTGGGCCACCCGAGGGTGTCCCAGCCCCACAGCACCCCCTCCACCTTCACGGGCCTGTCACCCAGCTCCTGAGACTTGCTCAACGCTTCCTGGCGGCTGGTGCTCTTCTCCCTCCTCTCGCAGCAACAGATTAAAAACAACACCCCAGCCCAGGCCCAAACCTCAACCTGCAGCAGAAGGGAGAAGTGAAACCCGGCTGGGGGCGGAGGCTCGACCGCCGCCCCAGGAAGCGCCCGGCACCCAGCACACACGGCGAGGACACCCGAGCACCAGGCCCATGGCGGAGGCTCCCGGGCACCCCGGCGTCGAGGAGCAGGAGGAGCTCCTGGTTCACGAAGAAGGCGCAGGGTAAGGGCCGCAGAGGCCAGGGGCCGGGTGCTCCCTTCTGAGCATTGACGCGGTGGCCACACTCCACCCTGAAGTCGAGGCGCCACGGGGCACCTTCCTGGGACCCGCCTGACCCCGCGCGGGTGCCTCTCTGCGCCTCTGCGGCTGGGCCTCTCCGGGGAGAGGCCGAGAGCGGACCCAGGATGAGGCCTGGGCAGCTGGGCAGGAGCCTGGGCCTGGGCCTGGGCAGGCAGGGCTGGTGCTGGGAGAGGTGGGAGTGGGGTGGGGTGGGGTGGGGAGGACCCTGGACCAAGCCTGGGGACCTGACTGCTCCCCTTGGGACTCTCAAAGCCCAAGCTTGAGGCTCAGCTGAAAGCCCTCCTCCAGGCGGCCCCCTCTGTTGTGATGGAGGCTGGGGATGCTGGCAGGGACTCAATCTGATGCCAGGCAGGACCGCTGGTTGGGGTGAAATGTAGAGGGACAAGGGCAGAGGCTGTGTGTGGGTTGCTGGCCCAAAGTTCACGGGTGCCCCGGCTGCCCCCTAGACCTGGGCTGAGGAACCCCATGGCCCCAGGCCTGCTGGAAGCACCGGTGCTCCCCGGCCTGTGCAGAATCAGGCGGGAAGGCCCAGGGCCTGGGGGGAAGGCTGTCGGAGGGCAGGCACCCAGGCTGAGCTGCGCCTTGGGGGCCCGGTGCAAGTACCAGAGGAGATGGGAGTGGGCATGTTTGGGGACAGGTGGGCCTCCAGGGGCAGGTGGATGTCTGATGGGGGATGCAGAGCCATGTGGGGATGGAGACCAGCAGCCCAGGAGGACAGTCGGGCTGCCGCCCAGATGGGCAGGAGGGAAGGAGCAGGGCCCCAGGTGAGAGGGAGAGGGGGTGAGACGCCCCAAGTCCTCAGGAGGGAGATGGGACCTCCCAGGGCTGATCTTACCCGCCCACAGCCGCGGCCTGAGGGAGGACGGGGAAGACAGGGGACCCACGGGCAGGGACCAGGAGCCTCAGGGCTGACTTGCAGAGTGGATCCCGACCCCAGCTCCTCTGCTGGAGGCTGCAGGCTGCAATACCTGATGCCGAGCGATGCTGTTACTGATAATGAGGGAAATGAGGAGTGTCTGTGTGAGCGTGCGCAGGTGCGTGTGTGCAGGTGTGCCCAGGTGTGTGCGAGGGAGGGAGGTGGAGGCCGCCTCATACCTGAGGTCCCACACGGGGCTGGTGCGGGGTCTGAGGGGCCTGAGCATGGGGATGGGGCAGGAGGCTGGGCAGCGGCCCCTGGGGGGGTCTGGCTCAGGGTGCGTGTGCTCTGACACCCAGCAGGTGACTGGGGACAGCTGTGCCCGGCTCAGAAATGGCTCCTCACGTCAGCGCCATCCAAACCCTCGGCTCCCCTTGCTCCTTGGTCACCTCATGCCCATAGAAGGGCACAGCTTGAGCTTCCTGGCTGGGCAACCCTGCCTCCCTCCTTGGCCCATCCTTGGCCCCCCCCTTCCAGCTGTCATTCAAGCCGAGGGAGGGGGTGGAGGGCGGGCCAAGGCAGCCTCAGCCCAGGGAGCAGGAGGGGGGCCGTGTGGCTGAGCCCAGGTCGTCCTGGTGCCTGGTGCCTGGTGCCTGTCCCCGGGGGCTTGGGCTGCCCCTGTGTGGGGTCCTGAGCTGGAGAGCTGGCCTAAGGGACCCCGGCCCCTAGAGCGTGGCACCCAAGGGCACCTCCCTCCTTTCCTCCCCGCCCCCACGTGGTGTGTGTGCAACATGACTTTTCAGAACGAAACCAAGACTCAGGGTGTGGTGGGTTCTCCTTTCATGAGGTGACTGGGGGAACTGGGGGTTTTAGTCTGGGGGTGAGAAGTCCCCGCGCCCGGGGAGAGTGTACAGCTGGAACCCCCTCGGGAGCTCCCAGGTCTGCGGGGCCTGCTGGGCTGGAGTGGAGCAGAGACCTGCCCACTCTGCCCGCGGAGGGGCTGCCCAGGCCTCAGGAAGTCTCCCTGCAGGCCGGCGCCCTCAGGCTGCCCCAAGGGTGGGAACCCCCTGTGCTGCCTGGCCCCCAGAGGGCCCTCTCACCCCGTTGACCTCCCAGCAAGACCAGACACCACCTGGTACAGCAAGGGCACACGGCCCGGAGCAGCGGGCAGTGCCAAGGCCACTCGAGAGGGAGGGTGGAGCTGGGCAGAACCACCCTGGCGGTGGGCTGCTGGGGTGGAAGAATTGGGGGGCCTGAGTCCTGGGGGTCCTTCCCAGTCAGAGCGGGATCAGGCCTCGGGACCCACAGATAGGCCCCCTCCGCTCCTCCCCACAGGCCAGCTGTCTGGGGGCCCCGGGAATTTCCCAGGGCAGGGGCGGCTGAGCTCGGACCGGATGATGGATGCCTTTCCCCTCGTGAGGCTGCGGAGGTCCTGGCTTTCTCCCGTCCTCCATCTGGACCCCTCTGCATTCCCGCCTTGGGTGGGGAGAGGGAGGGATGGCCCAGGCCCCCGGCCCTGCTGACCTGGCTAATCGAAAACCCTTCCCCACACCCTTGCCCTCTCCTGAGTCCCATCTGCCTCTTCGTTAAACAGCCCTGGAGCCACACAGGGGCCATGCCCAGAGGGTCTAGGGGGGCTGACCTGGCAGACCAGCCCCTGCCCGGGTGGCATGAGGGCTGGCCCAGTGCCACTCTGCCCTCCACAACTCTACTGGCTGGCCTCTGCCTTGGTTTCCCTCAGAGGGTGCCGGAGCAGTGGGCCTGTGGGTGGCCGTGGCAAGAGGCCCCTTGGAGTCCTGGCAGCAGGGGGGGGGCCGACTCCATTGGCTCTGCTGTCCTGGGCTCCGAGACCCCAGTGCCAGCAGGAGGAGGGTGGGCAGAGTCCAGGGGCATGACCAGCTTCCAGGGTTGACAGCTGAACTAGCGTTTTCTGGACCAATAAGCCCCCTGAGGCCTCAGTTTCCTCATCTGTACCATGGGAATCGTAGCAACTGGGACTGCGAGCTCCGTTCCCATGCCGGACTCCCCACACCTTTCAGGCCGAAGTTGTCATTGCGGAGCCCAGTGAGGCGGCTCCTAGGACCCCCGTTTCACAGGTAGCAACGCTGGCTTCAGGGCCCAGGGTGGCGGACCAGCAGCGGGGCCGGGACAGGCCCGCACTGCCCTGGCCGGGAGAGACCGCTCCCCGATACTGCTTTCCTGCAGACTCTCTCTGGGGAACCTGGACCCTCTGTGGGTTCCAGGTCAGGGTGCCAGGGGCCCAGTAAGGCCTCGGGGGGACCCAGGAGTGGTTGGACTACCCCTTGTAGGTGTTCGATAACCCCACGCAGCATCATGACGGCTCTGCACCCAGAGGTGCCCACAGGGGTGAGGGTGGCGCTTCTGAGGCCCATGTAGATGAAGACACAGCGGGAAACACCCAGGGACCTGCCCAGGACGCAGAAATGATACTGGCCCCGTCAGAACAAATTGGTTCTTTCCAGAGGCGTCAGCCTCTCTCCAGGCCGGCCCCTCCCAGAGCCCAGCCCCCAGCCCTTTTGCGTCAGGGATGCTCTTCCTAGGGGCTTCCCGAGGGCTTCTTGGAGATCAGGGGCCAAGGCCACAAGGCAACCAGCAGGGGGTTTCCCAAGCTCCCCAACCCCAGGTTCCCGAGGCAGCTAGGGTCAGGGCCTCTCTGCCCATGACGAGCTGAGATTTGGAGGAGAAAGTACAGTCTGGGGGGTGCGGTCAGGGCCCCCTCACCCCTCCCCGGCACCACCTGGTGAGCAGGCTGGGGCCTGTGGGGTGTGGGGTTTAGAGGAGGTTAAGGGATTGAGAAAATCAAGCCTCCCACCTGCCGGCCAGCACAGCCCTGTGGTGCCTGACACAGGCAGATGGGGGTGGGGGAGGAAAGGCCCTGGCCCTCTGCTGGGGCCAGGCCAGCCCTGTCCAAACTCCATCCGCTAATTGCCTCCAAGCTGGGAAATTGGGACTTGGTGGGGTGGGAGTTGGTGGGGAGGGCCCACTGCCTGGTGCCCAGGGAATGCCTGTGCCCCCTCCCAGGCACCCACCTTTCTGCACAGGAGTGTGTGTGGGGGGGACCCTGGCCTCGCGGAGCAGGAACAGCCATCCCCCCACTGATGCCTAAACAACATGACCCCTACATGTCCTTGAGGGTCCCGTGTCCCTGGTTGCCAGGCACTGTGCGGCTGAGGGAAGGGAGGGGCCCTTACGTGGGGCCGTGCACATGCGTGCACACACATGCACAAGCAGGAGACCCGGCCTGTAGGGGTTAGAGTGGGGGTGACAGTAAGAGTGGAGATGGGGGTGGGTGCAGCCACTTCCCCCTCTCCCAGGGCCTTGACTTTCCCAGCTGCCACAGGGGCTGCGGGTGAGGACAGTGAGGGGCACCGGGGAAGGACACAGCCCTCCTTCCTACACATACCTGCCCTGTTGCTGGTTTTGCTTCTGAGGTGGCTCAAGGCTGCCTCCCCCTCCCCCTCTTCTCCCAGGTGCCTCCTCACAAAAAGAAATGGGGCTTGGGACAGATGGATCTGGCCAGCTCTTTTCAGAAGAATCTAGAAAAAAGCCTGCAGCCTCTCTCCTGGCCCCAGCTCCAAACCCAATCTCAGCGCATCACCACATCCACCGCCTGCCCCCCTGAGCCCCGTCTTTTGCTGGACCGAGGCACACATAAGGCAGAGGAGTGCTCAGCCACTTGGAGGCTGTTTCCTCTGTAAGTCAGAGACATTTCTCTCCCTGAGGTCACCCAAGAGCCACCGAAGCCACTAGCCCTGACCCACTCTCCTCCCTGCCATGGGCCCTCCCTGCTCACTGTGCCGTTTACTGGATGCCGCTCGGTGGGCATATATTTGTGAGCGGGTGTGGGTGTGGGTGGCGATGAGAATGCCTGAACGAGAGGACAAGTCTCTACTTCTCCAGTCCCCACTTAGGTTCTCTTGTGGCACTCAGCCTACTGGGCCATAAGGGTCTGCTCTCTTATCTTCTTGGGCCACAAGCTTATGAACCTTGTCTTAGTCACAAAAGAGAGAAAAAAGGAAAAGACTCAGTGATGGAGAAAAGTATGAATTAAAGAAAAGATGGATAAAGTGGGAAATAGGAACAACTGGATGGATGGATAGGTGGGTGGATGGATGGATGGATGGATGGATGGATGGATGGATGGATGGATGGATGGATGGGTGGGTGGATGGATGGGTAGATGGGTGGATGAATGGAAGGATAGGATAGGTGAGTAAAGGGATGGATGGGTGTGTGGATAGACCGATAAATAGACAGATAAAGAACAAGTGGAGGGATAGGAGAACATATGTATGTATGTTTAGATGACTGAATGGATGGATGATAGATGAATGTTTAGATCAATGAATGAATGGCCAGTTGACTATATGGACAAATATAGATAAACTGATGGCAGAAAGTAGAGATAAAATATGTATGGTTGACTTATGAAAGTAATGAAAATGGATGTATGTGACTTTGAGCAAATTACTTAACTAAATATAAGTTTCCTCATTAAAATAGTATACTACCAACCCCATAGGGGTTTTATGAGGGTAGTAAGGAAATCACTTAGAAAAGTCTCTGGCACATAATTCCTCATACATCTTAGCTAGCGGTGGTGGTAATGGTGGTGATGGTGGTGATGGAGGTGGTGATGGTGATGATGGTGATGGTGATGGTGGTGATGATGGTGGTGACGATGGTGGTGATGGTGGTGGTTGTGGTGGTGGTAGAAATAGCAGTATTAGATGGACAAATGGATAGATGTTTGGCAATATGGGTGGATAAATGGAATGATGGATGGATATATGAATAAATAATGGGTGGACAGATGGATGGATGAATAGATAAGCAGAGAGATGATATTTATAATATTTAAAAACAGGTACGACACAAATATTAGTCTATAAAATGGTACTTTAATCAGTGAAATATGTGAGTATACTAATATATTTACATTCATACATTTAACTGTTTTTGACCTGTGTATATCAAGCTAATTATCAGCCTTGGACAGATGAATGAGCAGGTATACCAAGAGATGAATGGGCTTATGGATGGATAGATGGATGGGTGGATGGATGGATAGATGAATAAATGGATAAATGGATAAGTGGAAGGATGGATGAATAGATGGATGGATGGATAAATGGATAGATGGATGGATGGATGAATGGATGAATAGATGAATGGATGGATAGATGGATGGATGGATAAATGGATAAATGGATAAATGGATAAATGGATAAATGGATGGGTGGATGAATGGATGGATGGATGGATGGATGGATGGATGGATGGATGGATGGATGAATGGATGGATGAATGGATGGATGAATAGATGGATACATGGATGGATGAATTAGTAGATGGACACATGGAATGGAAATAAGGATGGGTGGATTGGTAGATAGATAAAATGTAGACAGATAAATGACTAGTCAGATGAATAGAAGGTTATCAGGTGAGTTAGACATATGGGTTGATATGAATAACAGATGGATTTTTAGATGAAGAGTTGGGCAAGTATAGAAAGAGACAAATGGAAAGATAGACAGATAGTGAATAAATAGACATATGGCTGAGGCTAGATAAACTATTGAAGAGACAGAGTGATGAATGAACACACCTAAGTCAGGAATTTTGCACTCTCTGTTCTTTCACCCACCAATGGATATAACTGTCTTTCACTCTCTCAAGTCTCTTTTCAAATAGGGAAAGGCTGATTCCTTCCTGTGAGGCTTCCTTTGACTATTATATATAATATGTAAATCCTTTTCAAACCCCATATCCTCATACCCTGAATTACATTTTCTATAACATTTGCCATCACCTGATATAGTACAGTAAATATTTACATTTTTTTTGTTCCCACAATAATGTCAGCCTTGTGAGAGAGCAGGGACTTTGTTAACGCTGAATTCCTTGCACCTAAAAAATGAATACAGTAAGTGTTTAATAAATTTGTTGAAAAATATATGGATAGATGGATGATTATGTGAAGATAAATGGTTGCATGAGATATGGATTAGTGAATGGATGGATGAAAATAATAGTAACTAACATTTATTCAAAGTTTATTATGTATCAGCAACTGCTTTAAATGTTAGCTCCTTTGGATGGCTTAATGGGCAAATATATATAAGGAAGGGCAAACATATATGTATTTTTGCACAGTTGGATGCATGACTTGCTAGATGGAAAGATGGGTGAACATATGAGTGGATGGAGAGACAGACATATGAGTGGATGTAGGAATGGGATGGGTAAATACTAGAATATTTGGAGAGATAAATAAAAGTAAGGACAGAAGACTATTTGAAGAGACAGAAGGATGTATTAAAGAATGAATAGATAATTCACTGGTTGGGTAGCTGGGCAAGTAGATACACAAATTGATGAATGAACATATAGATAATAGAAATTGACATATATTGACATATATTGAGTGGTTATTATGGTCTAAATTGATGGATGACTAGCTGAATGCTTTGTCCAAGTGTTTTATCTATATTAAGACATTTAGGTAGATGGTTGGATGTATGTATGAATGTATGTACTTGTGTGTATGTGTGTGTGTATGTGTGTGTGTGTATGAATGGGTGGATGGTCAGATGGATGACTACTTGCTCAAAGAAGACTTGTAAAGGGAGATGGATGAACATGGGTATATATGCACTGATGGATGCTTGAATTAATAAATTGATGGAATGATATATTGTGTTTATATGAACAATTGGCTGGCTAGATAAATTGAGAAGTTGATGGATTGGTAAATGACACATGGAAAGACAAAGCTTTATAGAGAGAATGGATGAATGGATGGATGGATGATGGATGGATGGGTAGACAGATAAATGGATGGAGGGCACATGGATTCATAGGTGGGCAAATGGATGGAAGATGGATGAAAGATAAATAATGGATGGAGGATGGATGGGAGAATAAAGGAATGGATAAATGGATGGACAGATGATGGATGATGGCTGGATGGGAGGGTGGATGGACAGATGAATGGCTGGGTCATGGATGAAGAATGAATAAAGGATGGATGGAAGGGTGGAAGGATGATGGGTGAGTGAATGGATGGGAGGATGAGTTGATGGATAGTTGGATAGATGGATAGATGGATGAATGGATGGATGGGTGGATGGATGGAAGGATGGATAATGGATGGAAGGATGGATGATGGATGGATGGATGGATGGATGATGAATGGATGGGTGATGGATGGATGGATGGATGGATGGATGATGAATGGATGGATGATGGATGGATGGGTGGGTGGATGGAGGGATGGATGGTGGATGGGAGTATGGATGGATGGTGGATGGGAGGATGGGTGGATGGGTGGATGGATGGATGATGGATGGATGGATGATGGATGGATGGATGATGAATGGATGGGTGATGGATGGATGGATGGATGGATGGATGGATGGATGATGAATGGATGGATGATGGATGGATGGGTGGGTGGATGGAGGGATGGATGATGGATGGGAGTATGGATGGATGGTGGATGGGAGTATGGATGGATGGTGGATGGATGGATGATGGATGGATGGGTGGGAGTATGGGTGGATGATGGATGGATGGGAGTATGGGTGGATGGTGGATGGGTGGGTGGGTGGATGGACAGACAAATGGATGAATGATGGATGTAAGATAGATGGGAGGATGAGTGGATTGATGGATGGATGGGTGGGTGGATAAATGATGGTAGAGTTGAGGTCAAATACTCTACTTTATTGCCCCTGTTAGGACATGCCCTCGCTGTAGAACTATGAATCCTGGCCACTGCACTTAAGATCTGTTCTTGCCACCTCTTACTCGTCAGTACTTCTGATAGAAAGCCGTGTGATTCTGTTTTAAGTTCTTAGTGTCAGGGAATTCCCGTAATCCCAAGACAGCCCTCTCCCCTGTGGGAATATTTTTCCTTCTATTGAACCAAAATATGCCTTGGCAAATTTCATTCCTGGCTGTGACTAGGATTCCAGAACTAAGAGCAAGAGGCGAGGGGGTGATGGGCCGGTTGAGATGAGCGTGGAGCCCAGGCTCACCTCCTCGGGTGATCTGCTGTGTCCGGGCCCTGCTGTGCTCCCCCTCCTCCTCATTCCACCAGGGTCCTGGGGTCCCCACAGCTCTGGCTGGATGCTGGGGACAGCAGTGGGCACCGTTGCATCCACAGCACTCCCCACACTCTTAGCTCCTCCTAGGTTGTGTGCGGAGGGGGGAAGGGAAGATGCTTGGGCTCCCCTCCAGGACTGGCCACGGGACCCAGCCTGCGTGTGGGCGGGGGGATGTGAGCCAGACTTCCTGACCCCCGCGGCGTCTCCACCAGCAGCCGCCACCTGAGTCACTGCGGACCAGCTATGGGCCCACGTGGAATTTTTCCGAGTGTTGCCGCTGCTTCCAACACAACTGCCTTCACCGGTTTGCGTGTTTGCCCGCTTGCCGGCTTGATCACAGCCTTGCCCTCTGTCCATGCACATGTCCCCCAGGAGGGGCTGTGGGGCTGGGGGATCAGGCCGGCCATGGGCATAGAGGTGGCCTTTCTGGGCCGGTGCTGCGGTGGCCAGCTGTCGGTGGATCTGGCCTGTGGCTCTGGCTCTGCCGGGCTCTGGGTCCTAGGCCTTGGGATCCAGTCTAAGCCTCGATTTTCCAATCTGAGACATGGGCACAGTGGCGTCCACGTCTGGGGTGCTTGCAATGAACGTGGCCAAAGGGCAAGCCCGGGGTGGGAGACTGTGGGCCCTTTGTGACTCCCCTCGAGCGAGTCCAGTCCCTCCCCTTGTCCGGCCACTAGCCTCCAGTGAGTCACGGTGACTAAGCCCAACCAGAGAAACAATGGGCTGGGCTGCTTCTCTGGGGCCTTGGCCAAAGGGCCAGGGGCCACGGGCCGGCTGGCCAGGGCACCACTCTGACCTTGTGCCCAGTGGCCACTTCTAGGGAGTGTGGACACCAACCCAGAGAGGCCGGTTGGTGTCTTCCTCTTGGGGTCTCGCTGCTCAGACCTCCGGGTGCAGTCTGGGGGTGGGGGCTGGGGAGGGCAGCAGCCTTCCCATTTGGGGAGCAGAGAGGATCCCTGGGGTGCCCGGCCTCCCCCTTGAGGTGATAAAAGGAGCTGAGGGCTGGGAATAAACAAAGGGAAGTAGAGCACCCAGAGGGAGGGAGAGGAGGGAGGGAGGGAGGGAGGGAGGAGGGAGGGGAGAGGAAGGGAGGGGAGGGCGGGAGGGAGGGCGGCAGATAGGGACAGAGAGACACCACAGGGAAAAGAGGAGACAGGGGCTGCGTTTGGGACCAGGGAGACAGGGCACTGAGAAGGGAAGGTGCAGAGCGCCCAGGAGCAGGCAGGGCAGAGGAGGGCGAGGCAGGGGGAGGAGGCGGGCAGGGGAGCTGGACCCGAAACACAGATGCGAGAAGAAGAGAGGAGGGCCCGAGAGCAGGCCAGGCGAGGCCAGGCCAAGCCAGGCCAGGCCAGGCGAGGCCAGGCGAGGCCAGGCGAGGCCAGGCCAGGCGAGGAGGAAGGCTTGAAGGGGTGGAGAGGCAGATGTGGGGACCAGGCACCCCTGGAGCTCGGGGAGCAGAGGTGGTGAAGAGGGAGGGAGGGAGGGAGGCAGGGAGCAGCTGGCAAGGTGGCCAAGGGGATGGAGAGGAGGGCGCGGGAGGCAGCTCCTGCCCGTAGCAGGCCACCAGGTCCCACTGAGCCCGGCTGCTGTGCTGGGAGGGCTCCTCTCTGACATTTTTACTAGTCTGGGAAGGAGGGGGCCGTGGAGGTGGAGGAGACCGAGGGGGGCGGAGTAGGGGGCTGGGGGGAACAAAAGGGAAGCAGCTGCTAAGCCTGAAGGAGGAGGGGACCCAGAGACCCACAGAGTCCAGAGGCCCAGAGACGGGGGACAGAGGGGCACTTAGGCAGCCCGGGGACAGCCCACAGGGAGCTAGCCCAGGAGACCCCCCAGGGCCTATAGGGTCCAGGACAGATGAGCAGACAGAAGACAAGGGAGGGGGCACCGGGGCCAGAGAGACCAGAGCAGGCAGAGGAGGGGCAGCTGGCGATGGAGGGACAGACACAGAAGGTATGAGAGAGGGAAGGGAAGGCAGGAAGGCAGGAAGGAGAGAGGGGTCCAAGTCTCAGGAGGGGGGAGCAGGAGGGCAGCAGGCCGAGGGCCAGCGGGGCCTTTGAAGAAAGAGCCACAGTGTCCCCAGGGCGGGGGTCAGGCCAGGTCGCCGGCCAGGCAGCGGCCACCAGCGGCATGGCCAGTGCGGCGCTCCTGAGGAGGAACTCTGGCAGACAGGGCCTGGACAGCCTCCTGAGGTAGGTCCCTCCCGGCCGGCGCCACCCACGGGCGGCTGGCACCCGCGGAGCCCGGGCCGAGGTGGCTGTGCCACGCCAGCCCCGGGCAGGGGGCTCTCCCAGTCGTCCCCAGGAGGCTGGCCCAGCCCGGCCCAGCTGGCGCCGCCCTGCCCTGCGGGCAGCGTGAGGGGTGTGCCAAGCCGGCGGGCGCAGGTGCGCGCAGGTGGCTGCCTGTGGGCTGCGGCCCCCCCCCCCCACCTGTACCCCTGGGCCTCAAGAGGCTGCCACTCTGCTCCCGGAGGCCCAGGGGTCTCCGCAGGGCTCGGTGCTCCCGGGACAGAAAACACCCTCACACGGCTCTGAGGCCTCGCCTGCGGCCCGCCCGCCTTGGGACCATCCCTCACCCCTACTTTACAGACAAGGAAACTGGACTCAGCGTCCCACGCGGCCCTCAGCACCCCAGCCCTGCGTGGGCAGCCCTGCGGGCCGTGGGGACTGCTCAGCCTCGGGCTCACAACCCTTCCAGGCCGAAATCCTGCCTCTTGCCTCCTCGGGCCTTGGACCTCAGTTTCCTCCTCTGTACAGTAGTGTTGTGAGGACACCCGCCTCCCAGTGCCCCGGAGAGGGCTCAGAGGTAGAGGGCCAGAGGCTTCGCGGAGCTGAGCCGTAGGTGGGCTGAGAACCACTGCTCCACACAAGGGCCCCATAACCACCTTCCTCTGAGCCGCCTGCAATGCCCTTCCTCTTCCTCAACCCTTCCAGGCGTCTAAGGCCCAGATGAAATGCTGACCCCTCCAGGCAGCCTACTTCAGTTTCTCCCAAGCTGGGAGGACTGTCCTCTGCCAGGCCATGAGCTGGCCCCTTGCCTCCTTTGATGGCATGGAGCATACTGGGCAAGCTCTTGGATGGGCACCTCTTGGCACCCCTAGGCCCACTGAAGCCCTGAGTCTGGGAGGGAGGAGAGGCAGGGTGTGCGCGTGGGCTCAGCGGCTCCGGCTCCCCAGGTCCCTGAAGACATGGAGTGGTGGCTCTCTCCCCGCCACACACTGCATGGCCCAGGGACTGTCACCCTGGCTGGACCGGGACCTGGGCCGGGGTCTGAGGGTTCCTGCTTGGCTGCTCCTGGCAGCCCACCCTGCTTACTCCTGAGGGGGACCCCACGAATCCTTCTCAGGATCTGCCAGGCTGGGATGTGACCTCCCAGGAGTCGCCACTGTAGCCCTCCAGGGAGCTTCGTGGCCCAGGGGCTGGGCATGGGCAGTGCCTGGGGTCAATCCTGGGGCTAACCAGGGGATTGGGGAACCGAGGCCCTCTGAGGAATGCTAGGAAGGCCCCAGGGCCTGGCGGGGCCACACGTGTTGGCCCAGCTGTGGCTTTGTCTCTGTCACCCAGTCCCGGCACCAGGCTGCTGCCTGGGTGAGCAGGGGGCACACTGGGGCAAGGACAGTGCAGACAGTGCAGCTCCGGCTCCACCGAGGGTGGAGCAAGTTTGGGTATGAGCCCCTGAGGACCTGGGCAGGGGCAGGGGGGCCTGCGGTGGCAGGCCAGGGGGTGGGGGCAGAAGAAGTGTCCCCGGGAACTCCCTGGGAACTCCGGCTGCGGGACAGCTGGGAGCAGGAGAGTCCCTCACCTTGAGCAGATCCCCTGAACTGCAGATGGAGGTGCCCAAGGCCAGCACTGACCCCACACTCTCCAGGCTCCTGACACCCTAGTGACACCCACGGGGACTTGTGGCCCTGCCAGGCTGGTGACAGTCCACCCCCTCATGTGGTCAATGTCTCTCCATATGTAAAGGACTGATCCCTAGCCCCTGTGACAGGGGAAAGAGCCAGGCCTAGAGAGGCTGCTGGCTTCCCAAGGTCACCTTGGGAGTGGGGGGCCGCCTCCTTGCCCAGGGCTTCACCCCAGTCCTTCCTTGGGAGCCGCCTGGGCTCTCGCAGCTCCCACGCCTGGGCACTGGGCAGGGCAGGGGATGCCAGAGGGGACTCGGCCTCCTCCGTGACAAGCTAGGCACCCGCAGCATATTTCTGGTCTAAATCTGGCTCCTTCCTAGGTGCCCGGCTAGCTCAGTCGGTAGAGCACGAGACTCTTAAATCTGGCTCATTCCTGGGGCTGCGGCCAGTTGTGTGGCTACCCGGACTCCGGTTCCTCCCTGTCCCATCTGCCCAGCTGGACGCTTCAGACTAGCAGGCCGGACCCCAGGGCTTGCCCCACCCCAGCAGTGTCCCCACGCCAAGCTCCACATCTCCCTCCACCTCCTGCCATCCCTGCGTGATTCAAGCTCCCATCAGACTCCCCTCAGGCTCCCCTCAGGCCCAGCCAGGGTTCGGGACGATGCGAGGGAGGCAGGGGACCCCAGGCCCGCTCATTTTCTGAAATCACTCGAACTCTGGGCTGCCTGTCTGGCCTTACAGTCCTTGGGTGCCTGGCTTTGTTAAGTGGGGGCTGGGCTGGCACAGAGCGAGGAGGCTGGCGAGGTCACCCTGCTGGCGTCCTTATGGCATTCGGGCTCCCGGCCCCCCAGGGAGGCTCTAGAAGCGGGAAGAGCCCTGGCGGGGGCCTCTGCCACCGCGGTAGGCACCCGTCCACCCGGGACACTGTGGCAACCTCCGAGCCTGGCTCTCTCACCAGGGGCAGCCATGCCCGGAGGCCTCTGGGGACCCCAATGTGGCCAGCAGGGCAAGGATCGGGGCCGGCAGCCTGCCGGGCTGGCCCGAAGGGGCTGGGGGAAGCCAGGCCTCCAAACCACAGTGTCCAAAGGGGCGTGGCTGCCTCGGGCCCACCCAAGGCCCGGATCTGGGGGTGGGGTGGCCCCCCGCCCTGGCAGGGCTGGGCGTCTGGTGGGAGGCGCTGCCTCTGGATCGGGTGGTCTGTCGGCCAGAGTGGGTGCTGCCCCGGGAGCCTGGGCGAGCCGGCAGCAGGGGGCACAGGGACCGAGTGGCCCAGCCCCCTGGGCAGGGTGTCAGGGCAGGAGCCCAGCGTGCTGAGGTTCAGGCCGGGCTCCAGCTCCAGCCTGGGAACACCAGCAGGGCAGCGCGGTGAGTGAGCGGCGGCCAGGGCGCGCCAGGCACCTGGGGCCGACCCCATACCCTCGCCAGAGCCCCAAAAGGGCACCCCGAGGCTCCCAGCCCCAGGGAATGGTGGGAGGGGCACAGAGCCCAGGAACCCTCATCACACTCACAGCCGCTCAGCTCAGGTTGGTGGCCGGGGCTCGGCCCACACAGGTGTCCAAGGGGCAGGAAGGCACCAGGCTACAGGTGGGAGCTCAGGGGTGAGAAGCCCCGGGCAGCCCCTGGGGCGCAGGAAGAAGGGCACGGGGCACCAGGCACTGAGACCAGGCCCGGGTGCACCCCAGATGGTGAGAGCCTGGTGTGAGAGATGGTGGCTGCCGCAGGTCCTGAGACGCGGCTGGGGTACGGTGCTGTGTGCCCTAGGGCTCCCCAGGTGCTGGGAGAAGGGAGGAGAGGATGGCACAGGGGACCGCCATTTCGGCAGAAAGAGGCAGTGTGGGGACAGGGACAGACTCCACGGGCTGGAACGGACAGGACGGGGCCAGGACGGTGGTCAGGGGGAGGGTGAAAGCAACGAAGAGAAGGAATGGACCAGGCAGGAGATGGGCTGCTTGAGGGACCACGGGCGCCACCGATGCTGGCCGGTCCCCCCAGGTTGTCCCCATGCAGCCAAGGGAAGACCAGAGGGGTGCGCAGGGAGGCGGTGACCCCAGGAGGTGGGCAGCGTCTTGGGGAGGTTGGAGGAGAAAGGGGAAGCCAGGAGGCCAGAGAGCCGGCGAAGGGAAAGGCACGTGAGGGGCAGACACTGAGCGTGGCGCCTCTGCACCTGGACGGGACCCCCACCTGGGGGCCCGGCCCTGTCACTGCCCGCTGTCCCCCACCTGCTCTAGGGGGCTGCGAGCGGTCCTCGGGGCTGCGGGAGCCCCAGGAAGATGCTAAAGCTCTAAGACTCAGTTTCCTCGTCTGTAAGGGGCTGATGGGAGGGTGGCCACGAGGAGCCACGGGCTGGCTGTGGAGGGTCCCTTCCCTCCTTTAAATGGGGCTGTTCCAGCTGAGTCTTCAGCTCCTGGCCGGGGGCAGGGGACCAGGGCATTTCCACCTGGCCTCAGCCGCTGGGACATCCAGGGTACACGGGGCCACCGAGGCCAATCCTGCGTCCCAGGGTGTGCACACAAGCGAGTGGAGGCCTGGGAAGTTGGGGTCTTGCGCCCCCCGCTCTGGGGGGGCAGGCGGCAGGGTCTGCAGAGTGAGAGGACGCACAGACAGGAGGTGACTCGATGGAGACTGAACAGGGCCAGGCTGGTGGCAGAGCCCCGAATCTCTCTATTCTGCACCCCCACCCCCCGGAATGGTCAGCCCGAGGCACTGAGGAGCAAGGGTGGCTTCAGAAGAGGGTTGGGAGCCAAGCAGGGCGCAGGGACTCTGGGGCCAGGCATGGTGTGGAGGCATCTGGCAGAGGCTTTGGCTGCTCTGTGCACTCGGGGGGTCGAGGGCTCCCCAGGAGGGCAGAGCGGGAGCGGACGGACACGCGGTCCGATGCCAGGCTGCGGCCCCCGCCCAGGTGGGCAGCCAGGTTTTGGTCGCTGGGCACAGACCCTGGGGCTGGACCCGCTTAGAGCCGTGTCGGCGATCCCTGTGTGCAGAGCCACGCGTGGGGCCTCCGGGTGTGCGGTGGGTCTGGGCCCGGGGCAGGAAGAAAGGAAAGAGGGATGGAGAGGCTCCAGTGGTGCCAGCCACCAGTCGCGTGTCAGGGAACGTGCCAAGGCCTGGCCTCGTGAGCGCCCGAGAGCTGTGCCAGGCAGTCCCGGCCCGCTCGGCAGCGCCCGCTCTCCCGGGGGCTGGGCTGGGCTTGGAGGTGCGGCCGGCTGGGGCTGCCGGTCAGTCGGGGCGCGTGTGGTCAGCCCCCAGTCCTGGTCCCCGGGAGGCCGGGCCGAGCAGTGCGAAGTGTGGGCGTCCGAGGGGGCAGGGGTGACTATCTGATGTGAGGGATGCTGAGTGCAGAGGCGGGACGCCCGGGGAAGTCTCCAGGGCTGCGTGGCACTTGGCCCGGGCCCTGCAGCGCTGTGGTCAGCGACACGGAGGGAAACAGAGGAAAGACCTGCGCGCGGGGGAGGCCCTGACCTCCGACCCCCAGCCCCGATGGGCAGCTGGTTGGGGCAGATGGGGGCCGAGGTGTGGAAGAGACTGACCACGGAGCACGTCACAAGAGGTAGGATGCCCGGCCAGAGCGAGGTGACCAGCCAGTCAGTGGTGCTCGGGACCCTGCTCTGGGACAGGGTGGACGGTCGCTGACCCAGGCCCTGAGGCCCAGGGGAAGCTGGATTGGAGGGGCTGGAGGCCCGAGTGCCACTGTCCAGCCTTGGCAGGGTCTTCAGGGGCCCAGGGCTCAGCTTGGTGGAGCCACGTTGTAAAGGAAGGAAGACCCGCAAGTGGGTGAAGCGCCGCTGAGAAGGTTTCAGGGTCACAGACTCCCAGGGGCTGGACCTCCCCACCAGGGTGTGGCCACCTGGGTACCCTTCCCTTCGGGCTGTTCAGGCAGATGTGGGGTCCACTGGCCACTTAGATGCCTTTGGGCCAGTGGTGTGGTGGGCAAGCCTGGACTGCAGTCACCCCAACCGGCATTCAGAGCCTCGAGGGTCCCAAGGCGGCCACCAGGTGTGGGGGGGAGGCTCTGGCGGGAACCCAAGGGCCATCACGGGGGCTCAGGGTCAGCCACCCTCAAGGGATGGACCCTCGCACCCCAGAGTCCGGGATGAGGACTTGCTCGCCCTCGAGGGCAGCTCCCACCGGGCGTGTGGGCAGGATGTTGGGGACAGGGGACCATAGGAATGGGTGTCCCCTCACACCAGCGTCTCCCTAGGTGCACCTGGGGGGAGGTGCTGGGACTGCGGGTTATGGGGGGGCTTCAAATCTGGGCTCTGGGGAGGGTGGGGAGAGAAGGCGGCAGTGGCGAGGGTCCGTCTCTGCCTCCCCTGGGCCGCGGTCCCTCTCACAAAGTCTCCCCGATATCCGAACGTTGGTTTGCAGCCCCTTCCCCTCTACATCATTTCCCCTTGTCCCTCCAAGCTGGAGACAGGCGGGGGGCCCCTCCTGAGAGAGCTTCCTGCCAGCTACTCCCCTCCCCAAATCAAGGCTGGCACAGCCCTCCCAGCTGGCCCCTGAGCCACACCACGGGTGTCCGGTGTCGGGGTCGGCGCCGCACTGCCGGTGTCCTGGGGAGACACTGCGATCTGCAAGGGCAGGAGGCATCTCACCCACCTTGGGCTCCTAGCACCTGGCGGAGGGCGGGAGGGGCCGCCTAGACGGAGGCCCGGGGAGGAGGGGTTTCGAGGACCTCAAAGCCTCCCGGGCTGTGAGGAGATTATGGAGCAGGTGGTGCATATCGGGTGTCGCTGGGGGGAGCAGGGAGCTCGGCCCGGGAGGGGTGACCCCCCGTGAGATGGGTGAGAAACTAGTGGCACCTCGAGACGGGTGATGAGGCCTTCCCAGGCTGAGTGGCGTCGGGAACCAGGGACGGAGCCACCACGGGCCGGTGGGGTGAAGGCCCAGGCGAGATGGGGGCCGGGGCTTGACCAGAGGCTGAGGCCGGGGCTGCCCCACCCAGGTCTGCCCTCGGGGCTCCCCAGGGCCAAAGACTTGCAGAAGGGGGCTCCTTGGCTTTGGTGGCCCTGGGTAGGGCAGCTAGGTGTCCCTCCAAACAAGAGGCCCCCAAACACTGCCCTGCTGGGAATTCGAGGGGGCGCTGAGCAGAGAGGCCCTGGGGAGCCCGCAGAGACCAAGGTGCTGAGGGACGTGCCGGCCGGGCTGACGCCCTTGCTCATATAGAGAAGCCCATACACAGGCTGCCTGGCCTTCTCTCTGAGGCGCGGCTCAGAGAGGGGCAGCTGGCTGCCCAGGCCACACAGCCTCCTCCACCCCAGAGGCTGGGGAGGGGCTGCCGCCCCCCACCCCTCTTCTCGGAGGCTGCCCCTCGGGGCACATGGCCCCATTGTAGGCAGCCTCTCTCCCATCAGCTTTGGGTTCCCAGGGGCCTTGGCTGTGGCCCCGTCTCCCCGGCGCAGGGCTGGGTGACCCGGAGGGCCCAGCAGCCCAGGGCGGGGCTCCTTGGGGCCAGCCTGCACCCCCCTCCCACGGAGCCCTTTGGAGTGCCAGCGGCTCTGGTTGTGGGGGCAGCCAGCTCCTCCGGGAGCCCTCTCAGGGCCGGCCCACCAAGGCCAAGAGGGCCACGGTGCGGGGCGTGGGCCAGGCCTGTCCCTACGGGCTTCAGCCTCCTCTGGGGGCACGGGAAGGCCTGCCGGCAGTGTCAGCCGCGGGGAAGCTGGAGCGGGCCTGCCTGGGAGGGCCTGTTATCACCCAGCTGAGGGTCAGTGCCCCCCTTTATAGATGGGGAGCTAGAGGCCAGGCCTGGGGTCTCACTCTAGGGAGGGGGTGGGTCAGAGAGGCCACAGCCCCGCCAGGGCCCAGCCTCTATCTTTCCTGGAGAGGACGAGCTGTTGTTCCCAGGCCTCCCCAAGCCCCCCCGTCCCCCACAGGCAGCTGGGCCTTCCCTCCTGGGTGACTGAGTGGTGGCAGCCTGGCATTGGCCCTGCTGTGCCCTCCACTCAGCCCTCCCTGCACCCACCCCCACCTGGAGTCCCCCTCCAGTCACCGACCATCCCACACTCTTCCCTACTCAGAGCCTTCCCTGACCCGGGAGCCCTCATCTTAGCCCATCTGCCTTGAACCTTCCCAAAACCTGGAGCCACCCTGGCCCCAGGGTCCTGCCCCACCCGGCTGCCCCTTCTGGGAGTGACTGCACTGGGGGAGTCAGGAGGAGCGGCCTCACATGTGGGGACACTGAGGCGGGCCCCAGGGATGTCACTGTCCAGGGCCCGCCGGGCCTTGGCTCTGACCTGGGGGCCTCCGGAGGGAGGAGGGAGTCCACAGAGGGAGGCAGAGGGGCCTCGGCCGGTGCTCTGGGCCTTCCCTGCTCCCATGGACTCCCTCTCCCTAGAGCTCTGCCCCTCCTCGCCTGCAGTCGCTCCCCGCTGATCATCTCCCGGGGGTCCCCACGCACCCCACGCTCAACTCTGTGCCTCTCCCAAACCCCCTCCCTTGGGCTCCCCAAGCTATGGGTGGACCATGTGGGCCTGTTCCTCCTTCACGTCCCGGCTGGGCCTCCTTCCAGACTCGAACCTGACGGTGCCTGTGCTGGCCTGGGCCCTGCCTGCTCTGCCCCAAGGGGGGACGCAGTGGGGGGACGCGGGACCTCCGCCCATCTCCCCACAGCTGCCCCACCTGCCTCAGTCCCCCGGGGTCTGCGGGCCCCTGGCCTCCTTGCCAGTGCTCTTGTTTTCCCATCTCCTTTGCCCACAACCCACTGCCTGGCTTTCAGGCCCCTCTAAGGTCGCCTGGGCTTCCCTGGGCAGCGGGGAACCCGGTAGGGTGTCTCCCTGGTTCGTGAGGCTGTGACCACCAGGACGGGGGTGCCTCCCCTGGCCCAGCCAGGCACGGGCACTCTCAGAAAGGGGCTGGGATGGGGGAGGCTGCTGGACCAGAGCCAAGGGGGTGGGGGTGGGTCCCCGCAGCTGCAGCCGAGCCCACACCCCCCCCGGGGAACCTCTCCCTCCTGCACCCCACCTACCACCCACCTGCTCAGAGCTGGCTCTGGGCTCTTTGTGCTCCGGCCTCCCTCACCCCCTCCCAGCTGCATCCCCAGCTGCCCCCGTAGTGATGAGTGACAGCCAGCACCCCGGCAGACCACGCGTCCGGGGCCAGGACCCCGCACTGCCCAGCCGACGAGGGGCACCTCCGAGCGGTGGGGGCGGGGCTGCCTCCCTCTCCTCCCCAGGAGGCCCACCCTCTGCCCTGGGAGCCTGCTCTGACGGGTGCATGGGGTGCCAGTCCCAGGAAGGCCTCTCAGTGGGTCATTTCCCTCCACTCTCTGTCCCTTCCTTCCCTCACGGCCTGTCACTCTGCAAGGGTCCACCCCGGCCATGGAGTGTGAGACCCCAGGGAGGCTGGGCACAAGGAGGGGGGGCCCGGCCTAGCTCCTTAGGTCCCCCGGCCACCTCCTGCCCACTGTGTCAGAGGCCTTGTGGCCAGGAGGGTCCCTGTGGGCCTAAAGGAGAAGTCCCCCCTCGATGGGCCTAGCTGGGCTGTCCCCGCTGTGGCCCCCATCCCTCAGCCAAGTCCGAGCCCTCCCCAGGCCTCTGAGCTGGCCTGTGGGCACCGCTGAGAAACAGGGGGCAGCCCACTAGCCGCCTGCAGGGGGCAGAGTCGAGACAGGACCAAGGCCTGAAGCCCCTTCTGGAACGGGCCCCGCGGGCAGGGGAGGAAGGGGGTGGGACAGCTGGGAGGGCCAGGCTTGGCCCAGGACAGGCACTGTCAGCAGTTCGTGGGGACTGGGGGTTGTGGAGGAAGGGGGGGCAGTGCTTCGAGTTGGGGGCCAGTAGGCAATGGATCCTGCCAGCAGGGGCAGCCCCTGAATGCAAGGACCCCCACTCAGAGCAGAGAGCCAGCGGTGAGCCCGCGGCTGCAGTCTGCGCATGCGGGGCAGGGTGGCGCTGGGCCCCCGCGGTGGAGCCTCACGCTGGGAGGGGGCCAAGCCCCACTCCCGCGCCCCCCGGGCTGAACCCTGGGCCTCAAGCGCGGAGCCAGAACAGACACAGGAAATCGCCTAATTGCATCTGCTCAGGAACAGCAAATCCCTTGCAGCTGCAGCGGCTGAGCTGGGGCCACAGGCGGCCGGCTGTCGCCAGCGTCCTGACAGCTCCGCTGAGCGTGCCAAGGGGTCTGGGCCTCTGGCCGGGGGCGCCTTTCCCAGGCCAGAGGCCCCCACCCCACCCCAAGAGAGCCACCCCCACCTCAGTTCCCAGAACTGAGCCCAGCTGTGGATCAGTGAGGGCTGAGGTCATGGGAGGGGGCCAGGAGGGGCCGCATTACTCACATCCTGGGGCAGCTGGAGGGGGGAGGAGGCGGAGGGAGGGAAGGGGCCTCGCTGGCTCCCAGTCCTGGGGCCGCTCGCTGGGTCAGGGGCTGTGGCTGGGGTGGCTTCTCCCAGCGTGGGGCTTCGGGGGGACACCGGGGGACCCCTACCCTGCACTCTCACTCTGCCCCCCCAAGCTCCCTGCCCAGGAGGGGGGCTCAGGGGGTCCTGTGCAGCGGCAGGAGCAGGGGGTGACCCTTGGAGGGGCCTCCGGGAGGATGTTCTCAGCAGATGAGCCTTGGCCTCTCCCAGGGCCGTTGTCAGGGAGATGGCAGGAAAACAGTAAACAGAGCTGGGGGGCTGGACCTGCCGCCTCGTCCTCACCTTGCTCCCCGTGATCCGCACGTGCAGGTCCCGTGCGTGTGTGCCTGTGGTGCGCGTGGTGCGGGGGGCCTGGGCCCACACGTGGAGTGTGGGTCTGTGTGCCTACGTGGGCCTGAGTGTGGGGCTCATGGAGGACATGTGTGTCTGTGTGTGCAGGGCGGCCGGGCCACGTGTCCTGGGAGCTGAGCACAGGCCTGCACAGGGCTCGGTGGCAGGGACACGTGGCCATAGGGTGAACCCAGGGGTCTCACCCACGTCCAGAACCCGGACACTGTGTGGTCTCTGCACCCTGCTGGACCGAGCCCAGGGCTTGGGGGACAGATCTGGGGGGCAGGAGAGGGCCCCTGTGTGGGAGAGACCCATGCACACCCCCAAACACCACACATTGGCTAAAACACTGAAACACAAACACATCGGGCAGCGTGGACACGTTGCAAGGGGAACAAAATGGCAGTCTCTTCCTCCCAGGAACCCTCCTGCCCCCCCCAAGGCTGCCAAGTGCTGGGGGGCACCTTCCCTCCACCCCACAGCCTGGGACCCAGAGCTGCCTTCCCACCCACCATTTGGAGAGACTGCTGGGGCTCGTGGAGAGGAGGGACCCCAGCCCCCCGATCCCCAACAACCCCGAGAGCACCCCAGGCTCAACCTTCCACACAGAGGGAGGCTACAGCCCTCAGCCTGGGGCCTGCAAGGGGTGCAGGGCTTAGGTGCCACGTGATGGGACCAGGTGTGGGGAATCAGGGGCTCCCTGGGGCCCCCGGGGGCGGGAGTGGGAGGGGGACGGGGGACTGGAGTGCGGAGGCCAGAGTCCCACGGCCGCAGCGGGGGGAGTGGGCCTGGAGCTGAAGCTGTGGAGGGGCCTGGCTTTTGTCTGAGAGGCTCCAAGGAGACTTAGGAGAGATTAGATCACGCTGGCTGCTGAGGCCCAGGGGCGGAGGCCCAGAAGATAGCGAGCTGAGAGCTGTGGGGTCAGGCAGCGGACACGGGCAGGAGGGGCTCAGACCCCGGGTGGGGGAGCAGTGAGCCCTGCAGAAGTGGGGACCCTGGGCTCCCCCGGAGCTGTAGGGGAGCCGGGTGGGGGAGCAGTGTGCCCTGCAGAAGTGGGGACCCTGGGCTCCCCCGGAGCTGTAGGGGAGCCAGGTGGGGGAGCAGTGTGCCTTACAGAAGTGGGGACCCTGGGCTCCCCCGGAGCTGTAGGGGAGCCGGGTGGGGGAGCAGCATGCCCTACAGAAGTGGGGACCCTGGGCTCCCCTGGAGCTGTAGGGGAGCCGGGTGGGGGAGCAGTGTGCCCTACAGAAGTGGGGACTCTGGGCTCCTCCTAGGCTGTAGGGGAGCAATGTAGGGGGGCAGTGTGCCCTACAGAAGTGGGGACCGGGGGCTCTCCCCAGGCTGTAGGGGACTGGGGGGGGCGGGACAGGGCCATGCCAGCTGAACACTGAGGGTCTGGGATCTTCTGGGCCAAGGCAGGGGTAGCCAGGCTGTGGACCCCCCTATCCCAGGCCAGCCCTGTGTAACCCTGAGTGAGGGGGGAGGTTCTTCTGTCTGGTGCTGCAGTGTGCCTCAGTTTCCCACCTGTGAAACAACCCAGAGAGACTCCACGGAGGGTTCTGAGAGGGTGGGGCAGTGTTGGACCCTCATCTGTGGGGTCAGACCCAGGTGGGAGGTACCCTCTTCTCTGAGTCTCAGGCCCTCTTGTGGGACCACTTTCTCCCAAGTCACCGTGCTCTTGGGAAGCGGGAAGGAGCACCCCAGCCATAGTGCTCAAGGTATGGAGGTGGCTGTCCAGCTGGGTCTGCCCTGCTTGAGCTCCTCCCCAGCCCTGCAGTGCCCTACTGTGTGGCCACAGCCCCCTGACTCAGGTGGGACCCAGGGCACCACTGTCTGGTGGCCACAGCCAGCTCTCTGAACCTCCAAGGCCCCTGTGCACGTCCTCCAGGGCCCTGCCCAAGGCCAAAGCCACACTGGCCTGTACCCTGGCTCTGATCAGGTCTGGGGAGCCAGGCTGGGAGTCCCCAGGTTCTCCAGGCCTGGACCTGGGGTCCCTCTGTCACCAATGCCTACAGAACCCCTGGACCTCCCTCTAGTTGAGGACACCTTCACACCATCTCACATGACCTCTGCCTTAAAGATGGGGAAACTGAGGCCTGGAGAGGGCCGGGCAGTCCAGCCCCTCACCAGGCAGCCCCGGTGTGGCCTGCTGGGGTACAATTGAGGTGTGGGCCGCGGTGTGACCATCTCTCTGTGTCCCCCAGGCTTGCCACACAGTGGAACCTGGAAGATGAGGAGGAGGCTGCCCGGGAGCGGCGAAGGCGGGAGAGAGACCAGCGTCTGCGGGACCAGGACCAGGACCAGGACCAGGACGGAGGCAGCCAGTGCCCTCTGGAGCCCCCGGAGCAAGAGAAGCTGTAAGTCGCCCCACCAGCTCACTTGGTCCCACACCCTGGGCGGAAGGGGGCACTGTGGGTCAGGCTTTACCCTGGGGGTCCCACAGCGATGAGATTGGAGAGCAGGGCAGGACTGCTGGGTGTTCTTGGGTGAGGGTCTTCATAACTCTGGGTGCCAGTGGAGCCTGCTGAAGCCGGGCCAGAGCCACATACAGCCCCTTTCCTGGGGTGTAGGCTCAGGCCA
Organism: Miniopterus natalensis; assembly: GCF_054644295.1. Lineage (NCBI taxonomy): Eukaryota > Metazoa > Chordata > Mammalia > Chiroptera > Miniopteridae > Miniopterus > Miniopterus natalensis. The sequence continues at coordinate 77,155,450 of NC_142091.1, read as the reverse complement.
CCCTGAGTGGTCCTGGCCCTTGCTTGCACGGAATCTGACCCCAGCTGCATGGCCCTGGCCCCCGAGCCCCCCGCCCAAACTCCCTGCTGCCGATGACTCATGCAGACTAAGTCCAACTTGGCCGGCCCTAGGCCGACTCGCTTCCTCCCAGGCCCAGGAGGCCTCCACGGCTGGGTTGGGCTGGGCTGTTTTTCCAATATCGCCCCCTTTCCCAGGCCTGTTTTGTTCCATTTTCTCCGAGTCAGCAGCTCTGGGCGGGGTGGGGTCCTGCAGCGGTCACGGCCTCTCAGGCCTGGACCTGGGTAGAACCAGCAGAGGCAGGGGGCAGGGGGAGCCCACCAGCACCAGAATCACAGGCTTGCAATGGGAGAAGGGGTGCAGGGGCTCACCCTGCTGCCCACAGAAGGAGCCTGGTGGGGAAAAGCCCTGGGGCTCAACGAGGAGAGCAGAAAGACACTGGCAGCCCACATGCAGGGACAAAGGCTGAGGGGGGAGGCACATCCCAGCTCTCAGGGAGCCCTAGACCGATGGGGGAGACAGCCCAGCTCTCAGGGAGCCTTAGATTGAGGGGGGAGGCACAGCCCAGCTCTCAGGGAGCCCTAGACCAATGGGGGAGACACAGCCCAGCTCTCAGGGAGCCCTAGACTTAAGGAGGAGACACAGCCCAGCTCTCGGGGAGCCCTAGATTGAGGGGGGAGGCACATCCCAGCTCTCAGAGACCCCTAGACTGAAAGGGAAGACACTGCCCAGCTTTCAGAGAGCCCTAGACCAAGGGGGGAGGCACAGCCCAGCTCTCAGGAAGCCCTAGATTGAGGGGGGAGGCACATCCCAGCTCTCAGGGGGCCCTAGACCAATGGGGGAGACACAGCCCACCTCTCAGGGAGCCCTAGACTTAAGGAGGAGACACAGCCCAGCTCTTGGGGAGCCCTAGATTGAGGGGGGAGGCACATCCCAGCTCTCAGAGACCCCTAGACTGAAAGGGAAGACACTGCCCAGCTTTCAGAGAGCCCTAGACCAAGGGGGGAGGCACATCCCAGCTCTCAGGAAGCCCTAGATTGAGGGGGGAGGCACATCCCAGCTCTCAGGGGGCCCTAGACCAATGGGGGAGACACAGCCCAGCTCTCAGGGAGCCCTAGATTGAGGGGGGAGGCACATCCCAGCTCTCAGAGACCCCTAGACCGATGGGGGAGGCACATCCCAGCTCTCAGGGAGCCTTAGACCAAGGGGGGAGACACAGCCCAGCTCTCAGAGACCCCTAGACCGATGGGGAAGACATAGCCCAGCTCTCAGGGAGCCCTAGACCAAGGGGGGAGACACAGCCCAGCTCTCAGGGAGCCCTAGACCAAGGGGGGAGACACAGCCCAGCTCTCAGAGACCCCTAGACCGATGGGGGAGACATAGCCCAGCTCTCAGGGAGCCCTAGACCAAGGGGGGAGACACAGCCCAGCTCTCAGAGACCCCTAGACCGATGGGGGAGACACAGCCCAGCTCTCAGGGAGCCCTAGACCAAGGGGGGAGACACAGCCCAGCTCTCAGGGAGCCCTAGACTGAGGGGGGAGGCACAGCCCAGCTCTCAGGGACCCCTAGACTGAGGGGGGAGACACAGCCCAGCTCTGAGGGAGCCCTAGACTGAGGGGGGGACACAGCCCAGCTCTCAGGGAGCCCTAGACTGAGGGGGGAGGCACAGCCCAGCTCTCAGGGAGCCCTACACCAATGAGGGAGACACAGCCCAACTTTTAGGAAATCGTAATCTCATGGGTAGAGACACCCTGTGTTGGGGAACCCTCCCTTAATGGGGTGAGGTGCAGCCTTGGCCTCAGGCACCTCCAGGCGATGTGGGGACACATCCTGCCCTCTGGAGCTCTGACAAGGGGAAGACCTGGCCCTGCTGTGCGGAGCCTCTGTGGCACAGGGTCCGAGAGGGAGGAGGCGGGTGGAGGTGCCCTGTCCTGAGCCCTGGCCCCGCTCGAGCCCTGTGCCCTTCTCTCCATCAGCCTGACGGCCTCGGAGGCCCCGGAGCCAGAGGAGGACGAGGGTTTCGGGGACTGGTCCCAGAAGCCAGAGCTGCAGCAGCCCCTTTGGGGACAGGGCCCGGAGAGGGAGCAGGAGGGCGACAGGCAAGTAGGGGTTAATGCCGGGAGAGGGGCCTCCAGGCAGGGGCTCTGCAAGCCCCCCACACATGCCTGAGCAATAGCCTCCGCTCCCCTTCCCAGCCAGCCCCCCGAGTTGGCCCCACGGCTGCGAGGGGGGAAAGGGGGAAAGGGAGGAAGAGAGCGAGACGGCGAGGCGGCGGCGAGGGGCTGCGGGAGCGGCGGTGAGGAAATCTCATTCCTGGGCTCCCCAGGGCCCTGGGCCCCATCCAGACCAGCTGCGGCCATGGTGTTGCCACATCAGCGCACATCTGCAGCCCACTTACGTAATGGAGGCTCTGGCCCCCGCGCCTCCCCTTCCTCCCTGGGGGCTGGCTGGCCTCCATTCCCACGGAGGGGAGCAGGTATTTCCAGATGTGCGGGCCCGCGAGGAGGCCTGGGGGACAAGCTTTCCAGATGTGCAGACGTGTTTGCTGGTCTGAACCGGGGCGGGTGGGGGTGGGGGCCAAAGCGCCCCTGGGCCCAGGGCTGGGGGCTGCTCCCAGGGCCTTGTGCCCCTCACCCAACTTCAGGGGCCTGAGCCCCTCTCTGGACTCTGCAGGCCGTGCTCAAGGGCCCCCCCGCCCATGTGCTCAGGGTCCCAGTTCTGCTTAGGAGCTCCAACTGGGGGGCAGGGTCTCCCTTTGCCTTGAGCGCGAGCAGACCCCCATCTCTCCCCACTCTGGGCCACCTCGGGGCCCCTCCAGGCAGCCTTGAGCTGTAGCTGAGACCCCTCCCGGGGCTCAGCTAGCTCTTCTCCATCCTGCAAGCCGCCTGCCGAGCTGGGGCCCTGGTCCTGGCTTGGCCTTCTGCCCAGCAACCCCTCCAGGCCCCGTTTCCCCCCTTTGCCTCTGCGAGTTGGGGCACGCTCTGCATTTCTGAAGCGGGGCTGGGGTCTGCAGGGTGGCCTGCCCTGCGCCTTCCTCCCCGGCCAGCGGCAGGCAGGCCACCATTCCCAGCAGCAGGGGGCGCTTTGGCTCTTCTGTTGAACCCAGGGCTCTCCTCCCTGCACCCCCACACCTGCCTGGCCCCGCGCAGGCACGGCGGCCACACCGCACTGAATGGGCCCTCTGTGTGCCTGCCGGTGGCTGGACCCCGGCCCACCCTGGGCGGTGGGTCTGGGTCTTGGTTGGCAGGAACACCAAGGGGCCTGAAATCATGGAAAAGTCGAGAATTTCCCACCTTCTCCAGGTCCAGTCCCACTCAACTGCAAAGCGGCCGGCTGCCAGCGGGCTGGCCTCCCTCCCCGGGGACAGCTCAACCAGCCCCTCTCCTCAGGGGTGCATCCTAGCGGGGACATGCTCTTGCCTGGCCGCCAGCTGACCAACCCCCAGACCACCCACAGACCCCACCTCACCCCCACACAACAGCCTTTTCCCTGAGGCCCACTGGCCACACATGGAGCGGGGCAGCCTAGGCTGTGGGGTGGACAGGGACAAGCAGGACACCGGCAGGGGCCTGTCCAGGCAGCCGGGAGGCGGGGTCCAGCCTCAGCGCATGGGTGGCCCTCAGTGGGTCTGGGGCATGGGCACTGCTCCCCAAGGGGCCCCAGGGAGAGGGGCTGGCTCGTAGGTCCTTGACCCCGCTTCCCCAGAGGGGCTGGGTCTCAGGGCACCTCGGCACTCCACTGGTCTGACCATCTCGTCTTATAGATGGGGAAACTGAGGAAGGGACTTGAACCAAGCAACCAAATGACCCCTGGTCAGACTGCGTCTCCCTTCCTCCCACAGGCCCTGTGGGAACCAGGATGGTGACCCTGTGAGCCCCGCCGGAGTCTGCCTGGAGGAGTTGCATCTGCAGCCCGGCTCGGAGCCCCAGGAGGAGACCGGCCGGGCCAGCCCGGGCCTGATGGGGGCCGAGGAGCCTGAGGAGGTGATGACGGTGTCCCTCAGGGTCCCGGCTGCATCTGTTTCTGAGGCCTGCTCCCTCGGTGGGCCTGCTGGGACCCGCCCAGAGACAGTGGGCAGTGTGTAGCCCCCACATTTTCAGAGGGTTGTGTGGCTTGAGGACTCTGCATGGTCAGCCCTGCTGCAGAGAATTCCAGAACCAAAGCACGTCAGGGCTGGGCAGGACCTGAGGCCCAGGCAGGGAGAGAATTGCTCCAGCAGGTCCCAGGTGGGGCAGGAGGGGTGAAAAGGGGGTGGTTCTCTAGGTCCCTAAGCTCAGATGTTTCATTCCTAGCACCAGAGATGTCAGCAGCCCAGGACACCTAGTCCCTTGGCCTTGGAGGAGACCACTGAACCAAGCTCACCCCCCTTGAGCCCCAGCATCAAAGTAGGTTGAGCACCAAAGCCTGCTGCCTTTCTTCTCTCCTCACCCCAGAAGCAGCCCCCTCAGCCCCGGGTCAGGGAGCACTCCTGCTCTTTCCCTGCCATTCCCCTGGCCCTCTGCCCCGCCTTCCCTCCCCACACCCAGCACCCAAGGGGAGCAGTACCAGGGCAGGGGGGGAGTGTGGGCCCTGCTTGGCTCCCAAGGCTCACGTCTCTGTCTGCCCCACACAGCTCATGGATAGAACCGAGTCCCTGAACCGCTCCATCAAGAAGAGGTATGTCTGGCTCCTCTCCAGGCCAGGACTCAAGGTCTCCAAGAGAGGTGGAGAGAGGGGTGGAGGCCCGGGGCCTGAGAGAGCTCTCCTGGGGCTCAGGGAGGGGTGTAGAAGCCTAATGAGGGTGCATGGGGTGTGACCCTTCTCCTACCCTCCAGTAACAGTGTGAAGAGGTCCCAGCCAGCTCTGCCCATCTCCAAGATCGATGAGAGGTTGGAACAGTACACCCAGGCCATTGAGGTACGCTCGGGCCCCCCGTTCTGTGGGGGCTCTCCTCTATTCATGCATCTGTTCCCTCTTTCAACCAACAACCCTCCATCCAACCGACAGGCCTCCATCCAACCAACAGTCCTCCTTTCAAACAGCACCCCTCCATCCAACAGCTCTCCTTCCAACCAACACCCCTCCATCCAACATACACCCCTCCATCCAACCAACACTCTTCCATCCAACCAACACCCCTCCATCCAACCAACACCCCTCCATCCAACATACACCCCTCCATCCAACCAACACTCTTCCATCCAATCAACACTCCTCCATCCAACCAATACCCCTTCATCCAGCTAACACCCCTCCATCCAACCAATACCCCTCCATCCAACCAACGCCCCTCCATCCAACAAACACCCCTTCATCCAACCAATACCCCTTCATCCAACCAACAGTCCTCCATCCAACAAACACCCCTTCATCCAACCAACACCCTTCCATCCAACCAACACCCCTCCATCCAACCAATATCCCTTCATCCAACCGACACCCTTCCATTCAACCAACACCCTTCCATCCAACCAACACTCTTCCATCCAATCAATAGCCCTCCATCCAACCAACGCCCCTTCATCTAACCAACACCCCTCTATCCAATAAACAACCCTCCACCCAATCAACACCATTCCATCCAACCAACACCCCTCCATCCAACAAACAACTCTCCATCCACCCCATGCTCCTCCAGCCCTATGACATGAGCAGCACGAGGACAGCCCCACATCTGTCTCGTGTCCCACGTCACCAGAACCGGGGTGTTTCATAAGTAACCGATGGAGGAACGCACATCTTTTCGGAGCGCCTTGCTCCTGCCTGCGTGGGGAACGCACTGCTGGGGAAATGCAGAGATGGAGGATGTCCTCTGTGTGCTAGAAGGTCTCTAATGGCCTCTCTGACGGGCCCCATGGGACTCCCCACTGAAGTGGTCTTGGCATCTGTCTCCTCTGTAGACTGCTGGCCGGAACCCCAAACTAGTTCGGCAGCCCTCCATCGAGCTGCCCAGCATGGCCGTGGCGAGCACCAAGAGCCGGTGGGAGACGGGAGAGGTGCAGGCTCAGTCTGCTGCCAGGAGCCCCTCCTGCAAGGTAGGACCCGTCCTATGGCAAGGCGGGGCTCCCGGGTGAGGCAAGTGTGAGACCGTCCAGGCTACATCGTGGACGGAGTCCTGGGACGTCCAGGGGAGCTGGGGTTCACCAGGCTGGCCCTGAGTGTGGAAGGCTGTGTGGGGAAAGTTGCCTGGCAGCGTGCAGGTGAAGGTGGGAGGTTCAGCCTGCCCTTCCCTGCCTCTCCCTGGGCTCTCATATAAGCAGGCAGGTAGGCAGGCCCCGGCCCCTGGCCAGGCTTCGAGCGCCCCGTCCCCTCTCTGCAGCTGTGCCGTGTCCCCCTTCTGCCCCCAGGATATTGTAGCTGGAGACATGAGCAAGAAGAGCCTCTGGGAGCAGAAAGGAGGCTCCAAGACATCGTCGACAATTAAGGTAGAGTCTAACTGGAGCTGATGCTGGTAGAACAAAGAGGAACCATTCTCAGTGCACCCGGGAGGGCTTCCTGGAGGCAACGTCGTCTCCCTTCGGCCATGCTCACCTTTGCCGTCGGTCTCCTTCCCCAACAGAGCACCCCATCTGGGAAGAGGTACAAGTTTGTGGCCACCGGCCATGGGAAGTACGAGAAGGTGCTGATGGATGAGGGCTCGGCGCCCTGAGCCTTCCCTCTGGTGAGTCCTGCGCAGCCGCCAGAGCAGGTTGTGTCGAGTGTGAAAGGGGCTGCCCCGGGAGCGTGGTGGCGTAGACAGGCCTGCTTGTCCATGTTACAGGCTGCAAAGGGGCCTGTGCAGGCCCAGTGCCCAGCCTCAGAGCTGGCCAGACCCTGGCTCCACTGGGTCCCCCCCATCTCACACCAAACCCCATTTCTTCTGCAGCCTCAGCCTGGTCAGCCACCTCTGAGGGGGGGGGGTCACACCTCCCTCCTAGGAAGGGGCCACAAGGTCCCAGTCGGGCTCCTCGGGCAGGTGAGGTTGCCTGGGACCGCTACAGGGCTGGTGTTGGAGGAAGTCAGTGGGATGTTGAGACAGAGCTGGGAGTTCAGAGCCCACCTGGTGGTGGGCTGAAGGTCTGAAAGGGGCCAGGACCTTGGTCTTGCTCTCCTGTCCCATTGGGGGCCTCTCTGGTTTCCACGGCCCTTCCCATCAGCTGGTGCATAGTCAGAAAAGTGACCCAGTGTGCTTTGGAGTGACATACTTTTATTAGTGGCCTGGGTCCCAGGATCCATGTACAGCACCCATTGTGCCCTGGGATGAGCAGGCAGCTGGCCCCCGCCAACTCTGCCCCCTTCCTGAGTCCTGCTCTAGCAGCTATGGCTGCAGGCGTCCCCAAGTCCCTCTGTGCCCCTCTCCCACCCACCCCAGAGTGGCCGCCCAGAGTGTGCAGGGGCTCAGCTCAGCTCCCCCTCCTTGGCTCCCTTCCTCCCAGGAGGCCCAGCAAGCACTGGGCACTGCCCAATCCCTGCCCACAGTGGACTTGGGCACTCTCCCTCCCGCTGCAAGCCCCCCACTCCACTCCCTCCAGTTCCCACACATGGAAACTGCCTCCTCCCTGCCCCACCTGCTCTCAGACTTGTCCCACATCCCTGGTCCTCGTGCTCCTGTCCACCCGACCTGCCCCTCCTGAGGCTCCCTCAGTCCTCACTGGCCCTTCCCAGTCCATGTGGCCTGCAACCCTCTTCACTGGCTGTGGCTCCTCTGTCCGCCTGCAGGCCTGGGCCCTGGGGCCGCCCCGTCCGGCCATTCACCGGAGCCTCCAGCCGGCCGCTGTGCGGTTGAAGTTCTTGGGCTGGGGGCCCAGCTCCAGGACGGAGTGGATGGTGGGAGGGGGCCGGGTGGCCACCTCTTGCAGCTTCCGGGCGTTGAAGCGGGGTCGGCACATAAAGGGCAGGCGGCCGAGGCCGGTCAGGGTACACACCCTGTCCCTGGGCGCTGCGGGGCTGCTGTGGGATTCGGCCACGGACATGCGGTACAACACAGCATCCCACAGCTTGGAGGCTCGGGAGGCAGGCGGCCGGGGGGCCAGGTTGGTGGGGGGCTGAGGGGCCAGGTTGGTGGGGGGCCTGGGCTCCGGGTCAGCGGGGGGCCTGGGCTCCTGGTCGGCAGGGGTTGTCTTCTCCTGCTCCGTTCGCTCGGGGCTCTGCTCCAGCCTCAGGAACGGGGCCTCTTCCGCCTCCTCCATCAGCTGCTTCTTGAGGCGCATCCAGCCGCTGAGCCGGGGCTTGGGGGCAACTTTGGGGACAGGGCAAGGGCGGGGGCCTGGCGGTGAGGCGGGGGACAAGGCCCCTGGAAGGCTAGAGACCTGCTTAGCCTCTGCAGCAGGGCCAGCAGTGGGGGGCTCCTCCAGGCGCTCAGCCGCGGGGGTCCCGAGGGCTGGCCTGTATGGCGAGGGCCCTGGTGAGCGATAGGTGGGGGCTACGGGCACCACGACTCGGGTACTGGCCTCTCTGGGCCCCGGGGCCTGGAAACCAGGGGGCGTCCTGGGCACAGGGGGTGCTTCAGGCCAGGGCCTGGCAGCCTGGGCTCCAGTAGGAAGGGGGTGGATGTGGGCAACCGGGATCAAGGGCTGGACTCCATGAGGGCCAGCGGCTGTGTCTTGGCACCGGCCGCCAGAACCTGCATCGGGGGCCATCTGGGGAGGCTCAGGGGTCTGAGCCCCCGGGGACGGCACCAGCTGGATGTGCACCTGGCTGATGTGGGTGTCACCTGCTGCGGGGGCTGAGATGCGGGCGAAGCCACTGGGGGACCAGGCGGGTTCTGGGGCAGGGGCCATGAGCAGGGGCCCTGGGGTCTTGACGTGGGTGGTCAGGCTCCTGTGCTGGGTGAGGCTGTGGGAGAAAGTGCACTTCTGCAGGGGTGATGTCACACGGCGGGTGATGGGGACATTGGGGGTGTGGGACAGGGTGGCCGCCATGAGAGGGACCTCGGTGGAGCACGGAGCTGTGGTCTCTTGGTCGTGGCTGGCCTCGCTCACGGGGGACAGGGAGGTGCGGAAGGCTCCTGGGGGGGCCGAGGGCCCACTCCCCATCCCTTTTTTCTGGGCTGCCTTTCTCAGAAGTTTCTGCAGACGCAGGTTGTCCTTCCCGGGCTTTGGTAGCAGGGGCGGTGGGGGCGCAGGGGGCCCCTGGGGGCACAGGCCCACCGCTCCATGGGGCACCGAGGCAGCCGAGATGAGCATCGTTGCACCCTGGGGTGGGGAGGGACAGCCGTCAGCCAGCCCTCTTCACCCCCAGGCCCCCTCCCGAACAACGGCCCCCCATCATTTGGGAGCGTCTGCCTGACCCTCGGTGCCTGGCCTCCTGCGCATTGGGCACCTGCCAGGTGCTCTCCAGGCAGGTCTGTCTGCTCCAGCGACTCTGTGGGCGGCTGCGCCATCACCAGGGTTAGAGACGAGCCTACAGAGGCCCAGTCACTGGTGGGTGATGAACGAGGGCTGGAGCACAGCTGCGGCCGGGAGACCCACGGGCCAGCTCCAAGTGGGGGGCACGTGCTGGGCCAGGCGCCCGCGAGGGCAGGAAGAGCGCCCGCCCGCAAACGCGTGAGGGGCGCCGTGCCGTCGCCGGCCCGACCACAGGCGCGTCCGCTGCGAGCCAGCGGTGAGGGTGGCGGCCAGGGGCTCGGGGCGCCGGGCTGCATCATGAGAGGTCGAGTGGCCTGGAGGTGGGAGCAATTTTCGCTGAGCTACGCTAAACGGGTCTTCCCGCAGACCTCCAGGCTCGGGTGGTCCCGGCCAAGCCGCCCGCCCGCCCTGCTTTCTGGGCGCCACGTGCTTGCAAGGACGTTGACAAATGGTGTCTGGGCCGAGCCAGAGGCCGCCTGTGTGGGGGAGGAGGGAGGCCCGGGGGCCGCAGGCTCTGCCAGGCAGGAGCAGAGGAGCCTGGGGAGGGGCCCGAGGGGTCTGCCCTGGGGCTCCATCTGGGCTGCTGTCTGCTCTGGGCGGCTGGGACCCCAGCCACCCTAGAACCCCAGGTCGGTGTCTGGGGGGCTGCCAGGCCAGCAGTGACGGGCAGCGTTGCCTGGGCCTTGAGTCCTGAGCAAGGCCTGGGGCGCCGAGCTCAGCCTCAGGTAGCCGACCTCCAGGGTGGAGGCAGACCAGGGCTTTAGAGACTGCAGCGGGGAGGCTGCTCCAGGTGGTGGGGGAGAGCTGTGTGGGCAGCGCCAGGGTGGCTACCCGAGAGGGGCTGCAGGCTGGGAGGGGCAGGGGACCTCTTGGGACCGCAGCCTAACGCTCCCACCCGCCTGTGTTTTCAGCGGTCCTGAGCCCGGGTGCAGGCAGGCGGCTCCCTCCACACCCCCATCCATGCTCCCGGGGAGAGTCCAGCCAGATGCCCACCCAGCCCTGCCGAAGAAGCCGCTCCCTATTGCCCGCCTGGCTGCCCATGCCCCTCCAACACCTGCCACTGCTGCCACCTCTGTCCCTGGACCTCCGACCCCTCTCCCCTCTGCTCCCAGACCTACCAGCTCTGCCTCTCACAGCCCCGAGGAAAGGGATCCTCACTGATGCTTGGCTAAGGGGACCAGCCCGCAGAGGCCACACACTCACGAGAAAGGGACGGCCTGTGCAGAGAGAGCGCAGCTGCCGGGGGACATCCCTTCAAGAGCCGCTGGTGCCTGTGCTGGATGCTCAGGCCCCAGGCCCTTCCCCCCCTCCTGCTTGCAGCCCCTTCATTTTGTGCAATAAAAGCTCTTTCCATGCCCCATGTGCTGGCCCTTTGCTGCTCACTAACTGGGGGATGGGCAAGGGAGCAGGGCTGGCCAGGTGGCAAAGGCGATCATCCCCTAGCTTGGTGGTGGGACTCGGACCTCTGGCCTCTGAATTCAGGCACCCTGTCCCTTCCCATGGCTTCTGGGATTAGCCTCTGGGATCTGAGGTATGTGGTGTCCTAAGTTGGGGTGGGGTTCACCCCTCCTCTTCCTGAATGCCTGTGATGTCTCCTCCCTTGACCGGCCTGATAGAAACTTCATAGCCACCAAAACAGTGTGCATCTCTGGTCTGTGTACCCCCTGAAAACAAGAGCTGCCTTGGGGTCATCCCCCATCCCAGTACCAGGTGTTGCTCAGTGAAGGTTCAGTGGATGAACAGGTGTCCGGATGGTGGATGATGGATGGATGGGTGGGTGTGTGGATGATGGATGAATGGATGAGTGGATGGGTGGATGATGGATGGATGGATGGATGGATGGATGGATGGTGGATGGATGGATGAGTGGATGGATGGATGAGTGGATGGGTGGATGATGGATGGATGGATGGATGGATGGTGGATGGATGGATGGGTGGATGGGTGGATGATGGATGGATGGATGGATGGGTGGATGGATGGATGGATGGATGGGTGGATGGGTGGATGATGGATGGATGGATGGATGGATGGATGGATGGATGGATGGTGGATGGATGGTGGATGGATGGATGGGTGGACAATGGATGGATGATGATGGATGGATGGATGGATGGATGGATGGATGGATGGATGGATGGATGGGTGGATGGGTGGATGGGTGGATGGATGGATGGATGGATGGTGGATGGATGGATGGATGGATGGATGGATGGGTGAATGGATGATGGATGGATGAGTGGATGGGTGGACGATGGATGGGTGAGTGGATAGATAGATGGATGATGGATGGATGATGGACGGATGGATAGATGGATGGGTGAATGGATGGGTGGATGATGGATGGGTGGGTGGGTGGATGGTGGATGGGTGGGTGGGTAGATGATGAAAAAGAGGAAGGAAGGGAGGGAAATAGACAGTGGGTGTGGGAATGGATGTATGAAAGTAAATGTGTACGTGGGTGAATGGGCACACGTGTGAAGTGGGAGACAGGGTGGGGATCCTCCCCTGCTCCCCCTCCTCTCCCCGGACCTGCACTGGGGTCTGACTTGGGCCCTGCTGCCCTCAGTGTCTGGGAGCCTCCCTCGCAGAGCTGGCCTGGACCTTTGAGGCTCTAGGCTGGGCTCTGCTCAGAGCCTCCACTTTCCGAAGTCTTCATGGTCAACATCTGCCAACCACCCAACAGACAGAGTGAACACGAGGGCTCAGAAGTGTTAAAGCTCAGAAAGGTCCTGGCACCTTTTCTCGCTCTGGCCCGCCTCTGAGGCCGCATCCAGGGGACACGGTGCCCTCTTTCCTCCTGCACTGGGTGGGGCACTAGCTGAAGACAGCAGGCAGAGGCAGCCTAGGCCCACATCTGGGCGGGGAGCTGGGACCAGGGTGGACAACCCAAGGGGGGAGGCGGGTGGGGTGGACGGTGCCAGGTAGGCCACCAGCCCTGCTGCCCTGACCCTCCCCAGCCCCTCTTGGCACCTGGCCCAGTGTGAGTATCGCTGCTGACGCCTACCCCTGCAGTGACCAGGGACCGGAGGTCAGTGCCTACCTATTACAGAGGCTGAGGCTCAGAGGGACCACTGCCCAAGGGGTAGCTGGCTGGGGATGCCAGGAACTGCCCCCCATCCACTCTCCTACCTGAGAGGCCTCATCCCATGCCTCCGCTCCACTGTTCTGGGCACCAGGGCTCCACACACAGGAGGAAGAGGGACCCTGATCAATGGACTGCCCAGAGCAACCTGTGTGGGGCACGGGGCTGGGACAGTGGTGTGTCGGCAGCTTGTAGCTGGGCCTGGCAGAGCCGGAGCCCATGGCCTGGCAAACGCAGCTCAGGCTGGCACCAGGCAATGTGCAAGCTCCTTGGGCCCCACCCCCGCAACCACACACACTGGTGCTGGGCCAAGACTGAGGGACCCCTGCCCTCCCCACCATCCTGGGGTCACCCCCAAGGACAGCTGGAACCAAGACGCTCAGAGGGCCACCCTGCCCTGGCTCGGCTTAGCCTCACCAACTTCAGAAGCCCACCCCCCACTATCCCTGGGCTGGGCCGAGGCCATGCAGTCAATTCTCACACTCTCCCTGGAGTGAAAGTCCCCACTGCTGCCCAGGCTGGGCCACCCTGTCCCCTGCTTCCAGTGCCCTCCCTGCCCCGGCCGAGGCCCCTGCCCTGCCCCCTCTCCTCCCACCCCAGCCTGGCCAGGATGGGGGACGGGTGTGGATTACCTGCCGCAGGCCCTCAGCAGCCGGCCGTCTGTCCAGCAATGTCCACTAGTGTGCCCTGCTGTACCAAGGGCCTGGCGCCTGAGGGGGAGGTCACTGATACCCAAAATAAAACCTTCCCTGTCCCTCTGACCTCAGCGCCCGCTCTCTGGCTTAGCCAGAATATGGGGAGCACCTGCCAGAGGCCAAAGCCACTGAGCGGGCAGCCACCCTCCTCTGCTGGCCGAGTGGGGCCACTGCAGGTGTAGCCCCTGGGAGCACCCTGGGCCTGGCAGGGGGTAGGGTGCAGCCCGCAGCTCCCCAGAGTGATGACCCCGGGGTCTGAGTGGGGCTGGGTACATAGGGCTTCCCAGGCCGACCTATAGACACGGCCAGCTGCCCCTGACGCTGTCCCGTGTGTGTACCTGCATTGGTGCCTCTGGGGAGGTCCTTGGGTCTCTGTTAGCAGAAAGAGGAGAACCAGCCTAAGAAGGGGTGGTACCCCCACCCCTGGGGAGACAAGCAGGGGGGTCTATGAGCCATTCAGGTGTGTGCAGAGAGCCCACTGGACATAAAGTGGGCCCAAAGTGGCCAAGGGTCAGGACTGCATGTGACCTACCAAGCCCTTGCCCATCCCAAGACCTGGACAGGTGGAGGCGAAGGTGTCAGCAGGGCAGGGATGTCCCCAGCAGCTCCGGTCTCTGGGCTTCCCACTGCCGGGCACTGGAGGGAGGTGGGCAGGGCAGGGGCTCCATCTGACTGCCCTTGCTGTGTGACCATGGGCACGTCCCTGCCTCTAGGGTCCCTGGGATTTTGTCCAACTTGCAGGGATTGAGTGAGGTGCAACTAAAGTCTTCCAGGAGCCTCTGAGAACCCAGAGTGGGGTGGAGCAGGTGGAGCTGGGGCAGGTTAACTCCCCGGGGCAGCTCAGCCTCACATCCCTGCCTCTAAGGTCCAGAGAGAAGGGACCTCATCCGTGTCTCCCAGGACCCAGCCCTGCCCTGGGTGCCAGCCTACCAGCTGTTGCCCTGAACCAGCTCATTCCACGGAGCCCACATCCGCGCTTGGTGGGCCCCTTATCTGAGCCCGGGCGTCTGGAAGGAGGTGCCAGGCTGCTTTCACCTACTCCGTGCCTTGGTTACTCTAATATGGGAGCTTGTGGCCTCAATGGTCAGCGTGGGGACGACCGGAGGCCCAAGCGAGATGTCTACTGGTTGGATGGTGTTACCTGGAATTCCAAAAAGAAAGGCTGGGATCGGTGGCCATTGTGAGTGGCACACTGAGCCCAGTCCTTGGGAGAGAGGCCTGAAGGGTCTGGACCCCGAAACTGGGAGATCCCGGCTGATGGCAGAAGGGTGGCCCCTGGCCCTGGGGGGCACCAGCCAGAGGGGAGATGCCAGCTCCCAGTGGCTGCTTGTTCCCTCGCCTGTGTACTCCCCATTCCCCAACGGCATGCACCCAGAGGACCCAGTCAGCCTTGGTGAGGCCTGGACGTGAGGGTCCTGGCTGAGGATTCCAAGTCCTTCACCCCATGGGGGTCTCTAAGCCCCGGCCACCTCCTCTGATGGGGGGCAGGTGGGCTGGGGACAATGCGCAGTGTAACCCTTTTCCTGGGCAAAGTGCACCCCACAGTTACCTCGAACACAGGGGCACCTGGGCTGGGGACCCACGAGGCTGGCCCAAGGAGCCAGGGTCCCTGGGGCCACCCAATACCCTCCTTCATCCCCCTCAGCCATCAAGAATGTGCCCGCTGTCGCTGTCGGGGGAGTAAAAATAGAAGCTGACACCTCCTGGGGGCGGAGGGCGGACTGTCTCCTGGGCAGATGCTTCCCCATCCTCACCTCCTTGGGCCTCCTCGGCTATTCCTATACTTGGTAAGGGACCCGCATGGGCATGGCCCGGGCCACCCAGCCCTTGGCCAATGGGCTGCTGCGAAAGATCAAATGTCACTATAACATAAGGGTGTGAGGCCGGGAGGGCAGCGCCTGAACCGGTCCTGTCCTGTCCACAGGGAGCTCCAGCCCTTTCTCCGGACTCCGTGCAGGTGGGTACGGCCGGAGCAGTGGCCTGGGCGGCGGGGCCCGGTGCTGAGGGGCCGGGACGCCACACCCCACGCATCTCAGTTCTGAGCACGGCAGCCCCCAGGACGGCATCCCCAGGGCCCCCGGGGCTGAACCCAGAAGAGGCCGTTCCACATCAGAACACGGGGCAGCGGAGGCCCGAGGAGGAAGGGGGGGGCTTCTGGAAGGTCCATGGTGGGAGGGGCCGTCCCCAGGCCAGAGCTGGAGAGAGCTGAGGGTTCGAGACCAAGTGGCCAGGAGCGGTGGGTTCCCCCCCGGGCTCCACGAAGCCGAGGGCCCCTTGGCCAGCTCCTCCCAGGAGCCCGGGGCTCTGGGCCTCAAGTGGCCATGGCCATGCCGCCATTTGTACAGATGACAGCGAATTTCCCCCAGGAGCGAGCCCCTAGGCAGGCGGTTAGGACCCAAGGACAGGATGGAACAGGGCTTGGGCGGGGGGAGGGGGGACGTGGTCAGGGCCCCACAGCAAGTGAGTGGCAGGGCCTCCTGTGCCCCCCCCCCAGCCACGTCTTGTCACCTGGGAAGGAGGGTGAGCGTCTCCCAAGGAACGCTGACCTCACAGGCTATTTTCACCCCTGTCCCTCCGAGGGCAGGACACTAGGTGGACAGCTGGCTTCCTCCTCAGCTGTCCAAATGCCATCCCCTGTCCCCAAGCACACACCCCACCCTCGGCCCCTTTCCGGTGAACAGGACATGAGGGGCACAGAGCCGCCCGTGGGGTTGCCGTCAGCCCTTCGCTGGGTGGAGGTGCAGGAGCCCCAGGGGCCTCAGTTTCCCCGCTTGGAGGGGGGACTTTGCTGCCCTCTCACTGCAAGGGACCCCTAGGGGCACCTTGACTGGGGGTTCGGGAGCCCAGAAGGACAGAGGAACTCAAGCCGGCCTGGGAGACCAAGGGGGGGACAGAGCGGGGAGGCCTGGCTAAGACCTGAGCCGGCAGCTGCCCCGTAGCCCCCCTCCCGCCGTCTTCGGTTTCTGGGCAAAGGAGTCTTGGCTGATCTGGGTGCCTATTTCCAGATACTTCAGCTGCCACTGGCTCCTTAAAAATAACCTGCGCCCAGGCTCGGGCTATGACCGCCCCCCTGAAGGAGGCTGACAGGTGTTGGGCGCTGCCTGGGTGAGAGGTGGGCACAGCAGGGCGAGGCCCTGGCTCTCGCTGACCCTCCAGAGCGTGGCCCCAGGGCCGAGGCTGGAAGCCGGGGGTCCGGGGGGCCAGGGGAACAGTGAGGCCCCCGGCTGTGGATGAGGCCGGAGGTTGTAACTGGAGAGAGCAGTGGGGTCGGGAAGGGACGTGGGGATGGGAAGGGCCCCGCCGCCCGGAGGGGTTCTCAGAGCTCCGCCAGTTAATGATGCGTGGAGCTGAAATTGCTCTGGGAAAATCAACATTCCTGACCGAGGCTTTGCACAACTGCTCCCACCTTAGCAATGCGACGTGCACGCATTTTTCGGTGATGAACTCGTGTTTTTCTTATAGAAAGCTCCCCGGGGGTGGGGGCCACAGCTATTGTCTTCAAGCGAGCGGTAATGGGCGGTCACGCACTGGGCCGTTTGAATCCCCCGGCCGGCAATCTCGCGCAGCTGCGCGGAGCGTTCCCAGGCCCCGGCCGCCCCGGGCGTGTGCGGCGGCCAGCTCACCGGAAGACGGTCCTCGAGCGCGCTGGCCCGGGGCCGGCCGCACCTGGACACGTGCGGCCCGGGCAGAGCTCCCTGCAGACACTGACAAACTCAAGAGCACGCGCAGGGCCTGGGAAAGCGGGCGGGGGAGCAGGGGGCTGGCGGGACGGGGCTCCCCCGCTCGGCTCTGCAGAGCACGTGTGTGTTGGGGGGGGACACATAGGGAAACGGCCCCCGAGCTTGGAGCTCGGGCTGCTGCCTGGTGGGATGAGGGAGAGACAAGGAGACAGCGTGTGCACCCCTGTGATTTGGAAAGAGGGCCCTGCAGAGGGCTGTGGGGACACGCAGGGGACCCCAGGCCCTCGTAAGAGAAAGCGGGTCCGTGCAGGAACCCGTGGGTCAAAAGGGAGCTTGGAGCTCACACCAGGAACGCGGGCCCTTGTGGGGGTAGTGGGGCGGGAGGACCAGGGAGCCCCCACCTCGGCCCAAGGCAAGACCACCAAGAGGTGTCAGCAGAGCGGGACTGCTGTGTCCAGGGCAGCCTGGACGCCGCTCCCTGGCCTGGGCGAGCAGACCCTCCTGGGGGAACCCCGTGGAGCATTTCTCCCGGGCGGGGGGCAGACTCTCCCACCTTCCAACATCCCATCGAGCGCTGGGTTCCAAGCTCCAGGCTGGAGCCAGGGCAGGAAAAAGGGGGTGGTGTGGGTCTAAGACTACAGATGTGCCCCCACACACCCAGCCTCTACCCACCCCAACACCTCTGGACCGAGGCAACTCTGACTCGGGTCTTGGTCTCCCCTGCAGAAGCCGCCCGCCACCATGTCAGACGAAGAAGTGTGAGTAGCAGCCCCAACAGCACCCGAGACCCCCGGGCCTCGGCTGTGTTTGTGAGACCCCCCCCCTGAGCCGAGTAAAAGCCCCTCACGCTCTCCCCCTCTCTCCCCCACAGCGAACAGGTGGAGGGTAAGTGTCGAAGCCACGACCTCTGTCTGCGTGGCCCCCGGGGGAGCACTAGTCCCACAGAGGACACACGTCTCTCCTTGGGGACCCCGGGCTGGCAGCCCTAGATTTGCCCCGTTCAGTGGGCCCCAGATCAACACCCCTCTGAAAAGGGGCTCCTCACGCCTGCCCCCTGCACCCAAGGTCTCCTCCTTCTCGAAGGTGACATCCCTGGGATGTGGTCCCACCTGAGCCCAGCCCTGTGCCCTGCCCTGCCCTGCACGCCACCCAGCCCGCTCTGCAAGGTTGCGGGGGGCAGGCTGGTCCCAGGAGCTCCGCAGGCCCCAACCGCTCTCTGCCCTGCTCCCCAGTAGGACAGAGGCGCCGGGGGTCCCAGACCCTCCCCGAAAGCCGCTGTCGTCCCCAGAGGTTCCTCTTCCTCTGGCACCGGTCCTGCTCCCTTCCCGGCCAGCCCTGGGGTGGGGGTCACCCCGCTAACAGGCTCCTGTCCTTTCTTATCCCCCCTTCCAGAGCAATACGAGGAGGAAGGTGAGTGCACAGCCCCCGGAGGCCCCCGCCTGGGCCTCCCTGTGAACCCGGGTCCGCTCCATCCGCTCGGCCCGGGAACCCCGGGGCCCCTTGGAGCTCGACAATTAACCATCCACCTTCCTCACCATTAATTCCCATTTGTGGTCACGGCTAACTTCCCATCTCTTTAACTGATTAATAGACGGACACTCATTAATCATTCATTAATCTTTCACCCTCGAGGAGCCCGTGCTGTGTGCAGTTAGGGGGGCCGGCCAGTAACACTCCCCCTCATTAACATCGAGGGCCTGGCTCGCAGGCCCTGCCTGCGTCTCTCCCCCCGTCTCTCTGTCTCTCTCAGCAACCCCTTCCCCCAGCCCCCTGCCCTGTATAACCTTCGGGTGGAATCCGAAGCCCCCTCCCTCGTGCCACCGTGGGAACCTCCGGGTCGTGCCCAAGCAGGCGCACCTGGGAACGGTGCGGAGAGGCGGTTCTCAGGCTCGGATGGGAGGCCCTCGAAGGCCCTGGCACCCGCTCAACCTTGGGAACGCTTTCACGCACCCTCACGGGCAGGGCTCTGCTGGGAGGCCTCTGGGTGCTATGTTTTGAAAATATTTTGAAAACACTTGGCTCCCCTGACAACGTGAGCAAAACACTCTTTTTTTTTTTTTTTTTTTGCTGAAAAGGTGGAAAGACTTTCTGAGCAGGAAACGTGGTCCCAGGGGCCACCTCTTTCCTGGACTGCAATGCGGCCCGTGGGCAGGGTCCCCTGCGTGCCCAAGACACCCCCGGGTGGCCATTACCTTCAGTCACATGCCCCAGCCAGGCCGACTTTCTCCCCGGGGCCGGTGTTCTCTCGTAGCTCGAGGATTTTGTCCCCTTTTTTCAATTCTGGGACCCGCAGAGCAGGACTAGCCAGGCCCTCGGTGGACACGCACCTCAGTGCCGGGAAAGGCGGCAGGCCCCCAGGCAGAGAGGAACTCGGGGCCCCCTGGAGCCCGGAGGAGGGGGCCCCGCAGAGGCAGGGTTGAGGCTCGGGGCTCCGAGCCCCGGTTCGTGCCAGCCTTTCCCTGCCACCCGCTCGCCCCACTAATGACTGTCTATGCTTCTCTCTCCTTCTCGGTCCCTGCTGCCCTGGGCTCAGAGGAGGCTCAGGAGGAGGCCCAGGAGGAAGGTGAGTAAGCTGGGTCCGGTGCCTTCCTCCAGCCCATGTGCCCACTGACCTTGGCGCTCTCAGCGACCCCACCCCTAAGGACGTGCAGTGTGCTCCCGGCCTAACCCTCTCCTCTCTCCTCCTGCCCCGTGTCCGGTGCCTCTCCGCCCGCAGAAGTCCATGAGGAAGGTATGAACACACAGGACTTCTGGTCCCCATGTGGGGCCCGGGGCCTGGCTGGAGCCCACGCAGGGGTGGGGGCGAGGGTCCAGACATAGCGAGGCACCAGCCAGCCAAGGGGCCCCCACATGTGGCCCCCAACATAACCCACTAACCACAGCCAACGCTTGACCAGACTGGGGAGACCCTGAGGGCTGGGAAGTCCCCTGGGTTTGTCACTGGAGGGCTGCTGGACCAGATGTGAGATGAAGGCTGGCTCTGAAAAGAGCCCCCTGCCCCAGGGTGGGCAACTGAGAGTCCACATGACCTCTGACCCCCCACCTGGGTCAGGGCCCAGGCCAGATCTTGGGTGAGCAGAGAGCCACGGAGGAACAGCCCCTGCAGCCTGGCCTTGGAGTGAGGGCTGTGCCCCCAGCCAGTGCCACTGGCCCCAAGCAGGGACCCTTGTCCCTCCACCCCTCCAACCCGCCCCAGTGGGCCCATCCATCCTGGTGCCTGGTGCCCCCCGCAGCTCAGCCCTGAGCATGGCCTCTGTGCCCCGCATAGGGACCCTCCCAGGGGCCTGAGGACAGGCAGGAGCCCCAATGTCCCCGTGACCAGAGCAGTAATGTCATAACAGCAGCCAGAGCCAGGGGTCAAAAACGCCACCCTGCAGTCTCAGTTTCCCCGTGCGCGAGGCAGGGCTAGGCCTGGGGTGTGACAGCTCCCAGGGCCAACGCTGACCGTATCCTGCTCGCCTCCCGCATGCTCCCCCCTCGGCCTCGGCCACGGCCACTGACCCTCCCGCGCGGTGACCGGCTGTGTCCATTAACCTCGGATCCTTTCTCCTTTGACCTCTGACCCGCGTCTTGCCTCTCGGTCCTCGCCCTCCGCCCTCCTTAGCCCCCGAAGCTCCCGAAGCTCCTGAGCCAGGTATGTGCCGGGACCTCAGTCCCATGTGGGCGCCTGAGCGCACGTGGCCGCCTGTGGGTGGAGCAGGAGCCCGGCCCTGAGGCCGCGTAACCTACTCACAACGTGGTTCTGGCCCCTGCCTCTGCCTTCCCTGCCCTGCCCTGCCCCTGCCCCGGCCCTGCCCCGGCCCGGCCTCTGCCCCGAGTCACAGCGGCTCTTTCCCCTCTCTCCCCACATGCGGCGCCCATGCAGAGGAGGTCCAGGAAGGTATGTCGCTCCCCTCCGAGCCCGGCCCGCTCCCCCCCATCCTGTCTCTCCCTCCCCGCCTGCCCGCCTGCCTGCCTGTGTGACTCTCACCCCGTTGCGCTGGGCTGGGACAGAGTGGGGACAGGTCGGGCCTCGAGTTCTGGCTCATGCAGCGCTGGCTGGCGGGGTGCAGGCTTCCTCCTGGCCCCCCTGGCAGGGAACACGCAGGGGTGGGGTGAGGCCCTTCCCAGGCCACCAGCAGGGAGTTGGGGGTGGCCAGTCTCGAGGCCAAGCCTAGGGTAAGGTCTTGGGAGGATGGTGCTGGGGCTCCCTTAGGCCCCCTGGATCTGCCAGGGTGGGGTGGGGAGGAGGGGGCAGAGGCAAGGCAGGTGGCCTATGCCCTGTCCCAGATGGCAAACCGGAGCGGGGAGGGCAGGAGGGCGGGTGGGGGAACAGGGAGGCGAAGCATGAAGTCGGGCTGAGGCCCGCGGTGGGGATGGCGGCCCCACGCCAACCAGGGCACTTGTGTGAAACTAAGCAAGCGTCAGGTCCCAGCGACCCGCCCGTCCCCTGGGTCAGAGCCAGAAGCGCCCAGGCCGGAGGAGCCCCCGGCGGGGAGGGAGCTGTAGGTTCCAGTCAGGGGCCCAACGTGGACTTTTTTTTGCCCCCCCCCCATTCACATGATTGCTCGGTCAGGGTTCTGGGGGCCTCCCAGCTGGGCCTGAACCCCAAGCATGATGTCTTCCCCTCCCTGGACTCAGAGAAGCTGCCTCTGAGACAAAGGGGCGTTGGGTGGTGGCCGAGCAGGCAAAAGGCGTCCCGGGAACAGGATGCAGGAGCTGTCAGGTCACCAGGCCACCCGAACCAGGCCGAGGCAGTTAGACGGGAGATGGGGTGCCAGGATGCTGCCCGGGGAGCTTGGCCGCACGAGCGTTCTCCCTCCAGCTCTTGGCTGGCCCCGCCCTCCCAGACCCCAGACCCTGGCCCAGCCAGGCCCCCACAGAAAGCCAGGCGCCCTGAAGCTCACTTCCGCTCCTCCCCAAGCCCCCCTTCTGCCCCTTGGCCAGCTTTTTGCTCCCCGAGTGCCCCTGCCACAGGCTCAGCTCCACAGCTCGCAGCCCGGCCCAGGGTGCTGGTTGAGGGTGCACCAGGCCCACCTGCAGAGGCCTTTGGCTGGTTCCTAAGTGACCCGAGTGATCCAGGAGCTGGGGGCACACGAAGGGGGTATCTGCCCAGAGCACACACAGGACAGGGGCTGGAGAGGCTGGATCCCCCACCCCACTCCCAGAGGGGCCTGCTGGCTGGGGCCAAGGGCAGAGGAAGGAGCTTGGTGGCCAGAGGTGGTTTCGCAGCCGGGCTTCTCTGCCCTGCAGGCCCCAATAAAGGGCCCCCGGTAGGAACAGAGGGCCAGGCACCAGGTGCTGCCAGACTGGCTTCAGGCCCCCTGCTGAGGCCCGCCCAGCCAGGACCTCCGGGGCCCTGGGTGGCGATGGTCAAAGGAAGTAGCCCCACGTGAGGGTACCCAGGGCAGCCCCGGCAGCTCGGACCTGCAGGCCCCGGGGTGGCGAGGCAGAGGTGGGAGGAAAGGGAGGCTCCCCGAGGTCAGGGGCAGGCTCCCTGGGGACACAGCGGCCCCCACCCTTAGGGGTGAGCAGGCCCAGGCTCAAGGCCCTGGGATGCACAGTGGACATTCCAGCCTCAGGGGGTATGGCCCTGGCCGGAACCAACAGGCCCCAGGCGCCGACCAGCTCTTTCAACCTGATTGCTAGACCCACTGGGTTTCAACCCAGCAAAACCCAGCAGTGAGGCCCCCAGACCCGCCCACCCCCAGCGCTGAGGCCACCCTGGGGGGGAAGCTCTCGGCTTCCCAAGGTAGGCCCTGCCAGCCACCGAGGAAACGCTCAAAACAGCCAGCGGCCAGCACCCACCAGGCCTCCCGGGTGCGTGGGGGTCTCTCCCAGGCCACCCCGGCCCCACAGCATGGCCACACCCTGCTCCTGCACCCCCTCCCCGGATGGCTGAGGGCACTAATGGGGTGCAGGCCTGCCTCCCGCGTCCTCCCAGGCCCGAGTCCTCGCCCCGCCAACGCCCGCAGCCTCGCCGGCTGGCTTTTCTCTTGCATGTGCGCTTTTGCCCAGAAGACGCCGCGGAGGTGGAGCGGGAGGAAGAGGAAGGTAAGGGCCCCGGTGCCCTGCGGGGGTGCCCACGAGAGGGAGAGGACGGGCCTGCCTGCTGCCCGCTGCCCACTCGGTCTCCCTCCGAGGGACAGGCCGGACCGCTTGGCATGGCCATTGTCACAGGCTTGGCTGTGGGGCCTCACAGGCGCCGTCCCCTCCAAGCTCCTGGAAGGGACAGAGGGGGTGGCCTCGGGGACTGGCCAGCAGGCCGGGAGCCTGGGCGAGGGCTGCTGGCTCTCCCCCTCCTTCCTGTCTCTGCCCCTCGGGCCAGACCTTCGCTTCTCGTCCAGCTTCCTGCGCTGACCCCTGCCTCTCGAAGTCTCCTTGACCCCCGAGTACTTCCCGCTTCTGCTCCTTCCGTCTCTCTTTCACCCCTTCTCCCTCCTCGTGTCCTGGTCCCCCCACCCCAACTCTCCTCCTCGGACCCCACGGGGACTTCTGCGGGCCCAGAGTGGGGACAAGACCCTCTTGTCCTGTTGGGTCAGTTGGGGGGGTGGCCGGCTCAGCTGGAGAGAGACCAGGCCGGAGCCCAGAAAGCCCCCAGCGAGGTGGACCCCAGGGCCCCGTGGGCAGGAGTGGGCCCCCAGTCTCACATGGTCTCTCTCTCCCCTCTCCCCACGCTGGCTGGCGCTGTGGTGACCAGAGGAGAAGCCGAGACCCAAGTGAGTGTGGGACCCGGGCAGGTCTGGGTGCAGGGTGGGAGGGAGTGGGCCGGGTGTGGGGCCTGGGACCTGTGCAAGTGTGCGGGCTGGATGGGACCGAGGTCACGCAGGAAACCGACACCCCCAGAGCTGGGGCCTGGGGGCCCGTAGAGGGAGACACTGCGTTAGGCCCTGTGAGGCATGAGTTGGCCCCTAAAACCCCAAGAGAAAGACTCCACGTCGCTGCTCGGAGGTGAACATTCCAGGTATCTGTCGAAGGCCTTCTGTGAGCAGGGGATTATCCGGGGCGGCCGGTGCCTCCCCCAGTCGGGGACCGGACCCCACCTAGCGCAACCGGACTCTGGCGTCCAGTTGGGTACAGCTCTGCCCTGGGTCGCCCAGTGTGGGCAAGGGGACTTCGGGCAGGAGAAAGCTGGGTCCAAGGAAGGAAGGGAGACAGGGAGCTGGGGGAGAGGGGCACAGAGAGGGAGAAAGGGGGCCCCACGGCCCTCCACTTGCCCTCCCTGGACCCCCCTTATGTTCCTCCTGTGTTGTGGGGTCTCCCAGGACCCGAGATGGGAAAGAGACCCAAAAGCGGGGTTCATGGGAGGAGGGTCTCGCCCCTGAGACCCACTTTGGAGCAGCGGCAAGCCCAGACCAGGCTCGGTGACCTCTCGATGCCCTGGGCCCTCTGAGCCCCTCGGGCCGGAGCCACGTCCCGGTAGGGAGGGTCCCTCCCTCCTTTATCGCATCTGCGAGCGAGCAGAGATGTTTTTTTAATCCGAGTGTTCTGACTTCTCTGTGCGATAAGCAGGTCAGCCCACAGCCCTCGGTACGTGACTGCACGTCCGCCCCGTGTGCTCTGCTGGAATGCCGGGCGCCCCCACGCCCGCGCGGGCTCCCACCGGGGGCGGCCGGGCCCCCCGGAGGAGCTCGGAGCCAGCACTTTCCCATCCCCGCCACTTTATTTGTCAGCAATTTTAAGTAAAGCTGCCGGATCACAAGATATTTTCTAGTTTTAAAAAAATGTTTGTGTTTTCATTATGAAAATAAAACACCTCATTAAAGAAAATTTGGAAAATACATAAAAGTCCACTGAAGAAAGAAGAAGAAAAAAAAATCATCTATAACTCCCACCCAGCCAGCCAGACTGCGGGAAAGGGGGGTGGAAATGAAAAGCCTCGTTTCTTCCTGCTCTTTCCATGCATTGGGCTCGGAAAAAAAGATCTAAACCCCCGAGCTGTTTTTCAAACCCCGGGCTGTCTATACAGCCTTGAATTCTGCTTTCTTTAAAAATGTAGCACCATTCATAAGTATTTTTCCATGTTTTTACATAGTCTTCTTAAATATTTAGAATGGCCACATAATATTCCATCAATTGGAGAAACCATAATTTTCCTAAGCATTCCTCTGGCGCAGGACCTGCCGGCGTCCCCCAGTATTTTACTATCATAAATAACACTGGGTGGGAAGCATTTTCTGTCTCTCGGGTTATTTCCCTAGGCCCGGTTCCCAGAACTGGAATTAATGGGTCAAAGAGTATGAACGCTCTTAAGGTTTTCGGCGCCCCTGCCAAATGGCTTTCCGCGAGGGGCCTGCCAACGCGGTCTCCTACGTGGACGCGAGCGGGTCTGCGCCCCACACCGCTGCGCCCCGGGGAGCGCTGATGGATGAGAAGGGGCCTCTCAGGGCTGTTTTCCCTGCATTCCTTTGATTACTGCAGGCCCAGCTCCCCCCGGCTTGTGAACGGGCCTTCTTTCTTCTCGGGAATCGGCGGCCGATGGCCTCTGCCCATTTATCTAACGCAGGCAGGGCTCTGTTTTCTTAATCGTCCGTTTGCATAAGGATATAAGTCTTCTCTGTATTTGCTGAAAATATTTTTCTAGTCTGGATTGGGTTTTCTTCCCCCCTCACCCCCCACCCCTCCACCCCGTTTTCAATTTTTGCCTTTTTTTTTTTTTTTTTAACATACATAAGTTTTTCATTTGCGTGCAAGTCATCTGCCATCTTTCCCTCAGCGGGACCTTCTGAGCTCAGAAAACCCTTTCCCGGTCCAGCGGCTTGATCGATACTCAGTTCCACTTTCTTCTAAGGCTCGTTTTTTAAAAATCGCTGTTGTCGGTTTAACTCTTCGCTCCATCTGGAATGCATTGGGGCGGGGGAGGGGAGAGCGCCGGGCTGGTGGCCGGGTACCTCGGGCCCGCCGCCCAGCGTGGGGAGGGGGCTCCTTTCTTTCTTCTTCGGGCTGCTTTCTGCTCAGCTCCCTTTCTCTGGGCCCCCAGAAAGAAAGATGAAAGTGGGGCCACAGAAAGGGAAACGGCCGAGAGGGCCGTTCCTGACCCGCAGAGGCCCGTGACCCCCCGCGGGGCCAGTGGTGACCACCCAGCCTCTGGTCTGACCCCGTGGCGTGGGCTTATTTGTTTGAGAAGGAGCCTGAGGGTGCCCTCCCTGGACAGACGGGGTTGGAAAAGCCCTCGGGATGTCCAGAAGTTGGCAAAACACAGGGACGCTAAGAGGTTGAAAGCCTCCCGAAGGGGTCAAGCCACCCTGGGGGACAGTGGGCTATGCATCTGATAAGACAAAGGTCAGGCGACGTGCCCTCGGCCAGGGGCCGGGCAAGGGGGCGGGAGGGCCTGCCTGGGGCCAGGCAACGCTCCCGGTGGGGTCCCCACGTTTCCCTGCTCACGGGCCTCTCTCTCTCCTTCAGACTCACTGCTCCTAAGATCCCGGAAGGGGAGAAAGTAGACTTCGATGTAAGTTTATGGGACCTGGGGCAACACGTCCCCAGACCCAGCCCCAGCCCCAGGCCTGAGAAGGTCACCTCTCCATCACCCAGAGCCAGGGCTTCCCGACCCCAGGCAACTCCTGGACCAGAGGAAAGTCCTCCCTCAGGACATCTCTCTCCCTTCCCTCCATCCACTCACCCAGGCACCAATCCATGCGTCGCCCATCCATCCGTCAGCCGGTCACCTGTCCTGTCTTCCATTCGTCCATCCACAACCCACCCATCCACCCGCCATTCACTTTCCCATCCGTCCACCCAGGTGTCCCTCCTCTCTGCCTGGCTCGTGCAGGACATCTCAGGATGGTGACAGGGCCTAGCCAGAGCTAGTCCATCCTGGGGGTCCTGATGACCTCACTCACCCATGAGGTGGGGGGGGGTCCCACCCAACCCTGTAGCCCCGGGATCCCTTGCCGCTCGCAGCTCTCACGGGCGGCCACAACCGGGGGAGTCAGGGCTGCTCTGCTGGAGCTCAGGAGGGCCGGGCGGGACTGACGGCCCCTTTGCCCACAGGACATCCAAAAGAAGCGCCAGAACAAGGACCTCATGGAGCTGCAGGCCCTCATCGACAGCCACTTCGAGGCGCGCAAGAAAGAAGAGGAAGAGCTGATCGCGCTCAAGGAGAGAATCGTGCGTGGGGCAGTCCGGGAGGGGGCGGGGGCCGCGGTCGCCTTCCAAGGGGCCGGGGCTGCCCGGGCTGGGCTGACCCGCTTCTCGGGCCGCAGGAGAAGCGCAGGGCTGAGAGAGCCGAACAGCAGCGGATCCGCGCCGAGAAGGAGAGGGAGCGCCAGAACCGGCTGGCGGTGAGGACCCCGAGCCCTCCAGCCCCCTGGGAAACGCTAGGGTCCCTGCCCTTCCTGCTCCTGAGGGTACCCCGACACTGGCCAATGACCAGAGCCCTGCGAGACCCCCGGGGGAGGGCAGACCCCGGCCAGGGCCTGGAGCTTTGAGAGAGGGCCAGGTCCGGGCGGGTCCTGGAGGCCTGCCTGGAGGGGGCAGCCTGGCCCAGCCCTGAGGACCGTGGGGACGGGGTCTCCGCAGGAGGAGAAGGCCCGGAGGGAGGAGGAAGATGCCAAGAGGAGAGCCGAGGACGACCTGAAAAAGAAGAAAGCTCTGTCCTCTATGGGCGCCAACTACAGCAGCTACCTGGCCAAGGTGAGTGCAGGGGCTCGGGCCCGGGGCAGCCAGCCTCTGTCTCCATCCCCGGCCTCCCGCCTTTGGGCCTACGGGCTGGGCCGTGCCGCGTCCCTCCCTGAGGCCGGGCCGCTGGGCTGTGTCCCCCCAGGCCGACCAGAAGAGAGGCAAGAAGCAGACGGCCCGGGAGATGAAGAAGAAAGTCCTGGCCGAGAGGCGCAAGCCGCTCAACATCGACCACCTCAGCGAGGACAAGCTCAGGTGAGGGGCCTGACCCGGGGGCAGGGGGGCGGTGCCCTCACTGAGTCCGCCAGCCTCGGGGTCTCCTTGAGGTCTCGGGGCAGGACAGCGGGTGGCCAGGGCTCATCCGGCCAAGCCCGACCTTTGCCACTCCCCAGGGACAAGGCCAAGGAGCTGTGGGACACCCTGTACCAACTGGAGACCGACAAGTTCGAGTTTTCCGAGAAGCTGAAACGCCAGAAATATGACGTGAGTACAGGCACCTGGGCCCTCGGGCCCCGGGTCTCATTGGCCAGCGGTGTCCCCAGGTCCCCACAGGCCCTGCTCCTCCCACAGGGAGCAGCGGGCAGAGGCCCTGGGTCCAGTTTCTGAACCACCCAGGGCTGGTAGAAAGTCCCCAAAGTCACGAACTCACCCCAGGGTGGCACTAGGTTCCCCTGGATCTGGGGCGTCCTCCCCTTAAAGCCTTCTCTGCAAACCCAAGTCTCAGCCACACAGACCCCGAGACATCTGCCTCCTCAGAGCCCCTGGGGACCCCACCCGGGTCCCCTCCTCAGCTCACAGAGGGCGGGCCGGGGGGCCGGGACTGTACCTCTCTGGAGGTTGGCCACTTGGAGTCTCCTGAGAGGGGCTCACAGATCCCGGTGCCAACACCGGACTGGAGTCCACACGGGCCCTGGGGAGGGCGCCAGTCCCAGTGACACCTGTTGCTCCTGAACTCAGGCACTTTCAGCCTCAGCACCACGGGCCCAGTGCCCGCCCTTCACTCTCCCAGGGCCCCCGGGGGCCGGTCCACCCTGCCAGCCACTGACTAGAGGGTGTTGGGGGACCGGGACCGACAACCGGGCAAATCCTGGCTCCTTCTCAGGAGCCCTGTGCCCTTGAGCGAGTCGCCCAGTCCTTCTGTGCCTCAGTTTCCTCAGCTCTAACAGAAGGACAACCATCACACTCCTCCCGGCCGCCCCCAGGAGCACACA
The DNA here is from genome assembly GCF_054644295.1 of Miniopterus natalensis. Lineage (NCBI taxonomy): Eukaryota > Metazoa > Chordata > Mammalia > Chiroptera > Miniopteridae > Miniopterus > Miniopterus natalensis. The sequence continues at coordinate 77,126,857 of NC_142091.1, read as the reverse complement.
CTCTCCGCAGGCCAGCAGGGCCGGGCACGGGGACAGCGGCTCTCTCTCGATACTCCCGGGTGGGCTGCCTGCAGGAATGGGCGTCAGGCCCCCAGAACCAGACCGGCCCTGGCCTCCAGACACGTCCAGGCACAGCCCACGAGGGTCCCGGGGCTGGGAGAGCCATGAGGGTCCTGGCCCAGGCAAACCCAGTGCGAGGCAAACCTAGGCCTCGGCCACCCACCCAGCCCTGTAACTGTCTTGGTCTTTCCAGATCATGACTGCCCGGGCCAGAGTGGAGATGCTGGCCAAGTTGTAAGTAGCCGGGTCCACCCAGGCCCAGGCTAGTGGCACGTGGTGCTCGGTGAGCCTCGCGCATGGCAAAACCCTAGGTCGTAGCGGATGCTGGCGGCAGAAGGCATGGAGGCGATGGAGGCCGCCCCCTCTCCTCCGGCCCTCGCCTGCTCCCCTCTGCCTGCGACCCGGCGGCTCCGAGGCTGGCCTGCCATCCTTGTTGGCAGACGGAGAAGGGCTTTGCCCTCCCCTCAGCCTCCTCTCTGGGCCGTTAGGAGGAGGGAGCAGGCGGGTCAAGGAGCGGGAGGGTGGCTCTGAGCTCAGGGGCTACCGGGGCCAGGGGCTCTGTTTGCGAGCCTCGCCTCCCGCCCCATGCCCTCGGCCCCACATCCTGCCGCAGGCTGGAAGGTAAGTGGCCAGCTCGGAGCTGCTGTGTGTCGTAGCCCAGGCCTCCAGTGCACCACCAACAGTAAGTCAGAGCCCGAGGGCCGAGGCACGGTGTCCGCCAGCCAGGAGTCAGGCACAGTAAGGGAGCGAGTGGCCCTCGTGTGGCATCGAGGCCCGCCAGGGCCGCCGAGGAGGCCCGCGGCGAGGAAGGGCGCGCCGGCCCACACCCGCTGGGCCCCGCTTGGACTCCTCGCGGTAAGCTGTCCGTGTTGTTTACAGATCACCAACCTCAGGAGCCGCATCGACCAGGCCCAGAAGCAGTGAGTAGCCTGCCCGAGCTGCGCTCTGCTCGGGGCCACGGCCCCAGGGGACGGCTGCCCCTGCCCACGGGGCAATTTTAGCCAGTCCCCGGGGCGGCCAGCCCTCAGCAGAGCAGTAACAGGACTAACCTCCAGCCACTCGAGCCAGCATGTGGGGCCTGCACCCCGGGACCCCCAGTCTCCTTTCCACGCTGCCCCAGAGCCCAGGAGGATGGCACAGGGGTGGAGGGTAGGCCAGCAGCAGGCCTGGGGGCGGTTCTGGGCGGCCTTCTGAGTGGCCTGGAAAAGGCAGCCTGGGCTCCTGGGCGTCCAAGCAGTGTGTCACTTCCAAGGTGACCTGGGACAGGGGATGAGGCGGCCTGGGCCTTGTCACCAGGTCCTCTGCAACCCTGGATCCTCGGGACAGTGAATCTCTATCTGTAAGATCAGCCCCCGAGTCCACTGGTCCCACTGCAACAGCTGCTGGGAAGACCTGCAGGGGCCAGTGCCCACCCCTGGGCCTGGCTGCTGCTGGTTTGCGGCTTTGTCCCCAGGCCTGGTCCCTGGGCAGTCACACTCCGGGCAGGGCAGTGCCCCATGGACGGCCTGGAGTTGGGAAGCTTAAGGTTTTTCTCTGCCTCCTGCTGCTCCCTGGATGGGCCCCTCCTCCCTGGCTCTGTTGCGTGGGGCAGGGGCTGATGCAGGCCCCCAGAGCGGGCCACTAAGCTGGGTGTGCACATGCATGTGTGTGTGTGCACCCGTGTGTGTGTGTGTGTGTGTGTGGATGGGTACATGCATGTAAGAGCTCGCAGGCTGGATCCTGTGGGACACGGGACATGGGCACGGCCACCAGCACCCAGCCTTCTCCGGAAGCCACCCTTGGGAGCAACTTTGCTTTCCCCAGCCAGTCGTCCAAAAGGGGGGCCTCCAGGCTCACACACTCTGGTCCTTGCACCCACCTCGCCTAACCCAGCACCCAGCTTGCCCCTGGCTCACTGGGGTGCAGAGAGCCTCAGACAGAAGGGGTAGGCCCCTAAGGACCGCCACCTCAGGGGTGGTGACCTCCTGACCCTAGGGTCCAGCTCTAGCCGGTGGCCAAGTGACCAAGACTCTGGAGGGAAACAGAGGCTCCCAGGTCCTGAGTCCATAAGGTCGGGACTGTGGACCTGGAGTGAAGGACCAGGGGGCTCGTTCCTTCCAGGGCACAGTCCCTAAGCGGGGCCCCTGGGGCAGGAAGGGAGGTGGGGAAAGGTGCCCCCCACACGCTGTGCCAGCCCCTCTCCTAACCACACTAACTGCCTCGGCACCAAGCCGCCCAGGCCCAGCCGGGCCAGGTACAGGTGAGTCGCTGCCACGTGGATGGAGCCAGGGATGTGTGCTGGGGGCTTCAGGGGACAGGACAGTCCCCTCGCTCTGGGTGGGCAGAGCTGTGAGGGCTGGGGGTCTGCCAGGGGCTGGGAGGGGGCTCAGCCAGGGTCCTGGACACCCTGACGCTCAAGACCGACTTGCTTCCCACTTGCAGCAGCAAGAAGGCCGGGGCCACGGCCAAGGGCAAAGTCGGCGGGCGCTGGAAGTAGAGCAGCCAGAGAGGGCCCCCGAGGCAGAGACCACAGGACGGTGCAGCCCCCATGGTGGCGTCTGGCCCCCAGGCCTGGGGGCGGGGGGCTAATTCTGGAGCACCCTCCACATCTCTGTCCTCGCTGCCCCTGTCCCCCGGGGTCTGTGAATAAAGCTGTCAGACTCCCCTCCACCTGGTGTGCGTTGGCTCCTTGTGGGGGTGCAGGGTGGGGGGTGAAAAGGGGACAGAAGCACCGGGGGCCCAGGGGACACTGGGTGCTGTGAGAGAGAGACCAGGGGGCTGTGGCCGGACTCTGCATGGGTGCGGGGCCTGGGCTTCCCGCCTGGCTCTGCCCGTGGCTTCCACCCCGAGAAGCCCCTTCGGTCCTGGGCCCCTGGGTCAGCTCCGAGGCCGGTTTGGGGCCGACGCGTTTGCCACTGGAGAGGCCCGGCACACAGTGGGAGACTTTACAAACGTCCCCCAGAAATGTGGGGGCCGAGGGAGATCCGTACCGGGTGGGGGGCGCAGCCGGGGGCTCTGGGAGGGCCCCACCCGCCGAGGGAAACAGGCGGAAAAGCACGTTTCGGTGTGAGCAGCGGGCAGACAGACCGCTCTTTCTATGTTATAAGAGAACACAGTGCACACTGTGTAATAAATTTGAAAATCCTGACCCAACGGAATTATGGAAAATATAAATCAGAAAAATTGGATCAAGACGCACAGCCTGCACAGCCAGGTATTCACGGAGGAAGCTTCCGGAGTCCGGAACGGCCTCCAGGAAGGCTCCGCGGAGGGGGGAGCGGGGAGGGGGGCGGGCGGACCCCTCCACCACCGCCGCGAACCCCAGAGCCTATCGGCGCACGTGCGAGCACCCCGACACACACATGCCCCCTCAAACACTGTGTCCTGTGTGTGGGCACCCCACGTGCACTCTTAACCCGCAGCACACACATACCCCACGCTCCCCCAACACGCGGGAGCACCCCCTCCCCACACACTCGACCCCGGGCTGCGGAGCAAACACACGGAGTGGCCGGCAGGCTCTACTGCAATGCTGCAGAGACCCACGGGTGCTGTGAGGACCGACAGGCCCCACGGACCCGAGTGGCCACCAGGCCACGCACAGCAGCCTGTGAGCCGAGGCGACTGAGCAGCACTGAGCTGGCAGGAGGCAGAAGCTGCCCTGGGGGGACCGTCAGCACCCACGGGTGTGAGAATCAGCTCCGCCGGGGGCTCTGCAGGCTCAGAATAGTGTGAGTTTCATGGCAAAGGGCAGGACCACGGACAGGACGAACAGGCCGAGGTCCGAGCGGGGCCTGCAGAGCCACCTCGCGGTCACGGCGAGGTCAGGGGGGTCACAGGCGGCGGGGGCCCGGCCGCGGACGCCGACGGCCCCGCGCCTCGGAGCGTGTGTGCGCCGCGGGGACGTGGAAGCCCTAACGGGAGGGTCCCCCGGCCACGGCCGCCCCTCGGGGGCAGCTCGCCCTCGGCCACGAGAGGTTCGGAGACGCGAAAACCTGGGCTGGGGAGCTCCTGGCGGCAGAGGGGGTCGGGGAGGGAAGCAGGACACACTTCAGAACCGGAGGGTCGTTCGTGGGAGGTCGGGAGACAGAACCGGCTGCGGCCCCGCAGGCCCCGCGGGGGAAACGCCGGGGCACGCGGCAGGGAAGGGAGAGAGAGGGCCCCGGACCTTAACAAGTTCAACATCTAGTGCACGAAATTAAAAAAAACGACCCAAAACCCTAAAATAATAATAAAAAAGAACAGCATGAAACAGCAAGAAGATAAAGTAAAATAAAACATGGAGGCCTGGGGCGGGGTGGAGGGGTCAACGGGGGAAGAAAGGGAACATCTGTAACACGTTCAACAATAAAGACGCCATTTAAAAAATTCACGGGCAAGAGCCACAGGGTTGAAACGGGCTCTGCGGAAAAAGCGACACCCCGGTAACAAACGAGGCGGGCGGGGGGGTGCCGCGGGGATGGACTTGGGAGCGAAACAGCACCGTAAGCAACTTTTTGACAAATGCATTTGAAAACGAGATACAGTGGCCGGCGTCCAGGGGAAACGTGACTTGCTGTACTGACTCAGAGCGAAGCGCAGAACTTCATTTTAAAGCTGCTGAGCCAGCAGTTAGCTATCTCCCCACCGAAGAGCACGGAGGATTTTTTTTTTTTTTTTTTTTAATTTTTATTTTTGAATCGCATCCCGGGCCCGGGGCACGGTGCCTCTCTATCGCTGGGACGGCTTCGTATCAGCAAACGGGTCCGTGCGACAAGTCACGGAAGAAACAGCTTAAAGGCTGTTGGGGGCGCGGGGGGGCGTGGGGCGCGGGGGGAAACCACACAGCTCCTCGGCCTCGGGAAGGCAAACCTACGGCGCGCACGTAACGGAACCGTTAGGAGGTTCACTTTAAAATCGAGGGCAGGGCCGGACGGTCAGGCCTCCCCTTCACGGTCACTGTCGGGGGGAAGCTTCTCCTCTGTCCGCCCAGGTTCTCCAGCCACGTCAATCATCGAACCCGCACGAGGCAGGTTAGCAGGAGAGCAGGTCCATGTGTAGGCACGGGGCACACCTCCTGCTCACGCAGGACGGGCGGGGACCTCTGAGCGACTCCCCGAGACGGCAGAGGCCACCCCGGTAACCGCCACGTGCAGCTGAGGGCCGGAGACGATGTCGGGGGGCTGGGGGCGGCTCCGGAGCATAGGACACGGGGTCCTCAGATGCGTGTGGGGCAGGCACCCTGCCTTTCCCGGTCCCCGAGGGAGACCCCTCTGGAGCGGAGGTCCCCCCCCAAGACGTAAACGCCGGATCACAGCGGGGGACTCCCCTTGGTTCTCGGGGATTCCCCACGACTGCCGTTCTTTCCTGTTTATCAGCTTCGAACAATCGATATCCCCGGAGAGGCAAGTCTCCGGGACGCACGCTCTGCTCCCCGTCACCCGGCTGTCCGGCCAGAGCTGTAAGACATGAAAAAGAACCTGAAAAAAAAGACTAGTAGGAAAAAAACCTATTTTGGGGGGGCACTGGGATGTTGGCCCCCAGAGGGACAGGGGAAGGAGCTCGCCCCACGGACGCGGGGGCTCGCAGGCTGGCGCGGGTGCCTGCGGTGGAGACGGCGCCGCACCAGCCGCCCGGGGTCTGGAATGGAAACGTGAAAACCCGCCCTCCTCGCGTCACCCGCCGAAATCGGCCCCCGGGGGGCCTGGAGACCTACCTCCGCAGAGAAAACCTCAGACTTTTAGGGAACATCGGCCTTACGCCGTTCTCTCAGACACGCATAAGACCCCCAAACCCTGAAACGGGGCTGATGGGTCCACGAGAATTAGTTTAAAAACAGAAAAACTTAAAAACTTCTCTGCGTCAAAAGACACGTGAGCCGCCTGGCGGGAGGAGGCGTCTCGCACGTGGCCGAGCAGGGTCAGGGCTCCTCGCTCAGGACGAACATCCGGGTCCTGCTGGGCAAAAGGCCACTGAGCCGGGGTCTGGCCCCCAAATTCCCCCTCCATCTACCCGTGAAGAGGCTGCCTGCCGTGTCGGACCGGGGGACCCTCCTCCGGGCCACTAGACTATGCCCGGGAACGGTCAGTGTCCTGGAAAAGCCACAGGCAAGAAAATCACGGAAGGTTCTAGACGACCGGACACTAAAGGGGCCCGACAATGAAACGCAGGGCACCGGCCTCGCCCGCTCACCATCCCAACAGGAGGCACCGGGCACGTGCACGTGGAGGCCCCGGGTCAGCCCTGCAATCGTGGCGACCTGGCCACGCAGGAGGAGGCACTCGGCTCGCAAGGCTCGGTCCTCGACTTCCCCTCTGCGCCCCGGGAAAGGGTGGGCGCGGGGAGCACAGCACTAAGTCGGAAAGGGGCCCGGCCCGGGAGAGCCGGGGTGCTCTGGGTCTCCGGGAGCAGGCACCCTGCCTGTGCCAGGGTCCTGGGGGCCCGTGGGGCGTCCCTGCTGGGTGCACCCCAACTGCTGTCCATCCCAGAATCCCGAGCAGCCCCCAGCCTCCTGTGTGCTGTGCTCCCGACCGGAGCCTACAGGGTTAAAGCCAGCGACCTACAGCTACCCTGCAGCGGCTGCCAAAATTCCAAGAGCACAGCTTTGGGGGTGGTGAGTGAGCTGAGAAAGGAAAAAGGGAGCGTGATTTTACTGACACACGATTTTTTAGCCATGACAGTGAATTATGTGTGCCTGGATGTGAGGAACACACGTTTCAGATGGATGGGCCCCTCCGGCGGGGCGGGCGGGCGGGCGGGGGTCCCCCCTGAGCGGGCGAGCAGGACGGGGTTCATCACGTCTTGCTTCTTGGGCCAAGAATTAAGGGGGGAAGGAGGAGGGGGGAGTGCAGCGGCCTCCTGCTATTTTTACTCTTGCCTCCCTGCGTATCTGAAAGTGTCGCCCCCCGTGAAAGGCCGGGAAGGGACATTTGCTGAGGGTCAGCTCTCGTTTCTGAGAACAGGACCTCCACCGACTATAGAAAGCGGTAAACAGGGGCTTCCGCTATCTGCCTGTGCGGCCGGGCCCGGCTGCATTCCAGGCCCAGACAGGAACCCAGCAAGGATGCCTGCTTTTACCATTACGGCTGGGCCCGGGGCTGGAAACCGGAGACAATGCGAGAGAGACGAGAAACGGAAATCAGACGAATAGCTGTGCGAGGAGGGGACCGCACAGCCCTTCCCGGGGCCCCCGGCCCCCGAGCGCCAGCGGAAGAGCTCTCAGAATGATGAGAGGCCGCAGGAAAGCGGCCAGACGCAGGGCACATATTTCAAATCAATATCGCTTACTGCCTTCCAGCAAGGGCCCGCGAGGAGATAAAGTGGGATAAAACACACTTCATTCCCAAACAAAGGGGAGCTCGGAGCCAGAGCGCGGGGAGGCACAGAGCAGTGACCCCCTCGAGAAACACCCGGGCCTGCAGGAAGACCGCGGCCACGTTAATGAGAAATGTATAAACAAAATTGGGGGGGAAAGAAAGAAAGACAGAAAAAACACATCCTGCTCTGGGGCAGGAAGTTTATAAGAATCAGCTTTTCCCAAATTAATGTATAGAGCTGCCAGATTTTTTTTTTTTTTTTTTCCAGCAAAATCCTAATGGGATTTATCTGGGGGCCAGGGGTGTGCGGGGGTGGGGAGGGAGTTGACAAGATGAATTGTCGAATTCTTCTGGAAGGAAAAGCCAAGGGGATCTTGAAAGTTAAGAGTGGATTTCAAATGTGAAGGGAACGGAGCCGTGGGTGCTGGGTGCCCGGCACCAACGGTCAGCAGTCAGGCCCAGCTTCTGCTGTCTCTGTCCAAGGGGCCAAACGCCCTCACCATTTACATTTTCCCAGAGAGCAAACTGGAGCTTGGAGCGGGTTAGGCAGAGGCATGAGGTCCCACGGGCACTACCCTGTGGACGTGGCCCACGTGGCTATGGGCCGTGACTGGCAACCCCAGTGCCTCTGCTTTTGGAGGCTGTAAAATTTCTCCCAGTCCTACGGTATTCATCAGCGTGGTGGCCTGGGGACACAAGAACCCGGGGCGTCCCCACCAAGGATGGGGGTGGGGGGTGACACATTGACAAAGAAGGTTGGGAGAGTGAGATGTGTGTGAAGAACAAAGGGAAGGAGCCTGTCGCCCCCGGAGCACACAGGAGCTCGTGCCAGGAGGGGCAGGGGATGAGATGTGGGAGAAAGTTGTCGAAAATAAGACCAGAGGAAAGAGTTGGTGCATGGTTCTCTGCTTGCTAAGCTCACCAGCCACGGGAGCACGTGGAAGGCAAGGCCCAGCTCAGTACATTTCACTGCTTAACACTGTGACGTTTCTGCACATGGAAAAGTGGTCCTCGCTTCCAGCCAGGGTGGGGTCACGGGGGCCACATTCACCCTCCTGCTGGAAATGCCCCACAAAACAAAACGAGAGAAACAGATAAAAGTACACAGAATACCGGGCGGTGGACGAGGTCCCTGGGAGGTGGGAAAGGGCCCCGGTGAGTCCCACAACTGCCCCGCTCCCTTCCTTGAGAGAGCGGTCAGGCCTCGGTGCAGGAAGGCAGACTGAGGGGGAGCCCCATGGGGTCCCCGAGTTGACGAGAGAGAGCTGAGGGTGTAGGGAGACCCAGGCGAGGAAAGCTCCTAGGCCCGAGGGTGAGAGGAGAGGGCCCTGGGGACCCGCAGAGGGGCCCCTCCAGGACAGCAGGGCCCGGTCAGCATGTGCCTGGGAGGAAGCTGTCAGGCCTGAAAAGGGGTCTCGCCGTTGCCTGGGCACACATTTATTATTTTTAATCCTCACTGAGGATATTTTTTCCATTGCTTTTCAGAGGGAGGCACGTGGAAGGGAGAGAGAAACATGGATGTGAGAGATACACGTCGATGGGTTGCCTCCTGCACGTGCCCCTGACCAGGACCAGGGATGGAGCCTGCAACCCAGGTACGTGCCCTTGACCAGGATGAACCTGAGACCCTTCGGTCCGTGGGCTGGTGCTCGAACGGCTGAGCCAAGCCGGCCAGGGCTAGGCACACATTTTAAACATAAAGACACAAATACCGTAAACGGGGCCACAGAGCTTTGAAACACACACGAAGCCCAAAATGACAGTCCTGAAAGGAGAGAGAGAGACAGGTCCGCATTACAGTCAGGCCGCAGGACCCCTCTCAATGGTTAATCGGACAGGCGGGCAGAGACTCGGCAAGGACACGGGAGACTTGGACGGCGCTGCCAGCCAGCGGGACTCGCCTGACATTTATGGAACACTCGGCTTAAACACATTCTTTCCCAGCGCGCACGGAACGCTCACCAATATAGACCACGTTCTGGGCCATAAAACAAGACTTAATAAGTTGAGAGGGGTTCAAGTCACACGGATTATGTTCTTGGACCATAAGGAATTAAATTATAAATCAATAACAGAAAGATCCTTGGAAAATTCTCAAGTATTTGGAATCGAAATAACACACTTCTAAATGATCCATGAGGGGAAAGGAAAAGCCAAGAGAAAGGGGCCCAGGGACGAACACGGGGGCGCACGGGGCGCCACGAAGGCAGTAAGCGGGGCCAGATCCACACCGCCGAGGGCCTGCCGGGAGGCCGAGGGGGCTCGATCCCTGACCTCAGCCTCCATCTTAAGGAACACGGAAAAATGCAATTAAATCCCACGAAAGGACACGAAGCAGATGAACTGGAAGTCGATGAGGTGGAAAAACATAAAGACAATAGGAAAATCAAAAAACATAAACCCAAAGCTTGGTTCTTTGAAAAGGTCAACAAGAACTGACGAACCGGGAATCCATCCGATCAGGAAAAGAGAGAGAGAGACAGAGGGAGAGACAGAGACAGAGAGAGAGACAGAGAGACAGAGAGAGACAGAGACAGAGAGAGAGAGAGAGACAGAGAGAGAGACAGAGAGACAGAGAGAGACAGGGAGAGAGACAGAGAGACAGAGAGAGACAGAGAGAGAGAGAGAGACAGAGACAGAGAGAGACAGAGAGAGAGACAGAGAGACAGAGAGAGACAGGGAGAGAGACAGAGAGACAGAGAGAGAGACAGAGAGAGAGACAGAGAGACAGAGAGAGACAGGGAGAGAAACAGAGAGACAGAGAGAGAGAGAGACAGAGACAGAGAGAGAGAGACAGAGAGAGAGACAGAGAGACAGAGAGAGAGAGAGACAGAGAGAGACAGAGAGACAGAGAGAGACAGAGACAGAGAGAGAGAGAGAGACAGAGAGAGAGACAGAGAGACAGAGAGACAGAGAGAGACAGGGAGAGAGACAGAGAGAGAGACAGAGAGAGAGACAGAGAGACAGAGAGAGAGACAGAGAGAGACAGAGAGACAGAGAGACAGAGAGACAGAGACAGAGAGAGAGACAGAGACAGAGACAGAGACAGAGAGAGACAGAGAGAAACAGAGAGAGACAGAGAGACAGAGACAGAGAGACAGAGAGAGAGAGAGAGAGAACGAATGAGGTTCCAACAGCAGCGACGAGGGAGGGACCTCACCACAGATGGCACAGGTAGTTAGGGACCATGAGGGGAATTATGGACAACTTTAGGCCAGTAAATTGGACCAGTCAGATGGAACGGCCACATTTCTTGAAAACCGGAACCTAAGAAAGCTCACTCAGAAACAGAAAGAGAGCCTGAGTAAACCTACAGCTACCGAAGGACTGGAAGTGTCGTTAAGAACTTCACACACACACACACACAAAACAGAAGAAACTTCTCCACAAAGAAAATTCCAGCCCAGATGGCTTCACGGGTGGATTCTATCAAATGTGTAAGGAAGAAATAGGAGCCCGGCCGGTGTGGCTCAGCGGCTGAGCATCGACGTAGGATCCAGGAGATCGCGGTTCGATTCCCAGTCAGGGCACAGGCCCGGGTTGTGGGCTCGATCCCCAGCGGGGGGCGTGCAGGGCGCAGCCCATCAGTGACTCTCTCATCATGGGTGTTTCTCTCTCTCTCTTCCCCCCTTTTCCCTCTCCCTTCCCCTGAAACCTATAAACATATATTTTTTTTAATTAAGAAGTAGCAGCAACGATAGGCAAGCTCTGTGAAGAAACAGAAGGCGGAGACATGACTTTACAACTCATTCTAGGAGGCCAGCACCATCCTAATGCCAACACCAAAGACAGTGAAAGAAACAGAAGCTACCAGACCAGTATCCCTCAAAAACCGAGGCATGAGTGTTCTAAATAAAATGTTAGCAAACAGAATTTGGCCACGTATAAAGTGGACACCAGGTCACAACCAAGCGTGGCCCACCCCAGGGATGTAGGGCTGGTAATTCACCATGTTAACAAACTGAAAAAGGGAAAAGCCATATGACCAACTCAATAGGTACAGAAAAAGCATCTGACAAAATCCAACGCACGTTCCTAATTTTTTTTTTCCCCCAGAGAAAAGCTCTCAGCAAACAAGGAACAGAGGGGAGTGTCCTTGTTTTAACACACGGCACCGCCTGGGGAAAGACTGAAAGTGTATCATCAAGAACAGGACCAGACCAAGGAAATCTGCTCTTGGCACCTCCGCCGGGCCTCGTACTAGAGGTGCTTGCTAATGCAATTAGGCAAGAAAAAAAAAATCATACAGATCAGAGAGGAAACAGCTTTAGTCACTGACAACCCAAACAGCTAACCCAGTGGGACCCCCAAGAAAAGCTACAGGGGCTAGAAAGTGATTTGAGAGAGGTTTCAGGACACACATTGCTATACAAAGTCACCGTATTTGTATAAAATAATCATGTACAATCAGATGGTGACCTTTAAAAAAAACACACCGCTTCCTAATAGCATCCCAAAAACAGGAATCAATCTGACAAAGGGTGTAAAAGAGCTACTCTTCGAAAACTATAAAAAGTTGGTGAGAGAAACAGAGGAAGGGACATACGGTATTCATGGGTTGGGAGATTCGACCAAGACCGTGAGGACATCGATTCTCCCTCGCCTTAGTCTGTAGATGCGATGCGATCCCGGTCAAAATCCCGGCAGGTTTCCACGCCTAGCTCCACAGCTCCGGTGGAAATGCAGGGGACTCAGAGCCGTCAAAACAACCCTGAAAACGGAAAGAAGTTGAGCTAACATTCTAAGAATTGGTGTAGCATTAGAGTCACCAAAACAGGCTGGTACTGGGGTAAAGCTGCTCAGATGGATCGAAGGTAGAAAGTAAAGGACCCAGAAAACGAACCCACAGGTCTGCAGAAATCCCACTGGGACGCTGGGATACCCACGTGCGGTAACCGGTAACGACAGCGTGGAGTCGAGCCTCACACTGTAGCCAAAACTTAACTCAAAACAGGCCACAGGCCTGCGTAGGAAACTAGAGCTACGGGCCCACGGGAGAAACCTCGGTGACCGTGGACGAGGCCAAGGTTTCCTGCACACAGTACCGGATGCACGACCCCTGAGAAAGCACACGGGGGCATTGAAATACATCCAGAATGTTTATCGTTTGCTCCCTCAAAGACGCTGTCAAAGAAAACGAGATGTAAGACACCGGGTGGAAGAAAATCTCGGCCAAGCCAATATTTCATCGAGGCCTGACCCAGGAGGCATAAAGCACTCCCCAAAAAAGGGAAAAACGAACCATAAACGTACAGAAAAAAGTGCAGACACTTCATAATGAGAAAACAAACAACCCGGTTTTAAAAAATGGGCCCGAGATTAGCGGTGACACCTCATTAAGAAGACAAACGAGTGGCAAGTATGCACGTGAACGCCGAGGGGTGCGGGGGGTGGGGTGGGGGGGCCTCCCCTCGGTCACTGGGGAAACGCAAACTTAAAAAATCACAGGATACCGGCCCATGAGAATGGCGAAGCTTGCAAACCGGAGCGCACCAGTGTCAGCCAGATCGCGGGGGGAGCCCCGCCTCGCAGGCGGAAATGTAAAACGATTCCGTTGGCAACGTCTCTCTTCTCAAACGGTTAAACATAAACCTCCCATGTGATCTAAGTCATTCTCCTGAGCATTTACCCACGAGAAAAGGAAATGTTTGTCCCCCGTAACGACTTTCACATGAATGTAAATACCGCTTTGTTTTCCATCGTGGTCGAAAAACTGGAAGCTGCCCAAACGTCCATCAGCGGCTGAATGGACAAACAAGCTGTGGTGTGTCCATAGCATGCACCAGAGGAATGCGGGTGGACGCACGCGAGGCGCGGATGAGTCTCACAATAGCTATGCTGGGGAAAGAAGCCAAACAAAAAAAAAAAAGAGGCTATACTGCGCCTCCATTTAAGGAAAACTCCATAACGTGCGGGCTGACCAGGTCACGGGCGCCTGGGAGGGCGGGTGGAGGGGCGCACAGGGAGGGAAGGGAGAAGGGGCCGCAGGGGCCCGCGGACACGTCTGGGGCCCTGGCCGGCTGTGTGCGCCCCCACGCACCCGGGGACTAAGGAGCCGTGGGCCTCGCGAGGTGTGCCCGCCCGGCCGCGTGTCAATGGTACAGCGACTACAGGCGGTTTGGAAAATTATAAGGCAGGCGGCGAACCGGGAAAACGTTCTGAGTCAAACAGGGCGGGCGAGACTACATGAAACGCACCTGGAAATCCACAGGAATCACGAACACCCTGATAGGTTTGCCGGGGCTGGGGGGGGCATACCCAAGGGCCACAGACGGCGTCTTAAACTAGAGACACTTACGGTGCCCCGGTCCCGGAGGCTGGAGTCCGAGATCCAGGTGTGGGCAGGGCTGGCTCCTCCTGAGGCCTCTCTCCTGGGCGTGCGGACGGCCATCTTCTCTCCCTGTGTCCCCACATGGTTGTCCCTCAGCGTGTGGCTGTGTCCTGACCTCCGCTTCTTGTGAGGACGCCAGTCACACTGGGTGAGAACCCGCCCCAGTGGCCTCAGTTTACCATAATCACCTCTTTAAAGACCCCCAACTCCACATACAGTCCCATCCTGAGGTCCCGGGGGTTAGGGCTTCAGGAATGAGCAAAAAACATACATAGACAAGCCACGGGTTCAGAAAAACAAAAACCGGCCAACCCTGTAAGCGCATTCTCATCGCCGTAAATGAGACAGCAGGTTTACCTCCGGGTTTCCCAGGCTGCTCGCAGTGGCGAGGACAGGCAGTCCTTGTGTGCCAGGCCCTCCGGGAGCCAGAAGTGCCTCTGGGAAGCCGGGCATGGTGCCGGGCAGGTGCCAGGAGCCCCCGGGAGGGAGTCCCAGGCCTCCCAGGAGCATCCTCCGGCAGGTCACCAAGGCCGGCAGGTCCCAAGGGCCGTGGTCTGGACGCGGATGTCAAACGCTCCTTCAGCCTGGCCGGCAGATTTGGGCCCATTGTGCTTGCCAGGTGACCTCGGCTCTGGGGGGGGGCGTGGCCTGCTTGGAGTCCCAAAGCCACTCTGGTGAGGTGCTGGGGAGGGGCAAGCCTGTCACCCTAACCTGGGCCGTCCTGCCTGTGCCAGTCTCACCAGACTGGCCGCCAGCCACACACATGATCACCTGGCACTCATGGGGCCTTGGAGTCAGAAGGGAACCACCTCACCCACGAGGGAGGCAGGCACGGGGGCAAGACTGCCACCCGAGATACTCAGGGTTGTGGGACCCAGGCCCAGCCGGCTGGCTTACTGCCTGAGCCCCCTGGGACCGGAAACCCAGGGCACCCACGTAGGGAGGGGCACACCGAGCGAGCGCGGCTGTGAGAGCCGCTGCTGTTTATCGGAGCTTCACAGTTAGCCGGGCATCCTGTTTTCTCTGGCTCCCCTCTCCTGGGGAAGCCAGGCCGCTGAATTCAGGAGGCAGCGCGCCCAGCAATGATGGGACAGGCCCAGGGACACAGGGGAAGGAGGAAGTGACACACGTGGGCTTCCCAGGCGCCGCTGCCTGGGGGTGGGACCCCCCGGTGCTCAGAAATCCCAGGCCCTCGGGGGAGGACCCGGTGGGCAGATAATCAGAGAGGTGAGAGCTGAGTGCTGAGGGCTCCGCACTGAGCAGGGCCCCCAAGCCCAGCACGGGGTCTCCCTCCGCCCCCCTCCTCAGCCTCACAGGACTTTGAATCCAATTTCCGGCCACATCTCTGCACGTAGCATCTCACCTTCAGTCAGAACATGGCCTCGGAGTCAGCACTTCATAAAAAGGAGAAAGCCTGCTGCCTCCCGGCTGGGTCCCCTCTCCAGCTCCGTCCCCCTGGCCCCCTGCAAGTCCTCTGGTCTTGGCACAGTGGCTTTTCTGACACGGTCCCCCTCCATCAGGTCCCCTCCGGGACCCCGGCATCCCACATGGGCCTGGAGAGCAGCAGGGGACAGCCCGGCCCTTCCCTGGTCATCCCTGGCAGGCAGGCTGCAGCCCACTGCCCCGCTGACCCTTCCCCTGTGCCCCATCCTCATGTGCACCATCCCAGGTGAATCTACTATGTGGTTCCCTTCAGCAAACACACCAAGGAGGAGGCCTGCGGGCCCCCCACGGCCGGGCCTCTCCGAGGAGCACAGCGCCCACCTCCCTGCGGGCTCCCTCTGCTCCCCCTGAAGCAGCCACCAGGTCCAGCCCCTCGCCACCTTCTCTGGGTCCCATCCCCACCCTGGAGCCTGCTCCCTGCCTCTCCACGGCCTCCTCCCAGAGCTCTTCTCTCCCTGTGGCTCGCTTGACACTCCCCTTCACTGCCCTCCCTGCCCTGCAGAGCACGTAGGGCGCTGTAGGGTGCAGCAGGGCACAGGCCCGGCGGGGGCAGGAGGGAGAGGCGCCCAAGGGCGCTGGGGAGGGGGCTCGCGCCCGGCTGGGTGGGGCTCAGGTGCGGCGCGCTCCGGGCGCAGGGCCTGCGGCGCGGGGCGGGGCGGGGCGGGCGCGCCCTCCGGGCGCCAGGGGGCGCTGCGCCAGAGGCCGCGCGGGGCGGGCACGCGCCGTCCTTTCCGCCCGCGGACCGGAAGCCGGCGATGGCGCGGAACGTGCTGTGAGTGGGGCCCGGGGGGGAGGGGCGGCGGTCACGGCCAAGGGGACGCGGGCGGGGGGCGATCGCGGCCGGCCCGAGTGCGGTCGGAGCGCGTCCCCCGCCCCCCGCGCGGCCACGTGCGCGGACCTCTCCGGATGCGGGGCTGGGCGAGGCGGGGAGCCCCCCGCAGCCCTGCAGCCCCGCCCCCGAGCCCGCGGGGCATTGGGGCCGGGCCGTGCTGCGCCCCAGATGCCCCAAGTTTAAGCAGGGACGCCCCAGGCCCCGTGCACACGAACGCCCCGTGGACAAATGCGCGCGTGCGCGCATGAATAGGGGGGTGCGTGGATAAACGTGCGCGCATGGATAAGGGGTGCGCGGATAAATGCACGCGTGCGCGCATGGATAAGGGGTGCGTGAATATATGCACGCGTGGCGCACGCCCTTGGCCCCGCAGAGCGCGCAGTGGCGGGGGTGGCGGGGGTCGCGGGGGCCACTCCCCAGCCGGGCCCCGGCGCCCCAGCAGCCTGGTGGCCGGGCTGGCGTGGATTGGGGAGCAGGCTGGGGGGCAGGGCCCGGGAGAGGCCTGCGCCCTGCGGCGGGAGGGAACCGCGGCCCCGCTGGGGTGCACGTGCTCGCTCGCCCGCCAGGGAGGCCCCGCAGGGGAGGCTCGCCCGGAGCCACGCGGTGGGGAGAGGGAGAGGGTGGGATCCTGGATGAGTCACCCGGGCTGCGGGCGGGAGGGCTGGTGGCGGCCGGCCAGCGCCTTGTTTGGAGGAGAGGAGTGCAGAGCTCTGCCCGAGAGATGTTAGGTCGAGGTGCTTGCGAAACGCCGAGGGAGGGGAGCGGTCAGGGAGGCAGAGGGGTGGGTGAAACCACCCCGAGGCCAGGGGTGGGCCCCACGGGGGTGCTGGGCCTCCTGCAAGGCCGGGGAGCCGCGTTCCAGGGCCCGGCAGGAGGGTGGTCACCAGCACCAGTTGTTCACAAGCTAGGGGTGTCCCAGGCCTCAGGCAGGGGCCTTTGGGGGGGACCTGGTGCTCAGCATGGGGGGAGCAGTACACCCACCCCTGCCAGCCTGGGTCTCTCACCTGTGGACCCTCACACTGGGCCTCTCTCCATCCCCAGCTGAGGGTGCTCCCTGAAGCCCCAAATGGGGGTGGGGGTCTTGGAGAGATTGGGGGGTCTGAGCCAGTGTCCCCGCACTCCCACAGTGACCATTGGGCCCTAGCTTTTGTCCTGCTGCAGTGCTGCCGTTGGTCACCAGGAAGGAAAAAGAGACCCCTGGGTGGCCAGCTGTGGGCCTGAACTCCCACAAGGGTAAAGCAAGGCAGGCCCTGGACCCTGCAGACCTGCCTTCCTTCCCAGCCCCTTGCCGGTGCCCATCCCTGCACACAGCCCGCCACAGGGGGTTCTGCAGGGCCGCTGACTTGGTCACTCCTATACCCTGGGTAGATGGTGCCCAACCATTAAGCTCAGGTGCCTGGGCCCAGGCTCTAGCCCTGCCCTGGGGAGTGAGTGAGCCCCCACCGCCCCTGCTTCAGGATATCCCACCCAGATCCTCTGACCCCCTGGCCCTGCCAACCCTCCCCAGGCTTGGGAGGCAAGAGCCAGCATGGAATTCAGCCACATTGTGCCCCTTCCCAGTGCTGGGGGCTGCAGATTGGACATAGGGTATGGGTGAGACCCTCGGTGAGACCCCCAGCACCCACCTTCCACCAAGACCTGCCCCTGGGCTCCCTGCCTGCCACTTGGAGGTGCCAGTGGGTCCAAGCTGCAGCCACCTCTGCCCACCCTGAGGGACTTGAAGGGGTGCCCTGAACTCAAAGTTGGTGAACTGCAGGCACCACCTCCCTGAGTCCTGCATTAGTCCTGTCCTTGGGGAGCTGGTGTTCCCCACGGGGGTGTGCAGGGGAGCTCAGCCTGTGTCCGAGAGCTGATTGTGTCCACCCCACCTTCCCCGAGCACAGGGAGATGGTGGGCGACTTGTGCCAGCAGCCGGCCTGGCCTGCTTGTGTGGGGCCCACTCCCGGGGACCAGGACGACCATGCTGGGGCCTCATGCCTGCGGGGCTGTGGCTTTAAACAAACCCCTAGCCTGTTCAGGGGCATGGGGGCATGCTCTCTGCAGCCTGTGGCTGCTGTTTATTTCTGGAATCATTCATTTGGCCCCTTCTAAAGTTGGGGTCACTAGCCCACACTGCCCCGAGTTGGTGCAGGGGCCGGGGAGCTGGCCGTCCACACTGGGCAGAACCGTGTGAGTGAGCGAAGGGGGCCATGGGGCCTGCTGGAGGGTGTTCTGGACACGCCGTGGACACGCGTCTCTCCCTCACAGGTATCCTCTGTACCAGCTGGGCAACCCCCAGCTCCGTGTCTTCCGCACCAACTTCTTCATTCAGATGGTGCGGCCGGGCACAGCGCAGCCCGAGGACACCGTGCAGTTCCGGATCCCCATGGAGTGAGTCCTGGGAGCCTGGGGTTGGGGGGCCAGCTTCCTCCCCATTGTGGAAAATCTTGCAGGCAGCCCCGAGAGGCTCTGCAAATATTTGCAGAGGCCTGCTGTTTGCAGAGGCCGGTGGGGCTCTCTCTGCCCGGAGAAGTGGGGGGGGGGGGCGAGCCTGAGATAGCTTCCTTCCTGCCCCCTCCTGCTGAATCGAGTGACCCACCACTCTTCCTGGGAGGCTGGGTCCGGTCCCCAGAGCTGCTGACACAGCAGCTGGTTCTCCAGGTGGCTCCTTCACCTGGCCTCCAGTTACCACAGGGTGCTGCCTCCCTGTCACTGAAGCTTCAGGGTGCTGCTCTGAATTTAGGGTGTGACTGTCCCAGGTGTGCCCCAGGCTTGACTTGAGCTCCCATGAGAGCCATCAGGGGTGGCAGCAGGAGAGGCCGGGGCCCCAAGTTTCAGATGCATTCAAGGTGGAAAGGGAACTCAGCCTAACCCACCAAAGATCATTTTTCGTAAGTGCCGGTCAGGGCCCCGAATGTGGGGTGGCAACTGCACACGGGGCCACCCCAGGGCTGTGGACGGACAGCCCAGCTGGGCTCCCGGCAGCCAGGGGGCACTCGCAGACCGTCACTTCCCTCGGGGGACTTCCCCGGAGCTTGGCCTCGTGGCCTCTCCTGAGTGTGGGCCAGCGAGAGGGTGACTAGACTGACTAAGTCCAGGGAGCCCGGGGCCAGGTCCCTCCATCACCCGCACGCCGATGTGGCAGCGAGAGTGATGGGTGGGGACCTGCCGCTGGCCCTGGGGTTGGTCCAGCCAGACCTAAGCCCTGGCATTTCCCCGATGTGGCCCAGGAGGCTGTGCCCCCGCCCGCCCATGTCCAGTGACTCTCACCCCTGTAGGTTGTGCTGCTTTTTGTAGCCTGGGTCACACATCCCTGTCCCTGTCCTTCCCCAGGATGACCAGGGTGGACCTGAGGAACTACCTTGAGCGCATTTACAGTGTGCCCGTGGCTGCGGTGCGGACGAGGGTGCAGCATGGTGGGTACTGGGGCTGGGCTGCTTCCTGCTGCATGCGTGGGTCCCCCCCAGGTCACGCGGGCCACGCCACTCCATGCCACTGACCCACGTCACCTCGGCCACTCCGTGGGTCTGGTTCTTAACGCAGGAGGAAACAAGTGGGGGGTGCTCAGGTCACCTCCAGGGTCGCACTTCTCGAGGGGCAGAGCTGGGCCTGGGCCTGAGCGGAGCCAGTGGGCTGGCCCCACAGGCTACTCCGAGCTCTGCCGAGGCACTTTCTTTGTTTATCCCCCTAACCCTTCCCCGCTCCTTCCTGGCGACCCCGGCTCCCTCCCCGGGAATCTGAGGACCTTCGGCTGCTGCTGTGCTGACGGATAAGTCGGTTTCCTGAGCTGTTTCAGCCACGTTGGGGTTTTAGCAAACAGCAGGGACTCAGGCCCGGCTCTTGCTCTGCGAGCACAGCCTGTAAACCCAGAGCAGCCACCTTCGGGGTGCGAGGGGCTGGCGTCTGCAGGCCGGCGGACTCTTCCCGGTGGGCTCCTGGGTTAGTCGGACCTAAAATGTTGAGCTGGCAGTCACGTTTCTGTCCCCCCAACAGGCTCCAACAGGAAGAGGGACCACAGGAATGTCAGGGTGAAGAAGCCGGACTACAAGGTGGCCTACGTACAGCTGGTGAGAGCCCGGGAAGCAAGCCTGCGCTAGGGTGCGGGGCGCGACCGGCAGTGACCTTGCCGGGGGGGCCCTGTTTGTGCCGCCGGGGGGCCCAGGAAGGCCTTGAGGGGCAGGATCCAAGGTCCACTGCGCTTGGTTCTAATCCACAATGAAACCCGCGAGGAGCTGGGGTTCAAAGCGCAGTTAAGCCAGTGGGAGGAGACGGGCTGGGGCACTTTGGAACTTCTCAGGGGCCACCCTTGTCGAGCCTTTGAACTTTGAACGTGCTGTGGGCAAAGCAGGCCCACCCAGGCCCAGGGGATTTGGGCTCTGACAGAAACCAGATCGCGCCCGAGCCTCAAAGGCTGCCTGCCTCGGGATGGCCTGTGCTCGGATGGTTCCCAGGCAGGGAGGCAGGCCTGCCACGGGGTGCTAGTCCCCGCGGGGGCCCCTCCCCTGCACACTGGGTCGTGGACACCGGCACAGCCCCCTCCCAGGTTCTCACTGTGGCCCCTGCCTGGCCAGGGGCTCCGGGAGGAGGGTCTGGCCACGTGAGCCTTTCCTGACCAAGCCTAGGGCTGTGGACGGTCAGACGCACGCCTCGTACCCCTTTCCCCACCCTCCCAGTGAGCCAGCCCGACTTGCGAGCTTCTCCGAGGTGCTGTTCACAGACACCCAGGTCCCACGGGGGGGTCCCCAGGCAGGGTCTGCACCATCGCTCGGTGGGAGCTTCCCAGGGCCGGCCCCGCTCGAAGGGTCCATGGACTGCTGTTTGAGACCTGGGAGTGGGGGGGATTCTGCAGTTTGTCCAGCGTCCGTGTCCGCGGCCCGGCGGAGCGGCCCGCGGCGGGCGGCTGGCCGCTAGATGGCAGTAGCGTTGTTGCGAAGCCTGGGGCCGGGGACCTATTTCGGGCTTCAGGAGGCGGTTTGTGAAGGGCCCCCGAGTTAGCGTGGCAGTTTTCTGAAAAACAGTCACAGCTGTTGTCCTAAACGGGGGGCCCCCGTAATTATTTGGCCTAATATTTGCTGTGCATAAAATCAGCCAGCGCAGGGGGGGAGCGGCTCTGGCCTCAAAGACGCCTGTGTCCTCTGTGTTGGGTCCGGCCATCCGTCTTTGTCACGGCGGGCTGGTGGACGGCCCATATGTCCACATTCGCCACGAGGCCCTTCACAGGAGAGCTATAGTTACAAGTGGCTTTTGAGTCATCCGAGCCCCGCATTTTTCCCTGGGCCCCCACCCCCACCCCACTCATGAAAACTGAACTGAGCCTGGCTTAGATCTGGCGTTTGCAGCTGCCTCTCCCGTGCCTTTGTGAACCCCGGACCGGGAGACGCAGGCTGCCCCCCTGGGAGCCCGGTGTCCCCTCCGGGCACAGCTCCTGCTGCTCCAAAATTACATTTGTAGCGCGCCCCCTCCGCCCCCCCAGCCCCCAGAGCCTTCATATCTGTGCCCAGCCTGCAAACAACAAGGACGTGGGGCCCCTGCCCTCCGACGGGGTCCCTCCTCTGCCCCCAGCTCGGCGGCCGAGGCTGACCATCCTCGGCCGGCCTGTCCCTTTGAGCCCCCCTGGGGGCTTCTCAAAACAGAGCTAATTATAAAGCACAGAGGGTCCATCAGAAAGACAAATGAAATCAGCAGATTTATTTTGAGTTGGCTGCTGCAGAAAAGCTGGTCCCACTGGGTGGGAGACCCACATTTTTTCCCCTCCTCTGACAACCTGATAAACATCTCTCGGGCCCCAAGTCCGAGCTCCGGCGAGGGCCTCGGTGGCCCACACAACAAACGGAGCGTTGACCTGCCGCTCGGAGCCCAGTGTTTACACAGCGAGCAGGAATGAATGGCCCCGGCCACAGTGGGGGCCCAGCGGGAGCCGGCTCGCAGACAATGGCCCGGGGGGCTCCAGGATTGCAGTCTGGGCCGGTTTCTTCACTTTTATGACATTTCCCTGCTTTCCTGTACTTTTCCGCAATCAGATTGCTCTCTCCTCTCTGGAAGGCTGAAGGGGGTTTTGTTTTTCGAAAGTACAAGGTGCGTTCTCTGGAGCGGGGTTCGCGGTGGGTCCCGCACCCCGGCCCGGCCCAGGCGAAGCAGAGGATCCCTTGCACCCGCGTCTTCCGTTGCGTCCCGGGCTGCTGCAAACTGCCATCTTTGTATTTACATTTAAAATTTCATTCTGGGTTTCTCCCCCCTCAGAAGACCAGCAGAATCACCCCGAGATATTAAACACGAGCCCCCCTGCTCTGGGCGGCCAGCCCTGCATGTAAACCATGACCCTTTGGAATTTTAAAAAAAAGGAAGGGAAAAAAAAGTTTTGAAACGTGTAAGATAATCCTCCCGTGGGCTGGCTACCGAGGGCGCCGCGGCTGCTTCCCATCACCGAGGGCCCGCGCCCCTCGCCACGTGACCCGAATGTATAAGCCTGGCGTCCTCGGGGGTGCGCGGGCAGGGTCAGCCCGCACTTGGCCGCCTGCCCACATCCAAATGTCTTCACAAAACCAGGGTCTACGAGAACCAAGCTCCCCTTACTGATTTCACGGACTAGAACTTCCCAGATACGTGCCATCCCCCCCTTCCCGTCTAGGGCGCCCTCTTCTCCCGCCCTTGTCTAGGAGCTGGGGTCCTGCCTCCCCCACACTGGGGGCTGGCTCCCCGGTGCTCAGCCTGGGTTTTGGGGGGACATAGACCCGCTGAGCCTTGAGCAAGACGTAAAAGCCTGGATGGGAGGCCGCCCTGCTGAACAGACTCAGGGCATTTCTTTGTGTGTTGTTTGCGTTTGAACGGCAAGGCTGTGCTGGAAGGGGTGGTCTCCGGTGGGGGGTGGAGGCCGTCAGGTATTTTGGGTGCAGGCGGTTTCAGGCGACCCCACACACTATGGAGACAAGTTTCCCTGAGCCCTGCTGCAGGCCGCCCTGCGGACGCCCCTAAAGAGACAATGCAGGCAGGGCGGGGGCAGAGCCTCACTGCCTGTCCCGCCAAAGGCCTGCTCCAGGGGTTTCTTTTTGCCGCAGGGACCTCACTTGGGGACGGGGAGATGCGTGTCTGCACTGGGGGCGCGGGGTGGGAGCTGAGCCCGGGGCGGAGGGGGGGGGTCCTGTCCACGTGGCGTGCGGCTGAGCTGGAGCCTACCCGTCTCCCAGGCACACGGACAGACCTTCACGTTCCCAGACCTCTTTCCCGAGAAAAAGCGGAGCCCCTCTGGAGAAGACAGCGTCCAGGAGGAACTCCTGGAGGAGCAGCGGAAGAGGCAGAGCCGTGACCCCCGGCGCGGCGGTGTCCCCGAGTGGTTCGGCCTGTGACGGGCCAGCCGGCACGGTGCGGGGCCCACGGCTTAAATAAAAGCGCTGCGTGTGCACACCGGACCCTGGCTCTGTTCCTGTGTCCCCAGGCCTCTGCGCTCGCTGGCCCCGGGTGCGCCCTGCTCCCCCACCTGTGCCCACGGCAGCCCGGGTGCCGCTCTGGCCCACACAGTCCTATGTCTAGTCCTGGTCTCTTAAGGCTGGGACGCCCATCACAGTGTGGAAATGAGATGCCCCTGGAAAGAGCCCCCAGAACCTAATTCTGAGCGTCCACGCTGAGGCTGGTGTCCAGGCGGGCTGCGGGGAGGGGGTTTCATTGGCCCAGACAGGGTGTTGGCTGGAGCGTGTGTACCAGCCGGGAGCCCGTCTGAGCTGAGGCTCCAGTTTGGCGGGATAGGTGGGTGTTGGGGGGCAGGGCTGCAGAGGGACCCGAGGGAGGTGGTGTTAGGAGACACTGGCGCAGGGCGAGGCCATGGAGCTGGTGGCAGGGGTGGGAGACGGCCTGTGCCGCCGAGACCAGGAGGAGGGAAGGGAGAGAGCCCTGCAGACCCGCAGCCGGAGGGGCTGAGTGTCCACGGGGCCCGCTGCCCTGGGCCTCGAGTTCCTGAGGCCTGTCCACAGCTCTGCTTGTCTGCGAATCTGAGCTCGCGCTCAAAGCCCCGCTGGGCAGCCTGCTGCACCCTGGACAGTGGAGCAGGAGCAGGGTGCGGGGAGCCGGGACTGCGGGATCGCGTCTGGGTGTCGGGTCGGTGCCGGGAGAGGTCTGGCCTCCAGATCCGGGCAGCACGCAAGGGAATCGGCCACGTTGCTGCCCGGCTTCGGTCTGGGCCCCCGCGCTTCCCCTGTGGGGGCTTGGAGGGGGGAGGGCAGCGGGGAGCTGGCTCCACTGCCCCCACAAGGGACCCCCGACAGGATGGCGGCAGGCACCCCTCCGCCTCCAGGGTGAAGGTCCGGGCAAACCCCGCCCTCCGGTGTTGATTTAAGTGAGGGGAGGGTCCGGAAGCCAACCGGAGACCGAGGCAACGGTATTTTCCTTAGAGAAATAATTCATGGGGCCCTGCGGCCCTGAGGACCCCAACTCAAGGCCGGGAGAGGAATCTCATCCTTCACCGCCTGCCCTTCCAGCCCAGCCGCCCCCGCACGGCTCCTCCCATGGGCAGCCTTGGCCCGCAGACCCTCCCCGCCCGCGCCCCAGGGGCCCCCTTAGGCCTGGGAGCCTGCTGCCCCCGAGGTGGACGGCCCCAGCCCAGCGCCCTCTGCCTCCCCCCTCCCCGCCCCCGGCCAGCAGGGCCCCTGTGGGAATGCGGGGGGCGGGGGTGGGGGGTGGAAGGGGCCCGGCCAGGCAGTGAGGAGGGGGAATGCGGGGGTGAGAGCTGCTTGCAAGTACCCGGGAAGTGGGCCTTCAGACGGGGGCTGCTCTGCAGTCCCCCCAGGCACAGAGCTTCAAGAGGGGCAGGCTGGCTGCCCCAGTGCCCCCCAGACCCTCCCTGGTGCGGCTTGGGCAGGGAGAGGAGGGAGCCCCGGGAGGCCCACCTCTGCCCCAGACCCCAGGCCCCATGCAATGGCATCTCTGTGGCTCATTTCCCCCCTTCCTTGCTTAGCCCACTGCACCCCCATGTGCTCCCCACCATGGGGCCCGGAGGGGGGCCTCCTGGGGTTCCCCAGCCTGGGCATAAGCCTCCCGGTGAGACCCCCATGTAACCCAAACAGCCTGCCTGCTGCTGCAGAGGGGCTCGGCCGGCCTGCCTTTGCCGGGCGCCCTAGCAAGGGCCCCCCTTCCCCTGCGGATGCCTTGCGCTGGGAGGTGGGGGCAGCCCCTGGGGGAAAGGATACCGGCCGAGGGGGAGGAGCCCCCAGCGCGGCCCCAGCACTGCCCAGGCCCCTGCGAGGCGTCCATTTGTTGCCATGCGGTTCTGTTTACTTTGCAGGAGGGAGTGAGACCCAGGCCGCAGGGACAGGGGGCCCTGGGGGCCGGGGGCTGGGGCCCGCGCCCCCCGCCCGGGGCTGCCGGCTCCGCTCCCCACTCCTGTCTGTGTGGATGACTTACGGCGGCGGCAGCCCGGCTCCGTGGCCGGCGGGGACGCATCCCAGACCTCCCCGGCAGTTCCAGGTGAGGCCCGGCCACCCGGGGCCTCCCAGTTTCTGCTCAGCGCCTGGTTTTCCTCTCAAGGGCCAGCAGAGTCCTCCCCGGGCTGCCTTACATTGTCGTGTGTCCCCCCCCACCACCACCCCGGCTCCAAACTAGTCCCCCAAGTGACTCACTGCAGGGGACAATCCCACCTGCCTGGCCGGGCCCCCCTGCAGAGAAGGAGCCTTAAAACCCAACAGAAGCTAAAGACATCAGGCCCCTGGGAGGCAGCTCTGGATCAAGCAGGGTCTCGGGGCTCCCCTCCCACCTCCCCCCTTTCCTGTGACTCCACATTTGTAGTGAACGAGTGAAAGACAATAACTGCAGGTCGGCTCCGCCAGACAGGAGAGGCCTGCAGCCTGTCCCTGGGAGCTTGGAAGTGGGGGCCCCGGGGGCGGGGTCCAGGGGGAGGTCCGTGAGGTGCTGGGTGGCGCTGGCACCTCTGCCACCGTCACCGTGGTGGTCCTCCCTGGGGCCGGAGGCTGGCGGGAGGCAGGGGCAGCCATTGAGGCCCCGTCGCAGGGCGGGAAGGCCGGTGCTTTCAGCGGCTTTGTTGAGACACGGCTCACACAGCCTGCAGCCCTCCCATGGAAGGCGTATCGTTGGAGCCCGAGTTGGGCATCTGTCACCTCGATCCATTTTAAAACATTTTCACGCTCCCCCAGCAGCAACCCTGTGCCCCTGGCAGGCCCTCCCTGCCCCACCCCGCCCACCGCCATCCACCACCACCGCCCCTATGGATTCTCGACATTCTCAGACACGGGTCACGTGTGTGTGGCCTTCGGTGACCATGACTGGCTCCTTTCACACGGTGTGGTGCCTGCCAGGCCCGTCCGCTTCAGGCTGAGCGGTTTTCCGTGCAGGTGTGCACACAGCCAGAGGACCACGTCCATGGGTGGGCACGGGCCGCTTCCGCCTCACAGGCCAGCTTGCCAGGAGTGTCCCACTGAGGCCAGGGCAGCCTGCCCTCCATGGAAGGGTCTTTCCAAGTCCCTGAAGTCCCAGAAGGCTGCTGAGAGATGGGGCGATGTCCTCAGGCAGTCCCTGCGACTGAGGGTGCCCCAGGGGGCCAGTCACCCACCTGGGTCAGGAGTTGGAGGGCAGAGGCTTCCACCTCGGCAGGGCTGGCTGGGGTTTCTGCCCCCTCCCTGTGCCTCTCTCCTTCTCCAAGCTGCGCCCCAGGTCCTCCCTCCCCTCAAAGGACACTCAGCTCTCACCCTCAGAAGTCCCTGTTGCTCAGGTTTGGTGGCTGGGCTCACATGTGTGCTGTTTCCCCCCCCATCTGGGGCCTCAGGCTGATCCCCAAGTCTCAGTGGGTGTGGGTGCCTTTCCCATCTTTGCAACCTACTCTAAGTCCCTTCAGGGCTCAGAACCCACCCCCTGGGCGGCACCAGGACTCCCCCCTCGCTGGATAGTGTGCTCTGCAAGGGCACCCACACTGCGGGACACCCCTCCATTCCTCCCAGCCCAGTGTGCTGATTCCCCCCTTGGGCAAGGGCCCAGTGTCCATCCCAGGTACCTCTCCCAAGGCTTGCACCCAGCTCAGCCCAAGGGAGCTGCACCCTACAGGCTCGGCCTGGGGCAGTGCAAGACGAGGGCCACTGGCCGGCCTGGGACCACTCCGCACGTGGTCCCAGGAGGCCCCCTCGGCATCTGTGCTTGCTCCCTCCCGGCTGAGATCATCCACAGCACCAATCCCCCCAAATCACTTCATTATTTCTTTGTAAATAGGGCTTTTCCTAGTCAAAATAATCAGCATTTTTCTGTTGCTCCCACATCTGGCTTTGATTGGCCCCAGCCTCGTGGGGTGGATGCTGCAGCCCTGACGTTATGGTGAGGGGAGAGGGGAGAGGGGCCAGCCTGCTTTCTTTCCCGCACAAGGCCAGGCGTGGGGGCTGGGGTGGGGGCCCCGGTCCTCCCCACACAGCTGTGCTCTCCGCCCGCCCAGCTCTGCAGGGTCCTGGTTTCTCCACTTCAGGGTTGGGGGTTGGGGGCCGGGGGGCTCCCCCTCCACAGAGGCCTCACGAATGCACGTGGCAAACATCCCAGCCCCTGGTGCCCCTCACCCAGGACAGAGCAGGCTCATCAAGAGACATTCCCAAGGAGGGTTCCCCAAATCCCCCTGCCCTTCTGCATGGAGTCCAGTGAGGAGGGGTCCCAGTCCCCTGCAGAGATGAGGGCCTGCAGGTCAGAGGGTGGCCCAGCACCTTCCCTCCTTTGGGAAGGTGACTGGTCTGGAGGTTCCAACAGGAGCTCCCCCCGGCCACACTGTCTTCCTTTCCTTCCACGTGGACTCACGCACATTGGCACAGCTCTGTGGGCCACCAGGGAGGGTCCCTGAGGCAGCCCAGGTTCGGGGTGACCAGCAGGCTGCCCTGTGGGTGGAACTCAGCCCCTCTTCTCTGACTCACTCCGCCGATGCCATGGGCCGGCCACCTCACCATCCCTCCTCCAGGCCAATGACATTCTATAGGGCGCCAGGGAGCGGGGAGCCCGAGGACGACGGCTCCTGAGCTGGCCACCTGGCCCAGAGTGGCTGCCGGGGCCACTGTCCATTAGCAGACCCTGGGTGGGAGGCCTGGGCGGTGGGTATCCGGAGCGTGCCCACTGTCTGCCTGGCGGGGGGGAGCCTGCAGAGCCTCGGAACGTGTGGAAGCCACGGAGAGAGTCTGGGCCTCAGAGGCTCCTGGGTGGCGCTGCCGGGGTGGGGGGCAGGCGCTCGTGGAGGAGCCCTGGCGCCCCTCGCCCCGCAGCTGCAGGCAGCCCCTCCCGGCCGGCAGGGGGAGGTGCCTCCCAGAAGCCTCTGCGGCAGGCGCAGGGCAGGGGTGAAGCGCCCCTTAACTCGAACAAGGTGCCGGCCCCTCATGCCACCGCTTTACGAAGTGTTTGGAATTCCGACGCCCCAACAGCTGGATGCTCCTCGCCAGGTTCTCCCTGGGACTTCACCGGCGGCCAGGGCCCTAAATAATTCTTATAAAAACCATGTCAGCCCCAAACTGTGTGATATCTGATTTGTAGCACCAATAAAACCCCACGCCTGCTGCCAGAGTGGGGGCGGAGGGGGCCGGCGCCGCAGAGGCCTCCTTCCTGCTGGTGTGCGTGTGTGTGCATGTGCACCCGTGTGCACGTGTGTGCACCGGTGTGGGAGGGTGGGGTGCCCCCACTGAGCCCTGAAGCTGCCCCCTCCACCTACACCCCACTCTGCGCCTGATCCACTTAGCTGTGGCCCAACATCCTTGCGGGACAGAGGCCCTGCGAAGGTGCAGCCCCTTCCCACTGGGCAGCCTCCGGCCGTGGATGGCAGGCTGGTGACCAGGCGCAGCTGCCGGTGTGACTCCTCAGCGCGGGCGAGCAGAGAAGGCAAGGCTGCCCAGGCGGAGGGGCAGGGACGGGCTCACACTGACCCTCACAGTGGGGCCCCATCTTGTGCACCCCTGAGCCGGCCTCAGGTGAAAAAATCGTCGGGGCTCCTTTTCTCCAGCTGCCTCTTCCCCCAGCGTTGGGCCTGGGGGAGCCCAGATGATCCCAGACAGCCTGGCCCAGCCACATCCCCCCCGGAACACAGCCGAGAATGTCCTCTTGGCCCCCGATGGGGACGAGAGCCCCGCAGCACCCAGCTCGGGGCCACCGGCTGTGGTCGGGGGTCTGGATAATCCTCCCTGCGTGGGCTGGGGGCCTGGGGATGCCGGTGTCGGCTCCCTGGTGGGGACCAGTAATTAAAGGCCAGATCAAAGGGCCCTGGAAACGCGCTCGTTAGGGAGGCCAGCGAGGGGCATGGGGGCTCGGCTGTTACGGAGCCAGTCCCACCCGGGACCCCCATGCTTCGGCCACAAGTCGCCAATGGGGCCGGGCCTTGGTGGGCACAGGAGCCCCTGAGGTCCCTGCCTCCGTGGCCTCCAAGGCCGCCCTGCGGTTTCTGCAGCCAGAACTCCGACTGCCCGCAGGCCACTGGGACCTCCAAGTGAGGGCCTGTCTGAGGGTTTAGGGTGACACGCAAAGCTGTCGGGAGCCCGGGCACACGCGGCTGGCCTTGCAACCGGGAGGCCGTTGGCTGCAGCCTTGACTTTGTCTGAAATGCAGGAATGATAAAGGCCGGAGGGCGGAGACAGTCGGGGCTGATGGAGGGCGCCCCAGGCACGCCACAGGGCTGACATTGGGGCTGCCCGGGCCCCCAGTGCCCCCGATGCCCAGCCCTCCTCTCTACCCAGATACACCTTGGTGCCGTGTAAGGCCTGGAGCCCTATGTCCAGCCTGGTCTCTGTTCCTGTGGCTGTCCATCACTATGCCCCGCCCCCGTGTGGCCTGTCACATCCGGTGTCCCTGCTGGGTGTGGCACCTGGCTCTGGACCCAGGACGAGCTTCCTCGGGCGGCCGCGGTGCGGCAGAGTGCTACAGACGGATGCTCTGGAGCCCCGGTCCGAGGGTCGGGTGTGGGAGGCTCACGGGGCGTCCACCCACGGGTGACTATCCGGGCTCTAGAGGTGGTGCCAGAGTGGGCTCCACACACCTTGGGGCGACCTTCACGGTCACGGCCCTGTGTGGCCCCAAATCAGGTCACATCCACAGAAGGGCCATTGGTCCTTCTGGTCTAAGAAGGAAACCTCCCTCCATGCCGGTCTCTGAACCCTGAGGGGACAGTGGTAAGGTCACCGAGGTTCTCGTCACTGCTGAGCCAGCCCGTGACGTGGCTGTCCCAGGGGCCCTCTGCTCCTCAGTGTCCGCTTAGCTCAGACTCCCCCTTAAAGCCTGTCCAGTGCTCTGTGGGTGGCTCCGGGTGCTCCTGGGCCCGGGAAATGGGTGCAGGAAGGGGCTGCCAGGGTCTCGACCCACAGGCTCGGCCCTGAGGGACTACGGGGTCACCCCGGCCCCTGCTATGGGGAGGTGTGGCTGAGTGTGTGGGGAAAACACAGTCCCAACTTTGGCACCCAGAACGTCTAGGACCAGGCCTGAGGACCCTCCCCTTGCTGAGGTCCCTCCCGGATCCCGGGCGGCCTGGCTCATGACCATGCTGAGCTTGTCCCTGTGCCCCTGGGATGAGGCGGTGCCCATCCTAGAAGGTGCCTCCTAAAAATAGAAGCTGGCTGGAGGTGCAGGCTGGTCCCAAAGGAAGCCCCGCAGGGTGAGAAGCCACTGGGGTCCGGGTCCTGGCCTGTCCGCACCTCCAGGGTCCTCCCTGCCAGCCCTGTCCCCCCCTCACCCCAGCTGAATCCTCTTTGGCCCCTCGGCTGGTACAAAACTGGAAAACTATGTGTTCCCAGCCTCCTTTGGGGCTTAGGGGGTAAGGGGAGCGGACAGCTGCCCAGGGAGAGCGATGAGGGCGCCAGGAATGCCCTCCTTTCGAAGCTATCGAGTTGCCCGCCTGGATGCCGGAGCTGAGTGCCAGTCCACCCAACTCCGGCTGAAACCGAAATAACTTCAGGAGGTGGGACACAGCTGCCCACGTCAGTCAAGATGACCCCGCAAGAGCCGTTTCTGACCTCCCCTGACCTCCCGGGTCAGGGAGGCTGCGAGCCCTCCGACGGCCCCCCAGGGAGGGGCGGGAAGGGGCCATGCTGGCCATTCAAAGCCCTTTGTGGTGCCCGGGCCTCCGGCTCTGCATGCTGGTCCCCTTGCCCCTGGTCTCCTCTCTGCCTGAAGCCCCCTCCCCAGACTGGGGTGCTGCGTGTGTGTCCTGAGCAGCGGGGTTGGGCTGGGGGACAGTGGGGGACCAAGGCCATGACCCACAGAGTGACCCGTGGAGTGTGGGGTGTCACCAGAGGTTCGGTTGCGGGGACCAGGCGGAAAGCGGGGAAACTCAGGAAGCCCCTGAGACCGGGAAGCGGGGACCTGAGAGCCCCGAGGAAAGGACCCTGAGATGGACAGGGTGGCCGCGTGGGCGGGGCGGCTCAGGGCTGGGCGGTGAGGCCCGCAGGCGGGAGGGGGGCCGGCGCCGGCCAGGCGCGCTCGGCCTGACGTGCTGGGACACATGCTTGCCTGCGGGGTCATGGAACATTCTTGCTGGGGGCCGGGGGCTAGGGGCCAAGGGCCGGGGCCAAGGTGAGAGTCCTGGGAGGGAGCTGGGGGCTATGGGTGGGGGGCAGAGCACACTTAGTCAGCTCTGAGGCATGACTCCCCCCGCCGCACCCGTGTCGTTGCTATGGCAACCCTGGGAGGGACGGCAAACAGCCCACAACAGAGTGGCCCCCTGACTCCCGGCCCCTCGGAGAGGGTGGGACAGCCTGTTTGGGGAAGAAACTCACCTTTAGCCCCCTCCAGCCCAGGACGCCACACAGGAGCATGTGCAGGGGCGAGGTGGCTAGCAGCCCCCCCACTGTTCAGGGTCCCCCCCCCAGTATGTTGGGGTTTGTTAAGAGAGGGGTCTCACTGTTGCAAGCCAGGCCTCGGGGCTCCAGCCCCACTCCAGGGGGTCCCCATCTCCTTCCATTGAAGTAGGGACTCAGTGACCAGGCCACAGCTCTCCCTGTCCCTCAGGATTTGGGGTGCCAGACGGTTCAGAGCAGGGCTGGGGCAGGTCACTAGGTCGAAGGCCCAGGTGGTGGCTGCCGGACGGGGGCAGTAACACCACGCAGTGAGACCGCGGCCAGCCCGGGGCCCCTGCCCCTGGGCCAGGCCGATTCTCCACACAGTGCGCCTTCCCAGCACCCCTTCTCCCAGAACACGGTCCGGGAAATTGGGATCTGGCACCCATGTGCCTGAGGGGCACCCTACCCCTTCCTGGGGTGCTGAGCAAGGACCCTGGGTGGGGTAGGCCTGGCTGCTGGGTCTGGCCCTTCTCCAAGGCCTGAGGCCCAGGCTTTGTTCTTGGTGCGGGCTCTCGGGGACCAACTGGGGAATTTCTGTCTGTGTCACCAAGGGGAAACTGAGGCTGGTGCCGACTGGGGCCTTTGTTCACCTCTCCACACCCTAGGCCGGCGCCTGGGCCGACCAGGGCCATTCTGAACCCCAGCACGCACACCCAGGCTCGTTCCCCGGGGAATGACTGCTGGTGTGGACCCAGTGCCAGGGCCTCGGGCAGGGGACAGTGTGCCCTGCGGACCTGGGCCTGGAAGCAAAACTGTGCATGGGTCCTGTTCCCCGAGGGCGGTGCTGCTGGCCAGGAGCGGGCCAGCAGGACGCTGCTCAGAGGGGTCATGCGCTGCGGTGGCCAGGCTGCCCTGCTCTGCTCAGCTGTCGACAACCCAAACCCTCCTCTCTGGCCAGGAGCTGCGAGGCCTAAATTAGGGAGCCACCTCAGGCCTCATGGGGACACCTGAACCTCCTGGCAGCAGGAATGTCCGGTCCCAACCCTGAGGGACCAGTCCATGCCTCAGGGCGAGCAGGAGGCAGGCTGGAGCCTGCTTGCAGTGTGGACGTGCCCCCCCCCCACTGGATCAGCCGCCCCCTTCGGAAGTTTCGAGCCTGCAGGGCCTACTCTCAGGCGCCCCTTCCCAGCCCCCATGGGCCCCCAGCCCTGCCTTCCGGCTCCACGTTTGCAGTCTGAGTGGAGGGTTGGGCCTGCCCCTCCTTGCCGGGCTCTTATCTCTGGGAAAGAGATTACGGGTTTCTGACATTAAATTTTCCTGCCTAAGTTTCAGCGTGTACTTTGAAAAGATTTTTTTTTCCAGCTAACACCTGGAGGGGAGGGACAAGAAGTATGTTAGGTCTGTTCACAAAAGGCTTTGAACTTGGGTGCCGGAGGGACCCCCTCCCCACAGCCCCTCCTCCAAAATGAGTTATTGATTCCGGCCACGTGAGCCTCCTTCCCCGGCTGGTTTCTGCTTAGAGACCCCCTCCAGCCTCTCAAGTCCTGCTGGCTGCCTGGGCCCCTCGGCTTCTCTGGGGCGGGCGGGCGGGTGGGCGGGCGGGGGGGGGGGCTCAGCACGGGGTCACACACTGTCCTTTGTCTCCTGTGGCCGGCTCCGGGTAGCCCCAGCCGCCCTGCCCACCCTGCCCAAGGAGAGATGGGCCTGGGGGAGCCCCTGGCTGGGGGCCGGCTCCCTGCCCCAGGTGGTCCTGGGCTCCGGCCCTCTACCCTCCCTCCTCGGGAGGCCATAATCGAGAGGGCCTGGCCGGTGTGCCTTTTGGTAATTGAAGGGGCCCACTTGGAAAATGCAGTCTTGAGCCTGTCTGTTGGGTCATTTTCATTTGGGGATTTCCAAACACCGGGGCCACCAGAGGTCACCCCGCCGACCCCGGCCCGCCTCATTATGTCACAGGCAGATTGCGGTGACACCTGATGGGATCCAGACGGCCCGCGCAGGCAGCCGGAGGTGGGGG
Source organism: Miniopterus natalensis (assembly GCF_054644295.1). NCBI lineage: Eukaryota > Metazoa > Chordata > Mammalia > Chiroptera > Miniopteridae > Miniopterus > Miniopterus natalensis. Next base: position 77,093,211 of record NC_142091.1, on the reverse strand, counting down.
CGGGTGCGGGCAGGGCCCCTCGCACCGCTGGCTCTGCTCACGTCCCACCCGCAGGCCCCGGGCTGGGGGAAGCTGGCCCTCCCCTCACCCCTGGCTGCCCAGCACGCTCGAGGGGCCCTCAGACCCCAGATCCAGCCAGGCTCAGGGTCCTCCTGCCACTGCTCTAAACATAGGCCGGGCGACACGTCTTCACCCTCACGCCCACGTGGCCCCTGCCGGCCTCCAGATGCTGTGGGGTGAGGAGCCAGCCTCGGCATGGCCCCCGAGCCCGTCGCACCCTCCCAGCCCCGCAGAGCCCCTGAGCCCCGCAGCTCCTCTCCTTGCCCCACAGCTCCCAACAAGCCCCAGCCCCAGCCAGCCCTCTGCCTCCTCCTCCATAGCCCGGGGCCCTTCCCCGGCTGGCTCGTCCCTTCCCATCCTGTCCCTCTTTCCTCAGGCCACGGGAGGCGCAGGCCCAAGACTCCCCTTCCCCCTGTGACCTCCATGGGGCCCTTCAGGAGGCCAGCACATAAGAGAAATCACGCTGGGGTCCAACCCTCTGCCCCACCCTGAGTCTCAGAACCATCCAGCCTGCCTCTGGCCCACTCGTGCCTCCCAGCCCTTGCCCCCTTTTCTCTTGGGATCCCTGGCAGACCCCAGAGCCCGGCCTGGCCATCCCGGCCCTGTGGCCGGGCCTTCCTTTTTCATCTCACACCCTGGGGCTTCCCGCTCACACTTTCACCCCTAACCCCCAGAGAGTGACTGGCTGGGGCCGAGGAGGGAGGGGGCACACCCAGGTTCTCCCTGCTGCCCACCACCCCTCCTCCTTCTGGGCAGACCCTTGAGGTTGCCTCTGGGCTGTTCTCCCGACTCCTTGGACACCCCTCCCTGCGGCTTCGGGCCACAGCGACCACCTGGTGTGACCCTGTTGCTGTCCCCCAAGGTCAATCCTTCCTCCACTGTGAGGACTGGGGACAGAGGGACTGCAGGCAGGTGGGGGCTCCTGCTCCCAAGGGCGAGATGCTGCCCAGGGTCTTGGAGGAGGTGATGGGAAGGCCAGAGGATGGGCCCTGGACCAGGGCACTGGGCGAGGGGCTGACATTTCCCCTTCTTCCCCATGGGGCAGGAAGCCCAGCCTGGAGTGTCCCCGCGAGCCCGTCCCAGGCACAGGGCCGGCAGATTTGGTGGCTCCGATGCCCTGGAAACGGGAGATGGGGCAGGCAGCAAGCTCCTTCCAGTCCCCTCCGAGGCTGGCCCGTGGGCTCAGCAGGTCAGCACTTTCTGCAAGCCCCACAGAGCCTGGCCGGCGGTGCATGGCACAGCTCCACTGGGACAGTCCCTTTCCTGAGTGCAGGCTCCCCGCCATGCTGTCTCTGGCCTCCAGGCTCCTTCTCACGGGCCTCGCGTCCTTCCCAGCCCTCCCTGCCCTTCTGGGACTCTCCCAATTCCCATTGGGAGCGGACTGGCCAAGGTGCCCTCTCCTCCCCGCCCAGCTGGCCTTGCTGCCTCCTCCAGCCTCCGGAGCGCCCGCTGCAGAGAGAGGCAGCCAGCCGGGAGAGGAGGGCACCCCAGGCCCGCCTGCAGCCCGGTGGGCAACCCCAGGCCGAGGGGGCTGAATGCAGACAACTGGCTGGCTCGTCTCTGGGCATGGGAACCCTGTTCAAGGAAGACCTGGGCCACTTTGGCCAGCTGTTGAGTTGTTTCTGGACACCCAATCTGTCCACATTTCCACGGGCCCCATGTCCAGTCGCATTGGGGTGCCATGAGGCCTGGGCAAGGCTCCAGGGTGGACTGAGAGCCACAGTGGGGACCCCGTGGTGGCATGGCAAGGGACAGCGGCCCGCGTGCACCATGGCGGACTCCCAGCCGAGGCTGTGCCGCTGGAGCTCAGGGGCTCTGTTTCAGGCCAGGAAGCTCAGAACCCGCGGGAAGCTCTGGCCAGATATCGCCCTGCCTGGCGGCAAAGACGGGGCCACCCCTGGATGCTCCTCTGGCTCAGGCCACCCACCCACACGGCCACCCACACGGCCACTTCCTCGAACCTCCTTGGGAGGCGGCCAGCAGTGTCCCCAGGCCACGATGCAGGCCCCGCTCTCGCCCGCTGTCCCTCTGGCCCTGGTGGAGACTGGACCGGGACGGAAGCCGCAGGTCCCGGGAGGCGGAGCACAGGGCGCGGGCACACAGGTGAGGGGACTTGGGAGGGGGGCATCTCAGCGAGGACAAAGTGGACGTTCAGAGAAAGAAGACAGGGGTTGGGAGAGAGCAGAGGTGGGCAGGGTAGGGCCTTGGAGAAGGGAACGCAGTGAGAACGGAAACGAGGGGCTGGAGCCCTCCCCACAGGGGCCGTGGCCGGAGTGGGAGCCCAGGAAGGTGAGGAGGGAGCCAAGAAGCCGGATGGGGGCTGGACATTGGGGTGCAGTGTCCTCTGGCCCAATGGCAGAGCCCTTCCTTGGTGCTGAGGGAGCTCCGGGGCCGCCGTTTTGTGCACCCACTGTGCCCACCCAGGCCCTCGGTCACCCAAGACCTTGGAGGGCGGTGGGCAGCAAAGCCGGAGAAGACAGAGGTCTGCATTTCCAGGTGTTTGGGGAGGGAGGGCGGCCAGCATGTGAGGTGTATGGAGGGGCTGGGGTCCTGGGGCTACCTTTTCCCCTGATGGCTGCCCCTCCCAGGCTGGGGCATCTTCAGGTAACATGGGGAGCAGGAAGAAGAGATGGTTGTCTCCAGAATGGCTGAGAGCCCCACCAGCTGGGCTGAGGGAAGGGCCCTGGGGATTGGGGTCCAGGGCTCTACCTGTGGCCAGAGGTGGGTGCCCAAGTGAAGGGGCCCTCGGCTCATGGGGCCAAGTGGCTTAGAGCAGTGCAGTCGGAAGAGAGATGGGAGAACCTTCTAGAACCCAGGGCTGTTCGCTCATCCCTCCTTCATTCCCAGGACCCCCAATGACCGGGGGACATCCCACATTCCCCTCAGGGTGAGGAGGCCCGGACCCCATCCAGTCCAGCATGGACCCCAGCTCTCTGGGCCATGGCCCCCTCTCTGCTCTCTGGGCTTCCATTCTCCTGCTTGGGGGGTAACACCCCATCACCCCCTCCCAGCTGAGCTGGGCCAGGAGGTCACCTGGAGAAAGCTCCCCCAAAATGCAAAGCATTGCTCCCAGCCCAGTTGGGGACCGGGGGTTAGACAATGGACACAGAGGCTCGTTCCCGGTGAGGTCTTCTTACCCCAAAGGCCAACCAGGCTGCGAGCGGCCAGGCAGCAGCTCACTTGTCCCTCAGGAGCTTGTCTGAGCAGAAAGGCACCCTGTGGACAGGGACCCTCCAGGAGAGGCCAGGCCCTGCCTCCAAGCTCCTGGGAAGCCAGGTTGTCGGGGAGTAGGGCGCAATGGGTGGGACTGGGGACAGCTCCTGATCCCGGGTCCGGGTGAGCTCCTCCCTGGGACCACGCAAGACATTTGGGCTCTGGGGTCCTGGCTGGGGGGGGGGGGTGCAGGTGTTTCCAGGTGGGGCTCTGGTACCCTCCAGCCCACTGAGCTGGGCTTGGGGCATCACCTCCGGGAAATGGCCATGAGGGCGACATCCCCTCCTCCAGGGCAGGTGCCCCAGCCAGCCCAGGTAGCATCCTCAGGGCCCATGGTGGGCCCTCACCTGGCACTCCTGTGCCCAGTATGACCCTGAGGCTCTTCCAGGACTTGCTCCAGCAGGGATGTCCGAGAACTGACCTCTCCCCAGCTGGACAGCTGAGACACGGTGGTGGCCGTGCTGGGCTCCGGCCCAGGGTGGTCTCCGGGGGGCTGCTGGGGCTGGGGGAAGAGGGCTGCTTTCTGTGGCTTGGCCAAGGGGACGGTAGATGGGTCCTGTCTCAGCCAGCGCTCCTCCTTCTCTCACGGCCGCCGCCGCGTGCCGTCTCCATCACAGGTCCCGCCTCGACCATCTCACCAAGACTCGGGGACCCGCAGTGGCTGCTCTCCCACGGGCCGGCTGGGAAAAGGCCCATGGTGCAGGGCGCGCGCCAGGGCGGCCAGGGATTGGTCGCTGCCTGAATGTGCCCGGACGGATGCCCGTGTGCCCTTGGGCAGCCTTCCCCCCAGACAGGCTGTCCAGGCCGGGGAAACCCTAAGCCGAAGGGATTAAGAAGAAAGGACAGAATCGACTGTCCCTTTGGCCAGGCTCGTCTGTCCTTCCTTCAGTGTATACTTGCTCAGTGGGTGCAAACGCGGAGGTGACGATGCCAAGGGCCCCGGTGCCCTCCCATCGCTCGGCCAGCGGTCAGCGTGCTGGAGGCTGCCCTGCCCGCCCCACCCAGCTCTCCGCAGGGACCCTTTTACACATTCCTGTGGTCAGCCAGGGGGGTGATCAGGGTCCTGCCCTGGGCTCCGGAGTGGATGGATGGAGATGTGCGCAGGGCGTTCGGTGCAGGTGCCAAGCCAGTCCCTAGGGCCCCGGGGCCCTGCCCGGCCTTCTGCCTCCCACCCGAGCCCTGAGTGTCCTCCCTCCGGGCTTCTGCTCCTCATGGGCAGGAGCTGGAAGCCTCTCTCTGGCTGATGCTGGGGATCCTGGCCAGGATTCAGCCGCTCTGCACAGGGACAGGGGCAGGGACACCAGAGGCCATGGGTTCAGAGGCAGGCTCTGGGCCCTTTCCACACAGGGTCCGGCCGGCCTCCTGTAAGCGGAGGATGCTGGCTGACCTGCCCCTGGAGGGGGTGCTTTGATACCCTGAGCTCCTCGACTGCCATGCTGGCATCTTGGGCATCTTGGGGACTGTGACTTGCTGGTCCAGAGTCCCCTCAGCACCCTCCTGGCTCCAATCCCCAGCCGGAGGCTTCCTGGGGTGGGGAAGACGGAGAGCCAGGAGGGTGCGCCCCAGGGTGGGGCTGGTGAGAAAGGTGCCCCAACCCCTCCCGCCTGTCAGAAACAGTGCGTTGCTGGCGTCCTTGACTGCAGACCCCCCAGTGCACCTTCGGGAAGGACGTGGGGACCCCCAGAGACAGGGAAGGAGCAGGATCTGACCTCCTGCCTCTTCCTTTGGGCCTTTCTCCTGCTGGCTGAGCTGTTTACAGATGCCCCTCCCGGGCTTGGGGTATCTGGGTTCAGTCCACTCTGCAGATCCCCCCAAAGGGCTGGCTGGGAGAGGCGGGCGTGGGGTGGGCAGTTCTTTCTCCCTCCCCCTTCCCCTCAGATCTACACACTTAGGAGTAATTAGGCCCAGGTGGCCCCTCATGGGCTGCAGAGTCCCCTCCCGCCCTCCTGCCTGGAGAGCTAATGACAACCAGAGGCTGGAAGGTGAAACCCCCTCGGCTGTCAAGGCCGTGCGGCGACCCTCCGGCCAGCAGGTGGGCAGCGGTGCCGGGGCCCAGTGCAGCCCATGGGTCGGCTCACTGCCTGCCTCGGGCACACGGGCCTCTCCACCGCGTCCCCCGTCGGTCAGCCCGGCGCCCAGCTGCCACACACTCTCCGTGGGACCTTAAGAGCACCCTTGGACGCTTGTCTCTGGCCCACCGCCCCACCTCGGTGTGACCGGGAGCTGGGTCCCCGTGAGTCTGCCCTCTGGGGTGAAGGCCAAGGAGTACCGGCCGGTCCCAGGAGCATCTCTGTGGAAGGGTGAAGCGTCCGTGAGGCCTGAGGGCGGTGGCGATGCCACAGGGTGGATGGGCTGGGCGCCCCTGACCTCCCCTTACAGATGCTACGATGGCGGGTTCTGTGTTCCTTGTTTTACCTCAATAAAGCTCTTAGGTCTGAGATCAGGAGCCACTGCAGTCGCCGTCCCCCCTGTGGGCACTGTCCAGGGAGGTGGCATCCCGGTGGCCTGACTCCGGGAACTCCACCCCCGCCTCAGGCCGCTGACCCGCCTGTTCCCCCTGGCCCCCCACCAGGAGACCGTCCCCTGTCCCCTCAGCTCCTGCCTCCACCCCCCGCTGCCCCAGCCCGGCCTCTGGCTTCCCTGCCCTGTCCCTGTGTGTGGCTGAGCCCTGGCCCGGGGCAGACGTGGAGGCCTGCGGACGAGAGGTAGGGACACGCAGCGGGAAAGCACGCGGGCTCCAGGCGCTGTTGACGTGGGCCCGGGAAACGCTGAGTTCACCCTGCAGGAGAGGAGCCGGGACCGGGGGGCCTGGGGGTGGACGATGGAAGGAGGGGGTGAGCTAGAGAGCAGTAATTCGGATAGTCCAGTCACACAGGGTGCAGAGAGGGCCAGGGTCCTGGCAGGAGGCCGCGGACTGGCCAGAGTCAACCCAAGGGGACACTTTGGGCCGTGTTGCCTTGGAGGCAGGAGAGAGAATTCTGGGTTTTATTATGAAAAGGGGACGTGAGAGATGGGAGAACATGACTGCAGAGTGACGGTCCAGCCGCCAAGAGGATGGCGCGGGCCTGGGCAGGGGCAGGCTGGCCAGCCTGGGGGAGGCCCAGAATCCAGGGCCAAAGAGGGGCCAACGCCAAGGCGGGAAGACCTGAGCACCTCCTCCTGCCCTCCAGAAAGGGCAGTGCTGGACTGACTGAGACCATGTGGCCCAGGAAATGTGCACAGGGAGGCCTGGGCTCTGGGGTCTGCTCTCCCCTCCATCCCCAGCCGGCAGAGAAAGCCCCGGTCATCAGCAGGGAATCTGCCTTCTGTCTGCAGGGTGGTCACCCTGGGGCGGTGTGGCGACTTCTGTCTGTGTGTCCCCTGGGCTACCTGGACCCATGAAGGCGGGCCCGGGGGTGGGGGTCAGAGCCCCTGCCAGTGCCTGCCCTGTGCACACCTGGCCAGCTGCCCACACTCTGGCCCCTTCCAGGAAGAGACATGGACATCCTGGGCCCTGTCTGGGGACCGCCCATTGAGTGTGTGGCTCAGCTGGACCCTGTGCACTGCGCCAGTGAGCGGGCATGGGTCAGGGGCGTGGGTACAGGAGCTCCGAAGTGACCGTACTCAGCCCGGGCAGATGGACATTCCTGGCAGAGCCTGTGGCCAGCAGGGCACCGTGGTCCAGGCTGGGAGCCCCACCTGCCTCGCTCCAGAGCCACTTCGAGGCCAGAAACCCTGAGAGGGAGCGGGCCTGGCTGTGGGCAGGAGGGGCTCTGGGGAGCATTCCGTCACAGCTTTCCCATGACGCCCCCGTAATCTGGGCTCTTCTCCTTGGCACCCCCACACCTCACAGCTGCTGGGGCCAGCCAGCTGCTCCCCCCCCCCAGCCCAGGACGGAGCCTGTGTCCGGGCAGTGGCAGCCTTTCCCATGGAGGGGACTGGGCGGGTGGGGGGCCAAGGAATTTGAGGAGGAAGCAGCAGAGGCCTGAGAATTTGGAAAATGTGTCCAAATGCCCGGAGCGCTGGGAAGAAGTGGAGGGGATTAGGAGGAAGGAAGGATGGACGCACGGTCCTGGGTGGGCCGTGACGGATGGGGCAGGGGGCTCCCCGTCCATGCGGGAGAGTCTAGGGGAGCAGCTGTCCCCATCCGTCAGCGGCTCATCAAAGACCTTTGACCCTCGGCTGGCAGAGGAGCCAGCTCTTAGCCCCGAGTGGCACCCACAGCCTGCCTGGTGACCAGAGAAAGACCCTGGGGTTCAGGGTGCGATGAGCCGATCGGGTGGGAGGGGTTCCTGGGAAGCAGGAGGCTGGCACCCCCTGGCCACCACAGGCCCGGGCTCGTCCTCTCTCTCGCCCTTGGTCTTTTTGGGCCCAGTCCCTCCAGTCTGGGTCCTTGGAGGGGGCACCCTCGGGGGAGGGGCTGAGCTTGCTGTCTGGTGGGTCTGGTCCCTGGGAACCCTCTGGAGCCCCAGCTGTCCCAGCCCCTGGGCTAAGCCCTCCGTGATTGATTGTGGTGGTTACTCACACCAGGGGGAAGGAGCCGGATAAGCCCGCAGCTGCTGGAGGGGCGAGGGCCCGGGCACCTCCTCCCGCCCCTCGCCACCCCTCCCCCACGCCTGCCTGCAACGCTTCCCGCCAGGCTCCTTCGCGCCCCAACTCTCCAGTCTCCCCTCTCCAGGGTTTCCCAAGGAAGGTGCACCCTCCTCTCCAACAAAGTGTTAGGAGCAGGGCTCCGGGGCATTGGTGATTTTGGGTAAACTGAGTCACCTGGGCCCAGCAGAGGACTCCCTGAGAATGACAAGTTACAGCTGTCCCCACCGGAGACTCATTAACTCCTGCCGTCCACACGGGGCCTCTCGCCCAGGGGGACCCTGCACGGGCCGCCATCCGCCAGGGTGGAGAGGGAGCAGGGGCCGGCGTGCCCGGTGGGGGTGGGCAGGGGTGCTGGGACCCCTGGGCCTCCTGGATCGTGGGGTCATGAAGGGGGCAGATGGTGAGCTGGATTTTGACCCGGAAGGCAGGGCTGGGCAGAGACGGGCGGCAGAGGGGGCGGTGGGGCCGCTGGTCCTATCTGCTCGACCCTTGGCTCCAGTGTTTGCTCAGCCAACTTTGCAGCCGAGACACTGTGTGCAAAGAGAGGCAAGATAACCCCCTGGGTCATTGACTTCTGGGCGCCCCTCCTCTGGCCTCCCCTCTCTGCCTCCTAGGCCCGCTCCCCCCGCTTGGTTGCCTACCCGCCCCCGGAACCTTCTGCTGGGCGCCTGGGAACAGCGGTGGCTGAAGGGCCCACCGCTTAGGAGAGGGGGAAGGCTGGGCTCCGGGAGCTGCCCGCGTCCCTCCGCCCCCTGCCTGTCCCCCATACCTAGGGCTTTTTAGGGACTGAGAAGCCCCGGGGATTGAAGTTCCTGGCTCTTAGTCAGTCTGTCTGCCCTGGGCTCCACGTGCCCGGGCCATGAAGGCCGGGCACACAGAGGCCGGTGCCGCTCAGGCTGGCCACTGCTCTCAGACAAAAACAGGGCCGGCCCCTCAAGGCCAGCCGATCCTGAAGGCCAGCCTGGGCCCCGAGGGCACTGGCCTGGTAAATATTTAGCCCACCCACCGGGCAGGCAGAGGGGGCCCGGGGCCTGGGCAGCCCCCACCCGGATGGTGGCCCTTGGTCCACTCTCTGTGGGGCTCCGAGTAGGTTCACCTTGAGGGTTTGTTTGTGCTGCTCCTCGGGGCAGGAGCGGTGGCGGGGGCCGGTTCCGGGGGCCACGTCCCAGGCCCCCGGCCGCCTTCCCGCCCATCCTCGCTCACCCCAGCCCTCCGAGCGGGCGGGGCAGGCGTCTCCGTGGAAATGCAAGCCACATGCCTCTGGTTCATTTACACTTAATTCGGCACAATGAGCTTCCCGGGCCTTTGATGTCCCGGGACCTGCGGCCTTTAGTGCTTTGTGGGCTGAGAAACAGGAAGCCGGGGTTTGGGGGCAGTGCCGGTGCCTCCTCCCCTCTGCAGTGGGCTGTCAGGGACCCCGGGATGGGGCCCCTCTGCGGGGGAAGTGAAGGCCATTGCTGGGGAAAGGGGTTGGGTGGGCTTCCTCTGCACCTCTCGACAGTGGGCACCCCGAGTCAGGATGAGCCGAGGAGGTCTGGCTGACCGGCCCCCAAGAGCCCCTAACTGGCAAAGAGCTCCAGAAAATCACCTAGGCAGGGGTCACGGAGCCAGCTGCCCCCAGTGACGCTCTCCAACAGGATCCACTGATCCAGCCTCTGTCCGAGGGCCTGTGGGCAAGAGGCACAGGACCCTTGCCATGGGTGGGATAGGCATGGGGAATGCCAGCTGCCCACCAAGAGCAGACCCTGCTGAGCTCCCCTGGAGGGCGTCCTGGAGGTGGGGATTCTAAGGGGGATGCGAGGTTTGGGGCCAGCTGTAGGCCGAGGGGGACACAAGCTGGGAGCCCAGCGGAAGCAGAAGCACGGGGCTGCCCCGGAGCGTGGCGCGTGCTGCCGGGAGGCAATGTCCCAGAACTCCAAGCCCCGGGTGATGGGGCCCCAGCCAAGATAAGCTGTCCCTGCAGGGGCTGGGGGGGGGCGGTCAGCATCCTGCTGGGGACACAGCAAGACTGGGAACGGAGCCCAGAGCCGGGTTCCACGCTCTGACCACATACAGCCCGTGTCCCCCAGGAGGCCCACCAACTCCTGCCCCCAATCAGGGGCTGTGCAGGGTCTGGGGGTGGACAGCTGTTTGTCTCTCCACATTCCAGATGCAAGGTCAAGCATTTGGGGGAAGCTGTTTTTCTTAAAAATGTCACTTGAAATAAACACTTTGGCTGGCGCTTCTCTGATGGCCCTGGGTCCCCAGAGAGCGAGGGGAGCAGCGTGGGGTCTCCCAGCCAAGCTGCCTCGACTCTGAGGAGGCTCCCAGGCCGGCTCAGCAGGCCCGGCCCGGCCAGAGGCTCTAGAGGCTGGGTACCGACCGCCACCCACACCCAGGGACACTGCTGGGTGGCCTGGCTATTGTGTCCCCTAGGTGGCCTTCCTTCCGCAGGTGACTCTGTTCCCAGGCCAGCTGGGTCTCCCTCTCCAGGACAGCGTGGGGGTGGCTGGGGGGCCCCAGCTTGGTCCCTCCCTGGCCAGTCTTCTACACAGGGCCCCCTCCCCTTCCACCCTCCTCTTTGCTTTGCTCCCAAGCCCCAGGCCCAAGGCCTTGGGACAGAAGGCTCCAGGGCTTCCTGGGAGGGCATGCAGCCCGGGGCCTCCCCCCACCCCTACGGCCCCTGCTAAGGCAGTGACACTTTCTCCTCTTGGGACAAAACGCGGCCTCCCCCTTCCCAGTGGTCCTCTGAGCCCAGGCCTCTGGGGGGAGGGGGCAGCACAGGGGAGGGGGGGATCTCTCCCACCGGCTGGCTGCCCCCTGCCCACAGGGCGGGTGCACCCGGAATCCTGAAGGCAGCCCGAGCAAGGACCGCAGCCGGCCTGAGGGCTCGAGGCTCTGACAGTGCTCTGAGAAGGTCCTAGAAGCAAGATGGCATTGCCCGAGTGCCCCGCACACCTTCTCTTCTGCACATGGGGCAGACGGGAGGAAGGGAGAACTGGCTCTGGGGCACATCCCCACAGGCTGTGACTAGGCTCGGCACCCCCTCAAGCTGCCGGGGAGCATCTCCTCCAGGGCCCCCGGGGCCCAAGGCTGCAGAGACACAGGGAACCCTGAGCTGTGCCCACCTCAGAACCCCCAGCACCCCAGGCCTGGGCTGAAGTCCTGTCCACCCCCAGCCCAGCCTGTGCACCCCCAAACCCCACCTTGGCTGGAGGAAACCTGCAGACACCTGGGGGACATTTGTGAGGTGGAAGCAGGTTTGCAGTGTGTCCCAGAAACTCCCCGAGGACCACCCTCCAAGAGAAAGGGCCTCCCTGGGTGGCCAACCACTGTCCCCACGCGGGGAGGCTGCAGGCTGCGGAAGAAGACCCCTCCCCGAGATGACCTACAGACTGAGCACAGCACAAGGACCTGGAGTGCCCGAGGCCAGTAAGGGGCAGCCTGCTCACTGCACCCCCAAGTGGTGTGTTACCCGTTCCCCACTGAGGGAGCCGTGGCTCCCACCCCCGGGCCCAGCGGCCTTGCTGGAGCTCTAGGTCAGTGCCCTGGACTCTGCCCGGGTGGGTGTTCCTACAGCCCACACAACCTGCGCCCCTCCATCCTGCCGGCTGGGGAGTGGGCGTGGGCGTGAGTGTGGGATCAGACATGGGGCCCCCCTACAAGCCTCCACCTGGGAAGCCTCTGAGCTTCCAGAACGTTCCTCCTGCCTCTGGGTCTGCACCACAGCCTGACCCTCACACTCTGGGGCAGTCTTGCTGGTTGGGCTAATCTGCCCTGGGGGACCCCCATTCACCACCCGCTGAGCAAACATAAAGCCAGAGGGTGGTGAAGACCATGTGATCTGAATGGCCACATGGACCCACAGCCTGGGCGGCTCCCATAGTGGCTGCGGGAGCTCAGGGACGCCCTCCACCTCTCGGTGCCTCAGTCTCCTCATCTGCAGGATGGGGCCATAGAGGGCACCCCCTCACTGCTGATGCAGAGGGGCTGCCCGAGCCCATGAGCCAGCATGTGGCCAAGTGGCCTGTTGTTATCACGTGAACACCTGTGTCACAGAGCGTCCCCCCGAGTCCTGCCCTTGTCACAGCCAAAACAGGGTTCTGGAGCAGGAGACCCCGAGGTCAGAGCACACCCACTTCTTGGTGGCTGGAGGCCAGAGAACCCCACGACTGGGACCTCATGGGCCTTCTTCTAGGAGCTTCCCCGAGGCCGCCCAGGAGTGGACAGGGCTGGGTCAGGAGGGCCTGGGGACTCGGGCCAGGCCTGCGGCCACTCCCAAAGGTCAGGCTGTGGGTGACCATCGCTGAGGTCAGGCTCCCAAACCTGGCTGTCTGCTCTCCAGGCAGTTGTCAGCTCCACTGTTAAAGTAAAACAAAAGGGACAAGCATGTGCGTGATTACAGAGGGGTAGGGGCCCCCCGAGGAGCTGAGGAAAACAACAAAACAGATGGACGGCTTCAGCCCGCAGGTGGGAGCCTCCGCGGCAGGACCCAGGCTGAGGGCAGGAGGGTCGCTGGAGGCTCCCAGCCCTTCCAGCCGAGCTATTCTTCCCGGGGCTTCCCCGCACTGTCCGGCCCGTCCTTCCTCATCAGAAAGGCTCCTGGGGGGGCAGCCACTGTTTGGGGGCCTATTGGGCCTCAGGCAGCTGCCCAGCTATGGAGCCTGCTCTCCACGCTCCCTGGGCCTGGCCTGGCCTTGGGGGGCAGAACGTACAGGTCTTCTCAAGAAGGGACCCCAGCCCCGGCTGGCTTGGCTCAGTGGTTAGAGTGTCGGCCTGCAGACTGAAGGGTCCCGGGTTTGATTCCGGCCAAGGGCACCTACCTCAGTTGCAGGCTCGATCCCCGGCCCTGGTTGGGGCGAGTGCAGGAGGCAGCCAGTCGGTGTGTCTCTCCCATCGATGTTTCTCTCTCTCTCTCCCCCTTCCACTCCTGAAAAGCAGTGGAAGCAATATCCTCAGCTGAGGATTGAAAAAACAAACCAAAAAAAAGAAGGGACCCCAGCCCTCCTCTGTGGGGACCCTGTGCTGTTTTGAAAGTGGTGGGCCATTGGCTGCTGGCCGGGGCGGTTGGCCTGCCTCCCCTTCGCCCAAGGAGAGCTGGCCTCCGGGGTCTCTGGGGCACCCCCTTCCTGAGGCACCCAGTGAGCACCCCCGGGGCTCCCAAGGAGGAGGCCAGGGCTCCCAGAGCTGACTTAGGTGCAACCCCTGTGTCCCCCTAAGACCAGGCCAGAAAAGGGGGCACCCAGAGCAGCAGGGGCATCTGGGATGGGGGACCCCTGGGACGGGAGGGAGAGCAGGGAGGGGAGCAGGCAGGGAGCCGGAGCTGCAGGGGCCTCAGCCAGAGGGAGTGCACGTCTGGAGCGCATTCCTGGGTGACAGCCCCGTGATGGATGGCGGGGAGCGGGGAGCGGAGATGCCTGGGGCCGCCTGATCTGTGGGCTCCCCCTGTGCCGGGCAGCCTATCCTCCCTGGGCCCGGGCTCCCTGCCCAGGGCTGAGCATGGCATCCAGCCTGCTTGCCTGGGCCCGACACCCAGCTAGGAATGGGGGGAAGTCTGGGTGACTCCTCGGCACCCCTGGCGCTGCCCACGAGGCCCCGGGTGGGCAGGATGGGGTCAGCTTCCCGCCCAGGTCTTCTTGCTCTGAGAGGCTCCGAGGGCAGCAGAGCCCTGGCTGGGTCGTCTGAAATTCCATCTGAGGTCCCATTTCCTGCACATCCCCCCCCATGTCCTCCCACCCAGCCCCACAGGCCCCCTCCTCCCTTCTCCCACAGCGCTGACTGGTCAGCCCATAATCCTATTGTCCGGGGCCCCCCTCCTATTGCCTGGGTCACTGTCTCGGCCTGGCAGCCCTGTGGGCAGGGGCTGTGCCCACCCAGGTCTCAGGGGCCATGAAATTCGGCCTTAATTATGTTGCTGTCCCACAAGTGGGGGGTTGACTCCCTGGGACCCTGTTGCACCACCTGCGGGGGGGTCTTGGGAGCCCATAGGTGACTGTCTCACGGTGGGGGGTGTTAAGCTTCCTCCCCGCTGCAGGGTGGTGGGGGCCTCATTGTGCAATGGTCCGGGGAGGGGAGCCTGAAGCTGAGGCCTGGCCTTGACCATGGGCCCCCCGGCCCCCCGGCCCCCCTGGCTCTGTTCCCACTGGGAAAACAGCCGCTTTATCTCAGCAGCCGCCCGAACTGCAAACAGACACGTGTCCCCTGGGGGCCACTCTTGGCACACATGCCCTCTGCCCCATGTCCCAGGGTGAGGTCTTTCACCCTCGAAAGGGGGCTGGGGGCGAGGGGAGAGGTCCTGGGGCAAGGCAGGCCGGGGCTGCTGCTCGAACCCACGGGGACCACCCATGGGGGTTGGAATGGGATGGACAGAGGATGGTAGGGGTTGGGGTCCGAGGCCTGCCCATGGGCTCAGCCCCTGAAGGGGCCTGGGGAAGGAGGGGACGCAGAGCTGAAGGGAGCTTGGCCTGGGCGGTGACCGCTAGCAGGGACCTCCTGGTGGCCCAAGGGGCTCTGTCCCCTCCCTCGTTGCCCCCTTTCTTAGTGACAGAGGTTGATGAACACAGAGCTAACAATGGAAAACAGGGTGATATTCAGCAGAACCCCCTGCTTCCCCGCAGAACCCCCGCCACAGCGACAACCACAGGCGAGGGCATCTCCGGGCCTGTCCTGGACCAGCCCACAGGGACCCGCTGTGTCTCGGGGCATCCTAAGGCCTTCCGAGACCCTAGGAGATGGGTCCCTGGAGGGGCGACCTCCCCCCTACGTCCTGATCCTCCGACCCAGGCTGGCTTTGCTGTCACAGCCTGAGTTGTCCCATCTGGGCCCCAGAACCCTCTTGGAAAGGAGCGTACCCGTAGGGTGGCAGGCACTTCAGAGCAGACCCCCCAGGCCCTGGAGGCCAGTGGGCAGCACACCCTGCCCGCTGCGCCTGACACCAGGTCCCCGGCTGCTGGCCTCCCCTGGGTCTCCGTAGCCTGACAGGGACGGTTCCTTCTGAGGGGCACCCCTCCTGGACCCCATCACTGCAGAGGTTCTGGGGAGCGGGGGCCTTGGCCACATCCTGCCCGGCATGTCCCAGGCCCCCCAGGTTTCTCCTGGAGGCAGGAAGCCCTGGCGGGACCATCCCTGCTCCCGGGGGCACCCTCACGGCTGTCCTTCCCGTGCTCGCCTCTGACCAGTGGCCTGCAGTCCGGAGAGGGTCAACCAGGGAGTGGGGGATGAAAAGAGAGGGGTCCCTTTCGGCTTTTCTGAGGTCTGCAGAGGGCTGACCCGTGTTCAGAGGGGCCCACTGGAGCCCCCCGCACAGCTCTGGGGCTGAGACCCACCCCAGAGGCTACCCCGTGCCCCGCAAACCCACAGCCTGTGCCTCAGGAGTAGGTGGAAGCCAGGCCCTCGGACCCCACACTCTCCGGCGGGGGTGCCGGGACTCGGGGGGCTGGGGGTGTGGAACAGGCAGCACCAGGGCGCCACGGTGAGGCCTCCACCCCCAGACCCCAGAACAGTGGGCCAGTGTGTGGGGCGCGGGGCGGAGGCCGGGTCGGTCCCGCTCCATAAACCCTGGCGGGAGGGAAGCTGTCGACTGCTCGGTGTTGACACAGGGGTGATATCACCACCGACCAATGGGGGCCGTCGGGGGCCCTGTGTGTGCTTCTCTCTCCTGTGGGCCCCTGCACACACAGGGCGTGATCTGAAAGCCACCTGAATAAACCCAAGGGGCCCCTGCTTCCCCCCTGGGCCCCATGTCCTGCACGTCTCACCCAGCCCAACTGCCTGCACGTGAGAGCAGGGCCGGGATGGGGAGGGGAGAGGGGAGGGGGTGGGGGCCTCGGGGCCTGCGCTCTTCCTCAGCCGGGGGCCCCCAAAACCCTGTCCCCCAGCACACCCTCCGTCTTCCGTGGCGACCCCTGCGATCACGGCCCCCAAGGCTGCACCCTGGGCCCGAGCTGTGCTCCCCCATATGTGCCCCCAGCCCTGACCCGCAGCCCAGCCCAGGCAGCTCTGTGCTGCAGAGTCGGGGCTCTGTTCCAGGCATCCCACCACCGACCCCCCTCCTCCTGCTGCTCCTTGCTGAGGCCCCAACCCGGGGAATGGTCTTCCCGCCGTCCTTCCTCCCTCCTCCCACCCTCCGGGCTGCATACCAGACCCACAGGCTCCACACGCTGCTGCGGCATGTCACCCCCACCCCCTCCCCAGCCGGGGGGCCTCTTCCCGCCGAGCAGGGAGGGCCTCGTCCAGCTTCTCCCCCTCACCCACCACCCCCTCCTGGGCTGGCTCCAGCTCGGGGCTCCCACCCAGCCTGACCCCCAGGCCCACGTGTCTCTGCAGAGCGTGGGAGCCCACGGCCCGCACCCCCACATGCCCCTGCCCCCTCCTCAGCCCCGTGGGGCTGGCATGCGGAGCGGGTGGAAGCCTGGGGCTGGAGCAGGGGCCAGGGCCCCCTGTGCTTGGCGCCCAGGCTTGTTTACTGGTCCAGCCCCAGGCCCTCGCCGCTCCCCGTGGACCCAGCTCCCCGCCTGTGTCCGGCCAGGTGTTCGGTGATGGAGCGCGGGCCCCCGGAGGACAAGGGGCTCAGTGTCTGTTTTCTGCGAGCTCGGTGCTGACAAGGAACAGAATATGCACAGTGACCACGTCCAGGAAACGGCGCCGGCCGGGTGTGGGCCACCCCGAGCAGGCCCCTTCCCAGCAGGCCAGCCTGCAGGTGGGCTTCCAGGAAGGGGCCCCCCTGGCTCCCCTCACCCCTGGAAGAGGGCCAACCCTGTCACCAGGTGCAGGCTGGGGAGAGGTCTGGGGAAGGGAGGGAGGGAGAAAGGCAGGAAGGGGAGATGGGGGGTGGCCTGGGCCACGGCCTAGTGTGGTCAGCGTGGCCTTAGGTGAGGCCGAAGCTGGCCATGCTCCTTCTAGCACCTTTTGTTCCCACTTTTGGGGGTCACGCAATCTCTGCTGGGCACTTGGCACTCTGGGGCTTGTCAGGTAAAACATACTTGCGGACCCTGCAAACAAGGGGAGGCGAGAGACGGTGGGGAGGTTGACCTGAGCCCAGTTTGGGTCTTGAACCATCGGCTCATGGGGCCCCCAGCCTGGGCCCTCTGCCCCCTCCGCTCGAGGCTCAGCTGCCACCCCCAGCTCCTGGGGAGGGAAGCTGTCGTCTCCCCAGGCGCCTGGTGGGGCCAGGCCCTTCGGCTTTGTGTGAGACTTCCCAGGGTGTGCTGTAGTCAGACCCCAAACCTCCCGTTAGGCCTGTCGAGGGATTTCATTTTCTTTGTGTTGTTGGGATTTTTTCTGTCCCCATTTAGTGGTACAGCAAGTGTCTCGACTCCACCCCGCCCCCCAGCTGCCCGTAATCCCTGCCTGAGAGTGAGCGGGCTCCTGGGTCATTAAATCCAGGCCGGGACACGAACCCACACAAAAGCACAAGGCACACACAGCCAGGTTCAGATGTCCACCCTCCAGGGGACACTGGTCCCACGAGGGGCTGGGCCACACGAAAGTCAGCAGGCCCCGCAGCGCTCCCAGCAGGACAGGACCCATAGCCGTGCCTTGGGCGAGACAGGGCAGCATGCATAGAGACGCGTACAGAGACCCCCCGCGCACCACCACAGCCACACAGCTGTGCACACAGCGCCCAGGGCAGGGACACGTTTAGGGCTGGACACAAGGCCACAGGGGCCTTGCTGAGAGACGTGCACACACATGAACACACATGCGGACACACATGTGAGCACACAGCGAAACACAGGGACACACATGAATATACACAGACACATATGTGGACACACAGGGACCCACACGGACATACATGTGGACACACAGGGACCCACACGGACATATATGTGGACACACAGGGCTACACAGAGACATGTGGACACATAGACACACATGTGAACACACAAGGACCACACGTGGACACAGGGATACACAGGCACATAGGGACACACACGGATACACATGTGAACATGCAGGTGTGAGTACACGCAGACACAGGGACACACATGGACACACAGACATTAGTCCTGTTTTCTGGAAACAGGGTGGCCTGGCCAGCTCAGCCTCCCCTCTTCAGAAGCAAGCCTGCGGGGGGGTCCGGGTATGACACCCTGGCGTTTCTGTGCGGGGAGCCTAGTGGGGGTGCAGAGCGTGGTGGGAGCCCTGGGGACTGTCCCTGATCCCTTCCAGCACTCCAAATGCCTCCCCCAGCCTCCTCCAGCCTCCCCTAGTCTCCCCCTTGCCTCCCCCTAGTCTCCCCCCAGCCTCCCCAGACCTCCCCGTGTGCGCCTGCCGCAGGCCCCCTGCCCTGCCCCCACGGCCGGGCTCTGGGAGTGAAATTCAAGCCCCTGTTTGCTTCGTGACACTTAACCCAGCGCAGGGGCGTTTTGAAAGTGCCTTTGGGTGGTGGGGGCGCCAGGAGCCTGTCTACCAGTCCTCTCTAAGCCCCTTTTCTAAAAAGCAGGAAATCAGGCTGGGCCAAAGGTAAACACATTCCAACCTGCCATCCCCAGCACCATGGAGGGCTCTGTGGGGTGGGGCGGCCCCGTGCTCCCAGCCCCGGGTGGGCTCCGACCTGTTTGCAGAGCCAGGCCTTGGCCTGGGGCTTCTCGCCCCCACCTGCCTCCAGCCCTGAGGGCCACCCCACAGCTCTACCGGGGCCCCTCCGGGTTCCACTGCCCAGAACCAGCCCTAAAAGCAGAAAACTGCAGGCCCGGGGTGGACCTGGCCTGTGCATTCATAGGGGACAGATGGGGGCCCTGGGGGCTCAGCACACCCTCCCTCACTCCAACTCAGATGCACCTCTCCCAGAGGGCCCCAGGGCCCAGGTGGAAGCCCCGGAGTGACCAGGAGCCGGCCACAGCACCCTGAGGAGCCAGCCCTGCGGACTCCAGGACCCCCGAGGGCTGCCCGTCTTTTCCTGGAGGCCTTGATTCCCTGTGTTTCCCAGAAAGGGCTCCAGCACACCAGCTGCCCTCTCCCTGCCACGACCCATGGGCCACGGGTGGCCACCCTTGCGGTGCCCACACCGCTGTCCCCCCCCCCCCCCCCCCGGGCCGTCCAGCTTTCATCTCCAAGGCCCAGCTTTGCAAAGCTTGAGCAGACACGGATGTTTATAATAAAGGCCGTTTACAACCCTAACTCTTGACATCTAATGGATGGGTTCCTTCATCCCTCCTCAAAGCCCACTTGGGTGAGTGGGCAGGGCAGGCAGCCTGGGGAGGGTGCCACCTTGACCAGGGGGAGAGCCTGGCCACGGCGACAGCCTCCAGGGGACATGGGGGATCCGATGGCACCAGCACCAGGCCTCCCAGAAATGCCTTGGCCCAAATGCACACTGGGCGACCACCGCCCGGCTGGCCCGGGACTGTCCCCTTGCAGCACCGGGTCCCCTGTATCTCCCTGTATCTCGGGCCAGGAGGGGCAGGGGCTGTGGGGGCTGGGGAGGTGAGCGGGTGTGTTTCCCAGGGTTTCCTATCTGGCCTTTATCTGGAGCTGAGGCATTTCCTGACTCTGAGCACAGGGAGGGCCCCAGGACCCCAGGCTCATTTCCAACAGCTGCTTCCTCGCGTTCCAGCCCCTGCGCTGCCAGGGGCCCCAGGGCTGGGAGGCCCAGCTCAGCAGCAGAGCTCCAGCCCGCCCAGCCTGGAGGCCCCGAACCAGGGAACCGGGGAACCAGGGCGGGGGCTGCACGTACGCCCCACTCCCCCCTCCCCCGGTCCAGGGCTTCAGTGACAAGACCCCGACCCTCAATTTCCCCGCCTCCCGGGACCCCTGGCCGCCTCCATCCAGTCCCCCATCTCCCCCTCCTCCCGCCTCCCTCCTTCACTCCTCGCCACCCCTCCCCTCCGCGCGCCTTCCTCCCCTCCGCCGCCTCCCTCCCCTCCGCCGGCCTCCCTCCCAGCTTCCTATCCCCTGCCCCCCTTTCTGCTCGGCTGGCCGTCACCTGGCTATTGAGAAGCTCACCCACACCGTGTGTGTGGCCCCCCTGCACCCCCAGCCCCCGGCACAGTGGCGTGAGCAGGAAGGGATCTCACAGGACTGACAGCCTGGGCCACATGCCCCCCCCATTGAGCCCACCCCCCTAGGATGAGGCCCTAGCCTAGGCCTTGGGGATGGGGGTGGGCTCAAGGAGGCCCGGGGTGTCGTCCAGGAGCCACTGTGTGTGGCAGGGTCCTCTTATGGCTGAGGACCCTTTCTCTTCACCACCTCCAGCCCCCGCCCCTCCCTGCAGGGAACCCTTGGTCCCCCAGCCTCACACAGGCCCCTCCCCATGTCATAGGACCTTCTACTGCCCGCCTGGGCTCATGACCCTTTTTCATTACCCATGTCCCCCCCTCTTCGTATGTTCATATGCCCTTCTCATGTCCCCCACCCCGTCCCCATGTCCCCCAGGCCCATTTCCAAGGCGCACCCCAGGAAAGCAGCTGAGACCAAGTGCTGTAACGGTATTTATTGATGTCCAGGGCTTCTGGGGAAGCCCTGGAGAGGAGGGACACAGGCAAGACGGACACTCAATGCAATGCTTGAGGTGGCTCCTGGTGTTTGGAGCTTCCAGACTAGGCGAGGGGGGGGCAGGGCCCCACACACTCTGCCGCCCCCAGTCACCCCCAGAATGACGGAGGGTGGGGGCGCGGGGGCGGCACCACCGGCCAGAGGGGCCGGCACACTCGGCAGTGGGCTCACGCATACTTGGCTCACACACGCGCTCGGAGACTCAGGCCGCCCGGGACCCCAAACCAGTGCAAACGACTTATAGTGCAAATTCAATCGGGGGGAAGAGGGGACAGGGTCCCGGGTGCCGAGCCTGCTGAGCAAGGGACAGAGAAAGGAGGAAAGAAGTGGAAACGACAGAGAGAAAAGCCTGAAAAGGAAGGAGGAGAGGAGGGGGTGTGGTGTCGACGGGGGGCGCGGCTGGCGGTGGTCTCCAGCCCTCGCCGGGGTGGCTGCGAAGATGGTGTCGCCGTGGGGGCAGGTGCTGCGGCGGGCGCTGCTCGCCTCGGTGGTGCTGGCGGGCCTGGCACATCTCGGTCCTTCGGCTTAACCTGCAGAGGGAGACGGCACATGTGGGTGGGGGCGCGTGGGCGGGGCCGGGCGGGAAGCTTCCGGAAGGCGCCCGCCTCACCTTCTGGAGCCGATTCCTGAGTCGGGTGGTGTAGTGGTTCCAATTGCAGCATATTGTTGAGTCAGAGCTAGAAGGACTTGAAGAAGTCCGGGGTCCAAGGCCCAGGCATGAGCTGGGTAGCACCATTTCTGCGGGCGGGGACAGAGTAAGTGGCCGCCCTGGCCCGTGGCCCCCTGCCCGTGGGCGTGTTTGGGGGGGCCGGCTGCTCACCTTGTCGTCTTGAGGGTTCTTGAGGTCCGAGAGCAGCGGTTGTGTCGAACTCCTTCCGGAAACCAAAGGGACAGAGATCTGCTGGGCACTCTGCGTCCCGCGGCTCCAGCCGAGAATGTTCTGTGGGAGGAAAGACAGGTCAGGGGTGAGGCGATGCCAGCCTGCTGGTCTGGGGGGGCCACGCCCTGTACCTGCACTGACCGGGAAGGCCGGGCGGCTTCACTCCTCTCTCGCCGTCACACCGGACCATGTCATGTCGCTCTGAGCACCTCCCGGCGCCCGGCCTTCGTCAGCTGGCAGGCATGTCACCCCCACGAGAGACCTGGCTGGGGAGAGCGGAGAGGGCGCTTGTTAGTGGGCAGAGTCTCGTGGGTGGGGTTCGGGCTGGCGGGCGGGCTGGACACTCACCTGGTCTCCAATCCGAACGCCGAGGCACCGATCCCTGCTCCGTCACGGCCCGAGGGCCCGCCTTGGCCACGGGCTCCGGAGGCCAGTGCCCCGCCTCGCCGGCTGCCAGGCTCCCTCACCCCTTCGTGCGCCCCGACCTCCCTCCCCCCACTCTCACTCACGCCGCCCTGCCCGCCTCGCCTAGCCTGGTCTCGCCCGTGTCCTTGACTCCCCTGGATGCTGAACTGTCTATCACGCCAGTCCCGGGGGCGGCGCGGCGAAGGCTCACAGTGCTGCGCGGACACTGTGGACCTTCCCCGCGCCGCCCCCGGGACGCAGTGCCTCGTGGGAGCGGCGCGTCCACGGGCTGGGCCCCGCAGCCTCCTTGCTGCAGAAATGTCTAGAGCCCAGACCTGTGGCTGCCACTCCCTCCAGGTGGCATCCCCCTGCACTGCGCCTTCACCTCGCTCTCCTGCCCTCGAGGCTCCGGCACGGGCCTGGGAGGCCCAGCCGGAGCCGCTCCTGTGCCTTCTCCTAAGTGGATTACAGTGGGATGTGGTGGCGGCTGGGGACCCTGCTGATCGGAGCCCCCATCTTATCCTGTCCTGTTTGACCCGGGTGTGGAATGTCCTCGCAGGCGATGGTCCCCTGCGGGCCCCCTGTCCTCTCCCTCACTGGCAGCCCTGTCTGTCTCCGCTCTGCTCTCTGAAACGCTCTTTCCACCTGGGGCGAGCCCACGGCCCCCCAGCCTGCTCTGTCTCAGCTCCCCCTGAGACGGTGTCACCTGTGCTGACCGCTCTGCCTTCGTCCTGTCGATCTGCCGGGAGGTCAGCCTCTTCTCCTCGCTGGTCCTTGTTCCCTGGAACCTCCTTTTTGCAGAAGGCCAGGGAAGCAAGGCCGGGAGGGGAAGGGGACTCACCTGGCCGGCAGACCGCTGTCATCTGCCCATGGCTGCCAGCTACACCATGGCCCAGACCCGGGTCGAACCCCTCTCCAACTCCCCTGCGTCCGCCAGCCGCCACGTCCTGAAACCAGAATTGACCGGGATGAATGCCTGGCTCCCCCTTCTTCCCTCTGCACCCCTAGCGGGGGCCCATCACACGCCCACCGTGTTCCCAGGCCCCCGCCAGCCCCTCAAACCCATGGCCTTTCCTGCCAGACTCCAGGTTTCCAAGGTGATCCTTGGCCCACGCAAGCTTCCCCGAACCCCAGTTCCCCATCTTCCCCTGGTTTCCCCCGGCACCCCAGCTTCCCTGGTTACCCCTCGGCTCCCCCGCTTCCCCAGTTTCCCCAGGGCTTCCCCATCCTACCCCCACCCCCACCCGCGCCCTGCTCCGGGGCCCTAGCCCGGGCTTTTTCTAACAGGGATGGCCCCGCCCAGAATTCCTGCCCCTGCTCTGCCAGCCAATCAAAGGGGAGACCGTGCTTGGGACCACCGCCAGGCCCACCTCCGACTGGGACGGTCCAGCGCACGTACCTCACCCCATCGAAATTCTCCAAAGACAGCTTTCCCCGCACCCCTCCTTTGGCCCGTAAACAGGGTTGGCATTGTCCCCAAACAGCCCCCTCCCTCTCGTTGAGACATGGGGGTTCCCTCAGGGCCGACCACGCGCGCCGCTCCCACCCGCCGGGCACTGGGTGGGCACGCGGCTCGCCGACGGGGCTCCCGGCTGAACCCGGGGGTTCGAGGGGCGCTGCGAGCCGCTTCTGCCGCCTCCGTGGCTAAGACCTCCGTTCACCCGCCGGCCCTGGGATCCACGGAGAGCAGTCGTGTGGGGCGTCGGGGTGGGGGTCAGGGCGCTGGTGGGGCCCAGGGAAGCACCCAGGGGTCCCGGCGGGCCAGGGTGGATGGCCAATTACCAGCCCAAGTGCTATCTACTTGATGGTGGCCTTTTGGGCGACAGCAGCGCCTCCACAGGGCAGGTTTCTGTTGCGGTTGGGCACTCTGGGCCCCCACTCACGCTCCCGTCTGGGGACGCCGCGCGCCCGCCCTGCTCCACAGCTCCCAGGCGCGCTCTGCCCGCTGTCCCTGCAGCCCACAGCCCTGGCCCCACCGCCGCGAACCGGCTGCCTGCGCGGCCCCGCGGCTCAGAACGAAACAAAGACCTGAGCGCTCCGGGTCCCGCCCAGCCACCCTCGGCTATCCCATCCCTGGAAAGACCTTGGCCGTAGGAGAGGGAGCCTTGAAATCCTATATGATTTGCCCACCGAGTATTGGCACCATGGAGAGGGTCATGCCTGGGCAAGAAACCGGGGACTCAGCAGGACCGAGGGTACCTTCGAGGGGGCTTGGGAAGACCCTCTGCTCCCTGGACACCACCAGGAAGTGTGGGGTGCCCCCCACCAAACCTGACACCCAGCCTTGATCATGGGTGAACGCATGATTTACTGTAGAAAACCCCAGACTTAGCCACGGGTGGACCTCTAAATGAGGACAAGCAGGTCCCCACAACTGGCCATAAGCAGACCCCAACATCGGTGCTTCAGTCGGGGCTGCCACCTCGCGGTCACCGCTGTCTCCACACCCGCAGCAGATCGGCACCGCTCAGAGCGGAGATCAGCTCAGGGGGTGGGCGCCCATAGCAATGGGGAGAACCCCCAAATCCTTTTGTGCTTGGTGGGGAAGCCCCCAGGACCCTGTACCGAGGGAGGCTCGTGGGAAGTGTCCCTCTGAGACCGAGCTTCCCGTCACCCAGGCGTGGGGGTCTCTCATTGCCCTAAGTGTTCCCTCCCCTCCCAACTTTGCCGTGCGCCCGCCCTGACTCAGATGGGGTGGCCTGGGGCAGCTCAGACGAGCACCTGGTGTCCTGCTGACTCTCACCCGGCACCGCGGTACCAAGCCCGGGTGGACCCGGGACGTTGCGCGATACACTGGGCACGCAGACCGGGGACGCTGCGCGGGAGAAGCTGGGACACCGAGCAGGCAAAGGACATTGAGCACAAGCGAATCTGGGACACTTGTGTGGGCAAACAAGGGACACTGAGCGGGCGAAGCTGAGGCACTGCGCCGGAAGACCCAGGACACTGCACGCACAAACCTGGGAAACTTGGGGGGAAGACCCGGGGTGTTCTGCGGGTGAACCCTCGGACGCCGATGTCTGAGTCGGCACTGCCACCTCGCGGCCACCGCGGTCTGCAAAACCACCACTGACTGGCATCATTTGGGCATTGCAGAGGGCTTGTGGGAGCCATCTAAGACCAAGGTGGGGGACCCCGAAATGCTCTTGCTCTCGGCCAAGCCACCCCCTGCCCCCGGTTCTACCGCAGGTCTACTGCGGTGGGTTACCTGTTGAGCTTGGGTTCCCTGGCACTCAGCCTCCCTGCCCTGTGCTCCTCCTTGGCTGTAGCTGGGACACAGGACCCCTCGATTCCCCAGTATCACCTATCTCCCTGGCCTTGGGGACACTGGGCCATGATTTTTGGGGGTGCAGTTGGGATTCTACTCCCAGCAGCACGTAACCCAGGCCCTCCATTTGGGAGGTGCGCCTCCACACACGCCGACCCCAGAGCGCTGTGCCAGGAACTGCACCCCGGCCTCTGCACACTGGCCCCGTCAGGACCCCCAACCTACCTACATCGACCCCCGGGACCCTGGAGCGTCTGCTGCGCCCACATTGGCGGCTGCACCCGGCGATCAGTAGGACCTTGCGCAGCAAACCCCAGAGGAGGCGCGCTCAGGTCTTTAGCATCTCAAACACCTGTGAATGGGGCTGTTAATGCCTGGCTGCTGTGAGCCTTTGTCTTGGAGGCAGATGCTGGCTAAATAAAAGACCCGGAGTTTGGGGTGCAGGGGCTGTCCTTGGGGGTGGTACAGTGGCTGGATGCTCAGCCCCAGGACTTGGTGGCACGTTGTCTTTCATCCAACTGGGGCAGATGGTGTGAGTTCGACTCCAGGACACTAGGTGCCTCGAAGGGGGACCTGTGGCCATGGGGCTGCGGGCATGACTGGATCCTGGGCTTTGGGTAGCCGTTTCCCTGATGACTCTCAGGGACCACTGTGGTACCAGGCCTGGGGGGACCTGGGTCTTGGGGCAGGTGAACCCCAATATTAGTCACCTCAGGCAATGGCATGAGTCGGGGCTGCCACCTTGCGGCCACGACTGTCTCCACACCCACAACTGATTTGGCACCGTTCAGGGCTGAGATAAGCACTGGGGTCTGCCCCCAAAACAAGAAAGAGGACCCCAAAATTCTCCTGCCCTAGGCTGGGCAGTCCCCTGACCGTGTGCCGCTGGATGTCCTGTGGGGTCTCCCTTTGAGGCCGAGCCCCATGTCATCCAGGCTTGGGGATCCCTCATTGCACTCTCGTCTCCTCAACTTCAGTGTGCAGCCTAGGGAGGCTCAGACAACCACCCGTCTCCCTGATGACCCCTGTGGGCCACCACGATATCTTGTGTGGGCCAACCCAGGACACTGGGCATGAAGTTCTGGGAC
Source organism: Miniopterus natalensis (assembly GCF_054644295.1). Classification (NCBI taxonomy): domain Eukaryota; kingdom Metazoa; phylum Chordata; class Mammalia; order Chiroptera; family Miniopteridae; genus Miniopterus; species Miniopterus natalensis. The sequence goes on along the minus strand of NC_142091.1, from coordinate 77,067,248 downwards.
ACTGCGCGGTTGGACCCAGGACACTGCGCAGGCGGACCTGGGACACTGGGCAGGAAGTTCTGGGACTCTGCGCGGTTGGACCCGGGACACTGCGTGGGCGAACCTGGGACACTGCGCGAGTGGATCCGGGACAGTGCGCGGGGGAACCTGGTACATGGCGCGGTTGGACCCGGGACACTGTGCCCGCAAACCCAGGACACCGGGCAGGAATATTTGGAATACTGGGTGGGAAGTTCTATGACATTGCCGGGGGGATCCGGGACACTGCGCGGGTGGACCCGGGACACCGCGCGGGCGAACCTGGTACACTGCGCGGTTCGACCCGGGACACCGCGCAGTTGGACCTGGGACACCGCGCACACAAACATGGGACACTGGCGGGTGGGGTGACGTTCTGTGGGCGGACCCTCAGCAGCTTCGGGCGCTGATGTCTGAGCCGGCACTGCCACCTCGCGGCCACCGCGGTCTGCAAAACCACCACTGACTGGCATCATTTGGGCAGTGTAGAGGGCTTGTGGGAGCCATCTAAGACCAAGGTGGGGGACCCCGAAATGTTCTTGCTCTCGGCCAAGCTACCCCTGCCCCTGGTGTTGCCACAGGTCTACTGTGGTGGGTTACCTGTTGAGCTTGGGCTCCCTGGCACTCAGGCTCCTTGCCCTGTGCTCCTCTTTGGCCGTAGCTGGGACACAGGACCCCTCGATTCCCCAGTATCACCTGTCTCCCTGACCTTGGGGACACTGGGCCATGATTTTCGGGTGCAGTTGGGGTTCCACTCCCAGCAGCATGTAACCCAGGCCCTCCATTCGGGAGGTGCACCTCCACACACGCCGACCCCAGAGCGCTGTGCCAGGAACTGCACCCCGGCCTCTGCACACTGGCCCTGTCAGGACCCCCAACCTACCTACATCGACCCCCGGGACCCTGGAGCGTCTGCTGCGCCCACATTGGCGGCTGCACCCGGCGATCAGTAGGACCTTGCGCAGCAAACCCCAGAGGAGGCGCGCTCAGGTCTTTAGCATCTCAAACACCTGTGAATGGGGCTGTTAATGCCTGGCTGCTGCGAGCCTTTGTCTTGGAGGCAGATGCTGGCTAAATAAAAGACCCGGAGTTTGGGGTGCAGGGGCTGTCCTTGGGGGGTGGTACAGTGGCTGGATGCTCAGCCCCAGGACTTGGTGGCACGTTGTCTTTCATCCAACTGGGGCAGATGGTGTGAGTTCGACTCCAGGACACTAGGTGGGTCTGCGGGCATGACTGGATCCCAGGCTTCGTGGTGGCTCGGGTGAGTATTTTGTTTCGCTGGTGGCTCTCATGGGCCACCATGCTATCTGGCCTGGGGAGACCTGGACGTTGTGTGGGTGAACCTTGGGACACTGGGCAGGAACATTTGGGACACTGCGTGGTTGGACCCGGGACACTGCGTGGGTGAACCCCAGACACTGGGTGGAAAGTTCTGGGATACTGGGCAGGTGGACCTGGACACAGCACGCGCAGAACTGGAACACGGCTGAAAGTTCTGGGACATTGCGCGGGTGGACCTAGGACACTGCGCAGGCGAACCTGGGACACTGTGCGGGTGGACCCGGGACACTGCGCACGCAAACATGGGACACTGGGCGGGATGACGTTCCGCGGGCGGACCCTCAGCAGCTTCGGGCGCTTCAGATGTCTGAGCCGGCACTGCCACCTCGCGGCCACCACGGTCTGCAAAACCACCACTGACTGGCACCATTTGGGCAGTGCAGAGGGCTTGTGGGAGCCATCTAAGACCAAGGTGGGGGACCCCGAAATGCTCTTGCTCTCGGCCAAGCTACCCCTGCCCCTGGTGTTGCCGCAGGTCTACTGTGGTGGGTTACCTGTTGAGCTTGGGCTCCCTGGCACTCAGCTCCCTGTCATGTCTCGTCACCCCAGGACACAGGACTCCTCAATTCCCCAGTATCACCTATCTCTCTGGCCTTGGGGACACTGGGCCATGATTTTTGGGGGTGCAGTTGGGGTTCCACTCCCGGCACCACGTAACCCAGGCCCTCCATTCGGGAGGTGCGCCTCCACACACACCGACCCCAGAGCGCTGTGCCAGGAACTGCACCCCGGCCTCTGCACACTGGCCCTGTCAGGACCCCCAACCTACCTACATCGACCCCCGGGACCCTGGAGCGTCTGCTGCGCCCACATTGGCGGCTGCACCCGGCGACCAGTAGGACCTTGCGCAGCAAACCCCAGAGGAGGCGCGCTCAGGTCTTTAGCATCTCAAACACCTGTGAATGGGGCTGTTAATGCCTGGCTGCTGCGAGCCTTTGTCTTGGAGGCAGATGCTGGCTAAATAAAAGACCCGGAGTTTGGGGTGCAGGGGCTGTCCTTGGGGGGTGGTACAGTGGCTGGATGCTCAGCCCCAGGACTTGGTGGCACGTTGTCTTTCATCCAACTGGGGCAGATGGTGTGAGTTCGACTCCGGGACACTGAGTGCCTTGAAGGAGGGCCTGTTACCAAGGGTCTACGGGTATGACTGGACCCCGGGTTTCGTGGTGGCTCGGGTGAGTGCCCCGTTTCCCTGATGACTCATGGGCCACTGCAGTAGCAGGCCAGGGCAGACTGTGCCCAGGCAGACCCCTCTCTCCCCCTACACCTTTGCTCCCTGCGCTGCAGGCATCTCCACCTTACAGATCTTGATGGGACTCTCACCACTGCCTCTGTCTCCATGGGCCCTGCAAACCCCGGGGCAAGATGGGAGCTCATGGGGTGGCAGCCCCATCAGACCACCTGCATGGAGTGAGGTTGCCTCCCCGGCCATGGGCTCCTGAAGCCGGGAGCTCTGTCCAGCTGGTGGCTCCATCCTGTGCCCCCCTGTGTGCTGGGCCATCTCTCCTCCCTCCCGCCATCCTGCCAGTCCTAGGGCCACATCCACCAGCAGGACTCAGTGCCTCCTTGCACCTGCTACCTGCCTCCCTGGGCTCCCACTGGACCATTAACCTCCCACCTGAACTCAAGTTGTATGTTTTCTTCACTCCATTCTGGTGGTTGGCTGTGGCTTCCAGCACCTGTCCTTGCCTCTGGCACCCTCCACTTCTGGTCTGGAAAGCGCCCTGTACCCCGGAAGTCATCCTACTCAGGTCCCTGCACCTCTCTGGCGTTCATGCCAGTCACTGTGTGGCCATGCCTGCTGCTTCCGGGGCGCTCGTGTGCCCGGCACACAGCAGCAGGAAGGAGCTGGCATGCAACAGCGAGGGGTGTGCTCACCTGCCGTATGCACCCACTTCTCTGGGCCCTGCCCCCAGGGCTCCCCGAGGAGCCGCCATCCTATCCAGCACCCTGTCCTATCCGTCCACTGGAGCTGACCGCTGGCCATCTTGCGTGCCTGGAGGGGCTGCCTCACCCCGAAGCTGGCCAGCCCAAAACTCCCACTTGCCCATCAGAAACTCAAAAACCCAGTGCGTGGGGCTGTCCCATCGCTCCTCTGCTTTCCCCGTAGGAGGAGCTGCTGCCCCCTGGAACAGGGCCAACCTCTGGGGTTGAGTTTGTAGGCGTCGGTGCTGAGCAGCCGGCAAGGGGGCAGCTCTGTGTGTGGGTGGATCCCGCAGACAGAGCTGTCGTCCTCTCTGTTCACCCACCATACGTACAATAACATGTTTCATTAGAGGCGTCTACATGCTACATTGTTAGATTGTTACACTCACCATACTCCCTTGCAGCTAGGTGTGGCCACGTGGCTGATTTCTGGCCAAGGGACATTAGCACAGGTGCTGTGCGTGACTGCCGGTGACGTGATCAGAGGGCATGCCCGTGCCCTCTCCCTGCTGGGGGATGTGCTCAGACGGCAGGAGCGGGGGCAGCCTGTCAGCCTATGCTAGCTCCCGGGGCAGCCACATCTAAGCCCCACAGGTTGGGCGGGTGACAGCAGCAGGAGTTTGTCCTCTCACAGTCCTGGAGGCCAGAAGTCCAAAATCAGGGTGTCGGCAGGTTGGTTCCTTCTGCAAACTCTGAGGGAGAAGCTGTCCCCGGCCTCTGTCCCAGATTCTGGTGGTGGCCCACTGTCTTTAGTGTCCCTGGGCTTCTGACCCATCACTCCAGCCTCTGGGACATTCTTTCTGTGTCTCTGTGTCTTCACATGCCATGTTCTCTGTGTCCCTCCTCTTCCTGCAAGGACACCAGTCAGATTGCATTCGGGGCCCACTCGACTCCCGTGTGACCTCCTCCATGATCTGCCACCACCCTGCTTCCAAATAGGGTCACATGCTGAGGCACAGCGGTTAGGACTCTAATATATGAATTTGGGGGCACACAGTTCAGCCCCTGACGGAGCCCAAGATGAGGGTGTGGGGGTAGAGTAGTGCCCCTGAGGAGCTGGGCCTGTGATGGTCACCCTTGAGACTTTACAGCAGAGAACAGTCAGCTTGGCCTGTTTGAGGCCGGTTTGGCATTTTCTGTGCAGTGGCGACACCCCATCTGGACTGACACGTGCCGCTATGGACCGGGTTCTAGACACAGGCGTCTGGGACCTGGCGGCAGCACCCATGATGGAGCGGGCCCTGGAGCTGGGTGCAGCGAGGAGCCTAGGGGAGGGTGCAGTGAAGAGCCTGCCGGCAGGTACAGCAAGGAGCACAGGGATCTGCTGTGGCCGTGGTCATGGCCGTGGCCGTGGCTGGCTCGGGGTCTGGCTTTGTACTGTGTCTGTGAGCAAAGCTGAGATGCATCCCCCAGAATTCCCCTCCCTGGATGAGTCTGGGTGGAAGTGGCCATGTGAGGACATTACTTGAACGTCATGGACTGAGTTGTGTCCCCCAGTAGGGTTACCGGTGAGATGATGAGACTTTAGTTCTTATCTTCTCCTTGTAAAAAAATTTACCTTTATTGTTGAAAGTATTACAGATCCCCTCCACCCCACATCCGCGCCCCACCCCTCAGGCCTTCACCATGCTGTTGTCTGTGTCCATGGGTTGTGCATAGATGTAGATAAGTTCTGTGATTAATCTCGCCCCAGCCGCTCCCCCACCCCCTTTCATCTGAGATCCCTCAGGCTGTTCCCTGCTTCTATGTCTTTGGATCTATTTTGTTCATCGCTTTATTTTGTTCATTAGATGCCACATATGAGTGAGATCATGTAAAACTGAATCAGGAAGAATCAGAAAACCTGAACAGGCAACAACAACTGATGAAATTGAAGCAGTAATAAAAAAAAAAACTCCCAGCAAACAAAAGCCCCAGTCCGGATGGCTTCACAGGGGAGCCCCACCAAGCATCTTACTTCTAATTACAGCAGTTCCTTTAACATTTCCTGCGGTGCTGGTTTGGTGGTGATAAACTCCTTTAGCCTTTTTTTTTTTTTTGTCTGGAAAGCTCTTTATTTCTCCACCTATTTTGAATGATAGCCTTGCTGGATAGAGTAGTCTTGGTTTCAGATCCTTGCTTTGCATTACCTTGAATACTTCATGCCATTCCCTCCAGGCCTGTAGAGCTTCTGATGAGAAGTTAGCTGACAGCCTTATGGGAGCTCCTTTGTAGGTAACAGATTGCTTTCCTCTTGCTGCCTTTAATATTCTCTCTTTGTCTTGAACATTTGGCATTTTAATTATGGGCATGGGCCTCTTTGGGTTCTTCTTGCTTGGGACTCTCTGTGCCCCTGAACTTGTATGACTTTTTCCCTCCCCAGGTTAGGGAAGTTTTCTGTCATTATTTCTTCAAACAGGTTCTCATCCCTTGCTTACTTTTGACCTCCTCTGACACTCCTGTGGTGTGAATATTATTATGTTTCATGCTGTCCCACAGCACCCTTAGACTGTCCTCTTGTTTTTTAATTGTTTTTTTCTTTTTGGATCTCTGATTGAGTGATTTTTTTCTATCCTGTTTTCTAATTTGCTGATCTGACCCTCAGTTTCCCCTAATCTGCTGTTCATTTCTTCCAATGTATTCTTTATTTCTGCTATGTCATTCTCCATTTCCTTCATAGTTTCCATTTCTTTTCTCATGCTTCTGAGCATCCTTACAATCAGTATTCTGAACTCTATAGCTGAGAGATTGCTTATCTCCACTTCATGTAGCTCTTTTGGAGAATTGTCTTGTTCTTTCATTTGGGGCTTGTTTTTTGTCTCCCCATTTTGGCTGCCTGTTTGGGTTTGTTTCTATGTAGATCTGCTAAGACTCTCAGTCTTTTCGGAGGGTCTCTGGTGCATGCCAATGTTACACACTGTTTGTGACTGGCCTTGGGGATCCTGTTTGGAATGATCAGCAATCCACAACTTGTGGTTCCCTCTGCTGGGCCTGGGCATGTTTGGAAGGGACCAAAATGTGCACCGAGGTCTGCTTTTCCAAGCCCTGGCTCCAGATGGAGATCAGGCAAAGACTCAAAGCTCCCAGAGATCCATCTTTGCCTATAGGATGGTTTTTTTCCTTTTTTTCTTTTTAAAATATATCTCTATTGATTTCAGAGAGAGGAAGGGAGAGGGAGAGAGAGATAGAAACATCAATGATGAGAGAGTCATTGATTGGCTGCCTCCTGCACACCCCCTGTTGTGGATCGAGCCTGCAACCCAGGTATGTGCCTTGACTGGGAATCAAACCATGATCTCCTGGATCCTAGGTTGATGATCAACCACTGAGCCATGCCAGCTGGGCTGATTGTTATTCTCATTCTCTTAATGAACCTCAGTCTGTAGACCACAGTAAGGTGTAGACTCCACAGGGGTTTTCCAACAGGTGGGGCAATTGCTTTCCCCCCAAGCAAAAACTGCCTGGATGGTAAAGGTGGGCCTGAGAAAGATGTCCTCTGCAGTCTGGGGGAATGACTCAGCACAGGTATCCAGATGGCCGCCCTCCAAGCTCTTTCCCCAGCGCCAGCTGTGGATTCTCCTCACACAGCTCTAGTCCACTCTGTCCAACCTCCACCAAAGCCCAAGGTGAGTGGCTGCACATGAAACTTTGTGCATTGGCCCTTTAAGAGGGTGCCTGCATGTCCAACCATTTCTCCCTGGCAGACAGAAACCCTGTTACTTTTCATAGCCAGTTGTTATGTGGGCATCTTTCTCAGTTCTGGTGCTCTGGGCTGGAGAACCCAGCTTGGGGTTTAGAGCCCAGAGTTCGCAGTGGGAACCCCCCCCCCAGCTGAGATATCCCTCCAGAACTTCAGCTGCTGCCTGTGGAAGCCCAGCCAGCCCTCTCATGCCTCCACACTTCCTACCAGTCTCTATGTGGTTTCCACTGAGCCAGTTCTTGTCTTCTTGAAGGAAAGATTTCAATCAAGAGACAAAGTGCAGCAAAGCAAGCAAGGATTTATTAGCTTCAGTAAAAATGCACTTAGGACATTGAGACAAGGAAGGGCATAGAAAAGCAACAGGAGAGCCTTGGTTGGACTGCTCCGACTCGCTGAGAAGTCAGAGAAAAGGGGGCCCTGGAGACAGGTTCAGGGGGTAGCCCAGGAGGAGCTGCCGCTGTCCATTGCTCCCCTGGTTGCAATTCTCCTGGGTCCCTTGAAGTTTAGAAGATACATGCCTGTGGGAGGAATGGAAGAGGAGGAAGGGAATGGTGCAGACCTGCTCCCCTGGGAGAGAGCATGCACTGGGTCCTTCACCCGGAGTGTATCTCTCTCTTGCAGATAGAAGACTTAGGGGAGGTCCCAGGGGAGAGCCTTAATAGAATATTCATCAGCTTTCCAGATGTGCTCTTTCAGGGTCATGGTCTGCACTGATTGGTCAGCTCCAGGGCAGGGGGTCATTAGTCAAGGCAGCTGGTCCTGAGGCAGCCATAGTGTCACTTGTCTGGTTTTGCTGCTTTTCTGGGCTGGAGGTGAAATACAACTGAGGCCTAGCTAGATGTTATCTTTAGGAAGGGAAAGGTCAGGGGTCCAAACCACATGACAGCGATATGCTGGGGGACAAAATGTTACCTTGGGGGTGAGGTCCTTGTTTTCCAGGTTTTGCCCCTTGCCAGGCTTTCCACCTTGGTGACCCTCTGTACCTGGCCCATTGTCCTTGCTCTGTTCATGTCTGTCCCTCTTCATGGCAGCAAGGTAGAAACACAACAGGTTAGCATCCTTAGGGACAAAGTGTGGGTCTTCGTTGGTTTGTAGGATATCTCACAGTCACCACTTCCTGCTTGTAAGCCAGGGACCCCTGGGCCCTTGCCTCTCCCAGCCCCTATTTCTCGTTTTTTCTACAGGTTGTTTCTCTTGTTCTGGGCACTCACGCTTCTGAGAGACCCCGTGGGGGAACTGACTCCTCCTGCATCCTGGGGCCTGCCTGCCCTCAGTTTCCCTCCAGTGGCTCCCTGGCGATCGCTCCTCAGGCTCACCGATGCCAGCAAGACAATCCTGAGATGCTCAGTCTGGGCTTCAAGGATCAGGCAGGCTCTCCATTGCCCAACACACTCAGTGCACCACACGCCCTTGCACACTGGCCCCACATGGCTGGCCCAGGTGGTCTTTCTTTCCTTGAGCCCATTCCCCACCACAGAGACCACCACCCTCTGAATCTCAGAGCATGGGCCAGACTGAGGAAGCACGGAAAACGCTCCAACTCTCCACAGAGCAGCTTCCCCCAGGAGGGGTGGCAGACTCCTCCCCTTCTCCACCAGGCCCCTAAGGGACCACTGGATGAGACAGGGCTGACACAGTGGGAACAGGCATCAGGAGGCCAGGGGTGTGTGTGACAGAGGCACAGGAGGAGGGAGAGCCGTGAGTGCCAGTATGAGGTGGCCCTGACCCTCTGGCAGTAGCTGCCTCACTCTCTACCTGGAGGGTCCTTGAGCAGCTGGGGTCAGGGTCATAGCAGAGATGTTTGCTGAATGAATGGATGGATGGATGGATGGATGGATGGATGGATGGATGGATGGATGGATGAGTGGATGGATGGATGGATGGACGGATGGATGGATGGATGGATGCATGGATGCATGGATGCATGGATGGATGGATGAGTAGATGGATGGATGGATGGATGGATGGATGGATGGATGGATGGATGGATGGATGGATGGATGAGTGGATGGATGAGTGGATGGATGAGTGGATGGATGAGTGGATGGATGGATGGATGGATGGATGGATGGATGGATGGATGGATGGATGGATGGATGAGTTGATGGATGGATGAGTTAATAGGCTGATGGTTACAGAAAGGAAGAGTATATGGTCTGAACGTTTTTTAAATTGTGCATTTTTATTTTATTTCATTGTTGAGAGTAATACAGATGTCCCCCATTTTCTCTCCTTTGCCCCAATCCATCCATCTCCCACTCCACCTAGGCCTTCACCTGTCTATTGTGTGTGTCCACAAGCTATTTGTATGTGCTTATAAGCTCTTTGGTTAATCTCTTCCCGCCCTGCTTTGTGCCCTTCCTCTGAGATCTGTCTATATATTCCATGCTTCCATGTCTATGGTCCTATCTTGTTCATCAGTTTATTTTGTTCATTAGATTCCACATATAATTGAGATCATGTGATCCTTGTCTTTCTCTGCCTGGATTATTTCACTCAGCATAATACTCTCCAGGTCCCTCCATACTGCCCCAAAGGGTAAGGGATCCTTCTTCTTACAGCTACATAGAATTCCATGGTGTGAATGTCCCACAGCTTTTTTATCCACTCTTCTACTGATGGGCACTTGGGCTGTTTCCAGATCTTAGCTATTGTAAACTGCGCTGCTATGAACATAAGGGTGCATAAGTTCTTTCTAATGAGTGTTTCAGGTTTCTTAGGATATATTCCTAGGAGTGGAATCACTGGGTCAAAAGGCAGCTCCATTTTTAATTTTTTGAGGAACCGCCACACTGTCTTCCATAGTGGCTGCCCCAGTCTGCATTCCCACCAGCAGTGTACTAGGGTCCCCTTTCTCCACACCCTTGCCAGCATGTGTCATTTCTTGATTTGTTGATAGTAACCATGCTGACAGATGTGAAGTGATACCTCATTGTAGTTTTAATCTGCATCTCTCTGATGATTAATGACCTTGAGCATTTTTTCATATGTCTCTTGGCATTTGTATGTCCTCTTTGGAGAAGTGTCTATTCAGGTCCTTTGCCCATTTTTTAATTGGATTGTTTGTCTTCCTCTTATTGAGTTGTATGAGTTCTTTGTATATTTTAGAAATTAACCCCTTATCAGATGTATCCTTGGCAAATATATTCTCCCAATACTGTGGGTTCCCTTTTCATTTTGTTGATGGTTTCTTTTGCTGTGCAGAAGCTTTTTAGTTTGATGTCATCCCATTTGTTTATTTTTTCCTTGTTTCCCTTGCCCTAGGCCTTGCATTGGTGAAAATTCTGCTATGTAAGATGTCTGTGATTTTGCTTTTTATGACTTAAATTTAAGTCTTTTATCCACTTTGAGTTTATTTTTGTATGGTATGGTATGAGTTGGTGGTCTAGTTTCATTTTTTGGCATGAATCTGACCAATTTTCCCAATACCATTTATTGAAGAGACAGTCTTTACTCCATTGTATGCTCTTGCCTCCTCTGTCAGATATTAATTGAGCATAATAGTGTGGGTAGATTTCTGGGGTCTCTGTTCTGTTCCATTGATCTATATGCCTGTTCTTGCACCAGTATTAAGCTGTTTTGATTACAGTGACTTTGTAGTATAACTTGATATTGGGTATTGTGATCCCTCCAACTTTGTTCTTCTTTCTCAAGATTGCTGTGGCTATTTGGGGTCTTTTTGGTTCCATATAAATTTTTGGAATACTTTTCTAGCTCTGTGAAATATGCTGTTGGTATTTTAATTGGATTGCTTTGGGTAGTATGGACATTTCAATGATATTGATTCTTCCAGGCCATGAACATGGTATATTCTTTCACTTGTTTATATCTTCCTCTATTTCTTTTTTCAGTGTCACGTAGTTTTCCAAGTACAGGTCTTTTACATCCTTGGTTAAGTTTATTCCTAAGTAACTTATTTTTTTAGTTGCAATGGTAAATGGTATATATATATATATATATATTTAGTTTCTCTTTCTGAGAGTTCATTATTGGAGTGTAAAAATGCCATTGACTTTTGGATGTTAATTTTGTATTGTGCTACATTGCCAAATACATTTATTAAATCTAGTAGTTTTTTGGTGGAGTCTTTAGGGCTTTGTATGTACAATATCATGCCATCTGTGAATAATGACAGTTTTACTTCCTCCTTTCCAATTTGGATACCTCTCATTTCTTCTTTGCTGACTGCAGTGACTAGGACTTCAGTACTATATTGAATAAGAGTGGTGAAAGTGGATATCCCTGTCTTGTTCCTGTTTTTAAGGGAAATGGTTTTAGTTTTTGCCCATTGAGTATGATGTTGGCTGTAGGTCTATCATATATGGCCTTTATTATGTTGAGGTATGATCCCTCTATTCCCACTCTGCTGACAGTTTTTATCAAAAATGGGTGCTGGATTTTGTCGAATACTTTTTCTGCATCTATTGATATGATCATGTGATTTTCGTCCTTCATTTTGTTCATGTGATGTATCACGTTTATTGATTTGTGGATATTGTACCAGCCTTGCATCCCTGGAATAAATCCCACTTGGTCTTGGTATATGATCTTTGTAATGTATTGCTGGATCCAATTTGCTAATATTTTGTTGAGGATTTTAGCATCTATGTTCATCAGGGATATTAGCCTGAAATTCTCTTTCTTTGTAGTGTATCTGGTTTTGGGATTATAATGATGCTGGCCTCATAAAAAGAGCTTGGGAGTCTTCCCTGCTCTTGAATTTTCAGGAATAGTTTGGGGACAATAAGTGTTAATTCTTCTTTGAATGTTTGGTAAAACTCTCCTGTAAATCCATCTAGTCCTGGACTTTTGTTTGCTGGGAGTTTTTTGATTACTGCTTCAATTGCAGTCATTGTTATTGGCCTATTCAGGTGTTCTGATTCTTCCTGATTGAGTTTTGGAAGATTGTATGTTTCTAGGAATTTGTTCATTTCACCCATGTTGTCCAGTTTGTTGGTGCATAGTTGTTCATAGTATTTTCTTACAATCCTTTGTATTTCTCTGGTGTCAGTTGTTACTTCACCTCTTTCATTTCTGACTTTATTTATTGGATCCTCTCTCTTTGTTTCTTGGTGAATCTGGCTAAAGGTTCATCAAACTTTTTATCTTTTCAAAGAATTAGCTCTTGGTTTAACTGGCCTTTATATTGTTTTTCAGTCCCTAGATGATGAATGGATGGACAGATGAATGAATGAATGGATGGATGGATGGATGGATGGATGAATGGATGGTGGATGGATGGATGGATGGATGGATGAATGGATGGATGAATGGATGGTGGATGGATGGATGGATGGATGGATGGTGGATGGATGGATGAATGGATGGATGGATGGATCAATGGATAGATGGATGGATGGATAAATCGATGGATAGAGAGATGGATGAATAGATGAATGAATAAGTTGATGGGCTGATTCTTACAGAAAGAAAGGGAATGCGGCCTGATATTTTCAAGGGACAGAGGTGCTTCCTGGTTCATTTTCCAATATGGGATAAGGGTCTTCCTGCTCCAACCAGGGCCATTGCTCCTGGACCCTTCTAGAATCATCTGGCAGTTAATTCTTTATAAAACAAATATTTCAGACATCCCAACTCGGGCCCTCGAGTGGGAGCCTGAGCAGATGGGCCAGAGGCCTGGACGCTCTCCCACACCCCCAGATGCGTGAGCCCACCACGGCCTCACAGCAGCATCCACCAGGGACACAGACCTCCGCCAGGAAAGTGTCAGAGCTGCCGGCCACCTGCCTGGGCCCCCGCTCCTGGGCCCCATCCATTCTCCTTGGCAGCTCCCGCCATAGACAGGACATTCCTGAAAGCTGAGGCTACACGTCGGGGGTTTGGAGCTGGGAAGGCTGGGCAGGCCCACGGCTGCCTCATGGATGATCTTTCTGCCTCTCCTCCCTTTCTCCTGGCCCCTCGGAGTTGGCCTGGGAGATGGGGCGCTTGTCCTGTTTCCCTTCCCACAGTCAATGCCAGGGCCCGCCTGCTCCGGTCTTTACCCCACTGCAACCCCTCTCTGCCCAATACTCACCACGCTTGGGGCCTGATTTGGGCAGGCCACAATAGGCTTCCCTTGGGACCCTCAGGCCCCATCACTGTGGCCTCCTGGGGTGGGGGCTTCCTCACTCCTACCCTTCTCTCCTCCCTCACATCCGGGGGGGGGGGGCGCTGCACTGGGCACCTAAAAGTCCCCTTTGAGTCTTTCCTACCAGCCAGGCCTCAGCACCCTGAGGCAGGGGAGGGGATCCTGTTGGAGCCACACAGGTGGGCCAAGTGCAACACAAGCCGTACCTGCAAGACCAGGAAGCCAAGTCATGGGGATGGGAGAAGGGCTGGTTAGGAAGACAAGGCTTGGGGACATGCCTTCCAGCACTGAGCTCCAGGGACTGGGTGTCAAGGACTGGGTGTCAGGGACCGAATGTCAGGGACTATCAGGTACCAAGTGTCAGGGACTGAGCACCAGGGATTAAGTGTCAGGGACTGAGCGTCAGGGACCAAGTGTCAGGGACTGAGCGTCAGGGACCGAGTGTCAGGGACTGAGGGTCAGGAACTGAATGTCAGGGACTGAGGGTCAGGAACTGAATGTCAGGGACTGAGCATCGGGGACTGAGTGTCAGGGACTGAGCATCGGGGACTGAGCGTCAGGGACTGAGGTTCAGGGACCAAGTGTCAGGGACTGAGCGTCGGGGACCGAGTGTCAGGGACTGAGTGTTGGGGACTGAGCATCGGGGACTGAGCGTCGGGGACCAAGTGTCAGGGGCTGACGGCAGACTGAGTGTTGGGTCCTGAGCGTCCAATCTGCCAGGAGGAGGGCGAGGAAGAGGGTGAATATGTGGGGGTCCTGAGCGCGGGATGCTGGTGCGTGGACTCCAGTCTTGTGTTAGGAACACCCAGGCCCTGTCCTTTATCTCACCCCTCACACTACATATTTCCAGAAAGAAATCATTGCTCCATGGAGGCGGTTTTCCATCTGGGCTCTGCTGATGAGCTATTTTGGAGGAAACTTCTGCGTTAACTCACTTCCCTCGCCAAGCTCATGCGGGGACAATTAGGGGAGGCAGAGACGGTGGGGCAGGGAGTGGGGGAGCCGCCGGGCCTGGGCACACGCCACCTACCCCGTCCCCCTCTGGTGCCCCACCTGCCTGGATGCTGGCGTGACCGTGGGCCAGGGGTCCCGATCCCTGCGGCCAGGGGTCCACGTAGACCGGGCGCCTGCACGTGCAGCCCCTCCAGGCCCCTCCCCTGGGCCCTCTCATCCGGCCCTGGCTAAGCTCTTTCCCACACTGCCTTTCCAACCGCTGGCCCCCAACTCCATCCATCAACGTGGCTGAGGAAATACCACTGTCATCCCACCCAGGCCCAGGGGCCTCCACCCCTGTCCCGGGGCCTGACTGCCCCACCTCGAGACCCTGGAGGAGCCCCCACCCACGGCTCCCCTCCCCTGCCCTGCACTGAGATCTCTTACTGTCTTCTCTCTTTGGGGAGCTTCTGAGCTCCCCACTCCTAAAAGCCCTGCAAATGTCATCCCACCAACTCCTCCATGTCCCTGCGGCAGCCTCCCTGGTCTTTTTGGGTGACACTTTTTGGAAGGGTGACTGTCATGGGCTGAATTCTGTCCCTCCCCAAATTCACATATTGGAGTCCTGGCCCCCAGCACCTCAGAATGTGGCTGCATTTGGAGATAGAACTTTAAACAGGTGAAGAAAGTAAACCAAGGCCACTAGGGTGGCCCTCATCCAGTGTGACTGGGGTCCTCATAATAAGAGATCGGGATACAGACACACACACAGGGACGGCCATGTGGGGCACAGGGAGCTGACGGCCATCTACACGCCCAGAGGACAGGCCTCAGGGGGAACCAGCCCTGCCCACACCTGGATCTCAGACTCCAACCTACAGGATGGGGACAGTTAGGGGGTCTGAGCTAACTCATACAGTGACATTCCTGCCATGCCTCAGTTTCCCCAACATTTCCCGGCCCATCACCCCTATTCCCTGCAATTTGAAAGGCCCCTCTTATAGGACTCACCTCCCCATGGGAATCCCTGCCCTCAGACGTCTCTTGGCGAACCTTTCTTTGGGGTGACCACGTGTGCCTCCTGGCCTGCCAGGGCCCCTCCATGCTCTGAGGTCTCTTTGGTCTTGAGCCACCACCTACCACTATGTGTTGTGTGTCTGACCTGGGTCTGCCCATCCACTGCCCCCCAAAAACCCTCCTTCAGCTGGGTCCTAGGGAGAGGCCCAGGCCTGTTTGGTGCAGAAACGGCGCAAGTCACCTCCACTGCCCGAGCCATGGGGAGGGGCTGGGCTGCTGCTGGCCCCATGCACGCTGAGCCCTCCAGTCTGGTGACCGCAGCTCTTCAGGGGCTGACCGTGGAGAGTGGGGGGGAGAGTGGGTGCCTGTGAGGTGGCACCGCCTCACAGGGATTTGGGGCTGATGACCTGCGGTCTCCAGGTAGAGAGGTCGTCCCAGGGCCGAGCTCCAGGGCCTGAAGGAAGACCCTGGGGAGAGATGCAAGAGCGTGGGGCCTCCATTGGGCCTGCCTGCTTGTGGGCTGGGGCCCGGCCTGGGGTACACAGAGTTGGCTGGAGTTTCCACCAGAGCAGGGGTCTGGCCCTGCATGGGAAGCTCTGGGGACACACGGAGCCCCGGCAGCAGCAGTGGGCCGGATGCAGACGCAGCTCTGGGTGCCCACGTGGCCCTGGGACGCAGGGTGCTGTGTGAGGGCTCTGGCAGGGACCCCTGTGGAGTGGGAGGGGCTGCTGCCCTGCTTAGGCCCTCCCTGGCCTGGCAGGGGTCAGGAACCCGCCGTAGCGTGAGGGTCCAGAAGCAGCTACTTCCCCTGAGAGGGGGCCCCCTGCCCACCCATCAGGCCTGTGGCTTTTGTTGTACCCAGGCCTGGAATCAGGGACCAACCCCAACACACCTGGTCACCCTTCCAGCTCCCTTTGGGGCGCACTTTAGGGCCCCAGTGTCAGGGAGCTGGGGGTTCTGCACCACCAGAGAACCCCACTCTGCTCTTTCAGCTCCTCCCCCTCCCCAACGCTGGGCAGACGCCCCTGCTCCCCGGCCCAGGCCCCTCGCCCTGGCCTGGTGCTCAGGCTGACGGTTGGGTGGGCAGCCGGCTTGGATTTCATCCCTTGCCCCCCCACCTCCGGCCAGGGTATCCTGGGGCGGGGGAGGAGGCCTTGGTGCCCAGGAAAAAGGGCCTTAAAAATGAGAGGGGGAAACAATAAATCTCTCACTCTCTCTACCCCTCCTCCTTTCCCATCATAAAACTAGAAATTTATTTTTCACGTACGGGGGTGTGTGTGCAGCGGCCCCTCCAGGGCCCCGGCTGCCGGGCGGAGGTCTGGGGATTATCTGGCGGTGGGGGCGGGCAGGGAGTTGTGTTCTGTTGCTTTTGCAAGGAAAGGAAGGGCAGAGGGCTGGCGTGGAGACCCACAGAACCCTCCAGGTCTCCCCACTAAGGGGAGGAGGGAACCGGGGAGGGGGAGCCCTTTATCTCCTCCCTTCACTCCCCTCACTTGTTTTGGGGGCCGAGGTTAAGCAGAGGCCAGCTGACAACCTTTACCTTCTGGCATCTTGGAACCCAGGGGGGGCTTTGATGTGTAAGTGCTCCCCTTCCACCAAGTCCCCCCCAAAGCAGCGGGCACCTACTGCAGGCCCTGGAAGCTCCGTCTCCAGGACTGGGGTCTCTGGGCTCTGAGAGTGGGGCCCTCAGTGGACCTGGACCTGGACCGGGACCTGGACCGCCCACCCCTCCTGCCTCCCTGCCCCACCCGCTGCCCACTGTCCCTCCTGCCCACACCTGGTCCCTGGGCACACCCCTCATGCCCCCCCCTTCCAGGCCTCCGCCCCACGGGCCTGTCTCCGCAGGGGACTGTCTTGGATGGGCCTGCCGCCCTGTGGCCTCTCAGCTCTTGCTTGCTGGGTGCCCCATTCGGCCCCAGGACCCCCAACCCCATGATGGGAACCTATGAGGGGCTCCCACAGGGGAGGCAGAGGAAATGATCCCAGGGTCCAAGATGCTGAGGGGACCAGGCAGGACCTTCAGCTGGGGGAGGCCGAGGCTAGAGAGGGGACACCCAGCCTCATGCAGGGAGCAGAGCTGGCACCCGGGCAGGGCTCAGGCTGTGGGTCCCAGTCCTGCCTGTCAGTGGAGCCCCCCATGGGACATCCATGTGCCATTCTGGGCTGGATGTCCCATGGACCACCAGGCTCTCCTCCGCCCTCCTGGCCACTCTCCAAAGCCAGTGCTCCTCCTGTCCCTGGCCACCCCCCACCCCCACAGAGCTCCCTTCACTCTCTTCTGGAGGGGACAGATTTCTGAGGCCGCTCCCATCACTGCTATGGCAAGGGCCACCGAAACCTCTCGGAAACCCGGCCCCTGTCCCCCTGTCCTCCTGTCCCCATGGCCAGCTCCTCTGTCCAGGCCTGTCCAGGTTTTGCTCTGCACCTACCTAGAGAGCTTTGCTACCCACCTGGCTGACCAGCCTGGTCCCTCCCTCCCCGGCGCCACTGTCTCCTGGCCACGCAGTCCTCCAGGCTGCCCCCTGTGACCCCAGCATGTGCACTGCCCTGGGGTGGGGGCTTGGTCAAAGCCCCCAGCCGGCCCTGGGTGGCCTCGGGGCCTGGTGGGTGGGCAAAGCCTGGGGCAGGGCTCGGCGGCCCAGGGCTGCCGCATGGCCCCTACCCGCCCACCCGTGAGCAGGAGGCTGCCAGCCTTCTGAGCAGCGTTGTTATTAATATTATTATTACAGCCGCTGCGGAAACCCTGCTCTAAGCCCCTGTGATTTATTTAGCGGGCGGCCTATTGATTAGGCCAACTTTCCACGGGTGGGGAGCAGGGCCTCTGCTCCAGGAATCTCTGGCCTGGGGGCCGCCCGCCGGGCGCCTCTGGGCAGACACTGAAGTCTGGCCCCTGTGGCTGGCTGAGGCTCCCTGTGAGGGGGAGGCAGCCCCTGGCCCGGAGAGGCCCCCGTCTGAAGGAGGAGGGAGCCCTCGCCACAGAAAATGCCCTAGCTTGAGGGGGCAGGCAGTCCCCTGCTCCAGGGAGACCCAGCTTGACACCAGTTGGGGCCACTGAGCGATGGAGGGGTAACCAGTGTGCAGAGGTCAGCAGTACTCCTGGGGCCGGTGACCGGGGCCACAGGGCTGGGCCCGGGAGGGCCTGGCCCCTGGGCTCCACTCGGCCATCCACAGGTTTGGCCTGTGGGACCCCGAGGGCAGTCCTGGAGCCTGGAGGTGTCTGTGCTCACCCCCTCTTTCAGATCTGGGCTTTGGGGGTCTCCCTGGAGCTAGGGGATGGAGGACTGGAGGGCCTGCAAGGGAGGTGCAGGGAGACACGTGGCATGGGAGTGGCACAGAAGAGGGGGTTCCTTGGGTGTAAAGGCCACACGAGTGGTCCAGGCCTCTGCCCCGGAAAGCTCACTCACGATGGGCTCTCGGGGGGCCCGTCTAACCCTCCCCCAGGTATGAGTCATGGGTGGGGGATCCTGTCTTGAAGCTCAGATATCCCTGCCCTGTCCCCAGGAGAAAGGCCAGGGGGGCACGCGGGTGGGGACCACGCAGGGCTGTGGGGCATGCGGGGGAGGAGGGGAGCATGTAGGGCCAGGGTGGGGGCATGCACCCCACCTCCTGAGAGGCCGGCTTTCAGGAGGCCCCGGCTCTGGCTCGGGCTCTTGGGTGCAGGAGACAGCTGCAGCCCCAGCTCCAATGCGGAGGGAGCCCCTCTCCCTTCTCTTTTATGGCTAATAAAAGGGATTGTAAACCCTGTATGTGTACAAAGTGCACCCTATAAATGGCTCCTGGTAATAATGACATCTGCAACGGTGCCCCTCGGTGCTCTGGCGGGAGCGGCTGGGAATGGGGGTGACAGCCCCAGACACTCGCCACCCGGCCCACCCAGGGGCAGAGGGGCTGGCACAGCCCACTCCCATGGGCACAACCCTCTTCAGGATCAGAGGGTGCTGTGACCCAGGAGGGGAGAGAATGGGAACCTTACCGCAGACAGATACCCTTCTGGGCCACGGCTCCGGGCCCATGATGTCCGTGGCTCCTGTGGCAAAGTCCCCAAGGATGGTGATGGGGCTGTGGCTCCCTGGCCCATGGCCTCTGCGTGGCACTCCCCTAACCTTGAGACTCAGTTTCCCCATCCAACTCTGGGGTGCCAGGCCTGTGGGTGCCAAGGGGAGGCCCTTCACTCTACTTGGCCCCCAGGATACAGGTGGTGGTGTCCCTGAGCCCCAGAGCCGATGCACACAGCCTTTCCCTCCACTCCGACTGCTCCATCTCCAGGAGGTGGCCCTGCGGGGACACCAGTCACCTTTTCAGGTAAATTTCCTATTCAGATTCCTCAGTGGAGGGAGTGCCCAGTGGAATCCAGGTCAGGGGACTGGGGCTGGGCTGGAGCCCTGGGTGGGACTTTTATGGACTTTCGGGCTCCTGGCGCGGCCATGGAGGGGCGGGCGGCCTCCCGTGTGCCGGGTCTCCTGTCTTTGTTTAACTAGAAGTGAATGTTTCCTCTTCATAAGCATCTGGGGAGAATGGCCAGGTTTGGTGATGAGGACCGGGCTGTGCGAGAGGGAACTGGCTGCTTGGCAGCCCGGCTGCAGGGCCGGCAGGGCTGGGGCTGCTGGACACCTGGCCCGGGGGGGGGGTCTAACTCAGAGAGTCAGCCCATCACCTGGGGGACCCTGACTCAGAGTTAGCCCCTCACCTGGGGGACCCTGACTCACAGAGTTAGCCCATCACCTGGGGGACCCTGGCTCACAGAGTTAGCCCATCACTTTGGAGGGCCCCAACTTATGGTTAGCCCATCACCTGGGGGACCCTGACTCAGAGTTAGCCCATCACCTGGGGGACCCTGGCTCACAGAGTTAGCCCCTCACCTGGGGGACCCTGACTCAGAGTTAGCCCATCACCTGGGGGACCCTGACTCAGAGTTAGCCCATCACCTGGGGGACCCTGGCTCACAGAGTTAGCCCCTCACCTGGGGGACCCTGACTCAGAGTTAGCCCATCACCTGGGGGACCCTGACTCAGAGTTAGCCCATCACCTGGGGGACCCTGACTCAGAGTTAGCCCATCACCTGGGGGACCCTGACTCAGAGTTAGCCCCTCACCTGGGGGACCCTGACTCAGAGTTAGCCCATCACCTGGGGGACCCTGACTCAGAGTTAGCCCATCACCTGGGGGACCCTGGCTCACAGAGTTAGCCCATCACTTTGGAGGGCCCCGACTTACGCAGGTTGCCCATCACCAAGCCGTAATGACCCCTCACCACTCACTTCCAAGCTCCTGAGAGACTCACTGAACCACAGATCTCACCGAGTGCAGAGAAGCGGAGACCGGGCATGGCTGCCGGCCTGCCAGGCCCGCAGGGATTGTGGGAGTGCCGTCCTCGGTGGGACCCACGGGTCTGAACTGGGAGGGGCTGCATTGTCCTGCTGCCCCTCTGCTGTGTTCCCCACGCCCAGGCCGCCTGTGGCCCCCCGCAGCCTCCTCCCTCTCCCACGAGGCCACCTTTCCTGCTTGGCCTGCTCCAGGGGCTCCTCTCCCCTCCCCACGCCCTCGCCCTGGGGACAGAGGGCACCGCCTGGGCGAAGAATCCTGAGGGGGACGTCACTGAGGGAGCGGACATTCTTAGCATTCTGCTCCCCTGGGCAGCACCCGGGCCTGCAGACACAGGACATCTGGGGCGCCCTCCAAACCACCTGGAGGCGGGCTCTGAGTCCACATGGCTGCTTCCCACAGGCAGCCAGGGCAATGTGGGGGGGCTGCGGCCTGGTGCCCCTCACTCCTCTCGGCCTCGGCCTCATTTGGGCTCAGCCGGCTGCGTGTTGGGCGTGCGGGGTCTGCGAGGCCATCGGGGCTCAGCGGTGGTCGGAAGTCACCAGGCCTTGGCCTCCTCGCTCGTGAGACAAGTACCAGCCGCGTCTTGGGTGCCGGTGAAGGAGCCCTGGGGGTGCTTGGAGGAAGGAACAGGCCTGGCATCCCCACTCGGGGAGTCCCGACTGGGCTCCCGGCCCCTTCCTGCCCTCCTGCCACCACCCTGGGCTGCTGATTCCATCTCCACGCGCCTGGGCTCCTGCCACCCGGCTTTGGGTCCTGCACGTAGTAGGCGCCTTCTACGCAGCCACCCCCCTCACGGGGCCAGCAAATCCCTGCTCCCAGGCGAGGGGTGTCCGCTGCCGCCCGGCTGACAGGAGGTAGGGCCGGGGGCCTGTTAACTGGGATTTCAGGTTGGGGGTGTGCTTAGCGGGACTGTGGGCGCGGGGTGTTTGGGGCACTGTTGGAGACGCGCACACGTGCCGAGAAATTATTTGTCCTTTATCTGAAACTCAGATTTCACCAGGAGAAGCGTATTTGTGTTGGCTAATCTGGCCACGCTGCACGTTGTAAGCTGGTTCTCCAGCCGCCGGGCAGGCTGTGGTGGGCGATCGGAGCGGTGGGCGGGAGGCCGCCCTTGGGCCTCCTGGTTGCCCTAGAGGATGCATAGAGTCTTGGCCGAGCATGCGGGGGGCAGGCTCAGCTGTCCCAGGCGACACCATGTCCCCCGGATGCGGGGACGCTGCAGGACTGGGAGGAGGTGGAGGGTGGGCTGCACTCCCAGTGCGGACGTGCTACGGGGGTGACCGGCCGGGGGCCAGGGCCAAGGCCCCAACACAGCTGGGGCTTGCTGACCAGGCCTGGGGATCAGGGGGACTCTGGCACCCGCGTCCCCGCCCTAGTTCTCGGTTCCCCCAAGAAGGTAGGCAGCTCACGAGCATTTGGGATCCCGAGGGCCCCCCAAGAGGGTAGGTGTGGCTGCGATGCCCAGGTGGCTGCCTGGTCTCCATCCTTCCCCTGGGCTCCAGCGGGGCCTGGCCAGGCTGCAGGCCGCAGCCTCCACCCTCGTCTCGGACACCTCCTGACACCCGAGGACCCGCAGCCGCCAACGCCGCCCCGGGCCCGGCCCCCCGGCCCTGGCCCCGGGAAGAGAGGCCTGTGTGTTCTGGCCCGGCAGGCGGGCGGGGAGGGTTCCTGAGCTCGCCGAAGGCCCTCGTGTGATTTGCAAGCGTGGATGGTGTTGGGTCGTGTTCACTGGCGGGAGAGGAGAATTTCTCTGCAACCACCTCTGGCCCCTGACCAAGTGTGGGGAGCGCGAAGGGCGTCCATCTTACCCGTTTAAAACGAGTTTCCTTTAAAAATTTTTTTTCAAAGAAATAAATTCCAGTCTCCATTTTTCCATATGTGCCTTCAGACGGGGACCCCTCCCGGGCTGGGGACCCCTGGCGGGGCTGCCCGCAAGACCAGGCAGACGGGCCCCATCCGCCTACCCAGGACTGCCACCCTCCCTCCGAGGCAGCCTGGGCTGCACCCAGAACCTGCTCCCGAAGACAGGGCGTCCAGGAAGCTGGGTGCAGGGCCCATGGGTGGGGGGCGTGTGGACAAGCAGCTTCTGGGAGGGGCTAGGAGAGGGGCCTGCTGGCCAACCAGTTAGCTGCCAAGCCGGGCAGAGGCCACTTTGGAAGAGTGAGGAGGTTCCCCATGGTGCTCAACTCAGACTTGGGGCCACCTGCCCATGTCCCACCACTTGGGCTGGGCTCCAGCAGACCGTTGAAGGCCCAGCACCCACCCTCCTCTGCCTTTCTCACTGTCCTTCCCCCACGGTCCCCCCCAGCTCTGTGTCCTTCCTCCATCACCCCTGCCCCTGACTCCCCAGGGTGCCCGCGCCTCCAGGAACCTCCTATTGGACGGCATAAAGGATTGTGGAAGTCACACCCCTCCCCAGAAGAAAAGAAATAGAACTCTCCCCCCAACAGACCCCCAAGCCACCCAGAGCACCCCGGACGATTGTGGGGGGTGCGTGGCCAGTGAGGGTGGAGGCAGCTCCCTTGGTCTTGAGGACCACGGTCTCCCCGGCCTCCCCATCTTAGGCCAACAGGCACGTCTCAGGGGACAGGGCTGAGGATGGTGGCTGCCTGCCTGCTCCGTGGACCACCCTCCCCAGACGCAGGGGGAGAAAGCCGGGACCTTGCGGCCGCCCCCTGGGTGGGGGCTCAGAGGGCTACAGGGAGCCCCGGCCTCCCTGGGACGGCCGTCCGGGCGATCCCACGTGTGCCACTCGCCGTGGCCGCCGCGTTGGAAATCCTTTCCATTCCCCGCAGCTGCTCCTCGCCGCCCCTGCGCCGGGCTCGCCCCACCGCCACCGTGCTCCCACCTGCAGCCCCAGCCCACCCTGTGAGCCCCGCCATCGGGGCGAGCGAGGAGGCAGCACCCCTCTGCCCAGCGCTGGCAGGGAGGCCACGGCGGTGGGGGCACCTAGCTCTGCCTGCCCGCGGGCCCGGGCCAGGGAGGAGGGGGCCGGCGGACGGGCAGGGCCAGAGGGCCGGAGGGGGACTCTGGCATGCCCGGCCCGCGGCGGGGATGTCCTGAGGGCCACCCCGGGGCACGGCTATTTCTGGCCTCAGGGCTCACTTGTCCGATGCTCGAAGAGGCAGGAATGTGGGCTGGGGACAGCTGAGCGCAGACGCTCGGGGACCAAGGAGGGCGAGGGTGCTGAGGTGATAAGAAAAAATGGAAGGGCAGGGGCTCAGGTTTCCTCGCTGGGCACCCCCTCCAGGTGTCCCCACTGCCCTGCAGCCTTCCCCCAACTCAGCTTCAGACCCGGGAGGGGCAGGGGTCGGGGGACTCGGGCAGGGGGTCGCAGCAGCGCTGCCCACGGGTGTGCGTGGCCCGAGTGGGGCACTGGGGTGCTGGAGGCCAGGGTGCCCCCTTGCCCCTCGGCCCGGCGGGGACCACCCAGCTCTCATCTGACGGCAGGGATAGAAGGCAGTGGGTGGGGAGGGTGGGCTCCGGCCAGCCGGGTCTGGCAGCCTTGCCGGGCCCCTCCTCCCTCACCCGAGTCCTGTCCTCGCCGGACGTCCTTGCGGCTCCCTCTCCAGCTGTCCCTGTCTGTCCCCCGAGTGTGAGTGGCAGCCCCAGCTGTGCCCCGGGGCCTCCTCCTGCACTCAGAGGTGCTGCAGCCTTTTTTGGGCCTGTCCGCGGGCACCTGAGCCCACCCGGGAGGCCAATCAGCGCGGCCGCCCCAGGGGGCACGAGGCCCGCCCGGCAGTGGCTGTTTCGGGCCCACTTGTCTCCTCGCCCACTTCCCAAAGACGAAGGGAATGTGGGCACCCGCCCCATGGGCTCCGGCGGGCACCTCCAGACCCCAGCAAGGGCGGGACGCAGGGGTCAGCTCTGCCAGGCCCATCCAGCGTCCTTTATGCTCATGAGCTCATGGGCTTCCGTGGGCAGGGTCCCCACCTGCCACACCATGCCCTGGGAGGGTTTGGGGACGTGGCCCCTCTCAAGGGCACGCAAACCGAGGTGGCGAGCAGAGGGGTTGCACTTTCTCTCCACCCCAGGGCTAGGGGCACCCAGCAGACCACAGTCCCCTGACAATCCCCTCGTGGTCCCCAGGCCCTTCTGGGGACCCACCTTGCTCTCATGCCCCTGTCATTAAGGTCTAACTTTGGGGCAGGGCTGGCAGGTCTTGGAGGACAGTGAGGTCCCCCTCAGGTGCCAGCAAGCGGGCGGCGGGCTGGGCTGGCGCAGGACCAGGCGGAGCTCTGGGAGGGGCTGGGTCGCCACCGGCCTGCCCGGGATCCCGAAAGGGTGACAGGCAACTCACACGTCAGCGAAACGATAGTGAACGTAGCCCCTGCCCTACCCCGCGAGTCCTCTGTCTTCATCTATCCTCTGCTCCCGGACAGAGAGAGCCCAAGCAGGTCTGCCCAAGGGTGGCAGGGAGCTCAGCCACCCGTGTGGCCACGGCCCCGCCTGACGCCCAGCCCTGTCCAGAGCAGGCGGCCCTGCCCGAGGGGGGCTGGAGGGCCTGAGTGCGCGCATCCCCCGGAGCCCCGTGAAGGAGGCGCTGGGCCGAGGGGCAGGGCTCAGCCAACCTCCGGGGTCCTCCAGGGGGACACCCTGCGTGGCGGGTGCTTCCGGGGGCTGAACATGCCCGAGAACACGCCTGGGGGAGGCCTGCTCCCCTCCCAGGGCACTAAACCCGCGGAGTCCACGGAGGCGGCCAGGCTGCGCCTGCCCCGGGGCGCACGCAATGTTTGGCACAGGCACTGGCCAGGCAGCCAGGAGCAACAATGCCCTGGACACAGGTCACCTGGGTCCTGGCTTGAGCCCCCCAAAAACAGTGGGGGTAGAGTGTGACGGCCATGTCTGGGGAGGAGCTTCGGTCAAGCCCCAGAGCTGCCCCAGCCCCCGCCCACCCTACCCACCCCCTGGCCATGCCCACTGGGCTCCCCCACCGTGGGCGAGGGGGACCAGAGACCAGGGCCCTCCCCGGCCGGTGAGTGGGCCACCAGCTCAGCCTGCGGGCCTGGGGCTGGGGCTGGGGGGCAGCGGCTCCGCAGGGGGTAGGTTGGGCAGCCAGGCGGCAGTGTTTCTAGCTCTGACTGCACACCTTGGAGCTGAGACCGAAGGCTCGCCCGTCCGCGGGAAGTTCTCAGGGCGTTCAGCTGGGGTGGGGGGCTTGGGAGGTTGGATTCAGGGGTTCAAGGGCCCTGCGAGCTCAGAGCTGGTGCCAGGCGGGAGCGCAGGCCAGCCTGGGGAGCCTCCTGCTTGGCAGCTTTGCCAGCGGGGAGCTTGCGGCCTGTCTGGGAGAACACCAGGCTAGCTGGGCACCCAAGGCCCGGCCGAACAGCACAGCACCCTTCTGAGTCTGGGGTCCAGCACTGCTTCTGGGTGAGGGGCGTTCGCTGACCGGCTCACATTTCTCTCGACAAAGCCAGAGAGGGGGCCAGAGGTCTGGGGGGCAGGGCCGAGGCCTGTGACTGCTGAGTCTGGAGGGGCAGAGCTGGGCCCCGGCGCTTGGACAGGCGGGTACCCCAGAGCTGACTGGGTACTCTCAGCCCTGCTGGGCCCCCAGGAAAGGGGTGTGAGGCTGGGGCTGTAGAGGTGCAAGGTGGAGGCTGAGGTTTCCCCGCCTTGCTTTTCAAATCCTCCCAGGCTGCTCACCCCTGAGGGCCCCCTGCCCTCCCAGTTACGCCAGGTCCCACGGGGCAGATGTGGCCTGAAGGGCTGTGGTGAGGGGTTACGGGGCCGGCGCTGGAGCCCACACAGCCTGGGCTCTGTGCAGGGCTGACTAGTGTGAGGGCTGGGTGGAGGGTCCCACAGGGGCCAGGGCCCCCCAAAGTCCCCCCTCTAGCTACCTGCCTGAGCAGGTGAGACCCCGGCTGG
The DNA here is from genome assembly GCF_054644295.1 of Miniopterus natalensis. Classification (NCBI taxonomy): domain Eukaryota; kingdom Metazoa; phylum Chordata; class Mammalia; order Chiroptera; family Miniopteridae; genus Miniopterus; species Miniopterus natalensis. The sequence continues at coordinate 77,041,060 of NC_142091.1, read as the reverse complement.
GTAGAGGGCGGGCAGGGACTTGGGGGTGGCTGGACCCCAAGGGATGGCTTTTCTGCAGAGGAGGGCAGGGTCACACTCCCAGGAGTCCTTCCTCTGGGGTCTGCCCAGAGCAGGTCCCCGGGATGAGGGCAGCTGGGCCTCCATCCCTGTGAGCGCCAGTGCTCAGTCTGTGGGGCAGACAGCCCGGGCCCCCAGAAATGGACACCAGAGGCTGGGGGGCCGTGGTCTCAGGGACCTCCTGGTTACCTGAGCTTCCTTCCCCCCAGGACCCCAGGCATGTGTGGTGCCCAGGCGGGCCCGTGGGGGTGGAGGCCGTGGGCCGCTTACTGCCGAGTGGCCCGGTGCGGTGAGTGGCTTCCCAGCAGCCCCAGCAGCCCGCCAGGCCCTCTGAATTTGGTCTTGTTGACCCTCGGGCCCATGGATGCCTCGCAGGGTGGCTCTGACCCAGGAGGTGCTGCCCCAGGCTGGGCCGTGTGTGCGGGGCTGGTATTGGGAACAGGGGTGTCGGTCCCGCCTGGGAAGCTCAGGGTCCAGCACAGGGGCGGCAACCTGGGGGCCCCGGGGTCTGAGCTCGGAGGCCCCGCACCTGTGCTGGCTCAGGGTTCCCTGCCCCACGGTGCCACAGCTCCTGGGGGCACAAGGCCTTGGCTGCCTGGGGACAGGCTCGCAGGGAAGGGGCTTCCTCTCTCCCTAGGCCTCCCCGCTTTCTGCTGGGGCCCCCCGCCGTTGTTACCCTGCACCCACAGGCTGCCTCCCTCCTGCTGGAAGGGGCCCCTCGCCCTCTCCAGTGTGTACCTGGCTACCCCTCGAGCACGCACCACGGAGGACATGCCGGCCCTTTGCCGTGAGCTCCACACTGCTCGGCCAGGGCCCCGTTTCCTGCTCCCCTTCTGCCTGAGCTGAGCCCCCAGCTGACTCTGGCCACCCCCACCCCACATCGGTGTGGGCTGAGCCCGGCGCCACGGGGCCAGGCCGCGGGCCGGGCAGCCACTGTCCCAGGGCCAGCTGCCCGGGAGAGGCCTTCTCGGGGGCCATTTCCCCTTCCTCAGGAATCCTGTTTCCTGTTTATCCCGCTGTGCTGAGGAGGCAGCGGCCTTGGGGGCCGGGGAGGGAGGGTCCCCCAGGATCCATGTGGACATGGGGCAGGGTCCTGGGGTTCTCACGGCCTCTAGTCTGGGGTCTGATCCAGGGCAGCTGTGGGGAAGCGCCACCCTGAATGCCACAGGAGGCCCCGCCGTTCCCCTGAGAGCAGATTCAGAGATGTGGGGGTCGCTGCTCCAGGCACCCTGGGCAGGCCCAGGGCCTTGTCCATGGTGGGGGAGCCACAGCCTCTGATGGGGGACACCTCTAGTCAGAGGGCTTGCGACCCCCACCGGCTCAGGGCTCTGCCATTGGAGCAGAGGCCTGAGAATGGACAGTCCTGCCTGGGGAGTTGGCTGGACCCTGGGCAGGATGGAGCCCAACTCAAACGTGGGAGAGAATCCTGAGCGTTTGGGGGATAGGCCGTGGTAAGGCCTGGAGTTGGGGAGGCTGATGCCTGGTCCAGGCCCTGGGCCCACTTGGGGACCACAGCCCTGCCTGCTGGGAACTGGGTTCTGCCAGCTTGGATGTGGGTGCTGGCCGGATGGCCGAGTGGCCCAGGTGGACACATTGGGTGGACACAGCCTCACCTCCGGTGTCTGGTCAGAGCTGCTTGGGAAAGTCCAAGCCCTTGGGAAGTCCATTCTGCTTCTGGGGTGCAGGGCCTTGGGAGACACTGCCCTGCCCATAAGGAAGGCTGTGAGTGACCCCAACCTTGGTGGGAGGGGCCTGAGCCAGGGGATCAGCAGATGCAGGCCCTTCACCGGGCACTGTGCTAAGGTGGTCTCCCCCTGCTCCAGCTGCCAAGACCTGGGGACACGGGAAGTCCAGCTCGGATGGCCATTGCCATCGGGCTTCTCAGAACCAGGGTCCCTAGGCCTGGGGCTTCCCATGCCTGCTGGGCAGTTGTGGGGAGGGTGCTCTGCCTGTGGAGGGCCTGGCTTGGGACCTGGTTTGGGACCAGGCTCCCAGGGCAGTCCTGGAGCACAGCTGGCCTCTGGGCACCGACGGGCACTGAAGGCCTCCCAGGCTTCCTGCCTCCCAGGCCTCGGAACCCTCTGGAAGCCCAGCACCCACTCCCCTGCCCGCGTGCATGGCCCAGAGCCCCACAGCGATTCAGAGAGCATGGCCTCCGCCTCTGTCAGGATCCCCACATTCAGTTCCGTCTCAGGAGGGAGGGTAGTGCAACAGGGGGTCCCCCCTGTGCTCCCTTGGTGCCCCCTCCAGCCCTGGAAGGCTTGGCCATGTTCTGCTAGGGGCTCACAGCAGAGATAGGACACCGTAGGCTGACCCCCAGATTCTGGCCGTGTGCTGGCTGCAGAGAAACCTGGAAGAACATGGAGGAGGTCTCCTCCAGCCTGTCCAGCCCCCCAAAACCCTCCACAGCAGTCAGGGACGCAAAGGAGAGACCCAGGGCCCGTTTGCTCTCTCAGCTGAGCTATAGCAAACCCCCTCTCTGCCCCAGCCCCCCTCTCTCTGCCCCAGCTCCCCTCTCTCTGCCCCAGCTCCCCTCTCTCTGCCCCAGCCCCCCTCTCTCTGCCCCAGCTCCCCTCTCTCTGCCCCAGCCCCCCTCTCTCTGCCCCAGCTCCCCTCTCTGCTCCAGCTCTGGCCCCGTCAGGTCTGAGCACAAAATCTCTCTGGCAGCCAGGCCTGGGGACAGGGGCAGTGGGCAGTCTTCTGGGAGGGGCACTCGGCTCCCAGTGTCCCCAGCTTCTCAGGGCGCCCCACTCCCCTCGCCACCACTAACCAGCTTCACCTTCTCCAGGCTCAGCTAGAAGTGGGGATGGCGTCTGTGACCAGCACCCCAAGCAGAGCCTCGGCCCTTTCTCTGAGTCCCTCCTCCTGCCCACACGAGCCTTCAGCTGCCCTGTGAGACCCGTCTCTGGCTGCTGCCTTCTCAGAAGCCCCCTACCCACTGGGCCAGCAGGATGCCCGTCCGCTAAGCTCTCATCGAATCCTGGGGTGCACACCCTCCAACCTTTCTCCCCCGTGAACCCTGAGAGTCGGGACCTGACCTGCTGGGTCTCTGAGCTGAACCTCATGCTCCGGCCTGGGGCCCAGGCCCTCCCGGGCATGGCCTGCCCGCCGGCTGGGGTGGAGCGGCCACCAGGCTGGGCAGCCCCTCCCAAGACGATCCTGCCACAGAGACCAGGAGTGCTGGGGGGGCTGCGGGAGGCGGGGGCGGGCAGGCCATGCCTCCCTCCCCTCCCTTCCCAGTGGCCTCTGAGCAGTGTCTCTTCAGACTCAGACTTGCCAGCTGGTCTCAGGAGGCCCCGGCTTTAGGAGCCTGGCACTGACTGATAGAGACCTAGGCTGGGGCCCCCGCAAGGCCAGGAGTGGCTCCGAGGACTCCCCAAAACCTTTAGCAAATGTGAGAGCCCAGAGCAGGGTGGGAGGCTGCTGGGGCAGCTGGAGTTAGGGTCCTGTAGAGGCCAGATCTGGGGTTTCCCTTGGGCCTGAGCCACAGGCCTGGGGGGCCAGGGGACTGAGGGTCCCTGTCTGCAGGGACAAGGGCCCAGGTTTGGGTGAGGGAAAGGAGGCAGGGTCTTGCTTGTAGGGATTCACCCTCTTCTCAGGCCCCTGGGCAGCCTGGGCAGAGGGACCAGAAGCAAGGGCTAAACTTGGGGGGCAGCAGGGAGGGGGGCCGGGGTCCCCTCGGGCCTGAACCCCACTTCAGTGGCCAAAATGGGTGTCATGATACATACTGACCTCACGGGGGCGCAGGAGACAACAGAATTTCAGCACTCGTGGGGAGACCCTTTGTGTGGCCTGAGGCTTGAGGACTGAGCCCGCTTTTGGGGGACCCTCAGCTTCCTCCCCAAGATGAGGAACCCTGTCCATCCCTCTAAGGCTATCCCCAAGCTTCTCCCCAAACCCAGGGTTTTCTGATAAATGCTCCCCCACTGCTCTCGTCTCTGACCACGTCCCCCCTCCTCCCCCACCCCGTGCTCTCCTCCCACAGCCACTCTCCTTCTCCCTCCCTCGGCCTCTCCCCAGGGCCAGGCCTCTAGAGAGAGTGAGCAGAGGCTGGGGGGCAGCCCCAAAGCTGGGTGGCAGCCCTGGGTGGGGAGTGGGGTGGCAAGCCATGATTTGATGGCAGAGCCCGGAGACAAAGCCCTGGGCCAGGTAGGGGAGGGGATAGAGCGTGTTCAGGAGGTGAAGTGGGGGGTGGGAGGACAGGAACCACTCGGGGTCCCCCGAGGAGCAGCAGGGGTACCCATGTGCTCAGCAGGGTTGCCAAGTCCCAGGCCCTTCAGAGGAGGCCAATAGCCGATGGAGAGAAAGACGCCCAGGGGACAGGTGCTAGGAGCAGGGACAAAGAAAGACCCTCTCTTCCAGGTACTGGGGAGCCATAGGAGGTTGCTGAGCAAGGGCAGGGGCGAGAATAGAGGCAGGGAGGCCAGCTGGAGGAACTTCAAGGACCTGGGGCCGGACAGGGTCAGCCCCAGGGCTTGGCGCACCCCCAGCCCAACGCCAGGCCTCGGCTCCCCCACCAGCCCATCTCGACCCTCCGGACGTGTCGCGGGTCAGTCCTGAAGACACGTGCACAGCTGTCCCGCCAAACTCAATAAACCCCAGCTGAGTGGAATCTGCTCGACACACACACTGGCTGTCCCCACGCCCGTGAGGCTCCCTCCCACCGTGCTGCCAGCAGGGCACAGCAGGGGGAAACTGAGGCCTGGCTGTCCAGGATCACTGGGCGGGGCCTCGAGATGTGGTCCTGTGGTCTTGGCACCGTGTGGAGCTGAGGAGCCCCCAGGAGAGCGTGAGGGGTGCACGGAGGTCGGGGAGAGGGTCGGGGAGGAGCTCCTGGCCTCCCCAGGGCCACACCTCAGCCTGGTCTCACACAGCACAGAGTGAGGACACTTGTGGGGTCCCTGCCCCTTCCCCGCCAGTGGTCCTCGTGGGTGGGGCTGAGACAAGGGGAAAGGGGCCAAGACCCCAGGGCTGGGACCAGGGGGTGAGTGAGCAGCCTTGGCCGGCTCCTTCTAGGCCACAAGGCCAGGGCTGGGGGCAGGGGGTTACTTTTCATGGAAAAGTGGTCAAGGCCACCTCACCAGGTTTTCTTTCCTCTGCCCTTTGCTTCCCAGCTTGTGCAACATGCCCCTCCACCTCCACCTCTGCCTGGGGGCGATGCTCACAGGTGCCCCAGCACCCAGCCCGGCTCTGGCAGCTCGAGGGGCACAGGGAGGGAGGCTGGGGCCACCTGCCCCGTCAGTCAGCGCTTCCCAGCCCCGGGCCAGCCAGGGCTCTCGGTGGGCAGGCTGTGCGGGCTGTGGGCTGGGTGGGCAGCTGGACCCCGAGGTCAGAGCCAGGAGGAGGCCCAGGTCTGGGTGTGTTGGGACGGTGCTAGGAGGGGCTGCAGAGGGGTCCTCCGTTTGTTCGCTAACCTCTGGTGTCTAAAATCAGCAAATCTCCATTCTCCTTGGCAGGACCCAGCCTGGGAGATCCCAGAGGCTCTGGGAGCAGCTATGGGGAAGGGAGAGGGTGGTGTGGGGAAGAGGGCCAGCCGAGGTCGGGGACAGGCCCGGTGGGAGGAGAGGCTCGGGTCGGGGAGAGGCCCAGGTGGGGGAGAGGCTCAGCTGGAGGAGAGGCCCAGGTGGGGGCTCAGTGGGAGTCTGGAGATGGGGTGTAAAGTGCCCAGCGTGGTGTCTGCCCACGGTGGTTCTATGGTGGGAGCAATGCCCCCGCGTGTGGTGGATATGGGTCTCCTGCTGCACTTGTCACCTGGCCCCTGGCCATGTCCCTGTCCTGGCCCCTGACGGCACCTGTCCTCCAGTGCCACCTGGGCCAGGTGCTCCCCTTGGAACCAAGTTTCAGCGATCGCCGGCCGTCTTCTTGGAGCCTCATGGAGGCGGGTCCTACGTCCTGGTGTCTGGGGTGAGACAGGGTCCCTTTCCCGCCTTCGCAGGTGGTGGCCCACTCAGGCTCCTAACGGTAGCTCTGAGAGAGTCAAGGTTTTCTTTTTGTTAACTCTCACCTGAGGATATTTTCCCTTTGCTTTTCAGAGAGAGTGGAAGGGAGGGAGAGAGAGACATCGATGTGAGAGAGACACATGGATTGGTTGCCTCCCGCAGGGGCCCCGACCCGAGCCTGGGATCGAGCCTGCAACCGAGGTACGCGCCCTTGGCTGGAATTGAACCCGAGCCCCTTCAGTCCACGGGCCGGCGCTCTAACCACTGAGCACACCAGCTAGGCCAGTTACCCATCAGACCTTTTACAGATTGTAATTGCCTTATCACAGCTAAGAAATCTTCCCCTAATCCGCGGTCATAGGATTGTCTCCCGTTTTCTTCTGGAGATCTTACAGTTTGGGTTTTACACTTGGTCGTGACCCGCTTGGAGCTGATTTCTGTGCGTGGTGTGAGGTAGGGCTTGAGGCTGACTTCGTGTCCGGCGCCCACTGTCCCGGCACTCACGTGTCGGAAACTGTCCTTTGTCACTGAGCTGCCTCGGCACTTCCGGAAAAAATAAACGGGACACGCTGTAATTGTGCCGATTGCACCTCAATCGTTAAATTAAGCGGCCTGCACCTTCAAAAATACAAATAACTAACCGGTTGCATGCGTGTGAGTTGGCTCCTGGACCAGCTGCTCCGTTCCGTTGGTCTCTGTCCATCTTCACGCTGACACCGGCGGCGAGTCTCGCTCTCGGGCAGCCTTCGCCTCCAGCTCCTGCCTTCTCTCCCTGGGCGTCTGGCTCTTGCGGGACCTTCACCCTCCCTGCAGACCATGGACCCGGCTCACCCATGTCCACAGTAAAGATGCCAATAGCCAGGATGGTGCTGAGCCTACAGGTGCACTGAGAGCTGACACCTGAGCATCCCTGACCAGCCAACCCCGGGCTTCTTGGTGCCCTGGGCTCCTCTCAGTGCCCACGTGAGCCTTGCTGGGACCGGCCAGGACACTAGAGACACAGCCCTGTGCAGGCTCCTTCCTCAGAGGCCCCGGGCTCAGCAGACTCGGGCCTTCGCTGAAAGGTCCACTGACCCAGCCTGTGGGGAGCAAGGGCCGGGAGTGGGGAGCTGCAGGGGTCTCCTGTGGCTGAGCTGGCTGGAGTCAGCAAGGCTCCCCCAGGGCTCTCTGACCCCCAAAGATCCAGACATTCCTTTGCCTCAGGCCTGGTGGGGCCTCGGAAGTCAGATCCAGCAGAGGGGGAAGGAAGCAGGGCAGCCGACCATCTCAGAAATCCCCCCCAGGGCTGGGGGCTCCCAGCCACCAAACACACCTCCTCCCTGGTAGGTGCCCTCATGGGGGACAACAGGAGAACCTTCCAGAATGAAGCCATCACCTCCTCTTTATGCATCAGCTGGACAGTCTGGGGGTCCCGCCCTGGGGCCCAGATGGGCCCCAAGTTCAGGGGGTTTGGACTCCAAGGCCCTGTCCACCCCTTGTGCAGACAGAAGGTCCGGGCGTGGAGGAAGCTTCCTGCCTGTGTGCACTGTGGGGACGGAGGGGTCTTTCTGGAGGCTGCACCCAGCTGGGGTCTTGGGGGTTTGGGTTCAAAGCAAATATTGTCCGAAATCATTTCTGAGATGCACGGAGCTCCCTTGTGTCTTGTGGCCTTTGTGTGTGTGTCTTTTCTCTAGGAGGGGCTGTGTTGACTGGCTGCCAGCCAGCCCCTTGGAGGGAAGGAGGGATGTGGGGTGGCCCCAGCCTTGCGGGCCCCACCTCGCCTCCCGCTTAGGGTTTTGTCTGTGGGAGCCAGCGGCTAGCAAGCAGGGGCTGAGTAGGCCCCATCGACAGGCCCTGGAGGTGAGCAAGGGCCCCCTCTGACCACTTCTGTCTTAGCGGGTCCCGCTGGACACCCTGGTTCTGTGACTCCCAGGACTGACCACTGCTGTGTGCCCCCTCAACTATCTGGGGGGCTTGGCAGGTTACAGGGTCCTGGGTGGCTGCAGCCAGACCCTTGGTCCACTGTGGAGCTTTGCTCTGTGACCTTGGCCAGTGCACGGGGCAGCCACCGGTCCTGGCTCCCCAAGCAAGACCCTGGGAAAGGGGTGACCTGAGTGGGACAGAGGGGCCAGGCCCTGTCCTCAGGGCTCCCAGGTCCACCCAACTGCAGGCCAGAGTGGCCCCCAAGGGTGGGTCTGAGGAGGTTCTGGGAAGGGTCAGCAGGAGGACTGTCCCATGGGGCCTCTGGCCAGTCCCTGGAGTTCAGGAAGGACAGAGTGAGCAGGGCCTGCGAATGTGCGCAGCTCCTTCCCTGCCTGAAGGCCACCCGCTCTGGCTCTGCCCTGACCTGCCTCTGCTCTGTCCCCTGCCCACTCAGGCCTGGTGGGCCCAGAGCTGGAGGAGTTGAGGACAGAGTGTGGCCGCAGGCTGGACCCTGTCTCCCATCATGACAGAAGGGAGGTCACTGCAGGGAGAGGGACACTTAACCCAGAAAGTTGAGTCAGTCATCTGTTCTGAGAGCAAACCCTGGTGTCTGCAGAGCCCGTGAGCCCCCAAGATGCTCTCTGGGGACAAAGGGCTCATTTATTTAGGGAGAAATTAAATTAGGACTAACTGTAGGCCAGGCAAGATCTACTCAGGTGCTGGCCGCTGGGGATACGCTATCTGCCTGGGGTCCATCAGGACAGGACGGTCCCCTCAGTGGTGGCTGTGGGCCTCAGCCTCCCCCCCGTGCCCCAGCCCTGCAGCACCCACAGAACAGCCCTGGGCCGCCCCACACTCAGGTCAGGTGGCCCTGGCCCTGCCCACAGCCTCGGGATCTCTCCCCACTCCCCCAAGGCTGTCCATACCCAACCCTGCATTTTTCCGTCCCTAGAGTGATATGTGACTATTGGGACTTCCCCATAATTTTTTGGTGAAAATTTTCAAATATTAACAAACGGAGACTAGAATAATCGACTGCCTGTGTGCCCATCACCCATCGTTCACCTGGACACTCCTCTGGTCCCTCCCAAGCCTTCCTTGGTCTCCCCCCCCAACCCCCACATTATTTTGAAGGAAATCGAATGGATTTTTTCCTAAAGGGTATGGGAAGCTTTACTTTGAATTACTGTGAACAACACAGAAGCACCAGGAAAAAGTCGCCGACCCCGCCCAGTGCCAGTGCTCCGCTCCATTCCCGCTCTGCGCCCGGCACCCCCTGTGTGCCTTCTGTCTGTTCCTTCTCCAAACAGAATGTGGACTCCTAGGGTTCTCTCTCTTCTGCACCCCCTCTTTCTCTCCGGGGCCAAGGGCATCCCTGCACCTCCTGCCACCTGCTCCGCCTCTCAAATCCCCTACCCGTTGGTGCTATCCTGCCCCTTGGGGATGCTGCACCGCCAGGGTGGCTGCCAGGGTGGTTGCGGGGACCCCGGGTTGGGTGTGTTTGGACCTTATCAGGTTCGGCGGGATTATTATCCTAAGAGATCTGTTTTCGGAGTAGCTAAAACGAATCACAAAGACTAGGGACCTGTGGTCCCTCCCCCCAATCTGTGGGCACCTGTCCGAGCGCAGGCACTGTCCTGAGGGTTGGAACAAAATGGGGGCAAAGAGAAGAAACTCTCCACCCTCTCAGGGGTCTTGTTTCCCAGGAAACTGAGGAGCACAGTTGAAGACTCCAAGGACCCCATGCTGAGGGAGGTGGCACCCCTGTGAGGGTCCCTGGCTTGGTGGCCAGGATGACACAGACCCGAGTTCCTGGGACATGCATAGAGCCAAGGGGGTGGTGGCAATGCAGCCCTGTCCAGAGGACAGTCCAGTCACAGGGCCCCCCAGGTCCACCCATGACATTGCCCCCTGGCTCAGTGTCATTCCAGGTCCCACTTGGCCACCTCGCTGGGAGCCCTCTCCTGCAGCCACACTGACCATGCCCAGGGAGGGAGGAACCTGGCTGCCCCCGGGAGGCACATGCCCAACGTTACCACTCAGAGCCTTTGCATCTGGAACTGTCCACGGGTGGGCCAGGAGCCCTGACGGCCAGCAGGAGGCTGCCAAGTGTGAACCCCAGACCCACTGGGGTGGGTGCTACAGGACTGGGACCAAGGGAACTAAGAAGAAGAATGAGCAGAACGACCCAGCCTTCGCGGGCCTGTGGCCATGTTGGCTGTGGTCCGGAACCTGGCCAGGAAAGCTGGGGAAAGGTTTGGGGCAGAAGCCTAAAATATTTGCCATCTGACCGTTTATAGAAAATGTTTGCTGATGCCAAGTTCCACTGAGTAAAATACATATGTGACCAGTGAGACGACAATACCTCGGTTCTTCTTGAAGGAAAGATTTCAATCAGGAGACAGTGCAGCAAAGCCAGCAGGAATTTATTGTCCACAGTAAAAACACTCAGGACAGTGAGACAAGGAAGGTCATGGAAGAGACAACAGGAGAGCCTGGCTGGGCTGCCTTGGCTCACTGGGGAGTCAGAGAAAAGGGGGACAGGCTCAGGGAGTTAGCCCGGGACAAGCTGCCACTGCCCATTGCTCCCCTGGTTGCAAGTCTCGTGGGGGCCCTCAGAGGGAAAAAGTGGGGAAGGGAATGGCGCGGGTGTGCTCCCCTGGGCCAGAGCACAATGGGTCCTTTGCTTTAAGGATATTTATCTCTCTCTTGCAGGTGGGAATCTCAGGGGAGGTCTCAGGGGAGAATCTCCATAGAATATTCACCAGTTTTCCAGGTGCTCTTTCAGGGCCGTGGCTTCCACTGACGGGTCCGCTCCAGGGCAGGGGGTCATTAGTCAAGGTAGCTGGTCCTGAGGCAGCCACAGTGCCACTTGTCTGGTTTTGCTGCTTTTCTGGACCCGGAGCCGAAATACAACTGAGGCCTAATGTTATCTTTAGGAAGGGAAAGGTCGGGGGTCCAAACCACATGACCAGCGATATGAAAGGCCAAGAGTCCAAAAGCGTATGACCAGCGGTGAGCTGGGGGAGAAAGGACACCCTGGGGGTGAGGGTCTTGTTTTCCAAGTTTTGCACCTTGCCAGGCACCCGGGGCTTTTCTCCCTGGGAACCTTCTGTACCAGGCCCATCGTCCTTGCTCTGCCCATGTCTGTATAACTGCCTATAACACAGAGACGACTAAACTGCCAAATATGAACTTGGAGTTTCTACAATTATTCCTCTACTCCACAATTAAAATGAACCCCTATCACAGTTAATTTTAGTCAGATAAAATTAATAAGAAATTCCAATGTTTAATCTAGAAGAATATAGTGGCCCCAGATTTGGGCCAGAGCAGCGAACATCTAGGCAGGTAGGTGGTGCTCCTGAGTGAGACTCGGGAAGAGAGGCCCTGCCCACAGTGGGAGTAGGAGTGTGGGAAGCCAAGCCCTGGCTTCTAGGGCACAGGGCCAGAAGGCAAGTCTGGGGTCTGGGGTCTAAGGCACCAGGCTCCACCTCCAACCTCGCTCAGGTCTTCCCACAGCAGGAGGGCCTCCCACCCTCCAGCCCCCGAAAGCTCACAGGCCATCTGCCCCCACCCTGGCAGCCTGGCCCTCCTCTTCTTGGGGAGACTTGAGCCCCCTCCTCAGACTCCCCTGTCCCTGCCCCTTGAAGGACTCAGGCAAGCTGAGCATAACCAGAGTCTGAGTGGCTCAGACACCCGTGCTCACCTGCTCAGACTCCACAGACCTTTTGTCTAGATGGAAACTGAAAGCAGGGACCTCTTTCAAGGAAAAAAAAAGTAACTATGTGAGGTGATGAAAGTTAACTGAATTGATTGTGGTGACCATTTCATAATATATACACATATTAATTCCTTACGTTAACACCTAAAATGGATACAATGTCACTTGTCAATTCTGCTGTATACCTGAAACGGATTCAATGTTACATGTCAATTCTGCTGTATACTTAAAACGGATACAATATTACTTGTCAATTATGCTATATACCTAAAACGAATACAATGTTACATGTCAGTTATATCTCCATTTAGAAGAAAATTGAAAGCTGGGGTTGCTGACCAGCTTTGGGCCCTGGGGTTGGGGGGCTGACTAGGGAGCAGAACACCAGGCTATAATCAGTGACTCACCCCAGCTCCAAATCAGCCTGGTGCTGCCTCACCAGGAAAACAGGGCCTGGCCACCCCAGAGCCAGCGGTTGGACTCAAGTCTGCCACGGTGTTGGCTCAGCCCTGCCTTGTAGGGTCTCATGGAGATATTTAGGCTGAATCAGGTGAAGGTCTGGGGATCCCTGCTTTAGGAGCAGGGTCTCTAAGACAGGACTGTCAGTGAGGCCGATGACTCCATGGAGGAGAAAAGAACCAGTCCTGGGAAGGCACTGGAGGCATCGCCCAGGGGCTGACAGTTGAGCTGGGTATGGAAGCCGTATGGAAAACGCAGCAGGAAGAAGACGAGCACCTGTTCCAAACAGAGGGCCAGCTGAGCACAGGCTTAGGACAGTGGGAGTCTGGGGAATGCAGATGTCAGAGGGGAGGGACCGTGGGTGCCCAGAGCACCAGGCCAGGAGGATTGGACTAGAACAGAGGGTGCTGGGGAGCCATGAAGGGCTCCAGAGAGAGAGAGAGAGAGCAGTGGCCCACTCTGCCTGGAGGCAGAGCCAACCTAGCCACAAACCAACCATTGGCAAGCACTCACTGCGGTTCCACCCATGGGGTGAGATGCGTCACCTCCAGCTGACCACAGCACTGGGTATCACCCTCGTGAGGTGACAGAGCCCCAAGGACGGGCCTGTGGTTGAACAGGAGAGGCAGGGGTGGGTTGGAGGGCAGGTGTGCAGCTGTGAGGGGAGGAGGCACTGCCTGGGCAAAGGGCAGAGACAGGAATGTGCAGGGCGTGTGCCCAGGACGGGGAGGAGCTGCCAGACTTGGCAGGGCCTCTGATGTCCGGAATAGCAGGAGCAGCTCCACGCCGCTGGCCACCGGCCCGTGGAGTCCTCATGGCTCCCAGCCCAGACAGTTCCCAGAGACACAGCCTAGGGGCATCCCATGGTCCCTTGGACCTCAGCGTCGGAGCCCTGAACCCTGAGCTGCCAGCTTGGCCCCGAGCTGGGTCCCACAGAGGGGCGAGGCAGCCCCCTCACCGAGGACTTGCTCACCCCCACCAGAGGAAGGCTGGGGGCCTTCAGGAGCTGAAAACTCCACTGGGAACAAAATAGGGGTCTGATGGTGAAACAAAGAGCCAAAACCCCAGTGGACCCCCTAAATGTCTCGTGCCTCCCCCCTAAACTTCTAGGAACAGCAGGATGGACCCTGGGTTGTGGGGTTGGCCAAAGGCAGGGATAGGATCCTCGAGTGGACACCCCTGCCCCAGTCATGTGACCCTGCAAATAGGCGGTCCACTGACTGTCACTCGGGAACCACCTGCTCCATGGGAGTCCCCACTGTCAGTACGGTGTCACTCATGGGGGCCCAGCCCCTTCAGCCTCCCTGTCCACCTCCATCACCCAGCAGCTCAAGCCTCTGGGTCCTACTACAGAGACCTTCATCCGTGTCCCGCAATCACTACACCCTGGCCCTGCCCCAGGCGGCCCAGGACACCAATGGGCCTCATCCACCGTCCTGTGGGGTCCTGCCTTCCTGCTGCCCCTCTGCAGGGTGTGCTCCCAGCAGGCCTCCAGCCCTGCCAGCCCCTGCAGTAAACAAGCTGCAGCCTCCCCACACCCATGTGAGTAGCTTTCAACTTGCTCACAGGGGCCCTACTGTGTGCTGGCCAGGCCTGCCCCTCTAACCTGGAGCCCACCCGCCAGAGGGAACAGTGGCTGCCCCCTTTGCCTGCAGCCCACGGCCAAGCCCATGGGGCCATGCCCAACACCCCCTTTACCTCCCCAGTGACCAAAGACCTTTCTCTAGCCAGCCCACCACTGGGGTCTTCACCCCACCAACAGCCCCCTCACTTCTGTCTCCCAGTCTCCCCTCTCAGCTGCCCAGACAGATGGCCAGGGTCCCCCACACAGCCACCCTGCTACCTCCACCAGCCTCAGAGAGACTGGGGTCCAGGACCCCCTGCCTGGCAATTGTCCTGGAAGACTTCAAGCCTCTCTCTCAAATCCTGACATTTTGGGCACCTGTCACGGAGAAGGCTGGGTGTCAGAGTGGCTTGTATACGTCTCCTGATGGGGAGCTCGTCCCTTCACAGCATAACTCTTTTCAATTGTTAGAAAGTTCTCCCTCTTCGCTCCCTACTCAGGGACATCTCCCAGGCCCCACGGGTCTGGTTTTGGGGGAAGCAGCAGCACCAGGCCCCATGGGTTTTGAAATCCTTCTGAAAATGTTTTTCCTTTGTTTTGTTTTATTTAGAAATTTCCCAAATTTTTACCAAGTTAAAGACACAACCACAAGAATGTGTAGCCTGGCTGGATGACTGGCATAAACAACCCCTCCCCCACCCCCAGCCTCCCCCAAACCACTGCCCCCCAACTCAGCAGCAAAAAATGCCAAACACGTATAAGAAAACAGCAGTGTGAGCAGAGCTGGGCAAGGAGAACCAAAATGCACACATACACACATGTGCACACACAAGCAAGCACATGTACACACAGACACATGTTCACACGTCCACACTCACAATGCACACACAGGTGTGTGTGAAAAGTCATGCACACACACAGCACAACTCCTGTGCATGCACATACAAACACACACATGCACACAGACAGCCATGCACACATGCACGTGCACATGCACACACATAGGAACGCACACACATGCACACAGACAGCCATGCACACGCGTACCTGAGCACACACTGCTGTGGGTCAAACTTCCCCTGTCCTGGCTACAAAGTAGAAATAGCTCGGGGTGGGGTCAGTGTGCTGGTTCCAGCCCAACTTCTACTTTGCCTCACAGGGAGCCAGCCCCAGAGAGGCCCAGTTCCTTGGCGGAGGCCACACAGCTCTCAGGAACCAAGCTGGAATTTGAACTCGGGCCCTCCTGGGCCAATCCCCTCAGCCACGGCCCTGTGGGCCTGAGAACCAGCTCTGACGACTCTGTGCACTGGGGGGGGGGGGGGGGGGGGCAGCTCCAGGGGCCCTGCTGCCCCAGGACAGCAATGCTCGCCCCAAGGGAGCGGGACCGGGGGCCAGGTCTCTGGGGGGAGACTCCGGGACGCCAGGAGGGCCTGGGAGCCGGGGTGACACCTCTGGGCGATGCGCAGCCGCTCGGGCAGGACGGCGGCTCGGGAATTCTCTGGCGAGGAGACAGGGAGGAGAGGATCTTGGCCTTCCGAAATGTTTACTACACCAGGAAATTAATCCACTACGCACGAGCTTCGGTGACGAAGGGTAAACACACTCGGCCGGACAAATTGAGTCCAGGCCCGGGCGCCTCTGCCTGGCCAGGAGGCTGCAGGGCTTGGGCCCCAGGTCGCAGGCCACGAGGTATGGGTCCAGCGGAGGCCCGGGAATGGAGCTGAGTCCCACCCTGCCCCCCCCGACCCTGGACGGCTGGCCGACTGCTCCGAGCCGTCCCCACGGCACAACTTCATTAGTGTCCTGGAGGGGGCTGCTGACCGGCGGGTTCAGGAATGTGACTTTACAGAGCACGGGGATGGGGACCCCCATTGCACTGATGGACCAGCCTGCTAGTGGCTTCCCTGCTGGGGCGAGGGGCACTGGGGTCCACAGCCCCACACTTGCTGGGGCCGGTCCAGACCAGGGCAAAGGGGGGGCCAACTGTGCTCATGATCCTCATGGGCTCCAGATGGGCAGGGGTGTCAACTCACTTCGACACCCCTCTGTAGCCCAGCGTCACCCTCTCTTCTCCCCCCTGCATGGTGACGGTGATGGGCCTGCCAAACCCTGCCCTGTCACCTCCAGCAACCCCCAGGATGCCTTGGGCTGCCCCGGGCTGGCCTTGGAGAAGCAGGGCTGCCTTGTGTTTGATTCTGAGGACAGCCCAGCTCGCTGGGGCCGCTTGGCTGCAGGAGGGCTGCCCGAGCTGGGCCGAGCTGGGCTGGCTGACCTGGCAGCCCACGGGCGTATGACTGCGCCCTGCCCGCGCGTGGCTGTGTCCAGCTCTAACCCAGCTCGGGGAGGGGCGCGGAGCCAGCCAGAGCCTCGGCGAGGCGTGGGCCGAGGGGCGGGAGCTGCGCCGCCCGGCTCTGGGCCACAGCCCAGCAGCGCCCGGTGGATCTTTGGCACACACAGGCCCCTGCCAGACACCCCTTTCCTCTCCGTGACCCGTGGCTTCCTCTCTTCTTGGCCCCGCAGCCAGCTCGGCTCAACCCTCCAGGCGGCCCGAGGACCCTGCTCTACCAGGGTAGCCGCAATGTCCAGAAATGTCCCACAGCCTGGGCCCCGGACACAGCCTCGACCTCGGCTTCCACGTGCCAGGGGCACAGAGGTGCCATGGGCGCCCTGGGGGCTCCCAAACATCTGGACCTTGGAGACTTGTTTGCAGGTTAAGAAAGGGAGCGTGTGCATGGGAAAGGTCTGAACCCTGAGCTCAGCCCACGTCACACGCCTGAGCAGGTCACACGCGGGTTCACGTGGGTCCTCGTGGGCTGGCCCAAATGTCTGTGCTCAGGGAGAGCATGGGGCCGCCTCACCCCTGCCTGCGTGCGACCTCCCACCCCGCCCAGGCCTCTCCTCTGCCCGGCCAGCCGCCTTCCTGCAGCCAAGCCAACTCCTCGAGTCCCTGCCCCTGCCAAGCTCTGTGTCATGGCTCCTGGCTCGTCCCTCCGCCCTCGCTGAGGTCCCCAGCCTTCAGGATGCTCCTCCTCCCCCTGGAGCCGCTCTGACCCTCACGGGGACACGCCTCACCCCTGCCCGTCAGCTCTTCACCTGGTGCCCCTTCCTAGCTCCCCGTCCCTTCCTGGTGGCCGTGGCTCCTGCCTCACCTCTGCAGTCCCATGGCAATTTGCTGCGCCCTCCACCCATTGTCACCCTGTCCTTGTCGGGTTCAGTATCCTTCAGTCCAGAGCAGCCCCCTCTCTCTGAGCATCCCGGACTCTGGGAAGCAGTTGGAGGAGCCCAGCCCACCACCCCAGGAGCAGAGCCCAGCCTAGACCGACCTCCATGCCCATTTCCTGGGTCCCTTGCTCTGCGCCCTCCTACTGGGGGCATCAGGACCCTCAAGACCACCTGGCCCCCATGAGAATGGCTTCTATTCCCTCTGTTTTTATTAGAAAGTATAATCAAACACCCCCAGGGGGCCCTGCCAGCTGGCATGGGGCATCCTCATGGGAGTGGCCTCTGGGTGCCAAAGGGCCCTCTGGTGCCCGGGTGCTGGGCCAGGCAGGCCCTCAGCTCAGTCCTCTGCCCGCTGGGCGGCGACCACACCCCTAGCTGCAGCACCTGAGCCAAATGCCAGGCCTGGCAGCCACATGCTGATCTTGCCTGAGGCTGGTACCAGGCCACCTGCTTGGCTATGGTACCAGCAGGTACCCGCTCGCCTCTGTCCTCTCCCAGCCAGCACAGGGGTGTGGGGAGGGCACCAGGGAAGGGGGACCAGGGCCCCAGGTCAGGTGTGTCTGCCCGACAGTCCGTCAGGCTGGCCAGACCGGGAAGGCCTGCAGGAGGCTGGCCTGGGGGTGCCGGGGGACAGAGCCCTGCCCGCCCTCTCTGGGCACTTATTCCCAGGGCCCTCGTGCCCTGGATCTCACTAGCCCGCCTTTCACAGGGAGGCCCAGGTCCCAGGTTCCCCCTGACCCCTCCCAGCCTCAAAATTGTCCCCCTTTTCTACAACTTAGGACTTGCTAAATTTGGCCAGTATTCATCCACACGTTTATTGGGTACCTGCTTGCTGGGTCCAGGTCCCATGTGCCCGTGACTGATGGCAGCTCTGGACTGGCTTGGAGCCAGGGGTGCCCCCCCCACCTGCACACATTTATCTCAACCCAACCTGAAGCCACTCTAAGGGCGGCCTTCCCTGAGACGGGGTGGCCCCTGTCCCCTCGCAGCCCAGATAGGTCACTGCACAGATGTGTGGGACAGGTGCCACCACCACACCTTGTCACCCCGACACTGACATCACTGTCTGCTGGGCGCAGCAGGGGTCACTTTCCGGGGCCAGACGGGAAGCCTGCCCAGGGCAGGTGGGAGGCCCATATTCCAGCCCCTGAGCCCACGGGCCCAGGAGTCACCTTGGGGTGGCCAGGCCCCACCCGCATGGCTCCTGGTCCTATGGGCCAGCCTCCCTCAGCCATTCTCCAAGTCACGGTCTCGAGGGAGCTGTGACCCCACATGTTCTGTCGAGCCCCCTGAGCCCAGGTGTGGGGGGTGGTTGTCCTCAGATCACAGGTCTGGATGCTCATGGCCACTGTGTGGAGACTGGCTTTGGGGACAAGTGCTCGCAGCCTGCGGGCTCATGGGATGTCGGGGGGACGGAGCTGGGAGGAAGACATGGTGAGGGCTCGAGCCCTGCAGATGAGGGGGGCTGGCAGGCGGGTCAGGGTGGCCTGACTGGCTGGAGTCGGCGAGAGGGGCTCTGGTCAGACTCAAGGAGAGTCAGGGAGGGCCGGAGCCCTCCACGCTCCACACCAGCGTCCTGGCAGGGGCACCTGGTGCTCAGAGGGGGGCTCCGGGGCCCACCCCCTGCCTTCTCAGAACCCCTCTGACAGCCACAGCAGGCTGGGCTCACTCCCCTCCCTGCCCCCACCCCAAAGAGCCAGCGAGCCCACTCACACCCCTCCCCTGGAAGCCCCACCTTGGCCCACCATCTAGGGGACCCTTGGGCTGCACTCACCACCCACACTCCCTCTCCGGCCACCGTTGTCTCCAGTCCAGGCCTGGACGTAGCTGAGTGCCAGCTGCAGCCACATCAAACTCTTTGCAAACCCAGAGTGCCAGCGCCTCTCCCATCTCGTCCCCTCTGCCGGAAATGTCCTTCCTGCCTCCACATGGAAAACTTCTATCCATCCTTCAAAACTCTGTTCAGACCGAAAGAGCTCTGGGTACCACAACCATATAATTCATTGTCCAAACCAAAGTTCTTGGAAGTTAAGAGGGGCCCATGAGTGCTTGTGCTGGAAAACTGACAGAAATTGAACCTGTGGCCACCCAGTTACCATCTGAAGCTTTGTTTCCCACTAACACTGCTCAGGTCATCCCAGGGGCTGGGCACTGGCTGCTGAAGCCCAGGGCTGCAGGATCCCTTTCCTGGTGGGCTCCCTGGAAACAGGGCCCCCACCTCAGACCCTCCATGGACCCTCTTACTCTCTCCACCTCAGCTTCTGCCTGGGATCCCCTGAAAATGCCAAGTCAGGCCGATTCCTGCTCCCACTGACCATCAGCAGTCTCTGCGACCCACTGCACAGAGCAGCAGGCTGAGGCCACAGGAAGGGGATGCCTTTCCAGGGTCACACAGAGCCAGGGGAGACCCTGCCCCACTGGGACCCCCGCCCCTCTGTGCCCCACGCATGTTTCTGTCACTTGCATCATGGAAAATGGAAGGTCTTGACAGGACAGTCCCATGTCCCAGCCCTAGTCTCAGACATGACTCCTGATGGATCGAAATCTATAAGCCACAGATGCAGAGGACAGAATGAGGCCGAGGAATTTATTCAAGAGGTTTTCCTGGCAGTGAGCTTCCAGTGGTCAAACCAAGATGCAAACAAAATTGTGATGGAAAGAGTGGTAGATGAATGGTGAGTGGATGAGTGGACAGACGGACAGATGGATGGATGGATGATGGACAGATAGATGGACAGACAGAAGGATGGATGGATGGATGGATATTAGGATGGATGGATATTAGGATGGATGGATATTAGGATGAATGGATATTAGGATGGATGGATGGATGGATGGATGGATGGATGGATGGATGGATGGATGGATATTAGGATGGATGGATATTAGGATGGATGGATATTAGGATGGATGGATATTAGGATGGATGGATATTAGGATGAATGGATATTAGGATGGATGGATGGATGGATGGATGGATGGATGGATGGATGGATGGATGGATGGATGGATGGATATTAGGATGGATGGATATTAGGATGGATGGATATTAGGATGGATGGATATTAGGATGGATGGATATTAGGATGGATGGATATTAGGATGGATGGATGGATGGATGGATGGATGGATGGATGGATGGATGGATGGATGGATGGATGGATATTAGGATGGATGGATATTAGGATGGATGGATATTAGGATGGATGGATATTAGGATGGATGGATATTAGGATGGATGGATATTAGGATGGATGGATATTAGGATGGATGGATATTAGGATGGATGGATGGATGGATGGATGGATGGATGGATGGATGGATGGATGGATGGATATTAGGATGGATGGATATTAGGATGGATGGATGGATGGATGGATGGATGGATGGATGGATGGATGGATGGATGGATATTAGGATGGATGGATATTAGGATGGATGGATGGATGGATGGATGGATGGATGGATGGATGGATGGATGGATGGATATTAGGATGGATGGATATTAGGATGGATGGATATTAGGATGGATGGATATTAGGATGGATGGATATTAGGATGGATGGATATTAGGATGGATGGATGGATGGATGGATGGATGGATGGATGGATGGATGGATGGATGGATGGATGGATGGATGGATATTAGGATGGATGGATGCATGGATGCATGGATGGATGCATGGATGGATGCATGGATGGATGGACTGATGGCTGGGTCGGTGGGTCAAGAGGGACAGGGTGGGCGGGTGGTGTGGGTGTGAGGACAGGCATGGACATGTAAATGCGTAGGCAGAGGGGCTGGATGACGGGTTGGTGGGCACAGGGAGGGTAGAGAGACCGTGAGCCGGGGGATCAAGTGGATGCTTGAACAGCACTTTCTTTGCTCAAGGTTGTAACCGAGCCACGGAGGGTGGTGGCAAAGGTGCCCTCCACCCTGTGCGTCTGGTTCCACGCTGTGACTTCCAGGGCTGCACATGCAGCGTGGCTTCTCCATCCCCAAATAAGGTGGACAAAGTCCACTCTGGCAGCCGGGGGCAGGAAGCCGGGTGGGTGGGAGGCCTTGCTCCCGGAGCTGAAGTCAGTTCCTTCTTTTCTAGACAATGGACCTGGCCTGAGCCTTGCCCTCCTCGCCCTCTCCACCCAAGCGGCCTCCACCTCCAACGGGGTGTTGGGGCCCTCGGAGATGGCTGCCAGGGAGCTGGGTGGGGGCAGGAGGGCGGAATGACCAGGGCCCTGCACAACTTGCAGAGCGCCCAGCCTTGGACAAGGTGCCATCCTCCTGGCTTTGCCCCCGCTGCCCCCAGGCCCCTGAGGAGACTGGCCTTGCTGCAGGAGGGGTAGGGAGGGGACAGGTGACACCTCCCACTCCCCCCCCATTGTCGAGGACACTGCTCTGGTTCCTTATTTGTGTCTTTCTTCTTAAGTCATTAATTTGAAGGCCCACCATGCCCTCTTCTCTCTTTCTTGTCCTGTGGTCACCCCCCTCCCCTCCCTGCCCCTTCCCACTCACTCCCACTAGCTGGCATGTGCACACTCTGACACACTTACACACTCACACACTCGTGCGTGCACACTCATGCATGTGCACATGCTTATGGGCGTACACTCACAAGTGCACACTCATGCACACTCAGTCACGGTGCCCTCTCTCACGTGTGCACACGCATTCTTGCACACTTTGCACACATACACATGCAGTGGGCCCCCTAGGTCAAGGCCTCCAGGGCTCTGTTCTTCCGCAGGCCTTCAGTGGACAGGCAGACCCAGAGCCCTGGGCCCGAGTGGGCATGCCCAGGTCCTGAGCCCACCCCAGCGGTCCCTGGGTCTCTGCCCTCTGCCAGCAGGAGCCACAGCCCCACCCCTAATCTCCTCTGATCCTGACAACCTCGAGCTGAGGGCAACCTCGGGGACCCTGGGCAGCTCAGAGTGTGCCAGGGAAGGGGGTTCAAGACAGGTCTCAGGGTGACACACCCGGTGCTGGGATCCAGAGAGCCCAGGAACCACCGACCAGGCCCCCCCCGGAGGGTCTGGGTGCCACTCTGCATCCTGGCAGTCACACGGCTCAGGACCCTGGTTGCCAGGATTAACTCCAGATTAGCCCGAGTTTCTAGGACCCCATGCAGGGTTCCAGGTGCCATGGAAACCTGGCTGCCCTCAGTGGGCAGGGCTGGCCCCTGGGGGGCATCTGAGCCACCCCACCCCCACCCCCGCCCAGCACCTGTGCCTCCTCCACAGAGCATTCGGCCCAGGAAAGTCTTAGGTTTCCAGAATCTACGATTTTCCATATATTGGAATAAAAACAAGTGACCAAACCTCTTTGTGCCCAAGTGGAAAGTGGAGCACTCCCCCCCCCCCCCCCCGCTGCTTTAATGCAGAAAACAGCCTGGCCGATTCACCCCGGGCCCAGGCACACCTTGGAACTTCTCTCCCCCACCCAGCCCGGGGCCGCCTGCTCCGGGCCCCTCTTCCTGCACCCCCGCCCCACCCCCTCTGCTCTGGGCGGTGCCTGGGCAGCCCTCCCAGGACTCCAGGGCCAGGGAAGGTGAAGGGGGCCAGGACGCGGGGCACCCATGGGGGGCTTTGAGAGGCCTCCCCAAGGAAGGGACTCCCGTGGCTGAAGGTGGGGGCAGACAGCAGCCAGGGCCCGACCCCTTCCCCGGCTGGGCCCAGCCGCCTGTCCGTGGCACTGTCCACCTGCAGACCCTTCCACAGGTGCCCGGCCCTGAACCCACCGTGCCCTTCTGAGCCTGCTGCCCCCCCGCCTCCTCCCGCTCCACCCATCAGGGCGGCTCCGTTCTCCCAGGTGCTTGGGACAAACCCGGGAGCGTCCCGGGCTCCTCCTGCCCCTCAGC
This sequence comes from Miniopterus natalensis, assembly GCF_054644295.1. NCBI lineage: Eukaryota > Metazoa > Chordata > Mammalia > Chiroptera > Miniopteridae > Miniopterus > Miniopterus natalensis. The sequence goes on along the minus strand of NC_142091.1, from coordinate 77,018,338 downwards.
TCTGCCTTCAGCCCCCGTTCAAGACCAGCCGCCATGGCACTTCCTCCCCAGGAGTCCAGGCGGGCGCCAGGCTGGGAAGGACTGACGGATGGAGAGATGAGTGTGTGGAGAGGGGCCGGTGGATGGGCGGTGCGCGAATGGGGGGGGGGGATGGAGGGATGGAGGGATGGGATAAAGGATGGATGACGGAGGGAGGGGGAGATGGGTAGGTGGATGGATGGGTGTGTGCCTAGAGGGATGCCAGCTGAGTCCAATGTGGGGGAGACTGGACGCTGCCTGGGTGGTGCCCACGAGGGAGGAAATAGTGTCGACGAGACAAGCGATGGGCGATGCTGCAGGTCAGTCATCCTCCTGCTGCTGCTCTTCTGACACCTGGGGAGCCCCCCTCCCCCCAACCCTACTGGCATCCCACCCACTCTGCCTCTATCTGGAGTGGACCCATCTCCCCCTCACCTGGGGGTGAGTCCACACCCTGTGTGGGGAGAGCAAGGTGGCCAGGCGCTCAGCTGGGGAGGCCTCGGGGTCCCAGGGGCCCCCTGGACACTGAGCCCTTCCGATGCTGCCTTGGTCCCACTGCCTTGTGGATTCACCAATCAGGGGGGACGGAGAGTCTGGGGGTCCTTGACTAGGATGAAGGGCTCAGCTGGGAGGCCATGAGGGTGGCAGAAGGGAGAGGAGGGCAGATGAGGCCCCGGGGCCACACTGTGGCACTGTCTGTGTGGCCACCTCCCTCCGCCCCAGCCAGGAGGAGTCCTCTCGGCTAGGACCCAGGCCCAGCTGCCAGGGCCTTTGAAGGAGGAGTCTTGAGGGAGAGTGGGGGGTCTCTCTCCACTTTGGGGGGCTTGGGCCCCTGGGAGAGGGAGCGAGGAGGGGAGGAGGGGAGAGGGTGACTCATGGAGGGGCCGGCCTGGAAGTTGGGCGTCTGTGGGCCCCAGATCTGCTGGCCCTGCTGAGGGCCTTCAAGGTCTTTCTCCCTGAGGCCCACCTGGCCTTGGAGGGCCTTTCGCCCCCGGCACTGACCCATGGATTGGGGAGGCTCGGAGCCTGGCTGGGTGGCTCCTCCAGCTTCCCGAGGGGCAGTGCCAGCCCTGGGCCCGGGCACAGCCAGCCATCGTGGCCCCACTGCCCTCCTGGGAGCTCCTGGCAGGTCGGCCTGCCCAGCAGAGAATTTAAAAATGACGCCTGTTATGGAAAGAACGTCATAGGGCCCCGGGGCCAGAGCTGAGCGGGGGTCATTTTTTTATTAAAAAGCAAAGCCTAAACCAAGAAAACAAAGTGATTAAGTTTCTCCTCGGAACAGCAGGCCCTGCAAAGATGGGGAGCTTGCGGCTCAGCCGACCGCCTGCAGGAAAACAAGCGGATTCTGACACAAACAGGAAGCAGCTGCCTCTCCCCAAACGTGAGGGCCGGGCAGGGGTCCCCGTGGGCCTGGGCTGTGGACACGGACACGGACACGGTGGGACTGGAGCCAGGCTCTCAGGGAGCCTGGTATGTGTCCGGGGAGGATAGGGCTCCCAGCCCACAGTCTGCTCACCACTGTGGGGGTTCAGCTACCCCACGTGGGCTGCCGAGACCAGCCCCAGAGCACGTGAGTTGAAGCAGGGGCTCTTCCGAGGGGCAAGGAGGGGGTGCAGGGTGGCAGAGATGCTTGGCAGGTCCAGGGCAGGCATCCTGCAAGCTGACCCGGGCCCGTGAAAGGCTGACCCACATCCACCCCACCAGCCCCTCCTACCTGCTCGTTTCTTCAGGCAGAGTGGATTCTGGGCTAAGAGGAGATGCATGTCCACCTGCGAAGCCCTAGTGTCCTTGCAGGGGCAGGGCTGCCTCATGGGGCCTCCTGGAGCACCACTGGGCTGCAAAGCTGGGACCAGGATGAGAGAGGTGGCTCAGATGGAACTCAGAGCAGAAATATGTTCAGTTGGGAGAACATTGGCTCAGCTCAGCCCAGCTGGGCATCACCCTCAAGGAGGCTCCCACCTGCTATGGTGAGGAGATGAGCGGGGTCTCAGGAGGAGAGCCAGGGTCAGGGGCTAGCAGGTCACTGTCAGTCTTGGGCAAGAGTGAGTTCCTTGTCAATGGGAGTGTGCAAAGAGAGGCTCACACAGGGAGGCCCCAGGCAGAGTGGACAGAGCAGGATGGAGACACAGACTGGGGTCCCCTGCTTGGTGGGGACAACATTTGAGACAGTAGTGCTGGAGTCTGTCGGGTGCACCTGGCCCAGCCCTCGGCAGTGGTGGGGGCTCAGAAGTGGAGTCAGGGTGGGGAGATTCGGGCCAGAGTGGGAGGACCAAAGAAATTAGCATGGGTTTTCTTCTTAATACTACACCAAAACTCGTCAAGTGGTACCTGCTCAGGGGCAAGATGCAGACTGGGCTCTGAAGCCAGGTCGAGGAAGCTTTCCGATGCTGTTACGGTCCAGCAGACAAAGGAGACAGGGCAGAAGAATGTGACGAGGTGCCCCGGGTTGGGAACAGAAACAGGACCTGGGTGACCTCCAAACGCCTGGAGCTGAGTCACGGGCCCATGTTTGTCTCCTGATTATCACAAACGCCAGTGATGCCAGGTCTTAGTGTGCAGATCTGGGAACTCTCTACATACTTGCAGTTTGTCTGTGAATCTAAAATTATTCCCAAACCAAAAGTTTATTGGAGGAAAAATTTGCTAGTCTGTCTTGCACACTTGGAGGTGGGTTTCCTGAGCACGATTCTGTGACACCTGCCCTGGGCACTGGGAGTGTTGGCCCGCCATACGCGCACCTTCCCAAGGCCCGTGGAGAGCTGGCGGTCGTTAACACACTGTCGAGCTCAGCAGGAAGGTCTTCGAGGAGTGGAGGCGAGGGTTCCAGAGTCCTGCTTTTTGCTTCAACACTCAAATGTGACAGCTGACAAGATCCATTACCGCCTTCTGTCTTCTGGAGGTAACAGCATTGGTTCATTCTAGAAAACACCCAGCAAGTGGCCTTGGCCACAAGTGCTGTGGCCAGTTGAGCTTGTAACTTGTGTGACCCCGCTCCTCACTCAGGATATTACAGACACACTCCAGGGTTGAGATTTCCTGGAAGGAATACAGTTTCCTGCTTCATCAGGGACATTCTAGGTGCCGGTTCCTCAGAGTGGAACCCCATGGGCTCAGAGACTCTCGTCCTAGCCCCATCTGGCCCCAAAACCAAAGTTCCCTTCTGTACAGAGTCCTGGTGGGGAAGCTGTCCCAGGCCCTCTTCTGTGTACTCTCTCCCTCCTGATTCAATTATCCTGCATCTTCAAGGCTTTCTCTGAGTGTCTCCTCCTCCAGGAAGCCCTCCCTGACCAGCTTGGCTGAGAGGAACCTACATCCTGGAGCCCCTATGTCCCCTCCTTCACCATCCCATGTGTTCCAGTGCCCCCAGCCTAGGCTGTGGACTTGCCAGGGGCAGAGGTCTCCCATCATTGAGGCCCCTGAGCTCTCTCCTGGCCCTTGGCCACCCCACGAGCCCCTTTCCCCAGCCTGGCAGTGGCTGCCTCCTTTGGTTCTGGGAATTCTTCTGACCCCCTGGTGACCCGTAGAGAGCTAATTGCAAGCAGAGGGTGGTGGGAGCGTGCGGCACTGGACGGGCCCCGCCCCGGGTTTCTTCTCATGCACGAGGCTCAATAATGAACTTCCTAGAATGTCACAAGGAATTAGACCTGACACCCAGCTGGCACGAGGCGTTTCCATGGGACTCGAGGCGGCAGGAATGACTGGGATTAAGAGACCTGAGTCCCTGGCCTACCTCTCCTGGTAGTGCTTACACAGGGGAGTCCCGGCCGGGGAGGGCGTCCCAGGCTCCAGGCCAGACCCCACCCCAAAGCAGCCCCTTCTTTGTGCCAGGGGCTGGCTATGCCCGGATGTGGCTCTCGCCAGGGCAGCCCCGCCAACACTCCCAGACTTGCCCCGTCACCCACAGGAAGAAAGCAGGCCAAGTGCCTGCCCCTCATTCCCGAGCTGCAGGCATCACCCAGACACCTCACACACAGACCCAACCTGCAGGATGCATCCAGGGGGAACCAGGGCTGGTGGGAGGGTCTCTGTCCAGCAGAGAGAACAGACCTAGTCCAACCCAACCCAACCTGTATGGCCTCGCACAGGCGGCCTGCTCTGGGGAGGCATCGCCTGTTTTTTTGTCATTTCTGCTTCCATCCTTCTGCCCCAAGCAGCAGGCCCAGCGGAGGGGATCTGCCTGTCCTGCGACACAGAGAAGGAAGCCTGGACACAGGAACATAAGCCTACCTACATCTGCACCCCCCAGGATATTTCCTGGGCCCTGAATCTAGGAGATGCTGGGGGGAGGGTAGGAGTGGTGCGGAGCCATGTCCTGGGGTGTGGGAGCCTGCGGGAGGGCTGGAGGAACAGCTCTGGCCTCTCTCCCCAGTGAGCCTGGGAACCGTGATGACATGAGGGCCAGGGCTGGGGGTCAGGGCTCAGGAACAGGTCCTGTTCACCTCTGTTTCCATGGTGGGGACTTCCCACAGAACTGGAAGTGGGGCTTGTCTGGGTGGGGGCCAGCCCTTCCTATCCATGAGCCCACAGGCCTGCCCCGGGGGTGCAGGGAGGCTGAAGCAGGCCCAGAGCTGGCACCTGAAGCCCCTCGGCCCAGGAAGAGCTGTCCCTGCCTTAGCTTGTGGGAGACTGACCATTGGAGCACCTTTCCAAGGTGCAAGAAGCTGCCCACTGCACCTGCGTCTGGGTGCGGGGGTCTGTGAGCTGAGTCTGGGCTGCCTGGAACACTCTGGCCCTGGGGTGGTGGAATCAGCAGCCAGGAGCCCTGTTGCTCTCCACAGTCAGCAATTATGTAATTGGCTCGTTAAACACCTTGTTAGCCGCCAGTCTCTCCCTCCAGACGGTGAGCTTCCAGGGGCGGGCAGCTTGCCAGCTGACTTGGCAATGCCCAGCACAGTGCCAGCACCCGGTGTGACCATCTGTGATGTGGGGGAACAGGCTCCACCTCTGGGGATTAAATGATCGTACAGATGCACAGCAGAGAGCATGGAGTGGCCCCCAATCGGTAGACACTGCTGGGTGAAGGCTGCCTTGTAAGTAGCAAGACTGGCAGACTACAGGTGCCTCAGATATGCCAGGTAAAAGGGATGGGGGTTTCTGACACCCAGAATCCTGGCTCAGGCAACTAAGTGGCTAAAATGGTCATTCCTGGAGATGAGAGCCCTGGAAGAAAGCCATGTTTGAAACACAAAGATCCGTGGGTGCTAATGGGTACGTTGAGCAGACATGAATCCGTGTTCCCGACCTTGGGGAGTGACACCAGGGATCCACGTTTGGAGTCTTCGGGACATACATGAGCAATAAGCTGGGGGAGCAGAGGCCCTCACTGGGGGACTAAGTCAGAGGAGGGGGAGGAAAACCAACACTGAAGGAGAGACCAAAAAAAACCCCAAAAGGTGAACAGGGAAACTGGACCCAGTGGCCCAGAGGCCATGAAGGAAGCCTGATTGCGGCTGTGAGAGACAGGTTCCATCGTCACCGGTGCCCACGGTTCTGGTGAGAAGTCTGTGTACAGGATCCAAGTCATCGTTTCCTTCTAAAAAACGTGTTGTTTTCTCCTTCCAAGATTTTCTTTTTCTCCATTTTGACTTTGATGGGTCTAGGCATGGTTTTCTTTCAGTTGATCCTATTTGGGTTTTGCTGAACTTCTTGAATCTGGAAGTTTGTATTTTCAACCAATTTGGGGGGTGTTAGGCATTATTTCTTCAACCTTTTCCTCCCCCATTCTCTCTGTCATCCCCTTCTAAGACCCCTATGACCAGGATAGTAAACCTATTAATATCATCCATATGACCTCGGGCCTCTGTTCTTCTTTTAAATTTTTTCTCTCAAAAAATTTTTTTTCTCTCTCTCTCTCTTGTTCACATTGGACAACTCCTGCTGACCCATCTTCAGATTCACAGACTTTTTCTTTGTCACCTACTTTCTGCTACTAACGTCATCTGGTAATGTTTTTATCTCACAAATTGTATTTTTCATTTCTAAATATCCATTTTTGATATATTTGATATTTTCTATTAGTCTGCTGAAATTTCCTATCTTTTCATTCATTGTGAATGTGTTTTCCTTTATCTTCATGGGCACAGTTATCATAGCTCCTGTCTGATCATCCCAACAATTGAGCCACCTCAGAGTTGGATGCAGTTAACTATCTTTTCCCTGGAGAGGAAAACACATCACCTTGGCCCTCACGTATGCCACTTGATTTTGGATTGTATCCTGGACAATGTGAATATTATGTCATGGAGACTCCAAATGTGTTGTATTTCTCCAAAGAGCACAGATGTATTGGTTCTAGCAGGCAGTTCACTTGATGAGGCTCCAGCTGTGAATCTCAATTCAGACTGCCTTCGGCCCCACACTGGAAACTTGGGTAGCATTTATACAGAAAATTTGGGATGCCCCCTTCTCCAGCTCATTCCAGGATTCCCATATCACTCTCCAGTGACCTTGATTGCCCCAGGCTCATATTCCTGGGTCCTCCAGGCAGAAAGATGGAAGTGTTGCTACTGGGAATTCAGATGTTTGCACCGTGCTGTGAGTGCCCTTCTCAAAAGACCTGCTTTTGCTAAATTCCTAGAGCCCTTTGGATAGTTTTTGCTAGTGTGTTTGTTGTCCGGGGTTTATAGTTGTCTGCAGGAAGGCTGGCTTGTTAGACACTTACAGCTCCACACGGGAAGTGGAACCCAGAGAAGTTTCAGGATGGAATAAAGGTGGAGCTGCAGCAGCAAATGCTCCTGAGGGGCCATCTGATGAAGAAAAAAGTGTCCATTGAATTCGGCTACAGGGATACTGGTGGTGAGGTAGCAGGATGGGACTGAGGGTGACAGGATGGGCAGTAACATCTCCTTTTGGGTTAATAAACTTTCTTTCTATTCCTAGTCCATTAAACGGCTTTTACAAATGGGAGTGCACGTTAAATTGTATGAAATATATTTTTGTCGCCTGCCACTATTATCGTATGACTGGTCTTCTTTGGGCCTATTGACACGATGGCATTTGTGGATTTGTTAGTGCTGAGTCATCCTCGCATTCCTGGAAAGGAGCTCCACTCGGTCTCGGTGTGTTATTGTTTTAATTCAATGTGCCTCTGGATTTAGTTTGCAAGTTCTTTTATTTACCACGTTTTCATCTATGTCGTATGTGAACTCGGTCTGTGGCTTACCCGTCCTTTCTGTTTTCATGATTGGGCTTTGGTATCAGGTTATACTGCACAGAAAATGAATGGAGATTTTGTCCACCTTCCACCCTTGAAACATTCTGTACGGTACAGGAAGGATCTTGAGCATTAAAAAACAAAACTTACTCATAAAACTCTCTGGGCCTGGTGCTTTTTCTAGGGTAGGGTTGAGTCACCTTTATCCACAGCTTGCTTATTGACATGTCCAGGTTTGCCAGGTCCTCTTGAGACAATTTCCAGATATGTGCTCACTTAAGACCTTTAGATTCCATTTAATAAACAAATATTGTTTAACTGCTATTATGTGCCAGACTCTAAAGCAGGATAGAGCACATAGAATTTTTAGGAGAATCGACATCCAGTAAATTTCAGTCCCTTCGCTCACCTCTTCATCTCCCACTAGGACTGTCTCAGGTGGGAACACAGGTAGATATTTGTTGACCTGCTTACATTTTGCATGCACAACACACCCATTTGCCTACCTACACATACACGTGTACATATGCATATATATTACACACGAGTGCATGCATATACCCCGTCGCTTGCCTATATCTACCTATCCACCCATACATGTGCACACGTGTGCATACATATCACACAGTGTATCTACCCATGCATACATGTGTGTGCACACATTACACACACATGCCAACCCATCTATTCATCCATGTGTGTGTATATATACATGCATGTTACATACGTATATCCACCTACCTCTACACCACCCATCGGCCCACCCATTCCTTGCCCATTCTCGGAGCCCACACTGAGTCTCCTCTGCAGGTCTAGGTGTGGGGTCCATGGCTGGGAGGATAGCCAAGTGCTGAGGGTTAGAAAACCAAACAGAGGTTCAGAAAGGTCCAGCCATCTACGACCATGAGTGGACAGAACGAGACAAGATGCTGTGCTGAGATCAGGGGCCCAGGGATCCAGGGTGGCAGATCTAACTGACTGGTTCTGGGGGGTGTCACCCCAAGCTCCCAGCGACTGGCCCGCCACAGGGCCCACCTGGGTCAGGAAGGACTTTGAGTCAGTGCCAACTGGGCATGCCCTCAGCCCCACTGTCCTCCTCACTTGAGTTGACATGCAATCCGCTCCTTCACTAGGACCGACCGAGGGCAGGGATGGACCTTGTTCACGTCTCGCCTCTGGGGCTGCTAACCCGCCCAGCACAGATGTTTTCCAGATAAGTAAGGAAGGACAGACAGGTGGTGGGAGGCAGTGGGCTCTCTTATGGCGACTGGGAGGGGCCCCGCACTCGGCCTGAACGCACTGGATGTGCACGGGCTGAGGAGGGCGCTGCTCAGCGCTGGTCAGGCTTCCTCCCTCCTACCGAAGCTCTGCACCCAGGTCCTGGGGTGGGAGGCCCACCCCCACCTGCTGGGGACACTCCAGCTGACAAGGGGCCTGGAAAACCTTTCTCACCTGAGGTGCCAGGCTGGGGCGAGAGCCCTGTGCACAAGGAAGGTGGGGTGGGCATCGCTGGTCCTCACTCCCCCACTCCCAGCTCCACAGAGAACCGAAGTGCCTTATCAGGAGCTCCTGCCAGTGACTGGTTAACCAAATAGCTAGAATTCCTGCTCAGAGGCACATCTGGTCCTGATCGAGGGAGGCCAGGGTGGCAGGGCGGGAGGGGAGCCGAGGTAGAGGCCAGGCCTTCTCCAAGTGATGCTCTGGCCAGGCCAGGGGGTGGGGCTGCCAGCTCTGCAGAGAGTGGAACCCACTTGCCTCCAGGGCTCCTGAGCCCCCTACCTCTGGTGCCCCCACCCCGCCACCGGGGAGCCAGACCTGCCCACTTCGGGGCGGGAGGAGGGCTGAGAAGACCCCCACCCACCCACGAGAGCACGGGTGCAGGGACGCTGGGCCACACGGGGCCCCTCCCAGCCGGCTGCCCGGCCTCCTGGCTGGACACTCTGGCACACCTAACCTCTGGCTGCAGCTTGTGCCCACACAGACCCTCTCTAGAACGCGCATCTGAGCAGCTCGCCCTGCCCTTGAGAACCTTGCTGCCCAGAGCTCTCTCAAGGTCAAGCTGAGCTTCTTGGCTGAGCACTCAGGGCTCTTGGCGCTCTGGTTGCCAGGCAGCTTTGGGTCCCTGTCGGCCCTCACCTGTGCTTTGCTCCTGAAGAATGGCAGGTTGATCCGAAACCGCCATGCTGTTCCCTCTCCCAGAACGCCCTTCCAGCCCTCGGGCCCTGCCAGCTCCAGGAGTTCCTTCTTCTTAGGCTCTGGCTCCCAGCACCCAGCACCCAGCACCCAGTGTGGGCATGGCCAGCAAGGTGTGCAGCAAGGAGCAGGGACAGGTGAGACAGAGGAAGGCGCAGACAGGGAGGCCGCACAAAGGATCCTGGATTACCGAATGGAATGGGTGCATGTGACATGGGGGCCAAGGCCTGGGGACCGTGTGGATAGAAAAGAGCCCTGTCATCCCTCCAGGCCAGGGCACCTGGCATCCCACCTGTCTGCCCACCTGTCCGCCCCACTGGACTCCAACAAGTGCCTGAGGAGCCCTGCTTTGCTCTTGCCCAATCTGGGTTGGCACCGCCAAGCTCCACACCTGACAGCCCATGTACCAGCCACTCTGGGCGCTGGCCCCCAGAGCAGACAGCGTGCCCCCCTCCGGTGGGCTCCTGGGCTGATCTGAGCCAGGAAACACGGGCTTCAGGTGTCAGGAGAGGCCGAGTCCTGTAACCGTGTGTCTGCAGGATGGGGTGAGGCTGTGGGACAGCAGCAGACTCAGGAGCTCCCTTGGGGGGGAGCATCTGGGGCACTGTCGCCCCTCCTCCCCACCCAGAGTGCTGTGGGGTACCCATTCCAGCAGATGGAGAGGCCCCAGGGCACTCCAGGTCACCAACAGCCTCCACCCCGGCCTGCGTCCCCTCCTGTCTCCCCCGGGCCAGGCCAGCACCCCTTCCTCGGAGGCCGCCCAGCGGGGAGGGCACAGCCATGGGTGGGGGGGAAGCCGGCCCAGGCGGGATGTTCTTTGCCAGTGTAAACAGATCATTGCTGTCTGCCTGGGGGGTGGGGGCCAGGGGAGGGAGTTGTCTTGAGCTTTGTTATGTTCTGAAAAAAAAAAAAGGCAAAAAATTTGGGTCACAAACCACAAACTGTTTTGCTTTCTGCACAACTGGCACGAACAGGCCTTTTCTCTGTGGTTTCTGGCAGCCGAGGCCGGGCTGGCTGGGCTGGGAGGGGACAGGCCTGAGGCTGCTGCCTGCCGGCCAGGGGAGGCTGGGCAGGTAGAGGCCCAGCCTCGCGGGGGGCCCTTGGTTGGTGCCCCCTTGGTTGGTGATCATACCTGTGGGGGATCGCCAGCTGGGTGCCAGGCCTGGGCAGCTGGGAGGAGCGGGGACCCCAGGGGCCAGGCCCAGCTGGGCGGGTGGACACAAGCTGTTAGGGATGGAGAGGAGAGCAGGGCCAGGTGAGTCACCAAGGTGGGGAGGCCTCTGGGCAGGTAACCCCCTGCCCCTGGGCCTTTTCCCCGCCAGCCCTGCCCTGGGGCTGCACAGAGCACCAGTGAGCGGGGGAAGACCTGGCCGTGCACCTGTGGTGACTGGCACGTGCGAGGGGCAGAGCGGGGATTGGTGCCAGAGCCCGTCCACACGGGAGCACAGACTCCTGAGACCAGGGCGCCGGGGTGGGGGGTCAGGACTGCAGATCCAGAGAGGTGTGCAGGGCCGCCAGGGTCAGCGCAGACCGGAGGGCCCAGGAGAGAGCAGCCAGCCCTGGAGTGAGGGGGGACTGTAGGGTGGGAGGGAGGGTTGCAGGTGCCACAGAGCCCAGGAAAGCCCAGGCTGGAGTTTGTGCTTTACCCAGAGGCCCACGGGAGCCACTGAGACTCCTGAGGGCAGGGTGGCAGAGCAAGCTCACCTGGCCCCACATGGAGAGTAGCCAGCAGGATGAGACTGGAGCCTGGACGGCCGCAGGTGGTGGGTGGAGCCTGTGCGCCTTGTGGGCCTACAGATTATGGGGAGGGGGGAGAGGGAGGGCCCTGGAGCAGTTGGGGAAGGCGGGCACCCAAGGAGGTGTCAGCAGCCCAGGGATTCAGTCCAGCGCCTCCTGCTTAGCGAGTGGCCGCTCTCCCTCCAGCCACACATGGCCAGAGCCTGTGTCACCCTCTGCCCTCCCCTCATCCCGATTATTTAGCCGGTAGCTGGGGACATGCCAACGTGGGCCGCCATTGTGGGAGGGTGCTCAGGGCAGGCTCTCCGAGCTGGTGCAATTCAGCAACAAGGTCAAGGTGGTGAGGAGCGACCCAGGCGGCCTGCAGGGCAAGCGGTCCAGGCAGGGCGGCCATGCAAAGGCTCTGAGGCAGGACCCTGTACATGGGCTCACCCAGACCCGGGGGCCGGGCAGGCCAGGGCGGCTGCCCCGTCACCGTGAGGACTTCACTTGTCTCCAGGAGCATGGGGAGCAGAGGCCGGGCCTGGCCTGGTGTCTCAAAGGCGACTGGCTCACTGTGGAGGCCAGTCGTGCAAAGAGACAAGAACCCTCTGGACAGAGGCGCTGGGACGGGACCCAGGGTGGCAGGATCCTGGGCACCCGCAATGGGGAGCGGGCTGAGAAGCCACGTCCTCACGTGGTTCACTCCCTACACGGGCACGAACCGGGCAGCTGAAAACAACAGAAACTCATTTTCTCCCAGTCCTGGAGGCCGGGAGTCTTGAGGGGCCAGAAGAGGCCCTGCCTGCCCCTCCCCAGCTGCTGGGGCTCCAGGCGCTCATTCCCAGGCTTGTGGCCACATCCGTCCAGTCCCTGCCTGTGTGACCTGCTCCTCTCTTATAGGGACACCCGTCGTCAGGCTGAGGCCCACCCCAGACCCAGGACGACATCTCGAGATCCTTCACCCGGTCACATCTACAAGGACCCTTTTCCCAAATAGTTGCATCCACAGGCTCTGGGGCTGAGGACGGGACACGTCTTTGTGGGGCCTGCATTCAGCCACCGCCAAGGCCCGCTCAGCCCCCATTACCGCTCGGACCTCACTCCCCCGCTGACCCCACCTCTTGGCAGCAGCCCCCCCAGGACCCCCAGGACCTGCTTCGTCTCCTTCCCAGGACACCCCACGCCCCGCACCTCCTCCCGGCCTGCACATCCACGCCACCCTCTCCCCGAAGCCCCTTCGGCTTAAAACAGCACCCCCTGCCCTGGCCAGGGTGGCTCAGTGGGCTGGGTGTCGTCCCATACACCAGAAGGTGGCAGGTTCGGTTCCTGGTCAGGGCGCATACCCAGGTTTCAGGTTCGATCCCCGGTTGGGGTGTGCCGGAGGCAACCGACCCATGTTTCTCTCCCTTTCCCTTCCTCTCTCTCTGAAATCAATGACCACATACCCTCGGGTGAGAATTTAAAGGAAGAGAGAGCACCCCACATTTCCCTCCAAGACACTGAGCCTGCAGCACCCTGCACATGGGGGTGCCCATCGCCTGTCTGGATGGGTGGCTGGGTGGCTGGGTGGCTGGGTGGATGGGTGGATGGGTGGCTGGGTGGCTGGGTGGATGGGTGGCTGGGTGGATGGGTGGCTAGGTGGCTGGGTGGCTGGGTGGCTGGGTGGCTGGGTGGCTGGGTGGATGGGTGGATGGAGCCCCAGGGGTGAGCTGAGAATTTTCGAAGGCGGGGGGGGAGGAAAGAAGGACCAGCAGTCCCAGAAGAACTGGGACACGGTGGCACCAAGCCCAGTGGGGTGGGGGCAGCAGCAGGCTGAGGAGGGTCCAGGCTCACCCAGGAGAGCGGGTGAGGGGACAGCTGTGCCCAGGGAGTCAGTGGAGGCCGTGGGGATCCTGGGGAAAGCAGGGTGCGGGTGGGGTGGGCTGCAGCAAGAGTGGGGGGATCCGAGGGGAGACCCTGGGTGGGGCGGGCCGGGTGCCGGAGAGGGCATGGTTTGCCCACAGCTGGGAGGAAGAAAGACCCTGAATCCAGCATCCAGAGAGTTCTGGGAGGGGGCACAGGGCAGGGCCTTTGAGGGCAGGTCCCACATGAGGCTCGCGGGAGAGGAGCTCTGATCTGCTCTAAAGGGTGGGCAGAGGGTCCCAGCCCCTGGAAGTGTCTCAGAGCATCTCACTGGGGGTGGGGGGCCAATCCTGCCAGGGCCCGGGCCCTCCGCCCACCCTGGCCCCCAGGCCTTGCCTGTCGGGCCCTTGCCTGCCCCAAGAGTTGCACGAGCCCCCTAACTCTCTTTTCCCCTTTCCAGTGCCCTCATGCTTTAAGGCTGACGTCACCTCCTCCAGGCAGCCCCCTGCCCTCCCCTTGGATTAATTCCCAGCGAGTTTGAGCTACATGGCTGCCCCTGTGAATGTGGCTCTAGACTCCAGAGGGCTGGCGTGAGAATGGTCACAGCCACTAAACGCGGCCTGGACCCCGGGCACAGACTCTGTTTCCTTGGTCCCCACCCCAGCCGCCCCTCTCCCCACAGTGGGCACCTGCTGAGGGCTCGGGGGTGGCGTGGATGAAGGGGCCCGGCCAGGCCTCAAGCACCTTGGAGGCCAGTCTCCCTGAGTCAGGAACCCAAAGGTCAGAGGTCTGAGCGGTCAGGGCTGGGGGCTGGGGGCTGAGCAGGGGAGGGGGTTTCCAGGGGCATCTGCTTCAGCTTCAGTCTTGGGGCAGGGGGAGCGTGTCTGCCTGCGCAGGTGACCTGAGTCCCAGGCGTGAGCAGCTCTGAGTCCCCATGTCCAGCAACAGCTCCAGTTTCTAGAATCTTCAGAACCTGCCCCCCGCCCCGTTGCCCACAGCTGGAAGGGTTCCCTGGAGCTGGGGCACCTCCTTTCCCCACAGGCCCCACCCCCTGCACCCTGTTTTTGAGGATTTGGTGCCTGAGATGGTCCCACCCAGAGCCCCCGGCCCCATCATCGGGGGGCTGTCATCGCACTGTGAGCGGCGAGGCGTAGATCCCGGGACTGTCATTTCACCGTGATGGGCAGAGTGGCGCCTGCATCTGAAGGCCCCCTCCCTCCCTCCCTCGGCCCCACACCCACGACCCCGCACCCACGGAAAGACCAGAGAACTCAGAACAAAATACATTTGAAAACTTTATTGGGATTGCGAGCATTGAAGGTTAAAGACAAAACCCAGGCCCTGGGCTTTGCCGGAGACAGCATGTTAAAGGGGTTGAGTTGGGGCGAACACGGCCGCGGTCGATGGCTGGAACAGCGGCAGGTGACACAGGGTGTTCCGCGCGTGGGGGGTCTTCAGGCGATGGCACAGGGAGGGACCCAAGAGGGGGTCCCGCTGAAGACTGTTGGGGGGGGGGACTCGGGGAAGAGACAAGATGGACAGCCACAGCTACGGGCGCGGGCGGTCAGTGGGGAGCCGGGTCTCGGTGGCGGGCGACCCGCGGAGAGCCGCTTACTGGGCGACACAGAGGGGCGTCGGCAGATGCCCCCGGAGCGCCCACCCCGGAGAGGCGAATGTAACACTGGGTGGGGTGGGCGTCCGGCAGAATGGGCAGCGATTTGGGGCGCCTCTAAGTCTTTTTGGATCTCTGGCCAATCTGGGTTTGCCAATTAGGACAATTTGGCTCTTTGTGCTTCTGCCCAATGTTCCGAATGGCCCATTCCCCGGGCACGTGCCGAGGGACCCTCTGTGCCGAGGGTGGGCTGGCGTGGACCGCCCCCGGGGTCACGCCAGCCCTGTTGCCAGGGCCCCGAAGCCTCGGGCCTCTAGACTGCTAGCCGGGTTGCCGGCAGGGGGACTGCGCTGGGGGCAGAAGTGGGGGGAGGTAAACCTCCCAGCCGCCCGGGTCCCTGCGGCAGCCCTGGGCACCGAGATAAACGGTGGCTGGGTCGGTACCAGACCCGTGGGCCTCGGGGCCCAGGCAACCCCGGTTGATGGCTCAACCTCACAGCTCTCCTGCTCTGCGGGGCTCCCTCCTGACCTCCCCTACTACCTGACCTCACCCCGCCTGGACCCCCAGGAGGCCCCGCGGAGCCTGAGCCTCCTGGGCGACCGGACGGGGTGCTGAGGAGGCGGGCAAGGTGTCACCGAGGGGTGAGGGGAGAGCTCCCCAAGTGTGCGGAAGGCGGCCACCTGCTCCAGCCCGATGGAGCCCTTCTTCTCACACAGCTAAAGCCCCTTCCCCCCCGGCGGCCACGGGCCAGCCGGGGGCCCCTTCCTGATGGCCTCCGAGCACCTTCCTGACGCCTGGGGAGACGCCGTCCCATCCCTCCTCCGCCCCTCAGGACCCCCAGGGACCAGCCACCGTCCCTGGGGGCCAGGCCAGGCAGTGGCCTTCTCCATTCCCCTTGGACTTCTCCGTGGGGCACCGTGGCCAGCACCCCACAGAGGCTCCACTCCCAACTCAACCCAAGCAAAAGAGACAGATAAAAAAAAAAAAAAAATTAAATGCAGGGCGATAAATGGCGGGGAGCAGGAGGTGGTGCTGGTGGTGACGCTGGCTTCGTGCACTGCTTTCGTCACTGCTCCCCTGTTTCAGGGTGGGGACGTTACATTGTGAGAGCGCGTGAAAAGCCAAGGGAGGGGTAAAAAAAAAAAACGGAAACAAGCCCCAGGAGCATCGAATTAAAGGGGGGAAATAGATCAATTGGCGTCAATTTGGGTCTCTAATTTGGGCGTGTAATTCTGCAGGTCTCCTCAAAACTTTCTCCCGACTTTGGGCCGAAACCTCGCTGGGCTACTTCCTACCCCAGGGCATCCCCCGCCCAGCCCCCACTGCCCCCCACCCACCCCTCCAACCGCCAAACTTCCCACTCTCCCCATCACCTTTGCCGGCCTCCCGGGGCCTCGCATTTCTGAGAGGCTGCCCGGGAGGCCGGCAAAGGTGATCCCAGGTGCGCGGGGAGCCCAGGTCTTTCGGGGGGCACACCCGGGGGTCAGGCTACGGGGCGGGCATGTCGTGCTCGGCTCAGCACCTCCAGTCTGGCCACATCCTGTCCTCGGGTCTGGGTGCGTGGGGCTCACCCTGCGGGGCCGGGCGGCGAGAAGGGGCACCTCCCTCATCTCACCCAGATGGCACCGCCAGCCCCGGCCTGGGACACACCCGCCCACCTCGGGCGCATCGCGGGGGCTGGAGGGGAGCTGGAGACATGAAAACCTCAGCAACGGAATTTGGGACGAAACGCGGTCTAATCGGCATAACACGGGGTGTTCAGTCTTTCTCATTTTTGCCATCCATCCTGGGTGTGTGTGAGTGTGCGTGCGTGAGTGTGTGTGGGTGGGTGTGAGTGTGGGTTAGGTGTGTGTGTGTATGTGGGTTAGGTGTGTGTGTGTGTTTGTGTATGTGGGTTAGGTGTGTGTGTGTGTGTGTATGTGGGTTAGGTGTGTGTGTGTGTTTGTGTATGTGGGTTAGGTGTGTGTGTGTGTATGTGGGTTAGGTGTGTGTGTGTGTGTATGTGGGTTAGGTGTGTGTGTGTGTTTGTGTGTGTATGTGGGTTAGGTGTGTGTGTGTGTTTGTGTGTGTATGTGGGTTAGGTGTGTGTATGTGTGTGTATGTGGGTTAGGTGTGTATGTGTGTATGTGTGTGTATGTGGGTTAGGTGTGTGTGTGTGTTTGTGTGTGTATGTGGGTTAGGTGTGTGTATGTGTGTGTATGTGGGTTAGGTGTGTATGTGTGTATGTGTGTGTATGTGGGTTAGGTGTGTGTGTGTGTTTGTGTGTGTATGTGGGTTAGGTGTGTGTATGTGTGTGTATGTGGGTTAGGTGTGTATGTGTGTGTATGTGGGTTAGGTGTGTATGTGTGTATGTGTGTGTATGTGGGTTAGGTGTGTGTGTGTGTTTGTGTGTGTATGTGGGTTAGGTGTGTATGTGTGTTTGTGTGTGTATGTGGGTTAGGTGTGTGTATGTGGGTTAGATGTGTGGGTGTGTGTGTGAGGTGTGTGTATGTGTGTATGTGTGTGGTGTGTATGTGTGTGTATGTGTGTGAGGTGTGTGTGTGTATGTGGGTTAGGTGTGTGTGTATGTGTGTATGTGTGTGTGTGTATGTGTGTGTGTGTGTGTGTGTGTTTTTAGGTGGGCATTGATGTATAAGATTTTGGGGTGTGTGGGGTTTTGTAG
Source organism: Miniopterus natalensis (assembly GCF_054644295.1). Lineage (NCBI taxonomy): Eukaryota > Metazoa > Chordata > Mammalia > Chiroptera > Miniopteridae > Miniopterus > Miniopterus natalensis. Next base: position 77,001,139 of record NC_142091.1, on the reverse strand, counting down.
GATGGAATTTGGGGTTCGTGCCAATTAAGTTTCATTCGCGCCAATTTTGGTTTTCATGTTCCATTTCCTCCTTTGGTCTCATGGTGACAGGTGGTGGGACCCGAGCGAGGGCGAGGCTGGGTGGCCACAGTTGTTAGGGGCCGTTTAACACAGAAAGTGCCCAAGGGTCTTGCATGAGCAGGAGGTGGCTGGGAAGCAATGACATGCCCACCTGAAAATTTGGGGACCCCTCCTTTCTCCTGGATGGTGAGGAACTCGAGTCCATGGCCAATCTGACTCGGGGTCCAAAGGGGAGGAGAAGGAGGGGTGGGGGGGGCCGAATTCGTTTATTTTGCCAATTGTTTTTAAGCCAATTAGTGTTTTAGTATGTTTTAAGCCAATTGATTTTTTGGTTTTTTTTTTTTTTTTGGTTAGGCTTTTCAGGTGTTTTTAAAAAGCCAATTAGTTTTAAGGGGGCTGGTATGTGTGTGTGAGTGAGGGGCTATGTGTTTTAAATTTTGTTTTGTAATTTGGGGGGAATAATTTTGGTTGAATAATTTTGGGGGATAATTTGGGGAAATAATTTTGGATGAATAATTTGGGGCGATAATTTGGGGGAATAATTTTGGGGGAAAATTTGGGGGGATATTTAAAGCCAATTGGTTTTGTACATTTTTAAAGCTTGGGGATGACTCCCTCAGCCCGATGGAGGGGGCCGGGGGGAGTAGCCTGACATGGGGAGGTTGGGGCAGGGGGCGGGGGGGGGATGACTCTGAGGAGGGCGGCGCAGAGAGGCTTCAGAGGAGGACCTGATGGAAAGGTCTGTGGTCAAGAGGAGCGACGCAGGAGGAGGGTGGGGCCATTCCGCAGAATTACAATTTGGCTCACTTCCAATTGCTGGACACCTCTGGAGAGGCACCCCCGTGGGCAGCTGGGTCGTGCGTGGACAGGGCATTCAGGGGCCGCTGACGATTGGCCTCCCTGAAGGCTTCCAACTCCCTGGCCAGCATGTGACCCCGGCCAACCCGCAGGAGGGCAGGCAGGCCCCGGCGCAGGCGTTGGGCGGACTGCATCCAGGTGCCGTAGTGGAAAAACTTGCCCACGGGGTATCTGGGGAAGTTGTCCTGGGGGGGGAAGGGCCTGTCAAGGGGTGCCAGCACCCCCGCTCCAGCCCCCAGCCGGCCGGCGGCCCCCTGGAAGGGGCTCCAGAGGGGAGGGAGGTGGCCGTCTTACCGGAAGCACGGTCGGGAGAGTCGACACGTCCCTCTCGGACTTGGCGGGGGTGGCACAGTAAGTCTCCAGGAGGGCCAGGTCGCAGCTGCGGAAGCAGCACTCCTCCACGATGCCGCGGCTGCTGCTGCTGCGGCGGCTTGCTCGGCTGGCCGGTCTGCCTGCAACCGGGGGGCTGGTCAGCAGCGAGGCCCGAGCGGGCAGGGCGCCCCCAAGGAGAGGGGCAGTGGGGGGGCGCTGCGGGACGACGCCCTGGCCTCTGGGCGCCTCCCTCCTGGGACTGAAAGTGGGCACAGCCTCTGGGTCCCGGGACCCAGAGCGGCTTGGAAAATGGGCTCAGGGGGCTGCCCAGCGAGGGGTCCAGACCCCACGTTCGGGGACCAAGGGTCCCGTCCTGGAGGCCGGGCTGGGACACGGGTGCCGCCCTGAGCTAAGCGGGGCGGTGGTAGGAATGGGAGGAGAAAGAAGAAGACGGGAGGAGAGGAGTGAGGACCTGCAAGAAACCACGCCCTCCTCTCCTCCCGTCCTCCCCCTCGCAACCCCCGGGCTCCCGGGCTCCAGGTCTCGGGGGGAAGCTGCTGCTCGCCCAGCACCTCGCTGCGGCCCTTGGGGGGGCAGGGGGAGGAGCCCTGGTAAGGGGTTCCCTCACGGTCCCGTGGGGGGGGGGGGCTGGCCCAACGCTTTTCAAAGAAAAGCCTTGAAACGCCAAGACTGGCACTTGTGGGTCCATTCCGAAGGGTGGGTAAGTGGAGGCTGCAGAAGGGAGCGGCCCTGGCCACGTCCCCACCCTCCTCGGTCCCTGCCCCCTCTCTACAAGTAAGGAAACTGAGGCCCATGCCCGAGGGAAGTAGGGTCACCTCCAACTGGGGGTCCCAACCTGCTACACAGGGCACAGGGGCAGAAATCAAGTGCACCTCACCCCCCACCCCATGTAGCCCACCCACCCACTTGGAGCCAGGTTGCAGGAAAACCGGGGCGTTGAGTGCCACCCAGGCGCCCTGCACACGCCCAATAAATGCAGGCGGCAGGACCCACTGCACTGTCCAAAGCGGGCAGTCTTTCCCCCGCCCCCTCGGTGCCCAGGCACGGCCCGGGCCCCAGCATTTATTGAGCCCCTGCTGAGTTCGCCGCCCCCCGAGCCACTTACTGAAATAGAAGCCGCGGTCCCCACAGACAAACTGGAGGGTGTCCACCAGCTCCCCGCCGCACAGGGTCTCACTGGGGCGGTAAGCAGCGAAGCAGCACGAGGCGATGGCCAAGAAGGTAAACGACACCAGCACCGACTTCCCCACTGGAAGCGCCATGGGACCTGCGGGAGAGGGGGCTGAGTGCCACCTGCCCGCCGCGGGGACAGGGCCAGCTGCCCTCCCAAAGCACGGCTTCCTCCTTCACGCGACGCTTCTAATTAGGAAATAAAGTGTTTCAGCCGCTGTCGGGAATTTCGTGTGGGGCTCGGCCATTCGCAGAGCGGCGGGGACCGGCGCTGGACACTGGACCTGGCCCCCATCCTGTGATGTCACGAGGGCGGGGCCAGCACAGGGCAGCGGCCACTCCCGGGTCTCCCAGCCACAGCCAACATGGCAGACAGCCCCACCCCGCACACAGCCTGTGCATCCCAGAGGACCCAGCAGCAGGGGGGGTCCTGCCGGAGGGGGGGCGCCCCGCCCTCCGGGGCTGTGGCTGAGCAGAGCCCCGTCGAGGGTCCAGCGGTCAGCATGACAGGGCCCGCCTTGCGCTCCCGACACGCCCAGTCCCCCAACTCCAGGCTGCCCCGGGCACCCCGACGCAGGCAGAAAAGTCAAAACCTCAAAGCCCTCTCCCAATCTGGGGTACCAAACCCCACCCGGGGTTAGGCCACCTGGAGGCCAGACACCAAGTCCGCCTTGGAAGAAAGGGCAGGTCTGGGGACACACCCCCTCGCCCGGGCTGTGCGGCTGCAGGTCCCTTAAGGAGCGCGGGGCTCGGGAGGGGACCTCGGCACAGCCAGGAGGTGGGAGCCCCCCAGGCGGGCAGCCCCAGCCTGTCCTCTGCAGACCCAGGTAAAAGCCCTTTCTGGGGGCGCGGCGCCTCTGAGTCCACTGGCACCCTGGTGCTACCCGAAGGAGGCGGCTGATGTGCCCCTCCCAGGCTCCACACCCGGTGGGCACGAGGGGGCCCCCCAGCCTGGGTGGGGACCGCTGGGTGCTGGCCCAGGCGGGCTCCCTTCTCGATGCAATAAGTCGAGCAGGCGAGGGGAGGTGAAAAAGCAGCAGCTTTGCTTCATCAGCTCGCTAGAGAGCCGGGGCCAGCTCCGCGGAAGGGCGCAAGGTGCCACCTCGCCGGCCCCTCGCTGCCCTGGACTGGACCTCAGCTGGTCCCCCTGCGGCCCCCCTTCAGAATCAATGTGCCCAGCTAGTGCCTCGGCCCCGGCCACGCCGCTCCATCCCTCCGCGCGCCGGCCCCTCTCGCGTGGGGTGCAGCCCGGAGCCCCAGCGCGGGCGGCGCGGGGCAGGCGGGAGGCGCGTGGGGCGCCTCGCGGCGGCGGCGGCGGGCAGGCGCCGGGGCGCGCGGGCAGGCCGGCCGGAGCGGGAGGGCCGCGGGGCCCCCGCTCGACGGCGCCGGTTACCTGCAGCTGGACAGGAGGCTCCCGGGGCTAGGCGACGAGGAGGCTGGAAGGCCGCCTCGCAGGAGAAGCTAATGTCCAGTTCTCAGGCTGGTCAGTGCCGCAGCTTTTATGTGCGAGTCGACTCCTCCCAGCCCCGGCTCCACCCTCGCCCCCCCCACCCGCGCCCCGCTGACCACTCCCCCCGCCCCTTTGCTCCCGCCCCCTCCCTGCTTCCAGCCAGTCCCTTCTCTCCTCTGCGCCCCCCCCCGCCAGCCCGAGACCATCCCTTTGCAGAACCATGTGTGCGCGGGGGGGGGGGGGGGGGCGTCATCCTGAACCCCCAGCCCAAGTCCGCACAGGGCAATGGGGGCCAGGAGGGGGCCGCTTCCCGCCTCCTTGTATGGAAACTTCTCTGTGCCCACGGAGGGGGGGCGGTTCCTCCCTGCGGGCCGCGCGCTCCTGCCCCGCGAGCCCCACAGCAGCCCCGCTCCCCAGATTCCTGCTTGGAGATGCTGGGGACGGGGAGAGGGGGGCCGTGCGCGCGCGCCTGTGTGTGCGCGGGGGGGGGGGGGGTACTGCAAATGTGGCGTCTGGCAGGACTCTTGCCAACTCCGCCCCCCGCCCTCCATCCCGGCCCCGCCCCCCGAGTTTTCCTCGCTCCCTCCTGCTGGCGTGGAGTCAACATACCAGGGTGGGTTTCTGAGACTCGCCCCCCGCCCCCGCCCTCATCACCCACCACCCCGAGGGGACGGCCCGGCCCCCCGCCCCCCTCCCCCCCGCACGGCACAAATCACGAACTTTCAGCAACACACACCCCCCTCCCCCGCGCGCGCACACACTGCACCCCCAAACCGACCAGGAAGTCGCCCTTGCAGACCGCTCACACCTCTCTGGGCATTTTCCGACGCCCCCACCCCGCCCCCTCGGCCGCGCGACGGGCAGAGCGCTCGGGGTCCGCCGCGGGGAGCCCGCCCGCACCCCGCCCCGCCCCGCGCGCCCCGGGGCCCGCGCCCAGCTTACCTGAAGCCGGCACAGCTGCGCCCACCTCCCTGCTGCGTGATTGCAAACCGAGCAGCGGGAGAGCCCCTTCTGCCGGACACTCCTCTGCCAGCGCCGCTCTGGCCGAGTCGCGGGGGCCGAATGTGCGACGGGGCAGAACGGGGGGATGGCTTTTTTTTGGGGGGGGGAGAATCCTCTTGATTGTTTGGGGAGGACGGGCCGTCTGTGGGCTGGGGCGGGCCAGATGTTGTACTTTTAGGGGGGGAAAGGGTGTCGGGAAATGAGGTCAGCTGTTGTATCAAGGACAGAGGGGGGCAGAGATAGTGAGAGAGACAGAGTGAACGTGAACGGGGGGGGCCGAAGAGAGGGCGAGAGGGAGAGAGGACAGCGAGAGGCGGGAGGGCGCACAGCGGGGGAGCACAGCTAAGAGAGAAACAGAAAGCGCGTCGTTAATCAGAAGGGGGGGCGGGCTGCGAGGGGGGGCGGGCGTCGGAGGCCGGGGACCGGGGGGGACGGGAGGGAGCCGAGGGAAGGCTGCGGGAGAAGAGAGCGCGAGGGGCCGGGGCCAGATGCTGGAGAGGTGGAGAGGGGAGCACAGAGAAGCGAGGGAAGGGCGCCACTTCGGGGGCCGGGGGCGGTGTCGAGGGGGGGCGGAGCGGAGGCGTCACCCGAGGCCGTGGGCGCCCAGCTCGGTTTGGGCCGACGGAGCCCTCGGCCGTCGCGAGCCCGGGCCTCGGGGGGGCGGCGGCGGCAGCGCTGGGACCGCTCGGGACGCAGCGAGGAGTGGGAGCGGCCAGGCTGCGCGCCGGGGAGGGCTGGGGGGGGCGCGGGGGTGGTGACAACGCCGGCGGCCTGCGAGCCGGACTGCCTGCGGGGGGGACCGCCTCCCCGGGAGAAGCGGGGACGGGCGTTGAGGTAGATAGAAGAGGAGGCGGCGTGGGATCCGCAGGCCCGGCGGAGCGCGACCCCGCCGACGGCGCCCGTGATGGGGATCAGCAGCGGCGGACGACGTCGGCGCGGGGCCGCCAGCCCGGTGGAGGCGCTGGTGGGCCAAGTGCGGGCGGGCGTGGGCCAGGAGGCGGGGGCGGCCGGAAGGGGGGGGCCGGGGGCCGTCCTGGCCTCACGCAGCTCCGCCGGAGAGCAGGCGAACTGCGGGCGCCAACGCCCGGCTCTTATAGCCGCGCCACCCCGCGGCGCGGCGCCCGCTCGGGCCCCGCTGGCCTTGAGCCCGCGCCAATGGGCGCGCGCCGGGCCCTCGCCCCGCCCCCGGACCGCCTCCGCAACTCGAGCCAGGGGGAGGGGGGCGAGGGCCGCGGGGCCCCGGAGGCGCGCGGGTGGGGGAGGGGGACCCGGGGTGCGGGGGGAGGGGGGAGACGCGATCGGGTTGGGGGCAGGGAGCCGCGGAATGTGCAGGAAATCCCAACTCGCCCTTCTAAAGTGTTAAGGGGCCCCGTCTCGGGTTCTGGGGGTGCCAGGTTCCCTGCGCTTAGGCGCGGGGGGCGGGGGGGGCACGGGGCGAGCAGGGTGGGCGGTGTCCCAGGCCCTAGCGGCGGCGGGGGTCCCCAATTCCTTGGCAGGGGCTACGCGGCGGGGGCGCCCCGTCGGAGTGAGGGTGCAGGTGGCTCCGTGTGGCTCGGGGGGTCCCAGAGCCCCGCTGGGAACGGCGGAGGAGGGGGGGTAGACCCTGGGCGCGCGCAACGCGCGCAGCCGACACCTGCCCGTGCCGGCGAGGAGCCTGGAGCCGCGGCCGGAGCCCGAGCGCCCCCCGGTGCCGCGCGGGAGTCCGGCCATAGCCCCGGCGGCCGCCAGGTGCGGTCGGTGCGGAAAACCCGCCAGGCCAGGCCCGAGTCGGGGCCGGGCGCGGGGCTGGCGCGGCCGCGAGCGCCCCGGGGACGCGGAGCGCGGCGGGGAGCGCCGCTCAGACCCTACCTGCGCGGCCGGGCTCACCGCGGGGCGGCTCAGCGGCCGCCTTCAGGGCCCGCCCCAGATATCCGGAGAACGGTTTCCCGGTCCTCAGTTCGTTGCACTTGCGTAGACTCGGGTTCAGCCCCGGGGCCACCCCATAATTTGGGGGTCGGGGGGAGCCCAGCTCCTGGAGAGCTTGGACGGTGTGGAAACTCAGTTATGACTTTTCCCGAGTGAAAACCACGCACAGGCCCCGCGCGCAGCCTGCCCCCCGAAGCCCCGCCGCCCGCGCCTCTGCCCGGGCGAGGGGCTCGCCCCCCACTCCGCCATCAATCACCCCGCCCGCGCTCCGCGCGCGCCTCCCCGAGTCCCGGGCCCGCGGGCTGCAGGCGCCGCGCGGGCCGGGGGAGCCTCTGCTCGGCTTCCCTCCGACCCAGCGCCGCGTCCGCCCCACAAGCGCGATCTTTACAAAGAACAAACGAAAGCGGCGCGGGTTTCGGGGCGCCTGGCCCCGGCGGGTGCGGCCGCCCCGGGGCAAGCCCGCAGCGGTCCCCCCGCGCCCCGCGCAGGCTTCCCCGGCGGCCGCCCGAGGCGAGGGCCGGCCGGGCCGGGGGCAGGGGCCGCGGCGGGGCGGGCGGGGGCCGGGCGCGGCCCGAGGCGCCGGGAGCTCACCGCGGGTCCGGAGGCTGCGTCCTCGGGCGCTGGGAGCGAGGCAGGAGCGAGCGCTCGGCGGCGGGCGGCGGACGCTGCGGAAGGTGAGCGAGACCCCGGGGCCGGTCCCGGGTGTCTGGGGGCAACGCCCAGCCCGTTGGAAGACCCGGGGGCAATGCCCAAATTTGGGGGAAACTGGGGGCAATGCCCAGTCGTTTTCCTGGACGCGGGAGAAGTTCTGCCCACGTCCTGGCGGACACGCTGCCAGGCCAAGGGTGTTTGGGGAACACAGATATTTCCTAAACCCAGGAGCTCCTGGGACTTGGTAGGAAACGCGGAGACGCCCGAGACCCGGGCCCGGAGCGCTCGGGGCCGGGGGCTGCCCAGGCCGGCGTGTGGCCGGGAACAATGCCCAGATGTCGGGGGACACACGTCTGATTCGCGGGCTTAAAGAATCAGTGTCCCGAAGTAGGGGACCCAGGGGAGGCTCCCTGATGTGGGAACTGCGGTCGACGACTAAATCTGAAGCTCCAGAAAAATAGAGCCCGGGTGTGGGGATCAGGGGAAAATTGCTCCTTGCAGTTGGGGAAGGAGGGATCCGAATGTGGGGAACCCTAGAGCAATTTGTGGGGAGGTAGGTGTTTGGGAGACTCAAGAAAAATTCTCTCCGTGAAACTTGGGGGATACCCGAGAAGGCACATTGTCTAAAATTGAAGGGAGAAATCAATGGGCACATTTGGGGGGCCTGAGCAGAACCTCCACGTGGTGGAGGGAGGTAGAGACTAATTTCCACGATTTAGAAATGCCCGCTGTCGGCCTGGCCGCCCGCTCAGCTCAAGGAAAGGAAATCAGCTTCCACAATTGTAGCTTCGGGGGGAGTTCTCAATGTCCTTTAGAGACTCAAGAAACAGGATCTAAATTTGGGGGAACCCGGGGTGTGATCAGTACTTTTGGGGAGTGCAGAAAATTGGTGTCTTTTATGTTTTATTTTTTAAATCGATTCACTAGCGGTAGGTTTGTTTTTAGTGAACAGGAAAAAATATCCAATTTTCCTGAGCAGTGCCCGCATTTGGGGAACCCTAGTGAAACATGGCCCAAATTTGGGGGGGTCACTGGAAGAAACAGTCCAGTGGCGACTGACAGCTACAGGACAGGTTCTCGGGTTTGTGGCGAGGAAGCCTGCCGGACACAGTCCTGTGCTGCCTGCGATTTCTAGGGCCTGAGGATATTTTTCAGCCCCAGACGTTTTCATTTTAGGGGACCCATGGAAAAAAGTGCCTAAATTTAGGGGGTGCTCAGGGAAAGGGTCATAAAGTCAGAGGACCCATAAATCAATGTTCAGAAAAAGCTCAGTTGTTTTGTGGAGGGAAACTTCTCCATTTACTTTGGAGGGCTGGGGGCAGGGCCTTAGTTTGGGGGCCCCCAGGAAAGTAGTTTTTGAATCTGGGGATCCAGAGAAGCTGCTCCAGCCGTCAGGAAGATTGTGGGTCAAGGTCTAACTCTGGGGGGAAAGGATTGAGAGTTCCTAAGTCGTGGGGCTTGGAGAACCAGTGTCCAAAATTACTGGGAGTGAAGTGTGTGTGTGTGTGTGTGGGGGGGGGGGTGTCCAGGAAATGTTGCTTAAATTCAGGGTGCCTCGGCGGGGGGCCCGGGTGCTCTGGAGCCCAAGAAACCAGTGCCTTTCTGTGACCCCAGAGTAGCCCTGGATGTGTGTGTGTGTGTGTGTGGGGGGGGGGGGGCTGGAGGGAAATGCCTAATATTTGAGAGAACCCAGCAAATCCAAATATCGGTGGTCAGGTTCTGATCAGCGTCTGAATTTTAGAAAATCCGGGTTCTTGTCAGTAAGCTCGGGGGACCCAGGGAATTTTTAAATGCTCAAGACGTTACCATGCAGAGAACATGCCTATAATATTTGTCTCCTGAGGACACTCACGGGGACCCAGTGTAACAGGCATGGGTTTGTTTTGTGCGGGGCATGGCCCAGGGGGACCTGGGGGGCCCCATGAGATTCCGGGGAACCTGCCTAACTCAGGGTCACAGGCGAGCGCCTCAAACCTCGGGTGACCGCTCGATGTGCTTTTGGGGTGACAGGGTCTAAATTTGAAGGAACCTGAGAAGTGAGTGACCAGGGAGCTTGGAGAACCCCAGAAATGAGTGCCCCCAAATCTTCATGGCCCACAGGAAAAAAAAAAGTGCTCAGTGAGTCTGGGGGATCAGAAATCCCCCTCCGGGCTGGGTGGAACTCTGCGGACCAGGGCGCGGGCTGTTTGGGACTCAGAGAAGGGAATTCCTGGACCCCGTGGGGGCTGCCCCGCAACTTTGGGGGTCCGAGGTAACTTGCTTAGTGTGTCGGGGGACCTGGGGCTCTTCGTGGAGAATTTAGGGAGCCCAGGTTGGGGCCAGTAATTTAGTGGAACCGGGCAGATAAGAGCGGAGACTGTGGGGAAGCAGTGTGGGGGTGTCAGAGCGGGGGCGGGGGCTGGGGAGACCTTGGCGTTAACCTCCAACCTTGTGGGGACTCAAGAAAAAAGTGCCACTTGTTTTGGGGCACACACCTAAGTGCCACAAGAGCCCTGTGCGCCCTCGGGGGCGCCGGGCCAGTTGGCCAGCGCGGCCGCGGGACGGTTACTGTTGAAACTGGAGGGGGCCCGGGTTAGTGGCCCAGGGATCTCTCTGCAGGACCCCGAGGGGACGCGTGGAACTGTTGGGAGCCCGGGAGAAAATTCCCCGAGTGAGTGGGTGGAGAGACTCAAGAGCACGCGCGTAAATTTGGGGGAGCGAGCGAGGGCTTGCTCTGTTTTGAGGTCCCCGGAAACGAATGGCTAAGAAAATTCTTACTCCCGGGGAAAGTGTTGCGCGTCTTTGGGGGACTTGGGGGCCAGGCTGTGGCTCGAAGGACCCCAGGAAAAAAGTCCTGTGGGCCTTCGGGGCCGAGCGGGGTGGGTCCCCGGACACGGGACGCGCGGGTCTGCGCTCGAGAGGCCGAGGGCCGGGGCCGGGGAGCCGCGCGCGGGGCGCCCGCCGGGCCCGGGGACGCGCGGAGCAGGGGCGCCCTCCGGGGACGCGGCGCGGGCGGGGGGCGCGGGGCCGGGGTGCGCCCCGCCGGCCTCGCCGCTTTGTCTGTCGCCTAATTGCCGCCGCGAGGCCTGCGCGGCGGAGGCCGGGCCGGCGCCGGGCGCGGGGAGAAACCCGACGGCCCCGGGGCGGCGGCCGCGCCGCCGTCGGGCGCCCGGGGCCGCAGCTCCTCGCGCCGCCGCCTCCGAGCGCCCGCGGGCTCCCCGCCGCCGCGCCCCACGCGCTCCCTCGCCGCGAGCCTAGGCGAAGCCGCGGCCCGGACGCCGCCGCGGGCAGGCTCGTCCCCGGCTCGACTTGGGGGCCCGGGAGCACCCCCGGCGGCCGCCCCCGCCGCCCCCGCGCGCCTCCAGCGCCGCCCGGGCCTTGCTCGGTCCCCGCGCGGCGGTGAAACCGGTTTTGTTTGGGTAACGCGAGAAAGGAGAGGAAACGGGGAAGAAGGGGAGGAAGGGGGGGCCGGGGGGCAGCACCGCGCGGAAGCGGGGCGCCGGGGGTCTCCTTTCGTTTTCTGCTGAGACGGTTCACCGAAGGCCGCCCTCCCCGGGCTGGGATCGAGGGGCCCCGGGAGGCAAATGCTGACCCTCACTAGGTCCCAGCAGCTGCTGGCCGGAGCGGGGTCACCCCCTCAGACCTGGGCAGTGTTGGGGTGCGGGACAGTGACCCCCGGGGACCGGTGCCCGAGGGGCTGCGGGAGAGGAGAGCGGCTGGGCAGGGTGGCAGAGTGGTTAGGGACCTGGGGCCGGGACAGAGGCACTGCTTGTCCCCAGGGTCACCCACAGAGGGACCCCAGCTGGAGGGGCAGCTGGGAAGGCAGGGGTTAATGCCACCGGACAGGTGTGGGCTGAGGGGCCTTTCTCACCAGCCTGCCAGGCTGGACGGCCACCCCACCCCCATGAGAAGCAGCCCATTTTCCACCCAGAGCCCAAGGCACGTGGGGAATGTTCCCCCTTCGAATTCCAGTCCCCATCAATCACCCCCTGTCCCATTCCGAGAACATCTGGCCTGTCTCCCCCCACCCAGGACGGCCCCCTCCTCTGCACCAGGCCCCCACTCCGGCCTGTGCCTTGTGCCTACAGCAGGGAGCGGGGAGGGAGCCCCAGCAGAGCCGCCTCGCCTCCAGGCTTGAAGTTGCTCCCCACGCCAGGGCCACTTGTGGATTTTGGGGTGGGGAGAGCATGAAGGCAATGCCGGCCTGTGGGCCAGGGTCCCTGAGAGCCCAGAGCAGATTTCAGACCCTGGACCAGGGCGTCTGCTCAGGACAGAGGCTCCCCTGGCCCTGCTCTGGGTCCTCCGCCTTCTTTCTCCAAGCCGGCTTCCCAGGCCAGGGGTGGAAGCCCCGTGAGACCGAGGACTTTCCCCCTCGTGGGGTGCCTGGGGAGCACCCACACCAGTGGCCCATTTGGGGATCCCTCCCTGCCTTCTGCCCCTCACAGGCACTCGCCCTGGAGAAGCCGCAGCCCGGTGCTTGGAGACACGCCTGGACCTTTCAGGTAGGAAGGCTGAGGCCACCTTGGGTGCCAGGCCGAGCTGTCAGGGTGGGGGCGGGGGGCACACATGCTTCCCCCCACCCCCACCCCCACCCCCGCAGTGCTGCCCCAGAGCCCTGGCCTTATTTAGTCAAAAGTGTGGCTGAGGGGGCAGGCGTGTGGAGCAGATCCAGGTCACCCTCCAGCTCAAAAAGGGCACTGGCCACCCCCAGCCAGGACCAGCAGCCCCGGACTTCCCCAGTTCCTTCCGGCCCCCCACAGCAGGGAAGGACCTGCCAGCGACCCGAGCTCCTGTGGGGCTGGGGTCTCCTGCACAGGGCTTGGCTGGCAGGAACTGCACCCCCCCCCCTCCCTGCGCCCTGCCCGCCCGGGCACCAGCAGCCCTGGCCTCCCCTCTGGATCCACAGACCCAGATTCGGAAGAAAATAGTCGGCCCTAGGGGATCGGACTCACCCCGGCGAGACTGGCCCTGCGCCCCCCACCAGCTCCGCTCACACCGGCCTTCCCGCGCCCTCCAGTCTCTGGCCCTGCAGTCTGCCTCTCACTCCCAGGCTTCCTCCCCCGGCTCTGGCTCCGACCTGGCTGCTCCCCCCCTCCCTGGGCCCAGGCCCAGCGTTTGCAAACCCGGCTCCATCTCTGAGGGTCCCTGAGCGCCCCTCCCTCACCCCCCTCTGCAGGGCTCGGACTGTGCACTTGGCTCTGGGAGGAACGTGCCCGCTCGGGGTCAGCCTCCCTGAGGCTGGAAGCAAGGGACAGATGCCCAGGCCGGAACCGGAACCGCTGGGTCCAGCAGCCCAGCCGCCCGAGGCACAGGCGCCACCCGCCAATAGCCACAAGTAAGTCAGGATGGGGCGGGCGGGGGAGGGGGCTGAGCCCCGGCTCCGGAAGGACCCAGGTGTGGTCCATGGTACCAGCGGACAGGGGTGCGAGGACTTAGGACACCAGTAACGGAAGAATGCTCTGGGCTTCTCTGGGAGGGGCGGGCGGCCTGGCGGGAGGTCACCTGCTGGGCGAATGGGCCCCTGCAGGCTCTGAAGGTGGCCCCTGTTGCTTTGGGGTCAGGCACAAAGACCCAGACCCACCAGCCCCCCACAGCCACCCCGACCCTGGAGCTGAGCTGTCCTCCAGGGCAGCCCAGCTGGTGACCCCGGCACCCGGTCAGCAGACGTGGCCGTCGGCACCCAGCTTGCTCTGGCCGCGGCCTTTCTGATTGCCCCGCTCCACCCGCTCACACGGGAAGCCCCTTCCAACCTGACACAGTGGGCTCCCAACACCCCAGCTCCCCCAGGGGCTCAGGATGCCTGTCCCTTCGGTCAGTTCCCCACATGCCCTGCACAGTTCGGAGCAGCCGGGAGGGCTGCACTGTCTCCCGCTTTGACAAGAGGGAGCACAGAGAGGTCAAGCCGCTGGTGCGAGGCCCCACAGCCAGCAGCCTGGGCCAGCTCGGTGCCCTGGCTGAGGCCACGTCCCTGGGCTCTCCTGCCTCGTCCGTCGCTAACTTAGCGTTTCCCTCTCTCCTGTTTCTGCCTCCTTTCTGTGCTCACTGACCCCTGCCTTCTGCCCTGGGCTGCTCCCTGTCTCCCCTCTGACCTTCTACCAGGAGCGCCCTGCGGAGACCTCGATGCTGCTCACGCCGAGCCCCCCACCGAGAGAAGCCTGGAACGGCCCCCTGAACCCTGGGCACCAGGTCCGTGACTGAACGCCCCCCAGCCTCGCGGAGCCTCGGCTCCTTGGAAAAGGGGGGCCGGACTAGAACTGCCTGGGGGGCTCCCAGCACGGAAGGACGCGTGGAGAGGACACCTCGATCCTGCCTGGGGCTCCAGAGACACTCACCTCCGTGGGGCCGGGGCTGGCCGCCGCCTAATTCCGAGCGCGTGGGGACCGCCCGGGACACAGGCTGCAGCAGCTGGCCTGGGGGCTGTGCTCGCGGGCGGCTCTGGCCGGCTTCTGCCTGGGCCTCCGCTTGGGCCGGCGCTCAGGCTGGGCCGGGGGCTGAGCCGGCAGAGAGGCAACGATGGGGGGCTGGGGGTCTGAATCTGCCTCCGCCGCCTCCTCCAGGGGCTCCGCGGTGACCCTTCGGCCCCTGGGGAAACATCAAGGTGGTCTTCTTTAAAACAAATGCCCCTGAGCCAGAGCCCTGGGCCCCTCTACTGCCCTGGCTGTTTGGGGGGGGGGGCTTCAGGTCACCCCATCAGGGTTTCGGGGGGCGGCTCCCCTGCCTGTCACTCTGGCTGCTGAGCTCTCCCTTTGCCAAGTACAAGGGCAGGGACCTGGCCCACAGCTCACCCGGGGTGGGAGACCTCCTGTCGGACAGGAGACCCTGCCTGGGCGTGGGGTGGGGGCTGGACACACAGGGCCCATCTCGGGGAATCACAGCACATAACGTGAGACCCCCCCTTCCACTCCCAGCAACCCCACCATGGGTGGAAGCACAGAGGGGCTAGGCACAAAGCAGAGGGCAGGCTCCCACTGGGAAGGCTGCCAGGGCAGGGCAGTGGGCTCCTGGGGGGAAGGACCCTCCTGCCCACAACCCGCGCCCTGGGTGGACAGGGCAGCACTGAACGCAGTGTGCAGACGGCACACTGGGGGGCAGGGAGAAGCTGGACACTGCCTTGGGTGTCAGGGACACTGCTCCTCCGTCATGAGGGTCTATAGCATGGGGCGCTCTCCGGTATGCCTGGGAGGTGCAGGGGATGGAAGAGGGGAATTTGACTTTTTAAATGGTATAAAAAACAAAAAATGCTTCAAAACCTCGGGCCCCGGCCCTCCGAACTGTCTCATTTGTTTTCGGCTGGGATTGGGGAGGGGGTGCAGCAGAAGTAAACTCACACAGAGAACCCCTGCCCTTTGCATTTGCCAGCGCAGCTGTGCACTCCCGCCCGGAAAGCAGCCCCACCCTGTGCCCCAAGTTGCCAGCCAAAACCCAATTTTCCCTCGCTCTGGGCAGCCCCACAGAAAAGGCCCCTGGCCACCTGCCTTTCCTGTCCCCTCCTGAGAAACTGAGATCCCTGTTAGCTGCCCCGAGCCCCCGGCCCCCACATGTGGACACCCGGAGGAGCTGCGTGAGGGAGGGAAGCCCAGTTACCTGTACTCCAGTCGCTGGGTGGTCCCCGAGGTTCCGGGGCGGTGGAGAAAGAGGACGGGGGTGTCACCGGTGCCCCAGGCCCTCTGCCCGAGCTGCCCAGCCGCCGATGAGCCGCTGGCCGGGCCAATATTAGCAGCAGCTGCCAAAGCAAGGGGTGCTCCGGCCACGGAGGAGGGGGCCGAGATAGAGGCTGGAGAGATGGTGAAGGGCAGCTTTAGCTTGTGCATGATAGCAGGCCCTTGGGAGCGGGAAGGCTGCTTCGCCACTGAGCAGGCACCTGCCACATGCCAGCTGAGTTTATAGTTGGGCCCCCCTCGCCGCCTCAACCCCTGACGCCTTCCACGCCTTCCCTCAAGCCCCTCCAAATTTGGGTAGCTTCGCACCAAGTTGGTGGTGCAGGGGCCTCCAGGGCAGCTGGCCGTGGTGGCACTGACCCAGGCCTGGGCACATGCATGCCTGGGGGGGGTAGAGACTGGGCCCACCCCTGACCCTGCAGAAGGGGGTTTGTGGGCCTGGGCACAAGACAGACCCACTCTTGCTCATTAGCGGGGGAGGGGGGGTTGGGGGGGTTGGAAGTCACTAGATTGACACTTGGCAGTCACTTGACACCCTGGAATGTGGGGGGGGGCTTGGCACGGGTAAAATGGGGGCGGGGCCTAAGGGGGAGGCGGGAGATTTAAAAAGATGTCATAACAGTCGCCCTCCAGGTGGTCCTGACACAGCTGCAACACAGTATGGTCACGTCCTTCCTCCTGCCAGAGGCAGGGGATGTATCTGGGAGCTCTCTCCCTTCCCTAGTCACACCTGACATGGCCCCTACACTACAGGTGTGGTGCTGGGTACCCAAGGTGCTGCAGCAAGTGGCAGCAGCTGTGGGGAGCAGTGGCGTCCCACTCCCAGGCCCTCCCAGGAGGGATGGTGGGTTCACAGCCTTTGGAGCCTGGGTGGGACCCCAGGGAAGGCACAGGACTCAGAGGTCTCGCCAGCTGGGGGAGGGCAAGGTAGATAAAGGTGCTACCTGCTTGCACTAAATCCCACTGGGAATTTAAACTTCTCCTCCAAGCCTGCAGGGAAAGCAGGAGGCGGGACAGAGGTGCACCAAGAGGCAGAAGCACCAGCCCTCACCCACCTGCGCTCTTGCACCCAGGGTGTCCACCTGACCTGGTCACCAGCCTCTGTCGGGGTTTAATTCTCCCCTTTCCCTTTGCATTTCAAGCCCTCACCTGAACTTCCTCCCTTACCTGGAGAGATAGGGCATTCAGTGGGGAGGGCGGGCTCTCGGGGGGGACAACAGTCAGCCTTGAGGGAGACTTGAATTGGTTGGGGTGTACCCAACAGGAGGGAGGTGCCCCAGAGCCACACCACTCTTGGGAGGTGGGCAGGTGGGGCCCTGGGGTGAGGTGGGATGAGGGATGCTAAAGGCCTCAAGTCAGGTCCAGGACGTGTAGAGGGGAGCCAGGGTGAAGCAGCTTGCTCCTGCTGGCTGTGGCTCTGCTTTGGGTTCTGTGACTTGCAGGCTTCCTAGCCTTTGTCCCCCAGTGTCTGCTGCAAGATGCCCAGGTGTGGCAAGGAGCTGGGGCCAGGTCCCTATTGGGAGATGTTTCTGGGACTCCCAGCTGCAGGTGGGGCTGGGGAGGGTGACAGGCTGACCCCAGGCCACACAAGAGAGTTGAAGGAGAGGCCCACCGAGGAGGGTGTCCCCGCGGGAGAGGGTGGGCAGCTAAGGGACAGAAAGGAGGCAGTTGTTCAAATCCACAGATCAGCCCCCTGGACTTGGGGGCCTCCCCACTCCCCAGAGGGCATCTGGAACCTGAGCTCTGTCCTGGTCTGGATCCCCATCTCCACCCCCAAAAGGGCTCCCTCCAGCCCAGGGCTGTTTTATTACATCAGGATCTTGCAACCCAGAGTTTTTAAGCAAAGAAAGGGAAGGAGCAGGGCTGGGAGGGCCCATGGGAGACTAAACCATGGTGCCACTGAGGCAGGACTAGAGGCCTTGGGTGGGGAGGGCTGTGGCTCTCTGCAATGCCCTTGGGGACGCATGGCTTCCAGGGGACACAGAGTAGTGAAGGGAACACAGAAAGGGGCCTCGCTTGCAGGAGAGAGTGGGAGAGCCCCAGCCATCCCGGTCACCAGTTTCTTCCACTTGGCTGCTTTAGTGGCCGCATGCTGACACCTGGTGGTCACCTCTAGATTTACAGTGGCACCGCCCAAAGGTCTTAGGCACTGACATTCGGGGCACCCTAGGGAGAGGACTTGGGGCGGTGGGGACAAAGCAACCACATTTCTCCCTACCACGGGAGGTGCCCCCTGCAGCGTCGGGGTAAAGGGAGGGAGCTCTGCGCCTTTGCACGGGGACCTGAGGCTCTTGTCTGCCTCCATCCTGGCGTTACAGAGGGGTTAGTGGAGGCCCGAGGGAGCTTCTCCCACTGGGGGCTCCCTCCCCAGGGGATGTGGTAGGGTCGATGCCCAAAGCCAGAAGTTACACCTGGGACTCTTTCCTGAAGTTTCCGTTGCACTCTGAGATGTAGAGGAAACTATTACGTTCGTATTAAAATAGAATCAGATGTGTTACCCTGGCCAGTGTGGCTCAGTGGTTAGAGCGTCGGCCTTCTGGACTGAAGGGTCCCGGGTTCGACTCCTGCCAAGGGCATGTACCTCTGTTGCAGGTTCAACCCTGGACCCCGGTCTGGGGGAGGCAACCCATCGATGTTTCTCTCTCTTTCTCTCTCTTTTCCTCTCCCCCTTCCACTCTCTCTGAAAAGCAATGGAAAAAAATATCCTCAGGTGAGGATTTTTAAAAAATCAGACATGTTACTGAGAGGCAGAATGTTGGGGACCCCCCCCCAGGCAGGCAGAGACCCCAAGGCTGTGAGGGTGCAAGGGCCTAGCCCAGGATGCAGTTTCCCCACGAGGCTTTCAAATCTGGCCTGAGCCTGACACCTTGTGGCCATTTCGGGAATTGCAGCCCCATCCTCAGCACCTGGGTTTCCTGTAAATCAGTGTCCCCCTCAGGACAGGTCACCAAACCCGGGGACCCAGGAGCCACACAGGGACCCGGGTCCTGAGAACCCCACACCATCAGGTAACGCAGGGCTCAGCCGCCTTCGTGTGGGCAACCAACAGGCCAGGTGAGGCCGCCCCGGGCTGAGCTTGGCCTCAAAAGTGACAAGGCCACCCTGGGGACCCTGGAGGCCCTGGGGACCCTGGGGGCCAGCGCTGCAGAGATGACATAGCTGTGCTCAGATGGGGGGTGGGATGGGTCAGAAGAGGCCGAGAGGGTGACCCTGGCTGCGCTGTGGGCCCGGCCCAGCCAGTGCACCCCTGGTTCCGTGTCCTGTGGCCTCACCGGCCCCACGTGCTGGTGCACAGGGGCCTGCAGACCAACACTCGCTGTTCACAGCTCCCGGTACGAAGGTGCATGTGCCCCTAACCGGCTCTCCTGGGCCCTGTGGAGATGCAGCCCCAAGAGTTGGTCACTCAGCCTCAGGCCCTGCTGTCCAGGACAGCGGGGACACCTGCCTGCGGAGGCCCTTCCGTCTCCTGCATCTCCCGCAGGCAAGTTGCCATCAGGAGGCCGGCCAAGGGGGGATCTCTCAACGCCCGGCTCCCTTGGCTGGTGGGATGGGGTTCACTGAGCTGCTCAGCCCCTCCCGGGAGGGTGGCTGGCACAGGAGGAGGCCCTCCTGCCCTGAGCTGGCTCCAGGGGCCTTATCCCCCTTTCCTTCCCACGTCCTGAGCCCCCCGTAACCCAGCCCTGGGCCTCCTCCCCTGGGGAGCTGGTCACTCACCCACGGGCCACACCTGCTCACCCCAGGGGCTGTCACTTTACTGTGGAGTAACCCTCAGCTGCCTCCTGCCCACGTTGCCTGGAGGAAAACTAGGCCCAAGGTGGTGGGCCTGGCAGTCCAGGGCAGACCTCCTGGCCCTGCCCCGTGTCATTCGGGCCCAGGGAGGGGAGTGACCGGCCAGAGATATAGAGCAAGAAGCAGCGGAGCCCGGCCAGGTCTCCTGAGGCTGTAGCCCATCCTCTGCCCTCCCCAGCCTCTCCTACACGCCCGGCCCAGGGACAGTGAGCTCTGCGCAGTGACAGGCCCGGGCAGGAAGCTAGAGACTGCCCGCTTGTCCTGCTGAGGAAGGAGTTAGGTGTGGGGTGCGGGGAACCTGCTAGAACCACAGCCCAGGCCCTGGGAGAGACACCCCCTCCCACGTCCAGCTCGGGACCCTCGCAGCAGCTCTACAGGAGGGTGTCCTTTGATTCCCCTTTGAAGGATTGGGAACCTGAGCGGCAGGGCCAGGAGGTCCGCCCTGGACTGCCAGGCCCACCAGCACCCCCTTAGGCCCTGTGCCAGCGTGGGGTGGGCACCACAGTGGCCTTTTGTGCTGAGCACCTACTGGGAGATGAGGAACCCAAGGACTCGGCCCCTTGCGTCCAGACCTGTCCCTTAGCCGCCTCTTCTGTGTTGGCCGGGCTGACCCAGGCCCAGGCACGGGGAAAGGCCTGGGGGTTGCCCGCTGTCACTGTGGCTCCAGGAGGGGAGCACGGGCTCGACCACAGCCATCCCTGGGCTGGGCATGTACCCTGAACAGTGACAGCCCGACATGGACTCATTCTCAAGGTCCTGTTCCCCTGTGGGAGCCCATGCGCCTCCTCCAGGAAGGCTCCTGGCTTGCCCATCCTGATCCCCTCCGACCTGAGCTCTGATGGGCAGCAGGAGCTGAGGTGGGGCCACGGCCCTCCCCCCTCCTGTTTTCAGCTCTTCCTCCTGCCTGGGGTCCAGCCTTGCTGCCCCCCTTGCCCGCGGCTGGCCAAGAGCAGGAAGTACCCCCAGAGGGCATGGGACGAACCACCTTTCCAGGCCTTGGGGGAAGGAGCCCACCTTCCACCCTCTCCTCACCCCTGCCCTTGAAGCTGCCCTTGGACAGACTGAGTGTGTCAGACCCCAGAAGGGACCCAGGGAGGGCCGGGGAGAGTCATAGAGGAACAGGGGAGGCCAGGGAGGGACAGCAGGGACAGTCAGGGACAGTGACAGCCAGGACAGGCAGAGCCATAGTTTCACCCCAGGGTGCCCAGGTCCATCTCCTCCCTGTAACATTCTTGCCACCCTGTGGACAGACCCGCAGCCCGGAACCCGAGGCCTGGAGAGGGGAAGGCGTTTCCAAGGTGCCCAGAAGCGGGCCGGGGGGCGTGGGGGGCCGGCAGGGTGGCCCTGGGGGCAGCGGGCTGGAAGGGCCCAGCTCTGAAGCGGGGAATCAGCCTGAAGAACAAAGGTTTCGGCCGCAGGGAGAGTGGCCACAAGCTGGTAGGTTGCGGGGCGCCGGCTCTGTTTTCCAAAAACACAGATGGGCTGGGGGGGCGACGCGGCGCTGGAGCGAGGCCGGGAATGTGGGCCTGGTTCTGTTGGCTCAGCAGCTGGGGCACGTGGGCCGGTGCCGGGGGCGGGGGCCGGGGGCTGGCCCTCAGCGCAGCCCCAAGCCCGGCTCCCGGGCAGCCTCGGGCCGTCTGCGGGTGGGCGTGGGGTCCCCGAAGGCAAGGACTGGCTGGAGATGGGGAGTCTGAGGGGAGGTGGGTATGAACGGCAGGCCACCTGGGGCGGAGGGTGAGCTGAGGACCTGAGCGTGTGGGGACCCGGTGCTTGAGCCAGCACGGCCTGACCGGGCTGCAGGGGACCGTGGGGAGGCCCCTGCCCTGTCCCCCCTCCCGAGGACCCCGCCTGGCTGTTCCTGTACTGACGCCAGAAACAATAGTTGGGGAGAGAAGAGGGGCCAGTGCCCCACCACCCGCCTGTCGTCTCTGTGGTTCCTGGACACCCCCCTCCACATTCTTTCTGGAACTGACCTCCGGCCTCTCCACGCTGCGCGGGAGGCAGGCGATGAGGGTGGACGTGGGAAAGAACTGACCCCGATCCAGCTGGACCCTGCCTGGGGCCTTCTGGGCCTGGGGTCCCTGTCCCCAGAGTCCCGGCCTCATGTGAGCCTTCTGGCTGGAGGGGCGAGGTGGCTGCAAGCAGAGCAAAGGCTGCCTGGCTGACAGCGACAACCACCCCCGGCCCCAGCCTCAGTTTCCCCAGGGCCCTGGAGACCCTCAGCCAAGGCTCCCCGGGGCCCGGGCCCCCAGGCCTCCTCCTGCCTCGGTTTGCTCAACCATGAGTTAGGGGTGCCAGAGGAAATCACCCCTAAGGCCTTGTCGGCCTCTGATTCTGGGGCCCTGGGGGGTCAGACTCTCCCTAGGTGCTTTCCCGGGACGTTGGGGACCTGGCGTATTTGTCCCTCCGCTGCCCTGGAACCTGGGCCTGTGAGAGGCTGGGCGAGGGCCTGACTGGTGCTGAGACACTGGACACCCTGTCACCTTCCTAACCCCCCCGAATGCAGGTCCGACAGCCCCTCAGGCACCCCTGGGAGCCCCTGTGGCACAGGCAGCTGGGCAACAGGCCCTGCAGAAAGGAGGGGCCCGGGGAGAGCCCCCCCCAAGGGCAGCTCCGCAAAAGTGGGGCTCTGGCTCCCTCTGCTGGCCACACGTGTGAACGGCCACTCCAGCCCGCTGCCCAGTGCGGGCAGATGCCCACCGACGAAAGCTGCCCAGCCGGGGTCCTGGGCCTGCCTGAGTCCGGGGACAGACTCCCCAGGGTGGGCACACAAGTGTCCCTCTTCACATCTTAGCTGCACACAGGTGCCCGCGGAGCTCAGCCTGGGCTCAGCCGGGGGCTTTCTCCAGCAGCTCAGGCCCTGGTTCCTGGACCCACTTCCTCCCCCCAGGCAGACCCCACTGGGCACTGGGCACTCAAGGGCAGGGGGCCCATCTTGGCACCCCTATGCCCCTCTCTCGTGCCCTTCAGGGGCTGTCGGGCTTGGAGAACTGCGAGGATGGTAAATATTTACTGCCAACAGAAGGCAAACACTGCCCCACGGCCAGGTGGAGGTGCCAGTTCATTGTGCCAGGAGTGGCACAATCCAGGGAGCCAGCCTGGAGGCAGCCACCTGGCAGAATGTCCTTAGTGTGTGGGCACCAGAGGGACAGACATTCTGGCCCTGGCTTCAGCCCCCACTAGGAACTTGGGTGCAGCAGTGCTCGCCCCATGTGGCCCGTGGGATGGTGGCACACGGAACAGATGTGAGCAGAGTGAGTGGGGCGTGTGGGGGGGCTGCAACTCCATGACTCTCTTGGGAGACCTGGGACTCGGGGGCCCAGCAGGGTCAGGGGGCCTTTGGGACCAGCTGCTCACCCACCCCCCGCGCCAGGGTGACATGCGGTGCTGGACACTGTCGATCCCACTGCCAGCCCCACGGGCAAGTGGAGCTGAGTCAAAGGGCAGGCAGAGCCCGAGGACGTGGGAGGACAGGCCTCCGATTCCCAGAAGGGGAGGAGACCAGGCCTGGATGGATAGCAGGGCCCAGGCCTGTGGGCCTGGCTCCCATGGGGCAGCCTGGGGACCCCAGGAAGTGGGGCACCTGGGGTTCAGAGCCCAGGGTCTGATCTCACCTCCGCCTTCAGGACCACGTCTGTGCCAGGAACACGGGGAGACCCCCACCCCACCTTTCCTCGGACAGGGATGGGGGCCTAAGGACTGGGGCCAGAGGCTCCGGCGGAGGGTCTTGGGTCTCAGGAGGGGGAGGGAGGCAGGGCCCAGTCTAAGCGGGGCCTCGAGGACCATGTCACAGCACCACTGAGATTCCTGGGCAGCCTTCCCCATCCGAGGGCGTGACCCCTCTCCAGAGGCCCTGGGGGGCAGTCAAGTCACACCAGCACGACCCAGACCCATCCCGCTCTGAGTCCTGCCCGTCGGGGTAGCCCGTGCGCCCCAGACCCAAAGGGCCCCTGTTCCCCCTGCTCAGGGTCTGCTGGCACCCGAGGGGGAGGGAAGCCCCTGCTCCTCCCCAGGGTCCCTGGTCAGCAGGACCAGCCCCGGCGGCCCCTTCCCACCCCAGCTGGGCCCGGCCGGGCCTGCCAGCGCTCACGTACCTCAACTCCCACGGGACACCCCTGCCTCTCCCAGAGCTACTGGGGACACCTGGGTGCTCCCACGAGCAGCCCTTGCTGACCCCACCTCTCCTCTTCCGGTCCAGTGTCCACTGTCCACCCATCTGCTTAGCCCTGGCCCCCACTCCAGGGGCGGGGCTAGCTTGGGGCCTGTGACATCCCCTTTGAGGGCACCTATGTGGTCCCGGGGAGGGAGTGACCTGGGAGGGAGCCTGGGGGCTGCAGGAAGGGCTGCAGGGAGGGCAGGCGACTGGGCCTCAGCAGGAGGGTCTGCTCAGGCCCAAGGTGGCCTCTGAGTGGTCTGCAGCCCACGGGGCCGGGCCCAGGCCCGGGCGGAGCCTCCAGGGAAGGTGCAGATTGGTTTGGCTGGGTGGCTGGCAGGCTATCCAGGCCTCTGTGCGGTCAGGTGACCCACTGACCTCCCATCCATGGCCAGCTGGGCAGCTCTCTGGCTTGCAAGCTGGTGGCCTAAGTGAGTGCCCAGTGGGGCCACCCTGGGCTGCAGTGGGTGCTGAGGAGGAGGGAGGGTGATGGGGCCCTTGACGATTTAGACCTCGAGTGACCTTGTCTTCAGGCCCTGGTGGCACTTCTGGGGTGACCACCAGTGTGGGGCAGAGGAATGTGGCTGGATGGTGGGAGGAGAGGCCCAGGGGCAGTGGGAGTCCCAGCCCCAAACCCGGGCCCTGTGGGCTGCAGTTTGGGGGGACACAGCCAGGATGCCCCAAGTACTGGGTCCCAGGCCCCCACCCAGTGCCTGCGGCAGTCCCAGCTCATCCCCTGGTTCAGGGGTGCTGCCTGGCCCCTCCCGAGTTCCCCAGGGCCCTAGGGTGTTCCTCTGGCCAGATCTGGGCTGGGGCCACTGGGGGTCACTGCGAAAGGCCCAGTGTGGGCAGCCTCTCGTGCCCTTCTCTGTCCCCTGCCCCTGTAACAACCCACAGCCCAGCTTCTTCCCTCCCAGGGGCCCCCATCAGAAATAGCCCTAAAAGCGGGCCTCTGGGGCCATGTGGGAGAAATCTCTGGAGCTGCCCCATTCTGTTCCCTCGAAAAGCTCCCAGGGGTGCTGAGAGCTCAGGGCGTCCGAGCTGAGGGTGTCAGCTCCCACCCAGCCCCCAGCCCCAGCCTCCCAGAGACCCCACAACCCTTCCCTGGCCCGTCCTGAAGCAGTCGGGGCCAGAAGTCCTCCCAGTGACCGAGGGCAGGGGACGGTGGGCAGCCGACGGGAGCTGGCCACCTGGGGGGACCCTGCCTCAGGCTCCGGGCACCCCGTAAGCATGGGAGAAGTTGGGGGGCCAGTGCAGAGAGACGAGGAGGGGACTCGGGGAGAAGGCCCCCGAGCAGCCGTGGCCGAGGCGGGGGCCCCGTGTGTGCCCTGAGCACCCCTGCCCGCCAGCCCACCCGAGTCACACAGACGACAGGACCAAGGCTGGCTGAGGGCTTTATTGGGGGGCTGGGGTGCGGGCCGGGCTGCTAGTTGCAGTAGTTCTCCAGCTGGTAGAGGGAGCAGATGCTCGTGCAACACTGGTCCACGATGCCGCGCTTCTGCAGGGGCCCCTCCAGCGCCAGGGCCTGCAGGCTGCCCGCGCCCGGGCCCCCGCCCAGCTCCACCTCCCCCGCTGCCACAGAGCAGGGGTGGGGAGAGGGGACCACGGTCAGGGCAGACAGGGGACCCCGCCCAGCCCCCACGCCCGGCTCAGCCCCGGGAGAGCGGGTGCCGGCCACCCGCGTGGTCCCTGTGCCCCGCCGTCAGCCCCCAGGGCAGGGCCACTGCGAGAACCCAAACAAGTGTCCCTGGCACCTGGCGCCGGCCTGTCCCCCACTCCCAGTTCCATGCCGCCCGCCTCAGGCCCCGGGCCCACAGGCACCCCCGTTGCCCCCATGTCTCCCTGACTTCCTGGGTGACATTCCCCCCAGAAGCTGCTGCCAGCAGAGGCAGAGGGGGGTGGGGGGGACGGAGGCAGGGGAGGGGACAAGCCCACCCTCGGGTGTCGTCCGGCCAATACTGACCAGGGAGCTGGTCACTTTTAAGATGTGGCCAAGGGAAGTGTCCCTGGCGCCTGGCACCGGCCTGTCCCAGGAAGGTCACTTCTTTTTAAGCTCCCACCTGACCTCCTGGATGCCAGCCTGAGGCGGGGTCGGGGGTCGGGGGTCGGGGGGGGGGGCGCAGCTCACCCTGGGGGTCCGGCACCTCCCGGCGGGCCTTGGGCGTGTAGAAGAAGCCGCGTTCCCCGCACACCAGGTACAGCGCCTCCACCAGGTGGGAGCCGCACAGGTGCTGGTTCACGAAGGTCTGGGCAGGGGCGGGCGCCCAGGCGGCCAGCAGGGCCAGCAGGGGCAGGAGGCGCGTCCACAGGGCCATGGCGGGGCGTCGGCGGCCTGGGGACGGGCAGGGCTGATGCCGGTGCGGGCCAGGCCCCCGGGGACGCTCACCCGGCCTCACCCTCCGACGCGCTGAGGGAAGGCCCGAGTCCTAGAGACCCGGGGGCCCCGGGCCCGGCGGAGCCTCACCCCGGCCGAGGTCCCCTCACTGACCTGCTTGCTGACGGTCGGTGCGAATGCGGCCGGTCCGGAGGGCTGGGGGCTGCTGGGGCCGCTGGGCGGCCTTTTTTATAGCCCCCCGGCCTTCCTGGCTCATTAGCGCCCCGGGGGTGGCAGATGGCCCCGAGGCTGAGGCTGCAGTTTCTGGCTCATTTGCCCCGTGCTGGGTCCACGGAACCTGCCTGTGGTCGTCAGCACCTCTCGGGCCGAGGGGTCATTAGGATCTTAACGAGCGGCCTGATGGCCTGGCTGTGCCCACTCAGCTGCGGCAAATGCCCCCCAGGAGCAGAGCTTTGGTTTCCACATTTGTCCCGGGAGCTGGGGTGGCAGGAGGGGCTCTTCCCGCCCCAGCCCTAGAGCTCTGCCCGCATCTCCCGTCTGCCCTCAAGGCCTCATGGGTGGTCTGGGCCGAAGGGGAGGGACAGCGAGGGACATCTCCTCTCTGCTTTCGGTCCCATCCCCACCCGGCCCCAGTACAGCAGCTCCCCTGAGACCCCAGCTCCCCAGGGTGCTGCAGGGAGGGCTGGGCTTGGGGACCAGCAGCTGCAAGGCCCTCAGGTGACCCTGTTTCTCAACCTCAACGTGGGGACAGCAGCTCCGCTTCTGTGTTCTGGCCCCGGGACTCGTAGATGTGGCCCATCCACGTCCCACCCACCTGCCCTCTCGGCCCATCTTTCTGTGCTGACCCCTTTGAGGCCTGGCCCCCAAAACTCCAACATCCCCTCAACAGTCACATGGGCGGAGCCCCTGTGGTGCCCCAGCCCCCTCAACAGGCTTGGGGGAGGCCTGGACCCCCACCCTGCCCCCTGCTGCCTCTAAGCCTCTCTTGGTACCAGGGTCTTGGGGCCCTTCACCGCCGAGTCACCCGGAATTCAGTCCTTTACGTGAACCTTGGAGACCACCCGCCCACCGGCCCAGCTGTGAGCCCTGCCCCTGGCACCCAGCCCCAGGTGGGGCTCCCGTGGGCCTGTCTCCAGGCTGCCACAGAGACGGGCCGCTCAGCCAGGACCCCTCAGCCCTCTGGAGCTCTGGGTGAGCAGGAGGCGCAGGCCGGGGGAGGCTCGTGCTGGCCCGGGCTGCCCAGGAGGCCTCCCCGGAAGAGGCAGGAGAGACCTCTGAGCAAGGCTGGGAGGGAGTGGCCGGGCCGTGGGCGCACGGACCGGACACCAGGCGGGCACGGGCTTCTTTCTTTTATTAAGATTGTAAAGGGGCAGCACAGCGCGGCGGGTACACAGCGTGGCGGGCAGTGTGTCCAGACAAGGACACCGCAGGCAGAGCTGAGAAGCACAGGGGGGCTGGTGAGGTGCCCCGGGCAGGGAGGGTCTCCGGCGAGCTCGCGTGGGCAGGGCCCGGGAGGCCGGGGAAGGGCCGGGGACTCAGAGGCCAGCCTCCCAGGGCCCCCGGGGTCGTGCGCCCCGCACCTAGCTGATGGCACTGAGTGCGTGGGCGAGGGCATGCATCTCGTCCTGGATGCCCTCCAGGGAGCGCCCGATGGCGCGGGGACTGTCCAGCACGTCGATGGCCTGAGTGTATGGGTCAAACTTCACGGAGAAGGGACGCTGGATGCGGGAGGCGTAGCTCCTGGGGACAGGGTGGCATGGACCCTCAGTCACCCGGCGGGGACTCGGGGGCCTTGGGGGGGCAGGGGGGAGCTGGGGCAGCTTGGGGCAGGGTCTGTGGCCTCCAGGACACCCCATCCCTCCCTGCCCAGTTCAGCCGGTCCTCCAGGAAGCCTTCCCAGATCGTGCGCCCTGGCGAGTCCCAGTTATGTCTCTGTCCTTCAGGGCGGGTGTGGGATCCAGGCCTCCCCTTCTCCCCACTCTGGGGACACAGCCCCTAGGCCTCAGTTTCTCCTGTGACAACAGGAGCCCGGTCCTTGCCCAGGATAAAGAGGTGGGGTGTGCCCGGCTCGGCCTGACTCCCACTGCAGCCCAGGCCCCTGCCGTGGGAACTCCTCCCTCCCTCTAGGCCCCCCAGGCTCCCCCTCCCCCGTCTCCATCCCACCTTGTGGCCCCAACTACTCAGAGGGAGGAGCTGGGAGGGACCCCCACACACATCCTTCTAACAAAGGTCAGACTCTGCCTTTGAGAAGCCCGGCCTTGACTTGACCTTGACCTGGCGGCCAGCCTCAGGTCTCCCCCTCCCCGGACCTTCGGGGGTGCTGCCGTGGGAGAGGTGTTGTAACTGAGGTGGCCAGTTTTCTCCTCTGTGAAATGGGTTCACAGGCCCAGCCTGCCCACAGGCTCACCCAGTTTGGGGGCCAACGGGGGTGGTCTTGGCCCTGGGAGCCGGCCCACCTGAGCTTGTCCTTGGCGTCGCTGAAACTCTCAGACACAAAGTAGACGGACTGGTACGTCTGGTCCTGGTACGGCTGCAGGGCCGCCGCCTCGGGGTCGAAGGCCCGGATCTCGGGCTCCTCGGACAGTGAGTGCTGGAGGGAGGCCTCGGTCACAGGGCCAGCATCCCAGGGCCCCTCGGAGTAACCGGGTGAACTCCCCCTCCTCTTCCCTGGGTCCTCCCAAGGCAGGATGGGCAGAGAGCTTTCTCAGCTTTCTGGGGAGGCTGCCTTCCCCGCTGGCACCCCGACTCCCACCCTGCCCCCTTGGGGGCTCCTGTGGAGAGGGTCTCACCAGGAGCTCCCCGTAGGAGGACAGTAGCCCAGCACCGTAGGCCTTCACCTCCCCGTTCTGTTTGCAAAGCCCGAACTCCACGGTGAACCAGTACAGCTGCGGGGACAGCGCCCGTCGGCGGGGACAGTGGCTGCCCCACTGCCCCCCCCCGGGCCACCGCCCACCCAGGCAGACCAGGGTGATCCCAGCGTGAGGGTGACCCTCCCTGGACAGAAGCAGAGACCTCCACCCAGACGGAGGGGCCCGTCTTCGCCCAGGGGTCCTGAGCCCACCCACAGGCCCTGCAGGGGACGGAACCCACTGTGGACAGCTTCTCAATCTCCTCGTCTGAGGCTCCCAAGGACGCCAGGCCGATGTCCTGCGGAGGGAGGAAGAGGCTGACGGGGGAGGGCTCCCCACTATTGTGTGGGCGCCTGCACGAGGTGAGGGCCCTGGGGGCATCTGCGACCCACAGGGGGCCCTGGGCTCTCATCAAGGGCTCAGGGCAGCTCCTGCTGTTCCCGGGGCAGCCAGGAGGGGGCAGCGCAGGCCACGGGAGTCCTCCCCAGCGGGTCCCCTGGCTCCCCGGCCCAGGCTGACTTCCCGAAAGGGTGCTTCATGGCTTCTACAAGGTGCTCCTCCTGGGACAGGCCTGAGCGCCCCCCATGTCGGGGTGACTCATTGTCCCTGACGTCTCTTGGGCCCTACTGGGCACAGTCCAGCCACGGAGGGGCTCAAGCACGGTGCTGGGGTGCAGGGTGGCTCAGGCCCCCCCCCAGCCCCAGGCCTGGTCCCGCAGCCCCAGCTGACCCCAACTCATAGCTTGAGGCCTCAAGGACACACCTGGGAGAACTGGGCAAAGGTGCGATCCGCCAGCATGGGCACGTGCCCCAGCAGCTCGTGGCAGCAGTCCCTGTGCCAGGGGCGGGGAGAGAGGGGTGGTGGGGCTGGGGACCAGGGCCTGCCGCCCCCCTCCCCTCCCCCATGGGGACAGCAGGCCCGGCTGGGGACCCTCCAGGTGCACTCACGGCTCCGGGGAGTGCATGGGCGAGGAGGCGTGCCGGATGTACTGGGTGCACTGGAACACGCGGAAGGCCAGGCTGGCCAGGAAGTCCCGGGCGGACAGCAGGCCGGCCACGGGCCGCAGCTGGAAGCCCGTCTGCTCTGCAGGGCCACGGGGTGGTCAGAGGCCCGGGGGGAGGCTGGGGCCAAGGCGCGGGCGGTCCCCGGGCCCTCCCGCCCAGGGGCCCAGGGCCCGGGGGCTGCACCCTTCAGGAAGCGGGAGACGTCCTCCAGCTGGGGGATGTTGTCCTCCCGGTACCCGCAGAAGCGCTCCAGCAGCTCAAATGCCGCCAGGTGCTCGCGGCAGGCGTGCGTGGCGTACAGGCCCTTGAGCGTGGTGAACACCTCCTTCCTGCAGGCGGGCAGGGGACTCAGGCCTGTCCAT
Source organism: Miniopterus natalensis (assembly GCF_054644295.1). Lineage (NCBI taxonomy): Eukaryota > Metazoa > Chordata > Mammalia > Chiroptera > Miniopteridae > Miniopterus > Miniopterus natalensis. Next base: position 76,971,581 of record NC_142091.1, on the reverse strand, counting down.
GCCCCGGTCCCCACATAGGGCGGCCCCGCTGGCCTCTCCTGAAACCCTTGGCCACAGGGAGGGGCCTTCACCCGAAGTTTGGGGGATTCCAGGGGACGGGGTGGGGGTGGGCAGCCCTTGGCTCCCTGGACAACCCACCCAGGCCACCTCTCCTTCCAGGCCAGCATCTGGAGCCTCAGGAAGTCCCCCCCACTGGCCTTAGTCTGTGGTGCTGGAGGCTGCTGCCCTCGAACTTGGGGCTCTAGAAGTCACCCCCGGGCCCTCCCTGTCCCTACCCCAGCCCGCCGTGACGGGTCTTACCAGGTGGCAATCTCCTCGGCCGTGTACTCCACACGGGGAATCGGGTCACCACTGTGGAGGGATCGGCAGTCAGGCAGGGCCCCCTTGGGGACAGTGTGTGGGGGGTGGACAGGAAGGACTCGGGCTGAATGCCCAGCCGGCTGTGCGGCCTCCACAAGTTGCTTGACTGCTCTGTGACTCGGTTTGCTTGGTTGGGACTTGGAGACACGTGGTGACCACAGGGACAGTGGAGGTGGTGGTGCTGGTGACAGAGCCGTCCCTCCCCCGGGCCCCGGCAGGTCTCGGGCGAGGCTGTGGGCCAGGGCCTGGTCCCAGGGACTGAGGCCCCGGGGGGCGGGGGGAGGGGGCGTCCTTACTGCTTGTACTGGAAGGCTATCTCGGCGATCAGCTTCCTGCGCTGGCGGTACACCTGGTCGGAGAAGCCCTGGCGGCAGAGCGGGCACCTCAGGGGGCTCCCCTGCCACGCCCCTGCCCCCACCCCCCAGCCCGGCTGTGACCTGTGCCTGGGGGCTGCACCTGCTGGAGCCGGACACCCCTCCCGGGTCAGCCCGGGTCACGCCCACCGCAGCACACGGGACACGGTCGGGGCCGGCAGGCCTGGAGAGCCGCCCACTCACCGGGTGATCCAAGTCCAGGTCAGGATCAAACTTGGTGACCAGGTGGTGACACTTGTCCAGCTCAGAAACCTTCCTTGGGAACCACAAGGCTTCCCCGAGGACGGAAGGAAGGGGGACCCGTGAGCATCAGGCTGTGGCCGGGCGCGGCCCACCCTGGACGCAGCCTTCCCTGGACAGCCTGGGGGCCGGGGGCCCGGGACTGGGACAGCCGGAGACGCCCCAGGCCTGGGCACAGGTGGGAAACAGGAGGGCCGACGACCGGAGGCCGCAAGGAAGGGAGAGCCCCAGCCGCGCCACCTGGCCACGTCAGGGTTCCCCTCGGGGGCCTCTGCACCCCCGAGTTTCGGGGTCACGTGGTTGCTCTCGGGACAGAGGAGCTGCCCCACCTTTGTTGTCCCCGGGGCCACGCACGTCCTCCGCCACCCGGCGCACGGAGCTCAGCAGGTTGGGCAGGTCGGCGCTGGGCACCTCGCAGCGCACAAAGTACTCCAGGTGGGGACCCCCCGCCCGGGGCCGCTGCGCAGGACGGGTCTCCAGGTGAAGGATTTGGGCTTCGAATGTCTTAAGGAGCAAGAGCGGGGGAGCGGGAGGGAGAGATGGAGAGAGACAGGGAGGGGCAAAGAAACAGGCTCCCGGGGCCCGCTCGCCCTGCCCCGGACACACAGACCCTTCGGCCTGGGGGGGCTGTGGCTAGGAAACGGGGTTTTGTCTCATTTGTCACAGCCGTCCCCTTGACCGGTTTTCTGGGTGGTGCCAGCTGTGTCCCTCGGCCACCCCCAGGCAGCCCGACTTCCCCACCGCTGCTCAGAAGGTCCCTCCATCCTGGTGGCCTCCTCTGAGCCCACAAGCCCCACCCAGAGCTGGAGGTGGGAGGTCAGGAAGCTCAGACCCCCTCGAAGCCACACTGAGCCCCAGGGGCTGGCAGGAAGGGTCCGTCAGCTTCGTCACCCAGCAACGAGGGTGCTGGGTCTCCAGGGCCCTCCGGCCATGCAGCCGTCGTCACAGGCTCCGGAGAGCAGTCTGGCCTTAATGTCATTTGGGCGCCTGTGCCGGAGGCCAGTCTCCCACCCACCCGGCCTGGTGTGGCCTGAGTGGCCCATGCAGACAGCTGCCACATTAGCCATCAGGGACCCCGACCCCCCCACCTGCCCTGCTGGGAGCCATGCCCACTCCTCCGTGTGTGCAGGGTGGTGGGTGTGGGGCATGGATGGGTCCACGGGGCTTGGTGGCCTCATAGGGTTCCCGAGAACCTGGGGCTGTGATAGGGGCTGTGCCCCCCCAAAGTCCTAGCTCCCTCTCCTCTGCGGCCCTCAGTGGCCTGAGTCCCGCTCACACCGGCCCCCAGGTGCCCACCATGGGCCCACTGCCACCTTCACCTCAAACGCCTTCAGGGTGCGGGAGAGGGGAGCGGGCTTGCCCCCCCGCAGGGTGAAGAGCAGGTCCAGCCGGGCCTTCCCGTCCCGCTCCACGCAGGCCCCGGCCCCCAGGGGCTCTCCTGGCTCCGCGGCGGCGGCCGCGGCCTCTGCCTTCTCCCGCTCCTTGCGCGCGTCCTCGATGAGACTCTGCCTCCGGCCGATGAAGCGCGGGGACTGTGGGGACAGGGCAGCCCAGCTCTCCCGCGCCCTGGGGCCCTGACTCACCAGCCCAGCCGCATCGGTGAGCACCTACTGTGTACACCGGAGGGACCGGCTGGCCGGGCACAGCCTCAGCCCCGGCCTCCTGGCGCCGAGGGGGTGGGGAGGCACCCACGGCTCCGAGATGCTGTGGCCTGTCCCCAGGCCTGTCCCTAACTGGATTAGGTGGCAGGAAGGAGTGACTCAGGAGCCTCAGCTGCTGCCCCTCGGCCCCAAGGTGGACAGCGGCCAGAGCCCGGGGTGGGGGGCAGCGAGCCTGGCCTCTGCAGAGCAGGGAGCCGCCCCCACCTGGCCCAGGTGCCCTCGATCCGGCCTCTCGTAGGAGTGACCTCTCCTCATGGTCCCTCCCAGCCCCTCCGCACAGCACAGGGACACCTGGCCACACTCCCCCTGCATCTGGACACCGGTGCTCCTGTCCACAGCCTGTCCCGGAGACTGTCAGCCCCTCGGGTCAGCGAGTCTGATGCCTCCCCGACCCCCTGCACAGAGCTCCCAGGCCTGGACGAAGGAGGAGTTGGGGGGGGGGGGGGCGTGTTGTATTCCCTGGAGCTGAAGTTCCAAGAAGGTTCTGGTGCCCTTGGGTCTGGAGCATGGGAGGTGTGTGCATGGATCCCCTCTCTGGGTCCCCACTTGACCTTGGGGTGTGGACAGAGCCAGGGCCCTGGGCCTCCACGGACCCCCCGAGGAGGTGCCTGCTCATTAAACCTCTGGAACCCAAACCATGTGGTGGTTCAAGGTCTAAAACAAAAACCCACTTTAAATGTTCAGGGAGCCGGTCATTCTGGGGCACCCTGGGGACAAACTGAAGACCCCTCTCCCAGGCCCAGGAGCCCCCCCACAGAGGGGCCGGCTGAGCGGGGCTGCCCAGCACAACCCTCTTGAATTCGGGGCTCCCAGGTGGCAATGGCTTGGGGACCGTCCTGGGAGGTCGGGACGCCCAGGGCTGCTAAGCAGGGGCTGTGGGACACCAAGGGCGCTCATTTTCGCTGGGACGTGGGTGCATGGGGGTGGATGGGTGATGATGAAGGGATTTGCCCCAGAACCCAGGACACCCTTCGGCTCAGGCCGCCATCCCCTAGGGGCCTGCACCCCCCACTGTGAGCTGTGCCGGGGCCTGGGACACCCTCACACACAAGCTGGGTCCCGACGACCCACCCACACAGACTCAGAGACCCAGACCCAGGGGGTGCCCACCCAGCCCGGGCAGGGGACGTGCTTGTGGCCCGGTCTCCCCGTCAGGCCTGGGTCCGAGTCGTCCGTGTAGACCCTGAGCCTGGGGACGCCTGGGCTTCTGGTCCACTTTGGCCAGTGGGCGCCCGCTGCCCTCTTACCATGATGGCCTCGGCCTGCTTGGCGTCCAGCTCCGAGACGGCCCTGCGGAAGCCCTTGGAGGGCGGCGTGGAGGCCCTGGGGGTGGGCATGGCACCGGCGAAGCTCAGGGTTCAGGGCTCTCTCCACAGCCCGCGGCCCGGCAGCCTCTTATAGGCTGAGCTGACGTCAGAGTCCCCCTGGGTCCCCCACCTCCCACCGCCTTCCCATCCCTCTCCCGCCTGCTGCCGCCCGAGGGAGGCGGGGTGGGCTCGGAGCAGGGAGCCGGCTCTGTCCCATTAAATCTAATTGCCTCCACTGTCACCCGCGGCCTAGCGCGCCTGAGTCACCTCGGCTCCGGGGGGCCTGCTCTGCGGGCCAGGGGCAGCTGGAGTCCCCCGGCCCACAGGTGGGTGACTGGCGGGGATGCGGGGAGGCTCCCCACGGCCGTCTGCTGTGCAGAACCTGCACCTTGGGGCAGGTGCGGGAAACCAGGAGGAGAGACTGGGCTCCTACCCCGGGTGTCGGAGGCGATCTGCTTTTCTAGATGATTCTTCCCTTCACCAGTCTCCCAACAGGGTCCCACCATGTGTTTCCACCAGGAGCCGTCCGCAGAAGTGCTCTTGGCCCCCCCCAGCCCCCTGCGCCTGATCCCAGGCATCCGGAAGGACCCGAACTGTTCCAGAAGGACCCATCCCTCCAGCATGGAGGGGGCGGGGGGCGGGGACCCGGAAATCTCTCCTGATTGTGGTTCTGTGGGACCGGCTCCCCTGGGCTGCAGCCCCTCCTCGGGCCCCCCTCCAGCACCCGGATTCCCCGAGGCCCTCTGATCGCTCCTTGGGGGAACTTGCCCATCCCTGAGCCCCGAGGGTCCTGGATCCCCGCACCCCTCTTCCTCACTGAAGCTCCCCCGGGCCTCAGCCCCCACTTCAGCCGGCCCCTGGGATGAGGGGGCTTCTGGAGGCCTGAGGACAACGGGCCCAGAGTCCCCCTGGGTTCCAGACACCACATTTGTGGATGTTCTGGTGGTGGGACCCCAGCATCTCTAGGCCCTTCAGGGAAAGGTTTCCTCCCTCGAAAAAGGACACTCGAGGAAGGGACCCTGGGCATGGCGGGGTCAGCAGGGAGGGTGTGGACGGTGTACCTGGAGGCCCACTGACCAGCCGCTTTGCTCCCTTCCAGAGAGGGAGTGGGCCTGATGTGCAGCCACTGGAGATGGGCTTTCTGCGTCCGGCAGCCCAGGGGGACATACTGGACACAGCAAGAGCCAGAAGGCCTGTTCTCCATCCCCACCTCCCACAGGTCCGCCCCTGGCTGGTCTCCATGTGACCTCAGACCACCTCCCCGGCACCTCTCAGAACCTCAGGAACCACCATCCACAATTCATCACAGCTCCTCCCCTCCTGGACCTTCCCCAAAAGTGTTCTGATCACATAATTCCCTTGCTCCACAACCCCCCATGGCTCCCCATTGCCCTCTGGAAGCAGCCTCCCCTCACCTACTCCTGCTGGTCTTCTTGCCCTTCCTCCTCCAGGAGGGTTTGGTCTCCATGATACCCAGTTTGAAATACCATCCCTTACCCCCTTTTTCTCCCGGCGAGCTCCTACCCATCCCACAAAACTCAGCTCAGCTGCCGCTCACTCTGCACTGCCCTCTTTCTTGCACCTGGTGTTAACCTCCCCAGCCTCTGCGCTCCCCTGGCTTTCCCTCCTCTGCAAACTTCCCGAGGGCAGGGACCCCACCTGCGTGGCTCACAGCTGCCTCCCAGTGCCTGGGGCAGGCCGGGGCCTGTCACATCTCCTGGACTCTGGGCAACTTGAGAACAGTTTCCAGTGGCGTCTGCCTCCCGGCCCTGGTCCAGAGGAGGTCTGCCACGGGGAGGTGTGCCCGAGGGCACTGCCGGGATCTGCCCAGACTCCAGCGCTGACAGCGGGGGCTGGGCTCCCCCGAGTGAGCTGACAGGGTGGTCTGAAGGCTCCCGCTGCCCCATATCCGTAGCTGCCCAGCTTCCACGCCTGGCCTCTGATCTGGCCTCCAGGCCTCCAGCAGCTCGGGCCCCGCCCTGGGCCTTCATCTGCCCCCTCCAGGAGGGCTGCTGGGGACCCTTAGTGATGTGGGTCCAGCCCCATCTGTTTGCTCAGAGGGGGTGCAGGGCCGGGGGCGGACCGATCTGCTAAATACCACATGGGGGGAGGCCTCTGCTGGTGTGGACATAACCTTTTGGCAAATGTCTCCTGCGACACAAATTCTGTTTCTAATTCCTTTCCTACCTGAGCCGGCTTGGAGCTGGGTGGGAGCTAAGCTTTTCCAGTTCTCCCCTGGGGCCAGGCGACCCCAACTATGTCCCAGGCCCGTGCTGAGGACCAGAGCTGGTGGACACCCTTTGAGGGGACACTGTCCCCCTGTCTGTAGGCTCATCCATCTGTGTTTCCCCCGTGCATCCAGGGAAGCCTTCCCCACACTCCAAGGCTGGCGCACTCAGAAGCGGCCCCTGGTCCTCTGGCTGTGCCCAGGTGTGTTGCGCCCTCCACCCCAGGTGGTGAAGGCACCCACCTGCCTCCTCGCCTGGTTCCCCCTTATCATCTCCCTCTTCCCACCCCCAGGCCCCCCTCCATCCTAGGCACCCTGAGAGGTGAACTGCAGCGTCTGCCTTTACCGGCGTGGCATTATGGACCCATTCTACAGCTGGGAAGACTGAGGTGAGTGATCTCTCTCTGGGTCCTGCAGCCAGTGTTCCCGGGCTCCTGAAATTGCCTTTTCAAGGGCCTAGTGATGTCTGTGCGCAGGGCCTGTGGGTGGCTTAACAGGTTGATGCTGCTAGTACCCCTGGGCGAACGGACGCCCCGAAAAGGAGGGCTGGGCTGGAAGGGCCTCTGCAGGAAGGGGGAGGAGAGGGGCAGGATTGAGCGGAGGGAGAAGAGTGGGCTTTGGGGGTGAACTGAGAGGAGGGGCCGGCATGGGGGTGAGATGATGAAGGACGTGGCCATGGCCAGGGCTCCGACCACCCTGTCTCCCCACCAGCTCAGCCCTTGCCTCCCTGTGTACCCCCTCCCCTCACAGCCTCGATGAATGATCACAGCTCCGGCTGCAATCAGGAGGCCTTGAGCTCCACAGCGTCTTTCAGCAGCGAGGGCCTCGGGGACATAATAGCTGTAATGACAGTGAGCCCTCCCCCCAGCATGGGCATGGGGCACCTGGTGTTGACATGGGGAGCCTGGCCTGGGCATGGGGTGCCTGGTGTGGGCGGGGCAGGGCCAGCAGCATTCAGCCCCTGCTTTGGGGTCTCAGGGCTGCTTCCCAGGCCTCGGGGCTGCTCCCCCAGCTGCAGACCCAGCCCCTCGTCTCCTCCCATAACCCAGACCCCCAGGGAGGGGCCCAGAGATAGCTGCAGAGGAGAGAGGAGGGGGCACAGACCCAGGGCCCTCATCCTGTGGCTCTGCAGGACCCCACCACCAAAAATCATGTGGGAACAGTCAGGGAAGGGGGCTCCCCAGTGATCTGGGGTCAAAGGTCCCTTCCAGGGTGTGAGGTGGGGAGGCCTTTGTGTCCTGGGAAGACACACACACACAGAGCCCAGCTGGCCAGGTCCACCCCACGCTGAGCCCGGAGCCTGGGACCTGTGTCCCGCTCACAGGGAGACGGACCTGCCCGGACACGGACACACTCAGCTCTCAGGACAGGGCACTCAGGATGTCACGCTCCCCTGGGCTGTCCCTGGTCCCTGCGGTTCCTGGGTGCAGCAGGGACTGTGAGGCCTGCCCCCACCCCCTCCTGGGGCAGCTACATAGACCCCCGCAGAGAGCACACACCCACCCACGGGTGGGGGGTTATCAGGGCCGGAGTCCTCGCCTGGGCCCCCACCTCCAGCTTCGCCCCGCCCGGGCGCCCCAGCGTTTGGGGGGTGGAGAAGGAATCGCCCACCTTCCTCCAGCTCTAACAGGGCTGAAGATTCCCGGATACGCGGCTGTCAGAGCTGAAATGTCAGAGCAATTAGCCCGAGGAGGCCGCCCGATGGAGGCGGCGGCAGGCGAGACCTGCGCAGGGGGGGATATCGACAGGCCGGGCCTGGGCGGCCTCGGTCGATGGGGAGCGTTTAGCGGTAATTGGGCGGTCGGAAGCCAGCGGGGCAGCAGAGTGAGCGCGGAGCGGGTCATGTCCCCTGTCCCTCGGGGGGGCGCCCACCTGGCCCTCCCACGGGCCTCCCTGCCCCCTTTGCCTGACGAATCCTGCCAGGCCCTCAGGCTCCGTGGCTGCCCCTTCCTCCAGGAAGACCTCCCTTTTGCGTCCTCAGCAGGCGCGCGGGCACCAAGCTCTTAGGGGCGGGGCCTGCCTTTGGCGGGAGGCTGCTCTCCTGGCTCTGGCTGGAGACCCACCATTGGTGGCAGGAAAGGAGGTCCTGGCTTAGCCCTTGGGTCTGGACTGTTTTTCCATCCACGCAGTGGGAGACAAGGCTCTCAGCGCCAGGGGTTGGCTGCTCAGGCCTCCGGAGAAGCTCCCGCACCTCCCCGTTGGTCCCCATCCTGGGTCCTTTCAGGGGTGTGCCCAGCACTTGGCGAGGGGCAGCCCTCCCGGGGCTCTGCTGGGCCAAGGTGGGACGGAGGGCAGGGCCAGGCAGCAGGGCCCGCCCTGCTCTGTGGTCCAGAGGGTGGGAGCGTGTTTGGGGTTCAAAAGGGCCAAGGGGACTGGGTCAGGCTGTGCCTTCCAGGTGAGGGAAACCGGGTGGCCAGAGGGCCCTGTGGGACCAGACAGGGAGGGGCCGGGGAGGCAGAGGAGGGGCGGGATGGAGGCCTCAGGTCAGCCGCCCTGGGCAGTGCGAGCGAGGTCTCATAGCCCCGACTGACCATCAGCTGTTCACCTGGGAGGAAGGGCAGATAGCCCTGACCCTCAGAGCACCCCGAATCTCACAGCACTCCCTTTACTGCTCGCCTGCCTGTGGGGGGGCAGGATGCCACCCTCACACCAGGCCAAGGGAGCAGAGGCTCTGGGTAGCCGTCCCCCCATACCTGGAGGCCTGCACCTGGACATGGGCCTGCAGGGGCTGGAGACGCTGGGACCGCCAAGTGCACCCTGGTTGTGCAGTCGGGCTTGGAGCTCAGGACGGGAGCCCCACCTGCGGCTTTATTAATCTGTGTGTGTGAGTGTGCATGTGCGAGTGCATGTCTGTGAACATGTGTGCACATATGAATATTTGTGCATGCATGTGAACAAGTGTGAACACGTGTGCATGCGGGGGGTGCGTGTGTATGCATGTGACTGTGCTTGAGCCTGTGCACCGCGTGTGCTGTGTAAGTGTGGGTGCTTGCATGTGTCCGTGGTGTGCAGTTACAAGGCCTGAAGGATCCTGGTAGGTGACACAGGGTGACCTCCAGCTTCCTGTTTCTCAGACCTGAACATAATGTCCTGGCCCAGGGCATGGGCTCCTGCTGGGCACTTTTGGTTCCTGGGGTCCCTGTCCAGGCTCGCCCCCCCTTGCCCCTGTGCAGTGACTCAGCCTGACCACGGCCCCCACCCACCCCTCCCAGCTCCCGGCGTCTGACAAATCAGCCGAGAGAAAGGCAGTTGGCGACATTCAGTTCCTATTAGTCACTCACGCAGGCGACGGCAGCTGTGCTCTGACAGCCATCAGGTCTAATTGCAGGACCAATGTCCTCCCCACCCGGTGCCCTAGACCTGGGCTCCAGCCGCCTGCCCTGTTGGTTCGCCCACTCTGGGCTCCTGGGGCTCCCGGTGGCGAGGGTCCGCCTCGTCCCCCATCCCAAGATTCCCTTCCCATCCTACAGGGACGTCCATCTCCTGCACCCGACAGCCCCTCACTGTGGGGCTCTGCATTAGCAGAGGTATAGTGGCCTGAATATGGGAGGAGACAGCCTGGCTCTGCTCAGGGTGGGTCAGGCCATGCCAGCTGATCACATGGGCAGTCAGTGTGGGTTTCTCCAGGCCCCGGGCTCCACTTCTCGGTGCTGTCCCAGGTGTTGGGCACCTCCCCTGCACCCCCACCCCTGCACCCTCACCCGCACCGGCTCGGATGCCCGCCAGAACAAGGGGTCCCAGGAACCAAGCGCCCTGATCCTGCGGCAGACTAGTGGCAGGTACAGCGCGTCCATCAATGTCCCTTTTCCTGCCATCTGTCCTCCTGAGACACAATTTGCTTCCCCCTGTCCCCCGGCTCTGTAAATGCAGAGCTGGACCCCGGAGCACCAGGACCTCAGGGTGACCCACAGGGGGAGAAGGTAAGACGCAGAGAGGGGGGTGACCTGGGAGATCACAACCCCCAAACTCCCGTGTGCGGCGGGGCCGTTGAGTACAAGCGGGAAACAGGCTCAGAGAGGAAACAGATGTACCCCCATCACATAGAGAGAGGAAGAACCTGTGGGTCCCCTAAACTGCACCACCTCCCCGCTGGGGGCTGCCGGGGCACCTCTCTCCCCGGGGCTGCCTGCCCCCGCCCCAGCCTGGGTGTGTGTCCCTTGCTCAGCCCCTCGGCCAGGCCCCCCTGCAGCTGGATCCTTCCCCAGGATCCTGGTGGCTGAGATCCCGGGAGCCTGCGCCCAGGTGCCCGGCCGGGTCTCAGGCAGGAGGGGGACACGGGCCCTACATCCAGGTGCCCTCAGCCAATCCGCGCTCGGAGGGGCCCCTGCCCCCAGCTGACATTTCCGGCTGCATCGCCGACCTGCTCGCCGTGACATTTAGACAGGGCTCATGTGCGATTACCTGTGTTTGATGACTTTGGGGCCCGGGATGAGCTCAGCTGACACCCAGCTGGCCCGCCTCGGTCCAAGCTTGTTTTTAATCAACTCCTCCTCGCTAAGCGGCTCCCTCCAGCGCGCCGCGGTCCCCGGGGTTCTCCTGGGGTTGCTGGATGGCCCCCGGCTTCCACATCAGGGGCTGGCCCCGCGGAGCCCCCAAAGCTGAGGCTGTGGCTCCTTCTCACCGCCCGGCCCCCCAGGAGAGGGCTCAGTGGGGGTCAGAAGAGGCTGCACTCATCCCCCTGAGGCTTCCTTCCTTCACCCGTTCACCCGGCAGCATTTCCCCGGACGCCCTTGGGGAACCACAGGGCCCTACCCCTTGAGGGCCTTGTCCTTGGTTGGGAAAACCCATGGAGCTCCCTGGCCGATTTGGCTCAGTGGTCAGAGCTTCGGCCTGTGAACTGAAGGGTCCTGGGTTCGATTTTGGCCAAAGACATGTACCTGGGTTGCAAAATCGATCCCCAGCCCCGGTGAGGGCGCGTGCCGGAGGCAGCCCATCACGGTGTCTCTTGCACATCGATGTTTCTCTCTCTTTCTCACTCTCTCTGAAAAGCAATGGAAAAAATATCCTTGGGTGGGGGTTAAAGAAAAAAAAGGAAAGAAAACCCATGGAGGGTCCCCGCAGCGCAGGTAAGAGCCGGTCAGGGCCTCCAGCCCCACCCGGAGGCCGCTGGGACCAGCCCCAGGCAGAGTCCTGAGCCAGGAGCGGAGATGCTGCAGACCCTGCAGGTCCCCATCCCAGCCTTGGGGTGGGGAGGGAGGAATGGACAGTGTGTGGGGGGCGGTAAAGATGGCAAAGGTTTTTATTTGGGGGACCTGCTGCCTTCCCAAGGGGCTGCCCTGGAAACACACCATTGTCCCCCAGAGCATGGGCTCCCCAAGTCTCCCCAACTGTTGTATTTTTGCCGAAGGCAGGCTCCCAGGGCGGGGTCCCCCAGGGCACCATCCTTCTGAGCTTCCTGGTCCACTTCTCCCGACAATGGTCCCCTCTGCGGGGTCCCCATCACGTTGCCTTGGGGCATTTGGGTCCGTCCTGAGCCGGACACGTTCCTGTATGTTCCCGACGCTGATCTTCTTTCAGAAGAACTACCTTCCCCGCCCTGGCCCGGCTGGCGCTTGGCTGATGAGCCCCTGGTCACCAGAAGGGTTTGGCTCTGATGCGACCCCGGGAGTCAGGCGGGCTGACCTTCTCCTTGAAGCCTTTGCAGTCTGGGTCTTGTGTGGGGACCCCACCCCCAGGTGGAGCAGTGCCGGGGTCAAGAAGGGATGCACCCCTCCCGCAGCAGCACAGGGCAGTCCCCATGGGGAGGGGCCTCACAGGGATGTGACCTCCAGGGCAGTGCTGAGGTCGATGTTTGTCAGAGGGTCAAGGGTCACAAAAAGCAGAGAACTGTCCCAGTCACACGTGCCCAGGTGGGGATCCCTATGGCTCAGCCTCATGTCCCCAACCCAGTCTGCCACCTTCCAGGTTCCCCCACCGACCCCTTGCCTCAGGGCCCACCTCCTTCTTTGCACCCCCCCCCAGGCATTTGGGGTCACAAACACACACCACGGTCCATGAGGCACAGGCTGCAGGCCCCTGAGCCCAGAGGTGGGCCAGGACTCCGGGACACCCGTAGAGACCTCCCAGCTCCTCCCAGCCACCCCACCTCCCCCTTCCTGGTCAGTCTTCTGACCCTGGTGCTTCAGTGATCTCCAGAAAGTACGTCTCCTTGGTCACTCTCTCCCTCAAGCACCTTCAGCGGCTCCCGATGAGAGCGAGACCTCGTCAGCATGCAGAGCCAGAGCGCCAGGCTGGGCCAGCTGCCCCAGAACTCCTGTCCTTCTGCCTGGGTGACCCCCACTCTCAGAGCCCAGGGGAGCAGCCCCACGACCCCAGGAACAAATTCCAGGCACTGTTGGACGTCAGTGAGAGTGGACATGGACTCCCACATGTCTCAGGTGCCCGGAGGAGCTGGTTTTGTAAGCAGCCCCAGTGAAACAGCATTCTCAGCCATTGCTGCTGGGAGCGTCCCCTGGAGGTGTACACAGTGTCCCCAGGACAGCAAGCCCTTGGTCAATATTTCTCCAAATTATGAAGGACCTTGCAGTGCCACCAGAGTGTGTGTCCTCCGGGGAAAAATCACTGCCCTTTAGCTGGAAGGACAAGCCTCCCACCCACCCCGGGCCTCCTCAGTGTTGCAGAGACGGAGGCTCTGGCTACCGGGAGCCGTCTGCAGATGGACACAGGAGGAGGCCGCAGGCCGGGCAGTGGCAGGAGCTGCTCTTTGAGATAAGACCCTAAACAGATTAATATCGACACTCACACATGTACACACCTGCACCCCCCCCCCCATGCCTGAGGGTCTTTCCTTGCAGACGGTTGGGGGAGGACCTGGCAAGAGCGTTGTCCTGTCCACTGGGGACCTGGTCTGGATCTCGGGGCTTTGCACGGCGATACCCTGCAAGAGAGGCCCCCAAGCCAGCCCTGTGGCCGGTGACAGCTGCCTTCCATTTTCCTTTGCTGATTTCAAGCTTTCCGGAGGGCAGCGAGAGGCTGAGAGGGGGCCCGGGCTGTCCCTCTCTCGGCCACACTGGCAGAGCAGGCAGCCCATCCCCAGGAGGCCAGGTGGGCGCTGGACACATAGGCCGGCCGAGGAAGGGCCTGGCAGAGACACATGACACAGGACATGCATGGGCCCAGATTGCCGTGGAGATGGGGTGCAGACCTGGGGGTGCAGACAGAGCTGGGGATGCAGCTTCCTCCCTCAGCTCAGGGAGACGCCTGTCTGGATCTGCAGGGGGCCCCCCCAGGCAGTGAAGCGGGTGCCAGGCCAGGGTCCAGCGACACAGCACAGGCCGGCTTTCTAGGGGCGTGGAGACAGAACCCCCCTGCCCTCCTCTCAGGGGACCCCATGGGGGCACCGATGGGGACAGGGAGGCATCCCTCTATGGTGAAGGGATGTGCATGGCCCCACCCTCTGGAAGCAGGTGCCGCCCGATCGGATTACACGTCCCCCCGGCGGGCGGGCACCATGGCCTGGGGCCGGCGGGCAGGGCAGACGGCACAGTCCCTGCCGGTGGCTGGCCCGTGTCTATTTATTTCCTCTCCATTAGAAACATCAGGGCCGCTTATTGATTTTTTAATAATGATGCCTTATCTTCCATTAGGCAGCAGAGGGAAAGAAATGAGGGGAGCAGAGGCGAGGGCCACGCTCCCACGCAGCCTCCCCACGAGCGGAGCGTCTGCAGCGGGGTTCGTCACCTCCGTCGTCAGTGGTGTCCCTGGTCGTCCGCTCGCTGTCCCTTCCCGTTGCTGGCCCGCGTCTCCCTAATTCAATCGGGCTCTAAGGGCACAGGAAGCGCCACCGCAGGGCCGGGAAGGTGAGGCGCGGATCTGCAGAGCTGCCGTCCAAACAGGTCCCCGGGAGCCGGCCTCCGCCTCTGCCCCCCCCCCCCCCCCCCCCGGCCTGTATCTACGGAAACAGCTGCAGCTAAATCGCCAGGGGAACCGTTACTTTTCCGCTTATCTGTCCACGGTCGCGGCCGCAGGCCTCCCGGAGCCCAGCGTGCTGGCTTCGCACACGCGTGCAGGCGGGGGGTAAGCGCGGGACCAGGAAACCTGGCCCCCCTCGAGGCCAGCAGTGGGGGTCTGGGGGCCGGAGCTGTGTGCGCAGGGGGCTGGGGTTCGAGGAGGGGGAGGGGACCACGTAGGGACCCGTCTGAGTCACACTGCGGCCTGTCGGACTCACCGGAACCAGCTCTGGAGAGGGGCCCAGGGCCTCAGGGCCACAGCAGAAAGCAGAACTCGACTGTCCCCGTGTCCCTTAGTCCTACCGACACTTCCACCAGGCACACGTGTGGGTGGGGATGTTTGTGGCTTCGTATTTGTTACTAAAGAACCACAGCTTTAACTGAAGAAAATACATAAAGCGTTTCCTGATTATAACCCACGCTCGTTAGAAAACTGAAAAGCTGCAGAAGCACATGAAAGAGGAAACGTTTCCTCCGGTATCTCTAACACAACCATCACGCATGGAACAGCCCCGGGAACAGCCCAAGGAGCCTCCAGGAGCCCGAAACACCCCGGTGCCACGTACAGACGCCCGGTGGAGACGGGAGGGGGCGGTGGCTGAACACCTGGGCACTCCGGCCAGTGGTCAGCATAGCAGCTGCCCCTCGTGGGCACGTGCTTGCGGGGGTGGCATCATGAGCTGCCCGGCACTGCCCTGCAGGGGCGAGGGGTCCCTGCCCAGGAGGCCTGGGCCACCTCTACTGACGGCAGGCCTGGCGCCAGCTCCCACTCCATCAGGCCCCTCCCTGCTCGCAGAGGGGAGAGAGGGGGCATCCTGACAGCCTCCAGGACCTGGGCACTTTTCTTCAGGGGAGCAGCCTCTGGGGTCCCAACCAGGCAGAGCCCCGGGGCCTCTGGACCAGATGATTCTGCAAAGGGGGTGCATGCAGCCAATGGCGGGCAGGCAGACCCCTCCCACCTTCCTTCGCACTTCCAGCAAGGACAGCAGGCCCGCTGCCACCTGGGTGATGGCCAGTCACTGCCCCCAACCTCCGAGGACGAGCCCGGTTCCGGGTCCGATGTGGCCTCGCAGAGCGGAGAGGCAGGAGGTGGGCTCAGCCAGGCACAGATGAAGGGACCCTGATGCCACTCGGGAGAGGAGGCCCTACTTGGCCATCCCTGATGGGCCTCAGTGTCCCCACCTGTACTGGGGTCCTGACAGCAACCCTGGGGGCTGCGGTGGGAGTTGTCAGGGTGCCAGGATGGTGTGAACACCGAGGACAGCCTCAGCCGGCTCACAGGGCCTGGCATCCCACCAGGGCATCCGGCTGCTGTGGGCACATAGCGCTCTCTCCCGGGTGCACGTCCCAACCTCGCCTGCGGGCACCTCAGAGTCACTCTGCTCCTCCGCCTCCCCAGCACGGCGGCCCTGCTTTGTGTCATCCTGACAGGTGACACCAGCCTCAGCACCAGGACTCCGACCAGCTCTGGGAGTGGGGAGTCGGTGGGACGGAAAGCTGCGGTGGCTCACTGAGAAGATGGGGTGCGGGTGGGGGGTTGGGGGCTAGGCGAGCCTGTGGGGGTGGCAGGAAGCGCAGGAGGGGCTCAGGCCAGGCCAGCACTGGAGGGCAAAGGCGGAGCAGGAATGGAGGGACAGGCGGGGCGCAGGGCAGGGCTGAGCCCTAGACCAGAGGCTCTGACTCGCTGCCTCCACTCCAAAGAGAGCACCATGAGCAGGGGCCTGCAGCTCGCCCAGCACCCACAAGGGGCCCGCCTGAGCCAGAGGGCATGCACCCTGCCCAGGCCACACGGCCAGCAGCCCTCTGGACTCCTAGCCCAGTGCTCCTCCCCTTGGACAAAGGGCCAGCCCATCCCAGTGTTTTGGGAGCTTGGACCCCGAGCCCGGGGCTGGGGCACATGACGGTGTGTGTATGTCTGTGAGCGTGTGCGTGTGCACCTGTGGAGAGTGACGGCGGTGGCTGCAGTGGGGACAGAGCCTGCCCTGGGGAGGGGGAGGGACGGCAGACAGGAGGCGGTTGGGTCCTGGTCCTAATGACTCTGCTGGGTCTGGGATCCACCCACGGCCATCGTCACCATTGTCACCAGAAACACCAGGCGGCGGGTGGGAGGGGACGGGGCCCACCTGTGACTTGGGGCAGGCTGACGCCGTACCTGGAATGAGGCTCTCCCCCCAGTGGTGGGGGTGTCTGGGTAAGGGCGTAGCTGGGGTGGGGTGTTTCTGTGGGGGTATGTGGGTGTGTGGGTGCACGCACTGGGAGTGGGGGATGGATGGGGCGGGGTCCTTGGGCCCTTCCTTGTACCTGGAGCTTACCCCTGCTCACCCCCGCCCCTTACTCACACCCAGGCCCCAATGCCCACCCTGCCCCCGCCTGCCCCCGCCTGCCCCCTTCCCCCCCAACAGGCTGCCCAGCCCCCATGGTCCCCTAGGGCAGCAGCAGGCCCGGTCATTGTGAAGGTCTCCCCCCTGCTGGCCCCAGCTGCCCTGGGTCCAGCTCCCTCCTGGCATTCATTCCCTGTGAGTTGGTGCCACCATGTGGCCATCTCCCATCTGCAGTGTAACCTCCCTGTCATTTTAGGGGGTCTGGGCAAGGCAGAGACAGCCTCTGACCCAGGAGGGGTCCAGCAGGTGGATGGGAGTCCCACGAACACTGCAGGGCTATCTGGGAGGGTGACAGGGCTCCTTGGGACCTGGGGCCGGCTGAACTGTGGGGAAAATCAAGGGTCCCTATTCTCCAGACCCTAGGGATGGGGACAGGGTTTGCAGTCCTGGGTCTCCAGGGACCCTGACCTGGCAGCCTACGGATGGTGTCTCCAGGATGGGGTCAGCAGCACAGGTCAGAGGAGCAAAGGTGTCATTCAGATGCCCAGGAAGGGTGAGGACCCAGAGGTCTCTGAGCCAGGGAACAGGCCACGTGGGAGTCGACCCTGCTCTCACACGGGGGCCCCTCACTCCCCTGGGGATGGGCCCAGCCCACGACAGTTGCCACAGCCAAAGCAGTGGCCACTCAGGCTCCTGGCCAAAGGCAGGCCCAGGGATCCCCAAGCCCTTAACCCAGACTCTAGGTTCAGACTTCAGCCCTGAGCAAAGTCCGAGGTCCCCCCAGCCCAGGCAGCTTCACAGGATGCATTTTCAGGGTACATATCCTGCTGGGGGCTCCTTTGCCATCACCCTTCCTTGACAGGTGAGAAAGGGGGGCCCAGAGGGGCGGTGTGGGGGGTGGGACCTAACCTCCAACCCCATGGAGCCAGGCTGCCTCTGCCACCTTGGGGAAAGAGCTCACAAGAAGGGGTGTCATCCTTGGCTTCGAGTCAGGACATCACACCCAGATGGGCAATACCCCAGGGGAACATATCCATGTGGTCCACATGGGGAGGGGGCGGGGGGGCCGGGCCCAGGGCTGGTCTGTGGCCTTGGTGTCAGGGGCAGAATCTGGTCTCCCCGAGGGTGGGCCATCTGTGTTGCTGCTATGGCCCAGTGGCTTTGGGGTACTTATCCTGGATGGGAGATTTTCTGTCTAGGAGATGGGGTTCACCGGTCTCCCTGTCTCGGTCTCCTCATCTCTATCTCCCTATCCCTGTCTCTGTCTCTATCTCCCTGTCTCTGCCTCTGTCCCTGTCTCTGTCTTTGTCATACACAATTGGGGAGGAAGGTGACCACAGAGCCTGCCCTGCAGTGAGGCCAGGTGGCCACAGGGTGAGGCCCTCACCCCATTTTTGGAGCTGGTGTGGACCAGAGCACTGGGGAGAGGTGATGGCTTCCCCAGGTGTCTGGGAGGGATGGGAAGGGTCAGAGGTTGAGGGGTGTTGGGGAGGGGCGAATGGGACCTGGTGGGAGTCTCCATCAGGCTGTTCTCTGAGAGCCCAGGCTGGCCCCCAGGACTGTGACATTTGGGGGCCAAGGTGGTGGTGCCCAGAGCCCCCTCTCTGGTCTGCAGGACCAGCCAAGGGCAGGCACTTCCCACAGAACAGGGTCACTCCCATCCATGCGGGCACTGCATGTGGGGTCTGGAAGCTGCCTCTAGGATTCCCACAGGTGGGAGAGCCCCGAAACTCCTCCCCAGTCCCACCTTGCAGCTCTGGCTTCTCCACCATGGCCATGGGTAGGGGGCTGGGAGTGTCATGGGCTGACATGGACCAGATTGAAGGATTTAGGGGCCTTGACGCACATACACATACACATGGAGGGAAGGACCCTAGGCTCAGCTCAGAAAGACAGAACCCAGGACTCCCTCCAAGGGAGGGATGGACAAAGTGATGGATAAGAGCCGGCCCCCAGTGACCCCAGCTCTGGGCACCAACAATGGAAAGGATGACTGTGGCTAGGTCACCCTCCACCCCAACACATCCCCACCCACACATCCCCACCCACACACCCCATGCCCAGCCCCACCCAGGCACACTCTCTACCCTCCCCTTTCTCCCTGGGCAAAGCCAAGTTCAGGGGACAGTGGGGCCCCCTCGAGCCTCCATAGCTGCTCACCACCACAGTGCTCGCATGCGTAAATGGCCTTTTCTGACCACTGAGGCAGCCTCAAGCCCAAGGTGCTGACTTGGGGGACCCAGAGGGCTGGCAGGTGGCACTTCCTGGGAGGGCCTGGGGCCGAGAAGGGTGGATGGAGCCTGGCACCAAGAGGGCCCCCCTTCAGAGGCTGCTCCCCAGACAGAAGGAGCACAGTCCTTACACCGGGGCCATGGAGATGAAGCCTGGACCCTTCTTTGTGGAGCTGGGAGCTGAGCTTGTCATGTGGCAGTTCTGAGCCCAGCCCCATGCCATCCAGTCCTGGGAGGTCAGAGGATGAAGCCCTCCTGGTGGATGGAAAGGTGGATGGTGAATGGATGGATAATGGTTGGATGATGGATGGATAATGGATGGATTGATGGATGGATGGATGGATGGATGGTGGATGGATGGATGGATGGGTGGATGGATGGGTGGATGGTGGACGAATGGATGATGCATGGATGGTGGATGGATGGATGGATGGATGGATGGATGGATAGTGGATGGTGGATGAGTGGATAAATGGATGGATGGATGGTGGATGGATGGATGATGGATGGATGGATGGATGGATGGATGGATGGATGGATGGATGATGGATGGATGGATGGATGGATGATGGATGGATGGATGGATGGATGGATGGTGGATGAATGGATGAGCGGATGGATGGACAATGGAAGAACAGATGGATGGAGAAGTTGAGAGATTCTGTTGCTGTGTTCACATTGTCCTTTATATCTATGTTTCTGGTATTAAGGCTCAGCTCCAGCTTCCTGTCTGCTCCAGGATATGCCTGGGTCAGTTCTCCTGCAAACAGGCCTAAGATGCCTCTGATTTGCTTAAACCCAGACTCTTCCCAGTGTCAAAGCAGCGATTCGTCAGCACAACCCCCAAAGCCCTGCTGACCTTGGTCTTCTCATCTGCTCAACTGCAACCCCTGTGTCCTTCCAAGTCCTGGGCTGAGCTCCGCACACCCAGTAAGGATGATGGATAGAAAGGGGGACCCCAGCTAGACAGATGCAGACACCCACACAACAGATCCCTGAAGGGAGCCTCAAGACCTCGAGAGCATGCTAGGAGCCGTCTGTTTGTCCATGTCCCTATCTTATAGGCCCAGCTGAACGATCACCCCCTTCAGGAGCTTTCTCTGAAACAGAGGGGCTCCCCCTGTGGGTCTTTGAGAGCCCCCTGCATCCTGGTTCTGTCCTGAGCACCCAGCAGGCTCTCCTCTGAGCAGGGAGTAGGGTCTGAGAATGCCATGCTGGGCAAGCGGGAGACTGAGGCCAGATTCCTCCTCTCCAGCCACACGTCCTCCTGACAACCCTGAACAAAGGCCCCGCCTGACGCTCCTCCTGCCCTGCCCTGCAGAGCTCAGAGAGAGGTGGAGAGTGTGGCCCTGGGCGCAGCAGACATGGCAGGGGCTGAGCCTGCCGCACCTGACAGTGCCTGCAGGTGCCTCCCGGGAAGGCTCCTGTCCCGGCCCCCCCACAAGCCCACGCCCACTGGGATGCCCAGCAGCCAGCAGGGGTGAGGGGTCATGGGGGGGGTCCAGCTTTCAGGCCCAGGCCATCCTCTCAGCCCCTGCCTCAGAGTTTACCACTGCCCCTCCCATCCACCTCAGGGAGTTTGGAATCCAGTGTCATAACCTGTTGGTCCTGTTTGGAAAGGAAGGGCCGCCAGATTCTTGGGGAGCCCCGGGCACAGGCGTTGTTCAGAAGAGCTGGAGCGTGTGGGAAGCGTGCAGGCAGCAGGCAGCAGGCCGCGGGCTTGTGTGTGTGCACGCACGTGACCGCATGGGAGGTCCCTGGCCTGCATGTAGATGCAAATGCCCGTGCAGGGTGCCCGGGTGTGTACAGGGCATGTCGGGGTTGCATGCACCTGTGTGCATTGCCCCCCATGCAGTGTGCACACATAGTCTCTGATAGAGACCCCAAACCTGGAGGCCCCAGCTGGTCATCACTGATTGGTGCTCCACATGGGTCAGATAAAGATCCAGGGGCCTGGGGGAGAGGGCCCCCCCGCACCCTGGGGTCTCCACATTGAGCTTGGGGTGCCCACCCGAAGGCAGGGTGTGTCTGGCATCCCCTCAGAGGCCCGGTCCTGCCAGAGGGCTCTAGGAGTCCCATGAAGTACGACGGTGGGGGGGGGGGGTCTTCTGCAGGGACCAGAGGGCACAGCCCTCAGGCCAGGAGACCCCACCAGGCACCAGGCCAAAGCGGGTAGGACCACTGCTCCGCGGGCCATGCTCAGTGCTGTCATCTTGGGGTAGCCCCCAATGCCTGTGGCCAGCCCTCCTCGCCAGGGCCTGGGGTCAGCTTCACCAGGGCCTGAGGTCAGCTTCACCAGGGCCTGAGGTCAGCTTCACCAGGGCCTGAGGTCAGCTTCACCAGGGCTTGCGGGCAGCCTCGTGTGTCTCTGGCGGTCCACGGGGAGCTGTGCACGTCCTCCTGGTGGCCACCAGCAGCCCAGGAGGGCATCGGAGCCCATGTCCACGCAGGAGCAGCCTTGGGAAGTCGTCCTCCAGGCTCCCCTCAGCCAGAGGCGGGGCGCCCACGAAGACCTCGGCCGTGGCCCCAGGGCCTGCATGAGCAGCGGCGGCCACTCGCGGCCACACGCGCCCGGAATTCTCTGTGATCCTGGGCCACAAAGAGGCCACCGCCTCTGATGCTGTGATTTTATAGCGAAATGAAGAGATAAGTGAGCTTTGATTCTGGCTTGGTTTTATGAGCTTGTTTTTACTCCCTCTCATTCGGGGGAACAAACGGGTTTATGGCTGGGCTCCCCATCCCTCTGTCAGCCGCAGGTGGGGTGGCAGGCGGCGGCTCTGATCAGGCCTGGCCCCGGCCCTTCCCGCACCGGCTGTGGGGTGGGCTTGGGGCCTCCCGGAGGCCCAGGGGCCAGGCACCGCCTCCCTCCACCAAGAAGAGCGTGGGGTGTATGGGGGCTGAGTGTGGACTCCCCCAAAGCTCAGCCTCCATCAAGGCACCCCAGGGACCCCGAGGTGACAGGCCTCTGACCCAGGGCTGGTAGCCCCCACCTTCCCCAAACCTGGTGGACAGAAAGCTGCTGGTTCTGCCAAGTGGGGGCCACAGGGCCGTGCCCCGCTTCAAAGAGGCCGGAGGAAGTCTCTGGCCCCACCCCTGCCAGTCTAGGACATCAAAGGACGCACCCGAGGGTGGCGGGTGTTGGGACAAGCACACAGCGGCCTGGAACTTCGTTTCCAGAGGGAGAGTCTGTGACAGCCCAGCCCCACCCGGGACCCAACGGAAGGCCCCCCACGGTGACCCCAGGGCACCCCTCCATCCTGAAGGGTCCCCTTTGGGACTCCTTGGAAATGCAGCAAAGGCAAAGGGGAGGTGGGCCTCTGGGGGCTGGGATACCCCTCAGACCACGTCCTGACCACCCAGGCTTCATGGAGGTCCAGGAGCTCCTGGAGGCTTGAGGCGCCCGTGGCCCTCGACGATGGTGCCGGGACCCAGCAGCCCAGGTGCCCTCCCAGGGCCAGGACAGGGCCCAAGGCCGTTATCCTGCGGGCTCCTCCCAGCGGCCCACAGGGGCCTGAGGGCAGAGGGCAGCTCATCTCAGGGGCATGGAGGGGCCCAGCACAGCCCACCAGGACCAGGAAGCCTGCCCGCCTCTGCCTCCATTCCTGGGGTCCCTGACGGACTGCAGGGTGGGGCGGGGGCTCCGCAGCCCCAGGGATGCTGGAGGATCCCAGGCAGGGCAGGGATCCCGCTGCGGGGCGCCCCTGGGTAGGTGTGTTTGCAGAGGTCTCCCCACCTCCACGGGCGGGGCCAGGGTTGGCGCTGGCAGCCTGGCTTTCAGGGGAGGGGGTGACGAATCGCTAATTGGCGTCTGGGGTGGAGCTGCACTGGCCCGGCTGTCCTGGGGCTAGTGATTCACCGAGAAGCCCACACCCACAGCCCGCCCTGCCGAAGCCTCTCCCACGGCTGGGCTGGACCTGCAAGCCACGCAGGAGGTGACCCTCCCCAGGGAGCCCCAGGGTCAGGGCTGGGCTGGTTGTGCCCTCAGGACCAGTGGCTCTCACAGGATAGACCCCAAGAGGGATCTCAGGGACCAGGCATCAGCTCCCTTCACGGGAGGAGACAGGCGGCGGGCACTGGCCATGCTCTGCTGGAGGCCTCTGGTGTCCTCCCGGGCAGCAGGGCCAGGCGGCACCTGGTAGATGCCTGAGGCCAAATGACCAGGCTGGGCCTGTATGTGGGACAGTCCAGGGAGGGTCACTGCGGGGAGGGACCCACCCTGGGCAGTTCACTGACCTGGACACTTTTTCATATTCACTGCGCGAAGTCAGGCTCCGCCTAACACTGCCACTGGCAGGGGGCAGTCCTGGCATGGTGGCCACATCACGCCACTTACTGACGTGGCTGTCCCTCCTGGTGGACAACCCTGCTGAGAAGACCCAGAACCAGGAGGGCAGACAACCTGGGGTCATGTGGAAGCCAGGCCGTGGGGCCGTGGGGCCGTGGGGCTGTGGGGTGTGGGGCTGTGGGGCTGTGGGGTGTGGGGTGTGGGGCTGTGGGGCTGTGGGGTGTGGGGCTGTGGGGTGTGGGGCTGTGGGGCTGTGGGGTGTGGGGTGTGGGGCTGTGGGGTGTGGGGCTGTGGGGCTGTGGGGTGTGGGGCTGTGGGGTGTGGGGCTGTGGGGTGTGGGGCTGTGGGGTGTGGGGCTGTGGGGCTGTGGGGTGTGGGGCTGTGGGGCTGTGGGGTGTGGGGTGTGGGGCTGTGGGGCTGTGGGGTGTGGGGCTGTGGGGTGTGGGGTATGGGGTGTGGGGCTGTGGGGTGTGGGGCTGTGGGGTGTGGGGCTGTGGGGTGTGGGGCTGTGGGGTGTGGGGTGTGGGGTGTGGGGCTGTGGGGTGTGGGGCTGTGGGGTGTGGGGCTGTGGGGTGTGGGGTTGTGGGCTGTGGGGTGTGGGGCTGTGGGGTATGGGGTGTGGGGCTGTGGGGTATGGGGCTGTGGGGCTGTGGGGTGTGGGGCTGTGGGATGTGGGGTGTGGGGCTGTGGGGTGTGGGGCTGTGGGGTGTGGGGCTGTGGGGTGTGGGGCTGTGGGGCTGTGGGGTGTGGGGTGTGGGGCTGTGGGCTGTGGGGTGTGGTGCTGTGGCGCTGTGGCTCTGTGGGTCAGGTCACATGGCCACAGGAGGCGTGTGGTCCGGCCCCCGACACCTGAAGCCACAGGCAACGGGAAGAGCTGGGCTTTGACGTGGGGTGGCCACCGGCTCATTTCCCTGGTATCTTCCTGTCTGTGTTGCACAAACGTGACTCAATCCATCCAGCAGGGACATTCGGACAGGCGTGAAAGGGCTCCGAGCAGGAAGAGAGCGTGTTTCCCGGGGCTCTCCTCTCGTGGAGATGACAGAGTCTGGGTGCAGCCTGACGGGGGTCTGAAGCTGTGAGGTGCTCAGTCACCACTTGTCACATACGCGTCACACACGACCTCATTTCCTCTCAAAACGGCTGGAAAGCAGGCTCCACCGTCAGCCCCGCTTTCCAGACCAGAAAACTGAGGCTGGCTGGGGCGTGGCCCTCCGGGGTCACGGAGCTGGTCAGTGGGGTTCGGGTCTTCCTTGGTCACGGGCAAGCGGCACCTGGATCAGAATGCTCCTTCGGTTGTCACTGCCGCCCACGCTGGTGACTGTCACCTCCCACAGCTCCGGCTGCAGGCCCAGCCGGGCAGCGCTCGCTTGCAGGCTCACCTGTGGGTCCGATGGCGGCAGAGCTGCCCTGCTCTCTGAGCCTTCCTTGCTTGCAGGTCTGCGGTGGGTGCTGGCTGTGGCTGTCGGCTGTCACACAGAACGTGGCTCCATGTCACCTGGGCTTCTCCCAGAGTGGCAGCTGGGCCCCCAGGGCCGTGAGTGAGCATCCGGAAGAGCAAGCACCTGTCCAGCGTGCTGACGACGCCTGCCATGGGCCAGGCCCTGCTCGGGGTGTGGGGACAGTGCTGGGAGCCAGAGACCGGCCCTCAAGCACTTAGTTACTGTCTGTTGGGGAAAATCAGACAATGAGTGAATGAGTCACACAGAGATGCCTGGGGCTGGCATCCAGGAGAGACCCACTGGGCAGCGGGAGGCCTTGCAGCTCGGACGGGATGCTCCGGGCAGCAGTCTTTGAAAAGCTGTGGGATGAAGGTCTGCGTAGTGTCTCCCTGCAGAGGGAGGTGCAGTGCAAAGGCCCTGCGGCAGGAGTGTGTGCTGTGTTTAAGGACCAGCAGGACAGGTGGCTGGTCGGGGTGGGAGAGCAGGCTGGAGGGGAGCATTGCTGGGCTGCAGGGGGGAGAGGGGTGAGGGAGGCCACATCCCCACAGGCGCAAAAGGAAGTCAAGGGGGGCACCCAGGCTCCGGAACCCCTATCAGTGGCTCTCAGAATGGCATGCAGTCTGTTAAAACACAGATTCGGCCCCATCCCGACTGAGGGGCTCTGGCCTGGCTCCGGGGGTGCACGGATGCTCCTGGAATCATCCCTGGGACACCCTGAGCCAGCAGCTCCGTGAGCCTGGGGCCCAGGAAGCCAGGGAGGTGAGGCGGACAGTTCTTCCCGGACCAGAGGGTTTGGAAAGTCAGCGGGAGGAGCCTGTGCCGGTGCCTGGGATGCAGGGACCCCTAGCCCACTGCTGAGGTGGGGTGGCCTCTGCAGGCAGCGGGGGGGGGGGGGGTGTGATCTAGTTTTGGAGCAGAAACGGGTCACTCCCCCTGCCTGCGAGCCATCCTGAAGGAAGCTGGCGGCTGCCCAGGCCTCATGCCAAGCCAGGCTGGCCCCACATTCCAGAAATAATCCACCCCAGGGGCTGCCCGCTCGGAGACACGGAGGCCAGGCCGCTGCGTGTCGCAGCCTGTCGGCCCGGTGTGGCCTGGCCCTCTCTCCTCCCAGGACGGAGGTCAGCAGGTCCCCATGGGCAGCAGACGGGCAGGGGGACACAGGCAGCTAAGGGGAACCAGGATGAAGGAGGGGGTGCCCGGAAGGTCAGGGGCAGAAGCAGCCGATGGGAACGGAGAGGACAGCAAAGCTGGAAGGCCAAGGTGACCGAGACGCAGAGGCGGCCTGGGAGGGGCCAGGAGAGGCTGGGGGAGCATCTGTGACATGGAGAGCAGGACAGAGCAGGGAGCCCTGAGGGGGAGGGCGCATGGCCCCCAGTAGGCAGCGGGTCCGACCCTGATAACCCAAACGGAGGGAGGCGGATGGGACTGCCGAGGGCTGGGACTCAGCGAGCTACTGCACACTCAGGGCCTAGAATGACCAAGACACGGTGGCCAGGGGTGAGGCAGGGAAGGGGCCCTGTGATCCCTGTGATCCCGCCGGCTGGCCTCCCGCCCCCTCCCCTTCAGGCCTGCAGGCCCGGACCTGTCTCCTGCCTGCCGCCTCCCTCCTTCCCCTCCCCACCCCTCTAATCCACAAGGAGATGGTGGCAGTCAGGTCCCGCCCTCCCCGTGGGTGGGCTCCAGCCTCGGTGATTGCATACTCCCAGGGACCAGGCACTCACTACCTCCAGGGCCACCCTGAACAGGTACATCCTATGGACAGAGTCCAAGCCTACGGCACCCTCTCAGGGTCCCCAGCATAGCAGGGACATCCCTGTGGAGACCTGAAGACAGGGTTGCCCCTCTCAGACTGACCTCCTCTGTCCAGCCTGCTAGCCGCTCCTGTTCCTGTCCCCTCTCCAATACCACTGGTGGCGGAGGGTCCAGAGTTGGCAGTCAGGGGCTTTCTGCACCCGGAGCAAAGAAGTCAGGGTCCAGGAAGGTGTGGGGGCGCATGGGCCTGGCCCCTCAAAGCAACGCCTGCATCGAGGGCACCAGCCACATGGGCTTGCTGGGCAGTTCTCTGTCCGGACTTGTTCCTGCGTGTCTCCTGGAGGACGGCGGGTCCACGTCTAGTTGCCACATGAATACAAAGGAGCCTGCACAGTCCAGACCATCCGTAGCTCCATGTGGCCCCACGCAGGTCAGAACAGGCGGTCAGCCCATCGGGTCAGTGCAGCGCCCTGGGAGGCAGACAGGGAGGTGGTGCCCAGCAAAGTGTCCCGGTGCTCCTCAGATCCCAGGGCAGCCACCCACGGGCACAGAAGGTGCCTACAGTGCTCCCTCTGAAGGCGCCTGCCCTGGTCAGCACCCAACCACAGCTGGGCTCTGACGGAGACCCCTGGTCCCCTGACCCTCAATGCCCACTTTGGGGACAGGGCCCCCAGCAGCAGATGCCTGATGGGTGATGGATGTCCCCAAGAGGCCTCGCTTTATAGGGACCTTCTGGGAAGAGCTGTAAGAAGCGGTGAAGTATCTCAGCTCTCGCTGGAACACAGGGAAAGCCAGCCTGCCCCAGGGTCCATCCACCCACCAACCCACGAGGTCCAGGCAGGCCCCGGGGTGAACAAGGGTGGGTTGGCCGGACCCATGCTGGGGGCACCAGCAGCCCGGCCTGGATGGACGGCAGACCTTGGCGGGCAGGCCGCTGGCAGGGAAGCCAGCAGGCCCAGGGGGAGTTCATGGCCACCTTGTGGAGCCCCCGGCCCCCGCAGCTGGCCTGGCCTCTGCACCTGTCCCTTTGTTTGCACAAATCCTTTCCTTAATAGACTTAATCAGCGAGCTTTGATGGCTGTGCCAGGGCCCCGTGCAGGCCTCCCTGGCCACAGCGAACAAACACACCATTGTCTGCAGCCCCACCACCGGCCTGTTAATGGGTAAACCTGAAGCCTGGGTGGGGAGCCACTGGGCATGGCCTGGGCACCCCCCCATCCCACTAGGGTGCTGCTGTCCTGCCCAGGAGCCCTCAGTGGGCAAATTGCACCCGGCTTCTCCCCTTTTCTAGAACCAGCCTCCAGAGCCCTGCAGCTGGGCCACAGGCCCTGGGGACACGGACAGAACCACCAGCAGAACGGCCACTCCACACACTCCACAGTGGGGCAGGTGGGCCCAGACACCCCCAGGCTCAGGGGACAGTAAGTAGCTGTCATCTGCTGTGGGCAAGAAGGTAAAATGATAAACCAGGGCAGCTCCTTGAAGTGCAACATAGATTCACCATATGACCCAACTCTGCTCCTGGGCATAGACCCGAGAACAGAAGGCAGGGCCTTGCAGAGACCCTCACACGGCACATCCATAGCGGCACAACTCACAGCGACCAAGAGGTGGGAACACCCGCTGTCCACGGACTGGGCCAGCCACACGCGGAATACTACTCAGCCCTGAAAAGTGCCGCGGCCCTGACGCACTGCGTCGAGGACGAGCTGTGAGACGCTGTGCGCAGCGGAGGGAGCTGGACACAAAAGGCTGTGTGGTCCCCTTTATGTGAAATGTCCAGAATAAACAAACCCGTAGACAGAGGCCGACGAGGCTTCTGGGGCTGGGAGGGGAGGGAGGAGGCAGTGGCTGCTCACGGTCTCCTTTGGGGGAATGGTGGAAGTGTTTTGGAACTGGATAGAGGTGGCAGCTGTGACTGTCCTAAACACTGCTGAAGCGTGCGCTTTGCAATAGCTAACTACGTTAGGTGAATTTCACATCAATTTTAAAAAACCACTGAGGACCGGCCGGCGTGGCTCAGCGGTTGAGCCTCGACCCATGACCCAGGAGGTAGCGGTTCGATTCCCAGCCAGGGCCCAGGCCCAGGTTGTGGGCTTGATCCCCAGCAGGGAGCGTGCAGGAGGCAGCCGATCAATGGCTCTCATTGATGTTTCTGTCTCTCCCTCTCCCTTCCTCTCTCTGAAATAAATTACAACATGTAATTTATTAAAAAACATTTTTAAAAAAACAAAAAAATTTGTAATTTATTTTTTAAAATTAAAAAAACAAACAAAAAAACCCCACACAAAACACTGAGGTAGAGGCAGAGACGGAGGGTCCCGGTGTGTGGGAAACCCAGGGAGGAACAGACCCCGAGCGGGCAGCCTGACTCGAGCTCCAGCTCTGCCCATTTGGCTGTGATCCTGGGCAGGTGACTTGGCCTCCCTGAGTCTGGGTCCCCCATCTATGGGCAAGGCCCCCTCACTGTTGGGAGAAGTATGCCATTGGGTGGCAATGGCGAGTACTCAGAGGCAGCTGTGGCCCTTAGGAGACCCCGACCAGCTGCAGCCACACTCACACACACCCCCCAGACCCTCGTTTCTGTTCACTCGCCCCTTCCCCCTGCTCTGTGAGGCCTTCGTCAGGCCAGCCCCACACAGGTTCCTGGGACACAGGAGTGAGCAGGTGGCCCCAATCCCTGCGGGCACGGAGCGCACAGCTTTAGGTGAGACAGGCAAACCTGGGGTGACTGAACCCCTCCGCCAGAGCGCGAGGGAAGGCAGGGACCGAGGGCAATCTTCCAAGGATAGAGCCGCCCTGTCTCCAGGAGGAAGCCCTGCCCCACTCTCCCCTCCAGTGCCTCCGACCAACCTGCACCCTACCTGCAGGCCATGGTTGACCCTCAGTGTTTTCCTCTGTGACATGGGAGAGAGATCTGCTGTGGTCCCAGTGCCCCTGCAGCCCCGTCTCATGCTCGCCTCACTGCTTGTCTGAGGTCACCCCTACCAGCCTCAAAGCCCCAGGTCAGAAATCCCGGGGCCATTCACGACACTACACAGCATCCCTGGGACAGGTTTGCTCATCCCAATTTAAAGAGAAGCCACCTTCAGCGTCCCAACACTTGGTGCACCATCCTTCAAACATCTGACACCAGGTCACAACAGTACCTTCCCAAGAATCCACCCAATGACCCTCTCCAGGCTTGCTGGTCAACCTGCTGTCTCCCTTTAGCTTGCTGGTCAACCTCTGCTCACCTGGCCTATTTGCCAACTTCCTATCTCCTCTGGCTTGCTGGTCAACCTCCAATCTCTTCTGTTTTGCTGGCCAACTTTCTATCTCCTCTGGTTTATTGGTCAATCTCATATCTCTTCTTATTTGTTGGTCAACCTCCTATTTCCTCTGGTTTGCTGGTCAACCCCCCTGTCCCCTCTGGTTTGCTGGTCAACCCCCGTCTCCTCTGGTTTCTGGTCTACCTTCTATCTGCCCTGGTTTGCTGGTCAACCCCCGTCTCCTCTGGTTTCTGGTCTACCTTCTATCTGCCCTGGTTTGCTGGTCAACCCCCAGTCTCCTCTGGTTTCTGGTCTACCCTCTATCTGCCCTGGTTTGCTGGTCAACCCCTGTCTCCTCTGGTTTCTGGTCTACCTTCTATCTGCCCTGGTTTGCTGGTCAACCCCCAGTCTCCTCTGGTTTGCTGGTCAACCTCCTGTCTCCTCTGGTTTCTGGTCTACCCTCTATCTGCCCTGGTTTGCTGGTCAACCCCCAGTCTCCTCTGGCTTGCTGGTTAACCCCCAGTCTCCTCTGGTTTCTGGTCTACCCTCTATCTGCCCTGGTTTTCTGGTCAACCTCCTGTCTCCTCTGGTTGGTTGGTCAACACCTTGTCTCTTCTCATTTGCCTATCAGACTCTCCCTACAGGATTCTTCTTGCAGTTCTCATATCCTCACCAGAATCAACCCTCTCCCATCTCCTCTTGTCACTTCCCTCCATCCCTCCATCTTCTTCATGGGTCTTCCACCTGTATCCTCTCCTCCCATTGTCCTTCATCTGAGCCCCCAACCTGTGTAGCCACCCCCTCTGGACAATGGCTATTGCTGGGGCCATATACTGGGATCACAGGCCGCGGGCTCCTTCGCCAGCTCATGCTTCTGCACACCCCCCTCCTCTTCTCTCTCCATCTCACGTGGTCCCCTCCATGCCCACTTTCTGGCTCCTGCGCCGGAGCTGCCTCACTGTCTGCAACCCCTCCGCCGTCCCCAGCTCACCTGTCTGAAAGCCCACCTCCCTCCTAACGACTCAAATCTCCCCAACAGGACCCAAGTCCATAGGACTTTCTTTCATTTTGTTTTTGTTTTTGTTTTTACTCAATAGCCTTTATTTATTTAGAGCAGATTTAGGTTTACAGAAAGCTAAGTAGCAAGTACAGCATTCCCGCCTCCCCGCTCAGTTCCCCCATCATCAACACCTTGCAGGGGAAGGCGAGGGCAAGCCGGGCTCAACGCCAGCGTCTGCCTGAGCCTGAGAGATACCTGGCTGGGCTCCGCCTACACCTGGCCACACAGGCCCGGCTGGTGACATCCTAGAAGCTCAGCCCCACACAGAAGGCCTTCCTGGGATCGGGCACTGCAGTCCCTGAGCCCAGGTCCCTGCACCCATCCTCCCACACGCACACAGAGCTCACAGAGACATGTGCCCAGCCCTGCAGGGGCACACGCACCCACACCCACAGCCACACCCACAGGGACCCAACCCTCTTGCCCCGGCTGCCTGCCTGAAGCGACACCACACAGACACCCAGGCACACGTCCTCAGCAGCGTCGGTCCGGCGGGCAGGTTCAGACAGACACGTGCCCTTCAAAGCCGCAGGCAGCACCTTTGCCTGGAGTCCACCTGCTGGGACAGAGCGGCCTGAGGTCGCACCCACAGGCCCATCCTGCTCACCCTCCTGGCAGGGCCCAGCCCCACCTCAAGAAGGGCCTCCAGGGGTCCAGAGCAGCTTCCCTGATGCCTGCCCCCTGCCTTTGAGACTTGGAAACCCCTCCTGAGAGGGGTTTCCTGCACCTGGCCCCTGCACTGGGCCCCAGGCTCCAGAGGTTGACTGCTAACTGCTCACAACTGTCCCCACTGGAGAGCTTTTCCCAGTGAACAGGAGGCCCACCCCAGGGCGGGCCAGCCAAAGAGGGACCCCCCAGGGTAGAAAACGCCAGTCCTGGCCTCAAAGAGACCACTCAGCGGTGCCATCCATGCCCCTGGGTTCCCACGAGACCCTCCCTATGCTTATCTATTTCTTCAGCCCTCCCCTTCTCCTGGAGGACAGGCCAATAGAGGTGCTGGGAAGCCCCGAGGTCCTGCAAGGGCTGAGCGAGCACAGGGAGGGTCCCTGGCCCCGGTGGGCAGGGTGTTTGCTATGCTCTGCCCAGGCCGGTGCCACGTCCCAGCCCTGACGATGGCAGGGAAACCTGAACTTGAGGGCAGTGGAGGGGGTGGAGGCTCAGGGCTATGAATCTGCCATTTAAAGTCAAGCATGAGCTTGGCTGAGCTTCAGCCTATGAACCAGGAGGTCACGGTTTCATTTCCAGTCACGCACATGCCCGGGGTGCGGGCTCGATCCCCAGGAGGAGGGGTGCAGGGGGCGGCCCATCAATGACTCTCTCATCATTGATGGTTTTTTCTCTCTCTCTCTCTGAAATCAGTAAAAACATATTTAAAAATTAAATAAATAAATAAATGGAAACGGGAGAGCTTGTGGACAAGCCCTTTTCTGACACATGGGGGTTAACCCCTCAGCAGGCACCTGAGGGGACACTTGTCGGTCACAGCCGGGCTGGCCCTCGGGAAGAGCCCTGGCCCCACAGTGAAGGAGGCAGAGGCCAGAGCCACGCGGCAGACACGCGGGAGGAAGGGGCTCGGGGCAGTCGGCATCCCAGAGTCTGAAATGTGGAACCATAGAGCACCTAGAAGAAAACATGGGCGGAAACTCCTGTGACTCAGGGAGCCTGGGTCTCCAGCCTCGGCACTGCTGACACTCAAGGCCAGGTAAGCCTCCGGTGCGGGGCCTGTCCCGTGCACTGTCGGATATGTGGAAGCATTACCCTCCCATGGTGACAGCCAGGAATGTCTCC
This sequence comes from Miniopterus natalensis, assembly GCF_054644295.1. Classification (NCBI taxonomy): domain Eukaryota; kingdom Metazoa; phylum Chordata; class Mammalia; order Chiroptera; family Miniopteridae; genus Miniopterus; species Miniopterus natalensis. Next base: position 76,939,336 of record NC_142091.1, on the reverse strand, counting down.
AGACGCTGCCGAGTGCCCCTGGGGGCAAATGGCCCTTAGCTGAGAACCCGGCTTAGGGAAAGGGTTCTTTGGTGTCCAGACGTGACGCACAAAAGAAAAAACCGTCAACGCATCGCACCTTGTTGAATGTAAGGCTTTTTCCTCTGAAAAAGACAGTGTGAAGACACTGAAACATCGCACCCCAGACTGCAAGAAAATATCTGCAAAGCACACAGCAGATACAGAACCTGTACCCAGGATATGCAAAGAACTCCCGAGACTCAACAGTAAGGAAACAAACGGCACCATCTGAGCATCAGCAATGACATATTCAGATGGCAAATAATTAGGAAACACAAGTTAAAGCCACAGGGAGGCACCTGAAGTTAAGACCAGACAGTAGAAGGCAGAAAGGACAGTGTTGGGGGCGGGGGGGTGCAGCCAGCAGAGCCCGCACGCGCCGCAGGGAGCAGGTGGCAGCGGACTGTGTGCCAGGCTGGGCTCTGTGTTCCTGGGTCCAGCAGCCTGGGTGGACTGGCTAGGAGGGCCCGAGGGTGGGGACCACAGAGCCGCAGAGACGGCGGAGGTGGCCTCGTGGCACCAGGCTTCCTCACCCAGCCCAAGTGGCCTGGGCCCGTCAGCAGCACCTAATGGCCACAAGCCCAGCCCGGCTCCAGGTATGTGTGTCTGTGTGTCTGTATATATGTACGTGTGTGTATGTGTGTCTCTGTGTGCCCGTGTACATGTATGTGTGCCTGCATGTACATGTGCATGCATGCATGTGTCTGTGTGTTCATGTGTCTGTGTCTCTGTGGTACATGAAGCATTGTGTGTCTGAGTCTGTATGTGTGCATGTGTATAACATGTGTGACTGTATATACTTGTGTGTCTCTGTATGAGTGTGTGTGTATGTGCGTATGAGTGTGCCCGCATACGTGTGTGTGTCTCTGTGGATGAGTGTATATGTGTGTCTGTGCCTGAGTGTGTGTGTACAGGCGGGAGGGACGCTCTGGCTGCTGGATCTTTCCCGAGCAAAGGCCCTGAGGCTGAGGGAGGGAGGCAGGAGGGCCGGCTGGGTGGAGGCCACACTGCAAGCCTTCAGGTGAAGTGAGGCAGAGAGAAAGCTGGGATCCACCCCTGGCCGCAGCTGCACACACGCCCTGCCCAGAACAGGTTGGACCTGAAGGAGCACTGCCCGGCTGCACGTGAACGGGTGGGCGGCAGGGACAGACACTGCTGGGCAGGGAGGGAAGGCCTGGCTGAGCCCCTGGTCTACCCGGGCTTGTGTGGGTCCCCTCCCCCTGGGGTCCCGCATGACACGTGAGCCCATTAACCTGAAGTTTCTCCATCCTGCAGGGCTCCCAGTCCCTGCCTCCAGGAAGCCCACCCAGCCCACCCAGCCCACAGGCTCTGGGCTGCCCCTTAGCTGAGCTTTGACCCCCATGTCAGGTCTCCTCCCAGCACCCACAAGGGCTTCAGAGAGGCCGGGAATCCAGATATCCAAGAGGAAGGGTCCCTAAAATCTTCATCCACCACCTCCCTTCGACGTTCCCGCAGCTGGGGACTGAGCTCGAGGGGCGGGGGCCGACTGAAGAGGGAGGGTCCTCACCACAGACCCAGCAGCACACAGGGGTCAGATGGCCTCGGTGTAGCTGTCTGACCTCAGGCCAACCGTCTGGTTTCTCTCTTTTTTAAAAAAATTGGCTCATTTAATTACCTTTAATGACACTCTGCCTTATTGCAAAAGGAATGTCAGGTAAGGGAGCAGAAACGGGACCCCTCCAACATCAGAGGCCCTTTCAACCGGCAGAGAGGGGTGCCAGGTAAACCCCCCCCACACACGCTGACTGCCGCCCTGGCCCCCCAGCTCCTCAGTGGGAGAGCGACAGAGGTCAGGCAGGGAGGGGGCAGGGTCTCAGGGACGCCCGCCTGAGCAGGGACAGGCCACATCGCCATCTGGGTGCAGGGTACACAAGGGTGCACACACGTGAGACCCGAGAGCACACACTCCAGACTCATGAATTTTAGGTGAATTCTACCCTAACTAGAGGACACTGCTGCTCGGCCAGTGTCCCCCAGACCCACAGACCCTCCAGAGGCTCCCTGGAGGGCCCAGGAGGAGAGGGACCCAGGCCAGGCAGCCCAGCCCCCACAGACAGCCCCTGGGTGCAGAGCCTGGGAGCTTGGGGTGGGGCGTCTGGGCCCGGGGCTCCAAGGTGAGTCCCCAAAGCCCCGGCTGCACACACACCCCTCCTGATCCCTCTTCTTTTCGGCCACTCGGGCAGCCGGGAAAGCGCAGGCTGTGCTAGGGCTAGGTCACCACTGCCCAGGCAGGGTCACACCACCGGACACAAGTATGTGACCTGCCCCTCTGCGTTCCCGCAGGGCTGAGGGGGCTTATCCATCTCGTCCACCGTCCTCGGCTGCACCCACCCTGCCTGCAGGCTCCTACTGCCCCTCTCAGCTCTCTCCTGCCCGCTGGCCAGGTGCCTGGGGGCCTGTCACTCCCTCATCCCCAGGTGAGGTGGCCCAACCTGAGCCCCCAGGGGGCAGTCGGCTTTTCTCCAAAGAGGGAGGTCATAGCCCTGAGGCGCTGGACGCCCCCTATCCCTACCGAAGACCCCCTGCCCCTCCAAGGTTCCTGCTGTGCCCTGGGTGCGAGCCCCACCCCACGGGGAGGAGGGAGGGGCGGGAACACAAGCTGGTCCCAGGGGTGAGTGGGGTCCCCTGGGCTTGGTGCCTCTTGGTGCATGCTTCAGTGGCTGTCCTGTCCTTTCCATGGCTGTCCCGTGCTTTCTCTGGTCACCCCAGAGGGAGCTGGGAGGAGGCCCTTGCTGGCCCTGCCTGCTGAGAACAGAGAGGGCAGCTCAGGAGGAGGGGTCTGGCGAGGTCACCAGGCGATCGTGTTGGCACAAAGATGGCCCGACAGAGGGGCTAGGGGCAGGGTGGAGTGGATATTCAACCCCCTGCAGTTGGAGAAGTGGGTGTCAGGACCCCTGGTAGGTGGCCCTGGACAGCTCGCCTGACCCCAGCCCACCCCTCCAGGCTGCAGGAAGCCCAGGACTCACCGGATACTCTGGGTACTTCTCCTGGCCCAGCCCTGAAGGCTCAGCCCACTGCCCACAGGCCAATTAGGGAGGTCACATTGGAACTGAGGGGCACCCAGGGAGAGGGGTTGACTGCCAGGGGTGGCAGGTCGAAGGGAGTGTGTCCCACCCTGCCAGCCCCGCCACCCCTGAGCAGAGCGGCCACTGAGTCCCCTCCCTGGAAATCCTGCTCGCTGACGAGCCTTGGGAGCGCATCCGACACCTCCGAGTCTGTTTCCACACCTGTAAAATGGGCACCATCACCAGGATGGACTGAGCAGGCCAGGCCACCAAGGGGCAGTTAGGACAATGACAGCACGGCTGGTGTCTCGGCCGGCCTGGAGAGGTAAGGTACATCTCCCCACACTAACATGCACATGCTCCCTTCAGCACAGACTCCAGCAGGGGAGAGGCCTGTCGGGCTGGGGGCAGCCGGGGAGGGGCCATGGGGCCGGGTGGGGCGTGCAGGACAGGGACAGGTGAAGGGGGTGAGCCCTGTAGAGCTCAGATCACTCCGAACTCGTGTGCAAAAGCCTGGCTTTGTCTGCCCGGCCCCCTTTTCAATCCGCCTGCCTGCGGGCCCACAAAAGTTATTCAAATGAGAGACAAATATTTGAGCTGGAGAGGCCACCAGCCTGGCCTCCGCCTCCTCCTGGGGCTGCGGGCTGCGGGCTGCGGGAGCTGCTCCCAGGCCTTCATTTGGGTATTAATTGGATTTCATTTAGAGATTTGCATGCTTATCAATAGGGGCAAAGGCCAGGCACTGGGGACCTGGACCGGGCCCCAGGGATTGTAGGCAAATGCCAGGTGGAGAGTGGGGGGCAAAACTCGGAGCACTGGGTGGCAGCCAGCACCTCCTCACTGATACCAGGACAAGCAACCTCAGCTGGGAGGAGGCCACTACCGTGGGGCCTGGGCAGCACTGCAGCAGAGACGGCCAGGCCTGGACCACACGGAGCCCGATGGGACACAGGGAGAAGATAGGGGGTCCCACAGAGATCTGATGCCGACCTCCCATGACACGGGTTCCCAGCACCCACCGAGGGGATAGCCACCCCTTCCTGAGTTGTTAGGACAGCCCTGGGGGCTTGTCACATGATGTCACAGATAGTGGACACACAGGGGCCCTCCCTGAAGAGGCCTGGAGACAGTCCCACCCTCTGTGGGCTCACTGGGGTCCCAGGAGGAAAGGCCATTCAGGGACCCAGGCCTCTGTGTCCTCAGCAGTGCTCACCCTCCGAGTGGCCCATGGCCTCTCACTGAGCCAGCTGCATCCCACGAGAGGGGTCTGCGGAGGGCAGTGTTCGCCCACGGGGTGAGGCTGTCACAGTGGAGGTGAAGGCAGGGTCCTGCGTGGAAGGGAGAACAGTGGCCCCGGGGCTGGGATTACTGGAAAGCCCTTTTATTACAGGTAGAATGGTCCACCCCACCCCCCATTCATATGGTGGAGACCTGACCCCAGCGTCTCAGTGACCGCATGTGGAAGCAGCAACCTTGCAGAGGTGATCGGTTACAGCGAGGTCCTCAGGGTGGCCCTGATCCTAGATGATTGGTGTCCTTATAAAAGGGGGAATTGGGCTCGGCCATCGTGGCTCAGCGGTTGAGCATCGACCTGGGATCCAGGAGATCAGTGTTTCATTCCCAGTCAGGGCACATGCCCGGGTTGCGGGCTCGATCCCCAGTAGGGGGTGTGCAGGAGGCAGCCGATCAATGACTCTTATCACTGATGTTTCTCTCTCTCTCTCTCCCTCTCCCTGAAATCAATAAAGATATATATATATATATATATATATATATATATATATATATATATATATATAATTATTATTATTTTTAATGTGGGAATTGGGACTCAGAAGCCCAGGGAGAAGACACGACCTCCAGGACTGGGGCCAGTGGATTCCTGGTGTTTGTCAGCTGTCTCTCTGGCTGTCAGGGCCCAGGGTTCTCCCTGGGACTCTGCCAGGCCCACCCTCGGGTGCATTAACGCTGGGCCTGGTTTTCCTAGATCACGCGGAGAAAGGGCTTTGCAGAGGGCAGGCGGGCAGGCAGGACCTGGCTCGGAGCCCCTCTGTCCCCCGGACCGTGTCACGGGGCCTGGTCTGCACTGGGCCGGGCAAGCCGAGCAGGCGCACACCTGTTCCTCCCTCCCTGTGGTGTGTGGCCTTGGGCAGGGGCTGCTCCAGGGATACAGACAGGGTGACCCCCAGCAGGTGCCTTCCTACCTCTGGGAAGCTGGAAGTTCACAGTTCTGGTGACAAAGGCCAGTTTCAATGTGTAGGGGGTGGGGGGTCCCTGCCTCAGCGGGGGGCACCGCTGGGGGCAAGGCTGGCCTGCTGATGGCAGCTCCCTGTGGCATTCAGGGCCCCCGTTTGACTGATTTGCCCCATTAATCATAGCCAGCAGCTGGAGCCAGGTGGGGTTGCCAGGGGTACAAGGCAGGAGCCCCTGGGGGCTCTGGGAGGTGGGTGGGGGTCAGGACGTGGCTCACAGAAGCGCCTCTATCTGCTCCTCTCTCCTCCTTTCCCTGCAGCCCTGGCCGAGGAGAGGCCTGGGCCTGGGGAGCAAGCCGGCTGAGCACTTGGCCCGTCCAGCTCCCAGGGCTGGGCGTCCAGAGGCCTGAGCTGGTGTCCCGGCCTCTCTCTAGGTCACTCGGTGCTGACAGACCCTCCATTTCCTGCCCCAGAAGAAAAACAGCAATAAGGGGCCTTCCAAGCAGGTGTGGGGCCCAAGGGAGGCCTGAGGGGAAGCGCGCTGGCCCCGAACCCGAGTTCCTCTGGCACCTGCGGGCCTCGGGCCAGTCACTGAGGCTCCCGGGCCTGGACTCTGGGGGAACCTGTCCCCACCACTGTCATTCCCTAAGAGCTCAGACCTGACTCATAGCCACAGGCTCAGGCTCTGAGGGGCCACCTGACCCATCCCTGTGGTTATGGGAGCAAAGACTGGGCACTGTGCCTCCCCCCAGCCTTGTACAGCCTCACAGAGAGTCACACCCCAACCTTTACTGCTGGGAAGAGGGTCAGGAGTCCTGCTGGGCATCTTCCCCTCACACCATGAGCAGCAGGGTCCTGCCCCCCCCCCCCCCAGTCTCCATCCCTCCCCGGGTCCCATCCCACGGGGATTCAGGCGCCTGGAGGATACTTGGGATCAGGGAGGCAGGCGCTGGCAGGGAGATGGGTGTGGAGCCCACAGTCCCTGCCCTTCCTCCAGCGCCCACCTGGGAGCTGTCCACTGCGTGACCCCTTCCTAAGCCCTCCAGGCCACATGACTGCCCCCCCCCCCCCCCCCCCGCCTTATGGTGAGAACAGAAGGGTTGATGTCACTGAGGAGGAGCCTGCGTGGCCGCTCCCCTGTGTTGGGTGTCCCCCACCCCAGGCAAATGCAGCGGGGGTTAGAGGCAGGTCTGCAGGCCCAGCCCAGCCCGGGGGTCTGGAGGTGCACCTGCGTTTGGACACAGCTGTGCTGTCCCCGGTCTCCACGAGGCGGGAGGGTGAGTGCATGACCCAGGGCCCTGCTGTGTGCCTGTCCCCGTCGTGGCTGAGCGGGCTGCCTGCTCCCGTCCTGGGCATCCCTTGCCTGGGTGGGGGTCAGTGATGGCCGCCTCTCTACGGGGCTCCCCACCCCAGCTCTGGGAGCAGTACCAGGGCCGGCCTCGCAGCCTGGGGGGGGGGGGTCTGCAGACACAGAGAGGCCCATGTCCCTCAATGGGTGGGCCCCAGGCTGGGTGAGCCCCACTTGGCTTCAGGCTCCTCTGTGGAGGTCTTGAGTTCTTGCTTTCACCTGCAACCGTGTGCTCAAAGATGAAGGTCAGAGGGACAGCGGAGCGGCACGTGAGCAGAGGCGATGCCCGCCAGCCCAGGCCCGCCCCTTCCTCCAGGCCAGCCTGACCCAGAGCAAGGGAAAGGTGACCGCCTCCATCATCGACCCGGCGAGCGGGTGTGACGGCCCCCGGGGCCACACTCACTCCAACCAGACGTGGCTGGAACGCAGAGCTATAACCCAGGGGGCCATCCAGTCCTCCTCACGTGGCTTCTGGCGTGGACCATCCACGTGGGGAAAAGCAATGACCCAGGAAAGGACGGGCGGGACCACGCGCCAGCAGCTGACAGGCCACAGTGAAGGCAGAATGCGCGTGTCAGGAGTGACACGGGGACAGCCACGCCGGCGCTGGGCCACGTTTCCTGTCTGGTGACAGTAAGACACGCAGGCCAGCGGAGGGGCCCGAATGGCGTCACTTCCGCGGCGCTGTGGAGAGTTAGATGCGCTCACAGGCGCGGGCGTAAACCTGGGAGCTGCGGTCCACGCCGGTGCCCACGCCGGTACCGAAGTTGCTGCGGTTTAGTACTTAGAACGGCACTAAATGGCAAGTTTAAAACCCCACAGTCAAGACACAGACCACGGGAAAAGGGAAGAGCTTTCTATTTCTCCCAATTCCTGAACAAGGGCGCCCCTTTTTCATTTTGCCCTCCCCCCAAAAGCATGAAGCTGGGCGAAGAGCCGACCTATGGACTTGTACCCTCAAGTGCTCAGAGACCCCGGCCTCAGAGGCAGACCCACGGGGGGGCTGCGAGCGCCCTCCCCCAATGTGGAACCAAAGCCAGAATGAAGAGTCCCGGGGGTCAGGGAGACGTCCTCTGGTGGAGGCTGGGGGGGCTGGGGATTCTCCCGGGAGACCGTGGGGCTGCCCTGGAACAGGCAAGAACCCACTCAGGACCGTGGCCATGACCCCGAGATCCAGAGTGTCTGTCCAGCGCCAGACTGCCCGGCTGGCTCACGGACGCTGCTTGTGGGTTGGCTCCATGTCCTCCGCTGGCACGTGGGCTCCGTGAGGGCAGGGCTTGCCTTTCGCACACTGACGCCCCGAGCACCTGGTTCAGAGGCGCCCAATAAAGGTGCTGGAATGAGTGGGTGAGGGACGTGAGCGGGCCAGACAAGGCAGCCTGGTGGGAACACCTCTGTGCTTGTCCTGGCCTCCAATGGGGCACCCCTGGGTCCCCATAGCCCCCAAAATGCACAGCCAGGGGGGATACACCCATTTCCTGACATGTTGGGGTCAAAGAGTTGGGTGTGTTTCAGCCACTGAGACTCCAGGACAGCAAAGCAGGGCCCCTCGGGTCCTGCGGTTGTGTTCAGACAACAAGGAAGCACCCCAAGTGTTCCCCAGGCCCCTGGTCATCCGGGCTGCCTCCCTGCTGTCCACCCAGCCCTGCTCCACCCAGAGTCTTCAGGGTCTCAATTTGTGAAATCACTACAATGATGATCCCCAGCCTGGCCAAAAGCAACCCCGTGTCCCATGGATTGGGGTTCCCGGGGGGCCCTCAACCTAACCCCACCGTGCAGCTCCCTGTCACCTTCCACATGGAATCAGCTTCTGGGTGGGGATGGGGCACCTAGGCCAGGTGGGATCTGTCGGGGCGTGCTGACCTGGAAGGCCAACTTGCCCAGGTGTCCTCCCCAGGACAGCCTCCGGGCACCCCGCCCCCGGAAGGGAACGTCCCTGGGGCTTAGGAAGGGCTCCGCCATTCCGAGCTCTGTGGCTTCGGCCCTTTGTCTCTGGGAGCTGCCTCTTCCAGTCTGTAATGTGGGGCCAAGACTGGCTCTGTCCCTGACACTGCGAGGGACTTTAACTAGGGTGGCGGGCACACCGACATGCCCAGATGACATCTTTGTTGTCCTGGCTGGTCACCAACCACTGTCCTTTCCCCTTCGAAAATATCCTTGCTTGGACAGCTAGTGACCCTGTCGCTGTGTTTCCTGATGGGATCCTGTCACAGGGACATGTCACCCCCTCGAAGTCCAGGAGCCAAAACCAAGTGAGCACCTGATCACAACGTCTGCTTCTGACCCTCCCGTCTCTGATTTACAGAAAATACAGGGACACACAGGTGACAGATAACACCCAGAAGGTGCCATCAGCAACACTCAGGACATGGGAAACGCCACAGAACAACCAACCCCCAAATTTCTTCAATTCGGAAACGCCCACAAGGGGCTTAACAGGCCCACTAAGCTGATTTGATGTGTGGCCCTGGGCTGGGTGCTGTCTGTAAAACCTGCTGTAAAAACTGTGAGTCAGAGGCCCGTGCCCCAGGCCAGGTCCTGGGTGAAGTGGAGGGATGGGTGTCCACTTTGGGGAGAGTGGTATTGGGGTTTCCCTTGGAGAATTTATGGGAGTAACGATATGGTGTCCGGAATTTGCTTCAAAACCACACGTGGGTGCCTAGCCAGGTGTGACTCAGCGGTTGAGCATCGACCTAGGATCCAGGAGATCTCGGTTCAATTCCCGGTCAGGGCACAGGCCCGGGTTGCGGGCTCGATTCCCAGTCGGGGGGGGGGGGGTGCAGGAGACAGCCGATCAGTGGCTCTCTCATCATTGATGTTTCTCTCTCTCTCCCCCTCTCCCTTCCTCTCTCTGAAATCAATAAAGATATATTTAAGGAAAAACAAACAAAAAAACCACACATGGATAAAGTGGCCGCGTATGGATAACCCTGAATGCTGGTGATGGGGCTTCTTAGCGGTTCTCCACCCGGCGGGTCCCTCCGTGGCCAGCCTCACACCGACTCAGGAACGCTGCTGTGGGTTGGACGTGTGTCCCCACAGCACCAGGGGCTCTGTGAGGGCCCCGGCTCTCGCAGTGGAGGGAGCAGCCCTTTCCCCCCCAAACTCACACGGTCCCACCCTGCACCCCACCACCTTGTGTCCGGGCCTCTCCTTGGGGTCAAGGTAAGGAGTCGCTGGAGAGCCCAGGGCCTGTGGCTCAGTGAGGTCCTGGGAGAAGACCGTGGGGTGGCCATGCACGGAACATGCCCCCTTCTGTCCCCTGGAGGCCAGTTCCCTCAGTCCCGCAGCCCTGTACCACAGCTGGTCCCGACCCCCAGCACCCTGCAGCCCTGGTTACGCACAAGACATCTGCTCTCTGCCAACCTCCCAGGGTTCCAACGGCTTTCACCCCACCACTCCCTGCTGAAGAAAGGGGTGCCTTCGGCACCTTAAAACAGCCTAGGGGGATCCCCGCCAGCCCCGCCCCCACCCCTGTAATAAAAGAGAGCTTGGGGTAAGGCCTAGACTTCAAAGCTGTGCAGGCCCAGGTCAAAGGTAGAGCTGAGTAATCTCCTCACGGGCCCTCAGAGAGGGGAGGGTCTGGGGGAGGAGACCAGCTTTGTTCCTCTCCAGGGTGGCTCTCTCGGCACCCATAACGGAGACAGCCAGGCCCTGCTCCCACCCAGGCCCTGCACCATATGTGGTGCAGGCTGGGGCCATACGCAGTGGCTGGGAGTCCACAACAGGGTGCAGACACTTCTCCTTAAGTCCCCCTACAACCCTGCAGGGTGGCTCTGCTGTCACCCCCATTTGCAGGTTGAGCAACTTGTCCAGCCAGCATCATCAAGAGGTGGCAGGAAGTGGAGATCTGAACCCCTGACACAGAGGGTGGGCTGTCAGGTGAGAGGGACCACCTTGGGCACAGTCCTGCGCCTGGCACTTGCCCCAGACCCCCATGTTGGTCAACAGCCTCCAGACCTCTACTTCCCAGCTGTGAAGCAGCTCTGCCTGGGCCAACCGCCAGCCCGCCGACAGCGGCAGGAAGCCTCCAGCCTCACAAGGTGACTGAGTTTCTTTGGCACCAGCTGGCCTCCCAGACTTTACACCTCTGCTCCCACCCTCCAGAGGAGGGGGCGGAGTGGGGGGAGAAGTGACCACAGGGGCCAGGCCCGCAGGGTCTGGACCAGCACCCTCCCACCCACACCCAGCCCTCACCTGGGAAATGGGGGGCCTGAGGGTCTGGAGAAGGCATCCCCAACACCACTCACACACAGCATGGGTGCATTTGGAATGTGCATCTTCCCTAAGACAGGGTTTCCAACACAGCCCTTCCCCTAGCTGGAGCCCCGTCCTGTGTCAACCCAGCCCTGCATGGGGACCGGTGCCAGCGACCCTGTCCCTCAAGGGCTGCCGTGTCCAGATCTTGGCCAGGTTGGAAAATCCCAAGTACTGGGGGCGAGTCAGGGGTAAACAACCTTTATTGTGTTCCAAGTTAAGGAGTCTTTGTATAAAAATAAGTTTCCATGTTGCCAGGGTCCCTGGGCAGTCCAAGTTAACGTATAAAAAGTAGACGCTCTAAGTCTCAAAACCCATCTCCCTTCAGGAAAACCTCTGAGCGTTGGTGCCCAGCCCCATCCCAGCGCAGGGCCTCGGGGCTGGGCGGTCAGGATCCGAGGAAGCTGCCACCCAGGCACGGTCGGGCTGGGACCTGTTTCAAACTGGCACGTGGTGGGGCTGGACGGCCAGGGGGGAACGTCGGCGGGATCCCCGCTCCGTCCGAGGCGGCTGGGTTCACCCGGCGGGGGGACGGAGGCGCAGACGGTCCGCCGCGCGGGCTCCTGAAAGTGCTGCGCGCACCGGCCCCTCGGGATCGGGGCCACGCTGCTGGGAGGCAAGAGGGACAGGAACTCGCGTGAGTGCGGGATCCGGCCCTGCCTCCACCCCCCACGAGCGAAGGCGGCCGTTTCGTTCGTTTGTTTGGTTTTGGAGCCGGAGCCTGCGGACGCCCCGGCTTCGGTCGGCGGCCCGAGCCACGGGGCGGGGGCGGGGCCGCGCTCCGGCCCGTGAGTCAGGGCTCGGATCCGCCGACTCATTCCTGCCACCCGGCCCGCGCGCACGATTTGCAATGCAAACCTACCCCGCCTCCCTGCGCCCTAATCTGCCCGGGGATCCGCTTGCGCTCGGGGCCTCACCCGCCCCGGGGCCGCGCCCCCCGACCGGCCCGTCTCCTCCCTCCGCCCCCCCCCCCCCCCGCGCGGCGGAGCAGCAGGAGGAAGTTTTGCAATCCCGGACAAACAAACGCCGGTCTTGCACGGGCTTGAAAAAGTTGGGGGGAAATGAAGAGTGAGCGAAATCTAAACTATCACCGGGCCTCGCGCTCGGCTCCCCCGCCAGGCAGGGGCGCGAGCCGGAGGGGGGGCCGGTCTCCCCCGCCGCGCCGCGCCGCGCCGCCCTGGCCTCCGACCCCCCCTTCCCTGCCGACCCGCGGGTACCTCGCGGGGCGGGGCGCTCAGTAGCCCCCTAACCAGCTGGAGAAGTCGAGCAGCTCGCGCTCCGCGGGGCTCAGGGTGCCCTCGCAGCCGCTGTCGTCCGACGAGTAGGCGGAGCGCGGGGAGCCGGGCTCCGAGCTGCCCCCGCCGCCTGGGGGCGACGAGGCGCAGGAGTGCGAGGCGGCGTCCGCGGGGGTCCCGAGCGGCCCGCAGGGGGCGGGGGGCCGTGCGCCCGGTGCCAAGAGCCCCCCCGCCAGCGCGGCGCACACGCTGTCGTGCTCGGCCAGCAGGCGCTGCAGCGCGCCGATGTACTCCACCGCCGAGCGCAGCGTCTCCACCTTGCTCAGCTTCTTGCTGGCGCCGCCGTGCGGCACGTGCTGCCGCAGCGCCTGGAACCCCAAGTTCACCAACTTCACGCGGTTGCGCTCGCGCTCGTTGCGCCGCGCCACCGCCGCGGCACCACCCCCGGTCTCTTCCGCGCACGGCCGCCGCCGCCGACTACAGCGCAGCAGCTCTGGGGACGCGGGTCGCCGCCGAGCGGCACAGCCTCCCGACGCGCCGAGCGCGGGGGGCGCGGGCCGGGGCAGCGCGCTGCTGTTCATCGCACCCGCATCCACTCGCCCGGAGCTTCTCCGAGCCCCCACGCGCCGCAGGAAGGTGCAGGCCGAGGAACTGGGGCGGTGGGACGACGGCCACGCCCCGAGGGGGGCCTGTGGCTCTGGGCCACCGAGCGGCTTCCCGGGGTACGCGTCCCAGGTCTTCTGGGGCCCGAGGCAGCGAGGCGCGAGAGGCCAAGAGACGGCGGGCCGTGCGCGCCGCGGAGCGTGGAGCGCTCGTGTCCCGCGCGTGCAGCCAGACGCTCCCCAGGTCTTCCCGACGCGACGCAGGCGGCTGGTTTTTAAATGTATAGATAACCCTCCTCCGCGCCGCCGCCGCCTCCTTTCTCACGCCCTCCTTCCCTCGCCTCGCCCTCCCGCCACGCTTCGCCCTCCCCCTCGCGCACACAACCTGCAAAGACCAAGCCGGGAGCGGGTCCCCCACCCCATCCCGGGGGCACAGTCCGCGGGTCCCCGGGGCGCCCACACCCCGGGTGCAGTGCGCAGGTCCTCAGGAGGCCCCCGCTCACAGCAGGTGCTCGGTGCGCCCCCCAAGACGCAGGACGCGGGTCCCATGGGCACCCCGCCCCCAACCGCGGGGCGCTGTCAGCAGGTCCCGGTGCGACCCCCGCGGCCCTAGCGCAGTCCACCGGTCTGCAGCCGCCGGGTACCCCCACCTCCCTCCTTCGCCCGCCAGTCCCGGGAGCCGTCAGTCACTCGCACGCGCGGCGCGCACGGGGGAGGGGCGGGCGTGGCCGCCGGGGCCGCCCAGCTGTTTTGGAGGCGAGAGACCCCGGGGGGCAGCACGCGCGGAGCCGTGCGCACCCGCGTCCCGCCCCGCTGCGGCCGAGGGGCGGGGGCCGGGGCCTCGGCCAATCGCTGCCGTCCCTTCGGCCCGTAGAGGCGGGCGCGCCCCACGCCCAGCCCCCGGGAGGAAGCGCGTGCGCTCGGCGCGTGGCTCCCGAGCGTCTCTAACAAAGCTCGGCCCCGCTCGGCCCCGCCCGGCCCTCCCCCCGCGGCCGGGCCCGCGCGCCCCGCGTCCACCTGTCCCGCGCCCGCTGCCCACCTGGGACTCCCCGCCCCGAGTGGGAGAAGCCCACGCGGCCCTTCGGGTAGGACGGAGCCCAGGAGTAGCTGAGACGCGGCGCACCGGGGTGGAGGGTTCAGGTTCCCAGGCGCCTTTCCCCCCACGTCTAACGCACACTCTCTGCCCGCGGTTTCCATGCGCCCTGGGGAGCCCTGCAGCAGGGCCTGGAGGTTTGCACACCCGGGGCAGCCGTCAACCATCCCCCCGCCCCCGCAGCTCTCTCCAGGTCCCGTGTTCCCCCCAAATCTTCCTGTCTTCCCAGCCTGGATGGTTCCAGCCATTCACCCCTCGGTGCCCACCACCTTGTGCCTCACGCTCCTTGTTCCTCAGTTCTGCCCCTCTTGGCCTCAGCCATCCACCCCTGGCCTGGGCCACCCTCTCCCACCTGCCCTGAGGACACTGAGATTGGGCTGGTGTGGGGAGGTCTCAGGGGCAGCAGGCTGGGTCCCTAGGGGAGGTAGGATGTCAAGAGACTTTCCTCCTGACCGTTGGGGGGACCTTTCCGGGTCTGAGGAGACAGGGACTGCGGAAGCCTGCAGAATGCTCTGTTAATGCGGGAGTTTTGATTAAAAAAAAAAAAAGTATCTTATTGATTTCAGAGAGAGGAAAGGAGATGGAGAGAGATATAATAGAAACGTCAATGATGAGAGTCATTGATCGGCTGCAGCCCGCAACCCGGGCATGTGCCCTGACCGGGAATCGAACCCCGATCGCCTGGATCCTAGGTTGACCCTCAACCGCTGAGCCACGCCGGCCGGGCAATGGGGGAGTTTTGTCCAGCCCCGTGGCTGTGTCCTCCGGAGGCCATAGCCGCTGGTTTTTTACGAGGGCCACCAGACCCTCCTGGGCCAGGGCGTCGGAGTGGAGTTAGGGGGCAGACCCATCTGCCTGGAGCCACCTTCTGGTTCTGGCTGGCGGAGGCCCATGACTCCTTCCCAAGGAGCCCTCGGGGCCAGGGCAGCGGGCGAGTGTTGACTGCCAGCTCTGTGGCCACTGGCTCCCATTTGGCTCCTGGCTCCCCTGGCAGCTGCCTTGGCCCTCCTGCTTGGGGAGTGACCTGGACGCTAGCACCTGCCTGCAGCCAAGTAGGCCTGGGGCCCCACGTGCCTTCGGAGGATGCTGACTGAGAGCGAGCATGGAATGTGTCCACAGTCGCAGCTGTGGCCAGTAGAGCAATCCAGATAGGAATGGGGCCCTGACTCTGCTGAATACAGGTGTCCCCCCTTCTTCCCCACCCAGGGCAGGAGCGTCCTCTCTCCCTGCTCAGAGGCCCTCAGCCCTTCCCTGGAGGTCACTCAGTAGACCTCAGCCAGAGACAGAGCTGCCTGTCCTCTCTCCCCGGCCCATGGCAAGGGTGCCAGGGAAGGTCCCTGAGTCCTGCACACAGGGCCTTGATGGTCTTTGCCTGGACGTCTGCTCGGCCTCTGGGGCCTGCAGACACACATCTGTTGCCACGAAACGGGCCACCCAGGTTCCAGTGGCTTTAACTAGGATTCATTGTTTCCCAGGGTTCTGTAGGTTGGTGGGTGGTGTCCCTGCTGGTTCACCTGGTGATGGGGCCTGGGAAGTCCCAGGCTCTGCTGTCCGCCAGCGGGGACGGTGGTGGTGGGATTCGGGGCAGGTCTGCAGGCCTGAGAGCCAGGAGTGCCGAGGGCCGAGGATGGGGGCCCAGCTCAGCAGTCAGGCAGGAGAAATGGGGAACCCTCCCCCGCCTTCGGTTCTGCTCAGACACCACTAGACTGGATGAGCCCCCGCCCGCCACTTGGAGAGGGCCGCCTGCTTCACCCAGTCCACCCATTCAGACGCCAATTCATCCAGACACCTTCAGGGTAACGTTTAATGTCACGTTGACACGTGAAATTAACTGTCACAACTGAGGGCCGCTCAGAGGCCGCCCTCGAGAGAAAGCACCATGTTCAGCTCCAGGGCGGGCACTGGCCCCTCCACCTCCTGGGGAGAGACATCCGCCCGCCTTGGGGACACATTGGAGGAGCCCCAGGCTGCCTGCAACAGTGCCAGCCGGAGACATGCAGTGTGACCTCGTAGGAAACTTTCAGTGACGGAATAGCCACACAGAAAAAGCAGAGGAGCGGATGAAATGAACTTTCAGGGTATATCCAGAATCATAGGGTTTCAACATACGGTCAATATAAAAAGCACTAATGAGGTGGTTCACGTTTCCTTTTTTTAATGTCTTTATTGTTTTAAGTATTACAGATGTTCCCCCTTCTTCCCCCCCCATGAACCCCCTCCACCCCACTCCCGCCCCCCACGTTTCCTTTCCATACGATGTTTTCTAAATTGTCTGTGTATTTTCTGTGCTGACAGCGGGTCTCGCTGTGGACTGGCCACGTTTCAGTGCTGGGCAGCCACACGTGGCTGGTGGCTGCTGTGTCAGACTGCGCCAGTCTGGACGGAGGGAGCCTCGCACCCCATTGTGATGCTGCCGTTTCTGGTCTGTGTCTCATGCTCGGACATCTCCGGGCCTTGCTGATGCTGAGAGATGACCCTTTGTAGGGCCGGCCAGCTGCTGGGGGTCATGAGGGCCTGGGCCTCGAGCTTGCCTTTCCTATGCGAGCCACCAATTCAGAGCCCACGCCCCTCCCCTCCTTTTTCCACTCTCACTCTCACTCTCGGGACCGCTGTCTGCAGCCCTGATCACACAGGCCAGGTCCCAGACACACAGGGACAGTCCCCGTGTCTCAAGCCCGCTGAAAGTATCCAAATGAGCCAGCCCTACGCCTGCTCGCCCTGCCTCACCCGCCTCCCTTGGAAACCACAATAAAGGGCCACATCCCCCCACCTCCCTCAGTCTCCTGCCTGACCCTGGTGTCCTCACGTGGCCCTGGGTGTCACCACCTGTCCCCTGCCTTGGGGACTGTAACAAACCGTCTGTTCAATGGCGGTTTGTCCCCTGATCTGCTGGCCCTGCCGTGACTGAATAATAAAACCTACGTTTTCAAACACCCGCTGCCTCTGGTGACAGACGAGCCGACTGAGGCTGGAGAGAGGCAGCGACTCCCGGCGGCGGGCCGGCGAGGGAGAGGAGAGTCAGCCGGCCCAGCGCCGAGTTCCATGGCTCCCGCCGGGCCCCTCATGAGGCCGGGGGCTCCTTTGGCTGTGACCCTGTGACCCGGCAAACCCGCTGGGAAAGCACCCCCGGCCCGCTGGAGGAGAGACTGCCCCTCCACGGAGCCCACCCGCGCTCCAGGGCGCATGTTAGGCCGGGAAGGAGGCAAAAGCGCAGGACGGGTAAGTCCTCTGGGCCGCGTGTTCCCACCACAGCGCAGTAAAGCACTCGGGCCCCGTCGCCTGCAGGGCCAGCGCAGAGGGACAAGCCAGCCGTCTGCTCAATATCAGAAGTAAATTTGGGAGCAGAGGCTCTTACCAGGGATAAAGAAGGTCGTTTCCTAACGAGGAAGAGTCAGAGGGTGGAACGCCCTGACTGTTAGGCCCTCGGGAGGAAGGACGAATCTACCGCTACAGACGGAGGCGTCCACTCTCCTCCCTCCTGCTGGACCGGACACACGAGCAGGAAATTTGAAAAGTCGAGGAAAGGGAAGTAGCCGTGTCCCCCAACGGGGCCCGATTAATGTTGATAGAAAATCCCACCCAGTAACAGAAAAGTACACGACTTCTTCCTTTCTTTCTTTTTTTAATTCTCACTTGAGGACATTTTTTCCATTGGTTTTCAGAGAGAGTGGAAGGGAGGGAGGGACACGTGGGTGGGTTGCCTTGGGCTCTCTCGAGGGACCGAGCCTGCAGCCACCGTGCTATGTGCCCTGGGCTGGAATGGACCCTGGGACCCTTCAGTCCGCGGGCCGATGCTGTAACCGCTGAGCCAAACCAGCCAGGGCAAAATACACGTTATTTCTAAAAGCGCGTGACCTAAATGAAACCACCTGATGGGCCACAACGCAACCCTTGAAAAACGTAGAAGGATTCTTGTTACGCGGGATGTATTCCCTGCCCACGGTGGAATTACATGAGACGAGTTATAGAGAAAGATACCCGGAAAAACCTCCAACTGCTCGGGATTAAAATGAAATAGATCTAAATAGCCCACATCTCAACATCGAAACTGCTTTGAACCAAATAAAAATGAAAACCCAATACTCCAGATTGTGTGGAATGCAGTCCTTAGAAAGGAGAATCTAAAGCTCTCAACACAGATTCAACAGCAAAGGTCTCAAATCTCTGATGTCAGCTCCCTCATGAAATTACAAAAAGCGAGAGCGAATGAAACCCAGCGTAAGGAGAAGAAACACAAAACCGAGAGTCGGAGCAGAATCAGTGAAACTGAAAACAGAAAACACTAGTCAGCAATCGGCGAAGTCAGAAGCTGGTCAGTAACATCCAAACAGATTTTCCTAAATAATTTAAAAACCCCCCCCACACACAAAGATGGTAATTACCAACATCAGGAATGAGCGAAGGGGCAGGCTACCGATTTCACGGAGATTAATAAGCGAATATTAGGGACTTTATGCCCGACACGTCATCAACGAAGATGACCTACATTTCTTAAAAGACACAAACTACCGAAGCTCAGTCGAGAAGAAACAGGCAGGGGAGCCCCACGTCTATGCAGTAAATGAGCTTTGCAGCAGACGCCTCCCACGGAGAACGCCCTGGGCCTCGTGGCGCCGTAGCTGGCAAACGCTAACATTTGAGGAGGAGAGAAAAACCTAATCAGCATGAACGCGCTCGGAACCACTGACGACCGGGAGTAATTCCCAGCGGGGTGATTCCCTCTAAGATCAGGCGCAAGACAAGGGCGTCTCTTCTCAAAACTTGTATTTTAACATTCTGGGGGCGTCAGCCGGTGCAATAAGGCAAGAAAACGGGGGGGCGGGGGGGGGGGCGGTTGGAAAGAAAGCGGAAAATGCCCTTATTCACAGAAAACGTGATCATCTAGGAAGGCGCGCTGACCCAGTCTGGAAACACTGCGCTGATTAAAGCAAATTTAAGGTTGTGAGATACAGGATCAATACAACAAACCAACCAACAAAAAAGCAACTGGAAGAAACTATTGGAAACGGAACGTTAAAATACCATGTATAATAACATCAAAAATATGACATACTTAGATATAAACAATGACGAAGTGGCGAGCCCCAAAACGTTGGCGAGAGGAATTAAAGACGACTCGAAGAAATGGGGAGAGACGCTGTGTTCGTGGCCTGGAAGATCCAACAGTAAGGAAGACGTTCATTTCCCCCAAACTGATCCATAGATTCAACACAATCTCAATCAGAATCACAGCGGCGGGTCATTGGGGAGAGAAAGGGACATCTGTACTATTCTAAACAAAAATAAAATTTAAAAAAATAATTTTTTTTTTAATATATCTTTATTGATTTCAGAGAGAGTAAAGGAGAGGGAGAGAGAGAGAGATAGAAACATCCATGATGAGAGTCATTGATCGAGCCCGCAACCCGGGCATGTGCCTCGACCGGGAATCGAACCCCGATCGCCTGGATCCTAGGTCGACGCTCAACCGCTGAGCCACGCCCGGCCGGGCAAAAATAAATAAATTTTTAAAACCACAGCGGATTTTTTTTTTTTTTAATTTTTTATAAATTGGTGAACTGATGTTAAAAATTCCTATGTTCTTGCCCTGGCCCGTGTGGCTCAGTTGCCCCGTGTACCCTGCGGTGTTGGGCTGGAATCAGAGGAGCCGCTGTAAACTCAACGTCTTTGATGTAAAGAGACCGACAGAGACGTGGGGGGGGTGTGGGGTGCACACGAAGGGCTGGGAGAGCTGGTGCCCCAACAGCCCTCAGTGCGCCTCGTGCCCAGACTTGGCTTCCTTCCGCCGAGGGGAACCAGAGCCCCTCGGAGCTGCAGCCGCCCCGGGCCGGGGAAGGGAAATGGGGACATGCACCCGGACCACCTCGATGCATCAGAAAGTGGGAGCGCTGTGCAAAAAAAGGGTGACCGTCTATCGGAGGGACGCGGACGCCGGCTCAGAGGGGCGATTTTAGCGCCGTAAGTAGACAGGAACAGGTCACGTTCTGCTGAGATGCGTCCATTCGCTCAGCGTGGGGGAGAGCAGCTCTTTTCTGCAGGGACAGAAGGGCGGCTAGGGTTAGAACGTGGGCCTCTGTCGGTCACACTCAAGTTGTCCCCCCCTTGTCCACGGGGGATACATTCCAGGACCCCCAGTGGATGCCTGAAAGCACAGATAATACGGAATAGCCAGTGCTCCTTCCTACGCACACACCCTGGCGATAAAGCGAGACGTAGAGATTCGGAGCAGCTGGGCTGGCGACAGTCACCGAGAGGGAACTAGCGCAGCCGTAACAATACGCGGTGACGAAAGTGACACGTGGGTGGCCTCTGTCTCTCCCAGAGGGTCCCCCTGCCCCGTCTCACCCTTCATCTAGTGATGATGGGGAAGATACGCTGCCTACGTGACGGGATGCAGGGAAGTGACCGCCCTGGGCCCTGTGACAGCGGGAGGCTGCTCTGACCCCCTGACCCTTAGGAATTGCCAGCCTCCCTGCTTGGTGCTCCGGGGCTGTTGACCTCCAGCAAAAGGACAGATGTGTCTCCAGCAAAGGTGGGTTTCCACGCAGAAGTGCCACTCGGGACATGAGGTCTAACGGAGAACCGGGGAGTCCGGAGAAACTTTGCGCGGACCCACGGCGGGAAGGCGGGGGCGAGGAGTGCCCGCTTCTCCTTAGCCGAGTCGCACGGCCTCCCTCGGGCCCAGCCGTTCCTGGGCCAGGAATAAAACAAGGTCTCCCCGAGCTCGAGCTCCCAGAGGCCTCCGCGGCCGATCTGATAAGCGCGCGGGCCGCTGAGTGACTAACGGGCAGGGAATGTCTGGAGCGCGGGGACCCTGGGCTCCGGGGTGAGTCACGTCCAGGGCTGGATGGGACCCTGGGCAAGAGGTTTCTCCAGGCCACTCAGAGCAGCGAGCGGTTTATGGCTTGTGAGCTGTTCGCTTCTGCAGTTTCGCTCTTCATATGTTTGGACCAAAGTTGACCCCGGTGAATGCGCGAATCACCCGTGATGCTGAAACGAGCAAGATCGTGAGCAGTAACAGGACGGTCACGCGGTTTCCAAGTCCCTCCCCACAAAATGTGCGTTACAGATGGGAAAACACTC
Organism: Miniopterus natalensis; assembly: GCF_054644295.1. Classification (NCBI taxonomy): domain Eukaryota; kingdom Metazoa; phylum Chordata; class Mammalia; order Chiroptera; family Miniopteridae; genus Miniopterus; species Miniopterus natalensis. The sequence continues at coordinate 76,918,440 of NC_142091.1, read as the reverse complement.
GTGTCACAGTGGAGAAACCCGCCCATCGCTGCTTTAACCAAGGGCTCAAGGCGACCTCCCCCGTCGCGCAGGATGGCGTAACCGGGACCCCGCTCGCCTCCTGCCTTCGGCACCCAGAAAACACAAACACACGTGGAACGTGTTTTCCAAGTTTGCGTAACGGGTAGTGAGGGAGCCGTGGAAGGAGTGAAGCGAACCAGGCCAGCTGGTGGAGCGTTTCCAGGCTGAGCCCGAGGTCCCTGGGGCGCAGGAGGTGATCGGCGATCAGGGGGATGGAGGCCCTGAGAAGGAGCAGAGCGGACCCCTGGAAGGAGGGGGAGGTAGAGGGGTGGACATAGAATATTCTAGACACTGGGCTCAGCGAGAGAAGGGCAGTCACTGCAGATTCCCAAACTCCTAGGAGGTCCCTGGGTTCCCCACGTTCATAGAGACAGGAAGTAGGACAGTGGTGGCCCCGCGTTCAGTGACCTCTTTGTTCAGTAACATTTACATGCACAGGAATTGACGAAGCCACCTGAGGAGCCAGAGCAAGAAGGGAAGGGGGCCTGCATCTATCCCTGGGGAACCCCAATATTTCAGCCAGTGAGAAAGGGGGAGGAGGCAGTGGGTGCCACAGAGACCCGGAGAGAGCGTGTCACTGATGCCGAGAGGTATGGGGACTCCCGGGTCTCCGCTGAGCGCTGCCGTGTGAGGCAGAGGGGAGCCCAGTGCGTGTCCGCTGCATTTTGGGAGCCTAGAGGTCTCCGGTGGACGGCAGCCAGGCAGATGGTGGGCCCCTACCTGGATGAGCGGTGGTGAGAACCAGGTGGGTCCCAGGCTGCATCTCGGACCCATCACAGCCCCAGGGCTCGGACTGGCTGAGCAACCGTAGGTGCGCACAGTTCTGAGGGGTGCGCACGGCTCTGACAGGTGCGCACGGCTCTGAGGTGGTGCACACGGCTCTGGCAGGTGCGCAGGGCTCTGGCAGGTGCACACGGCTCTGACAGGTGCGCACGGCTCTGGCAGGTGCGCACGGCTCTGGCAGGTGCACACGGCTCTGACAGGTGCGCACGGCTCTGAGGTGGTGCACACGGCTCTGGCAGGTGCGCAGGGCTCTGGCAGGTGCACACGGCTCTGACAGGTGCGCACGGCTCTGGCAGGTGCGCACGGCTCTGGCAGGTGCGCACGGCTCTGAGGGGGTGTGCACGGCTCTGGCAGGTGCGCACGGCACTGACAGGTGCACACGGCTCTGAGGGGGTGTGCACGGCTCTGGCAGGTGCGCATGGCACTGACAGGTGCGCACGGCTCTGAGGGGGTGAGCACGGCTCTGGCAGGTGCGCACGGCACTGACAGGTGCACACGGCTCTGAGGTGGTGCACACGGCTCTGGCAGGTGCGCACGGCACTGACAGGTGCACACGGCTCTGAGGTGGTGCACACGGCTCTGGCAGGTGCGCACGGCACTGACAGGTGCACACGGCTCTGAGGTGGTGCACACGGCTCTGAGGTGGTGCACACGGCTCTGGCAGGTGCGCACGGCTCTGAGGTGGTGCACACGGCTCTGAGGTGGTGCACACGGCTCTGGCAGGTGCGCACGGCTCTGGGGCTGTGTGTGCTGCTGGGCTGGCCGCCCTGGGCCCAGGGTCACCGGGTGAGCCGGCAGATCCCAGGTGCAGCCCTGGTTTACCGAGCAGCCTCCTGAGCGCAAAAAGAAGATTCGCCTCCACTTTCGCCTCCACCTTCCAAGGCCCACGCCAAGCCCGCGACCCACACTGACCAGAGCTGGGCAGGGAGCATAATTCTGGGGAACACAACTCCAGGCCCCCTGAGGTGACAGCATGTGAATCCACCTCGGGCCACCCGTGACATTCATAGGCACCTCTTTTTTAAAAAAACACAAAACAAAACCCACAAGAACTGCTTTACTGAGACAACAACTCACATACCGTAAAATTCACTGTGAGAGCACTCAGGTCAGCGGCTAGTACGTCGCAGCCACACCGCCCCCGCCCCTCGTTCCAGCACGTGCTCTGCGCCCCAAGGGGACCCCGTACCTGTGAGCAGTCACTCCGCCTCGCTCCCAGCCCAGGCTCCAACCCCCTTTCTCTGGGCGGGCGGCCCGTACAGTGGAGCTGAGCACCTCTCCATGCGCCTTTGCCTCCTGTATCTGACTCCCGAACACAGACCAAGTCCGGTGGGGCTCCGCCCGGCACGCTGCCCAAGGGCCCTTCCCCGAGTCGGGGCGTGAAGGCTGCCGCCGAGCGCCGACCGCCAGGGACATGTTCACTGCGCGCAGAGGGGAAAACCGGCGACCGTGCTCGCAGCGGCACCTTCCCAGCGAACAAGGGAGAGACGCTGACAACACAGCCTCGCTGCTGCAGCTGGCCACGGCCACGTGGCGCCGGTGGCCACGAGCTCCCTTCAGAGCCCGTGACGTGGTCTCTCCAGCCCCACGAGCACTTGGCCACCGTGGTTCCTCGCCTGTGGGAAACACAGGCCTTCGTTCCCAAAGGGTCTGGGCAAAAGGATAGACCATGGGGGTCTGGGGCTCTGGGGGGGAGGGATGCGCAGGCGGGGCTCCCCACACAGGAAGGGGCGCCCCAGGAAGCCGCCGTGGTGACCCGTGGCCTTCCTGGGTGGGAGGGGCCACGCCCAGCCAGGCCCTCAGGGTTGGGGGCAGGGACCGCCTGCTCCAGGCCTCAGGCCTGGGATTATCTCTGATGGGGAAGGAGCGGAGACCTCTCAGGCCCCCCTCTGGGAAGGTTAGAAGGTAGAGGCTGCCCCCTCCTGGCTCAGGGAAGTCGCCTCACAGTGGGAAGGGCTTGGTTCAGTGCCAACTCCCCCAACGCGGATTCTCAGAGGCAAGTGCCCAGGTGAACTCAGGTGGCAGGCAGAGGGCAGGCAGGTTCGGGCGAACAAGCGGAGAGCTGAGTGAACGAACTGTGTGGAAACAAGTGAGTGAGGGTGGAGGGGTAAAGAAACGTGGGCAGGTGGGCCAGTGGGCAGGTGGCAGGTGAGCATGTGGGAAGGTGGGCAGGTGGGCCAGTGGGCAAGTGGGCAGGTGGGAAGGTGAGCAGGTGGGCAGGTGAGCAGGTGGGAAGGTGGGCAGGTGAGCAGGTGGGAAGGTGGGCAGGTGGGCAGGTGAGCAGGTGGGCAGGTGGGCAGGTGGGCAGGTGGGCAGGTGGGAAGGTGAGCAGATGGGCAGGTGGGCAGGTGAGCAAGTGGGAAGGTGAGCAGGTGGGCAGGTGGGCAGGTCACATCGCTGAATGAACAGATGTCTTAGTGGGGGAGCAGTTAATGGAGTCGGAGGACAGGCAAGCTCAGAGCCAAGAGCTCACAACCCAGTGAGTAGACGGTCCGAGCCAGATCCTAAATGCCTGCTCCCCTCTGTGCCCTGAGACTGGGTGGTGGACAATTTTGGGTTTTAAATAAAATTTATTTAGGACAGCTTTAGGGTTACGGAAAAGTTGCAAAGATAGTGCAGTGGGCTCACGTGTGCCCCACACCCAGCTCTGCCAGTTCCAACATCCAACGTGGGTGTGGCCATTTGCCACACAAATCAGTATTGATCCGCTCCTGCTAACTGCAGCCAGGCGTTGTTCAGTGCCCTTAGTTTTCCCCTGTCCCGCCTCTGTCCCAGGACCCACCCGGGACCCCGCATCATCACCCTGAGTCACCGCGTCTCCTCGGGCTCCGGGGCTGGGACAGTTTCTCAGACTCTCACTGTCTCTTTGACAGTTTTGGGGGACACTGGGCCAGTGTTTGCAGGATGCATTCTATTGGGGTTGGTGTTTAGGGGAGGACCCAGGGGCGCTCTTCTCCTCTAGTCCTATCGGGGGGCACGTTCGCTCTCAGCATGACCTGTCCCCGCGAGGCTGACCTTGACTGCCTGGCTGAGGCTCGCCGGTCAGGTTTCCTCCGTCCATCCCGCGCCCTCCAGAAGGGGGAAGGAAGTCCCTGTGCAGTGGGGCTCCCTCCCTAAGGGGGTGCCACACTCAGCTTGGGGGAGTCCCTGCACTGGCCGTTGGTCCCTCCTTCCCCATTCATGCGTTTCTTCAATCGTCATACAGGGCGGGCTCATGGGTCTGTGTGAAATACTGTGGGTTACAGTCCACACAACGTTATCGATTTTCTTTCTCAAATTGTTCCAGTTTGGGCCACTGGGAGCTCTTTCAGTTGGCTCATGTGACAAACAGTTTTCAATTTACCAATTAATTATTGGCTGAGGGGGAGAAAGAGGGAGGGCAAGGAGGTCCCTGGGCGGCAAATAACATACACACAGACATGCACACACATGCACACTCACAGGTGCACACACACAAGCACAGACACACTCACATGTAAACACATGCACACACCTACGTGCACACAGACACATACCCACAAGGGCATGTGAACATGTGTACACCCAGATGCACACACAGGCATGTGCACAAATGCACACACATGAACGTGCACTCAGGCACACATGCACACATATGTACACACATGCACACAAACACATGTACACTGCGATGCACATGCATTAAAGCCCTGCATCTCCATGGAAATGAAGACAGGATGCAGCCTAGGCCTGTTTGTGGTGGGGCCTGCAGCTGCTGCGTTAGGGTCCCTCCTGGCTCCCACAGGCTGCCCTTGGGAGTGGGTGGCCACCCCAGGTGTCCAGAGGAGAGAGGTGAGTAGCTGAGGGCGAGGCAGGGCCAGCGGCTTCCTCAGATGCCACTTCCTCTTGCAGAGGGAGGGTGTGGCTCAGCCAAGTGGGGGGACTCGCGGTACCTGAAATCTGCCAGGTTCCTCGCCCCAGCCAGTGTGCACGGGGAAAGGGAGCTCTGGTCAGAGGCCTGGTCAGTCCCCACACGGCCAGTCCCTGGGGGAGCCTTGCTATCTGCCCACAGAGGGGTTTGGTGCCGCTTTGGGAGGACACTGTGAGGTCATCTTTGCAAAGTACTGGGCACACAGTAGGTGCTCAGCAGGGGCAGGGCAGGATCCCAGGCCTGGCTCTCACTCCAAATGTTATCCAAACTCGGTGCAGAAATGCCCTGGAGCTGGCACCAAGCAGTGTGGCCACGCTGCTTTCCTCTCAGAGTTGGAGACACAGGCCCATGGCTCATCTCCGGGGAGGGGGGGTCAGGCTGCCCAGCCCCTGCAGCCCACGCCCAGACGCACCCCTCAGGCCACACCTGTGCCCCAGACTGGGCCACACCTGGAGCAATGCCTCGGGCCCATGGCCTGGGGGATCCCCTGGTGCCCTCAGGACCACACTCCTGAGACAGGGAGCTCACCCCTACCCGGGCACCTCCCCTACTCACCCACCTTTTCCCAAGGTGCCCTCTGTGGCCACACCAGGAACAAGGCCGCGCCCTTCTGGGATAGGCCTCAGATCTCTGTAAATGTCCTGGTGTCCTGGGCCAGGGCCGGGGCAGCCGGGGGTGGCAGAAGCTGCCTCGCCGCCCCTCCCCTTCCTGCCTGCCCTGCTTCCTGGGCACCAAGCCGCTCAGTTCTCAGGGTGTGTTGACAGACAGATGGGCGGACACAGCCTACCTCCTGGCGGGCAGCTGCAGTCTGAGGCCCCCGCCCAGCTGAGACCACAGGGGGAAGGGAGGGGAGGGGAGGGGAGAGGAGAGGAGACGACACCGCCATGGGCCCTAGGAGCCGAGTCAGGGTGGCCAAATGCCAGATGCTGGTCACCAGCTTCTTTGTCCTGGTAACTGGCAGGTTGGGTGGGGAGGGGGTAGGGTGGGGGCATCAGGGTGGAGGGGTGGCATCCGTGTTAGTGGACCTCAGCACGGTGGTTCCCCCACATCCACCAGCCCTGCTGTCCATCCTGCCCCATGGGCATACTCCTGGGTCCCTGAGGGTGTCTGCTCTCCCACTGGGCAGCGCCCAAGGGGGTGCGGGGCAGGGCTGGTGCACTGGGGTTGAAGGGAGCAATGCCTGGAGTTGCAGGGTGTTCTCACAGCGTGGGGGACCCGGGGCTGGGGCTAGGCTGGGCCCACTCCCTGCTCTGCAGACAGAGTGATCCGAGCTCCCTGGTCTGCGTAGAGGGTGGACAATGGGCGTGTCTTTGGGGGTCGGGGTGACTGTGTGTCTGTGTAGGCACATCTGGGTGAGTGTGTGCTGGGGTGTCTGTGTGTGTGTTGGGGTGTTTGTATATGAGTGTCAGGGTGTGTGTCAGGGTTGTCTGTGTGTTTGGTCTGTGTGTGTGTGAAAGTGTGTGGGAGGCAGGGTGTCCGTGTGTGTGTTGAGGGTGTCTGTGTGTGTGTGTGTGTGTGTGTCCGTGTGTGTGTTGAGGGTGTCTGTGTGTCTGTGTGTGTGTGTGTGTGTGTGTCCGTGTGTGTGTTGAGGGGGTGTCTGGGCGTCAGGTTGTTTCTGAGTGTGTCGGGGGGTGTCTGAGGCAAAGACCTCCCTGAGACCACCCCATGGAAACACCCGGAAGCTGAGCCTGTCTCCTATGAGACCAAGAAGCTGGAGGGAGGCTGGTGGGGGGACCCTCTGGGCTGGGCGAGTGCCCGCCTGCCCACGCTCCGGGTCTGCCCACCCAGCTGCTGGGCCTCTCTGTGGCCACCATGGCAGTGCTCACCTACTTCGGAGCCCAGTTTGCTGTCATCAGGCGTGTGTCCCCGGAGGGGTCCCCCTACGAGGCCATGCACAGCTGGGGTGAGTGGGGCCCTGGTGGCCGCTGTCGGGGAGGGGCTTCAGGTGCCCAGGCAGCTGGGGAGGAGCCCTGGGCTGGGGTGAGGCCCCCAGTGGAGCCGGACTGGGACAGGCAGTGGGTCAGGGCAGAGGGTCAGCCCTGGGGTCCCGCTGCACAGAGCCTGAGGTCCACAGCCCCTCCCCAGGAACCTGGGGACAGCGAGCCAGGTGGCGTCTGGACCCTGGGCTCTGTGTCCTGGAGCAGGGGTTCCGGCAGAGAGGGGCTGAAATGGCTCGAAGGGACCACAGGGTCCCTCCAGGGGCTTGACCTTAGGTGAAAGCACCAAGGAGGGTGGCTATGGGGGAAACTAAGGCCCACTGGGCTGGATGTGGGGCCCAGGCCCAGGCCTTGTGCACCGGAGGCCCCGCTTTTTAGCCTTAACCCTGAATCCCAGCCTCTCTGCAGGAAGCCTGGGTCAGGACCGATAAGATTACAGCCCCACGTGGCCGCCGGTTGCTAGGGCCTGGAGGGGGTGGGATGAAGCTTCCAAGATAGCCCGGCCGGCAGGGCAGGAAGCAGGGGTGGGCCTGGGCCTGCTCCCTCCTTCGGGTCCCTCTGAGTGTGGGGCCGAGGGGGGGTGGCGGGGGGCACGTGTCTGCCTGATGGGAAGACGTGGCTCCCCGAAGTCCAACATACACGCCCACTTTGGGTGGGTTTCACACCCAGGCTCTGCACGCTGGGGACCCCTGGCCGGGGCACCCTAACCCTCCCCTCCCTGCCCGCCCAGCCTTCTTTGCAGGGGCCAGCCTGGCAGGACTCCTCGCCCTGGGGGCTGTGCTGAGCGCCGCGGCCACTGTGCGGGAGGCTGGAGGCCTCATGGCCGGGGTGAGTCTTCCGTGCCCCCAGCTGCCCCAGCCCCCAGATTGGAATCAAGAATGTCAGGACTATAATCCCCGGGAGCCTGCCTCTCCCTGCAGTGTCCTGACAGAAACGGGGACAGAAGGGTGTGAGCCAGCCAGGGCCCCGCCCCGAGACACCAACCAGGGCCTCACCCCCTAGACCAGCCAGGGCCCCCCACCTGAGCCCCTCAGGGACCCTCTAGCTGGGCCAGCCACGACCCTCCCCCAGGCCCTCCTTTAGAGCATCGCCTCGGGCATGAGAGGCGGCCTGCCGTCCAGGCCTGGCAGCCTTTCCCAAGGCCCGGGAGGGTCTGGTTCTGTTGCGCTGGAGGCACTGGGGCTTCTGGTGAACTTCCTTTCCTGTTTCGGGGAGACCAGGGGAGGCAGGAAAAGGCGCCTCCGCCTGTGGATGGCCTGTAGGTCTGGGCCCGCGCAGTCGCCCCTGGTGGGTGCATCCCAGGCTCCTCTGAGCTCCACACAGTCCTTTGCAGCTATTGGAGGTGGTGTCCCCACCCCCGAGATCCCACAGGGCCCTGGACCTCGCCCCACAGCAGCAGCCTAGTCGGCGTTGTTCCCGCACCTGCCCCTCCAGGCGGGCCCACCTTGACCACCACAGGCCTGTCCTGCTGCTCTACGGCCGGCCCCGCCTACCCGCTGGGCTTAGGCTCCTACTCTCTCACCTGCGGGGATGGGGGGGCAGCTCCGGCTGGTGCCTGTGACCTCACCTGCACCCCCCCCCCCCCCCCGCTGCCACCTGGTGCGTGCTTGGCGCTTGGGATGTGCGGAGTCCAGCCTCCCTCTCTCCATTCCAGCCAGGAGGCCCCTGCTTTGCTGCCTCCAGCCCTGGGCTAGAGACCCCTAGACGCTAGTGCGGGGTGGGGGATGCGCTTCCCAGGTGGCCTCGGAGCCCCAGAGCCGTCAGGGTTCTCCGTCCGGCCTGTGTCATCAATACAGTATTTATCGAGTGTCTCCTGGTTGGAACCCTCTCCAAAGGCAGGGACGGGGTCATCTCCCCAAGCTGCCAGCCCTAGGTGTGCTTGGGAGCAGAGTGGGGTCACCAGCCCCAACCAGGGCCCACAGGCAGGACAGGGCAGGGCCGGCCTGGGCGTCCGCTCTGACTCCATCCAAGAGCCCAGGCCAGCGATTTTCAACCGACGGCGCAGTGGTGTGCCACAGAACTTTAACACGCCCCACACTGACCTCTTGCCCCTTAGATATTCAAATTAAAAACGACAGCAGCCAACACAACAGTAGCCGTCCCACGTGAATGAATCAAAATGATACCTACTTTTTGCCCAGATTGGCAAAAAATATGTTTCGGTGTGTGCCTCGGAATTTTAATACTTAGTTTATGTGCATGAGATGAAACGGCTGAAAATCACTGGCTCAGGTGGCAGAGGGAAGGAAGCCCACCCGGCGGTGGACTGTCCCCCCAGAGGGGGCCCTCCGGGGAGGGGCCTGCCACAGGGACGCACACAGGACGGACCGCAGGGCCAGGCGGAGGGTCCTGCTGAGCGAGGCCTAGAGGCCAGCGGCGGCCGCCAGGGGGCGACCGGGTGGCTGGCTGGAGGCGGCAACGGCGGCCGCCTGCTCCCTGCGTCCCTGGCTCGGTTGGTCTCAAGGGCTCCGGCCTCTTCTTGGCCCAGCCGGACACCAGGGCTGGCCCCAGCTCCCCCCGACCCCTGCCCAGCCCCGCATCCTGACCTTCGGGCAGGGGTTCAGGGAGCACCCGGGAGGGCCGCAGGGCTGCTCTGTGGTGTAGCTCAGCCCCTGCCCTCGGCCCCAGCCTGGCCCTCTGGGTGCTGGACCACCTGGCTCCCAGCTCCCTGCTCCCTGCTCCCTGAGCTGCGTGCGTGTGCGTGTGCGTGTGCGTGTGCATGTTGTATCCGGCGTGTGTGTGGGGGGGCACATATGAAGGAGCTGGGGAGCAGAGAGGCCTTTCCCAGCGTGACAGGCGCGGGCTCCCCCTTCCTGCCCCCCCCCGCCTCTCCCCCCAGCGGCCTCTAGCTCTAGAACAGGAAATGAGAGCGGCACTTGCAGCCCTGGCTGAAGGAAGCCATTCCGATTATTTAGCTGTTTTTATGTGTTCTTTAAAAACATATCTGCACGGATTATCTGGCTGTTTTGTTTAGAATGAGAAGGAAAATGGCCAGGGCTGGGCCTGGACACCCCAGGAGCCTTTGCCCCGTAGAGGCCTTGGGGCCTGGTGGGCTCATTCTCCGCCCTCCACCCCTTCTGCAGGGTGGTGGGTGAGCCAAGGGGGGGGAGACAGGGAGCCGATGATCCCCCCCCCCAGAACAAAGTAGTTCCTGGAAAATGCTGCTCCCCTGAGCCGGCTCAGGGCCCCCAGCCTGGGAGGCAGCCTGGAGCGATGGCTTCCAGATGGGGAAGGTGGCCCTCAGCCAGCCAGGGAGGCGGAGAGGGGAGAGGGGAGGGAGAGCCGGGGAGGGGGGACGATCGAGAGAGAGAGAGAGAGAGAGAGAGAGAGAGAGAGAGAGAGAGAGAGAGAGAGAGAGAGAGAGAGGAGGGGGGAGGGGGGAGAGAAAGGGGGAGGCACCTTCAGGGCCGCCCTGGGACTGCGGCCTGCAGGCTCCAGGCAGCCAGAGGACACGGGAAGGAGGCAGGACTGTCCAAATCAGAGCAGAGGGGGGCCCTGCGCCCACAGCGGAGTTGGGGGGCTGGTGGGTGGTCCACTCGTTCACAGAGCCCCCCCCTCCTAAGACACACACACACACACACCCCCGAGCCATTTCTGCGCCCTGCCTGGCCTGGGCAGTGCCTGTCTGTCTGCAGGCATCCCTCTGCTCCACGGGTGGCGACTCCTGGGTGTCACCCTGAGCGAGGCTGTTGCCTGCCCCAGGCCGGGAGGGGACATGACAAGTGGGCCCAGCCAGCCACACAGGGTGCCCTCACCGAGGCAGGGTGGGTGGACGGTACCAGCTGTTGCTTGGGCCCTGCAGACAGCGGTGTGTGGTCAGCGGCCGGGCCGGCAGAAACAGGGCTGCCCGCAGGCCAGGCCGAGTCTGCAGTGACCCTCTGGCCCGCAGAGGGCGCAGGGGCACCAGCCCATTCTCAGGGGAGGGTCCACAGTGTTCAGTGGCTTCTGCAAGTTCAGACCCCGGGACCTGGCCGAGAGAAAGGTCACTGTGGGGGCTGGGCTGGAACCATGTCCTCCAGGGATCCCCCTCTCCTCCAACACTGGGGGCCAGGCCGCGGTGAGAGTGAGGGGACAGGGTCCATGGGCCACGGGGAGGGGCGGGGTGTGACGAAAGGACGGAGCTCCCCTGCAGACGGCCACACCATCTGGTTGAGTCCCACCTGACCTGAGCGCTCTGGGCCAGAACCCGGGCTCCCAGGGTTGAGGGCTGCAGCCGGGAGCCCAGCTGTAGAGGTTTTGAAAACAAAAACCAAGCCAGGTGTCCCCGCTCAGAGCCCCCGGCCCACCTGAGAGGGGCAGGTTCTCCCAGATCCAATCCCAGGCCCAGGGAAGGCTGTGCCGGCCCCTCCCGGGTCAGTGCCCCTCCCAGAGGCAGTCGCAGGGGGGCAGGGGTCTGTGCCGGGAATTCCCTGACTCCCTGGGGCAGAGGGTTAGCAATGTCCTTGGCAGGCCCTCGGGAGCCAAAAGGAGCAATAGCAGAAGGATTCCCAAAACAGGCCAGAGGCAGGGGTGGGGATCTGTGTGCCCGCCGCCCCAGGTCCCCGCCTCGGGCAGTGGGGTGCAGGGCTCCGGCGGCTCCTCACCCACGGACGCCGTGGAACGACGCCCCTCCTCTCCCCAGGGCTTCCTGTGCTTCGCGCTGGTCTTCTGTGTCCTGGTGCAGGTGGCCTTCTGGCGACTCCACAACCCCACCCAGGTGAGCACCCTCCCTGCCCCATCCCGAAGCAGAGGGTCCCATGCTCCCTCCCAGCCACCTGTCGCTAGTGGAGAGATGGGCAGGTATTTGGGGATCACCGTGGGGACATCCTCTGCCTGGGGGTGGGGTGGGGGCGCAGGGACCAGAGGGCTGGGAGGCAGGTACAGGCCTCGGCTCCTCCCCCCCAACGAAAGCCCCTCATTCCTGCCCCCTCCTGGCCAGGGAAGATCGCTCCTGGGAGTTGGGGGGGAGGTGAGGAACGGGGGGAGGGAGGGAGTCAGTGTTCCCGAAGATGCACTGAGGGGTCTGCACTCCTGCTGAGGGCCCAGCCGGCAGGGAGGTGCTTTGGTGGGGGGCTGCCGGGAGGACAGGGTGGACAGCGTGTCCAGGCCTCACCCACAGGACCCCAACCTGCCTGGAGACAGGGCTGCCAGGTGACGGGGGGCAGAGTGTCCTACCGGTTCCATTTTCAGTGTGGGCTCTTCCCCAGCAACATTCGTGTCTGGGCTGGTGGCACCCAGGGTAATGGTGGGGGCAGGTCCCTGCAGGGCAGGTGGTCCAGCCATCTGTGCACTCACCTACCTGTGACCAGATCAGAAAAAGGACACTTCCCCTGGCTTTCGGAGGGGCTGGGAACCCCCCAAGGCGGCCATGGCTCTCGGCTGGGGCAGGCCTCTCCACGTGGCAGGCAGCAGCCGTGCCTGGGCCAGCAGAGCATTTCGGCATTTTGGCATTTCCGCATTTTGGCTTCACATTACCCATCCCCCCAGCAGTGGTCTGGGTTAGAGTGGGTGGTCCTGCTCAAGACAGCTGCCAGGGTGCCCTCCTGGGGTGCTACAGACCCCCCATCCTTTCCTCCCTGACACTGTGTATACAAGGGATGGGGCCACAGGCCACGGTCCAGCTCTGGCTCGGGCTCAGGGCAGGGAAGGAGTGAGAGCTGATGGCTCTCAGCTGGGCCTCTTCTCTGTCCCATCCCCTTGGTCCAGCCCGTGCTCTGACCAGCCCTCAGCGTCACTCCTTGAGGCCCTGCTTGACCCCTGGCCCTGGTTTGATGGACGCCATCTGCCTTCCGGCAGCCTTGTGCCTGCCCAGGCCCACTCGGGCACGAGGCGGCTGGGTGAAGGAGCCTGGCATCAGAGGCTGGGCTCAGCCTCCCCTCGGGCGCTCTGGGCAGCCTGTTCTGTTACCTGCCCATTCCCTCTGTTGTAAGAGCAGCTCGGAGACCCCCGAGGGCACTGCCGCACAGCGGGGTGAACCAGGGCATGCCGAGGGCTTGGTGAGGCCACCGGCACCCGGAGCCCAGGCCCATCCTCCATCGCCTGGGACTGTGGTGTTTGGTGTCAGGGCCTGGGCAGGCTGACCTCAATCCTGTGCCCCCTTCCCCAGGGACATGGGCAGGCACCTTGGTCTCGGGGACAACCCAGACCAAACAGACCCCAGCCAGGCTCCCTTGCCCTACAGGGTCCTATGAACAGGGACACTATCTGCTTCTGGGGTCCAGATCCTGGAGCCCCCAGCTAGGTCCACTCACCCGCATCCTCCCCCATCCCGTGCCTCCCCCCAGGGACCCCTAAAGTCTCTTGAAACAGGGTCAGGACGGCTCATCCAGGGCCACCCTACAGATAGGAAACCTGACTCCAGAGGAGGGCAGGGATGGCCACATCTTCCTTTGGCCCAGAAGCCAGCCTGCAGCCCCTGGCGGGGTGTGGGGAAGGAGCCTTGGCAGGCTCCCTGAAGCTGGCGAGGGCCAGCAGCGTGGGGACCGGGTGGTTGTGCAATGAATGCAGAGCGACCCAACGGTTCATGACGCACTAGTCCCAGCCTGAGAGCCACTGCCACAGCTCTCCCGTCCCCCAGACGGGTGAGGCGGAAATGAATCACCTGGCTCCGCTTAATAATTCATTTGAGGATTAAGTACATCAGCAAGGAGACGGCTGAAGGGCCGCTGTCCTCGCAGCTCCCAGCAGCCCAGGCCCCCACCCCCACCCTGGCCTCCAGGCCACTCCTCCCTGATTATCTGGCCACGGCGTGGGCTCCAGTCAGAGCTGACTGCTGGGCCCATGGGCTGGTCTGCAGAGCCACCCGCAGCCCCGACAGGCCATCCCCGGAGCCACTCACGCAGGTTTAGCAGACAGTGGGGGTAGAGGCGTAGCCCAGAGTCCCCGAGCCCAGGCCGAGGGCCCAGAAGGTGGGGGGCGTGGGCTCCCCTGGCACCTGGTTTGTACAAGTATCTGAGAGGCACCCCATCCTGAGGGGCACCCCCTGGAGCTCTGGAAGATGGGCTTAAAGAGTGAGGTGCCCTGGCAGGCATCACCCAGCTGTCAGGACCCGGCAGCCCCCAGCACCCCCTGAATGTGGTGATGGGGTCAGACGGGGGGGGCACCAGCTAGACACCCGGGTCTGCAGGGAGAGTCCAGCCTGGCCCCCACTGCCAGACCCAGGGCCTTGGGCAGGGGATGTGGCTTGGCCAGATCTGCTTTGTGACCCCTGCTTCTGGGGTCATGGGAATGGATGCTGGCAGCCCAGCCAGTGTCATCCCTCCTGATGACATGACAATGATAACAGTTTGCCCTGGAAGGACCTGGCCCTAGTGGGGGAGTCGAGGAGTTGGGGGTGGGGGATGGAACCAGGAGGGGTTGTCCGAGCTGGCCTCTTTGTCACAGCCACCCCGCTGATCCCAGGCCGGCTCCGCCAGGGCCCCAGTCGGCACCAGGACCTCCTCCCACAAGGACACAGTGGCCTGGCAGGTCCCCACCCTCATTTCACTGGAGGAGACAGGCCGAGACAGGGCCCCTAGTGAGCCGCCCAGCCCAGGGTGCTGCCCCCTCCCAACGGGGGGAAAGGAAGCGGCTGGCCGAGGCTGGGGTGACGTGCGGAGCAGTGTCTCAACAGCGACGGTTAATTAACGCCAGCAGTGGCATTTGGGACGGAAGTCCATCTGGTTCCTACGGGGGCCCAGGGGCTTCGGGAAAGGCTGGTCACGACAGCCCCCACTGCCCGCCTGCTGGCTGCCCCAGTCCTCCAGGGTGCAGGTGGGGTGGCTGCCCTTCCTTTCCAGAGGACGGGTGTTAGTGGCCAGAGCAGGCATGGGTCCCCCATTCACCCCCAGCCCTTTGGGGCATCCCTGAGCACCCCTCAGCATGTCCCAGCTGTCAGCGTGGCGTGGGGGTGTGAAGGGAGGTGATGGAGGGCTCAGGGTCTCTGAGGTGGGAAAGGAGGCATCAGAGGGCAGGGAAATTCAAAGAGGCCTTGCCTGTGCCAGAGCAATCATGGAAGTCTTCTGGGAGGAGGCGAGATTCCAGTTTGAAGGAATAACTTGGCAAGAGGAGGGCATTCTGTTTTGGGGGGCAGCATGGGGAAAGGCACAGAAGGGGATGTTTAGGTGGGCAGAGGCAACGGGGTCTGGGTGATGTTAGGGTGCGGGTGGAGGCGGAGCCCCGCCAGGCCTGTGGCTCTATACCCTCCTGGGTCTGCCAGAGGGGCCTGTTGGCCCGCAGCTGGCCCAGGGGAGGAGGCTCTGCCTGCAGGGAGCTCCACCTGGCGGGCGAGGCGGGGCCCTGGACGTCCGTCAGCAGCTTGGGTCAGGCCCGGCCTCGGGGAGGGGCTTCATGGGGACCCTCCCGGGGCAGGTGGAGGATGCCATGTTGGACACCTACGATCTTGTGTATGACCGGGCGCTGAGGAGCCCGTCCAGCGCACGGCGGCAGGAGCTGGTGGCCGTCCAGGACACGGTGAGCGTGGAGGGCAGCTCTGGGCCAGTCTGCCTCCCCATGTGGACTACGGTCCAGAAAATGGGCTCAGGGTGGCCCCAAGTCGGCCTGCCTGGGCCAGGTGCTGAGCAGGGGGTCCCGGGACAGCGATGCCCCAGGGACAAGAGCTCAGCCCTCCTCCCTCTGCCCTGGATGAGGCTGTTACCGAATTTGTGGGGTCCAGAGCAAAATAAAAGGCCATTGTCCAAAAAATTATTAAGAATTGCAAGCCGCTAAGGGCACAGCATTAAGCAGGGCCCTTTGAGTGTGGGGCTGCAGGCCGTGCGGCTGGCCCTGCCCCTGGTGTGTGATCCCCCGGACAGGCAGATGGCACTAGGGCACCTCCTTTTCCACTGGGTGTGCGAGGGGGGGCAGGCTGCCCAGCGCCAGGTGCCCCCAAAAGAGACAGGCACATCACCCTAGCCCCGGTCCTGGTCTCTCAGGAGCCCCCAGCTCTGCTGGACCCTGCCAAGTCATTTGGTCTCTTTGTGCCTCAGTTTCCCCATCTGTCACACAGGGCTCCTGGGGTTTTGAGAGCCAGATGTCCCCCTCTGTCTGTCCTTGCAGTTCCTGTGCTGTGGGAAGACCTCTCCTTCCAGCCTCCTGGGCAGTGTGGAGGCTGACCTGTGTCGGGGAGAGGCGGCTGCCACCCAGGTGAGGGGAGGGGCCCGACGCTGGAGACTCAGCCCCAGACCAGGGCATCTGCCACCTCTTGGCCTCCCCCAGACCCTGGGGGACCTGCCAACTGCAGAGCTTGGGGAAGGCAGCCAGGGACAGCTGCCCAGTGAGAGGAGGCAGCGGGGAGGGGTGGCCGGGCCAGGTTAGCCTGACCCCAGCCCAGCCCAGGCCCTCCTCCGGGCTGGACGCAGGCCGCATCCTCCACGCACTCCCTCATTCCTCAGCTCCCGGCCTGCAGGCTCCCCGGGGCCAGGCGCAGGGCCAGGCGCTGAGACCCCACCCTCGGAAGCCTCTAGAAGCTCAGGGTTTGGGGGTGATCAGGGCTGAGGGCTGCAGAGCAGAGGCGATCAGCTCCACCTGGGGGGACAACAGGCATCCTGAGGGCCCCCGGAGGAGCAGGTGGGGGACCCACAGAGGAAGCACGCCTGCGGGAGGGCCAGCCTGCGCCAGTCTGGCCGCAGAGACCAGAGGCAGGAAGCCCCTTCTTCCCAAGGCCTAGAGAGGGGCTTGGCACCCTCGCTCCTGCTGCCCCCACGGCCTCCCCAGCCCCCCCCCCCCCACTGTCCAGGAAACAAACCCTCCCTATCTCTTGGGCTCCTGGCCGCCCTCCAGGAAACAGGCAAGAGGGGGGCTGAAAGTTGGGGAGGCTGGTTCATGCCACCCAGGGAAAGGCCTCAGGCCCCATCTGCACAGCGGGGTGACGGCCTGCCTTCTCCACGCACCCCCCGGGCAGCCGGGCAGCCTGCACAGGCCTCCGGGTGGGGATGCGGGGCCAACAGGAGAGCGGGCACGGGGCGCTGGGCCCACTCTCCTGCAGAGCAGCCCGGGTGGGGTGGGGGGCAGGCAGGCAGGTGTGGTGTCCTGGACGGTGATCTGTCCAGGGCTGTCTCCAAGAGGGAGCGGGACCACACGGAGAGACCAGGCTGATTAGGGCCCGTTTTCCTGAGGGGCACCGTGCTGTAGGGCTGCGCCCAGGATCCTTGGGCTGTTCTCTGGGACAAACCTGGGTGCCCGCAGCCTCCCGGGAACCGGAGATCCGGACCTCCAGGGCAGCCAAAGTCGCCTCTGACCCCAAGTGTGAGCAGGGCTGGGCTCTGGCCTGGCGAGTGGCGGGCACAGCGGGGAGGCCCCGTCGAGTGGACACGTGGGCAGATGGAAAGACAAACAGCCACCAGGCTAGGCTCTCTCCCTCATCTGGCCTTCAGAGCCATACCTAACCCATCCTGCTGTGCGGCCCCCCAGCCCGGCCCCAAATGCCAACGAAACGTACCATCCAAGTGGTTCAGAGGCAGGCATCAACCCCTTTCCTAGAGAGAACGCTTCTGTGGGTGCCAAGCCCTGGGGGGCACTGGAAACCTGGCATGGAGCCTGGCCCTGGGATAGCCCAGCACCCCCACACCCCTCCGCTGGCTGTTTCTCTGCCCTCCCTGTTGGGAAGCTCCGTCTCCTCAACCAGGCGCTGGGCTCGGCCCTGGGCTGGTGCTGGGGCCCCAGACTGACACCCTGCCCGGGGGAGCCAGACCATGACCCACACAGGAGCTCAGGGAGGCCCAGAGGAAGGTGCCTGCTGCCCCCCTGGGTCCCACAGGGCCCTGCTCCCTTCTGCTAGTGGGCAGTGCCCCTCCCAGAGCCCCGGGTGGCTGTTCTGGGATGTCACACCCAACTGCCCCCTGCCCTGGCCTCTGGCCACTGTGGGCACTGCTGCCCTCTGCCCAGGACTGCCTGCAGGGCATCAGGCGTTTCCTGAGGACACACGGACACATCGCCTCCATCCTGACCAGCGCCTGCCTCGCCTCCATGGTACCCGCCCCCCACTGCCCCTGCTAGCACCCCAGCTGGAAGGGCCCGGCTGACCCCAGGGAGGTGGCTGGGGGTGGCGGTGCCTCTCTTCTGTCCCTACACAGCTGGGACCCTGAGGAACTGGCCACTTCCTGGGAGGCGGGGAGCCTGCCGGGGCAGCTCGTGCAGGGGCCGCCCCCCCAGGTGTACGCGATGCTGCTCAGCTCCTTCCTGTGGTTCTCCATCCGCTCCGGCCGCAGCCTGGACCGTAAAGGGACATACGCCCTGAGCCCCCGGTAGGTCCCACCTGCCCCGCGCCCAGCGTGGGACCCCCCAACCAAGGGCAGGGCTGCTGTTCTAGAAGACCCCTGGCCACACAGAGGGCGGGGCAGCTGGGAAGCTGCCCCTGGCTGCTGGTGCAGGGAGCCCCTCCCAGCTGGCCCCAGCCCCCACCACGAGCTGACCTCGCAAGAGCCAGGGCCACCGGCCCCAAGAGAGGGACACTCCCAGGCCCCCAAACTACAGCCCCGGCCAGGACCTGTCATCTTGGGGGACCTCAGGGCTCCCTATGCACAGGGCGCAGGGAGGCCCAGGTCCAGCAGCCAAGCGGCACCCCCCCCCCCGCCCCCCGCAGGGCTCTCAGCCGCCCTGTCTGCCACTTCCTCTACTCACCTCACCCGGCCACTCCTGGCCAGCTGGGCCCCTCCCTGCCCAGGCACCGTGCCCGCCCCCCGAATTCTAGGACAGCCTAGTCCCTCTACTTCGCAGAGCGCGTGGCTGCCGGCCCCAGGAGCCCAGCTTCTTCAGACGCACCCAGGGGAGCCCTGCCCTCCATCACCTCGATGACCTTCTGGGCTCAGGTGGACACTCGGGTGGCCCTCGGCTGCTCCAGGACAACTGATGCTGTTTCCACCGCCGGTCCTGCCACCCGTATGCCCACAGAGGCAAAGACACCGCCACCTCACCCCCATGCCCGCCCCGTGCCCCTCGCTGGAGATGGGATCTGTGCTGTCCACAGCCTGGTGGGATGGGCAGGGGGAGCCCCGCCCGAGAAGCGGCCCCATTTCAGCAGACGGGGTCAGGGGGCGCCGGTCACGCGCAGACGCCACGGAGCAGGCTTGGAATGGAGTCCAGCCGGGAGCCAGTGGCAGGCCCGCCGGGCTCCGCCAGGGCCACCGGTCGGACAGGGACGCGCAGCTCCGGCTGCAGGACAGGCCCGGCTCTGCTCTGAGGCCACGCGCCCCTCACGCGGCCCCTCCGGCCCCAAGGCAGCAGCGGGGGGAGCTGCCCTGGTTCTCCCATGAGAACGCGCTCGGCCCTCGGAGGCTGGATCTGCGGCTCCACGAGGCCCCGGTGACCCCCCCGCCGCAGGGAGAAACCTCACCGCATCTCCAGGGACGCCACGGGCGCCGTCCCAGGGATCAAGGCCAGCCACAGCCGGTTCCCCGGACACCCAGGCACCTCTCCGCTGAGCCCTAACTGTCCCCGCGGGTGTGCACCCTTCGCTCAAAATCCATGGCCCAGAGTTAAGCACCACTTTGCCCCGGCCGAGGCCAAGGCCCAACAGAGCTGATGGAGGAGAGGGGATGGTGGGACCCTTATTGTTCCACAGATGGGGGGTCAGGCCTGCCCACCAAGACCGTCAGAGGGGCACCTCCAAAATAAGAGCTGTTCTGGCCCAGCTGGTGTGGCTCAGTGGTTGAGCGCCCACTCGTGCACCAACAGGTCCCCAGGTTTGGTCCCCGGTCAGGGCACGTGCCCGGGTTGCAGGCTCGATCCCAAGTAGGGGGCATGCAGGAGGCAGCCAATCGATGTTTCTCTCTCTAAAAAAAAAAAGTCAATAAAGACATATTTTTTAAAAATTAAAAAAAATAAAAGTCATTCTGTGGCAGGCAGCCAAGGAGGTGACAGGTGCCCACTACAGTCCACCCCTTGCCATGCTCTTGCTTCTCTCGAGTGCACTTCCAAAAGCAAGGGTGCCCCACCCAGCTCGGCAGAGGCCCTTCCTCCGGCTGAGGCCCTGGTCCCCGAAGGAGGGCACGTCGCCCCGCGTCTCCTGGTCGCTGCGTTTGGTGACAGTCCAGGCAGGTCCCCTCCTCCTCTGGCTCTGTCCTGATCATCTCATTACCTTCGACTTATGAAATAAATTCATAAGTTGGGAAGAGAGGCGAGAAAAGCGAGTTTAGCTAAATTCTGTAAAAATGTATGTGGCACGGCAGGAAAAGACATTCAGCCGGGCGCTGGCCTGAGGCCACAACCCTGGCTCCCTGCTGGCCTCCACGCCCCGGGCTGTGCCCTCCAACTGCCCGAGCCCCTTTCCAGCTGGGGTGGCCCCGGTCTTCGTTCCGGAGGGAGCTGAGGGGTGAAGACCTTCGTCCCTGTGGCCCTGGCCTCCCACCAACTGTCATGACCAGGAGCGGGAGGATGAGGGAGGACCCGGGGCCCCTGATCCCACCCACACGGAGTCGAAATGTGACAGGCAGACAGGCGTGAGTCGAGCAAGGGCAATGGGCCAGGGACAGAGGGTCCCCGGGGTGGAAAGCCGTGGGTGCCTAGGAAGGACACTTGTAGGGTGAGACCTCGCCCCCAGGGTGGCCTTTCCTCCCCAGAGAGAACATCTAGGCCTCGGCCGTGTTTCAGGCCCAGAAAAGCAGCTAAACCGGCCACAGCTGCCCTCAGGACCAGCTGCATTGAATGACGGCCCCCACCCCGCCCGGGCGCCGACCAATCAATCCGTGGAGCCCACAACCCTGGAAGGACACCCCTGGGAAACTGCTGAATAGTCTACTGAGATCGTCCCCTGGGACTTCCCTAAAGTCTGCTCCCTCAAAGCCCGTAGGACGGGGGACCCAGGGCTCCCCCCAGCACACCCTCGCCTCTCCCTTCCCTCCCCTCCACCTTCCTCCCACCCCCAGGGGTTACCATCACCTTCCTCACTCCCACGCTCCCAGGGCCCTTCCTTTGCCTCTATGACTTGCTTTCTAAGCCCATTTCTTCTAGGAATTTCTTCTTCCACCTCTGTGATTAACCAAATAAATGCTCTCTTGCAGTTCGGGTCTTGGCTCTGAATTCCGTCCCCTCCAGAGGTTGCTGAACCCAGGTCCAGTCTGACCCCACGGGACTAACACCCGGTGCCGTTCCGCCACCTACAACAGTAACACCCCATTTCCTTTTTTTTTTTTTTAAATATATCTTTATTGATTTCAGAGAGAGGAAGGGAGAGGGGGAGAGAGAGAAACATCAGTGATGAGAGTCATTGATCGGCTGCCTCCTGCATGCCCCCGACTGGGGATTGAGCCCTCAACCCGGGCCTGTGCCCTGACCGGGCATCGAACCGCGATCTCCTGGCTCCTAGGTCGATGCTCCACCGCTGAGCCACACCTGGCCGGGCACCCCATTTCCACCATCACCATGACTCCTTTCCCAGGGGCACAGGAGCCCAGACGGGCCGGGTGGCACCCGCGGCTTCCATCTCGAGGACGCTCCCACTTTATTCTCTGGTCACAGCCCCCCTCTGTTGGTTACTAAAATCTCCCAACCAGGACAGCGGGCCCAGGGGCACACTTCTGGAAACGGCTCCTTAGCTCCGATCACAGGAGGTGTGGCCCCGACTTGGGGGAACTGGCGCTGCTGACTAGCTCCTGGGGCCATTTCCTGCAGGACACACGACAGTCTTGCAGGGGTCCCCTCCCTGACCGTGGCCAGGCCATTTCCGAGCCACGTCCGCTGTGCCGAGGGGACTGGCACGGGGCCTGCTTCCGCTGCCCACATGGTTTCACCCGAGCAACCGGCGCACCCCGGTCTCCAGGCTCCTCAGCACAGGGGCCCAGGGGCGGGGCCCTGAGGCGACAGCGGCCCCCCCGGTGGCTTCTGCACCTGGGGACGGACCTAAGAAAAGAAAACTAATGGCGCCCACAGCCGAGGAGCTGCTTGTGGGGCAAACACCTGCGCCGTTGGCCCCGATTCAGAGCATCCGGTCCCCGGGCCGCAGCGTCTCCACCGGCTTCCAAGGCCCCTCCCCTCCCGGGGGCCAGCTTCAGGCTGAAGAACCGACTGGGGGCCGCGGGGACGAGGGTCGCTGGATGGCGGTGGCGGGTCCCCGCCCTGGCCGTCCCCGTGTCGTTTCGGAATGTGGGTTCCGTCCGTGAGGACCGCCAGGCGGTGGGCGAGCGTCCGGCTGACCTGCAGACGGAAGCTTCTGTCCGTCTGGTGGGCGCCCGATGGTGTCGCACGGGGGCTTTGGCTTCCAGTCCCTGTCCTGGGAAATGCCTGCCGGCGTCTTTAGCCACTTTTATTTTATTTATTTTTCACTCCTCACCAGAGGGCATTTCTGTGAAGGGGTCTGGGGGTTCCCGAGAAGGGGCTCTGTAGGTGGGGTGAGCGCCGAAGGCGGCGGGCTCTGGGGCCCGCGGGTCCCTGCACAGCACCGTGGGCCTCGTCCAAGCAGTCGACGGGCTTCGGAGCAACAACGGAGAGCCCCCAAAACGAATAGACTGCAACGTAGAAACCCTACCTGAGTTTCCTATCAGCCCGCCTGCCCTGCGGGTTTCAGATTTACCCCGAAATTGCATGAACCAATTCCTTAAACTCTCCCCTCCCCCCCAATTGTCAACATAAGAAACGTACAAAACCTGTAAGAATTTTTGTGAGTTTATTTGACCCAAACTGCTGACACCTGCCGAGAAGCAGCATCTCAACGGGTTGAGAAAATGCTCCGGAGAGGGGCAGTTCTGCACCTTGTTTTATGCATTATAATCCAAAGAGGGGACGCAAGTGGGTTCCACGAAATCCATGGGTGACGGCTCAGGGAGGCGGGAGAAAGCAAAGCGGGAAAACCTCTGGGATTAGGTAGAAAAATGACAGACACTCACTTTTGCTCAGGTGGGTGCAGGAGAGTTAACAGCCAACAATTAACTCGGTAACAACGAGGGGATTCGTGGCCTCTGCTCTGGGGCTGTGGTTGTGCCCCGCGGGATCTGGAAAAAAAAGAAAATTACTTTGATATCCCAAAGGGTATATTATCAGGTATGTTATTATAGATGGAAAAAAATAATAATAAGATGGCAGGACAGGCTCAGATAAGACAAAGATGGGCCTTTGCCAGGGAAGATCCCAGCCTAGGACAGGACGACCCGCCATACACTGCTCTTTAGTTTAAAAAGTGTTCATTTCAGGCCCTCCTGCGTGGTGACTGCAGGTCTCTGCGTGTGCAAGGCCGCCCGCAGTGTGTGTGTGAAAAGGGGCCCCGTGCTCACCCGACGAGCTCAGGGCAGGCCTGTGGGCGGCCTCGCAAACTCAGAGACCTGCCATCACCGCACGGGATGGTCTGAAACGAAAACTGTTTCCCTAAAAGCAGTTTATGGTGGGTCGTCCTGTCCTAGGCCGGGATCTCCCCTGACAAAGGCCCATCTTCACCTGAACTGAGCCTGTCTATTGTCTTTTTGCATCTATGATAACATATTCCTGGAAAGTCAGAGTGATTTTCCTTTCTGCGGACCCCTCGGGGCACAGGCCGTGCTCGGCGGAGACCACAGATCCCCTCGTTATCGAGTTAATTGTTGGCTGTTAACTCTCCTGCACCCACCTGAGAAACAAGCGTGTCCATCACTTGACTTTCTATCGAGTCCCAGAGGCTTCCCCGCTTTGCTCTCTCCCGCCTCCCTCCTCTGTCACCCGCGGATTTCCTGTAACCCACTCACGTCTCCTCGATGGACTGTAACGCATCAAACAAGGTGCAGACCTGCCCTTCTCGAGGGATTATCTCAACCGGCTGAGGTTCTGCTCCCCAGCGTTTGTGGACAGTTCGGCTCAGACAAGCTCGCAGGAATCCTCTGCAGGTTTGAGTGTTTCTCACGTTGACATTTCCTTGGCGTAGTCGGCAGGATCCCAAAGAAGCTCCGCCGGCACCACCCCGTGGACCCGGGCCCGGCGCCGGGATCCAGCAAAGGGCCCGCTGAGCCCGCCGGTTCCCCGCCCATCGGGGGAACTTGGGTGAGTTGTCTCTTGGATCCAGGACCTTCCTTTGCTTTTGGTATGAGGGCTGGGCCTGATTTGAGCTGTATTTTTAAATCCTCCGGGTGGAACTAAGGTTAAGGGTTGAGAGAACCCTGTCAGGCGAAGGCGAGACGGGAGGGAAAAGTGGGTGGCTGGTTTTTAACTCTGGCGTTTCGATCGGAATCACTTACCGAGAGTCTGAGCCAAACCCTTCGCTGCGAAAATGAGACCTGAACTGGTTCGGCTCCAAAGATAAGGGGCACTTCCTCCCGCCAGCCCGAGTCCCGGGGGCGTTCTTAGGCACCTAAGGATATTTGTGGAGGTGTCAGGGGTCATTCCTCAGGACGTGTAGGGGCCCCCTAGGGAACTTGCAACTAAACTGTAATTAAACAATTGGCCCATCCGGGGACCCACACGTAGAGGTTGACCACCTAGCGCTCCGGGTCCTCACGGCTGTGTCGGACAGCGGGGAGAGAAACCGAGGCCGTGACAGGGTTGAGTGAGACTTGAGGGGCGACAGCCTCGTGGAGCTCAACCCCTTAAGCAGCACCCTCCGCCCACTACGTAACGTGCCTAGGAAATTTGCTCACTCTGCAGATACCCAAGGAAAAACTAAAATTAACACGGGAAATTGTGTCTCCACGACCGGAAAGCTCCCAGACCCCAGCCCTCACGAGTGCTCCTGATAGGAAGCCCGTGCTTGGCAAGCGCTGGACAGAAATGGGAAGATTTGACTAGAGGTGATACCAACTTACAATGGCCAAAACGCAATTGCCTTTGGGTGCCTAAATTAATTTTTTTGCATGCAAAACTTAGAAAAATGCCAGCTCTAAAATTAAAGTGAATGAACGAATGGGAGGCGTTTCTTGATTTGGGAATTAGAAGCTTCTAGGAGAAGCACAGATAAATTCTTTATTTTTAATTTTTTTTATTTATTTAAATATATCTTTATTGATTTCAGAGAGAGGAAAGGAGAGGGAGAGAGAGAGAGACACATCAATGATGAGAGAGTCATTGATCGGCTGCCTCCTGCGTGCCCCCGACTGGGGGTCGAACCACAATCTCCTGGGTCCCAGGTCGATGCTTGGCCCCTGAGCCCCTCCACTGTCTCCTGTGTCTCTGAGCCTCCCTTGCCCGGACTTGCCCTTCCCCTTCTACCTCCCCCATGCCCACTCCCTCCTGACTTGACGGAAACTGACAGGAGGAATCCTAACAGCTCCCTTTGGAGAAAAGCTGATCTCAGCTGCAGAGGAACCAGCAATTGTTCCCAGATTTTCTCCGGGACCCCGATGGGTTCGCAAAGAAATTTAACTGTTAGAACATGTAATCCTGGCTATTCTAACCTATTCCAATTAATATACCTCCCGGTTTCTGGAAGCAAAAGCAACAGAAATACTAAATGAGGTTTGTAGGAAAACTCCTGTAGAGACATCTGTCCACCTTAAGGATTATAGGAAACTGAAATGGGGTTTAGGGGGAAAAAAAACCCAGAAACAAGCATAGGGCTGCTCTGAGGACAAGGGGGAGGTATTTCCCTCTCTCCTTATGAACAGTTTAGGAGAAATTAAAATTACCATTTAAAAAGGGGGGAGCCCGGCCAGTGTGGCTCAGTGGTTGAGCACCGACCTAGGACCCAGGAGATTGT
Organism: Miniopterus natalensis; assembly: GCF_054644295.1. Classification (NCBI taxonomy): domain Eukaryota; kingdom Metazoa; phylum Chordata; class Mammalia; order Chiroptera; family Miniopteridae; genus Miniopterus; species Miniopterus natalensis. The sequence goes on along the minus strand of NC_142091.1, from coordinate 76,893,227 downwards.
GGTTCGATGTCCAGTCAGAGCACAGGCCCAGGTTTCAGGCTCGATCCCCAGCGGGGCGCGTGCAGGAGGCAGCCGATCAATGGCTCTCTCATCATGGATGTTTCTCTCCCTCCCCCTCTCCCTTCCTCTCTCTGAAATCAATAAAGATATTTAAAAATAAATAAAATTAAATAAAAAGGGGGAAAGCCCCAGCTGGTTTGGCTCAGTGGTTAGTGTCAGCTTGAGGACTGAGGGGTCCCAGGTTCGATTTCCGACAAAGGCACTTACCTCGGTTGCAGGCTCGACCCCCAGCCCCTGCCGGGGCGAGTGAGGGAGGCGACCCCTCGATGCGTCTCTCTCACGTCGATGTGTTGGGTTTGTTTTCTCTCTCTTTCTCCCTTCCAGTCTCTCTGAAAAGCAATGGAAAAAATATCCTCAGGTGAGAGTTAAAAATAAATGAATGAGTAAAAAATAAAAGGGGGCTGATAATTCCACGTAAAAGCCCTTATAATTTTTCTACCCTTCCAGGAAAGAAACCAAGTGGAAAAATATGGAGCTTGGTGCAAGATCTCAGGACTATAAATAAGGTGATTACCCCCAGACATCCTGTGGTTCCTAATCCTAATACCTAATCCTAGGCCATTCCTGCGCCTGCCAGTATTTGTCAGTGACAGATGCATGCGGCGCCTTGACCAGCGCTCCAGGAGCGAAAGACGGCCAATCACTCTCTGCTCTCACCTGCGACTACAAGTTTACCCGGACAGCCATGCCCCAGGGAGGTACAGCGTCCCACCTGTTGTCTTAGGTACTGAAAGCTGATGAAAATGATGTTAAAATTCTTAGCTATCCCACTCTAATCCTACATGTGGGTGACTTAGTTTTATGCTCTAGATACTTTACTAGACACCCCAAAGCACACAATATACCTATTACAGCAGCTAGCCGTGGAGGGACACGGATACCCAAGAACAAGCTCTGACTCTGTCCACCGCAGGTGAGATACGTCGGTCATCTAACATCTAGAGATGGGCTGCTGACTCACCCCGAAAGACTCAGAGGAACCCTCTCTTTTCCTCTTAAAAAAACAAAAAACAAAACACACACACACACACAAAACCAGAAGAACACAGCTCAGAGGATTCCTGGGTTTGAATGAATATTGTCACCGTCGGGTTACCAGGCTCCAAATTTTTCATTAACGGCCCAGCCTCTATATGTCTTATTAAAATCAAACCGACCTGACCCAGTCCAGTGGAACCCAGAAGGGAAACGAGCTATACAATCACTAAAGAATGACCTAAAGCTTCCATTCCGGGAACCCCTTCATTACAGAAATTTTAACTAAAAAAAAATATAGATAATTACTCATAGACCTAGAGGCTGTCATGGTGAGTGACTGGACCCGGTAGCCAGAGGGCTCGCTCTCTGCGAGAGGACAGGCCATGAGAACAGAAAACATACTTATGGGCTCTCCTCTGTTTGTGTTTCTCATTCTATTAAACCCCCACGAAATTCTCCCCCATGAGACATGCCTGCCGGCTGACTGCCTCTTGCCAGCTGCACCTGATTCCACTTAAACGCAACCTACCAGTCGCAGCCGCGGTTTTGCCGCTTTGTTTGCGGAGGAGGACACCGATTGCATTGCGTTTCGCCTGCTGACCACCTGACTCCCGGGAGCGGTTGGCAGGAGAGCCCTTGCTAACACCGACTTACTCTGGTCTTTAAAGGATCAGCAGGAATGTCACTGAGCTGGAAAAGCAGGACCTTCCGTGGGGGCGGGCACACCTGAAGGCTCTCGTTTACCCGAATAAAATCTGCCCCACAAGCCTAATTGTTCTCACTCGGGCTTGTCAACCGGCCGAAGACCAAGCAGCCGGTGTTGACGCCGACAGTGGCTGTGCCCTTGGTGTCGCTCGCGGCCTCAGGAGGCTGGGAAAGCCGCGGGCGTCTTCACTCTGCAAGGCGGCCGCAAAGAACGGACAGTGGGCTGCGGAATTATTAGGTGCCCCATGGACATGAACATGGTGGGCAAGTGTCAAAGTTCAAGGCCACTAAAGCTGCCACCGTGGAAGCAGCTGATGCGGGTGCAACTAGACCTGTGTTTCCATCCCCCGGGCAAACGGACGGAGGTGCCACATATCTAAGGCCTTACGGCTCTCAGAGGTGACCGACGCTATTGCTGCCCAAACTAGAGACACATCCCCAGATAGAAACATTCAACCGACGGGCGATGGATCTATCATCTGTTGTCAACATTTGGGTTAAATGTTGAGGTTAAAAAAAAACCCACAAACACCAAAAAGCCCTGGCCATATCTGAACAAAGCAATTTTTTTTCCAGCTATTTCTTTCTAAATGAGTCAATTTGATGGAAGTTAATAAATATCTAGATATGGTGAAATAGCGTGAAGCACTAATAATATTGCTTGCTGGGCAAGCCGTGGGTTCGCCGCTTTCGGCTTCCGGGGGGCCTGGGGCGCGCATCCGGGGTTGATAGGACGCCCGAGCTCTGTCAGAGGCGCGTCTCGCGGCCGCGCGTTTGTGCACCGAAAGGTCGCTGGTTCGATTCCCGGGCAGGGCACATGCCTGGGTTTTGGGGTCCGGCCCCGGTCGGGGTGCGTGCAGGAGGCGGCCCATCGATGGTTCCCTCTCACATCGAAGTTTCTCTCTCTTTCTCTCTCTCTCCTTAACTCTCTCTCTAAAAATCAATAAAAACATATTTAAAAAAAATAAGAAATTACATCGTTTTCATAATAGAAGATACAAAGTACGGAGATGCGTTTTTAAGGAAAAAGGAAGAAAGATGGCATTACTAGGGTGGCCTCTTTTATTGGCCTAAAAAGATTAAATACTTACCTAAATTAAGCAAAATCTCGTAGCCTGGACAAAATATTTAATATTAAAACTGTTTTAACTTTGATTGATGGCTTTTGAAGTTATTACGGTGAAAAATGTGTTTATTTTACCTGGATTTGCAAGATTTATGTCATACTCTTGCGGTTAAGCTTGTCTGACAGCCTTCTGGAGGTTTAAGTTTTACGAGACTTTTAAACCGAGAGATGACTTTGGGTTATTTCGACGGGCCCTGGAATATCAAGAATCTATTCTCTCTCCTTATAAAATAAAAGCCTTTAAAAACTAATTAGGCCTATTTAATACACTTGAAATTACATGGGAGCTTTTCCTAATAATAAATAATAATAATAATAATGACTATATTCTGTTTGTATACACCTATTTTTATTAAAATGGATGTTCTAGGGGCTTCAGCCTGCCCTAGAGGGGGACTTGCAAAGATTCAGAGCCAAGCACAAACAAAGGGCACCCAGGGGTAGCAGGTGTCCTGCCAGTGACACCGGACAAGCCCAGAGTGATGGTTCCCCGTGGGGGTGTCGGGCAGTAGTTCTCGGGGTGTCTGTGGTCCCCACATCGGGAGCTTATGAATTGTTTCCAGTGTTGAATGCACACTTCTGATAAGCCATGTGCAACATTTTACAATCTAGCATATTATTTGTTCTTTACATATTGAAATTGTGTATCCAATCTAAATATATATATATGTAGACTTTATATCCTCTGTGTCATTTTACAGTAATTATTAGTTACCAAGAAATCGTCTTGGAATGTGACATCTTCCCGAAAAGCTAAGTTGTTTTGATCAAATCATAACCAAACCTCTAACTTTGCCACTTTAAGTTTTATAACTTGGAGGCAGTGATTGCTTTAGTCCGATGCGTTTGCCAATACGCTACATCGTTTGAAAGCTCCATGAAAAGGACTCTGACTTACTCTAAGCGACAGGTTTCCAAGCAGGTTATATCTTTGAACTGGATGAAGGTTTATAGAATCTAAGGAATAACCGGATTCATGAAAATACGGTCAAATCATAAGAATACACAAGAAAAATTGGGTGTGGGGCTAAATGAACTGGCTCAGCGGCTGAGCGTCGACCTAGGATCCAGGAGATCGAGGGTTCGATTCCTGGTGGAGGCACAGGCCCGGGTCGCGGGCTCCTCGGTGCCCAGCAGGGGGCGAGCAGGAGGCAGCCGGTCCATGACTCTCTCATTGATGTTTCTCTCTCTTTCCCTCTCTCTGAAATCAATAGATATATAAAAAATATATATAGATTGCTGATTTTTAAATTTTTTTGTTTTCCAAATATGAGGAAAAACTAAAAGCATTCTACATTAGTACCAAGGGGTCATCAACCAGCACACAGGGACTGATAGATTAGTAACATTCACTTCGCGTGTGCTCTCGGGACACTGAGACGTCAAAGACCACGACTTACAACCGGGAGATTTGTGTCCATTGGGAAAGGCAGTGACTAAAGACTCTAACAGTGTTGGGAGGGACCTTACCTTCCCAGGCGCCCAACCGCGAGGGGACACCCGCCTCCGTCTGCGGCGGAGATCAGAGACTTTTCATGGATGAAAAACCCAGATGTCAGAAACAGACGGCCATCCCGAGACACCGACAAGGCCTGCATACCTACAAATTAATATTAGTACTAATATTAGTAATAATAATAATTGATTATACTGGTTCCTTAGGCTTTTCTCAAACCTCGTGTATACAGCCCACTGTTACAATCGCAGAAGGTACGTCAGATAGCTTCTGTATCGTCAACAATGCTCCTTTTTTATGACTCTCTCTTTTGAAATTTAGAAGAAATGCTGTTGCAGAACGTTCGTGGGAAGCCCTGGCCAGTTTGGCTCAGTGGTTAGAGCGCTGGCCCACCGGCTGGAGGGCCAGGGGTTCAATCCCAGGGAAGAGCACCGACCTCGTTTGCAGGCTTGATCCCGGCCCTGGTTGGGGCGCTCGCTCGCTCTCTCTTCCCCCGCTTCTACTGTCTCTGAAAAAGCAATGGAAAACATATCCTCAGATGAGCCTTTAAAACAAAGAGTGTGAAAGAAATATTAAGAAAGGAATTTTACATATAAATGTCTAACTGTGCAAATGTGCTGTCACCCTAACCCAACAAGGGCCACTAACGACAGTAACTTAGACAGAAGCCGCGATGGCGAGAGAAACAGGACCCCTCCAGTTGCACACCCAGCGGGAATCGAGCCAATAGCAGGGCCGGAGTGTTCCCAGTGGGAGGTAGGTGGGCCACGGTCAAGAGAAGCCCACCTCAGGGTCGGTTATAAACACCGAAAAGGTCTATGTCATGCTCTCAGACTCCGAGCGAAGGTTGTACCAGGTGCAAAATATAGAAAAGTAAGGCAGGCAACGCGGCCTGGGCCGTGAGGGCTGACGGGTTAGAAACGATCCGGAGGCTTTCCCTGTATCTTGATTGAAAAATATATTTTTATTGATTTCAGAGAGAGGAAGGGAGAGGGAGAGAGAGAGAAACATCAGTGATGAGAGAGTCATTGGTCGGCCGCCTCCTGGGATCGAGCCCGCGACCCAGGCCTGTGCCCTGAGCGGGAGTCGAACCGCCATCTCTTGGATCGTAGGTCGACGTCAACCCCTGAGCCACGCCGGCCGGGCTGGAGTGTTTTTCTTAATAACGGCCCATAAGACCTGACTGCCCCCCATCTACCTGCCTTTCGCTTTGGAAACAGAAAAAAAAATTGGCCTTGACGTCCGTCCAGGGTTACGGTCTTGCCCCACCCCCGACGGTCCATCGGCCAGCAGGACAAACGCTAGGAACGCGCCTTCCTAGCGCCGTGGGACCCAACCAAAAGGGTGGTCATCAGCACGTCCTTTGGATTGATTTACGGCCAAAAGGGGGCTGTGTGGACCGAAAGGGGCCACACGCCAACCTGAGGAGCTCAGGGGGGCCTGTGGGGCGGCCTTGCAAACTCGGAGGCCCGAAGTCAATGCGAAGGATGGTCTGAAATGAAAACTGTTTCCCTAAAAGCAGTTTATGGTGGGTCGTCCTGTCCTAGGCCGGGATCTTCCCTGACAGAGGGCAAGTTTCCAATAACTAAATATTACACAGGCCAGGTACAGAAACGCGGGTACGGACTCCCCAGGGCAGAAAGGCCCGGATGCCTAGGAAGGGGCGAAACTGGGGAAACAAGAACCTTGTCCCCAGGGTGACCTGTCCTCCCCAGAATATCGCTGGTCATGCGGTTTAGGCCCCTGAGCATTTCCTCCCTAAAGATAACATTAGGCCTCGGTTGTATTTCAGCTCCAGGCCCAGAAAAGCCGCAAAAACAGACCAGTGGCTCCGTGGCTGCCTCAGGACCAGTTACATAGACTAAGGACCCCCTGTCCTGGGGCTGACCCATCAGTGGAGGCCACGACCCCGAAAGAGCACCTGGAAAGATGATGAATATTCTACGGAGATTCTCCCCTGAGACCTCCCCAAAGATTCCCACCTGCGAGAGAGAGAGAAATACGCTCAGGAAAAGGACCCAGGGCCCCCGCCCCCACCAGGGGAGCACGTCAGTGCCGTCTCCACCCCTCCGAGGGGACCCCACGAGACTTGCAACCAGGGGAGCAATGGGCAGCCGCAGCTCATCCCGGGCTCACCCCCTGAACCTGTCTCCCAGGCCCCCGAACCCGTCTCCCAGGCCCCCTTCTCTCTCTCCGACTGCTCAGCCCAGGCTCTCCTGTTACCTTCCGGGCTCTTTCTTTCTTCGCTGTCGCCACTATATTTCGGCTCCCATCACGGACCCAACTATCCCCCTGGCTCGGCGCTGTGCGGCCCTCCCGTTGGGTATCCCACCCCTCAGCCCCTTTCCTGAAATAAACTCTGTTTTTCTTCATCTGCCGTGTGAGATGGCCGTTCAGCCGGCCCGCAGGCTGCCGCGTCGATAACATGCCTCCGGAATGTCAGGGTCATTTCCTTTTTTTTTTTTTTTTGGACCCCTCAGGGCACAACCAGTGCACCAGAGCTGAGACGGCAAATCCTCTGATTGTTACTGAGTGAAATGCTGACTGTTAACTATCCTGTACCCACCCATGTAGACGTATGTGCCACCCTGGTCGGGGCGCCGGCCGTCGGGCATCATCTCGTGCACCCTGGTCGGGGCGCCCGGCCGTCGGGCATCATCTCGTGCACCCTGGTCGGGGCGCCCGGCCGTCGGGCATCATCTCGTGCACCCTGGTCGGGGCGCCCGGCCGTCGGGCATCATCTCGTGCACCCTGGTCGGGGCGCCCGGCCGTCGGGCATCATCTCGTGCACCCAAGGGCTGCCAGGCCGCAGCTGGACCCCCAGCGCGGGGCGCGGGAGGCAGCCGACCGATGCTTCTCTCTCGCGTCCATGTGTCTCTCCTTCCCCTTTCCTCTCTCTCTGAAATCAATAACAACACATTTGTTTTTAAAAAAGAAATATGTGCCCCTCATTTTCCTTTCTATCCCACCCCAGGGGTTCCCCCGCTTTGCTTTCTCCCGCCCCCCCGATCTACCACCCGTGACCTCGTGGGACCCGCCTGGATTGTGACGCGGGAAACAAGGTGCAGAACAGCCGCTGTGCGGGGCATCCTCTCAGCCCGCTGAGGTTCTGCTTCCCCGCAATTGCCAACCCCTTGGGCTCCAATAAACTCACAAAAATTCTCCCAGGTTCGAACGTGCCTTACGTGGACACACGTTTAATAAATGCGCGTATGCGTGTTTTTAAAGGAAATTACAGACACAGCGGCGCTTCCGCCCTGAATAAATAGCTCACCGAGCTCAGCGTTTATCTCCAAAAATGGAAGATGATCTCTGTCAAAACCGCCACCCTGTTGTCACATTCAGATAAGCCGATGAGAAGTCCCGAGGCCACGAAAAAACAGCCCATAGTCAATTGTCCCCGTGTCCCCACATGGTTTTTGTTCAAGTCGAGGTGCAATGAAGGCCCCTGCTTGGGTCTCTTTAGTCTCTTCTCATTTAGGGACCCCCCCAGCCCCCCAGCAACTCCCCACCCACCCTTCTCCCCTCCCCCAGCCCCCTCCAGTCCCCCCCCGCCCCCATGATCTCCGTCAGGGGCTCAGGGCCCGGGTCAGGTGCCTGAGGTCCCTGGAGGCCACTTCCACGTTACGTGCTCCCTGGGTGACCGCCGGTATTGCCACGGTGAGTTTGGCTCTTCTTTGCCACTCGCCAGCAGTCTGTGGACGTCACGTGGACGCCTCCCCTCCTCTAGGGCTGGGCCTGGTCCCCACTTGAATGACCAGATACGGTCAAACTGATGGGAGTCCCTCGCCAGGCGGCGAGAGGCCCGCTCCCCTCCGCTCATCCCGTCCCTCGCGCGCTGGCCCACGGAAAGCTGCCCTGTGCGCAGACGGGCCCACGGGGCAAGGAACCCAGGTGGCCTCCAGGCGACACCCAGCGAGGGCCTGGGGCTTGTCCCATGAGGGACCCCGAGTGAGGACCCGGCACCGAGGCCCCCGCGGGCTCCCGGCCCACAGGAACTGGGAGATAACGAACGGCTGTCGTTTCAAACTGCGGAGCCCTGGGCTGCCGGCTTCCTTCGGGGTCCCCCCGGGGGGCCCTCCGTCGGTGTCCCGCATCCGCCAGGACCACTTGCAAGCTTGTGAGAGTCTTAATTCGACTTCTTCTCGGGTCCGTCTGATCCATTTTTCATTTTCTATCAATGTTTTCATTTCGCTGGATTTTTCAAATTCCATGGCCTGGAGCCTCCCCCCTTCGGCCTTGGAATAATTCTGGGTCCACAGGAAGCCGCCCAGAAGTGCACGCGGAGGTCCAGGCGCCCTCCTTGGGGTGCAGGAAGCCTGTGGAGGAATCCGCCGTCCCAGGGGCCCCTCACGGGCCTTATGGGTGCCGAGGACAACGCGACCCTCACGGGAAAACGGGGCGAGAGACGGGGCGGGACCTTTAGATGGGTAAGAAATTCGATCAACGGCCCCGCCCGGTTTGCCCCGACGGCTCCTGCCTTGGCCCTCAGGCTGAAGGGTCTCGGGTTCGATTCCCGACAGAGGGCACGTATCCCAATTGCAGGCTCGATCCCCGCGTGCGGGAGGCACCCCATCGAGGTGTCTCTCTCGGGTCAATGTCTGTCTCTCCCCCCCGCCCCCCACTCTCTCTGAAAAACAACAGAAAAAATATCATCACGTGAGGATTTAAAAAAAACACACACCATGAAATTCAATCAACGAAAGGGACATTCAGGGCTAAACAGGGATCTGAAAACGGCACCCGTGAGGTTGGGGGGACCTTTCTGGTCCCCCAACAAACAATCAAGGCCCCCCAACAAGTCTGCTCTGTGGCCCTGGTTTGGGGGAATGTAAAAAGCAGAGAGGCAGAGATTATATGAGGCTGCAGACCCGGGATTGCCTGGGGCAGGAGCAAGCAGTTTAACCTGGATACAGACCCACAAAGGGCCAGGGTTCTGGGGCTCAGCCCCCTACTGGGGACCCCAAGTCTTTCCAACGGGAGCGGGTACAAAGGTGGGGGGCGGGGGCGGAGAGCCGGCCCCAGGGCTCCCTGACACGGGAGCCTCGGGCCCTGCGGCCCCAAACCCGCCGGGAGGTCTGGCTCCGTCCCTGGGGGGAGTGGACGGCCAGAGGGATGGGAGAGGGCCGGTGACGGAGCTGAGAGGCGACCAGGCTTCGCCCGGATGTCTTACGGGGCTGGGTGTCCCGTCCGGGGGGAAGATCCCCCCACGCCCCCGCACGCCTTTATGGGATACGGGGGATTAAAACTTATTTTGGAACCAAACCAAACAAACAAACAAAATTAAAAAAAGACCTTTGACCTCCCTGGCTGCCTAAAGGGCCGCCCCGGAAGGAAGGAAGCTGTCGGCACCCAGGACGGTTGCTCAGCGGGGACCCTGTGGCAGGGAGGGGCCCAGGACGCCCCGGATCAAAGTCCTGCCTGGGTCCCCCGGCCTGAGGTGGCCCAGCAAACATTTGCTTGACAAACATTAACTCCTTTTATCTCCCCGTGAGTGCTCCTCGCTGTCCGAATCTAAACCACCGCCTCCCGCCCCTCTCGGCTCAGGCCGGGGTGGCCGTGGCGCCCGCCCGGCCCGTGGACAGCCCCGCGCACACGGCATGCTCGGTGCCCGCGCCCTGTTCCGCGTCTCCCGCCGGCTGCGTCTCCAGCCCGGCCCTGAGACCTTCCGCGAGTGGAAGGAGAACGGTCCCTCCTCCCGCCCGTGGGGCTGACCAGGGGGTTCCCCCACCGGGGCCACCAAACCCGAGGCCTGCCCTCAGCCTCGAACGGCGGACGTGCCTGAGCCCCGGGTGCGGGGCTGGAGCCGGAGCGTCCGTAGGGACAGGTTCTCTCCGCGGTGGCCCTCCTGGGGCTCGTGGCCAAAGCCTGCCCACACCTCCCGAGGACGACCACGGGGACTTTGGACGGGAGAACTTGCATCTGGGGCGTGACTGCGAGCTTGGCGGCAGATATTCATGGAAACTGCCCCGAAGGACAGAGTTTTAGTTCCATAAAATAATCCCAGAGCCTGAAATACCCAGGATGTCTCGGGCGATGTCGGAAGAACTGGTTCCCGCAGGCGCCCGCCTGGAGCACCCTGGAGCGGGGTGGGGGGCCCCTTTTCCCCCCCAGGGCTGACCCTGGAACTGTGGGGGGAGCTGCCTGATTTATTGTCACTTGGGCCACGCCCTGCGAAGGACGGCTCCCGGCTGAACCCTGCAGAGAGCTTAGTTCGCCGATGGCAGTCCCAGGGGCACGGACATCCGGTGGGAAGGTCACCAGGGGGATGGAAGACGCTGCAGACGGGCCAGCTGGCGGGCTGAGCCTGCCGTCTCCCCAGCCCCGATCGAAGACCCGAACGTGGGAAAAGCCCCCGTGGTGGGGTTTCTACGCCTCCTGGGTCGGCCATGTGGCCGGCACGAGGGCCATGGAGGCCCGGCCCGCGGGGGGCACTACTGGCATTGAGGGGTGCACTAAAGTGGGGTGTGTCAGTGCAATGTCAGGAGAGCCCCCTTGCGGGTTTGGGAGGTGATTGGCATCGACAAGCTGACATCCCCAATGTGCTCGCTTAAGGTGGCCACCCGGGCGCAGCTGGCACGACCGACACCTGTATTTCTTCTTTCTTCCCCACGTCACCTCCATTTCCCCTCTACCGGAGGCAGTGGTCCCAGGACCCGGCTGCTGCTCCAAATGCTAGAGGCAGGGGTGATTCCTGCCCCCCAAAAATCTAACTTTTTTTTAAAAAATATATATTTTTAAAAATATGTCTATTGATTTCAGGGAGAGGGAGAGAGAAACGCCGATCGGCTGCCTCCTGCGCGGCCCCTTCCAGGGATCGAGCCCGAAACCCGGGCGTGTGCCCTGCCCGGGAATCAAACCGCAGTCTCCTGGATCCCAGGTTGACGCTCAACTGCTGAGCCACAAACTTTTTTAACTAAAGGCAGCTTCTGGTGGGTAGTCCCGTCCTAAAGCTGTCTTTTTCCTGGACAAAGGTTAGTTTGAACCTTAACTGAGCCTGTCAGTTGTCTTTTTGCATCTGAAATAACATACCTGGTAAACATGCTTTTGCAAAACAGAGGCATTTCCACTTTTTCCAGGCTCTCAACGCACCAGGGCAGAGACCACAAACCCCTCACTGTCATTGTTATCAGGTTAATTGTTCGTTGTTAACGACCCTGCACCCACCTGTGAAAAGCGGCTCAGCGGTCGGGCGTCGACCTGGGATCCGGGCGACTGAGGATCGATCCCCGGTCGGGGCACCTGCCCCGGTTTGTGGGCGCGATCAATGACTCTCATCATTGATGTTTCTGTCTCTCTCCCTCTCCTGTCCTCTCTCTGAAATCAATAAAGATATATTTAAAAAAAAAAAGGAAGCATTATTCTACTTTCTACCCAACCCCAGAGGTTTCCCCGCTTTGCTCTCTCCCGCCTCCCTCCTCCGTCTCCCGTGGATTTCACGGAACCCACGAACGCCTCCTCTTTTAACGCATCAGACAAGGTGCGGAACTGCCCCTCTCGGGAGAACCATCTCAATCCGTGGAGATTCTGCTTCCCGACAGGTGTCGCGACGGTTTGGCTCAAATAAGCTCCCCCAAAAGTCTTCACGGGTCTGAACGTTTCTCGCGTGACCAGCCACGGCCACGTTGCCTTTGGTGGCCCTGCGGGACGTCTGGACGGGGGGACGCTGTGCGTCCGGCAGCTTTGTTCTTTCTCAAGGTGACTCTGGCTGTCCGGGGGCCTCTGCGGTCACGTGGCATGGAGGGTGAGCTGGGACCAGGCGGCCGGGGTTTCGACCGGGCCGCACGAAGCCGCAGGCGACCTGGGGAGCGGCGGCAACGGAGCAGGATCGAGTCTCCTGACCCGCGAACACCCGCGGCCTTTCCGCGTCCCGATCTTAATTCCCTCCTGGAGACGGTTTGCCTTTCCCAGCGAACGAGCCTACGCTGCGTCCCCTAAACCACTCCCGGTGTCCTGTCCTGTCTGCCGCTCTCACAGGAGGGACTGTCTCCTTCATTCCACAGGGACGTGTTCATTGCTAGAGTACAGGAGTAAAGTTGATTGATTAGAGTATAGGAATAAAGTTGATTGATTAGAGCATAGGAATATAATTGATTTTTGCATAGTGAGCTGACTGCCCATTAGTGAACACGTCTATTCGTTTAGATAGGTTTTGGGTGGGTTGCTTAGGATTTTCAATACATCACATCACGTCCTCTGCAAAGAGGGAGAATTCACGCCTCCTTTTCCGGGACGGACACCTCTTTATTTCGTCGTCTAGCCGACCTGCCCGCCCCGGCCAGGGCTCCAGCGTGATGCTGAAGGAGCGGCGCCAGGGGACGTCCGTCCGTCCCTGCGTGTCCGGGCGCCGTTCCTCGTCTTAGGCGAAACGCTCAGTCTCTCACCGTGAGCAGCGACGTCAGCCGGCAGCTTTTTGGAGATGGAAGGCGGGCCGTTATTTATTTATTTTAATCCTAGCCTGAGGATATTCTTTCCTTTGCTTTTCAGAGAGAGAGAGAGAAACAGGGATGTGAGAGGGACCCCTCGATGGGTTGCCTCCCGCATGCACCCCAACCGGGGCCGGGGATCCACTCTACAAACCAGGTTCATGCCCTTGACCCAGAATCGAGCTCATGACTCCTTGGTGAGCTCGTCGGTGCTCTGACCACTGGGCCGCACCGGCCCAGGCGAAGCTGTGCCCTTCTATTGTGGGCTGCCGGGCGTTTTCCTCTTGACCTTGTTAAGGGAAGAAACATTCAAACCTGTGAAGAATTTTTGTGAGTTTATTTGACGCAAACTGTCGACAATTCCCGGGGAGCAAAACCTCAATGGGTTGAGAAAATGCCCCGGAGAAGGGCAGGTCTGCACCCTGTTTGATGCGTTACGATCAAGAGGAGACGCAAGTGGGTTCCGTGAAATCCACGGGTGACAGGCTGGGAGGTGGGAGAAAGCAAAGCGGGGAAACCTCTGGGGCCGGAGAGAAAGTGAAACGATGGACACGCACTTTTACTCAGGTGGGTGCAGGAGAGTTAACAGCCAACAATTAACTCGATAACAACGAGGGGATCTGTGTCTCTGCAGAGCACGGCCTGTGCCTTAAGGGGTCTGGAAAATGGGAAATTACCCCAACATCCCAACGATATGTTATTGTAGATGCAAAAGACAATAGACAGGCTCACTTCAGGGAAGTTCCCAGCCTAGGACAGGATGACCCACCATAAACTGCTTTTTAGTGAAACAGTTTTCGTTTCAGACCATCCTGTGTGGTGACGGCAGGTCCCTGAGTTTGCCAGGCCGCCCGCAGGCCTCCCCTGAGCTCGTCGGGTGAGCACGTGGTTGGTTTTCCTCCGAATCCTGCACCTACTGGGATGTTCACAGGACGTCTGTCCTTTATTCTAGTCACAGGGTGTAGCACCCTGATTGTGTTTAGGATGCCAAAGTCTCCCCCTCCCTGGGGCCAGGCTTTGCGTCTCGGTCAAGTGCCATGAGGGAGGCTGACTCCCTCCCTCGTGTGCCATTCATCTGGGTGGTCTCTGTTTATTTCCACAGGAAATCAAGGCACAGGGTGGGGCAGGGCGATTCCCCCGAAGAATGGGAGCCCCAGGGGAGTCGTGAGTCACAGGCCCTGGACCTGGGCTTGGCAGAGAAACCTCTCCCTCCAAGCAGCTCAGAGGAGTGGGGTCCTCCCGCCCGCCCGTGGGCCGGATCCCACTCCACGTCCCCGCGCAGGTCCTCGCGTTCCACCGGCGGGCACCACTGCGCGTGGGGAAACTCAGAAGCAGCCGAAAACCGCACAGAGGGGAAGACTCAGGGCCGAACCCATCAGGGGCGCTTCCCCCTCACACCACCAGCCCCACCTGCCCTGGGCGGTGGTCAGGGGAGGCCCAGGGAGGGGTGGCTGATCCCAGGCGTGGCCAGGGCAAGCCCCACCCCTCATTCTCAAATGCAGCCCAGCTGGGCTCCTGTCCGTGAGTCTGGGAGCCCGAGCTGCACCATCCAGCCCACAGTGGGACCTTTCCCGGGACGCGGACCCTGGATGCCCACCTGCCCCTCATCGGACTGGCACACAGGTCATTGCTGCCTGCGACGTTCAGTGGCCTGTGTCAACGTGGCTGGCCATGGGGTGCCCAGACGAAACATTACTTTAGGGGTGTCCCCAGGTGAGATTAGCATTTGAATGGGTGAACTCAGCGAAGCAGGTGGCCCTCTGATGTGGGGGTGGGGGTGAGGTCTTAGCGGAATCAAAGGCGGGCGGGGGGGGGGATCCTCCCCTTTTACCTGCCTCACCCCTTGAGCTGGGGGTCCTGTCATTTTCTCCGGCCTTCCGTCTGGGACTCACACCGTCGCTCCCCGGCCCTGAGGCCTTCAGACTGGAGCTGAAGTACCCTGTGCGCGCCCCGGGGCTTTGGCTTATAGGCGGCAGGTGCTGGACTGCGGGGCTCCACTCTCCTGTGTAACATGGAGCATGTAACACGCACACATAGACACGCGCATCTCCTGTTGGTTCTGTTTCTCCGGAGAACTCTAATAGCCGGCGGGTCCCCTTTAGCCCTCACGAGGTCAGCTGCTGGGCCACCGGGCCGGACACTTCCAAAGGGACTCTCGTGGGCCACTTTCCCAGTGAGCTCAGCTGCCTGGGAGTCCCGGTCCTGTCCCACTGTGGGGCCGAGGCTGCCTGCTGCCTGCCACTCGTGTCCCCATTTAGTCCGGGAGCCAGGCCTATGGCTCCCCTGCGACACCCTCCAATGGCCCCCACTGCAGTCAGAGTGGCAGGGAGCGCCACGCTGGGCGCTGGCCTCACCACCTGCGCCCAGCCCTCTGCCCTCCCCTCCCAGGGGCCATTCTCCCAGGGAGGGCTCAGCCCACACCCAGGCAGTTACGGGGAACTGTGGGCAGCGGGGGCTGTGGGGCGAGCGTCTCCTCACACCAGAGGCCCATTCTGCCTCCTTCTCGACAGAAAGAGCCCCGGCCGGCCCCCAGGTGAAGCCCTGTGTCACTTTATTACAATGTCATTGGACGTGCACAGACTTAACGCTGGGTAGCAACGTGGGCCCAGAGCTCCTCCCCAAGCCCGCAGCCACAGCACATTTTATTTTATTTATTTCTATTATTATTTTTTTTCAATCCTCACCCCAGGATATTTTTTTCCATTGATTTTTAGAGAGAGTGGAAGGGAGAGAGAGAGAGAGAGAATCATCGATGTGAAAGACACACACATCGATCGGTTGCCTCCCACATGCACCCCTGACCAGGCCGGGGATCAAACCTACAACCCAGGAACGTGCCCTTGACGGGGAATTGAACCCCCAACCCTCGGTCCATGGGCTCATGCTCCAACTGCTGAACACACCGGCCAGGGCAGCACATTTTAAAATTAACCAGTGTTAACGTAAGAAATATTCAAACCTGTAAAGAATTTTTGTGAGTTTATTTAACCCAAACTGTCAACAATTCCCAGGGAGCAAAACCTCAACGGGTTGAGAAAATGCTCCGGAGAAAGGCACTTCTGCACCTGTTTGATGCGTTACAATCAAGAGGAGACGCAAGTGGGTTCCATGAAATCCATGGGTGACAGGTTGGGAGGCGGGAGAAAGCAAAGCGGGGAAACCTCTGGGACCGGAGAGAAAGTGAAATGATGGACACGCACTTTTACTAGGTGGGTGCAGGAGAGTTAAGTCAACAATTAATAACAACGAGGGGATCTGTAGTCTCTGCAGAGCGGTGCCCGCGCCCTGAGGGATCCGGAAAAAGGAAAATTACTTTGACTTTCCAGGAATATGTTATCGTAGATGCAAAAGACAATAGACAGGCTCAGTTCAGGTGAAGACGGACCTTTGTCAGGGAAGATGCTGGCCTAGCACAGGACGACCCACCATAAACTGCTTTTTGGGAAACAGTTTTCATTTCAGACCATCTTTTGTGGTGACTGGAGGCCTCTGAGTTTGCACCTGAGCTCGTCAGGTGAGCACGTGGCCCCTTTGGGTCCACACCAGGAACACTGCAAAACTAGCAGGGTCCAGGCTGACACGACAGGGCCGCTCCCCCTGACACAAGGCCACGGGCCAGCCACGGCTCCACAGATTTAAACCACGACGGACTACAATGAAAACCCAGGTTCTCGGGGTGGCCCTGGTCACATGTCAAGCGGTCATTTAAGCTAGTGGTCATTTCCGCGTCTCCACCGCCGGCTGTCACCTTGCGGCAGGCAGTGAGGCCTGGCCCCCCGCACTTTTGCAGGAGGGTGGGGCTGGCTGGCCTCGGGGCGCCGGCACCACCAGGGTGGGCATGAAATACGCAACATTTGGAGGCTTCCTAGGCCCTTCACACTAGCCTCTCAGCGACCTTTCCAAACGCTGCCTCCTCTAAGGGCGGCCAGTACCCGCCCAGTCCACAGGGCAAGGGCTGGGCTGCCTGGAATCGCCTCCCAGGATCCTCAGCAGAGGCCCCCTGGCTGCCAGGCCTCAGTGCCCACCTAAGGGTCCCAGGCCGGGGTGGGGTGGGGGTGGTGGGGGGGTGGGGGTGGTGGTGAACAAAGCTGCTGCTGTCTCGCCTGGCACATCACCTCCTCCAGGCGGCCTCCTGGGTAGCCCAGGGCGCCCAAGGACGACGGGGGGGGAGCGGGACGGGTCCTGCCCTGGGCGCCCAGGCGCAGCCCCCCGGGAGCTCGGAGGCGCCCAGCGCGGCGCGCGGGGCTCGGGGCTCCGGCTGCACCGAGACCCTGCAGCCCCGGGGGCGGGGCGCGCGGGCGGGGGCGGGGCCTCGGGCTCGGGGGCGGGGCCTCGGCGCCATATAAGTAGCGGGCCCGGGCACGCGCCCCGCCAGAGACGAGCGCGCAGCTGCGGCGACGACCTCCCGCGTCGCCCCCGGCCTCCCGCGCCCCGGCCCCGCCCGCCCGCCAGCCCGCAGGCCCGCGCCCCGCGCCCGCGCCCAGCCCCGGCCCGCAGGCCCGCGCCCCGCGCCCAGCCCCGGCCCGCAGCCCCGCCGCCATGGGGGTGGAGGGCTGCACCAAGTGCATCAAGTACCTGCTCTTCGTCTTCAATTTCGTCTTCTGGGTGAGCCCCGGCCGGGGGGCGGGGGGCCCGGGGCCGTGCGCCCCGCTAGGCCCCGCCGCGCGCGCAGTCGGGCGGCCACCTGTGCGCGCGGGGCGCGGGGCGCGGGGTTGGGGTCCCGGGGCGGGCCGCGCGTCCTCCTTAGCGGGCGGGGGCCGCAGCGAGCCGGGGTTGGGGGCCGGGGGCCGTCGGGGCCCGGAGCCCCGAGGCCGGGCCCGCGCGCTTCGGGGCCTCGGGTCGGTTCCCGCGCGGGGAGGGCGGCGGGCGCGGCGGGTGCGCGCTCAGGGCCGCGTCCCCGGCGCGCTCGGCCCCCTGGCTGCTGTTTCTGGGACCACCCTGCCTCGCGGGGCCCGAGGGGGGCTGGAGGGCGGGACTCGCGGCGTCCCGCCCCCATGAGCTCATCGAGGCCGCCGCCCCTGGGTGGGTGGCCGGTCCGGGGTGGGGGGGGGCGCATCCCCGGCGGGAGTCTTGGGAACCGTTCTCTCCACTTTTGGCGCAGCTCGGCTCACCCCTCTGTCAGCCGTTGCCACCCTGGAGATCGTTTTTTTTGGGGGGGGGGGGTGTCCAGGCTCGCTGGGCCTGCTGTGGCCTGTGCACTGAGATGCCCACACCCGTGGTGGCCACAGTTTGTGGGGGCCTGATCCCTTGCCCTCCTCACCCAGACCGCAGATGGAGATCCCAGCCTGGCCTCCCCGCAGGGCCCCGTGGAGGCCTTGAGGGGAGTAGGGCAGCAGCAGCCCTTCCAGCTGGCACAGGGCAGAAGCCCAAAGACCTGGGTGTCCCTGAGCTCCCGGGGTCTGGGTCTGGCCTTGGGCACCCGCTCTGGGAAGAAGCGGCCACAGGAAGGTCATGTTGGGGTGCAGGAGGGTCCCCCCGGGCCACCACCCTGAGAGCGTGTTTCCTGACCTGGGTCTTAGCTGCTGGCCAGTGACTGATGGGACTTGACTTTTGTTTTCATTTCCTGTCAGTGTGGGAGTTGGGAACAGGGTGGAGTGACCCGGAATGCGGGTGTCCGAAGCCCCTCTCATGGCCATGCTTGCTCTGTCTCCCCTAGCCCATCCCCTGGGCAGTGACAGGGACCCCCTCCCAGGCCCCTCTATGCTGCTCTGCTCCCCTGGGCTGTCACCCCTCCTCACCCAGGACCAGGATGCCGACGGGTGACAGTGTATTTCTCAAGTGGACGCATGAAGGGTGAACTTCTAAAATGGCCCTTGGGGCGAGTGTGCGGGGTGGGGGACATCTGCTTCCCACCTGGACAGCCAGGGCTCCAGGGCAGTTCTCAGGCAGCGAAGGATTTGGGGGTGGAGAGGACGGGGACTGGACTGAACTCCAGCTAGGGATAGCGTGGGGGTGTCCCATCAACCTGGGGTGTGCCAGGCGTGGCCCCAGGCACGGGTGGTGGCATCATGGACTTAGTGTTTGCCTGCTTTGACCCTGGCGTGTAGGGGGTCAAGGGGGCACCCAGATGCCCCTCTGTGGCCCCTGAGCCTGGGCGTGAGGGCAGGACTCTGCCCAGGAAGTGGAGGGTAGGCGGGGAAGGGGACTTCTCCTGGAGTGGGTACCTGGCCCTCCCACCTGCCCAGCTGGGGCTGTCTCCAGGGCAGCCTGCCCCGTCGGAGCTCAGCTGGGCGAGCCTGGTAGTTTCCCAGGCAGCGGGGGTGGAGGCAGACACATCCCCTGGGGCATTCTTTATTGAGACTTGAGGAAATGTTTCCGAGGCCTCTCCCCTCCTGGGCCTGCCCAGCCAAGCACAGAACTGCATCCTGTCCACTGTGGCCCCACCCGCCCATGCTGGGTCACCCCCTGTGGTAGCGGGATACAGAACTGAGCCATGCGGGCTGGGGGGCACACCTTGCAGGAGCCCCTTTCTGCACCCCCCTGCATCGCCTGGCTGAGAGCATGGTGTGGTAGGGTTAGACCTGGGTAGAGGCCCCCCTCCCCGCTCTTCTGCTCCTGGGCCTCAGCTTCCTCCCCTTGGAAGTGGGGTCCTCTGAATGCTGTCTCCTGGGGGTGTAGGCAGATGAGCTCACACAGAAGGGCCGAACTCAGGGAATGGATGTTGGCTGGTGTAGGCTGGGCCCTGGGTGGAGGGAGGCTCCCAGTGCCCAGCCCGACTCACTCGCTGTGCACCCTGGCCACAGTGCAGGAGTGGGTGCTGAGGGTGGGAGCCAAGAGAAGGGTTGACGGTGGGTGTCTGGATCCGGGAACATTTTTAGACAGTGAGAGGCTCCTTGTGGGGGTGACCTCACGCGACCTGGCATGCTGGTCCAGGAAGGAGTGGTCACCCTGCGTGCCCACGCAGGCACGCCTGCACCCACACTTGCTGAGACCCTGGGCCCCAGGCAGCCTCCACTCTGTCTGCCCCAACAACCGCCTCCTCGGGGGCTCCTTGGGCCAGCCGGGCATGAGGCTGTGAGGTAGGGACACAGTGACAAGCAGCATGGAAGTCCTGCCCGTCGGGGTGGGCCGGGAGCTTCCTGGCAGAGGTGGCTGGAGCCTGAGATGCCACTGCTGGGGCAGGTCAGGGGGAGCAGGGACTCCCACCCCTACTCGCCCCACCTGAGTGGCTGACCTGGTGCAGGCAGCGACTGGCCTCACCTGGGAAATGGGCGTGGTGCTCCCCCTCTCCTTGGGGGCCGTCCAGGGAGCCCTGGAGGTGCTGTGGGGCCTGCGGGAAGAGGAGTGGCGAGCGTCCCGTGACCAGGACTGGCAGTTCCTCCACCTAATGCAGTCGGTGGCTGTCTTCCAGAGGCCGGGCGGCCAGAGCTGGCTGGGATCGAGGCTGATGAGAAGCCTCGCTAACTGGCATTTAATTTTCACTTCCAGACAGCACATGGCTGTCTATCACTTAGCGGTTCTGTCGCCTGCCTTCTGTGAGAGTGGCTGTGGCCCTGGCAGATTGGGGGGGGGGGGGGGTTCCTGTGCCCGGTTTTGGGTGGGTGATGGACTCCCCTGGCCCTCCTGGGACCCTGGCTGAGCTTTGGGGAAACAGCTGCTGTAGTAGGCCAGGTTCAGAAGAGGAAGTCTGAGGTCTGTCCCTGGGGCCTGGTGGCCTCAGTGAGGGTTTCTGAGCAGCAAGGGGCCTGGGGCCAATGTGGTGCCCTCCCTGTAGGGTCCCCAGCACCACCCAGCTCAGCTCTGCGCCCAGCAGGTGAGTTCAGCTCCGTGTCTTTATCTCAAACTGCTCCCCTGTCCGGACAGGAGATGGGCCCCAACCATCCCTCCCAAATACTTGAGCCCAGGCTTTCACTTCTGTGCTGAAATCCATGGAGGGAAAGCAACTGGGTCATAAAATCAATAAGGACTTATAGTCCAGGAGCTCATGGGAGGGACAGACGGTCACCTTTGCACTGGCCCCATATTTTGGAGAGGGCCCTGGGGTGGGGGCGGGAGAGAGCCCCATCAGCGCTCTTACTGGCCCTGGCACCCAAGACCCAGGCCCCAGGCCCGGCACTCGGCGAGGGCTGGGTGATTTTCAGCCCTGGGGACATCACCTGCCCCGTGGCCGGACTCTGTCCTGAATGGAAGGCCAGGCTTGCCTAGAAGTGGCACCGGCAATCTTCCCAGCCATTTCCCACCTGCCCAGCAGAATGCCGTTTGAGCCAACGGGCTTCCAGAACCTTCTGGACTTCTCAGCCCCCCCTTCCCCCCCGTCCTTTTCCCATACACACTCTGTACTTTGGGGCCTGGCCCAGCCCCTCCTCCTGATGGCGGAGCAGGTTTGCATGCGACTGCTTGGGGGCCCCCCCGAGTAGGCTCTCGGATGCTCGGGGAGGACCCGCAGGTGGGTGGGGGCCATGCCCAAGGCGCTGACAGTTCGGCCTCCCATCCTAAGCTGGCCTCTAGCTCCACCGCAGTGAGGGGACCTGGGACCGGGCAGCCACCCTTGCTGGACACAGGGTTGTGAGGGTGCTCCGGGCAGGGTGGCCAAGGGCCCAGGTGTGGGGTCCTAAAATGGCTCAGAGGTATGGTGAGCAGGGACCCGCCTCGCCCTCTTTCTCAGAGTCGGGCCCCTGCTACTAACTGGACGTCGTTGGGGTGACATGGTCATTAAGGGACAGGAAGCCAGGCCTGGCCTGCCGTGTAGAGCAGGTAGACGGGTGACGCACCTGGCTCCCCGTGTGGCCCCACAGGGATCTCTGTACCGACTGTCCTACGCCCGGGGCAGCCTTAGGGACATGTCCACTGGTACTGCCACCCGTCTTACCTGTGCCGTCACCTGTGGGCGGTGTTGAGGCTGGTTCTGTGCTGGGGTTCTCGCAACAGCTCCTGGCAGTAGACGTGGAGACTCAGGCCGAGACCCCTGGGGTTCAGGATTCTGGGCACAGCTGTGGGAGCAGGAGAGAGGACCCCACCTTCCTAGGCGGCCAGCCCCAGGGGGTGGGAGGCCTGAGCCCTAGAGCTCCATGCTGTCCACCCGTGCCCCTGGGGCTCCGGGCTGCAGCTCTGCTCCCTACCCCAGGGGCTCGGCCCCTGCCCTCTGGATGGACAGCCTTTCCCTCTGCACTGAGTGTGGTAGGAGCTCTGGCTCCCACGAACGGGACTGTCCCCTGCGGCAGCAGGCACCGGGCTGGGCCCATCCCCTCTGCCGCCGCCTCTGGGGCCCGGCCATAAGGGCATGAGGTTCGCAGTGACCACGTAAGGAAGTAGTGGGGCAGGCCAGAAACCAGGGGGGAAACCAGGGCTGAAAACCGGAGTGGTTCACAGCCCAGCATGCTCCAGGGCCGGGGCCCTCCGGGCAGGTGGCTGGGCCTGGGTGGGAGCAGGTGCCAGCCCTTGGCCTGCCCGTGCCAGGCAGCTTCTCAGTGCTGCTGGCCCGGGACACTCTGCCTGTGCCCACCCACCTCCCATCTCCCTCCCCAGTGGGTGCTCGGCCCACTGGGATCCTCCTAGTTAGAGTGTGGGGCCCCCTGCAGCCTTCTCTGGCAGGTGGCTGGGACGTCTGTGTCCACGTGCCCCTCCCAGCAAGGCCCAAGGGGGCAGAAGGGCTTCCCATGGAGGGGCCCTTCCAGCCAGTGGGGTGGGTTTGGGGTGGGAAGCGGACCATTTCCAGGCTCCCCTGACCGGAGAATGGGCGGCAGGCTCGGGGTCTGGCCATGAAAGCAGCTGGGGCCCCGGGTGCCCTGAGAGGTGGCGGCGGGGCTGGGGGGACCTCAGGGCCTACATTCACTTACTGGTGGAACATGACACCTGTGCGCCCCAGCTAGTGGGGCCCAGGAGGGCCAGTGTCCTCCCCCCCCAACTCCCCACACCTATTTTTAGATGCCTCGCTCGGCGGCTTCCTGAGGCCGAGGCCGACGGTGGCTTCTGCTTCCTGGTGAGACGAGAGTCCCTGCTTTTCCCGAGCGAGTCCTTCCTGCCTTCGCCGGGTCCTGGGGGCAGCCGCCCACCCTCAGGAAGCCTGAGCCTGGCCTGTCCCCTCATAGTGGGCGGCGGCGAGGGTCAGCCTGCAGGGACCCCCCTTCCCCACCGACTCTCCTCCCCCCATCTCGGCCGGAAAGCGGCCTGGCTGAGGCCCTGACTTCTCCAGTGTCTCCAAGGGCATTTCCTGCCTCGCTTCCTGTCTTCGGCCCTGTGGCCTCCTCGGCGTGGTATCCAGGCCCCAGCCCTCCCAGTTGCCAAGTCGGGCAGGGTGTTTACAGTGCATTTTCCCAGTGGGCACGTGCCCCAGCGCGGTGGTGGGTTGGGGTGAGTGAGCAAGCAGAGCCTAGGGTGGCCCCTTGGGTGTCCCCAGCTGGCGGCCCGTCTTGGTCACGGCGGGGTCGCCCTGCGAGGATTGGCACCGGGATCTGGGCTGGAGACTGGCGGCCCTTAGAGGAAGTTGTCTTGCCACGGAGTGGAATGCGTGGGCAGGACTTGGGGTAGCTACTGGGCATGCCCAGTGGGGGTGGGGAGGCAGGTGGCTGGCCTCCCTTGGGGGCTGGAGACCTGTGTGCTGGTGGGGAAGGGCCCTCTCCTGCCTGGGTGCTGGCTGGGAGGGAGGCGAGGGTGCCTCAGGCCTGCCTGGCATCACCCCCCCCCCCCAGCTCCCTCGAAGTGACTTCTTGGAAAGGCAGCCAGACAGCGACCGGGCAGGAACCCAGCGTGCTTGGCAGCCCCCTCCCTCGGCAGTGCGGTTATTTATTAGTTCTCAGAAGGAGGAAGATGGAAACAGAAACAGAACCCTCTGCCGGTTACGAAAGCTCCGTGCTGGCCCTGGCGTGGGACCCTCCTGCCAGCCGACAAGGTGGCGGGCTCCCCCCGAGGGCTGCCCCACCCGGGCTGGTGCCCCCTTGCTGCGGCCAGCTGGCAGGAGCGGTGCCTCGTGGCCCCGCGTGGATGGCTGAGGCCCCCCCACAGGCCTGCCTTGAGCCCCTGCCGGCGGGACGAGGCTTGGGTGCCGCGTCTGAATGCCGCTCCATGCCCAGCGCCCACAGATGTGCGCTCACCCCCCATCTCCTCGTTTCACAGACGGTCGTTCCGCTCGCCTTCCACAGACGTGGGGCCCTAGTAATGGATGTATGTGCGTCCCGGGGTCCGTGGACCAGATTTGAGCCGGCACTTGCTGCAGGCCGCTGCAGGCCTGGTGACCCCAGGATGTCCAGCTGCCCGCCCCGATGGGCTGCAGCCCCCCGGATGGCAGCCTGGGTCCTGTGGGACCCCGAAGAGACATGTACCCCCAAAGGCCTTGCTGCTTAGGAGTTCAGTCGCCAGGGGCTTGGTTTTTGTTTTTTAAGTTGTATTTTCCGTAAGCAGTGCATGTTTCGAACGTACAGTGTGTTGCCCCAGCCCGTGTCGCTCGGGTTAGAGCGTCGGCCCCCCGCACTGAAGGGTCACGGGTTTGAATTCCCATCAAGGGCACGTACCCGGGTTGCAGGTTGGTTCCCCGGCCCCAGCGGGGGCCCGTGTGGGAGGCGACCCGTGGAAGTGGCTCTCACGTCGGCGTCTCTCCCCGACTTCCTCCGTTCTACTCTCTCAAAAAATCAATGGAAAAAGTGCCCTCGAGAGATTAACAAAATAACAAAAACATACGGCGTGTTAAGTTTCAACGCAGGTAGACAGTGAAACTGTCCCCACCCTCACGGTAGTGGACACATCTGTGGCCCCGAGGTGTCCTCGGACCTTGTGCTCCCCCCGCCAGGCGGCCACGGGCCTGGTTTCCGTCTGCACGGAACGGTTTCTGTTCCACGAGCCCTGGGACCCGCTGGGTGTCGCTGCTTCAGCGAGTCCCCCCTTTCTCGCTGGGAGGGTCCTGCACCCAGGCCCCTGTGGGTAGACGGCGGGGCTGTTCTCAGTTTGGGGCTGTGTCATGGGAAACTGCCAGGAGCAGCAGGGACAGTCCCTGTGCGGACTTGGCTTTGCTTCCTCTTGGGGGACCCGGGGCGGGGGCGGGCGGGGGACCTAGGGGGGTGGCAGGGCGCCCATGGGTGCCTGTTTAACCTCTGAGCTGTGCCCTCCCCCCGTGGCAGCCCCGGGTTGGGCCTCGCGGGGACTTGTTCCCTTCTCCCCTATGACCGGTGACCCTGAGCGGCTTCCCCCGTCTTCACCTGCTGCCCGAACCCCCTCTCTGGTGAGGGGTCTGTTCACAGCTCTCGTCTGTTTGGAAAACTGGGCTGTTCCTTACGCTGAGATTCGAAACTGCCCTGGCTTAGCCGTGAGTCACCAGCTAGCCTCAGAGCGCCCTTCCGGCGGGCGCTGGTTTGGGGCCCAGTCTGCCTCCTGGGCTGGGACTGCGGGGCTCTGGACCCCGCCCACACCTTCCCACCCCTCCCTCTGCTCTCCCGTGGGAGTGGCTGATCCTGCAGGCCTGGGGCCGGCGGGAGGGGGCACGTCAGCCGGGCTCCCCACTGCCCTGTGGCAGGCCCAGCCCCCCGGTTACCCTCAGAGGGCAGGCTGGGGGACCCGGGGAATTGAGGGGCCTGACTAGAGCCCTTCCCCAGGTGAGGGTGCTGGTTGTGCGAACCCACCAAGAGCACCGGGGGGAGGATCCCAGCGTCCCCAGCCTGGGCCTGCCCCTCAGCTCCTGGGGTGAGGGGCTGCACGGGGAAGGGGGTCCCAGCCCACAGGCGCCGCTGTCCTCCGGGCTCCCTCTGCGCGGGGACACTGAGGCTGGCGCTGTGACCAGAGGGAGGCCCTGGCCGGGCTCCCCGCCCCTCCCCCTCTGTCCTGGAACATCTCACAAAGCCAGCTCTGGACCACAGTTTCCAAACAGAATAAGTGATGTTTTCAGGCCAGAGTTACCACGGCAACCCTCAGCCTCCCCTGGAGCCGCAGATGGCAGCCAGAGAAGGGCGGACTCCGGGCACCGTCCGCAGCCCCCCCCCCCCCAGCGCGGGTCCCACGGCTCCTGCAGCCCTCTCCTGGGTGTGACAGGCACCAGAGAGCGGGGACAGGATGCTGGGTGCACGAGGCCCTGCCCTTTGAGGGGTACACAGGGGCCTGAGTGCCTTGGGAGGGACCTTGGCCAGCAGGTGCACAGTGGGACCTTTAGGGTGGAAAGAGAGTCACAGCCATGGCGTGTCCCCCTCCCGCCCCCCCCCCCCCCCCCCGCCAGGCCAGGAAACCTTGTTGAACGTGGGGGGTTGGGGGGGTGGGGGCTGAGGACCCACCCCCAGCGTGTGGGGTGGAGGTTGCCAGGTCCCTTGGGGGTGCCAGCAGCTCCCCCTTGGGGTGGGAGCCCAGCTGGTGCTGGGTGGGTGACTGGTTCCCCCTGAGCAGAGCCGAAAGTAGAGGGTCCAGGGAGGGGACGCAGCCCACAGCCCCTCCTTCCCCTCGCCACTGCCCGGGAGTCCCCGGGGCAGCTTGGGGCTTTCCTTGGGGTAGTTTGTGATGCTGGGCCTTGAGTCTCACAGGACATGTCCCCACTGTTCCCTCCACATGTCACCCTCCTGCGGCCTTCTCCTGGCCAGGTCTTCGGGGACAGGTCATCTGGTTTCTTGGGGCCTGTTTTTCGGTTTCTCTTCCCTGTTGGACGTGGAGCTGGGGGCCTGCGGGGTCCCTGGCTGGGGGTCCCCGTGCTGCAGTGGAAGGGCTCGGCTGCCAGCACGTGGACGGTGGGGAGGCCTGGGGCGTGAAGGGGAGCTGGTGCCTGCTTGCCCGGGTTGGTCAGATGCTCAGGTAGGCATGGGTGTGGCCTCATCGTCAAGGTCAGACCCACTTGCCGCCCAGCCACACTGGGTCCCCTGAGGTCCCTGGGAATCCCTGCCTCTCCCAGGCCTCCTTCCTGCCCCCGCTACTCAGGATGGCCTCCCTGCTCTGGGCGACGGTAACACCTGCCCTCTTCTTTTCCCAGCTGGCTGGAGGCGTGATCCTGGGTGTGGCCCTGTGGCTCCGCCATGACCCCCAGACCACCAACCTCCTCTACCTGGAGCTGGGAGACAGGCCTGCACCCAACACCTTCTACGTAGGTGAGTTCACCTGGGCCGCCTGCTCCGGGCTGGGCCAGCATGGATGGTCACGTGCTCAGTGAAGCCACAGACAGGCAATCAGGGAGGGCTTCCAGGAGGAGGCAGGGCCTGAGTGGGCTTGTGGGGTGCTTGTGCGGGACGGAGGCAACCAGGAAGGGTTCTCTGGGCAAGAGGGTGAGACGGAGCCAGAGAGCCTGTGGGGTTAGGTCAGCCTGGGGCCCCGAGGGCCTGGGTGAGGCACTGAGGCCTGGGCACCCCCACCTTCAGGCACAGAGAAAGCAGGAACTGTGAGGAGTGTGAGACTTGTTGGGCCACAGATCGCTGTGGGGGCTGAGCCAGAGCTGGAGGGCAGCCACTGAGGCGGGTGGGGGAGCTGTGTCATGTGGTGGGTATTTTGGGGGAGGCTCCCTGGGAATGGGTGAGGCCGGATGCCTGGGCAGCCAGACCAGCAGCTGAGGCAGCCGGAGCCAGAGCTGGAGCCTCGGGGATGGAGACTCGGGCTGCCGGGGGGAGGGTGGGGGCTGCCTGACTCAGGCCACCCCCTGCACACCTTGCTGCCTGATTAGGCTGCCTATTGGCCTGGTGGCCTCCCAGGGACACCAGCTTCTGTCAGGCGGGGCAATGGACCACCCGCCCACCCCATCCCTGGGGCAGCGGCGACCAGGCGCAGGGCCCACTGCGCAGAAGAGCACCCCCCTGGTGGGCCCCAGCCAGTGGGAGGCAGGCCCAGCCCTGTGGAGCCCTGGAAGTGTTTGCTGTAATGTTTTTGTCTTTTAAAGCAATGGCCCCTGGGCCCGCCCCTCTCGTCCATGTCCCCACAGGCCTACCTGGGAAGTGGGTATGACCCCTTCGGGGTTCAGGGCTCAGCTGGGGCTGCCCCTGGCCTGGTGCAAGGCCTCTTTCCTCTGGGGGCCACACACTTGGGATATGTGCCCGGCTGCATGCTCACCATCCCAGAGGGGGTGCCTGTCTCCTCCCTGCCCACCGGCCTCTCTGAGCCGGAAGGAGAGGGCTGGGTTCCAGGGAGTGTGGCTCTGGCCGTGGTTTCCCTGGGCACAGCCATCCCTGGAGGGTCCTGAACCACCATCTACTGGTTCCCAGGCCCCCAGACAAGTCCCTTGCAGGCTGGTCCCGGGAGAAGCCTGCCTTTCGTGAGAGCGCACGCAGGGGGCACCAATCCTGGGCCATCCGCACAGGTGCCTGAGGACTCGGGGTGTCCCCTGGGCCCTTAAGGGCTGTTTCTCTGGGCAGGGGTGCTCCTTGCAGCCTCTCCTTCCCCCCTCCCAGGAGTCTAAGCCAGCAGCCACCAGGGAAGACCCAGCCTGTCCCTGTCCTGCCCAAATGTATGAGGGCTGCTGCCACCCTGTCCTCTGCGTCCCCTTTCCAGGACCTGGGGTCCCATGGGAGATGGGCTTTGCTGGTGGCAGACTTGAGCCAGCCCTTGGGCAGGTGATCTGGGAAGGGGTCCCTCTCCTGGGGACAAGGCTGCCAAACTGGAGGTCAGGCATGGCTGGGGGGGACCTGAAGGATCACCTGTTTCAGGCCAGAGCTGGGCTCCGGGTCGGGCTGCAGTGGAGGGCTGGGGGTGGCTTGGGAGGGCCGCGGCTGCTGTGGCCCTTGGCAGAAGGGCAGAGGCCTTGGGGTTATGCCCAGGCTGCAGTGGGGAAGTGGTCCTAGGAGGGAGACCTGGGGGGCAAAGCTGACTTTGGAGCAGGTGTCCCACCAGGAAGGTGCTCCTCATGGGCGCCAGGCTGCACCCGACCCCCCTGCCCCCGCCCGCCTCTCCCAGCTGGGGACGCCTGCCCTGGGGCAGCAGCCTCAGCCCCTGGACTGCCTGCCGGGTCAGGCCGATACCCTCTGGACTTGGGCTTCTGCTGTGCCCTCTTACAGCCCCTCTGGCTGTGGAGCCCCTGCCCGACCAGGACCAGCCTTGGCCTTTGGGAGCTTCCTGCCGGCCCTGATGCGGGCTGGGCCTGCGGGGGAGGCGGGGCAGGGCAGGCAGGCTTGGGCCCTCACAAGAGCTCTTTGTGCGAGGCCAGGATGAGGGGGTGGGTTAGCTGGGCGTGATCAGCACAGGGCAACCCTGCAGGCCTAGGTGAGTGCCCTCCTCACTTGGCAGAGCCAGGGGCAAGAGCTCCAGATGGGTCTCCAGCACTGGGGGGTGAGCCCTGGGGACTGTAGGCTGGGCATCTGCTCTGGGGTCTGCTGGCCCCTTGCAGGACCCTTCACAGCCCCGAACATGAGACTCCCTTCCCAGGTCCCCCTCGGCATCTCACTGAACCTCACATAGTGACCTGGGGCTGGGGGCCCTGGCGCCCCACCTCCCCTCACAAGTGGGGTGTCAGGGCCTGAGGGAGGGAGGCCTAGCTCGAGGGTGCTGAGGGCAGCTACGGCAGGAGGCTGCCCCTCGGCCAGCCCACTGGGTGCCTCCTGGGGGCTCTGTCCGGTCTGCGCCTTTTCTGAGCCCGGCGATGGGTCCTGAACTCCAGGCTCCCTCCCCTGGGCTGGCCAGGCCGGGACTGTGGGCCCTCGGCTGAGAGCTGGATTCCAGCTCTGGAGAGGACTGGGGCTGCCCACCGGGTGCTGGGCCGGGGCTGCCAGGAGGGCTAGTGGTGGGGAGCTTCCTGGAGGGGCTCGGTCAGCGTTTCCCAAGGGCACAGGGCCTGTCTGGTGGGCCGAGGGCACCAAGCAGGGCTGCATGGCCAGCCCGGAGCCTCTCGGGGCACAGTTCCCCTCCTCCCCACGCAGTCCTTTCTGCCTCCTCAGCTGCTCTGCCACCCCAGCCTCCGGGCCACCGTGCCCAGGGGGCTTCAGTCCCCGGGGGGGGGGTGGCGCCTGAGGGGCAGAGTCGAGTCCCAAAGCCCCAGGTGGGGCAGCTGCCCAGAGCAGCCAGGTTTGACTCCTTGCCCAAGAGCGCGGCAAGAGTGGGCGCTGTATGCCTGGGCAGGGGGTGTGGCAGAAGGTGCCCAGGGATCCCCAGGCTGCTCCATCCGACCCCCCAGCCAACAGCCAGGCCCTCCCCACCGTGGCACCAAGACGGGTGGTCCTGGACCCCCCCATATCCCAGAGGCTTGTGGGAACAGAGTGGTGCAGGTTGTAGGGTCACACGGGGAGAGACCGTTCCTGCAGAGCTCTGACCCCGCATTCTCTGCGCACTTCCCAGAGTGCATTGGTGCTGAGGAGGGGAAACTGAGGCTCTCAGTGCAGCTGGGCTGCAGCGCCCTCGCTGCTCCTCCCCGAGGCATCGGCCCCCGGCCCCTCCCTGGGCAGTGGTGTGTGGGCACACGGCTGGGGAGAGGTCTGGGGGGTGGGCTCCGGGGAGATGAGGCCCCGGCATGTCCCTGGGCCAGTGGCCTCTGAGGTGCCTGTCGTGTGTCCCCTGTCCAGGCATCTACATTCTCATTGCCGTGGGCGCCGTGATGATGTTCGTCGGGTTCCTGGGCTGCTATGGCGCCATCCAGGAGTCACAGTGCCTGCTGGGGACGGTAGGTCCTGGGCAGGGGTGGGGAGCAGGTGGAGGCCACGGGCTGACGCCCGCCGCCCACGGCAGAACCAGGAGCTCCAGGGAGACGGCGCGAGGTCAGGAGCTGGGGCGCCGCCGAGTCAGTCGGCCCTGGACGAAGGGTCACGGCGGCCCGGCGACGTTCCCCGAAATGCCGGTGCCATTTCCCCGTCTGTCCTTAAGTACCCCCTGGCTGACGGCTGTCATGGCCGAGTCCTGAGGCCAAGCTCCACAGATGGAATAACATAGGGAGTAAGTCCCAGCCTCGGGTGTCCCTGGACGTGTCACCCGCTGACACGAAGCTCAGACCTGGCTGTGGCATCCGGAGCCTGGCCAGTCGGGAGGCATGGGCAGTGGGAGCCTGATTCAGTGTCTCCAGCGGGGGAAACTGAGGCACCCCACAGTGACCCCCTTCCTGCGGGGAGGGAGGAAGGAGGGATCTGCGCCTGCTGAGCCCTCACCTCGCCCTCCCTCCTCGGCTGCCCCGTCCTGCAGAGCCTGGGCCCCGGGGGAGCAATGAGAACGCTGGGCCGAGTGTTAGACTGTGCCACTGAGCTCCATGTGGCTCATTCCGTCGGGATGGGGTGGGTGGGTGCCACCAACCTCCCTCCCACATACGTTCGTCACTTGGACATTGGTCATCTGTGAAAGTCCAGCCCCAAGCCACCCCACTGGTCTGGGGCCCCCGAAAACGCTGGTCATCCCCGGCCTGCTCTGACCCTCTCTCTGCTCTCCCGCCTCCCAGTTCTTCACCTGCCTGGTGATCCTCTTTGCCTGTGAAGTGGCCGCTGGCATCTGGGGCTTCGTCAACAAGGACCAGGTGAGCTGGGGTCTGCGGGGATGACTAGGCCCAGCTCGGAGGGGCAGGAGGGGCACCCCCGGCCCAGGTCAGGCTGCAGGGTGCTCTTTGGGGCTCCTCTTGGGGCCGGCCTGGTAAGGAGGCCACCGAGGGCTTCCTGGAGGAGGTGGCATGGTGGCTGAGCTCCGGGGGCAGGATGGCTGGATCTGTCACCCTGGGGACTGGCCCTCACTGTGTGATGACCTCCCTTCCCCAGATCGCCAAGGACGTGAAGCAGTTCTACGACCAGGCCTTGCAGCAGGCTGTGGTGGACGATGATGCCAACAACGCCAAGACGGTGGTGAAGACCTTCCACGAGACGGTGCGGGAGAGCTGAGGGGTGGGGGGGCTGGGGCGCGCGGGCAATGCCCGGCTGGGGCTGAGTCTGGCCTTGGTTCAGACCTCAGGAGCAAGAAGGGCCCCTTGGGACCTGGTAGCCCTGCTCTTCAAGGGGGTTGAGGCCCCCTCTGTGAGCCGGGGTGGGCGGCTTCTCTGGGACCTGTGGGTCCCTCGTGGGAATTGGGTCAGGCTGGCCAAGGTGCTGAGCAGGAGGAAGGGAAGGCGGCGGGCACCTTCCCTTCCTGCAGGGGCCTCTGCGGGTCTTTGGTCGTCTCCTCTGGCTGACTGTGGGCCCCTTGTTTCTGCAGCTCAACTGCTGTGGCTCCAACACGTTGACCACACTGACCACCTCCATTCTCAAGAACAAACTGTGTCCCTCCGGCAGCACACTGCTGAGCAACCTGCAGGTGCGTGTCCGTGGGCAGGGCCTTCCCGGGTGGGGCCTGCTCGCTCCCCCTCCTCCCCGTCTGCCCCCCCCACCCCCACCCTCCAAGGGTCTTGGGTGGTGGCCAGGCTGCTAGCAGGGATGTGGCCACGCTGGTGGTGCCCTGGCGAGTCGGGATGCCCTGCGCAGGAGCTGAGCCGCCGATGA
This sequence comes from Miniopterus natalensis, assembly GCF_054644295.1. Taxonomy (NCBI): domain Eukaryota; kingdom Metazoa; phylum Chordata; class Mammalia; order Chiroptera; family Miniopteridae; genus Miniopterus; species Miniopterus natalensis. The sequence continues at coordinate 76,861,217 of NC_142091.1, read as the reverse complement.
GCCATGGGGAAGGGAACTGCGTGCCCGGTTCCCGATGGGGCAGCTGTCTGAGTCCAACTGCCGGTGGGCGTGGAGGGTATCCTGACCTCCCGGGTCAGCGCCTGCCCCGTGCTTAGAGATCTCAGAGGAACAGGGCGCACACAGCATGGGACGTTTCCACATTTGTTTTAAAACGGGTGTCAGGTAAACATGGCAGAGACTGGGCCCTGTTCATGCCTCTCCCGAGAGGGCTGGCATTGTGCCCCCACCGTGTTTTTTTGGCAGTGACCCTGGGCTGTTGCATTGGGGGGGGGGTGACGTGGAGGCCTGGGAACCGGCGCCCCTGACCGCCTGCTGCCTGTCCCCCACAGGAGGACTGCCACCAGAAGATCGATGACCTCTTCTCCGGGAAGTTGTACCTCATCGGCATCGCGGCCATTGTGGTCGCTGTGATCATGGTGAGTGGGCGGGCGGGGCACCTTCTCAGGCCCCCGCCCCGGGGTCTCCGGTGCTGACCGGCCGTCTGCCCTCCCCGCAGATCTTCGAGATGATCCTGAGCATGGTGCTTTGCTGTGGCATCCGGAACAGCTCTGTGTACTGAGGCCCCAGCGCTCGGGCCATGGGACCCCGCAGTGCCCAGAGATGGGACGTTTCTGAGGCGGGGCCGTCACCGCCTGTGTAGATAACTTTTCTGGTATTACTCTGCTCCACTTATTACCCTTTTTACTTCTGAGGTTTTGTTTTTGTCCTGAAGTTCCCCATTGCCTTTTGGGGCTGACGTCACCTATAGGTGGCATGTGAGTGGGCCTTGGGGACGGCAGGGCAGGGTTCCCTCTGCTTCTGGGGCCACCTGGGGGCTCTGCCTGTCCTGCCAGGCCTCCTCTGGGGACCGAGGGCACTTCCCTCCTGCCCCCCGTCCCCGTGGGCCACGCGGCTCACACCTTTTATAACCCGTTTCCTTCCTGCCCCGTCTGTAGAGCTGGGTCTATGAGCAGCCTTACGCCTTCACTGCACCTGCCCTTTCTAACGTGTCACCTGTAATTGTAATTACATCTTGGAAGCCACTTAATAAAGGAGGAAAAACCAGGCATGCTAACAAGCCATGCGGCCCCTTGCTGTGCCCAGTGTTTTTAAGACCTGGGGGGGGGGGCACCCAAGGGGCAGAGGAGCCAGGCGCAGGTGGGCCCCCCGGCTCTGTGGTCCCTGCCAGGCCGGGTGCGCTACCCACTGTTAGTGGGAGGTGCTGGGGTCCCCAGGGCGCACGCCATGTGCCAGGTGCCCCTTTGTTGAGCCCCGTGCTGCCGGAAACACCCTCCACCCAGCCTGGCCCCCGCCCGAGGGTCCGGGGAGCTGCGCGCCCGCGGGAGGGGCCTGGCCAAGCGCCCCGCCGTCCAGGGGCCCAGGACGCACCTGCCGGGCCGCCCGGGGAGCCCACCGCACTGACCACAGCGGGCTCGGCCCCCGGCCCCCGGCCCGTGGGCAGTGCCGGTGACGCCACCGCGGGCCTCCCGACCGGCCCTTAAACTGACCCCGCGAGGCCGCGAGGGCCTGGCCGGAGCAGCGTGTGCGCCTCGGATGGCCGCCCTGGGGCTGGCTTTGGAGGCCCGCAGCCCGCGATGGGGGTGCCGGGGGTCGCAGCGGGTCTGCCCCCGCGGCCTTGCAGGCGGGTCGGCCGAGCACGGGGCGCCCAGGGGACGGCCCTCCGCTCCCCGCGCTCCAGGCCCGGGCACCCCGCGGTCGCACTGCAGGAGGGGCGCGGCCTGGGAAGACGAGCCCCCAACTCTGACCCTGGGCCGGCAGGAAGGGGACCCCGATTCCCGGGGTGACTCCCGGGGTGAGGCGGGCCAGGCACGTGGACTCCGCGGCAGGAAGAGGCCCCGGGAGCCCCCAGCGGTGCCCCGCAGCCTCGGGAGCCGGGCGCTCAACGCGAGGCCCGCCCCGCCCCCGGGGCGCACGTGGGCCCGCCGCTTCCGGCCGGGGCCGGAAGTGCCCGCGTGCCTAGCGCTGCGACGTACTTCCGGCCTTAGGGGCCGCTGTCCTGACGGCCTCCAGCAGGGGGCGCTGGGGCCCCGGGGACGCAGCGCTGACCGTTAGACCTCGCGCATTCTGGGAGTCACAGCCTTGCCACTGCCTCCCATCCGCCCCCTTAATCAGTTCCGGGTTCTTTTAGCGAAGGAGTGACGCCACTTCCGGGGAAAGTAAGCTAGGCATAGGGCGCATGCGCAAGGGTTACACGCCCCGATAGGCTTCGGGCGTGGCGGCCCAGTGCCTTGTGGGAAATGTAGTTCTCTAGGGCCGGCGGCTACGGCGCTCGTCTGGAAAAGGACTCGGTTTCCCAAAGGGCCGAGCGGGACGCGACATGGAGACGGCCGGGCCGCGTTAATCCGGCAGGTTTGTGAAGCGGGAGGAAGGCGGCGGGGGCCCGGGGCACCCCGGGGAGGCCCGTGTGCGCAGCCCGCTTTCCCGACGTCCCTGGGCCTCCCGGGCCTCCAGGCCTGGCCCCTCGGGCCCCGAGTGTCGCGAAGCCGGGCCGCCCCCGGGACCCGGGCCTCCGGCGGGGGAACCTGCGCCCGGGCGAGGCGCTGGGCGCAGCCCGCGGGGAGCCGGGCGCAGACCCGGCCCAGCCCCGCAGCCCGGGCGCAGCTGTGCCCTGCGGACTCCCCGGCCTCTCGGAGAGCGAGACGCAGCCCCCGGGGCCCCCTGCGCGGGGCTCCACCGGGTCCCGCGGGTCCCGCTGCTCGGCGGTGGCTCCCTGGGCGGCCCGGGGGCGGGAGGCGGCCGGAGCCCCGGCTTTGCCCAGCACGCTGCGTGGCGGGTGTCGGCTCTAGCGGACTCCGTGGGGCTCCCTCCTCCCCCGGCGCTGCCCCTCATTGGGAGAGCCGAGTCCCGGGGGGCGGGGGCGCGCAGGGCGGGAGGCGTCCTCGGGCCCGCTTGGCCTGGGCCCGGGGGCTCGGCAGCCACGGGCCGCCCTGGGCCTGGAGACACAGGTGCGGGGCGCCCTGGGCCCGGAGATACAGGTGCGGAGCGCAGACGCCTGCAGCGGCCCCGCTGTGCTCAGCTGGGAAGGGGGTGGGAGCGATGCGGGAGCCGCGCCCCTGGAAGTAGCTGCAGGGGCGGCTGGCACTCACCTCGGCCCAGCAAGGCTGCTGCAGGTGATGGCTGACCTGGCCCCTCAGGCGCCCAGGACTTGGCTGCAGACCCCTCGAGCTCTCAGGGCCTCTCGCAGCAAACGGGAGCCCGCCTTCCGCAGGCGGGCAGATGCCCCGGCGCCCTCTCAACATCCTGCACGGCGCCCTTAGTGCAGAGCTGAGGCCGCCCTTGGCCCTGGGTTCAAGCCCTGGCTGCCTGCCTGCTGCCACCATCCCCGCACCAGCAGGCCCCTTAGTCGCTGCGTTGAGACTTAGCTTGAGGATTGTTGGTGCTGAGCGAGATGACGGGTAAAGCCCGGCTCCCTGGCCTGCGCCGCTCCCCGGGCCGGCTCTGCCCCTTTGCAGTCGGGTCTGATGGGCTGTCCCTTCTTTCCTACCTCCTTTCCTCAGCTACAGCAGAGCAGCTGAACACAGCCGTGCGGGGACATCAGGGTTGAGGACACAGCCCAGCCTCCGCCCCCTCTACCAGCACCCTGCCCGCCAGCGCTTGGGCATCAGCACGGGCACCCGGCACACAGGAAGGTGAGGAGAGGGCTTTCGGGGTAGGGCGAGACCCCAGGGGCAGGGGCTTTGAACCACCTGCCACTCTAGGAAACACACTTCATGGGCTGTTTTGGTCTAGGTGTTCCGAGGCCTAGACACACATGGCCGAGGTGGGGGCCGGCGAGCCCTCTCCTGGCATGGAGGTCGAGCAAGGGACAGAGTATGACGTCCTGCCTCCCCACACCCTCTCTCTCAGCGACTCCGACTCTGACCTCAGCCTGCCTGGCAGTGTGGAGCTGGAGGCTCTGTCCCCAGAGGGGCCGCCTGGGGAGGCCCAGGGGGACTCAGGCCCTGACACGCCACCCTCGCCGCCCAGGGCCCCCTTGGCAGCTGCTGTGCAGCCTTTCCACTTGCGGGGCACGAGCAGCACCTTCTCCCAGCGCAGCCACAGTATCTTTGACTGCCTGGAGGGGGCGGCTAGGCGGGCTCCAGCCCCCACGGTCCAGGCTTTTGTGGGTGACAGTGGGGGCTTCAAGCAGCCCCTGGTGCCCTCAGGCCGGCCTCTAGCAGAGTGCCCAGGCAGAGCCAGGCAGAACCTTGTCCCCTCAAGGTTACCCCCTGTTCCCGACTACGTGGCCCACCCTGAGCGCTGGACCAAGTATAGCCTGGAAGACGTGGCCGAGGCCAGCGAGCAGAGCAACCGGGCCGCTGCCCTGGACTTCCTGGGCTCCCAGAGCTCAGCTGCCCCCAGCGACTATGTGCCCTCGTTCAACCAGGACCCGTCTAGCAGTGGGGAGGGAAGAGTCATCTTCACCAGACCAACCCGAGCTACCGAGACCAGACCTGAGAGGAAGAGGGCCCTAAGGAAGGCAGGGGAGCCTGGTGGGGGCGAGGGGTCTGTGGAGCTGGCTCACCTGGCCAGGCCTGGGAGCCCAGAGGCTGAGGAGGCAGGCAGCCCTCAGGGGGGCCTGCAGGAGGTGGGCATGCCCGAGGGCGTCCCCCACAGTGTGCCAGCGGCCGGCCCCCCTGCTGTGGAGACTGTGGGCTTCCACGGCAGCAGGAAGCGGAGTCGAGACCACTTCCGGAACAAGGGTGGGGGCCCTGACACCCCAGGTGCCGAGGCCTGACAGCAGAGACTGCCCCCAATTTAGGAGTCCTGCCCCTTGGGCAGGGAGCCTGGTGGGCAGCCTGTGGGTGGCGCCAGTGGCCCTGCCTGGGGCTCAGGCAATGGTCTTTGGATCCGAAACCTTGCCAAAGGGACTGGAAGCCCTGGACTGCTGGGTGTCCATGGGGGACAATAAAGGTTTGGGGTATTTCTCAGGCTCAGTGTCTCTTGTGTAGACCCCCCTCCCCACCCAGGACCAGTGTGGCTGTGACCTTCTGTGCTCCCCAGCCCACCTGATCACCTGTTCTCACACTTGAGCCTCCTGACAGCATAGTGTCAGGGGCTTAGAGAGTTTAAGTCACCGGCTGCTTTCAGCAGCAACAGGTCTTCCGAGGGAACTGAGGGGACCTCCTTGGTCCAGGCTGGACTCGAGGACCCAGGCATCCAGCCTGCGCGCCAGAAGCCTGCAGATCTCAGGGCTAGGGGCAGGGGCGTGCTGAACTTGGTCGGAGGAGGGGGAGGTTTTGGGGGGCTCTGGGTAAGCTTGCTCCTCAGCTCTGTCCTGCCCGGGCCATGTGTAAAGATGGCAGTATCCTGGGACCTCATTACCATGATTGCTTAGTTGGGTGCAGTGGCCCCAATAGCAGGGGACCGTCCAGCAAGGGACAATGGATGGTCCCCTTGGTGCTGGGGAAGGCAGTGGTGGTCACAGCTTTCTTGTGACTGATGGGCAGCAGGGTGGGGTGAGGAATCAGCCAGCCTGCAGTACTGCCCACCTCAGGTGCCAGGCCCTCAAGGGACAGAGGGACTGACCTCAAATGGGGAGTGGAGGAGCCTCGGCCCCAGCCCACAGGGCAGGTGTACCCTCTCCCACTGCACATGGTCTACCACTCAGGACCTGAATACGTCCCAGCCACCCAGGGGTCCACTTTGATCTGTGGGGTTACAGCTCAAGTGTAGGCATGGTGCCCAGGTTCTGTCTAAGGCAGAGCAGCTTTCAGGGGCAGGGGCAATATCCTGGGGCTGCTCCCCAGGCTGGACACGGTCCAGCATTCTGAGCTGCTCTGGCTGCAGGGGTGGGAACCACACAGTAAACACGAAGACCCAGATCTTAAAAACGGCAGAAATTTAAAAACACTAGAATGCCAAAAACAGTTTCTTAACAGGTGACAGGTTGGGTAGGGGGTTGGTGTGGCCCCAGGACTGCTGTTCCCAGACAGGAGGTGGACGGGTGCTCAGGGCTCACTGTCTTGGTGCAGGCGGCTGGTTTTGAGGCTCCATACATGGGTGAGGGCCTGCACCTCACCGCTGAGCTCCCAGGCCAGGGAGGCTCCGGAAGGTGCCAGGCAGGGCATGGAGTGGTTCCTTTTGACAAGGTGACAATGGGGGTGGGGTGGGGAGTAGTGCGTCGGTGGGACCTGGGGTAACTGGCCCTAATCTGGTCCAGAGGCCAGGCCTAGAGCTCCAGAAGAGGTGGCACTGTGTGCCAACAGTCCAAGTGGCTCAGGTTTCAGAGGGCAGGGGGCCAGCCTCTGGGTGCTCCCTGCTACCCAGGCCCCCTCCGTGCTCAGCAGGGGCCTGCTGGTTCCCCATGCCAAAGTTCCTAGAGTCTGGTGGGGAAGAAGGCCACTCAGCTGTTGGGTGCCCAGTGAGGCAGGCCAAGGGGAGGGAGAGAGAACCGCCCAAGGGTGAGCATGGGACCTGCTGGGGGTCCTTAGGACCACACCCTCATGCCTGGCTGGGCCAGAGGGCATCTGCTCCTCCTTGAAGACAGTAGCCAGCTGAGGGCCAGTGGAGGCCAGAGCAGGTCCCCACCCTGGGCGGTGACATCAGGGCCCTCCCCAGACACACACTTACTGTGGTAGGCGCTGCCCAGGGCCAGCCTGTCGGCCACGGAGGACAGGAGCACCGTGCAGTAGTTGACCTGCCAGAGGGAGAGGTGGCCAGGGAGCTCCATTCCACACCCCAGAGCTCTTGGAACAGCAGGGTGCTCGGCACCCTCCCCCCACCTCCCCTCTCCCGCAGGCCCCCTGCTGCCCTGGGACCCTTCCTCTGGCTATATGCGAAGAAAGAGGGCAGGAGGGTGAGGTTCCAGGGGTGTGTGCAATGGACAGTGAAGGGCTTGTGCCAAGATCCCCTCCAGGGAGGGCACCCCATCTCTCAGGTGACAGGTGGGGCTGGGGTAGGTGCTGAACCCCCAGCCCCCCCACATGCTGGCCCAGCCTGGGGCAGGCCGTAATTTGGAGGTGGGAGGGCCTAGATCTTGTTTGCAGCCCACCTGTGACTCCAGGCCCCGGATGCGTTTCTCCTGCTCTCTCAGCCCCGCAACGTGCTTGGCTATGATGTCAACCCTGTGGCAGAGCAGGGGCAGCAGTCCGCCATTGGCCACAGAGTGCTCTGAACTTGGGGACTCTCCTCCCTCATCCTGTCGCCCAGGCCCTTTGAGTGGGCTGGGGTCACTGAGGCCTCTCTGGGTGCCCGAGTCTGGGGTGCTCTGGTCCTTTCCCCTAGCCCCAGATCTGGGACACAGAACCTCTGCGCCCTCCCTGCATGCACGGTGGGGGCTGGGCGTCCTCCAGAGAGGGGCCAGGACTGTCCCACCCGCAGGCAGGCAGGCAGGAGCCGTGGGCCTAGGGAGGGCTGGGGAGGCACCATCTTGGGGCACCTGGGGAGACGAAGGGCAGGGTTCCACTCAGAGACCCCGAACAGGGAGGATACCACACATGTTGGCCCCTTTTCCCCAAATGTAGGGAAGGTAAGGCCCCAGAGAGCCCTGTTCAGGGTCAGGAGGCCAGGTGCTGGGCCCCTGAGATCCGGCCACGTCCTTGCCCCTCTCAACCGGCCTCAGTTTCCCCAGCTCGTCTTGAGTGGCAGAGGCCACACCCAGCTTGAAGACAGTCTGAGAGCCACTGGTGATCAGGACCAGGTCCTGGGGGTGATCTCAGCGCCCTGCCCTCCCCTTGGGCCGGGTGGGCGCCTGCACACCTGTGGGCGGTTCTCCGTAGCACCTCCTCCTCGCTGTCCCGCTTCCTCTTCTCCAGCTTGCTCAGGTAGCTCTCCTTCTGCACCGCCTCCCAGGTGACCATCTTCTGGTCCAGGGGCTCCGGCAGGTCTCTCTCTGGGGAGGCCGGGCAGCCACAGGCTTAACCAGCCAGGTGGGCCTCGGGGCAGAACCTAGGCCTCCCTCCGATGGGGCAGGGAGCCCAGGGAGCTCAGCAGGGGCCTTTCCCAGGGTGCCCACCTGCAGCCCCCCCAGTGCAGCCTCTGCAGGGAGCTCTAGGCTCAGCCGGTGCAGCTGCCCCAGGGGGCTGAGGAGGGGGCCCAGGCTCCACCCACCCAGCCCCACAGCCTCACCCAGGCGTGCCCGCTTCTGCCCGGCCTCCTTCTGGAAGACCCTCTTGAGCACCAGGCTGAGGTGGCTGAGCAGGATGAAGGGCGGGGCCAGGGCAGGGCGCTCCTGGTACTCCACGATGAGGTGGTAGCGCTGGAACTTCCAGAACGTGTCCGCGTTGCCCTGCACCATCTGGAAGGTGTAGCTGTGGGACCGCACCCCTGAGCCCTGGAGCCCTCGGAGACCGAGCCCGCCCCCCATCCCCATCCCAGATCACTGGTTCCTGTGGGGTGTCTAGAGCGGTGTTCACTCATCCAGGGGCCTCCGCTGCCCCGCTGCTGTCCTGTACACACCACCAAGCCCTGAGTCTTCGAGGCCCAGGCCCTGCTCAGGGTGAGGGGGTCCATGGGGCAAGGGCTTGGGAAAGCCCCCACCCCCAGATCCGCACCCCCTCCTGGTTGGTGCACCCCCTCCCTGCCTGCCCTCCAGGCCCCGCCGGAAGGGGAGCCAATGCTCGGGGTGATCCCCCACCTCCAGGCCTCTCCCCACTCAGGCCCCAGGCCTGGGTGGTTAGGCCTGGCTTGGAGGAGGGTGCCGGGAGCTGGGTCACGAGGCCCTGCAGTGGACAGTGGATGGGTGGGCACCTGAACATGGCAATGAGCAGGTTCATGAGCAGCACGTTGGTGACCAGCAGGAAAGTGACCAGCAGCAGGATGACCAGCCAGTTGGCATAGAGGTTGGGGCAGGCAGGCGAGCCCTCCAGCAGCAGCGGGTGCACTGAGCAGTTCACACGGGCTCCTGAAAGGGAGGGGCACTAGGGCTGGGAGGGCACCCACGGGGCAGCCCTAGGCCAACACTTTTGTGTGGTGGCAGCTGCTTCCTGGGGTGGAGGACCCAGGGGACTGGTGGGGTGACCCACTGCCCTGGATTTCCTGGAAGTCCCCATCAACCAATGGATGGTTAGCCACAACCTGGGACACGCGCCCAGGGGCAAAGCTGAGGCCGGTGGGGCTGGGGGACAGGCCCCAGTGTCTGCTGGTTGCTGTGTGGATTAACGCTGCCCCTCCCCAAACCGCCTCCCAGGCTCTGCTCAAGCCTGACTGGAGAGAGCTGGCCTAGCCTGGGGTAGACAGCGACTGGTGCAGGATTTCTCAGGGCTTTTACGCCTGTCACGGGTGCCATCTGGGAGCAGGCTGAGCTCCCACCCTGGGCAGGGGTGTCCGAGGAGCAGGACTCCAGCCCCTCATCAGCTAGCTCCCCCACACCTGTCTCTGCCCCTGCAGGGTCAGCCCTGGACCCCAGCCCAACCCTTGGCACAGGGGGAGCAGGAGGCCCGTGGTAGTCCTGGGCGCCGGGCCGCTCTCCGTCGGGGAGTGTGTGCAGATGTGTGCACAGCCTGCCTGATGACTGCTTTTCATGCTGGGACTGAGCCCAGGCGATACAGGCCTGGAGGAGGAGGGGAAGGGGGCTCAGGCGGCTCCATCCTTTGCGTCCCAGGTCACGCATGTGGACCCGTGTGTGCCGTGTTCCCAGCTCCGTACACACGTGGGTGGCAGGCCTATTTCTGTGTCCACACCTTCCTTACAGGCGTCCCTCTCCTTTCTCCTGAGTTACCTAGGGGTGGGCCTGTGGCGACCTCCCCTCCTGCCCCCCTTCCTCTCTTTCCAGGCTGACTCTTGACCCCCTCCCCCCTGCCCCGGTTCCGAGAGGGGGCCTGGCAGCCCCGATGGCGCTTTTGGGAAGCTGTAAATCTGTCTGATGAAAGCGGCTCTGCGGTAATGAGACCCCGGAGCCCCCCTGACTGCCTCTCTGAGGCGCCACCAGGCTGGGCTGCAAATTAAATTGTCCCCAGGGCCTGGAGCCCGGAGAAGGAGCTTTGCTGTCACAGCTCAGCCCCAGGCTCCCACCTGCCTGGCCCAGGACACAAAGGCTGGGGCCTCCCGAGCCTCAGTTTCCCTCTCGGCTGCATGTTAGTGAATCACTCCACCCCACAGCCTGATAGGCTCACGGGGAGTGGCCAGGGTTTAAGCCCGAGGCCGGTCTGGGGGTGCTGACCCTGGCCCAGCCCTGGTCCCAGGCCCTCTGCTGCAGGACGTTGCCCTTCCAGCTAGGGTGGCAGTTCAGGCCTTACTGAGGGTGCAGACCCTTGGGGAGTCTGCACGCTCTCTGCCCTCCCCGGAGGACCCTACCCCACACCACTGTTCCCCATATACCAGCTGGGGCTGGGGCTGGCTGGGTAGGGATGTGGGCATGGGGGCTGAAGTTTCCCACCCGCGCTGGAGGAGCCCCTTTATTTCCCCCTGCCTGAGGGTTGTGGCGCCGTCCCCAGCGGGGCCATTTGGTGGGGGCAGCGGGGTCTGGTTAACTAATGGCCTGGAAAACTAGGTCCCGGGTGAGCAAACACGGAGACGGTACAGTGTGTGGGGGGGACTAAGAAAACAGCCTCCGGAGATGGGCCTCTCCAGACGCCCCTGTGGGAGGGATTTCCATGCGGCACAGCCCCCGCCAGCCCGTTTGCCTCAATCACACGTCATCCCCTTGGCAAATATTTACCCCAGGTTTCGCCTCATTAGCTGCGAAGGTCAGGGTCAGGCCTCGGTGACCCAGTGTGCCCACGATTGCATGTGGCCCCGCCCTGCTCTGTGCCCAGGAGTGTCCCGAGGGGCTGCTGCCCTGGGCCCTGCGCTGGCACCCGGCTGCTGGCCCACCTTCGTCCAGGGGCCAGCCCCCTTCCCCTCCTCCTCCTCACTGACCCTGCCCCCCACGCGGTACCTATCGTGGGAAATTCTTGGAGCCTCCACCAGCCCTATGCTAGGTACAGGGGCCAGCTTGGGGACATGGTGCCCTCCGGCCACACAGCTGAAGTAGGGAAGGTGCACACTGAGTGCCCTGGGAGCAGTGAGGGTGCCTCAGGGGTGACCTGGCAGCAGAGGCCTTTGAAGAAGGCAGCCCCGGGCCGGGCAAGGAGGTGACAGGAGACCCACTGCCCAGCAGGGTCGTGCAGGAGCGTGGAGGCCCAGGGGGGTGGGGCCGTCCAGGGGGCCCAGACTCCAGGCAGTGGTCAGGGACAACTGGGGTGACCCCCCTGCGTGCACAACACCTGCCCCTCCCTGCACCTGGCACGGACCACCCCAGAGCAGGGCAGCCCCCGTCAGACCAGCCCCGGCCACCTCGAGGCTTCCTCGCGCCCCAGTCTCCAGCCCCAGGCCCGAGGTCGGGTCGGGGCTCTGCGGCCTGTGCAGTGTGTGGGGTCTGGGGGCTGGCTCGGGGACTCCCGCTCTTGGCCAGCTCCAGGCAGGCGTCTCAAGGGCCACCTGTCCAGGGCCTCAGGAGGAACCTGGTAACGCGCCCCCCGGGTCCCATTGAAGCCTCACGGAGCCCCCCCGACCCACCCCCTGGTGCTGACCATCGATCTCGTCCAGGGGGATCTGCCCGAAGATCTGCAGGTAGGGCCGGTAGAGCACGCGGCGGAACAGCCACTCCAGGCGGCTGTCGTGTGGGTGCAGCAGCGCCTGGGAGGCCACACCGTAGGCCACGAGCCACACGCTCAGGAAGAAGAGGAAGAAGAAGACGTCCTTCATCTGGGGTGGGGAGGGGCATGAACAGCGGTCAGGGGTCGCCACCCTCGGGGTCGGGGCCCAGGTCAGGGGGTCGCCATCCTCGGGGTCGGGCCCGGCCAGGGGGCTCACCATTCGCTCCACAATGATGATCTTGGGGCCCAGCTGCTTGTGGATGGCAAAGATGTGGATGAGGCGAAGCGTGAACACCATGAAGTCTATGGCGAGGACCGTGCGCCCCGCCTCGAACACCGAGGGCAGCATCCTGGGGACGGCGGCTGTGAGGGCTGCTGGCCAGAGGGGGCCGGGGGCTCCCGGGACACGGCAGTGCCGGGACAAGCAGGGCTCCCGAGCCCGAGGGCTCCACCTGACGTGGCCGCCCCCCTGGGCCCCGCAGACCTGCAGGTGACGCCGACGAGGAACAGGAAGATGGCCACCATGTCACACTTGTTCCAGTTGTCCTCCACGTACAGCGTGAACTTGCTCATCAGGCGGGTGTCCTCGTCGGTGAAGAAGCCCTGGCAGAGGGCAGAGGGTCCCACAGCTGCCTGGGCCCACACCCCCTGCAGACGCCCCCGCACCAGGGCTTGGGGTCAGCCTGGAGTGGGGTCGGGGTTCAGCGGGCCGGGATCAGGGCTCGCCACTGACCTGCCGGATCTCCTCCAGCACCAGGGTAAAGACCCAGAAGTAAAGGGTGACCTCAGGCCCTGACGGCCCCTGGGGAGGGGGCCTGAAGTCCACCAGCAGCACGTAGGCGAACAGGAAGAGGAAGGCGAAGTACATGACCACGTTGCCCAGGAACACGGTCACGGGGGCGCCCCAGAACTGCCGCCAGCGCGCGAGCAGGAAGGCCGCCCGGGGGCCCCGGGCACCCCGAGTCCTCCGCGCCTCCGCCAGCTCCTCCGCCCTGCGCCACAAAGGAGGCCACAGCATGAGGCAGTGCCGGTGCCCACTCTGCCCAGGATGCTGCCCTCCGGACCCCTCCGCCCACCTCACCCGCCCCAAGGCCTTACTGGCCACCCGGGCTGCAGAGCAGGCTCTTCTCAGTGTCCAGGCTGTCCAGCTCCTGCAGGTCCTCCTGACCCGTCTTCAGTGGGGACTCCTCGCTGCAGGCACAGGGCACACTCAGGGCCCATGGGAGGGGCACCTAGAGGCGCCCAGCCAGCAAGGACGTGGGGTGCATGGAGAAGGCATGCAGGTGGGGTGGGCACTGTGGGACCCACGTGGATGCTGGACCCGAGCCCCAGCCCCAGCGCCTCTGCAGGCAGCGGCCGCCCCTCAATCCCGACAGACCTGAAGGCGATGAGGCTGGTGTACAGGAGGGCGGGGCACAGGAAGGCGCCCAGCAGCCGCAGGACAGGCGTGCCCGAGGCCATGTCCCCCCACCAGATCTTGGTCAGGAAGGCCTGGAAGGAGGCGCCGCTACTGGCTTCCCTTCCACACCTCCGCCCGAGCTGTGCCCTGTGCTAGGCACCCCCTTCGGGCTCAGCCGAAGCCTCAGGCCTCCCAGGCCCACCGCCCGGGGCCTCCGTCCTGGTGGGCGAGGACCTTCAATGTGGGGGGCCAGGCCTGGGGCCCGTGAGGGCTGAGCTGAGGAAATGGTGCCTCCGCTGAGACCCGAGGGGCCGCGGGGCTGGCCGCGGGGCACTGGGAAGAGTGGCCAGTGGAGGAAGCCAGGCGGCATCTGCTGTGCCCCCAACCCCCACAGCTGGGGCACGGAGAGGGAAGGGGAGCGGCTGCTGACCAGGGCAGGCGGAGCGGTCAGCAGGACACCCTCTGCCCGCCCGCCCGCCCGCCTCACCCCGGAAGCCAGTTGCTCACCTGCACCCCTTCGTGGGCAAAGAAGGCCTTGGTGTCGGCCTCGGTGGCCAGGTGCAGGCAGGTGGTCCGGCTCCAGGACCGGCTGCGGCGAACCAGCAGCGCGAAAGCTCGGTCCTCGTTGTTACCATAGCACTCGGAGAAGAGGCCTGGGGGGGACGGCGCTGGCACCAGACGCCCAGGTCCCTCCCCCCGCCACGCCTGAAGGATGGGTCTCTGCCCGGTGCCCACCGCCCGGGCAGACCCCACCAGGCCTGTGTGCCACGCGGATGCTGACCACCCCCACCTGGCCTGCCGGGGCCCTCTGTCTCCTGGCGGGACTGCGGGAGCCTCAGTCACTCTGAGGGGCCCCATCCCCACTAAGGGCCAGCACGTGCCAGGTATGGGCCTGTCGTCATTGCTGCGTGCCCGTTTGTCCCTCTGTGGGGCTGTCAAGGGAGCCCATAGGGCCAGGGGGTCGCTGAGGTCACCCTGGGGTCACGAGGCCGACCTGGGCTGGGGCCAGGCAGAGGCTCACCCAGGGCCAGCTGCTCGTAGGCAGCGCCTCGCGTGCGGCGATCGGCCTCGGCCTCGGCCTCCAGGTGCGACATCTCCCTGAGGATCTTGCAGGCAGCCAGGGCGGTGGCCACGCCCTCCTGGCCCTAGGAGACCGTCTGAGGAGGCTGGCCTGCCGCCCGCCAGGGCCCTGGGGGTCCCGGGGCACCCGGGCCGGCGGCCGCTGCTCACCATGGCCCAGAAGTAGGTGGCCATCTCGTGGCGGCTCTGCAGCACGGCCCACAGGAACAGGTCCCTCCACGGGTTCTCGCTCTTCTGGCTCAGGTCCAGCAGCCACTTCTGGCCGGCAGGCCGCCTGGCCGGGCCCCTCTCCTGGAGGGCAGAGGGCGGGGCGTCAGTCCCCGGGCGCGCGCCCCCCCCCCCCGCCCCCGGTGCCGCCTCACCTGGTAGAGGCCGCGGCAGGCGTCGTGCAGGAAGTCCTTGAGCACGCGGGACACCTCGAGCAGGGAGAAGGCGGGCGGCCCCGCGGGCGGGCCCCGGGCGGGCGGCCGGCCCTCCTCCAGCTTGCGCTGCAGCAGGGAGAAGAGCAGGCTCTTGGGCGCCACGGCCCGGTACAGCTGCTGCAGCCGCCCGTAGGTCAGGAAGTCGGCCACGTCCAAGCCGTGGTCCACGAAGAGGCGCACGAACTCCGGCTTATTGCTCACCAGCGCGTCCATCATCACCTCCTCCAGGTCGCAGGACTGGGGGCAGTGGGGACAAGCAAGGCTGGGGGCCACGGGAGAGCGAGGGGGCCTGGTGGCGCAGGGCCCGCACAGGCCCCGAGCTCGGGCTACAGGCTGTGGAGGGCGGCGCCGTCCGGGGGCGAGGCCCAGGCGCAGCCCAGGGCTTTCCGCCCGCCCCACGGGGAGGAGCTGCCGGGGTGCTGGAGAGTGACCCGGTGACCGGGATGCGCCCTGGCCCCCCTTGGTGACCCCGGGGAGAGAATGGACTGTGGCCCTGGGGACACCGCCTGCCTCCAATTCCTCCGCCTGCCAGAAGCGATCCCCGGGGCAGGTGGGGCACCTTCCACTCCACGTCCCCGTTGAAGATCTCGCTCTTGGCGATGTCCACGCGGTCCCAGGCCACTGCCAGCTTGAGCTCGTCCAGGTAGTCCTGGGCCTCCTGGCTGTGGCTCTTGCAGGCTGTGGGCAGAGTGGGCCTGGTGGGCAGGGTGAGGGCAGACCCCGGTCCCTCTGGGGGCTCGGCCAGGAGCACAGCCACTGGTCCTCTGCCCTGCTCCGTGCCCTCTGAATACCACCAGAGGAGCACGGTATCCCCCGGAAGCCAATGCTGGGAGCCCCCGCAGAACTGCCAGCCCTGGGTGCCCAGGACCCGGATGGGTGGGGCGAGAGGCACGGCCCTCCGGCCTGGGCCTGCACCTGGCTGCCAGCGTCAGCCCCGAGGCACGTGCTTGTCTTCAATAAAAAGCTCACCAAGCCCCCCGGCCGGCATGGCTCAGCGGTGGAGCGTCCACCCGTGAACCAGGAGGTCACAGCTCTGTGCCAGGTCAGGGCACATGCCCGGGTGCGGGCTCGATCCCCAGTAGGGGGCGTGCAGGAGGCAGCCGGTCCACGACTCTCTCTCGTCATTGACGTTTCTGTCTCTGCCTCTCCCTCCCTTCCTCTCCCTGAAATCAATAAAAACATACTTTTTAAAAAGCCCACCAGTGTCCATCGACACCACCCAGCTGTGCCGGTGCCCACCTGGGGCCCCCGACAGGCGCTCACCTTTCACCAGCGCCTTGAGGATGGCCGTGTCCAGCTCCTCGGAGCCTTCCTGCTCGAAGTCGTGCACGGTGAGCAGGTGTGGGTGGGACGCCACGTTCCGCAGCTGCGACAGCAGGACAGAGGCGCCGTGGGCAGGGGCAGGGCGGTGGGCAGGCCCAGGCCCGGTGTGGGTGGAGGCCTGGGCAGGCCGCCGTGTGCCTGACACCCGCTCTCCGGGCGCAGCACCACTGCTAACTGGGGGCTTGCCCCCGGGCCCGCTCTGCGAGTGGGGGCTTTGCGTGAGCAGGGGCTGGGGCCGTCGGGGTGGGAAGGGGCGCAGAGCTCCCCCAGGGCTGGCCCCCCCCGAGTGGGGTATGAAGGGGGAGCGGAGGTCGCCTTCCGGGCTGGCCTCGGGGGCTCCTACCAGCTCTGTCCAGTGCAGAATGTCCTCCCAGGAGAAGTGCTCACTGGGGAACTTCTCTCTAAGCTGCTTCTCCGCCACCTGGGGCACCAGGAGGTGCGGCTGGGTCACCAGGGCCGCCAGCACGTCGGCGATGCCCCCCGAGCCTGCCAGGATCAGCCACGGGGTGGCCTGCTTCATAGCCCGAGAAATCCTCTGAGGTGGCGGGAGGGACAAAGCCCCGCGTCAGCGCCCTGGGCCGCCCTGGGCCCTGCCCTCCCTGTGCCCTCCCTGTGCCCTCCCTGTGCCCGCGGAGAGGGCCGGGCAGGAGGCCTCAGCCGCCAGGCCCCCGCCCCCTACCTCCAAGGTGCTGGGGCCGCCGTTGACCAGCAGACAGAGGACAGGGATCTCGATGCTGCCAGTGCCTGTGGACGGAGCCCCGGTGAGGTCCCCCAGGGGCCGGGCAGCAGGCAGCCGGGACCTCCTGTGGGCTGAGCACCTGGGCCTCGGACCGTCAGCCTCCACGTTTTCTGAGCCAACTCGGGGCAAGCGGCTCTTTCTAGCGAAGCGTGGGCTCCAGGCCGACACTGTCAGAGGTCCTGTCCCCGGGAACAGGGACAGGGACACCAATGCCCCCACCCCGGCGTCCAGCGCGCCTGCTTTGCGGCTGCTTAAACATAAAGTAACTTAAGCGCAGTTAGACGTTCGGTCCCGGCGCCGGCCACGTCCCCAGGGCGCAGGAGCCATTCCCCCTGCGGGGAAGCTCTGTTCCCGCGCTGACTGAGGTAACGGGGCGGCCTGGGGGCGTATCTCCCCCAAATACGGACCAGAAATGAGACCTCCTGACGGAAAACGGTCCCCCACGGACACCTGGACCTGCCGGGTCTGCTGGGCCGGAGGAGCTTCGGCTCCCGAGCAGGGTCCCCTCTGACCCCAGAGGCGCCTCCTGACTGACCGCGGGGAGGCAGCAGGGCGGTGGCCCAGGCGGCCTTGGGGGCCCAGAGCCCGCAACGCGCCGACGTGGTCACGGTTTAAACAGCGCCGTGGTTGTGTTTTCATCTTTGGAGAGCGCTCAGTTGATAAACATTTTATGTTGTTTGTAAACACCACAAGCAACTCTGTATCTTGTTTATAAACATTAGTTGCGCAGCTGTGTTTCTTTGTAACCAGCTCACAAACCCCCGCAGAGCCCGTTCCCGGGGCAGCGCTGCCCCCCGGTGGCAGAGCCCCTCACGGCCAGTGGCGGGAGATCGGCCTCGGAAACGTGCGAATCCCATCTCTTCCCAAAGCCCGGTGCCCCCAGCCAGAGCCTCGGGGCAGGGGCCCAGTGGTCACGGAGCTGCCGCTGCTCCGCCCGCTGCACCCCCACCGGGCCGGCCGCTGCCTGGAAGTCCCTTCCCTGCCCACGGCCGCGTCCCCCATCCCGCGTCCCCCGCGGCCTCCCTGGCGGTCTCACCCCCGTAGCCGGTCCTCTGCTCCGAGATGTGCTTCTCCAGCCTCAGCCACAGCTCCGTCGGCCCGTCGCCCTTCCCGGGGGCACCGGGCTCCACCAGAATGAAGTGGGAGTGGTTGTTGTCCAGGGAGAAGAGGGGGCCCTGGCTGCCGCTCTCGTCCGTGGGGTAGTGGACAGGGCTGTGCTCCTGGGCCCCGTGCACACTGTGAGGCTGGGGCGAGGCTCCCACCCAGGCCCGTTCCCACCCCCGGAGGGTGGGCTGCCGGCCAGGGGTCCCCCAGAAAGAACCCAGGGCTGCAGGAGGCTCCCTCCCCAGGCGCTGAAGGGCATCCTCTGGCCCTGAGGTGGGAGCTGCAGCCCCTTGACCAGGGTCGCACAGGCTTGGGGTGCAGTGGCCAAGGCTGGCATTTGGGCCCTGGCCTGGCCTGGGTGCCCAGGTCTGTGCCCCTGCCCGCGCCTTTCCCTGGGCGATGCTGCCACCTGCTGGCCAGGTGCCAGGCACACAGCCCCCCAGGCTCCTCCCGCTCCCTCCTCTCAGTCAATCGCTCAGGGGCCTGCCTGGCTCTCCCACCCGAGCCCCGAGGGCAGGGTCTGGTCCGACCGCCAGGGCCTGGCTCCTGGAGGGGCTCGGGAACCGTTCGCTCCGTAATGAACAGCCAGCATGTGGCGGGGGGGTCAGCCTGCGAGACCTCTCCGGGGGCCTCTGCCGTGGGCCTCCCTTCTCCCCAGCGTGGGCGACAGACACTTGGGGTTGTGACACTTCCCCGGCCCCCGGGCTCACCCTGCTCCGCAGCTGTGGGGCTCCAAGTGGGACACTCACCTGGGCGTCGTCCAGGAGTCGGCGGTGCAGCACGCGGCCCAGCGAGGCGATGCCGACGGCCACCACGCGGGCCTTGGTGGACGTGCTGGCCAGCGAGTGGTCACGCACCGACTGCCCGACGTACCGGGCGAGGCCCACTTGGAGCGCACTGGTCAGGATCCAGGCACCTGCGGATACGGGGGGCCCCCTGTGTCCGGCAGCCCCCGGATCCTCCCCTGGTGCCCCTCCCACCCGCAGGGCCTCTGCTGGGGCCGCCCCACCCGTGGGTCCAGGACGGCACAGGAGAGCGGGCCCGGCCCCGTCCAGCTCCTGTGTGGGGCCAGAACTTGGGAGGTTTCCCCAAATTTTGAAGTCCCAGCCCCGCCTGGCTCACAGGACCTTTTTCTTTGCTACAATCACTTCTGAGCTGATGGCCTCAGAAACCCCACATCCCGGGCTGGGTTTTCTGCAGACCCGGGGGCCTAAGATAAAACCTGGTGATTTGATTCTGACCCAACGGCTGCCGGCTGGGGTGCTCCCTCGACGGAGGCAGAGGGGGCGATGGGTGCACCACGGGCAGGGGTAGAAACAGTCACTGCCCCCCCCCCCGGGGCATCTTGCGGAGGCCTATGGGCCCTGCGAGTGGAGGGACAGGCCTCTCCCACAGGGTGGCCGGGACCCTCCCCGGGAGGCTCTGGACCTGGGGGGCCCTTGGTCCCTCTGCCATATCCCCAGGAGCTGTTCCGAGTGCAGGCTGTGGGGAGGGAGGGTGGTCGTGGGCTGGGTACCAGAGTCAGTGGGGTGGGTGCTCCACGCCCCGGGGCTCTGGGGGTCCCGGGGCCCTGGACCTGGGGGGCCTCACCTGTGCTCTGAGCCGCCTTCACCAGCCCCTTGCGCAGCACGTCCCGCAGCCAGGACTTCATGGTGAAAGGCCGCTCCATGCCCACCAGCGACACCACAAGGTTGGGGGCCGGCAGGTGCCACTCGGCTATCAGGAGGTCGAAGAGCACGGAGGGGGCCACCCCACTTGGCACCTTCACGAACTGCAGGGCATGGTGACGGTAGCCTCAGGGTGCAGGGCGGGGGTGCCGGGCAAGTGGGGGGGCGCTGGGCACAGGAGGGGTGCTGGGCCTGAGGGGGGATGAGTGCAGGGGGAGGGCACTGCCAGCCCTGAAGTTCCGCCCACACGGGAGCTTGGGGCAGGGCCCGAGACAGCCGCCTTGGGAGCTGCGTAGGTGCCGGATGCCCAGTGTTCAGGGGAGGAATCGGGGGCCTGGGGTCCCGCGACCGCGGTGCCGGTCCCCGGGCGGGGTGGGCTCACCCGGCCTCGCTTGTTCCTAGACCCTCTGAACTCGATCTCGCCTCGGCACAGGCCCGGCCCACGCCTGCCTCCGGCGCCCTCCGCAGCCTGCATGGGGACGGCTCTGCGGGGACAGAGGACAGTAGACCCGGCCTCCCTCCCGCCCCAGGCAGGGCTGCCTTTTCCAGGGAGGCCCCCTCCCTGAGCTGCCTGCGGGCACAGGCGCGTGGCCACCGGGAGGGCGTCTCTGCCCCGAGGCCCTCCCCGCCCTCAGCCCTGCCTGAAGCCCCACCGTGGCCGCCTCATTCCCTGCCCGGTCCCATTGTCCCTGAAGGTCCTGCTTCAGTGGCTGGAACCTCCCGTGCGGCCTGCTGGGGACGGGGGTCACATCCTGGCCTCCCACCCACTCCCTGGCCCCACTGCTCACCCTTCGCCGGACACCTCAGGCCAGACACTCTTGTCACCGCTTTGGAGACTTTGCCGGGGGCGTCCTGGAAACCCCGACAGACTCAGCAGAAGTCTAGACTTCAAACATGCAGGCCCCCCCCCCCCCCCCGGGCAGAGATGGGACCCTGTGCGCACCCGGGCAGAGGGGGTGGGGGAGAGAAGGTGAGGCTGGTGCTCAGGAGCAGGGAGCCGGGCTGGGGGAGGCCCGGGGGCCTAGGGACCACGGCGCCGAGCGGGGACGGACCACCTCCTTGCCCAGGTGGCCCTGGACGCCCGGGAGGGGGCTTCCCACCCCCTCTTCCCACCAAGGTCCTGCCCCATCCCAGGCTCCACCCCGGTGCCCCACCCATGTCATCTCCCCGCAGCCCCCGAGGGGTCTGGGTCCCACATGTGAGCCCCACTCCACGCAGCAAGGGCCTGAAGGGCCAGGGGTCCAGAACTGGCCCCGTGACAGGAGCTGGGCCCCACCAGCCTGCCTGACTCCGAGCACCACCACCCTCTGACCTGCCGCCCAGGGTCTCCCAGCCCCGGCCCCCGTGGCCTCCACAGCCCCGCGTCCTGCCTCTAATGTCTCCTCTGCAGACTCAGGGTGTGTCCGCTCCTGCACCCCTCCCGCTGACACCAGTGCCCACAGAGGAGCAGAGGTGACCCTGTGGGGCCTGGGTTCCCGGAGACCCGAGAGGCCCTGCCTGTCCCCTCGAGGCCCCAGTAAAGCTCCGTCCCCTGGCTGGTCCACACCAACCCAGCCCACCAGGTGTCGGCTGCCCCCCTTCCCACCCAGCTGCTCCCCAGCTCCCCCTGGTCACCCCGCCTGGCCTCTGTCCCTGGAGGCACCCTGGGCAGTGAGCGCACAATGGGTCCTTCCGTGGACCCTTGTAGCCTGTGGCTCCCGTCCTTAGGGCTGACCACTTGTGTGCACAGGAGGGGACCAGAGCACCTGCAGGCAGGACAGGGGTTGGCACCGTCATTGTCATGGTCCCCCCTTCTTGCCGTGTCACCCCAGAAGGTGAGTCCAGGTCCTAAGTCCTGGTGCCCGCGGGCGGGCCTTTGGGACAGGAACTCCCTCTCCGCATGGTGAAGTCATGGGCCGGCCTTCATCCAGGGACTGGTGGCCTTATACCAAGTGTGTGACCGTGGAGGCAGAAAGGGAGGGGCTCGGCCTCAAGCCCAGGGATGCCAGGGCCCCCAGAAGCCGGCAAAGGCGGGAGGGAGCCCCCGGAGAGCCTCCTGAGGGAGCCGGCCCTGCGGCACCTCGATGTGAGACGTCCAGCTCCAGAGCCAGGGAGCCTGGTTTCTGCTGTTCTCAGAGGCCCAGTCTGTGGTCATTTGCTACGGCCACCCGGGCCCTCAGTCACCCACTCAGAGCCTCGAAGCGCTGGCCAGAGTGCCGGCCCTCCCCGGGCCAGGCCAGCTCCCCTCCGGCTGTGGGACTCGCAGGGCCCGCACCCACCCGCGTCCTAGCAGCCTGGCCGGGGGCTGCGGGTGCCGGGGGCCCGGGGCCCAGCCCTGGGGCGGGAGGGATGCGAGTCCCGCTCCCTGCCCCTGGAGCAGGAGCTCATGCTGGGCAGCGGGAGGCGGATCTGAGGGCTGCGGGCACCACCTTCCCAGGGTGGCCAGCAGCTTCCTGGACACCTGCTGGCATCTGGGGACAGAGCCTGCGCCCGTGTGGGAGGGGGCGGGACGGGCTGTGCCCGCGTGTCCCGGGGCAGCTGGAACAGTCCCCCACACTGGGCATCCAGTGGCCCAGGGCCGCAGGGAGGGTCCTTCCTGCCTCGACCACCTTCTGGGGGCTCCAGACGATCACTCCCGGGCTGTGGCCTCGTCGCTCCAGCCTCTGCCTCCCCCTTCGTGTGGCCTCCCCCACGTGTCTCTCTGTTCAAATCTCCCTCTTGCGGGGACACATTGGATCAGGGCCCACCCCACTCTACTGTGGCCACATCTTAACTATTCACATCTGTAAGGACCCTATTTCCAAATAAGGCCACATCCTGGGGTTGTGGGTGCACGTGAATTTTGGGGGACAGTATTCAACCCCAATCCATAGGCAGCGAGGTGGGAGGGGTCCGCTCCACGCAGGGAGGGTGGGGTGGAGTGGGGCCCAGGGGTGGCCTTAGCTCCTCACCCCCCTAGGGCTCTGTCCTGCCTGGCCACCAGCAGGGTCATTTCTGTCCCCATCTGGACCCGTGGCCTGAGCAGGGGGTGCACAGCCCTGTGCGCCCCCTCCAGGCCGTGTGTGGGTTGGGGGTTTGGGGGCCTGGACATGTGCTCATACCCGAGAGCCTCAGGCAGGCTGGTGTAGGGGGGCCTGGTGGGGGGGGCCCCTGCCTGGGAGAGTGGGTCCTGGGTGCTCCTCGGCCTTTCCCCTGACAGGGCAGCTGGCCCGGAGCAGGAGTGTGGAGGGCCAGCCTCGCCCTCCCCGGGGCCACCGCCACCAGCCCCCACCCCGCACGCCACAGGCCTGGCCCGGCCCTCAGCTTCCTGGCGGGCGAGGGGACGCTGGGGCACCGTGCAGATGCCAGGCAAATGTGCCACCGAGTGGGAGAGTATGCAAAGGGGGGGATTTGCATGAGCAGGTGTCTGAGGTTTTAATGTCCCCCTTGTTCCTGGAGGGGGCGGGGGCAGTGGGGCAGCTGGGGTCCTACCTGCCCCCTGGCTGGAATCCTACCCCACTATCCTGAGAGGAAATAGGCAAGTGTGCAGCCCCAGCAGCGAAGGGGCTCTGAGGAGAGGACAATGGCCACCCCTCGTCGCAGGCCACTGGGGAAAGGGCCCCGGGTGGGCAGCGATCCCCAGTGTGACCTCCAGGCCTTAGACTCTCTGGGCCCAGCTCTCCCTCCGTGAGATGCCCGCAGATGGGGCAACGAGGGCACCGGCTGTCCCACACTCAGCAGGCCAGCCGTGGGCGCAGTGGCCCCTCTAACGCAGTATAAACTCAGGGGTGTCCCGGGCTGGGCGTGGACTCAAACCCGGGAGGGCCTATAAGGGGACACAGCCTCCCCACTGCCCCCACGTACTCCTCGGCCTCCTGCCCCAGGTTCCCAGGCTCTGAGCTCCCACCTGCCTCTCCGGGGCACCCTGGACCCAGGCTGGGAGGGCCGGTCCTCCCCTCCTGTCCCACCTGCTCTTCCTGCCCATGAGGGGGGCACCCCCACACCTGCCCCCCCCCCCCGGGAGCTGACGGCAGGGGGCACCTACCTGCTTGCTTTCTTCCCGGCGCCCCGACATGCTGCTGCTGGCCAGGGAGTGCGGAGGCTGCCCACCGAACTGAAGGGAGCGCCAGCCAGTGCCCGCCCCTCCCCCTCCCTCCCGCCCCGCCCGCCCCTCCCGGCACCTACCTGGGCAGTCGACGCCCTGACCAATCGAGGGAGGGGAGAGCGGCACCAATCCTGGCACAGCCTGGACTACAGGCCAGCTCTGGCCAAAGTCAGGGAGGTGGCCCCATGTGGGGTGGCTGCTGGGCCCCCTTGTTGGCCATCGTGGGCTATGCCTGGGGGTGGCCAGTGGCCCAGAGCCAAGTCCAGCCAGTGTCTCCCCCAGCCTCAGTTTACCTCTCCAGCAAGTGGGACCAGCTCCAGCTGACTCCAGGGCGTGTGGCCCAGTGTCCCCTGCAGGACCTGAGGCAGAGGCAGCCCCTCCCCCCGGGGTCCTGCAAAGCCACAGGTGCCGGTCCCCCAGGAGTGTCGTCTCCCAGGAAGGTGGCAGGGCCTGGGCCAGCGGCCTAGCACTCGGGCACCGCATGACTGCCCTCCCTTCATCCGGGGCAGGACGGGTGCCATCGGGAGTGTGTCCTCTGGAGCCCCACAGCCCTGGGCTCCCCTCCTGCACACCCTTCAGGCTCTTTGATCTCACTCTGGGCCTCAGTTTCTCTGAAAAATGGGGACCTGGCCTCTGGGAGTTTGTGGGTAGCCCACGACAAGACCGGGGCCTGGGTAATACCTGTGTGTGCCCTTTCCCCAAAGAGACCCCGGGGCCCCTCCCAGGGCCCCTCCCAGGGCCCCTTTGTTCCCTGAATTTGGGTAGGGGTGGGGCGGGGACAAAGTCCAGGCCTGCACCCGGGAACTCGTGTCCTCGCCAGCCTGGCCCGTTGGCCACCAGAGGGCACCCCAGGACCGCAGGCAGAGTGGCAACGGCGACAGAGGCCCGACGGCAGAGGGCCCACCCGCTTAGCCCCTGGACGCGGGTCTCAGTCACTCTCACAATAGTCACCTGGGGGCTACGCACGCTGGGGAGCTTCACCTGGGGCCACCCAGGAGGAGGGGCTGCCTGGGTCCCCCAGGAAGTACCAGACCCCCGCGAAATGGGACCCCGCAAGCCTCCAGGCCAGGTTCCGAAGGGAGGAGGCTGATCTTGGGGACCCTGGCAAGGCTGAGGTGCCTCACCCTGCTGGCCTGTGGGTCCTGCCAGTCTCAGGGTATGTGGAGAGTGAGGGGTTTCCCTGACCCCCAGAGACTGTGGGGGTTGGGGGCACATAGTACTTGACCCTCCCTTTCCTCTAACTCCAGCCCTGTCCCTCTACCTCTGAACCCCCTCCCCGGCCACCCCCAGCCCAATACCAGGCTGTGCTCCTTTCTGGCCTACAACCCTCCATGGCTCCCTATTACCCCCAAGAAAAAACCCAGTCACCAGCCCGCAGCCCTGCCCCAGCCCTGCCCCCTGCCCCTCCCACCCAGCCGTCCAGCCTTCACTTCCTTGCCAGCCTCCCCTCCTGCCACCCCAAGCCCCGGCCACACCAGTGCAAGGGCTGCCCTGGGTCCCTTTCCGCATTTTCTGGCATCGTTTCTCAGTGAGCTTGACCCTCGGGAGTGACCTTTCATTCACTGTTTGCCATCCGTCTGCTTCCTGCTCGGAGCCGCTGGCGCTGACGCTCGCTGCTGCCCGGGGCCGGGGCACCGACAGGCTGCTGGAGGCGTAAAGGGAGGGAACGAACGAGTGGGCGCGCGGCGGGGGCTGTGGGCTGCGGGGGACAGGGCCGGGTGTCTGGACAAGTCCTCGGCACCAGTGGGCTGCGGTGCCCTGGGGGGTGGGCAGGGCGGGGAGGGCTGGGCCTCGCCGCCCAGGGTCAGAGGGGCTCAGGGGCCACCTGCACCCACTGCCGCTGCCTGGAGGGACGGCCACACTGGCCTGCGCTCCGGCTCTATTCCCAGCCGCCTCCGTCCCCTTTGCTACAGTTGGCCCCCAGGGAAGCGCCACACAGGACGGAGCGAGTCCACGTGATGCTTCCTTTGGGGGAGAGGCCACGCCCGGCGGAGCAGGGGCCCAGCCCCCCAGGCCTCTCTGTCCCTGGGACGCAGATCCTGATGGCCATAGGCGCCCATCAGTCTTCTGCCACCAGCCCAGGCCTGCCAGGGAGGGAGGGGCGGGGCCGCGGACAGGCCCGCACGAATGCCACCCTCTCCCGGTACCTGCTGCGCGCCACGGGGGTCTCACTGCAGGGAGATCCAGCCCCCTGACCCACCTCTGCTGCTTTGTCTCAGGACTGACGCCAGGACCGCAGAGGACCTGTCTGGCCTGGGGCCTCTCTGCCACTCCTGCAGGCTCTGCAGGGCACTGCTCGTGGCGCCCAGCGGCCGAACACCCCCAATGGAGGCTGAAAGCCCAGGGGACATCCATGCCAAGCAGCCCCTCCCTGCCCCCTTTCCCTGCGAGGTGGACCACCCCTGGCTGACCCCACACTCTCTGGTCTTCTATAGCCCCGGCCACAGGGTTCAGGGGACCCAGCAGCCCCTTCTTTCTGCAGCGGGTCCCAGGGTTCTGCAGCTGTGCCTCATGGGTCCTTGTCACCATGGCCACGGCCAGTGTCTTCTCCCTGAAGCGGCCATCAGGATCTTACGAGCCTTGGTCCTGCGTCCAGCAGGTGTCTCCTAGTCTGTGACCTCCGAGCCCAGGAGCGGGGACTGGGGGGGGAAGGGCCAAAGGGTAGCAGAGGCCTCTGGCCTGAGTCCTGTCTGGCCCAGCCTCTGGTCCCTGGCCCAGCCCCACGGGCAGTGCCTGTAGCCGGCCACCCCCCTGCCCAGTGCCAGTCCCGCCATCAACCCAGATGCAGGGATAGAGGCCGAGAGGCCATGGAGGGGCTGAGCCAGGACTCAAGCTCCCCCCCCCTCCCCCGGCCACTTCGTCCCAGAGCTTTCCGGACTCCAGGAAGGAGAGCTGAGGGTGCTTGGCGGTCAGACAACAGGACTGCAAATAAGGGAGTGCCTCCCTCAGCCGCCCACCTGCAGCCCGGCGGGTGTCAGCGAGACCGCGGCTGGCGGCCCAGGCCCGGGAGGGCTCTCCACGCGGGCCCGGGTACACCGCGTCCTTCCTGTGTGCGCGCCGCCTGGGGGGGCTGGGCTGTGACCCCCAGTGACCCTCAGTGACCCCCAGTGACTCCCTCAGTAGCTGGGGGCCGGGGCCCAATGACGTGTGGGGAGGAGGGCACCAGGCCTCCTGGGCCTGTGGGGCCCGGGGAGCACTCAGGTGTGGCCCCCGGTGCCGAGCTTCCAGTGAGCATCGGCCTGAGGGCCAGCAGGCCTGTGGGTGTGTGTCTGTGGGTGCGTGTCTGTGGGTGCGTGTCTGTGGGTGTGTCTGTGGGTGTGTGTCTGTGGGTGTGTGTCTGTGGGTGCGTGTCTGTGGGTGTGTCTGTGGGTGTGTCTGTGGGTGTGTGTCTGTGGGTGCGTGTCTGTGGGTGCGTGTCTGTGGGTGCGTGTCTGTGGGTGTGTCTGTGGGTGTGTGTCTGTGGGTGCGTGTCTGTGGGTGCGTGTCTGTGGGTGCGTGTCTGTGGGTGTGTGTCTGTGGGTGCGTGTCTGTGTGGACACACAGGCCCTGCAGGTTCGGCTGGAGCTCCTGGATGTGAGCATCAGGTCAGGGGCACCCGCTGGTCCTCAGCTGCCCCTCTGACCCCTTCCTCCTGGCCCCTGAGGAGGCTGAGAAACCGGTTCTCCCTTTCCGGGGACCGCAGGGTTGAAGACACGTTTGGGTTCATTCAACTACAGGCATCTGAGGGCCCCGCCCTGCTGTGAGGCCCCAGTGTCCACCGCTCACTTCCTCAATCATCCACCCATCCATCCATCTGTCTGTCCGTCCATCCATCCATCCGTCTGTCCATCCGTCCATCCATCCATCCATCCATCCATCCATCCGTCCGTCCGTCCGTCCACCCATCTATCCATCTATTCCTTCATCTGTCTATCCATCCATCTGCTCATTGATCTGCCCTTCCATGCATCTACCCACCCATCACAATCCGTCCGTCCGTCCATCCATCCATCCGTCCGTCCCTCCACCCTTCACCTGTGCCGCCCTCCCGCCCTCCATTCGCCCACCCGTCGGCACCCAGCCTCCTGTCCATTCCTCCCTCCCTGCGTTGACCGGCCCGCCCGCCCCCGCATCCATTCCTCTCCCAGCCACCCACTCGCCGTTTGTTAGCGTCTCCCGGGCCCGGACTCCCAGGGGTGAGGGAGTGGGTTTCGGCCCCAGGGTGCCCACGGGCTGGCGTAAGGACGGCCCTTCCATCCACAGGCTCTGCCGGGCTGCGGGGGGAGTGGGAGAGGGGGCCGGGCGAGGCGTAGCCTGTGAGCCTGTCGTGTGGCTTCTCCCTCGACCTGTGTGTCTCACGACAAGGTCGCTGTCCCCCGGAGGCAGGGCCTCACCTTCCACTCCTGTGGCCTCCCCCAGGCCGCCATCGCCCAGCGAGGCTGGGAACTCAGTAGGCGCCCAACAGACACCGGCTGCTGAGTCACCCCTGCCGCCTCCTCATACCCCATTCACCCCACTCCGCTCTCGGCTCCGTCACCCCGGCCTCCCCGCCAGCCTGTGGCCCGTCTTGCCCCTGCTCCGAGTCCGCCCTGCGCAGGCCCGGCCTGGGTGCTGGCTCTGCGATGGGCACAGGGATGGCTTCACCAGCCCCACCAGCCTCACCAGCCCCCACGCCACTCCAGCCCCACCCGCCAAGGTGCTGAAGCCCCAGCAGGTGGACAGGTGGACAAGGCACTGCCCAGGAAACTGCCCACCATGGCCTCGAAGGACCAGGGACAGGCCACCTAGCCCAGGCCTCCTGCCCTCCATTCTCCAAGGGGTCAGGGACACCCACCTGCCCCTCCCACAAGGAAAAGCCTGTAGCTTCTCAGATGCCCAGACGGGCAGGGCCCGGGACCCTCGGATGCATGGCAGCCTGCTCCCCGGACGGGTCAGCGGAGCGCCCCGTGTGGTGGGCGGTGGCTGTCTCTGGGGCAGGGGACCATGAGGGCTGGGGGGGTCTCGGGTCTTGGGGATCAGAACTGGGCATGTTGGCCCTGTCCTCACTCCCCGCTCACTCCGGGGGGCCCGTGCCCCGAGGGTCCCGCCCCGAGGGTCCCACCTAGCTACAGAGCCCCCGCCTCTCGATCTCAGGTCACCAGGGAAGCGGAGGGTTAGGCGAGTGTCTCAGGGTGACTTCATCAAGACGGACGCCAGGCCGCACGCCCTGTGGAGGCTGGACGGGCAGTCGGAGCGAATTCAGGTCTTTTGTTATCAGTCCTCACCTGGGGATTTTTGCTTCCGTTGCTTTTCGGGGAGCGTGGGAAGGAGGGAGGGGAGAGAGACAGAGGAGACAGAGAGACACAGCGATGTGAGAGAGACACGCTGATTGGTTGCCTCCCCCCCGCGCCCCGGCTGGGGCCGGGGTTCAGCCTGCAACCGAGGTACATGCCGCTGACCAAGAATCGAACCCGAGACCTTTCGGTGCTCGGGCCGACGCTCTAACCACTGAGCCACACAGGCCAGGGCACGAATCCACGTCTTGACTGTGCGAGTAGCTGGTGCGAAGCCCCAGCCAAGACACCCCAAGGTGGAAGCCGACCCCAAACCCCCAAACGGACTCCTCTGCCCAGAGCGACTGCTACTCGGGGCTCCTGCTGTGGAGACCCCACCGGGCTCCAGGGGACTGTGGGCTCTTGGGGCTGGTCCCCAAGACGCCCACCTGGAAGGGAAGGGGGACGCCCTGCGCCGGTGGGAGGGTGACTGGGGGACCCCGGGGAGCTCGCAGCACTGGTCACAGCCCTTCGCTGAAGCCAACCCCTCCCCCCGCCCCCAGCACAAAGCCAGTGCCAGCTGCTCCCAGCGTCTGTAAACCTCACGCTGATTTGGAGGCCTGGCTGCGCCTATCAGCTGGGCCAGGCCCCTCGGCTCTCTGGGAGCCTGAGACCGGCCCGCAGGAAGGGGTGACGTCAGATGACCTCACCTCAGACCAAAGAAAACACGCGGGGAGCACCCCCCCCAGGCACCGGCACCGCGGGCCCCTGGGTCCGGGCTGGGAGGGAGGGTGTGGGCGTGAGATTCTGCACACAGGGCAGCGGGGCCCCTCCGCTGCTGGCCTCTGACCCCGCAGACCCTGGGCTGGGCAGAGGGGCGATGAAAAAGCCACCGAGGGAGGGTGAGCGTGTTGTTCCCAGAATGTTCTGAGGCCCAGAGACAGCCGCGGGCCCGAGATGCAGGAGGGGTGCTTCAGGCGGACCTGTCAGCCTCTGCACCCAGGCCCCCTGGAGGTGACACACGCACCCAGCGTGACCTCGGGGCCCGGTGCAGGCCTGGGCAGGAGGCTTCGGGCGGGCGGGGCTTTCCTGTGTGGAGGGGGAGCCTGGAGGGCAGCTGGGAGGCCAGCGGGCTGGGCAGGCCCACCGCCCACCAGTGAGCAGGCTGGGCTGGTTTCCTGCTTCCCTGGGCCGGCCCTGCCCCCCCCGCCCCCCCCCGGGCCCCTCCTTTCCTGCGCCCAGTTCAGCCCCGGCCCACGTCCCTGCACCTGTGCACCTGGCCGCCCTCCTCTCAGCCGCCCATTGTCCCCAGTCCTCCCAGGTCCACCCCCCAGCTCTTCTGAGCTTGCAGGGACCTCCAGGGGACCCCTTCCCAGCCTCCCACCGGCCCCGTGTCCCCACCCAACAGGGCCCAGGCTCCTGCACAGCTCAGAGGCCCCCTCCTGAAGCCTCCCCAGGCGCTTGGGTGGCTACGATTTTTTAAAATCTGGAAACACACACAAAAGGACAGCGCACGGTGTCGTGACCATTCGCCGCCCGCTCCACGGCCGCCTCAGAGGGCGCTTGGTTTAGCTCCACCGGCCCCCGGCCCTCCCCGCAGACTGTTGATGATGTTCCCGTCAGTATCGGGCTGCGTGGGGCTGTCCCGCGGCATCGGGCTGTTTCTCGTCCGTCTGTTGCTAACGCAAATAGTGTCACAATGAACGGCCTGACACAGCAACCGTTTTCCATTGTTCCTCGTGTGTGTCATTGAGCCAGTCCCTAGACGGGGAACCGACGGCCTGGGTCCGGCGGAACCTGAGCTTTGGTGGCACTGCCAGGCCCCTTCCCGCCGGTGACGTCTGCGCACCTGCTCCCCCGGCCTCGCCCATGGGGCCCAAGTCAAACGCCTGGACTTTCTCCAATCAGGGGGGTGAGCGGCCGTGTCTCGGTGTCCTTTCAACGGACAATCATCTTTTCTTTTAACTATATCTTTATTGATTTCAGAGAGAGGGAGGGAGAGGGAGAGATAGAAACATCCGTGATGAGAGTCACGGATCCGCTGCCTCCTGCTCACCCCCTGCTGGGGATCGAGCCTGAAACCCGGGCCTGTGCCCCGACCGGAAATCGAACCCCAATCTCCCGGATCCTAGGTCGATGCTCAACTGCTAAGCCACACCGGCCGGGCTCAACGAGCATTTTTCCTGTTATAAGTGATGTTGGATGTTTTCCTGAACAGCAAGGACCAGAAACCCCTTTCTTGTGGACTGGACACATCTTATCTCTTTTAATCTTCACCGGAGGGAGGGGGAGGGAGACAGAGAGAAAAGCACCGACGTGAGAGAGACACACCGACCGGCTGCCTCCGGCACGAGCCCTAACTGGGGCCAGGGGTCGAGCCTGCAACCGAGGCACGTGCCCTCGGTCAGATTCGAACCCGGGACCCATCAGTCCTCAGGCTGACGCTCTAACCACCGAGTGACACCGGCCAGGGCTGGAAACGTCTTTTGCCCACGTTTCCATAAGACACTCCTCTGTCCTCGCCGTGAGCGTTCTTTACGTGCGCATCAGTCCTTCACGGCGTTCGCGCTCTGCCTGTGATCTAACGACAAGGTCCGCTCCAGCCGGTCCCTTCTCGGTTTTCCTTCCGTCGCTGATTCCACCCCTGGTCTGGGTTTTCGGCAGGGGGTACGTGTCCCCCCCACCCCCCGCTGCCAGGCTGCCCAGGAACCCGCCCATCCTTTCTTGTAGAATCTTCCCGGCTCCGTGTGGGCGTTTACACGTAAGCCTCTCCCCTCCACGTTTACTCTCCCCTGCTCTCCGCGCTGAGTCATCCTTGGCCGGTTTGTCTTTCTCGGTGGCTCCCCAGGTGTCCGGGCACTGCCCATGAGGGGTTCCCTTCCTCCTGCAGGGACGGTCCCCTCGCGCGAGCAGAGCACCCATCCGCTGGGAAAGCGCGGCCTGAATGAGCCCGCTGGGCGCCCTGCCTGTCCCCCGGGGCGGCAGAGGCGGTCTCCCCGCCTCCTCTGGCTCCCTGCCCGTTTGCCTAACCGAAGGGCCTCCCAGCTTGGTTTTCTCGCCCTGGCAGCCGGCTCCCCTGGTGCCCAGCTCAGGCTGGGACCCACTCCAGTCACCCTCTCTGTACAAACAAACTGCACCCACCTTGTGTGGGCACCACCAAGGGCGGGCAGGCAGGGGAGGGGCTGAGGCTGCTCCCTGCCCACGGGCAAGAGCTGACTTCCTGCTGGGGGCACATTAAGTAAACCAGCCCGGCCCGGGGTGCTGTGTCTCTGAGTTATGGAACCCCAACACGGCCAGGGGGTGGTTATCCCTGTGCCCCGGGCACTGTCTGGGGAGAGGCTGCATCTTCTGTGTGTCACCCCAACCTCCACCCCACCCTGGCTCCGGTTCCCTGTGCAGGGACCCGCCCAGACGCCAGGGCAGCGACGGCCGGAGGCGGAGTGGGCACCAGAGCAAACCTGAGCCCATCGCCCTCCTCTACACCCACCGCAACCGGGGAAACCCCCGGGGCAGAGGCAGCTCTGTCGGGCCAGAGGAACAGAACCCCCATTCCCCACGCCCACAGGGTGGTGCAGATGCCCCTCCCCGACCTGCCCAGCCAGCCCAGCCCACCACGCGCCACCCATCAAATCCTGTCCAGACCCCCCCCTTCCCCCCCGGCAGGCTCCCCGGGGCTCCCCCTGGGCCATCCCTTGCCTCCCAGGTCCCACAGCCCTAGTGGGCACCAGTCCCCTCTCCCCCGCAGCAGGTGCGCCCCGGCACCCAGGGGAGCTCAGAGCCTTCCGGGACTAACACGCTGTCCTGCGGGTGCCAAGAGGGTCCGACCCGCGTGCCTCAGGGCGCCCCTCCTTCCCCCTTTCCCGCCTAGCGCTTCTCCAGAGGGACCCCGAGGGGGTGAGGCGGGCGCCTGGCCCTAAACCCGCTCCGGCCTGCAGGTGCCGTCGCCGCCCCGCAGGTGCGCCTTCCCTCCCGGCGCAGCGGGGCGCGCTCCCGACCGGGCACGTGGGCGCAGCTGGGCCTGAGCAGGTGCGGGCGCCGCGGGGAGTGGGCGCAGGTGGGTCCGAGCGAGCGAGCGCGGGGCGAGCGCGGGGCCGACGCGGGGGCCAGGGCGGGCCGCGCGGGTGAATGCCAAAGGGGCGGGGCGCGCGGGTGGGCAGAGCGGGCGGGCGGGCGGGCCCAGCAGGTGCGCGCGGCTCCTCTGGGGCCCGGGCGCCCGGTGCGCGCCGGCCGGGCGGGGGCGGGGCGTCCGGCCCGGGGCGGGGCGCGCGCTCCCAGGGGACCGGCCCGCGGCCACCGCCCCCTCCGGCCCCGCCCCCCACCCCGGCGGGCGGGCATCGGCCCCGAGGCGCGCGGCTGGCACCAGAGGCCGCCCGCGCTGCGCCCCGACGCCCGCCTTCGCCGCCGCTCCCGGCCTGGCCATGGCCGCGGCGTCCTCCCCGCCGCGGGCCGAGAGGAAGCGCTGGGGCTGGGGCCGCCTGCCGGGCGCGCGGAGGGGCAGCGCGGGCCCCGCCAAGAAGTCGCCGTTCGCGCTGGAGCTGGCGGAGGACCGGCCGGGGGCCGGCGCGCTCTACGCGCCCGCAGCGCCGCCCGCCGACCCGGGCGCGCGGCTGCCCGTGAGCCTGGACCCGCGCGTCTCCATCTACAGCGCGCGCCGCCCGCTGCTGGCGCGCACGCACGTCCAGGGCCGCGTCTACAACTTCCTCGAGCGCCCCACGGGCTGGAAGTGCTTCGTCTACCACTTCGCCGTGTGAGTGTCGCCGGCCCGGCCGCGGGGGGCGGGGGGCACCTGTGCCCGGCGCGGGGCGCGCCACCTGCAGCCGGGAGCGCGCCGGGGCTGGAAGGGTTAACGGGGAAAACGGAAACCACGCGGGCCCGGCCCTTGAAGTTGGGGACGGTTGGGTCTGACCCCGCGAGGGCACCTCTGGCTGAGGGGGGAAGGTCCCCCCCCCGCCCTGCCCAGGCATGGGGGGGCAGCTGGGGAGGGGTGCCCAGCCCAGCAGCTGGCTCCAGCCCTCCTGGAGGGACGTCCAGGTGTTAATCATTGTGGGAAGGGACTGTGCCAGGTGAGCGCGCCCTTGGGTGCAGGGGAGAGAATTGCCCGGGGCCTGCCAGCCTCTGTTCTGTGAGCCTCCCTCGGCTGTCCCCAGGCTGATCTTGGGCTGCATGGGGTGGCCTCCTCCTGGTTTCCCTCCGTCACTGCCTCCCCTGGCCTGGGCCTGGGGGAGACCTGGCTGGGGGCTGTCCAGCGTCCCTCAGCCCAGGAGCCCTCAGGGAGGGAGAGCCCGAGCTCCCGCCCCAGCATCCCAGACCTTCCCCGTCCAGGCAGGCCCTGCGGGGTGGTGGCCCCGGTGGTGCTCCCTGAGGGTCAGCGTGGCGATGGGGAGTGTTCACACCCGGTCACGCTCGTGAAAACCTGGGCTGAAGCAGAGGACACCCAAGGGGGCACGTGGAGGGGAGGGACCGGGCCTGCAGTTCCAGCCGTCAGTTGGAGGAAGCCACACGGGGGAAAGCGGGGAGCCCCGTCGGCAGCACCTGGCCCCTGCTGTTACCAGGTGGCTCCCGTTCCCGGAGCGGCATGCCTGCGTGGGGCAGGGCAGGGCGCTGCAGCTGCTCGGGCAGAGGGGCACCCACCCTCCTTGCTGCCTGCCCGGAGCCTGCCCTGCGCTGTGGGCCCTGTCTTGGCGGCCCGGCCAGCTGCCCCTTGGTGTGCTGCCAGCCTCTGATCTGTGAGGCTCCCTCGGTTGTCCCCAGGCTGATCTTGGGCTGCACGGGGTGGCCTCCTCCTGGTTTCCCACCGTCACTGCTCAGGCCTGGGTCTGGGAGAGACCTGGCTGGGGGCTGTCCAGAGCCCTGTTTTCTCCCAGGGGGGCCCAGGGGTGCAGCGGGAGCCGGTCCGCTTGGAGCGCCATCTGGGCCGGGTGAGGCCAGTGGGTCCGGCAACCTAGGCCTCTCACCTCGAGTGCAAATGGTACCAAGGTGGCCGCCCTGCGTGGGGAGAGGAGCAGGCCTTCCGTGGCCGGAGGGGCAGAAAACAGTGTCCCCAAAGGCATGGGTGGGGGCCCCGTCTCTGAGCCCCTTCCTCACCCCAGCACCCCGGCGTCAGGGGGCCGGCCCATGGGAGGTGGCTCTGCCCCAGGAGGCGGCAGCAGTGACTGGTCTCGGGATGTTCTCGTGCAGTGACCTCAAGGGACCTCACCGAGTCCAGTGCCGCTCTGCAGACACCCAGCCAGCGCCAGGCTTGGGGGTGTCACTGTGCTTACAGGGTCCTTCCCAGCCTCACCCGCTGGACCCCAAACTCCCTGAGAGGCCGTGGGTGGGGTCCTGGAACGGACCCTGCCCAGCCGCCTCTCCGTGCTTTGGCCCTTGGCGCCAGCTCCCAGCAGAGGCGGGCGGTGTGGGCAGAGGGCTGCTGGGCAGTGCTGCAGGCCCCCACCCGGAGGGCCCCAGGGTGAGGGGCTGCCACACTCCCCACTGGTTCTCAGGCCCGTGGGTGTGCGGGGCCCAGGCTGCGGCCGCGGGCGTGCGGAGGAAGAGGGCTCGCCGCGCCCCAGAGGAAGTCCCTGCTCACACTTATGTTTTCTTCCTGATTCCGATTGTTCAGCTCTCGGAAGTTTGCTCAGCAGACTCTGCCCCAGGCCGGCCTCCCAGGAGCTGGCGGGCAGGGTGGCTTCCCTGTGGGGGGAGCAGGAAAGGGATGCCCTTGAGGTGCCTGTGTGACCCGGGGGCCAGTGACTCTGCTCCCCGAGCCCTGTCGTCCGAGAGGTGGCCCTGGGGAAGGCACGCTTGCGGAGGTCCCCGTGTAGGGTGGCCCTGCAGGTGGATCCCGGCCAGACAGGCGCCCCTCACCCCCAGCGTCTCCAGGAGGTCACCAGGGCCCCGGACACTCCGAGGGGAGCTGGCCTTGGAGCTGGGTTGCAGGGGTGGCCTGGGGCTGAGCCCCGTGATGGGGTGGGTGGCAGTCTCTGGGGCCCTGGTGTCTCTCTGAGCAGCGCCCAAGCTAGTAGCAGGGGGAGAGCTCTGTCCTCGGAGAGGACTTGTCACCCGGGGCCTGGTTTGGTCACCAGGTGAGGACAAGCCTGGTCTCCGGTGCGCGTGGGGGTTGAGGCGGGAGCTGCAGTCTGGGCGGCCCTGCGGGCTGGGCAGGCTCTCCAGGGAAGCAGCCAGGATATCCTGTCCCCTGCGTGTCCCCTCCTCGTCGGGGAACCCCTGCCCCGTGCTGTGTGCGCCTGGCGAGCCCTGCCCTGTCTGCTGGGGTCAGGGAGCAGAGCGCTGCTGCCCCGGCCATGGCCTTCCTGCCTCCTGACCCCTTTCGAGGCACTTTGTGTCCCCGCCATGTGACAGTTCCCACCCCAGTTGAGGGCACCGGGGTACTGGCAGCCCCGCTGATGGGCCTGGCCAGGGGTGGGCAGTGGGTGGGGTCCGGTAGGGGAGATGCCCGGCCTGGAATGGGAGCCAGGGTTCCCACAGCGGCCTGTCCTGGCGGCTGGGCTGCCCCCTCCCCGTGGAGGGCAGAGTGGAGGCTGCCCCAGGGCTCCCCCCCCCGTGTTGCTGAGGGGTTTCCAGTCACAGGAGCCCCGAGGAACCCCTTCCCCCCCCCGCCCCTCCTCTGCCCCTCCCCAGCTCTGCAGGACGACAGGTGCAGCTTCTCTTCCCAGCTACCCCCATCCCTCCTCCCCACGCAGCTGGACTGGGCCCCGGCACCACAGTGGTGGCTGAGCCTTGGCACGGCCCCTCCTCTGTGACTCAGTTTCCTCCTGCGGTGCACCCCCCCCCCCCCGCCCGCCTGGAGGTCAGCATCCACTGTGGTGAGGAGACACTGCAGCCGAGGAGAGGGATTTGCCGGAGGGTCCCCGATGCGCGGACAGGGCCAGGCTCTCCAGCTCGGCTCCTTGCCACCTGCGCCCGCCCTCCTGCCACTGCCCTTCCCAAGAACTTTCCGGTGGCTCCGGCGGCACCTTCATGGTGGCGTTAATCATTGACGGCGCTGGGAGCGGGCCCTGGCGGTTGGTTGGGCTGAGCCTGGCCGCCTTTCCAAGAGTGAAGGCCAGTAGACAGGCCACGTGTCCCCACCTTTCTCCGCTGTCCCCCTGAGATGTCCTCCTGCTTCGCGGCCCCAGTTCCTGATGAAACTGAGAATCCCTTCTGGAGCGTCCCCCTGTGTCACCTCCTCTGGCGCCTGGTCCCCGGTCTCACCCCTGGCTGTTCAGAGACCCCTCCCTGACCACCACCCAGCCCCAGGCCCAGCCCCACGCTCTGGCCGTACCACCGTCCCTATGTCCAGCGCCGCCTCAAAGCCTGGCCTTAGTTGGAGGACTGCAGGCATCCCTCATGTGTGGCCACCAGCTGGGGACGGGGAGGGTGGGCCCTGGTGGGACCTCGAGGCCATAGCCGGAGGAGAGGGGAAAGCCCAGGGCGTGGGAGAACCTGCGCAGCGGCGGGAGGGCCTCCAGCGTGCGCTCAGGTCTGGGGTCCGGAGGCCGCGGGACGTGGGGCTGGCCGGGCCCTGAGCTCTCTGAGTCACATCTCCTCGGTGGCAGGCTCCGGGTGCCACTGGCACCACCGGGCAGGGCTGCTCGGGGGAGAGAGAACGTTCACCTGTGTCCAGTGCTGACTCAGCGGCTCTCCCTGGGCCCAGTGCCCATGGCCTTTGCCTGCACCTGCGGGGGCACCAAGGGCGCTGGAGGGACAGGAGGGGCCCCTCTGCACTGGCCGTCCCCACGCGCCGGGACCGTCACGCACCCAAGGCCTCGGCAATGTGTCCCGGGGCTGGAGAGCTCGGGGGATTTGCTCTGGGCACACAGACGTGGGCGCCTCAGGGGCTGTGAGTGCCGATGGGAAGACCTGCCTGTGAGCAGGGGGGCTGGGACAGGGATGCCGGGGGGCCGAGGGACGGGCCACTTAGTGTGCTGGGGGTGCTGGCGCGTGGACTCGCAGGGGGTGTGCACAGGTCCCCTCTGTCTGAGTTGGACTGTGCCCCTCAAAGACGTATGTCGGGCCCTGGCGGGCGTGGCTCAGCTGGTTGGGGTGCCGTCCGGCACACGGGAAGGTCGAGGGTTAGGTTCCCGGGCGGGGCGCCTATGGGAGGTAACGGGAGGTGACGGGAGGTAACGGGAGGTAACCGATCGACGCGTCTCTCTCACGTCGATGCGTCTCTCCCTTTCCTTGTCTCCAAAAACCCATGAACATGTCCTCCGGTGAGGATTGAGAAAAAGCATGTTGGGGTCATGCCCCTGCTCACCCCAGGATTCTGGGCCTGCCCCTGCTCCCCTTCTCTGCTTGGTGACTCGCGGGGGGGAAACTGAGGCCCAGCCACTGGGCTCGTGCGGCACCAGGAAAGCTGCCCCACGCCAGCCGGAAGCTCTTGCGATGCTCTTAAGCCTTCACGCAAGGGGAGGCCGTGCTCCTGGCGTGCCCCCGGTGCGCGCCCGTGGGTCCCCTCGAGGGCCCAGCCCCAGTGCTCAGAGGCTCCCCCTGCCGCCTCAGGAAGCACCCGACAGCCGCCCGCTCCTGGCCCCCCGGCTCGCTTGCCTGGCACCTGTGGCAGCCCTGGCACCCTCCAGGTCGCCCCCCGCGGGGTCAGGGGCTGCGGGCGTCTCCCAGGAGGCCCGGCTCTGGGGCCTCTTCACACCGTGCTCGGGGGCAACTAAAGGGCCTCAGGGTGGCAGCTTCTCACGTTTTCCTGCTGAAGTTGCTGCCGAGCCCCATGGAAAGATCTAGAGAGAACCAGAAAACAGGAACCAAGCCAGGCCGACCGGACAGAGAGCCGCACCCTGCCACCCACTCCTTCAGCCCGGAACATGCTCTGTGTGGCACCCCAGTCGCACTGGGACCCCCAGCCCAGCCCAGCCCCGCCTGGGCCTGGAGCCGCCTCCCTCACCTCCGGCTGATCACAGCCAACCCAGCTCTCAGAGGGACGGGAACCTGAGCCGGGGGACAAGCCTCTCCTTCCCAGAGGTGCCCCAGCCGGCAGAGGGGAGCGGCCGGCGAGCCCCGAGCGGCCCAGGAGAACCTCAGGCGGTGCCCGAGCTGCCCGGGGAACCACGTGCTTTGGATATTGGATCCTGGTGGGGTTTGTGGTTGGTTTTCTGTTCCATTGTGTCCCCAGCTGGTCTCTTGTAAAAGCCACATCCGCGCTCTTGGCTGGGATGTCTCCAAATATTATAAAACGTAAAGCTGGGGCGATTAAAACAGTGAGGGCCTGGCCCAGGGACAGGCCGATACGTGACGGACTCCATGGCGTATGACCGTTCAGTCAGAAATACAGGCAGCATCTCAAAACGACAAGGACAGGACAGGCTTGTACCGTGTGACGCCCAGGCGTCGGATGCCCGCGAGGAAGGCGGCCGGGCTACACCCCCTCCTCGCACTGGAAACCTCTCGAGGAGCAGACCCCAGGCCACAGGCGGCTCAGAACCCGAGCAAGGCGGGGGCGGGGCTTCTCCGTGACCCAGCAGCCAGGGACACGAGCAGATACACACAGAGGCTCCTCGACTGAGGACGGGTTATGTCCCGATAGCACCAGGTGGTGTCTGAGTGCGGGGCGGGCCGCACCTTTTTCAGGGCTGTGTAGTAGTCCCAGCGCAGTGCGCGCGGCCAGCCCCCGTTGGTGGGCGCTCGGGCCTCCGCGCTCGGCCCCGGTAGGCACAGCTGCACGCGGCTCCGCAGAGGTGAGGGCTGTGGCTGCCGTGGGGCACGAGAAGGTCCTGTACCCCTTGCCCAGCGCGGACTGGGTGCCCCTGAAGGGTGGGTGGGTGGGTGGCCAGAAGGACAGATGGAGAGATGCATGGATGGGCTGGGGTGGATGGACAGGTGGGATGATAGATAGACAGTCGGAGGGATGGACAGGTGGGCGGATATAGGCAGGTAGGTGGATGGATGGAGCGATAGACAGATGTACGGAGCATTGGACGGCTGCACACCATTCCCAGGGCCCCTGGGCACCCTGGTTGCTGTCCCCGGTCCTCAGAGGAGGGCTCTGGAGCGGGTCTGTTGACGGCTGTGGCTCTGGCCGGTCTGCCCCCAGTGTGGCTGGACTGGGTCGCTGCCCCACGGTCTGTCCTGCGACAGAGTTTCCCTGTGTGTCCTGGGCCCACACAGCCAGGGCCCGAGACGCCGGGTGGCACCATCCTCAGTCCAAGGAGGAGACCCAGCCCCACCGTCTTTCTGGAGGGCATGGGAGCCGTCGGGCCGGATTCCGGATAAGTGGTGGTGCGGGTGGACCGCTGAGCTGTCCCCCAGGCCACGGTGTCCCTGTGCCCGGGGTGGATGGGCCTCCGGACCCGAGCGTGGATGGCGGCGGGGTCAGCGCTGGGGCCTCGGCCTCTGGCATAGATTCGCACTTGCCCCTTCCTCTCCCTGCTCCTGTCCTGAAGCTCGCTGATGCCCGGCTCCCAGCCGAGGCCTCAGTTTCCGGAACGCGCCGACTCGGGTGGCGCGGCAGGAACTGGGTGCAGCACCCGCCTGGTCGGGGTGGCCGCCCTCTGGCCCCACGAGAGGCCGGTTCCCGAGCGGCGGGCCGGCGCTCACGCACCCGAGGTCTTCTGTACGCCTCCCGCTCGCCTCCTGGGAGCCCGGGCGCGGGCGGTGAAAGGGACGCGCCCTGCTCTTGGGGGCCATGACCCGGGGTGGACGCTCCTTGGTGGCCCCGCCTGAGAATCAGGCAGCTTGGGGAAGCCGGGCCAAGGGCGAGGGTGCTGGTGGGGATCGGCAGGGGACAGACAGATGGATGGACAGAGGCACGGATGGCCGTTTGCAGGGCCGGGACGCAGACCCACCCAGCTGGCCAGCAGAGCGGCTGGGGCTCAGCAGGGCCCCGCTGCCAGGCCAGGGGTCCAGCTTCTTCTGAGGCACCCAACAGCCACGGAGGGTCTTAGGAGCAGGGTCCTGACCCGGTTTGAGCCTCTTGAGCTGCTGGGTGGGGGGGGCAAGGGGCAGTGGTGGGGGCAAGGGGCAGGGACCTTTTGCAGACATGGGGCGCGGGGCGGGTTCCAGGTGCCCGGTCTGTGTGATCAGTGGAGACTCCCGACGTGCGGCTCTGCCCCGGCTGTCCCGACCTACTGTGCGCCCTTGGGAGACCAGCTGGCCTCCCTGTGTCTCTTGCAAGGCCCATTCCTACCTCGTTGGAGGTTGGGGGTACACCTGGAGATGGGGACGTGGGGGCTCTGGAGGCCCCCGCGGCCCAGGGGGTGGAGGCTGCTTTCTGCCCCCGAGTCTGTCCCCGGGAACGGAGGCTGCCCAAGGTCCCTGCGTGAGCTCCGAGGAGGTGAGGCACCTCCCGGGCAGCGGGCAGCGGGCAGCGCTGGAATGTTCTGGCCGCCCTTGGCACGGGGGATGGGCAGGGCTGGGGGCCTGCGGCTGGCTGGCCCCCAGGGCAGGCCCCGCCTCCGCTCTCTTATCAAGGCCTCTGCTGCCAAGCTCCTGCCACCTCAAAGTCACACTGCCCCAGGGCGTCCAGGGGCCTTTCTGCCTCTTCCAGACGGGTTGGGGTGGCGGTCATTTGGGGGCTCTCACTCGAGGGGCTCCAAGAGGGGCAGAGCCGAGACCCACACCTGGGTTTGAAGGACTTGAGGCTCTGAGCAGCAGCCCCCTCGCTTCCTGGGGCCCCACTTTCGGCAGGTCCGCTCTGGCCTGCGTTTTGGCCCCAGTGTGAGGGTGGCTGCGAGGGAGCGCCATTGTCCGGCATCATCAAGCCGGGTCCCTCTGCTGCTTGTCCCAAAGTCCCCCGGGGTCCTGACCCGATCAGTCTTGCGCTGTCCATTCTTGACACGGCCCCGGTCCTGGGCCACTTTGGATAAACCAAACCCAGAGCGCAGCAAGTGCCCCTCAACTCCTTAACTCCCCCTGTGATGGATTTGGGGAGCAATTCCTGGGAGCCGAGGCCGGGGTCCCCTGGGTGTGGGTTCTGGGTGGTAGTTTTAAAACTTTTGCTTAGTCTGAATTTTCTGCGCTGAAAATGTTGGTTGTTTAAAAATAAGATGGTTGTTTTTATAAACCTAAGTGACGAGACAACCCCAAGGTCATGCCCCCCACCCCGGGGTGTTGTCCAGCCTTCATTCCCGGGGCGGATTGTCCCGAGGGGGGTGAGCACAATATGTGGCCGAGAGGGTAACTTGTCTCCAGACTGGGCCTGGGTGGGCCTGGGTGGGCCTGGGTCACCCCCGAGGAAGGAAGCACATCCCTGGGACCACGACACGGGGCTCACCGCGGGACTATGGCCCTCACCTGTGTGACCGGCCTGGGAGCCTGGTGGCCATCCAGGTCGGAGGCCCGGGGCCCTCCCTGCGGCTGTTGGGGCAACACAGCAGAGGTGGCCCTCTGCCCAACACGCGGCCTCGGACCTCTGACCGCTGCATGGTCGGGCCAGCCAGGGGTCTGACCGGAGGGAATCACATCCCCCGGGCCAAGGCCCCGAGGAGAAAGACTCGCACAGCATCCCGGGCTGGTGGGTGGCAGGGCCGGCACTGGCCCCCGCACAGGACTGTCCTGTGCTCCCTGACTTGCTCTGCGCCGCTCCACCCTGTGCCACCCCCTCGCTCTGGTCCTGCTCACACCGTGGGCACTGGGCGTCCATGTCCTGAGGCAGTGGGCTGGGGCCTGCTGGGTGCCGGGTGGTTGCTCAGGGCTACTTTGCCTGCCGATGGCCAGAGCGGGCTCCCTTCCGGACTCAGCAGGGCCTCTCCTTCTGTCCCCGTGTCCCCAGGGCGGCTCGATCTGAGCCCCAGGGTCGCTGTCTGGGAGAGTCTGAGGCCCCAGCTGCCTGGGCTGGGCGGGTGGGGCAGAGGGTCGGGAGGAATGGGCAGGCAGGCTCCCCGCTCCGCCTGTCGCCGCTGGGCTCCTCGGGGAGCTTCCTGGCGGGAGGCGCATGGGAGAGGGGTGAGAGGGGATGGCCTCGGGCTCCCCGTGGCCTCCGGGTGGACCGACGGGCGAGACCAACATGCACCTTGGCTGGACTTGCCCTGCAGCCCAGTGCCCACTGCACGGATGGGAACAGTGTGCCCTGAGCCCGCACAGCCCCAGGGGGAACGTCCCCGCTGCTCCCACGGTGTCTCCTGAGAGCCAAGGAGGTCACCGCCAGCCCGGCCGGTGGTGGGGGCAGCGGAGCCTCACCGGGTGGTTCTGGATTTGGACAGTTCCCGGTGGCACCTGCCTGGCTTGTCACCTGACCTGTCTTTCCCCTCAGCGTCACCTGCCCCAGGGTAGGGGCCTGCCGCCGGGACTGGGCGTGAGGGCAGGCCCTCCGGCCCTGGCCAGGAGCAGCCAGCCACAGGTGGCCCAGGTGACTCAGGAGAGCACCTGGCTCCTCCGGAGGCCTTGCTGCCCACGACGTGCCGTCCAC
The DNA here is from genome assembly GCF_054644295.1 of Miniopterus natalensis. Lineage (NCBI taxonomy): Eukaryota > Metazoa > Chordata > Mammalia > Chiroptera > Miniopteridae > Miniopterus > Miniopterus natalensis. The sequence continues at coordinate 76,818,335 of NC_142091.1, read as the reverse complement.
CAGGCTGGGCGGCCACCTCCTAGTCGCGGACACTTGAATGCTCTCCGGCTTCCCTGCCTTCCTGTAGCTGGGGAACCGAGCCCTGGGGGCTGAGTTCAGACCCCTGTTTGGGAGCAAGTACTGGAGGGTCGAGGGGTTACCACCCGGCCGGTGGGAGCCCTGAGCCAGCCCAGCCTGTCACTGCGGGTGCCCTCCTGGTGCCCTGGGGACTATGCTTGAAGGATGGCCCAGGCCATAGCCGGCCGAGGGACTGGCCTGTCCCCAGGCTCCCAGGTTCTTCGTGGCCCAGGGCGTTGGTGCCTTCCGGTGGTGGTGGGGCACAGGGAAGGCCGTGGTGCTAATGAAGGACCAGAGGAGCTGAGGCTGCCTGGGAGCTCTGGGCCTGGGGACAGCTGACCCTGGCTGTGTGATCCTAGCACCTGGCTCAGGGTCCAGGGACAGCCAGGTCAGAGCCCTGGGACTTGCTGAGAGGACTCCACGGTCCTGGGTCGTGTGGAGTGTGTTCTGTGGGCCCCTGCTGAGGCGCCCTCCTGGGCCTCGAGCCTGCCCCGCCCGCCTGGGCCCCACTCTTAGTGCCAGTTCTGGGCCTACAGGTCTGTGTTATTTGGGTCCCAACTCCCCGAGGCCTTGCCTTGCAGGCGTGCCATCCACTCACCTGGGGGGCTGGCCTGTACTCCAGGAGTGCCCAGCAGGCCAGGGCGGCCCCGTGGACCTGCCCCGATGCCCTGGCCCTTTGCACTCACACCAGCCTCGACACCACGGCCTGCCTGGGCCTCTCCCACCGGCCTGCCAGGTCGGGGCCACCTCCCAGGGGCCCACTGAGCTCCAGTTCTGATGCCCGCAAGTCCCGAGGGTCCGAGCATCCCGGCTGCCTGTTCTGGGCGGGCACTGTCCCCGCCCTGCTCCCTGTGAGCGTACCTGTGGGCCTCACACACCCTCCCAAGGGCCTTCCCAGGCTGCTGGGGGCCTGTGGGTGCTGCAGGCCACTCAGGGCTGCGGGAGCCCGAGGGGGACTCCCAGAGGAGTTGGGAGTGAATGGGGTACTCCAGCCGGGAAGGAGGTGACCTGAGGTGAGAGGGACCAAGCTGGCTGGAGAGCTGGGCAGGGCTGGGCTCCCCTGGGTGGGGCAGGGTGCCTCTGCAGGGGGGCGGTGGCTCCTTGGTGTCCAGCGGGAGGTGGGTGCCTGAGGAGGTCAGGACTGGCTTTGTCTGCTCCATCCCCCCCCCTCAGCTGCACCCTCTTCTCTGGGCCAGCGGGGGTGGGGTGGGCGACGGGTGTTCCCCTGGCCTGACCATGCTCTCACGGGGGCTGCGGTGCGGCCTGGAGGGTCAGCTGAGGAGCCAGGGGAAGCAGATAAGCCTCAGGAAGTGGCCGCGGACACGGAGCGCCTGGGGCCATGCAGACTGCGCGGGGGCCGCGGGGGGAAGGCTGACCTTGGAACTGAGGGGTAGAGCCCGAGGGTGCTGCTGCTGGGCCTCACCCTTCCGAGTGCCATGGACCCCGCCTTCCATGTGCCGCGGACCCTCCTCAGAAGAGCTCTCATGGGCACAGCTTTCCCGGGCGTCACCGACACGCACCAGCATCACGTGCTCAAGCGGGACGGTGTGCGGCCTCCCCGCATGCGTGTCCTCTGTTCCCCCGTGAGCCCCCCTTCCCGCCCGGCCCCACCTCCAGGCCAGCACCCCGCTGCTTTGCCTCCCTGGGTTGGTTTGCATTTTGCTGAATTCTCTAGAAGATCCGTGCGGCGAGCACTCTCGGGCCTGCTGCTCCGAGCTGGGCTCAGCCCCTGCGCAGCTGCGTCCGTGGCGTCCGCCTCCCCGGCTGCACCTGGCGCTTCGTTCCCGCGTCCAGGCCCCTGTGGGTGGACAGCTGGGCTGTTCCCAGGGTGGGGCTGTCACAGAAAACTGCCAGGAGCACCGGGGACAGTCTCTGTGGACCCGGCTTCGCTTCCTCCGGGGGACCTGGGGGGTGAGGAGCCGGGGGGCAGCGGGGCACCCATGGGCGTGGGTTTGGCCTCTGAGCTGTGCCCAGCCCCTGGTTGGTGGTCATTTTGTCATCTGGCCCCTTGGGGTGCGGGGCCTCAAGGGGGACTTGTCTGCAGCTCCCACGGGTCCCCCGGGCGGTGTCCGTTCAGATCTGCCGTCTGCTGGGAAAACCGGGCCGTTCGCTTTCTTGCGAGTGAATCCCGGGAGCTCTGAGGGGTAAATGAAATAGCCTGTGAGCAGCAGGTGCCACCTCACCCCCAGGACACTGGGAGGACACCGTTACCTTCTGGGGCCTCCACCATGTGGGGGGCTCACAGCTCTGGCCAGACTCAACTCTAGGACCCCCATACCCTGGGGTACCCAGATGGGCAGGAAGGGAGGTGTCCTTGGTGAGGCGCTTGCCATGGCCAGGGTGCTGCTGACACCCAAGGCCTCTGTGCCATTTTGGGATAGAGCTTCCTGTCCCCTCCCCCCTGGCTTGGCCCTGGGGGGAGCACATTCTGGGCCCAGCAGGGCACAGGATCCCCACCCCCCGTTTATCCCCAGGAGGCACCCACCCAGGCTTGGCTCACTGTGGTCCGGCCTCCAGAAGGCTCCACCTGGGGCTCAGGACTGGCCGGCAGGGCCAAGGGGAGCAGGTGACAGTTGGGGGCCGGCCAGCGTCGTTCCATTTTTTTCATGTTTTTATTTTACAACCATGAACCACAGACTGGGAGGGAAGTGGTGGCTGGGGCTTTGGGAGCCTGGTGGGCACCTGCACCTACCGGTCGAGGGCCCCTCTGATCACCCGCCCATGGGAGGCACCCACTGGACAGCTGAGCAGGCCCGGCTCCCGCCCTCAGGTGACAGATCCCAAAGTGTCAGACAGGTAGCGGGCGCCACCAGATGTCAGGCGTCAGAGGCTCGCTGTCCCCAGCAGAGGTGCCTGCTGTGCCCGCAGGGAGGGCGGGCGGCCGGGCCCAGGGCTCCGAGACATTCATCGCTCGATGCACCCGCTGGCGGCGCCTCCACCGCCCGGACCGAGGGCCTCGCTCAGGTGCCCAGGCCGGGTGTGCAGGCGGGAGGTGAGCCCCGGGAGTGAGGGCGGCCTGGGGTCTCCACGGGGCCTCCTGCGGCTGGCGGCCTCCGGTGAGGTACCAGGAGGGCGCTGCGCGGCCGGATGGGTTGTTGGAGATCGTGCCGGGGGAGGTCGGCCTCACCTGGGGCTGCACCCTGGGCGTGCGCCAGGCACCGTGTGTGGACGTGCCCGCAGGATCCTTTCCACGCCCGCGTCCGCGTCCGTGACGGGCGGGAAGCAGAGACACAGGGCGCCCAGCGAGTGAGGGGCGGGGCCAGGCGGGAGCCCAGGTGTCAGACTTCAGAGACCACCTGTGTGTGTTGATTCTCAGAGGGACCCCGTTCTGTGTCGGCTGAGCTGTGGGTGGCCCCCGCCCGATGGCTTCCCCTGGGCCGTGTGAGCCGTGAGCAGGGTGCTGTCTGACCACCTGGCTGGGATCCTTTGGTGTCTCCACCAGGAGCGAGCGTGGTCACGGGGCTGCCAGCCAGCGTGGCCCGCGGGTCCCCCCAGCAGAGCCTTCCCCAGGGGCCAGCCAGCCTGGGTGGTTAGAATCCATCAGTCCTGCTCCTGCCTGTCCCTGTGTCCCCAACTCTGGCCTGGAGGAAGGCCCTTCCACTGCCCCTTCCCTGCCCACCTTGACCCCGTCACACTGGGCACCAGGCTCTCCTCTCTCTGCCTGGTGGGCCCCCTCTTCCGTCTGACCCAGCCCTGCTCCTGGGCCCCCCTTTGAAATGGCAGCCGAGACTCGGGCCCCAGTTTCCACCTGTGCTTAAGCCACACCGAGGTCCCCCAAAGCCGTAGGCAGGGACAGGATGTGCCCCAGCGCGACCCTGGGGAGGAGATGTTTACCCTCCCCTCCCAAATTCCCCCTCCGCCTTCCCCCCGCCCACAGCCCCTCCCCAGGGCAGGTGCGGCGCCCTTGGCCCCCCCAACGCAGGCCCCCGGTTTCACCCTGTAAGCGCGGTGCTGGCCTGAGGGCCCCGCAGAGATACAGCGAGAGGGCTGCAGACGACACATGCACGTGCTGGGAGGAAAATCCGAATAGATTCAACAGGACGCTAACGTGGCTGCACACACGGCGGAGACCGTCCGAGGCACGCCATCACGACCCCGCCCGCCCACCAGCCGCCTGTGTGTCCGTGGGCGATGGGGGCTCCCACGCTGGAGGGCCCCCTGGACCTGTGCGGTGAGAGGCGGAGGAGGGCGACCGCGGGCGTCCCCGCACACGGCGGCTGGAGTTACGGCGGCTCACGGCCTTCCCCGCGGGACCGATCAATTACGAGGGAAGTGTCACTTTCCAGGGACAAGAGCTGCGGACACCCCACCTCGCCCAAGTGGCCAGCGTTAACCTTTCCAGGAACGGGCCAGACCCACGTCAGGAAGCCCGAGTGGGTGTCCCCGGCTGGCTGTGTTTGCGCCAAAGACGCGTGCCTGGGTCTAATCTCGGAGGCGGGGCAGATAAGGCCACGCTCAAGGGCGCGCACCCAGCAACCGTGGAGGGCGGCAGAAATGTCAAGGTCAACAGATGCAAAGAAAGACCAAGAACAGCTCAGGGCAAGGAGCCGGGAGAGAGGCGGGTGCTGCGTGGAGCTGGGCTCCCCCGCGGGAAGGGCGTGCTGGCAGGCGGGGGTGCCGTGGGTTAGCGTCGGTGGGGAGTGTCTGCACTTGGACACCTCAAAGCCCTGTGCTCGTGGAGAGAACGCCCGTGTCCCTAGAAAGACACTGGGAGTCTTTAGCAGGAGCAGGCAGCCTGCCTCCGGCCTGGCCTGGAAGGCTCAGGAAGCCGCCGGCGGGGAGAGGCCAGGGCGGGGGGACCGCAGCCCAGGACGGGAAGTGGCCACTGGGCCGTTGGTGAATCTGCGCGAAGGGTGCTGGGGGTTCCTCGTGCTGGTCTCGCAACCGTCCTGGGCGGCTGAAATCAAACCACACGAAGCAGCTCCCACGGCCGCCTGGGCTTCTGCCCGACCGCAGGCTCGGAAACGCACTGATAAGGAGTGCTGCGTCAGAGCCGCTCGCTGTGAGAGCCCCTGCCCCTTCGTGGCTGCTCACGGCCCCCCTGCCACCAGCACAGGAACATGCGGCCGGAGGTTCGTTGCTCTGATTAGAAATCTCAGAAACGTGGCGCGGAGGCCTTTGAAAAGTCTAAAAAGGGAAATGAAAATGACTGAACCGCCGCCTGGCAGTGCCTGCTGTCTGCACCTCCCAGGGTTCTTCCGAGGCAGTGTGTGCACATGTGCATGTGCGTGTGCACGCGTCCGTATGTGCGTCCGTGCACGTGCATGTGTGTGTGCGTGTGCGTGCAAGCGCCTGCATGTCCATGTGTGCATCGTGCATGCGTGTGCGTGTGTGCATGTGTGTGCAAGCGCCTGCATGTCCATGTGTGCATCGTGCATGCGTGTGCATGTGTGCATGTGCGTGCAAGCGCCTGCATGTCCATGTGTGCATCGTGCATGCGTGTGCGTGTGTGCATGTGTGTGTAAGCGTCTGCATGTCCATGTGTGCACTGTGCATGTGTGTGCATGTGTGTGCACATGCCCCATGTGTGTTTTGCGCATGTGTGAAAACACCCGGCGCCGTCAGCGGTGAGAGGCGGGTCGGCAGCTGGACCCCCCCCACACTCCGTGGCCGTTTGCCTGACCTGCCTGTGCCTCAGTCTCTTCAGCTGCGAAGTGAGAACAACCAGGGCCCTCGCCGTGTGGCCGCTGAGGGTTAAAAGAGCTAACGGGGCGCTGACGCCAGTGCCGGCGTGGGGGGCGCTCCGCGCCAGCTGGCGTCACCCCTGTGCCCCTGCACCTGTGCGTTTGAGGAGACGTAGTAAGGCTGAGATGGCCCGTCTGTCCCTTCTCACCGTGGGACGTATGGTGGACGTTGCCCCGTTGCCCACCCATCCTTCCTCCACGCGGGAGTTTTCGTGGCCGCCTGGCGCTTCCACCACATTCGCAAACCTGATGTATTGAGCATCTCCCGCCGTGGAACCCGGGCTGCTTCCTACGTGGCTTACAGACGACGCTGCGAGGCAGATCCGGGGACACTCGCTTTTGCCTGGAACCCACATTATCTCCCCGGGTCGTGTGCGGAGAAAACGGGCAGGTCAAAGGGTTCCCACGTTTCTGCAGCCCGGACACCTCCTCCAGGAAGCCTTCCCCCCCTGCACCTCCCTCCGTTTTTTTCACCCTCTCTCGAGCTGGCTGTTATCACAAAGACACTTTGCAGTTTCGATGAGGTAAAAATAGCATCGTTATTGGTACAAAGTGAGAGGGACGCTTTCGTGTACTCGAGCCCCCGCTCGCTCGGCTGCCCCGGGCCCTGCGGTACGCGAGGCTGTCTCGGTCCTTGGGAATCGATGGGTGAATGAGACAGGGTCGCCGCTGCCCCCCAGGGGACCACGTTTGGGAGGGGCAGCGGGGCACGAACAGGCGTGTCGAGCCGTGTGTGAGGCGGTGGTGAGGGCCCGAGGAGGCACAACGCAGGGAAGGGGCGGAAGCCACGCGGGCGCCCTGTGGGGAGGGCCGGGCAGGGGCAGCCTCTTGGGCTGGGCAGCGTTTCAGCAGAGACCCGGAGGAAGAGCATCTGGCCGGAGGAGACGGCGTGTGCAAAGGCCCCGGGGCAGGAATGTTCTTGGCAACGTGAGGAGGAGGAAGGGGCTCGGGGCTGGGATGAGGCTGGGGTCACAAGGGCTGTGACCCTGAGAGTGAAAAGGGGGCACGAAGAGACTTGAGCGAGGAGCGAGATCTGTACTTTTTTTAAAATGCTTTTTTAAAAAATATGTTTTTATTGATTTTTAGAGGAGAGGAAGGGAGGGGGGGGGAGAGAAACATCCATGTTGAGAGAGTCATTGATCGGCTGCCTCCTGCACGTCCCCTACTGGGGATCAAGCCTGAAACCGGGGCTTGTGCCCTGACCGGGAATCGAACCAGCAACCTTTCGGTGCCCGCGATGATGCCCAACCCACTGAGCCACACCAGCCAGGCTGTATTTTTTTAAAAATTAATTTAAAGTTATAGAAAAGTTCCAAAACGGGACACAGAGCTCCCAAGGACTCCTCACGCACTCCCCCGAATAGTAACAGCTTCCGTGGCCAGAGACAGTTGCCCAAACCTGGAAACTGGCGACGTGACTGTCAACCTAACTTCAGGCCCTGTGCGAACTGCAAACGCGGCGGCCTTTCCACTGACGCTGTTCTCTCTCCGCGATCACCACGTGGCCTTCGGTTATCACGTGTCCTGTGGCCCCAGCAGCTCGTGGTCTCTCGTGTCTCTCCTGACCGGGACATCTGTGGCGAGCACCGGTGAGCTGCTCTGCGTCGTGTCCCCTCGATTTGGGCTTGGCGGGTGTGTGTCACGGTCAGATGGACATCACGAGGCTCTGGCAAGAACACCCAGGAACAGCGCTGGGTGCTGAGCAGCCTCCCTTCAGGGCCGCGTGACGTCGATGCGTCTCATTACCGCTTTTTTTGACCTTGGTCGTTTGGGTAAGTCCTGCTGTAAACTTACTATTTTTCCCCTTTGTCAATAATGAAAGTCTTGAGGGAGGCCCTGGCCAGCGGGGCTCAGTGGTTAGAGCGTCGGCCCTCGGACTCAAGGGTCTCGGGATCGATTCCCAGCCAAGGGCATGTTCCCGGGGCTGCGTGACATCCCGCCGTCCGTGGGGAGGGCCTGTCGGGCTGCTTCGCCTCTGGTCCTGTGTCCAGTGCTGCCGCGGACAGTGTACAGATACCTCGTCCAGACCTGCTTTCAGTTTTTTTGGGGGGGCGATGGGGGTCCATACCCAGATGTGGAACTGCTGGATCACATGGTAATTTAACTTGATTTTTTGAGGGGCTGCCATACTGCTTTTACGGCGGCTGCGCAGTTTTGCGGTCCCGCCAACAGCGCCCCCGGGTCCCCGTCGCTCCGCCTCCTCGCCAGGACTTGTCGCTGTCTGTTGTTTGCTGATGCAGACGCCCTGCCGGGCTGGGGTGGCCTCTCACTGCGGCTCTGGTGGCATTGCCCTGGTGATTCGTGACGCTGACCCTCTTCGCGTGCTTGCTGGCCCCTCCGTGGTGTCTCCTTTACAGACGTGTTTATTCGAGTCCTTGGCCAATTTTTTTCCAGCTTTATTGAGGTGCAATTGACCAATAAAATCGTAAGATCTACGAAGTACACGCGGCAGTGATTTGATAGACATTGTGTGGAAGGATTCCCCCATCGAGGAAACGAGCATAGGCGTCGCCTCTCAGATTTACCGTGTGTGCATGTGCACGTGTGTTTGCATGTGCACACGTGTTTGTGTGTGCATGCTTGTGTGCGTGCACATGCGTGTGTGCTGAGAACATTTCCGCCCTACACTCTTAGCAACTTTCATTATAAACAATGTTGCCAACTAGAGTCCCAGGGATCCATTGGCTCCTCAGACCTTCCCGCCTCACAGCTGAAACTTTGTAACCTTTTGCTGCCCCCCCACTTGCCCGCCCCTGGGACCTGGTGACCCCCTTTCTCCTGTTTCTATGGCTGTGCTGTTTTTTTTTTTTTTTGCTTTTTTTTTGCTTCTTTTAGATTCCACATGCAAGTGAGACCCTGCGGCGCCGGCGGTTCTCTGTGTCACTCGCCTCGCTCGGCGCCTGGGCCCATCAGGGCTGCTGGCCTGTGACTTTCTCCGGTTGTGTCGCGCGCCTCTGGCCTCGGCAATGCCGACCTCATACAGCGAGTTTCGCAGTGTCCCCTCTTCCGTTTTTTGGAAGAGGCTGAGGACTGGTGTTAAGTCTCCGTTAAATGTTCGCAGAATTCCCGTGAAGCCGGGGACTGGGCTTCTCCTTGGGAGTCTCTGATTACGGTTCAGTCTTCCCCCGGTGATCGGTCTGCAGGTTTCCTGTTTCTCCCCGATTCTTGGTCGGTCGCCGTCCGTTTCTTCGAGGTTGTCCAACTTGCTGCTGTCGAGTTGTTCACAGTCTCCTGCGAGCCGTTGTGTTTCTGTGGCGTCTGTGGTAATGTCTCCTTTTTCATTTGCAATCTGATTTATTTGAGACTTCTCTGGGGTTTTTTTTTTCATGCTAAGTCTAGCTCAAAGTTTGTCGATTTTATCTTTTAAAAAGCTGGCTCTTGGTGTCACTGGTCTTTTCTGTTGTCTTTTTTAGTCTCTCTTTACCTAGTTTCCACTCTGGTCATTTTTTTGTTGTTTTCCCTTCATTTTTTTTTCTTCGACCAACTTTGGGCCTAGTTTGTTCTGTTTTTAGTTCCTTGAGGTATAGCGTTAGGCTGCTGATTTGAGATTTTTCTGTTTTCTTAATCACTACACACTTCCCCTTAGAACCGCTCTTGCCGAATCCCCCACGTCTTGGTTCCCCTATGTGTTTTCATTTTCATCTGTTTCAAGATATTTTTTAGTTTCTCGTTCGATTCCTCCCTTGACCCTCGGTCACGTTGTCTCTGTGCCACGTCCTTGTGAATTCTTCAGTGTTCTTCCCGTAATTGATCCTAGTTTCACACCCTCGTGGTCAGAAAAGATGGTTGGTAGGAAGTCGTCGATCTTCTTAAATTTATTAGGCCCTGCTCCACGGCCTAGCCCGGGCCGGTCCTGAAGGGGGTTCCTTGTGCATGGGGGGAGCATGTGCACCCGCTGCCGTCGGAGGGAATGGTCCGGATGAGTCCGTTAGGTGCATCGGGCTGATGGGGGGTCCAAGCCCCACATTCCCGTAACGGTTTTCTGTCCGACGATCGGCCCGTCTCTGAAAGCGGGCCGTTGGACTCCCCATTGTTATGGCACTGCTGTCTGTTTCCCCCTTCAGACCTGTTCAAACCTGCCTCACATATTTAGTGTTCTGAGGTTGGGTGCGTATATATAGGGTGTCCCCCCAAAAACATACACACACTTTAGCAGCCCATAACTCGCTCAATTTTCACTCCTTTTCAGATTTAACTGATTTAAAATAATGGGTGAAGCCAGACTAAGCGCTGATCAAAGAAAATGTATCCTAAAGGGCCACTAGACTTTTTTTTTTTATGGGGACACATAAAAGATAAAGTTCACGGTACAAAACCGGGAACCATCGGCACATTGAGGGCACACAGATACAGCGCGAAATGACTCCTGACGTCGGCGACCCCGCTGCTTCACATTATGAGCAGGGCCCGGGCCAGGCGGTGGTCAGTGTGAAAACAGGGGTTGACAAAAAAATATTCATTCCTGTAGAGTCTTTTAAATTTTGAAAATGAACCGTGTGCTAGTAAGCACTGATTTTAGAATCACTTGAAGCGTGCACACATTTTTTTGGAACAGCCTGTATTTACAGTCGTCACGTCCTCCTGATGAACTGGCCCCTATCGATCTAGAATGACCTTCTTCCTCTCCTGTCACGGTCTTTGGCGATTTTTCCTGACATTAGAACAGCCACCCCGCTCTCTTTGGGTCTCCGAGGCCGTGGGATCCCTTCCCAGCCCTTCGCTTCCAGCCTCTGGGGCCTTGACGCCAACGCGAGCCCGCCGTGGGCGGCATATCCCCAGGTCTCGCCGGCTGTAATCGGGGTTTTGCCGCTGGGCTCCGGGAGTTCTCTGTAGATTCTGGGGTGTGGTTTGTTACTCCTCTCTCCCGTTCCGTGGGCCGCCTTCTCACTTTGCTGATGTGGCCTCTGCTGCACAGAAACTTTTAATTTTCCTGAAGCCAAGTTGATCTACGTTTAATTTTGTTCCCTGTGCTTTTGGTGCCGTGTCCAAGAAACCGTTGCCCAGCCCAATGCGCGGAGACTTTCGCATCTCTCTTCTGGGAGATTCGCAGTCTTAGGTCTTAGGTAAGGGCACGCACCCCGTTTTGAGTTTGCTTTTGGATGATGTGGTGCGCGGCCTTCTTCCCCACATAGATGGCCAGTCTGCCCAGCACCACCGGTCGAAAAGACTGTAAGCTCCTTGCGTTTGTTTTCTGACTTAACAGTACATCCCGGGGACCTCTCCGCACCGGCTCCTCGGGAGCGGCCACATTTTCAGGGCCACCGAGAATCTCACTGTGCAGGTCACCCTAGAATCTCATTGTACAGGTGACCCTAGAATCTCACTGTGCAGGTGACCCTAGAATCTCACTGTGCAGGTGACCCTAGAATCTCACTGCGCAGGGGACCCTAGAATCTCACTGTGCAGGGGACCCTGGAATCTCACTGCGCAGGTGACCCTGGAATCTCACTGTGCAGGTGACCCTGGAATCTCACTGTGCAGGTGACCCTAGAATCTCACTGCGCAGGGGACCCTAGAATCTCACTGTGCAGGTGACCCTAGAATCTCACTGAGCAGGTGACCCTGGAATCTCACTGTGCAGGTGGCCCGTTTGTCTGTGGGCATTGAGACTGTTTCCGATACTTGCAATTGCAGACAATGTTGCAGTGACTACCCTGGGACATTTGTAATTTTGTATCAGTCTTTAGCGTAGATGTGTAATTTTGTATCAGTCTTCAGCGTAGATGTGTAATTTTGTATCAGTCTTTAGCGTAGATGTGTAATTTTGTATCAGTCTTCAGCGTAGATGTGTAATTTTGTATCAGTCTTCAGCGTAGATGTGTAATTTTGTATCAGTCTTCAGCGTAGGTTCCTCGGCGTGGAAGCGTTGGGTTGCAGCATCAGGATGTAGTCTGTTAGGTGTGAGATCTCCCTCCAGAAGGCTTGTGCCTCGTATCTACCCCGCTGCCCCCCGCCCGCCCAGCAGTGCATGAACCTGCCTGCGTGCGTGGTTGCTGTGCCAGCGACACGAGCCCCGCCCCTGCCATGGTGGGCTCAAGGGGGCACCTTCAGTCACAGAATTATACAAACCAAGAAAGCAAAGCTCCGGCTGGGGTGAGGTCCGCAGAGGGGAGGCGCATAGCACCAGGCAAGTGTGTGCAGTGTGTGTGGGGGGGGGTTGGGGGGGGGTGTCCTGTCCTGAGCAACCCAGGAAGGCTTCCTGGAGGAGGTGTTGTTCAGGGTGAAGAAATTGTTTCCAAATCAGTGGACAGCCTGCCCCATATTGTGGAGCTTGGGGGGCCTCTGAGGGAAGGGCTGTGTTTGTAAACGAGAAGTGCAGTGCACAGCCCAGGCTGTGGGACAGCAGCCACCTCAAGGTTTATATTCACTGCTTCATGAGACAAAGAATTTCAGTCTTTAATATCATATGATAAAGTGTCACGAGGGGTGGCTTTGGGCCTTGGGGGAAGGCGGTTCCCCTTGGCATCAGTCGTTGCTTCCTCTCCTGTTCTGGTCCAGCGTCTCTGCCCCCAGGACCCCCTTTCCCCTGTCCCCTGTCCACAGCCTGCAGGGGCTCCCTTTGCTCTGCTGAGTGACCGGTGTGCGGAAGGCTGGGCCATGCAGCGTAGGGGGCTCGGTGACCACGCAGGAGTCCGCGTCAGGGACAGGGTGGCCCGCAGCCAGGGCCCGGGTGGGCTGCTCAGAGGATGTGCCTGCTATTCTGGGCGGCGGGCAGGAAGCGGTAGCTCCCGCCGGTCCGAGGACAGGACAGCGCGAGGCGCGCTTCTGACGGTTGTGGAGGTGTCGACGCTTCCGGCCCTGCGCCTGTGCCTTGGCCTCGGCTGGTTCCCTTTTCCCTCCGCTCTGTTCCTCCTGGGTCTGAGCCAGGGGACAGTCTCTGTGATGGAGGGAGACTGTGATTGGGGGCTGTCAAGGAGGGGCGGGCAGGCGGGCCAGAGGCCGGGGGATGGCAGGGGCCAGGGGATGGCAGGGGCCGGGGGATGGCAGGGGCCGGGGGATGGCAGGGGCGGGGAGGTGGCGGGCAGCCCTGTCTGGGAGATGCCCGCAGCGGTGGCGCATGGTGACCGGGACGGACGAGCTGCTGACGTCTCTTTCTCCTTGGATGCGTCCGGCCTCCGGCTTTGGTTTCCTGGGGTTCAAAGCTCCTGACATTTTCCTCCAGCCTCTGGTTGGTGTAACACGAAAGAGGAGCATCACTGACGTCCACTTGGGGTCTCTGGGGCCCTGGCCAGGAGCCGGGTTGATAAACAGCTGACCCCAGCCCAGAGCCCGTGTCCGCTGGTCCCGGGGGCCTGGTCTCCGCGACGCCTGTCCTCGGCCTGTGGGGTGCCCCGGGCCTGGCCTTTCTCTCACCTCAGGGCTGCCGACTGCCAGGTCGTTGCTCCCAGGTCCTTGTCCTGCTTTCAGCACCTGGCCTTCGGGCCCACCGGACTCCGCCTCAGGGCCTTTGCACGACAGTTTCCTCTGCCAGGAGTTTCCATGCTCGGCCCTAGCTCCTGTGTCACCTCCTAGAGCAGCCCTCCTGCCCGCTGCTCACAGTGACAGCCGCCCACCCTGTCACTCACTGTGACTGGCAGCCCCCCACCCTGTCACGCACTGTGACGGCCCCTTCTGTTGCCCCAGGCGGCCATCACTGTGCATTGTTTTCTGGTTTACTGTCTTTCCCCCCGTGTCTGCCTTGTCCCTGGAGCCCAGCATGGTGACAGGCACACAGTCAGTGCTTTGCTGCCGGGGTTGGGGTGAGGGGCAGACCCTGTGGGCGTCACAAGCAGGGGAAGCAGCGTCTATTTTATTCTGAGCGCCTGGGGTGCCACTGGAGGGTTTCCCAGGGGTGCCGATTGGCACCAACTTATCCTGGTTTCCAAAACCTGCCACGGGGCCAGAGCGGCCTCACCAGGCCCAGGCGTCCTTCACAGTTGGCCTCTGGCGGACGAGGCCCTGTCTTAGCTGAGTCCTGGTTCCCCCTCGGCCTGAGAGCTCTCGCTCGGTGTTGGGCAGCTGGTGGCGGGTGACAGGCCTGTGTCTTTGTGCTCCCGCTCGGCCAGCAGCACTGGGTGCAGGAGCTGACCCGCCTCTGGGGCTGAGCCGCTACCGTCTGGCGGGACCGAGGATGCCGAGACCGAAATAAAACTGCTGGTTGCATCCGGCGTTGAGCAAGCCCTCGCTGGCCCTGGGGAGCAGCACCGAGGCCGCGGCCGCACAGCCAGCCGCTCCCGCCCTCCGGCCGCGTGGTCCCGCCTGGGGGACGGCCGGGCCTGGCTTGGTGGCCGGAGTAGAAGTCCAGGACCTGTGCGGGGCCTCCTCGCAGAGCCTGGGTGTGTGTTTGGGGCGGAGGGTACAGCTGAGGACAGGGACAGGCCGGGGAGGAAGCGCCGAGGGCCTGCGCTGTTTGTCTCAGGCCAGCTGGACAGACAGGAAGCAGGCGCTTCCTGGACACGCTGACCCTTCATAAGCGCCGGCTCGAGTGGGCAAGAATTTGTCTTGTCCCCGGATGGCCATGGGAAGCCCAGTGTCAAGTACCTGCCACGTGCCAGACACCTGTCCCTCTGACCACTCGATCCGCACAGGCGACCAGGCCCCCGAGTACCCAGCTCTAGGCCAGCCCTGCCCGCGTGCCCCCTGCAGGGCCAGGCACAGGGCCACTGCTCCGGGGACCCTGCCGGCACCTCATGGGGTTGTCTCAGAGCCGTGCGGGCCCCCCCCCAGGCTGGGTCTGGGGTGTCATCTGCAGTCTGGCTGTGGGGCCCAGACCCAACCCAGCGCCCTGGGCGTGTGGGGCTCAGCTTCCTCCCTAGCTGGGGTCACAGGGAGTCATTGGTGTGGCCCCCACGGCCGAGCTGAGGCGACGGTGGGCGAGGACAGCTTTCTGAGCCATCTGGTCAGCAAGCTCTGGTCCCCTCGGCGCAGGGCCTGGCGCATGGACCTTGCCGGCCTGGCAAGGGGCTGCAGGGGCTCCCACGGCGGGGAGGCGGACTGGCTCTCGGCAGCGGCTGCTGGTCTGGGGCCCGCAGCCCAGGTGACTGGCCCCGGTCTGGCCGCCCTCGGGGTAGCCGCAGCCCGACGGGGAGAGGGCTGGGGCTGGGCGTGGGCTCAGCAGCAGAGCGGATGTGCCCCGCGGCGGGCAGTCAGGGAACCAAGGCTGCTCCCCGGCCCCACCCCTGACTGCGCCTTATCCCACCGTCTGGAGGCTTCCGGGGATCCCTGCAGCGAGCTTGCGTCCGGCTGTGCCCGGCAGTCTCTCTCCTGTGGCCAGAGTGGGGGTACCGCCACCTGAGGCCCGCCCTGCTGGGCCCTGGGGGCACCACAGCGGAGGCCTGGCCCCCTCCAGCACAGCCACTGTTCCTTGGTCGCCTTGTGACCGCGACCGCAGCGGGAGGCTGGCGGAGTCCCCGTCCCCGCCGATCCCCAGAATTTCCAGGGAGAAACAGCGCCCGCAGCACCCAGGTGAAGGGCCCCGTTTAGGAGGCTGCCCGAGGCTGTGCGGGTTGGCGCCTCCCGCTCCCGCCAGCTGTCCCTGTCATGGGGTTTTTCTTTTGTCAGCAGAGGGCCTTCCTGGGGTGGGGAGCCGACTGTGGTTTTTCCTGCCGGGCAGGTGGGGAGACGGCCGGCCCGCCTGGTCCCTGTCCCAGTGCAGGGCCTGGGAGGGGGCGTCTGCAGGCCTGAAGCAGGGAGAGGATGCTGGGGACCCGTCCCTGCTCTGGAGGCCACCCACTGGTTGAAGAGGCCACCGGGTCACAGAGGGCGATTGCGCACTCAGAGCCTGACGTCTGTGTCAACCGTAGACACACAGGGGCCGGAGTTTGACCAGACAGCTGGATCCCAGGCTGAGGGGACCTCACCTCGTGGGTGTGTAGCGAGGGCCCCCGGGGGTAGGAGCTGCGCCGGGCGCTGGCACAGCCTCGCCAGCCACAGTTTCCCCCTCCAGGGCGGGAAGGCTGCAGCTCCCGGGCCCTCGAGGTGGCACCTGGTGCCCACGGCTCCTCTAGGGCCAGCTGCTCAGGCCTTATGGTGTCTCCAGGGGTCTTCGGGGTCTGCGGCCCCAATGTCATGGCGCCCGGGTAGGAGGCCGGCAGGAAAGGCCTGGCTCCCCTGCTTCCTCTCTGCTGCCCCCTGGTGCCCGGGGACAGAAGTGCCTGAGCTCTGCAGTCTGTGGACTGTGCTCTCTCCTCCGGGTTTTGCACATGCTGTTCCCTCTGCCTGGACTAGGCCCCTACCTCTGAGAAGCCCCCCGGATCGCCCCTTCAGAGGGCAGTGGGAGAGGGTGCAGGGCTCAGAGCAGAAGCGGGTCCCCAGCTGGAACCCCCACCTGCCACTTCAAGGCCCTCGCTGCCCCTGGCCTGCAGGGTGTGTGCTCGGGGGCAGCTGGTGGGTGGTCACCCCTGGGAGGCTGCCTTCCCTGTGAGCTCCTGCTAGTAGGGCCGGGTGGCACCGCATGGGGCCCTGTGGCCCTGGGGCTGCCACCCACTCCATCGTGAGCAGCTGGGACTGTGGCTGGCACGGGGAATGGTGCAGCCGATCTGATGGCCGTCAGGGCCTTGGTGACCCTTAGTGAGCACCCTGACGCATTCTCCTTCCCAGCGGGGAAGCTAAGGCTCCAGGAGGGCACACGCAGCTCAGTGCCCAGGGAGCCCTGGGAGGGGCGGAGCCTCTACGCTGGGCGTTGGGAGTTTTCCTTCCGCTGGAGACCGGACAACCCGAGGCAGGCTGGACACGTGGAGGGAGGCCTCAGGAGGCAAACGGTTCCCACACCCGTCCTGGCTGTGGCCGCGGGGTCACTGTCCTGTCGCCCTCCCGCCTCGCTCCTCCTGGGCCCTGGGCGAGGCAGCCGGGAGCCCCGCCCGGGCCTCTGGCCTTCACAGGTGCCCTGTTTGAAGGACAGGGCCGCCTGCTGTGCCTCCTCGTGCCAGGAGGAAGCGGGGAGGCCCTGGCTGCCAGGCCCACCCGCGGGAGGCCTGCAAGGCCAGCGGCTCCCAGCCGAGGCTGCCCCCCTGACCCAGGCCGTGCCCAGGGAGAGTGGGTGCAGGTGCGCCTGGGGCGGCCTGTGGGCCCCTCCGTGCTGGGCAGGATCCTCTCTGGGGGAGACGATGTGCGTCCCGGGGCAGATAAGGGCCCTGTCTGGGAGGTCACTTCAGTTTGTTCTCTGGCACCTTCTAAATATACACTGTGAGGAGTTTCTTATCACAGGCCGGCCATGTCGCCAGGCTTAGTGGAGGTGACACTCTGGGGGCCGGAGCCAGCTGGGCCCTGGTCGGGTTTCCCGTTCTGCCTGAGGCCCTGCCCCTGCTGGCCTCCAGCCCAGCGCCGAGCCCCTCCCGGGGGTGCTGGGTGCTCCAGCCAACCTGTGACGGGCACGCAGGTGGCTGCAGTGACGGCCGTGACCCGAGGGCTGGGCCGCCCACGGTCCTCCTGCTGGAGCCTGTCCGCCCCCTGCCAGGCCCAGGGCAGCCTGTCCGCCCCCTGCCAGGCCCAGCGCAGCCTGTCGGCTGGCAGGGAAGCCTGAGGGCCCGCAGCTCCCGGTTGACCCCGGGCAGCTGTGGTGCGAGGGGCCTGGGCTGGAGTCTGGTTCCCTGCGGGTGTTTGGTGCTGTGTGACTCGGGCAGTCCCTCGCCCTCTCTGAACCCTCTTCTCTCCCCTGTGATGAGGGACAGACCCACATCTCAGGCTTCACGTGAGGACTGGAGTGAACAGGAAGAAGTGGGCCCTTGAGTGGCTTGTGCCCACCTGCCCACCACGCCGGGTGTGGCCCAGGCAGGACCCCACAGAGAAGCGTGGCCCGGCCCACGGACACCACTGTCAGCCGCCCTTGTCACCTCTTGGGGGTGCAGTGGGGTGTTTGGCCTGACGTGTCCCTAGCCGGGGATCCCCGGACCCCTTGCTGCCCAGGAGGCTCTGGGACGGAATCTCTAATTTGTGTCTGTGCTGAGTGGTCAGGCCCTGAGTGAGGGGTCAGGGTGAGCGATCCCCCCTTGTCCCTGCGTCAGCAGCGGGCGTAGACCCTCCACCTTGTGCCCGCGTTGTCCCCTTGCCTGTGCTGTCCCCTCCCCCGAGTTTCTCCTGGTTTGGGGAGAGGCGCTGAGGACAGGGTGTGGGTCAGTCCTGCCTGGTGGCCTCCGAGCCTCAGCAGACGTGGAGCCAGGAGCACGTGAGGCTCCGATAGGCCGAGGCCGGTGGTGCGGACGGCGGGCCGGGCGCAGTGTCTCCCTGGCCTCCCACCACCTGCCCTGCTCTCAGGCTTCCCGGGGCACCCGTTCCCTGCCGCCTGGGCCAGCCTGGGCAGCCGGACGGTGGCCATCGCCCACTGCATCCTGCCCACCCTGGTGCCGTCCCTGTGCAGTCCTGGGGGGGGGGGGGTGGCCTGGCCTGGGTTTGGCTGTTGGGCCACCTGAGCCACCCCAGCTCATTACAGGTGCCAACTGGGACCAGCCTGTGGGCGGGGGGAGGTCTGTGCCCAGTTGCGGGCTGCCTCCGTGTGCCGGGCGTGCCCTCTGCGAGGCTCACCCCTGGCAGGGCTCCCAGCTCCTGCGTGTCCCGGGCACCTGGCTGCTGCAGACGGTGCCGTGATGTCCGATAAGGCTCGGACGTCCCCGGGGCTGGGACTTGAGGTCACAGCTCAGGTGGCTCAGCTGCCAGGGCACAAGCGGGGCATTGTTCCGGGGGCCCGGAGCGCCCTCGCCTCTGGCAGCAGCCTCTTCTGGCCGACGCTGCGCCCTCCTGGGAGCTGGGACCGGCAGCCCTAGGGCCCGGGTGGCCGGGGGGTGGCGCCCTTCCCCCAGCATCCTCCAGAAAGTGAGTTTGACCCCCCCTTTCCCTGGGTCTCTGTCTCCCAGCTCTCGGGGGTCTGGGGCTGCCTGATTTTGGAGCCTCAGGACTCAAGCTGGGCCAGAGGGTTGGTGGCTCGGGCAGGAGGGGGTGTCACGCACCCCAGGCTGTGAGCCCCAGGGCAGGGCCCCTCTCCCGGCACCGCTGAGGCTCCTGGGCCCACAGGCACGGGGCAGGGGAGGCAGATGCGCATGTGTTACGATTCTTCTGGAAACTAGCCTGACGCTTTCAAATACCTGAGCCACACGCGGGTCCATGAACCCCGCCCCCTAACTCCGAGGTCAGGGGCCCGAGAGCATCCCCGGGCAGCCCCGTAGCCGAGCTGGCACCAGCAGTGACGGTCAATGGTGGGTTTCCACCCGGCGGGGAGGACCCGAGAGATGGCGCTGCGCAGACGTGGGCTCAAGGGCGCTGAGTCTGCGGTTTGTGGGCGACCCGCTCCATTCCCCCCGCGTCCGGCCGTCCTGCCGCTAGGAAGGGGCTCTGGCCTGTGTCAGGGAAACTGAGGCAGGGGACCTCCCTGGGCCTATGGTCCTGGGGGGCTGCCAGCTGGCACTGGGCCGCCTTTGTGTGGACACCTCTGGGCCCCGGCAGCACCCTGGGGGGCCTGGGCGTGGGGTGGGCACACATCGCGGTCTCAAGACACCCCAGAGCGGAGCAGCCACCAACCTCTAAGCTCAGGATGTTCATGGCCCTGGAGGGAATGCCCGGGCCCTCTGCCCGGCGACGCCAGCCTGCGATCTGTCCCTGGGGGTTCCCGTCGGGACATTTCGTGGAGCTGGGGCCCCACACACGTGCTCCTTGGCATCTGGCCTCTCAGCTCCGGGCCTCACTGAAGGCCTGTCCCCGGGGCCGTGGGGTCAGTGTCCTGCCGTTGTGTGGACGGGACGGGCCACCGGCTGGCGGGCGGTGGGCCCGGGAGGGCGCCCGCGGGGGGCGGGCGGTGGGCCCAGGAGGGCGCCCGCGGGGGGCGGGCGGGGGGCGCTGCCCGCGGCTGACCAGTGCCTGTCCCGCAGCTTCCTCATCGTCCTGGTGTGCCTCATCTTCAGTGTGCTGTCCACCATCGAGCAGTACGTCGCCCTGGCCACGGGGACCCTCTTCTGGATGGTACGTACCCACAGCTGTGCCAGGCGCCGCGGGGCCCCGCCTCCCGCCCTGTGGGTGCCGGGTGAGGTGAGCCGCTCCCGCACCGTGTCCCCGCCTGCCGGCCGGCGGCTGCAGACCTGATAGCGGGGACCGGGGGTGGGGGCCCCCGGCTCTGATACCTGCCGGCGGGGCCCCCGGGATGAGGCGGCCTGAGGAAGAGCAGCCTGAGGCTGGGGTCCCGGAGGGCCTCCTGGAGGAGGCGTCTTCTGAGCAGGGCCAGGAGGGAAGGACGTGAGGATGTGGGTGTGAGGAACGGGGGTGCGGTTGGCGGGGACTTGCCCAAGCCTGCGCTTCGGCCCCAGGTCTGGGTGGCCCTCCACTGGGCTGACACTGGGACAGGGGCCCTGAGGCTGTCCCATTCCCTGTCCCCCTCCCCTGGACGGCCCTGTCCCCTCCCCTGGACGGCCCTGTCCCCTCCCCTGGACGGCCCTGGCCACTGCCCTGGAGGCTCTCACCCTCCTGCCCAGGTCCCCGGCCCCCAAGGAGGGACTTGGGCACTGTGGGCGCAGGAGAAATCGCCAACACTGGGCCTGGGCCCCTCCTGCCCCAGCCTGTCTGAGCCCCCAGAGGGCTCCTCCCTTCCCAGCCAGCTGTGCGCCCCTCGGACGGGGCCTGGGGCAGCCCCCACGACCTCAGGCCCCCACAGCCTCGGGCCAGCGGCCAAGCGGGACCCTCAGCCAGGATGTGATCATCGTGGTCTGTGCTGGGCCAGGCGCCGGGGCCTGTGACCCAGGGAGCGAACACCTCCCGGTGGCCCGGCCGGGAGGCTGGCGGGAAGGTGGGCGCGGGGCCGGCCACGTCCCCTGGCGGCCGCCTGGATGCTGGCGGCTGACCCTGCTGTCTGTCCGCCGTGTTTTGGGTGTTTTCGCGTCTCCTTGTGCCCCACCCTCCACCTGCAAAGCGGAGAGAACCGCACTCCTGCCCGCCGGCTGGGCTCCAGGGGGCTCTGCGCCCCGCATCCCCGCACGGCCGGCCGGCTCACCCCAGCGCAGTTGCCTGTCTTTCCTCCTGAGCTCTGGGTCTGGAGTTGGGGACAGTCCCCCTCTGGAGGCCCTCGCTCAGATCCCAGCTGGCATTCCTTCGGGCACCGGGACGGGTCCCCCCTTGCTGGCGGCTCTGGGAGTGACCCGGCGGGTGGCGAGAGGAGCGGAGCCCCTTATTTGTCCCTCTGGCCTTCCAGTGACCCCAGCGCCACAGGTTCAAAAGCCTGTGTTTCCTCCCCGACGCGAGGTGCCGTTTTCTGTCTTTTACCTTCACCC
Source organism: Miniopterus natalensis (assembly GCF_054644295.1). Lineage (NCBI taxonomy): Eukaryota > Metazoa > Chordata > Mammalia > Chiroptera > Miniopteridae > Miniopterus > Miniopterus natalensis. The sequence goes on along the minus strand of NC_142091.1, from coordinate 76,797,370 downwards.
GAGGACGTGTTCATCAATTGGGGGGGTGGGGGGAGAAAAACATCGATGTGAGGGGGAAACACTGATGGGCTGCCTTGTGTCCGAACCCCGGCCGGGGGTCAGCCTGAAACCTTCTGGTGCATGGACAACTCTCCAACCAACCAGCCCAGATGTAAGGTGGCAATTTTATCGTAAACTGGACGTCCAGGTGCCAGGGGGCCCATTTTGGGGTCCCCTGTCCTGGGCCACTGGTCTGAGCGACTTCGCATCCCAGGGCCACCTGTTTGGACGACACATGTGCTGAAACCTGTTTCATTTTGCGATTTAATTCCACGCACGGCTCCTCGTCGGGGTCACCCGCCAGCCCTCGCTAGTCGGCTCTTCGCGGTGACCGTCGCAACCGACTCGTCCTGCTCCCTGAAAAAACACACGGTGGCACCTGATGCGTGGGCGTGGGGAGCCTGGCGTGTCTGGGGGGGGCTTTGCCGGGCGGCTCTGCGGTCCCAGTTTCAGGCAGCGGCCGTTAAGTTTGCTTCTAATAAGGACTGTAACAGCGGTGCCGTCGGTTGCCATCGCAAGTGGGGTCTCCTCTTCTGTTAGGTTTCCTGCAGTTCGGTTTTTTGTTTTTGGGGGGCTTTTTTGTGTGTGTGGCTGTGACCTCTGCCACTGGCCTGCTCCTGTTCACAGGAGTTCATCCTCCGGTCCTTTAGTGATTCCTGGACGTGAGCCTGGCGAGCAGATGCGCGCGTGGCCCGGTTGGCGCACTGGGCGGCGCGGAGACCTGGGTGCACCGGCCGTTCCGGCTTCGCCTGGCGGTCGAGCTCCTGGCCTCCCGTGAAGTCATGAGCCGGCCTCAGGGTGCAGGGGCCCTGGGGGCCCACGTGAGGGAGTGATTTTAACATGCCGGTGCTGACGTGTCTGTCTTGGCTCCGTGGACGTGGCTGTGCGGTGGCTTCTCCGGGATAAGCCCGGCCCCCGGGTCCTGGGATCCTGCTTTGAACTGCCCCGTATCAGGCTGTGTCCCTCACGTAAAAGTAGGGTTGTCACCAGGCCAGTGAGAGGGACAGCGTTTGGGGTCACGTGGCACTCCTGTGTCTTCCCCGTGTCCCGTTCCCAGGGACCCATGGAAGCAGCCCTGGTGCCATCTGGGCCTGTGTGGAGGTCCTGGGGGACCACAGGTCGCTGCACTCGGGTAGCATTTCCCACCGGTGGCCTAGAGAGAGTGTCTACACCCCTGCTCCAGGCGGGTCCCTCCCCCTGCAGGGGGCAGTGGACAGGAGCCAAGCTGCCCTCCCTGGTCCTGTGTCTGCGCCCTGGACAGGAGCAGCCTCCCCTCCCCCAGCCCCCCGGCCTCCCTCCCCCCAGCCAACTGCAGGGAGGAGCTGGGCAGGAGAGTGGGAAGCGTGGGGTGTCTCAGTACTTTGGGTTATCACACGGCACCGGGAGCCACAGCCTGCACCCCACAAAGCATGTTCCCACTGCGAGTGGCTCCTCAGGTTCGCTCCGCATGGCCAAGGTGACCAAGTTACTTATCCAGGTGGAAACTGAGGCTGGGAGGGGCCGGGGGAGACCCTGCCAGGCTGGGCCCGGACTCCTGGGCCTGGCAGATCCCTGCCCTCCAGGCACTGGCTGGTATCTGCCTCCTGCTGACGGCCTGGGCTGGTGGGCACCAGCCAGGGAGGGGACTCGGCCTGCGGCCAGGGCCTGGTCAGCCGCTCGTCTCTGTGAGTTTCCTGGAGCTGCCGGAACAAAACACCCAAACCCGGCAGCTTAACCACAGACACTGTTCCCATCCTGGAGGCTGGAGCCCGAGATCCAAGTGTCACAGGGCCGGTTCCCCCTGAGCCTCTCTCCTTGGTGTGTCCCCACACGGTTGTCCCTCTGTGTGTGTCTGTGTCCTGATCTCTTGCGAGGACACCAGGAACCTCATTTTACCTTCACCGGCCTCTTTAAAGGTTCTGTCTCTAAATACAGTCACATTCTGAGGTGCTGGGGGTCAGGGCCCCAATGCATGAGTTTTGGGGGATACAGTGCAGCCCACAAGCCCCTGACTGACTTGGGTCATTTCTCCTGGGCTGGGCAGTTAGCCTTTGAACCTGAAACGGCAGGGCCCCGGGGAGCAGCACCGCGAGTGACCACAGCCCGGCCACGGAGACCCCCCAGCTGTACCCTGCAGGCCTTTGTGTGCGACTCTCAGCCCAGGCATCTCACCGATGGGCCGGGGGTTACCCAGCCACAGCCCAGGGTGGGAGGCGGACCCTGGGGCCTCGGGACCCCCATCTGGTCGGACCCCCCCTCTCCTCTGGGCGGGCCGGGGGCACCCCCCTCCCCACAGCGCTGCTCATGTTTAGAGAGAACTGTCACAGGTTTCATGGCTCAGTGCGGCCCAGAGCAGGCGAGGTAGCTGAGGGCTCCTGTCCTGCCCCATCGCAGCTGCCCCTGCCCCCTGCCCCCTGCCCCTGCCCCTGCCCCCTGCCCCCTGCCCCCTGCCCCCTGCCCCGCCCCCTGCCCCAGCCCAGCTTCCTTCCCTGGCTCCTCCCGCCCCGCTCCTGGCATTTCTGAGGCTTGCCTGCCACCTGGTGGCCAATCTGTGAACTGCGCACAGTGCCCTCAGCTGAGGATGGGCCTGGTCAGGGGGTGGGGGCCCGGGAGGGGTGTGTGTCCCGCACCCTCTCCCCCTGGGGCCGGGCCGGGTGTGCCCTAAGCACAGAGCCCACTCCCACTCTAGTCCCACCTCCCTTTCCACTCCTCCGAGGGCAGAGACCTGGGGCTGCCGCCCTTGCCCCCTTTCTCTCTGCCACCGTCCTGTCCCACAGGCCCCTCTCCACGCAGTTCTTGCGTGTGCATATGTGTGCGCGCGTGTGTGCTTGTGCATGTGTGTGTGTGTGCATGTGTGTGCATGTGTGTGAGTGTGCATGCGTGCTGGGGTTAGAGGGTTGGAGTTTTCTTTTAAAAATCTGATTATTCCAGGAGCTCCCTGTGCATTTAGGGCAAAGTTGGCCGCTCCAGCCCGACTGCTCGGGGCCCAGGCGCCCCTGACCGCAGGCACGTCCGCCTCACCTCCCCTCACTCCCCCTGCTCTGCACTCGAGCTGACCTGGGACACTCCCAGCCGCCTCGGGCCCTTGCTCTGCTCTCGCCAAGCCGTCTCTCTGGCATGTCACAGGACCGGCTTCTCCTCCTGTTCCGGACCGTGGCTGTCACTGCCTCAGTGTCCCTCCCCTCCCTCCCCTCACCCCTGCTCCTCTCAGCCCCGTGCCCAGGGCTCTGTGGTGGCCTCAGTCTCCTGCTGCGTCCATTCCCCAGCCCCCCGCAGGGCCTGGGCTGTGGTCTCCCCGTGCCCAGCATGGCGCTCCTGGGTCTGCAACTCCCTCCCGTGAGTCCACTGCCCCCATAGGACGACCCACGTTGCGGTAGGGTCCCGGGCCTCAGTTTCCCCGCCTGTAAAATGGAGGGGGTGGGCCTCAGATACCCTCCACAGGTCTTGCTGAGTTTCCAAGGTATTCTCTGCTCACGAGCTGGCCGTGTCTGGCTGAGAGTCATGGCCAGGGCTGGGGGGACGTTGGGGATACAGTGGGGATGAGGCAGCTGTGGGTCCCCCCCCTTAGGGGGCAGATGTGAGCTACGTCAGGACTGGCTGGGAGGGAGGTGCGAGGTGAAGAGGAACTGGGGCGGGATGTGTCTCGGGGATGCTGAGGGCTTCCTGGAGGAGGGGGCGCCCTGAGGAGGAGAGAGGAAGAAGAATGTAAGGGTGCTGGGGGTCACCCCGGACAGGCAGGGCCCCCTCCCACAGCTCACAGTCTCCAGGGTGGGCCCCGGGGCTCTCGGTGCAGGTGGAAATCGGGGCTTCCTGGGGAGGCTTCAGGCTTGGGGGGTGGGAGGGTGGGGACCCCCAGGCAGAGGCAGAACGGGTGGGGAGTGGGCCGAGGAAGCTGACTTTGCAGCCCCCCCGAGTCCAGGAAGCCCGGAGCCCGGCCCCAGGACACCAGGTGGCGCTGTTGTCAACGGAATGCGGGCGCTGCTGGCCGCGGCCCAGAGCGCGGGAGCCAGGCCTCAGCCGAGCCAGGAGGGGCCGGGTGGGCTCCGTGCGAGGGGCCCGAGAGCCGCACGATGTTTAAGGGGTGGAAAAAAATTCGCTCCGAGCTGTGTTTTCCCAGAGAGCCCATATTTCTTCCTTTTTTTCATAGGCTCTGCTGTTCTGGTGCCAGAAAGCTGTTATCTCAGCCCGGGGTAAGGAAGCCCCAGGCGGCCTCCGAGGGATTAAGCGTTCTGCTGAAACAGGGATATTTGGGGGGCCTGAAAAAGCCATTTTGTTGGAATCTCATCTCTGCTACGGGGTCTGCCCGGGGCCTGTTAACAGCCACGTATGAGATCCGAGCTTTGTTTGCTGTTTCCCAGGGGAAAGGGCCACTTCGGGGGGCTGCGGCCATGGCTCCTGCTCCGGTTCCTGAGCTCAGGGCCAGGCTGAGTGTGCACAGCCCGTGTGTGCGTGTGTGGCTACTTGTGCACGTTGCCATGTGCACACGTGTCCCTGCTTTGTGCCCGAGTTTCTGGGCCTGCCCCGCGAAGGGACCCCGGGTTTGGGGGCCTCTCCTGTGTTCTTCCCCACCCTGCTGCTGTGGCAGGACCCCCCCCACACACACACACACACTCTCAGCAGGAAGGGACCCTCCCGGGCCAGGTGAAGGCTGGTTTTTGTCTCTAAAACGCAACCCGACTTTGTTCAAATCCCACACAAAGAGGGGCCTCCGAGGCGCAGCACACACACAGGTAACCGTGGCGCGCTGAGCGCCAGGGGATTGTCCTCGGTGCCTGCGGCTGCACCCGCGCCCGGAGGCCTGGGGGATGAGGTCATTGCCTGCGGCTTCCTCCCTGGCCCCGGCTCCCTCGCGGTGACCGGCCCTCCCGCCAGCTGCAGCCCCCTCCCAGCGCCGAGCCGGCGGGACCCTCCCGCTCTCCGGGCCCCAGTCTCTCAGCTGCAACATGAGGCCCCGCAAGGGCTCGGGGGGGCCCCCTCAACAGCCTCCTGCGGGTCCCCCTTTCCGTGGGGCAGGGCCCGGGCTCCGGCCGCCCCTCCCCCTGCTCCCACTCAGCAGCCCCTGCAGATCCCGGTTTCCGCACCCTTCGCATTCCAGCGGGGCGACCACACCGAGGTCAGGGCCCCCGGCGACCACGCCCTCGCCCTGTCCCTTGCGCTGGAGGGGACGAGAGTCACAGAGCTCGAGTCCCTCCTGTCCTGCCCGAAGGTCAGGGCGCCCTTGGGTGGCCCGGATTTTCCACAAGAAACCCCGTGGTCTGATTTTCTCGAGGCCTCCTGCCTGGGGTACCCCCCAGCCCTCCCCTCTGCTCGGTGGGCAACGAACGTCCACAGAGCCCCTCTCCCTGCAGTGGCCTCTGTGCAGCCTTCCTGCTCGCCCGTGGTGTCACCTACTCCCCCCTGGACCTCAGGGTGCTCTGGGAAGACCCCCTCTCCCAGCCCTGGAACCTCAAGCTCCTTTGTCTCTGTCCCCAGCACAGGGAGCCAGCAGCTGAGACTGTTCCCACCGCCCAGGCCTTCCCTGCGCTTCTGCCTCAGGACGTGGCCCACCCTCCGCCGTCTAGTCAGTCGGGGTCCTCGCCCAGACCCCTTCGGCGTTGGCGGCAAACCCTTAGGGAGCACAGACCGAGGGCTGGGTCCGTGTGCAGATAGGCGTAGGGGCTCCAGGGCAGGACTCGGGCTTCATATCCGCACCCGGGACCCCGGGAGGAGGGTCAGCGCCTGGGGGGGCCTGAACCAGGGAGAGAGGGTGGAGGGCACTGGCCTCTGGGACCAGGAGGGGGCGAGGGTGGATGTGGGGGTCCAGGGCTGGCTTGGACAGTGCCTGTCTGGTGGGGGCAGGTGCTGTGGGGCCATCCTTCCCGTGCTGGGTGGGGTGGGGGAGGCCCAGGCAGTCCCCCTGGCTCCCCCTCAAACCCCCCAGCTCCAGGTCACCCCCGACTTCCCCGCCTGCGTCTGTGAACAGAGGCTCAGGGCCACCAAGCAGACTCTGTAACTGCTGCCCTCAGGGGACAAGGCTGACCCGTCAGAGCCCCTGTGCCGGTCAGCGGGGACCCCAAGAATGAGAGCCCCTCCCTGGGTGACTCTGTGGACACAGCTGAGCCGCCTCCAAAGCCCCTAAAGCAGGGCCCCTGGGCCTGCTCTGCCTGCCCACCGCATTCAGCGCCTGGCCCCCCGACACCGGCGGGAGCTCCGTCCCATCGGCCGCGTGCACGTGCGAGGGCCACCGTCCCCACTGGGTACAGGAGTCGGTGTCCTGGCCCCCGAGGGTGTCTGAGCAGGGGGAGGCCAGGGCTCGCGAGCACCTCTGCGGGGCCCAGGGTGGTGGCTCGGGCCGTCCTGCCGGGGACAGTTCTGCCCCCCGGGCCCGTCCTCGGTGGGGGGACGGGTTGGCTCGCGGCGTCCTGGCCCGCAGGCAGCTGCTCTGGGGACAGCTGACATTCCTTCGTGCGGGGCCTGGGCCTGGCCGGGGGAGCCGTGAAAACGGGAATCCTCCCTGTAACCAGAACCTTCTTCGCGGACACCGGGCCCTGTGTTGGGGGGCCCTACGGGGACTGTTCCTGTAACAAAGGCGCCCTGTGTGCAGCCCGCAGCCGGCCCGCGTTATCTGCGGCCAGGACGTCCTATCGATCGAGTCTGCGCAGAACGGGGGTGGGAGCAGGGAGAGGAAACTGGGAAAGGTTTGGAACTTTCCCTGAGAACACGTAACCCGATTCCGTGCTGCTGCTGTCAGGTGGACGGTCCCGGCCGTGGGCAGTGTCCTGGGCCCCACCTGGGGGGCTCGCCCGGCGTCACCTGCCCCCACCCCTCGCCCGCCCCCGCAGGTGCCCCTGGGGCCGCTGACTTCCGGCTGCCCCTCCCTCCTGAAGAGCGAGGGGAGGTGGCCCTGAGCTTACGCCTCACGCTGGGTCGTCGGGCTCTAGGGAGACCTCACGGTGGCCAGTGGAGGCCCCGGGACCCCGACCAGCAAGGGCTCGGCCGCGGGGCTCCCACGGGTGCGGGAACCGCCGAGCCTGGGCCGGTTTGTTTCCAGGGCATTTCCTGTTTTCAAGCCATAAAACCGTGCGATGCAAAGTGAGGGTGGGCACCCAGCCCCCCTTCCTTCCCGGCATCCCTGCCCGCAGCCCCCCTGCCCTGGGCCCTGAGGGTCACCCTCCTCCCTGGGAGCCACCCGCCTGGCCCATGGGGAGGCAGGAGCCTGGGGCCTCGTACCCCCTGGGGCCAGCGGGCCCAGGGACCCATCACCGTGAAGGTGCCCACTCAGCAGGCCCCACGGCCGGCCCCCGGGCCCGCGTGCGCGTGTGTGCGCGTGTGTCTGGGTGTGCGTGGTTTCGTGTGTGTGTGTGCATGTGCGCCTGGGTGTGTGTGGTTTTGTGCGTGTGTGTGAGCGTGTGTGTGCGTGTGTGTGCATGTGTGCACGTGCACCTGGGTGTGTGTGGTTTTGTGTGTGTGCGTGCGTGCGTGCCTGGGTGTGTGTGCATGTGTGTGTGCGTGTGAGCGTGTGTGTGCGTGTGCATGTGTGTGAGCGTGTGTGCGTGGGCATGTGTGCGCGTACGCCTGGGTGTGCGTGGTTTCCAGGCTTCTCCCTCTCAGGGCCAGGTGTCTGGGTGGTCTTTCTCCACCTCTCCCCCTGGTACCCCCCCCTTTTTCCCCTTTTCAGAAATTGTGATGATTCAGCTCCACGTCGGTAACCAGAGATGGAGCCTCCCGGGTTGGGGTGCAGGCGTGGTGGGGACAGGCGGGGCCCCGCTGGCTCTGCTCAGATGGGGAGCTCAGCTCAGCCTCAGCCTGGGCTGGGGGGCCTTTCGGGGGCAGGCACGGGGGTCCTTCCTGCCCTGCTAGAAAGTGACAACCATGCAAGGAGGGGTTTTTGGTTTTTTTAACCCGCACCCAGGCTACCCACCACCCCCGGGGCGCCCTGCTCTCGGGCGGCCTGGCTCCGTTCGCTCTCCCTTTGCCCTTGTCAGCATGTCCCCGAGGCAGGGACAGGAGTCAGGGCTGGGGGGCTGCTCTGGGCCCCCCGCCCTGCTTGGGGATTTAGGGGGATTAGAGGGCTGTGGTCCTGGGACAGGTGCTTCCTTTATGCTCTGCTGGGGGGGGCGTCATTAGTGTCACATTCAGGGGGTCTCGTCGCCCAGGGGAGTGAGGGCCGTTTGTTGGGGCCTTGTTCTCACATCTGACCCCGGCCAGCTGGAGCGCCGGGCTGTGCAGGGCGGCAGCTGACATAACATAGCGGGGCTCGGGCTCGGGGCTCGGGGCTCGGGGCTCGGGGCTCAGGCTGAGCAGGCAGTGGGGTGCGGGGTGCAGGAGGGGCCTGGCACCGGGCTTGCGTGGGGCTCCAGGGGCTGCCCGGGAATCGGCAGGGACAACGGGATGAGCCGTGGGCGTGGCGTGGGCATGGTGTGCCTGCCCTCTGGTGCCCCACAAGCGGGCTCTCCCAGTGGCTGGCCTGGGGCGGGGATCGGGGCTGTGCGGGTGCAGAAGAATCGCCCACACGCCGTCCAGACGGGCGGCGGCCGTGCTGTGGCCTCCCCAGGTCCTGCAGAGAGTGTGTCCCCAGCAGGAGGAAGGGAACTCGGGGCAGCCTTGTGGGTGGAGGGCCCCCGGCTCTGAACCCCCTGCCCCTGCCTCACTACCTGGCCTCAGAGCGGGCGGCAACTGCCCCCTGTAGCTGTTGCCTCCCAGCTGTGGAGCCGTGGGACAGTCGGCAAGCGGGGGGGGACCCTGGGCGGGGCTGTGGCTGCCTGTAGGCTGGCTGTCAGTAACCAGGTAGGAGATGCCCTTGGCTCAGGTCCGGCTGTGTGCCCAGCACACTGCCCACGAGCGACTTCTGGGCCTGATGGACCCAGGTGGGCTCAGGAGGACTTGATGTTGGCCTTCAATGCAGGGGAGCCCTTGGAGCCCTGGGGCGTCGTTAGGGTCTAGAACTGGAGGCGATGGCCCCTCCCCAAATGTGCGCGCCAGTCTTGCTGGGCCTCTGGCCGCCTGGGAAGGCAGGTGCCCGGCCTGGGCAGTTTCTCTGCCCCTTGGGTGCCAGCTGTGAGGCAGAGACCCTGCCTAGTCCAAGGCTCATGGTGAGGGGGCCACATCTGCATTTTCACGTGGACCCAACCACCGCTGGGCCAAGTACAGTCCCCTGTGCTGAAGACCAGGCCAGGCCATGACCGGTGGTGCCCTTTCCTGGCTTGTCAAGGTCAAGGGTGGTTGAAGGAGCCGGTTGTGAAAATGCGCCTGGTCCACCAGACTCCTAATGAGAGGCAGGTGTGCACAAGTACACACGGAAATGTGGGAACACGGGCACAGCCGACAGACACACGGGCTCAGCACGCAGTTACACAGACACACAGGCACAACACGCACACACAGTTACACAGACATACGTGCACACACACAGAGACACAGACACACGTAGATACACACACATGCACACATACAGTTACATGCACACAGTTACACAGAGATACACACATGCACACACAGACACAGTGGATAGACACAGCTACACAACACATACACACGTGCATGCACACATGTGTACACAAGCACAGACACGCATAGATACATGTGCACGCAGTTACACACATGCACACACAGCTACACAGATGCACTCACACATGCACACACATGCACGGACGCGCACACGTGGAGGTCACCAGCGTGGCCTGCTCACGCGCTGAGCACCCGCACACATGGTCCGCGCGCACACGTGCGAGGCCAGCCCGGAGCGGGCGGCCAGGAGCGACCCCCGGGGCCGCGTTCCATGTGCGCATTGGCTCCAGGAGCTGTCAGCACGGGAAGCGAGACGAGAACAGAATGTGAAGCTGCAGGGAGAGGCCCCGGCCCCCTCCTGGCGGCCGCTGCTCGGTCAGTCTCCGAGCAGGACGGGCGGGAAGGGCCTGAGCACTGAGGGCAGAGGGCTCAGCGGGAGCGGGGGGGCTGCAGCTCCACGTCACGTTCAGTTTCCTGAGCTGGGCCCGTGTCTCTTCTCCAGCCGAGGTCTGGGCCCGGCCAGGGAGGGTCCGGACATTGCCACCACTGTCCTTGGGGTGGGGGCCGGGCTGGGGTCGCGTATTATTCATTCCCCAGAGTCACTGACCCCCTGAGCTCCCCGGATGGTGGTCACTGTGGAGACCCGAGCTGGACCTCGAGCCCCGTGGCCTCACTGTTTCCAGGGTGCTGGTGAGCGGGGCTCTGTCCCTGGTGGGCCCCTCTCCACTCTCCCCCAAACACCCCCCTTTTTCCCAAAGTCTGTCTTCATCTCAGGTTCAAGGTGATTCTTCTTATAAGTGAGGACATATGTTAGGCCACTTGGGAGCCCCAGGACTTTGGGAAAACGCCCTCTTGTCCTGGGGCGTTTGTAAGAATTTCTGGTTTCTGCGCAGTGTTCAGAGAACCCCCAGTGTAAGTTTCCATCGCTGGGCCCGTGTAGATGGGCAGCCGGGGGGCTCAGGGGCCATGGCAGCCTCCGGAGGCCCCTGGACCCCCTCTCAGTGCAGGGTAGAGGGGCAGCAGCCTGGGGACCGCAGAGCCCCCCCTCCTGGTCTGTGGGAGGCCTGCCGTGCGCATGGTTCCCTGAGGCCCCCGACGCCTGGACCACAGACAGACTCGGGAAGGGGCGGGGGGCCGACCCTCTGAGGCTGCCCGGTGGCCCCACATGTGTTCCCACCCTCTCCGGACCTCGATTTCCTGGTATGTAAAACTCGGGTGGTGTCGGTGGCTCCAGGCCTGGGACTGCGGGGTGGACACCCAGGGCGTGCGGGTTCTCCGTCCTGAGCCCACGGGCTCCAGGGCCAGTGAGACAGTGGTCTCCTCGGGCAGGGGCAGAGAGGTGGGTGGGTGCCGGGGAGCAGGGGGAGGGCCGTCCGTGCCACGGAAGGTGCCCGGGTGGAACCCGTGAGCTGGAGCTGGAGTTGGCGGCACCTGGACATTCTCCTGAAACCCAAGGGGGGCGAGACAGACAGACACACAGACGGACTCACGCTGGCCGTGGCAGCCCACGCACCGGGGTGTCCACGAGGTTTAGTTTCTCTGCCCACTTACACCCAGAACAGCTTAGTGAGGTGTGGACGTTGGCGCGTGAGACGCCCTGAGGCCACCACCACCACCTCCGCTGAGCCCCCCTCATGAGCAGAGGCCCCTCAAAGTCTCTGCCCGTTTTAAATGGCACTGTCTCCTCCTCGCCGACCCGGTGGTATCTTCTAAAGGCTAAAAGTTACCAATTTTCATTTGCCCCACACGACGGGTGAAGGAGATTTTCTTCTATATGTTCTGCTGGTGGTTTCATTGTTTTTTTCACTTACTGATTTTGAGAGAGAGAGAGAGAGAAACGTCGACTTGTTACCCCAGTTATTATTATTATTATCATTTTAGGATATTTTACTGATTTCAGAGAGAGGGAGGGAGAGAGAGAAACGTCGATGATGAGAGTCCCTGACCGGCTGCCTCCTGCGCGCCCCCGACGGGATCGAGCCTGCAGCCCGGGCCTGGGCCCGACCGGGCATCGAACCCCGAACGCCTGCGTCCTGGTGGACGCTGCGTCGGAGCCGCGCCGGCCGGGCTGGAACCGCGTTTCCCCAGCTGCAGGGATTCCTGGCTCTGGGATCTGCCCCGTCGGTGCCCCCGCCGCCCGGCTTTCTCTTCCTTGGCGTTAGCAGAGCGCGTCCGTGTCCCTCGAGCCTGTTTGCGTCTCTATACTCACGGCGCGTCTCGTGTGCGAGGCATGTCCTCGAGCCTTATTTTTTGAACCCAATCGAAACGTTGCCTCTGAAAGGCCGCGTGGAGCTCACGTGCGTTTATTGGTGCGACGGATGCCCTCGGCCCGGCGCCTTTTAACACGGCCTCGGGCCTCGTCTCGGTTGCCTTTCGCCGCTGGCTCGTTGGGGCTCCTCGCAAACCGCGAGCGGGTCCTGTACTCCCAGGTCGGAAGGTTCGGACCCCACAAGCTGGGCTGAGAAAGCCAGGGACGTGGGGGGGCTCGTGGTGGCCTCGCTGGGCGGGCGACTGGGTCTCTGTGTGGAGGTGAAAGACCGAGTCACGCAGTTTGGGGTGGAGGGGGCGGTCCTGGCAGCCGGGTGGAAGGAGTCGAGAGAAACCCGCAGCGTCCGGAGAGCAGGGTGGAGGGTGTCGGGGCCTCCGGGTGGTGCCCCGAGGGAGGCCCATGGCTGCCGCAGCAGGTCCCGTGTCTGGGGGGCTCCTCCGGGAACTGCCCCGGGGACCCGGGGTCGGCTCGCGTGGCCGGGGGCTGCTCTCCTGCGCCCAGTCCCCAGGATGGCACAGGAGGCATCTGAGCCGTGGCCTCGCCAGCCCCACCTTCCCCGCGTGGCCTCCCTTCTGTCCGGCCTTCGCTTGCTCATCCCTCCTGGTCCTTCAGGCCACAGCTTGGGGGTCAGGCACCTCCTTGGGGAGCCTGTCCCCGCCTCCCTTTCCCCTCACGAACCTCCTCTTTAGGTGGCCCGGCCAGCGAGTCCTGGCGGGTCCTGGCAGGTGTAGTCGCCACCACAGTCAAGACCTACACTGTTCCGGTGGCCCTGGTGGCCCAGCGCCCCGGGCAGACCCCCCAGCCCCCGCACCCCCACGCCCGCGCCCGGCACCTGGCAGTCGCGGAGGCCCCCTGTCCCCGTGGTCCTGCCTTTTCCAGGACGTCACGGGAAAGGCATGCCTCGCGGCAGCCCTGCGTCTGGCTTCTCTCACTTCGCAGGACGCGTGTGCGCCCCGTCCGTGCGGTGGCCCGCGTTCAGGACTCTGCTTCGTCTTAATTGGATAAAGCGTCCCGCAGCTTGTTTATCTGTTCACAGGCTGATGGACGCCTGAGCCCTTTCCAGCTCGCGGCCGTTAAGATGAAAGCCGCCCGAGTACCGCGCAGGTTGGAGCGGCCGTGTCTCCCGGGTACACGCCGGGAGCAGGGCGCGGGGCACGCGGGGCGGGGCGCGCTGACCCCACGGAGAAGCTGCGCGGTCCCCGCAGTGCGCTCGGTCCCCAGCACAGTGCCCTCCGTCTCATCCCCTCCGTCCCAGAGCGACTGTTTCATTGCGTCTCCCTAGTGACCAGTGACCTGGGCACCTTTCCTGCGCCCACGTGCCTTCCCCGCTGTGTGACTGCTTTGCCCATTTTAATAATCGGCCGCTTGCCTCAGGGCCGAGCGGTAGGATTGTTCTGGAACTCCGGGTACGAGTCTGCCCGTTCGATCCTGACGGTCAGATGCGCGTGTTGCGAGTGTTTGCCCCCGATCTGTGGCTGCTCTCCGCTTTTTCGTAGCAGCATCTTTCAGAAGAGCAGACGTTTTTAATTTTGACGACATCCAATTTTTCAGGGTGGTTTTTTTTCCCCCCCTTTAAGATTCATGTTCTTTGTGTTCTAAGAAATATTTGCCTGATCCAAGGTTACAAAGATTTTCCTCCTATGTTTTCCGGAGACGTTTCAGAGTTGTACATTTGGCGTTTAGACCTGTGGTCCGTTTCCAGTGTAATTTTATATAAGGTGACAGGTATGGATGGATGCGAAGTCTTCCTTGCACGTGGCTGTCCAGTCGTCCCTGCACCTTTGCTCCATGGAATTAGCGACAGCTTGAAGGAGATCAGTGGGCCACGGGCAAGGGTCTGCGCCTCGATTTTCTCTTCTGCTCCCCCCACCCCTCCCCCGAGTCGTGGTTCGCGTGGCTCTCACGGGAAGCCTTGAAACCAGGCTGTGCTAATCCCTCGATTCTGTTCATTTTCAAAAGTATGTTGGCAACTCCAGTCCTTTGCATTTCCACAAAAATCTGGGAATCGGTTTGTTAATTTCTACCCCAAGACCCCCCAGGAATTTTGGTTAGTGTTGCCTTGACCAGTTAGATGGGTTTCAGTATCACACAGGACCGAGTTGTCTCGCCCATGGATACAATGTATCTCCACGCGAGTTGTCTCACCCATGGATACAATGTATCTCCATGTGCAGACCTCAGGTGTAACTTGGGAGGTTTGTTACTAAGTATTTCGTATGCTTGACACCGGACAGTGCTCTGTCTCCATTTCCCTTCAGATCCTTTGTTGCTAGTATGTCGGCCTCGCACTCTGTGCTTTTGCTCACTAGTTCTGGAAGCTTCCTTATTTTTTTTTTTTTTTTTTAGGATTTTCTATGGAGATGATCATGTTGTCCCAAACAGTGGGTTTTAGTGTCTCCTTTTCCGTCTCTAAGCTTTTTATTTCCGGTTCTTGCCGGGTTCTCTGGCCGGGCTGGGAGGGCAGCGGTCCTTTGCCCTCTGAGCTCAGGGGGAGGCCTCGGTCTCTCGCCTTGGGATGTGATGTGCCTGTGGGTTTTGCAGGCACCCCTTTTCCGCTGGGAGTGGGCACCGAGTGAGGCCGCTGGGTTTCGTCAAAAGCTTTTCCTGCATCTATTGAGAGGATTATGTTTTTTCTTTCTTAGTTGGTTAACATGGTGAACTGCACGGATTGCTTTCCCAACAGTTCACTAACTCTGACCTATTTTTTTCTTTCTCTTTTTAATTTATCTTTATTGTTGAAAGTATTACAGATGTCCCCTCTCTGACTTCTTAATATAAAGCCCATTTGGCCATGATGCACTTTTTAAAAAATGTATTGCTGGACTTGATTTGCTAACTCTGTGGATAGAATCCGCATCTGTGATCACGAGGGAGGTCGCCTGGGGTTCGTTTGCTCGGAACAGCTCTGCTTTTTGGCGCCAGGTGAGGGGGCCTCACGGAATGAGCTGGGAAGCGTCCCAGCTTTCCAGTTCGGGAAGAGTTAGTGTGCGATGGCTGAATTTCTCCCCTAAATGTTTGACTATGTGAAGCCGCTGGGCCTGGAGTTGTTTTTGTGGCAAAGCTTTTCGTTAGAAACGCTGTTCCTTTTCCTAGATTCGGGGCCATTCTGATGATCACTTTCTTCTTGGGTAACTTTTGAGACTCTGTGTCTTTGGAGGTGCTTGTTTCCACAGAGCCAGAGCCCCAGCCAGATCTGGAAACAAGGCCCCCTTGTGATGGATGTCAGCCCGGAGCCTTAGGGACCGTGGGGTTTGCAGCGTCAGCACGCAGATGTTCGAAGGCAGAAGGGGACCCTCCTCGGGGTCCAGGGAGGGGACACGGGCTGGGGGCCTTTGGCTCTCCATCCCCTGTGCTGCTGGCCGCCCAGCTGGGCACCCTGCATGGCGCAGCCCGGGGGGTGGAGGGTCCACGTGGAAGGTCAGACTCTGGCCATTCCCTTCCGGCTGTGCTCGGGGCCCCGGCCCCTTCTCAGGCAGGAATGCGGTGGAGCCCTCCGCCCCAGCAAGTCCATTTTGTCTCGCACTTTCTCTCTGTAAACTTAGGCCTTGAAACAGTTCAGTCCTCTGAAGCTGTTCACGTATTAGCTGTTAAAACTGCAGAATCTGTGCACAATTTCCTCTCAATCCCTCAAAACGTTCCTGAAATAAAAATACTTTACATTCAACGCCTGTCCTGAAAATCTCGAGATGTCAGAATGTGAGTGAGGCGCCCAGCGGGGACGCAGAGCAGCACCCGGGCGCGCACGCCCACACCCCGTGCGCGTGCACCGGGCACCGCGTGTACTCGCGGCACCCGCACTGTGCACGCACGCTCCCCGCACCCCATGTACACACATCATGCACACGCACTGCACGCGCTCGCCCACAGGCGCACACACGGCCTGCGCTGCACGCACACTGGCGAGCCCCGTCACGCGGGGCCACCTCCCCGACCTCCAGCCGGGTCCAGGCGCCCCCAGCCTCAGCTTCAGGAAGCCCCGCTCGGCCCCACGGCCACGCAGGGCCTTCTCAGCGCTGTGCCCAGATCACTAGAAAGGCTTTGCGTCCCAGAGGCTCTCGGTTTGGTAAACTTCTAGTTCTGGGGAAATTCTTAAATGAGACATTTTTAGAAGCTTGGGCTCCCGGCAGATAAACATTCCGCCTCCCCCTCCCCTTTTCCCCATCCCACCGGGTAGGTGGTGATCACAGGGTGGGACTTCTTTTGGGGTTAACAGCCCGCAGCAGTGGGGTTCCTGGGCTGAAAATAAACCCCACTTAGCCGGCCTGTGGACGGAAATAGCCCGGCCCGGGGAAGACGGGGATTTGCTTTAAATACGTGTAAAGCTAGCTGCCGGGCGGCTAATGGTGTCTGCAGCGGGCACGGGCCTCCCGCTCCCCGCCACAAATTGCAGGGCGGCCAGCCCGGGCCACTCCTGTGTGCGCGAGGCCCCGTGTGGGATTCTCGGGGGTTCTTGGCCCCGAGGCCGTGCAGTGGGGCTCAGGGGGCTCAGGACCCGCTTTCCCGAAAGCCCCCAGTTGCCTTTTCTCTGCTCAGAGCCCTGGGTGCTCCCCCCATCCCGCCGCTTTTCCTGCCCCAGCCCTTTGCTGCAGCTGCTCCTTCGCCTGGAATGTCCTGCCAGCATTTTGAGTCCTGTTTTCAGAGCCCAGGTTTTTCCATGGAGTGGGGAAGGGGTGGACTCATGTTTCCCTGCAAGGAAAAAACAGGACCCTGTCTCGCCACGGCCTGTGGGACCCCCTCCTGGGAGAAAAAAGCTGCAGAGCCTGCAGCCTGGACATCCCCACAGACCCTTATCCAATCCTTGGCTTGACCTTGGAGACAACCTGGATCCCCAGGGTGCAGGAACTGCCCCCTTCATGTGTCTGCAGGGTGGGCTCCCTCTGAGGCCCTGAGGGAGACTCTGCCCCCCCCCCAAGCTTCTGCTGGTCTGTGGTGACCTGTGAGCTGCTTGGGCTTTGGAGAAGCCTCACCCCAATCCCTGCCCTCAAGCTCACTTGGCCTTCTACCTGCATATGCGTCTGTGTCCATCAAAGAGGCCACCAGTCATATTGGGTCAGAGTCCACCCCAGTGACCTCATCTTAACTAATCACATCTGCAGGAACCTTATTTCCAAATAAGGTCACATTCACAGGTACTGGGGTCAGGACTTCAACACGTAAAGTTGGGGGGGACACACCTCCACCTGAACAGTGACTGAGGCGTGGGGAGCAGAGTGGGCCTGTGGAGCAGGGGATGTTGGGGACCACTCTGGTCTGGGCTGTTCTGGCGTGTGAGGTGCATGGCCCTCGGTGACTGTTTTCACCTGTTGTACTAATGACTCCTGGCCTGGGCCCTGGGTTTGGTGTTCTGCATGGTGCCGGGGACTTGCCCAGAAGGAGACAGGAGAGACCCCTGTGCTCAGGCTTCTTGCAAAAAAAAAAAATTATCGGTTTCTGTGACGTCTATGAAAGGGATGTTGGCGATTGCTTCAGTCACCCACACAGCTGTCGATGGGGGTGAGAGGAGGGCGAGGAAATGAATTTACACACACACAATCCTGCTTCACTGGGGAGGAAGCGCAGGGGAGACTGTGGTGGAAACTCCCCAGGTCGGAGCAGGCGTGGTCACGAGTTTACGGAATAGGAGTGTCACCGTGACGGAAGAGTCTGGTGAAGCGCCCACATTCGTGAATGAGAAGGGAATGATCAGCTCAGTTACTAAAAGCCAAACGAAAAAAACCACAAGGTAAAATAGCAAATAGAAAGTAAGAGGGGAAGACATCAGATGTATCCAGTTTTACACTAAATGCGAATGGCCTGGATTTCTCTGCTAAAAGGCAGAGGACCGTTAAAGAATTTTTATTTTGAACAGATACACTGTTCAGAGGATTTCAGTCAAGCAAACAACAGTGGACAGTCAAAAAATAAAGAAATGGCCAAAGCGACGCCAAGTGAGTGTAGACAGAAGGGGAAAAGCAAGGTGGGCAGTGCCAGTGTCTGAGACAAGTCCAGACGAGGCACTGTTTCTGGAGGAGACGTTAATTGTAAAGGTTTATGTGTCAAACAACACAAACTATATAAAGCAAAAGCTGTTGGAAATGCAAGGAAAGGGGAGTTAAATACAATCTCCGTGGAAGATTTTGACAGACCTCTGTCAGAATAGGATGATTCTGGAGGACACAGGATAAGTAAGGATGTGGCTAGTTACACGTTTGTCCCTGTCACCTGCAGCTCCATGATGAGTGTCTGCCAACCTGGCACCTTCACGTGACCCTCCCTGCACACTCGCCAGCCTGCAGCACAGGGAACAGCTCTGCCTGGTGACAGCTGGGCCTACAGGCTCCACGGCATGGCCGGCCGGCCCACGCGGGGCATGGTCCTCGCCACCAGCACCTCCCTGGGGGCTGTGGGGCTTCCTCACAGCTGGTTCCAGGGAATGGAAAAGTGGACGGGCCGTAGACCGAGTCTTTTGGTCAAGCGATCGTCCTAGTAACGGAGACATTTTGTTTCCTTATGCCCGCGGAATACCTGTAACACCAGCCGTTTTATGTCGCCGTGAGAAATAACATGCTTTGAAAAACTGAGATGTAGCCAGCCACATTCTCCGATCAAAACCCAATACAATCGGAAATAAGTGGTTACAGGCTACAAAAAAGGCTCAGCTATTTGGGAATTAAGCAGCGCTCCCCTAAACCACCACCGGGAAGAGCAGATAAACGTGGAGCCAGGTGCCGGCCACGTGGGGTGCTGTGAAAGTGGCCCCTCTGCGTGGCAGGAAGGCACTTCGTGGGCCTGTCCTTCCACGCTGGCTGCAGACAATGGTAATTTTCATACCACAGTCCACGTGGCTGGCTCGTGGCTTTTTTGTGTTTGCAAGTGTTGTCTCTCCACATAGGATAAAATTCCCTCATTAAGAGCAAATAATAAGACAGGAAATATGCATTATATTGTATAAACACACAGACACACGTATTTCTCAAATGCCCGCCCTGTGCTGTGGGGTGGCTGGGGCCCTGTAGCCATTGCTCGGCCCAAGAGAGGCAGGCCAGGGGGACAAGGCCAGGTGTGTTGTGGGCGGCATGGGGATCCTGAGACAGGTCCGGGCAGGGCCCTCCTCCAGGCCCTCCACTGCCCCACCTGTGCTTGAGACCCTGCCCCTCCTGCCCTCCTCCAGGAGGCCACTTCTCTCTTGGGGTCATTCAACAGCAGGGTCACCCCCGCCCACCACTGCCAGCACCTGAGATGGGGCAGGTCGGAGGACACACGGAGCAGGGGGCAGACTCAGGGTCACCGTGGACAGCCAGGATCTCGGGCAGGATGTGGAAGGGCCAGGGTCAAGGCTGTGGGGCTGTACATTCTGGGCGCTGTGGGGCCAAGGGGAAGCAGCAGAGCACAGGGCTCCCAGCTGAAGAGGAGGTGGACTGGGAGACGAAGGTGGGGTCAGCTCCTAGTGGGGTCCTGAGCAGACAGGCCCTGGCCCTGCGCCCCACTCCACCTCCCCACCTCCCCACCTCTGCCCAGTCCCTCTAGCCCATGCTACTGGGAGCACCCGGGCACCTACCCCACCCCAGGCGACTGTTGGGGGTGGGGGCTGCTGTTCTGTGGGGGGTGCGAGTGTGCACGGAGGCCCCAGCTGTGCCCAGCACATGTCACCGGGAGGCCCAGGAGCCCTCACCACGGGCGCGCGGCTGGGAGCAGCTGGCCACAGGCGGGACCCTGAACAAAGGGTGCTTTGAGCAGCCTCCGAGCCTGCTTCGCGCTGTCCGGCCAGCTGACCCTCCGGGAATGCTGGGGCCCGCTCCCTCTGTGGCTTATCAGGTCCCACATGGAGAGGAACAGCTGGCCCCGGAGCCTGCAGGCCTGGCTCTGTGCTGTGGGGTCCCCTCCTGGCCCAGGACAAAGTCAGCCCCCAGGTTTTCAAGCCCACGGGAGGAGGGTAAGCCCTCACCCTGGCCCGGATAGGTGGCCTGGTCTGGCCCCTGTGCCCACCCCTCCTCCAGCCTCCACGCCCGCTCTCTACCTGGCCCAGGAGGCGTCGAGGGGACTGGGAGCTCTTGCACAGGTCCCCCCGGCCATGTCCCTGAGTCAGCCACAGCGGCATCTGTGGGGCCACCAGGGAGGCCACAGTGACTTTTGTCCTTGACACCGATTCTGGTTTCTGGTCAGCCCTGACCCTGAGGCCTGCGGTCCCCTCTACCCCAGCATCCTCAGTGCTCACCCCACGGGTGCCCTCTCCCCCTCTGAGAAGTTAACTTTTCTTAGGCAGACAGCTCGGCGGCCGCGGAGATAGGGATCTGCGCGGCCCCTTCACTGCGCATCAGAAATCCCGAAAAACAAAAACAACTCTCATCCCAAAGGTCAGATGCCACTGCGGCTGATGCGAGCGGGTTTAGCCCCCGGGCCCTCCTGCTATCTGTCACATGTGGTTCGTCGGAGGCTCTGACGCTCCCAGGGCGGCTGAGTCACAGGGCGCCCGCGGCGCGGGCTGGGAATGCGGGCTGCAGACCCTCCTCCCAGGATGAGGGCCCTGATAACGCGGCGGAGATATGGCCTGGACCGCCCCCTTCACCCCGAGCGACCCTGCTGCTCGGCGTTTCGAAATGCTCGAGTCATCGCCAGGCCCCCATGCACCTTTGTGGCCTGGAGAGTGGGCTCCAGATAAGCACCTGCTTTTCTAAATCTTTATCTCGACTCCTGGAATTCCAGGCTGCGTGTCCCCGCGCTGAGCTCCTCCTGACTCGTGACTGGGAGCGGGGACCTTGGGGGGCCTCGGGTGTGTCCGCTGTGGGGGGTGAAGCCCTTGGGGCGGCTGGCAGTGCGGTGGCTCCGTGGGGGACGCACCTGGGGACCCCTCGCCCCGTCCCACCACCCCAGCCTGGCCCTGTGCACGCCAGTCCCGTGTTGTCACCACGAGTGGCCCTCCGCGGCTCATCGCCCGAGCTCGGGCGGCTCATTTGAGCCGGGCTGACGGTTAGAAAGAGGTCTGAGGCCGCTCCAGAGGGACGCTCCTGCCACAGGTGGCCAGACGGGGGACTCAGGGCCACTGCTGCCCCCAGGGCCCGGCCCAGAAGGTCCCGTGCAGAGACCCTGCCATGGCCGGGGCCCCTGGCCGCGATCGCGTTTGTGTTGCGGTGAAACACACACAACAGAAAACCCACCACTTCAGCCACGTGAAAGCGCACGGTTCCGTGGCACTCAGTGTGTGCATGTGTTGTGCAACCACCACCTCTGTCTAGATCCAGAACTTTCCATCACCCCCGAAAGAAACACCGCGCCCACGAGCCACGGCGCCCTGTGCCTCCCCCCGGCCCCTGGAATCCACCGACTTGCTTTCACTTTATTAAAATTGCGTTAAAACACACGTGACATAAAACTCACCGTCTTTCCCAGTTTAGGAGGCAGCTCAGGGCATGAAGCACATTCACCACCGTCTCTCCAGAACTTCCCATCTCCCCAGACTGACGCTCTGTCCCCAATACACCCTCCCTCCTCCCTCCCCGGCCCGTGGCACCCACAACCCTTCTTTCTGTCTCTGTGGACCTGACTCTCTGGGGACCTCCTATGAGTGGGTCACACAGTGTGTGTCCTTCTGTGTCCGGCTCATTCACTCGGCACAACGTCCCCCCGGTCCGGCCCTGTGGCAGGTGGCAGGATTTCCTTGCTCTTTGAGGCCGAGTGAGATTCCACTGTGTGGATTGGCCCCAATATGTGTATCTTTCCACGTCCACGGACACCCGGGTTGCTCCCACCTTTTGGCCACGGTGAGACCTGCTTCCACTTCTTCTGAGTCTACACCCAGAGGTGGGGTCGCCGAGCCACATGGTTGTCCTCCATTTAGTTTTTTGGGACCCTCCATCCTGTCCCCACAGCGGCTGCAGTGTCTTGCGTTCCCAGCAGTGGCGCCCGGGGGTCCAGCGTCTCCAGGTCCACGCCAACACTTGTGTTTGTCTGATCCTGGTCTTTCTGGCACAGCCATCCTGGTGGGTGGGAGGCGGTGGCTCCCTGAGGGTTTGGTTTTCCCCCTGATGACCGGGGATGTCGAGCATCTTTTTGTGGGCTTACTGACCATTTGTATGTCTTCGTGGGAGAAATACCTGTTCAAGACCTTTGCCCGTTTTTTAATTGGGTGTTTTTGAGGAACTCTCTTTAATAAGAATTCTAAATTACACAAATAATACTGCTGAGAGCCACCCCGATGCCCACCACTTGTATTGGCGGGGGTGGTGGTGCTGGTTGGCTGCTCGGACCCTGCGTGTCCCAGTGTCTGCGCTTCTGGCCTCTGGCGGGTGGTAAATGCTTGGGTCTGAACCCCAGTCCTGGTGCCCAGCCAGGATCAGAGGCCGTCCGTGGAGCCAGCGGCAGCCAGGAGGCAGTCTTGCTTCGTCTGAGGGACAGTGGCCGGGCGGGCGAGGTCCTTCGTCTCCTCCCTGATGCGGGCGTGGCCCCTGTCCTCACGTCTGCCGGCCGAGCTCACGGCCATCTCCATCCATGACCATGGGGCACGCAGACCCAGGGCCTCACGCAGAGGGGCCTCGGCTGAGCCCAGTTATCCGAGGGGCAGCCAAGGCAGGTCCCTGGTCCTAACGGGTGTGGTAGGCGGGGCTCCCCTGAGGGCTGGACCGAGATGGTGGAGGATCTGGGGGTGTCTGACAGCAGAGCCACCCTGACAGAGCACTGGGAGCAGCAGGGTGCATGGGTGCCTTGGGCCTGTGGGGGACCCCTAGGCTGGGGCTGCAGATGTGGCCCTGCTGTGTGGGCAGTGGGGAGTCGTGGCCGTGGCCGTGGCCTGAATAGGGGTAGTGGGGCAGGTGGCAGCTGTTGGCAGCTCTGAGTTCACCTGCAGGGCTTGCTTGGGGCCCACCCCTTCCAGGACAGAGACACCCCAGGGCAAGGAGGGTGGCAGGGTCACCCTGTGGGGTCTGGACCACTGAGGCTGAGGCTGGCCCCCCTAACCTCAGAACGAGTAGGGGTGGCCCTGCCATTCCATGAGTGTGCTTTGGCCCAGGAGTGTTGTTCCCTGATGAGGGGTGGCACCATGAGATGGGTGGGGGGTCAGCCCACTTGCAGGCCTCCAGTGTCCACCAACAGACGGTCAAGCCCAGTCAGGGCCCCTGCAGCGGGGCCCAGCCCAGGGTGGCAAGGCCGCTCCTGTGAGCCTGTCCCGCCCTCCCAGGCCCAGGCCAGGGGGCAGGTGGCTCTGAGAGGTGGCGATGGCTGTACAGGCTGGGATGTCTGCCCAGGAGTGCCTGGGCCGCAGGGAGCCCCTGGGGGGTCGGCGTGGCCTTGGCCACGTGGGGCGGCCTGCCCGGCAGCACCTGGGCGGATGGAGATCGCCTGGTCCCTGAGCAGCCCGGCCTCCTTCCCGCCCGGCCCAGCGTGCCAGCAGCCACGTCGAGAGCCCCGGGCCTGGGCCCCTTAGACACGGTGAGCCCGGCAGCCAGCCGGTCTGCTCCGCATTCCAGGCCCAAACAGGATTTGGGGATTAGCATTGTTTGAAATTATTCCTACACCTCACCCTCCGGAGGGGACCCTGCGTCTCAGCGGCCACCCCGCAGGGCAGGGGCAGCTGAGTGCCCAGCCGGGGTCCCCGGGAGCATGAGGCCAGGATAAATTGGGGGTCACGCAGCCGTCCACGGAGATTCCTCACGGTTACTCCTTTAGGGGCTCGCCCGCGGTGCCTGCCGCGCTTCAGACCTGCTTAGGGCGCAGCTGAAGGAGGTATTTAGTGATTTAAAAATGCGTTGAAATAAGAAAAACATCCTGCTAAGGGAATGACCAGCCCCACGGTGTGCGGGACACAGGGAGACTCTCCTCATTCCTATTGTGGAAGATTCTCGGGAAACAGATGAAGGAGGCCGAGTCCCTGCTACCGGGGAGCCCTGGCCGGCCCGGTGGCGGCCCGTCTGTCCCTTCCCTCTTTCCTCCTTTCCTTCCTTCCTCCAGTGTATCCATGTCAAGTGCCCACAGGGTGGACGCTGCTCAGGGGCTGGGCAGAGCGGGGGTGACAGATGAACGTGCCCCCTGCCCTGGGGGGCTCGGCCAGCTCCCAGCCAAGGCCGCTGCCCCAGAGCTGAGGAGAGAGGAGGGACCAGTGCCCACCACGACGCCACAGAGTCCATGCCCGCTTGTCCCACCACCATCTCCACGTGCCCCCACCGACACACTCCCCGGTCCCCGTTACAAGCAAGAACATTTTTGCAAAAGGAAGGCGTCGGCGTTCCCACACCGGGCAGGCCCCAGACACAAGCCGGGCGGCAGACGTGCTGTTCCGTCCCCATGAACGGCACGTGAGCGCCAGCCCGGTGTCCAGGGCCAGTGTCCAGGGCAGACCCGGGCATGGGAACTGGGCCTGCCACGCTCACCCATGGGAACAGGAGCCCCTGCCCGGGCCGGGCTCCCGGGGGAGGGCAGGCCGGAGCCAGCTGCAGGCGGCTGACCCCTGCCCGGCTCATTTTATGGAGCACAATGTCCTCCAGGTCCTTCCACAGCGTAGCCTGTGTCAGGGTTTCCTTCCTCTTTAAGGCCGAGCGATATTCCATTGTGTGGATGGACCGTGTCTTGTTTGGGCTGCTCAGAGTCCCCTGAGAGTCCATAAAAATATCAGGTGGCCTTTTCCTATTTCTGCAAAACACGTCCCCAGGAGCCTGAGAGGCAGGGACGGCGCCGAACCCGCGGCTCGCGTTGAGCCGTGGCGGCCTCCGAGCCGCAGCGCAGCTCCTCCCGCCCGCGTGGGACGCGGCTCCGTTCAGCCGGCTCCTCTCACTGCCCCAGGCGGCGTGTTCCCGCGGCCGCCAGCCTAACGCGCAGTTTTCAGTGGCCTTTGATGCTGGTGTAAACAGGGCCGCGTTTGCAGCTTCCTTTCGGATTGTCCATTGTTCGTGGAAACAATGCAACCGGCCCAGGAACGCAGCCGCTTTTCACGTGTGGACTTTGAAGCCTGCTCTGCCCGCCCCGCTTATTGCGCCCGAACGGCGCTTTGTGAGCGCGTCAGGCTTTTTCACGGATAGGTTCAGGCCACCTGCGCGGAGCCGGTTTTGCTTTGCCGCCTCCTGCCTGGGTTGCTTTTCATTTCTCACCCTCCCCCCCCCCCCGACCCGCGAGAACGGCCGGGACCCTGTTTAACAGGCGCGGAGAGAGTGGGCGCCCCCGCCTTGCCCCCGACCTTACGGGGAAAGCGCCCACGTTTTCCCGCTGACCTGAGGTTGGACGTGGGTTTTTCTCGCGACTCCTGTGACACGGGGGCAGTTCTTCCCTTCCCTTCCCGGTGCGTGGGGTGCTTCTCCCCCGAAAGGGTGTGGGGTTGTGTCAGATGCCTTCTCCGAGCCGGTTGAGGTCACGTGCATTTCTTTCCTTCATTCGCTGGCGTGATGTAGCGATGGCCCCTCGTGTGCGGAACCGTCCTTGCATTCCAAGAACGAGTCCCCTTGGTCACTGTGTAATCGGCTCCGTGTGCTGCGGAACTCCCTTGCCTGGGTTTTAGTGGAGATTTTTTGCATCCGTGTTTTGTGTTTTGTTTTGTGTGTGTGTGTGTGGTTTTCTTTTTCCCTGTGGCTCCTCTGCTTGGCTTTGGTCTCAGGGCGCTGCTGGCCTCCTAGAACGAGCTGGAAGCTGTTCCCTCCTCTTAGTTTTTGGGGAAAGTGTGCGGAGGACTGGTGTGTGGTCCCTAAGTGTTTGGGGAGATCCACCCGTGAAGCCTCGGGTCCGGGGCTCTCCTTCGCCAGGAGGCTTTGATTCCTGGCTCAGGCTCCTTGCTGGCTTCAGCACGTTCAGATTTCCTGCTTCTTTGTGGCCTAGTCTTGGTGGGTTTTGCGTTTCTAGGAACTTGCCCGTTTCTTCCCGGTTGTCCCGTTTTCCCGGCGTACGGCACCTTCCTTTTGAATTTGATGTTACACCGCCTGTCTTCGCTGGTCTTTCTACCCACCCCTCCCTCCCTTCATCCCTCCATCTGTCTGTCTGTCCGCTGTGCATCCGTCCACTGTAATCCAGATGCTAGCCCCCGGCCCTCCAGCTTCCCACCACGTCCCCCGACTACAGACTGGCCTGTGGCGATGGCAGGGGTCTCCCGAGCGACCCGTCACAGCCAACGTTGTCCGTGCCCCTCCTTTCGGGACAGTGTCAGTGAAGCCCTCTGGCCCCACTCCGCTGTCCCCACTGTCCCCGCTGTGGCCCATTTCCCCGTCTGAGCGGCTGTGTCACTTGAGCCCTGTGAAGGCTGCCAGGTGACCCTGGACACTGCATCCTGGCGGCTGTGACGGGGAAGGAGTGACAGTCCCACAGGATGGACACTCTCTAAACCCCAAGTTGGGGTGCACGGCCTGAGCTTTGGGGCTCCACGCTTTAAATGACCACTGACTGGAGACACCTGCCATGCACAGGGTGGCACGTTTCTTGGGCCAGGCAAGGGCACCAGACCCAGAGACGCTCCCGAGCCCGGGGGTGCACGTCCCCTGGGCCTGGAAGGGCCCTGGTCTGGGAGCAGCGGGCCTCGCCGGGCATCCGCTGCCGGTGGACCTGGGCTGGGGCACGGCCAGGTGGGCACTCCGGGGAGCCCGCCCCCCCAGCGGACCGGGACACAGGCCAGTTGCTGTTGGGTGTACCATGGCTGAGGCTCCCAGTGCAGGGACTGCCCGTCGGCGTGGCGGGTCCGGGGCAGAGCCCAGTCTCGAGGTGAGCTCACGGTCCTCTGCCCATAGGAGATTGTCCTGGTCGTGTTCTTCGGGACAGAGTACGTGGTCCGCCTGTGGTCAGCCGGCTGCCGCAGCAAGTACGTGGGCATCTGGGGGCGGCTGCGCTTTGCCCGGAAGCCCATTTCCATCATCGGTGAGTCTTGTCTGAGGTTCCCAGGGAGCACTGGCCACCTGCGCCCTGGGGAGGGCGGCTCTGGCAGGGAAGAACCCCACCCATCGCCAGCACCCCGAGGCAGAGTCCCCGAGGACTGCAAGACCCCCAGGCTGCTTTACCTGTGACAGGGAGGACCCCAAGGCCAGTGGGGTGCCCTTCCAGGTCCCCCAGGGCAAGAGCTAGCCTCAGCGCCCGGTTCCCTGCCCTTAGATGCTGCCCCCAGGACAGGGTTTGGGGGGAGCTGGACACAGCATGGGTGTCTGCCACCCTCAGCGCCCTTGGGCCGGGGATGGGAGATGGGGTTGGGTGGGTTCTACAGGTGCCTGAGACGGGGGGCCGGGGCTCCCACCCGAGGTTCCCTGTGTCCTTTTGTGGGGCCCTGTCCCGCCCCATGGCCAGGCTCTTTCCGCTGAGCCAGCTGCCTGGCTGGTGACGGTGGACATCCGCTGCCTCCCAGACCTCATCGTGGTTGTGGCCTCCATGGTTGTCCTCTGCGTGGGATCCAAAGGGCAGGTGTTTGCCACCTCGGCCATCAGGTATGCTGGGCTCCCCGGAGCTGTGGGCAGCAGGCAGGGGCCTGGGGATGGGACTCGGGGCCCGAGCTGAGCAGAGTCAGGGTTCCAGACCCAGCACGAGCTCTCGCTTGCTTCCTGGACTCAGGCTGTGACCTAACCACCAGGGACCTCAGTCTGCTCACCTGTAAACTGGGGTGATCTGACTGAAGGTGGCCTAGAGACAGGGAGTGAGGGACATGCGGGCCTGCCCCATGCTTGAGGAGGGAGTCGGGGGCCGGGGGGTGCACGCGGTGAGTGGGAGGGCTCACGGCCGGGGTCCAGGGAGGCACCGAGGGCTACAGGTGTGTCCAGTGGGGACGCGCCCGATGGGGACACAGCCTCTCCTTTGCAGGGGCATCCGCTTCCTGCAGATCCTGCGGATGCTGCACGTGGACCGCCAGGGCGGCACCTGGAGGCTGCTGGGCTCTGTGGTCTTCATCCACCGCCAGGTGGGGCTGGGCAGGGCCAGGGGCACGGAGGGGCCGGGGAGGGCAGTGGCCCCCAGCACTGGCGTCCCAGCTTGCCAGTATGATGCCATGCCCACGATCCTTGGAGCTGGGGACAGGGGAGTGTTGGGCAAATAAAAGGACAGGCACACGATATGGAAAAAGGTCCCAGAGGCTCCGAACTTAAAACCGGACCAAGAACAGCCCTGGGAAGGCGAGGCAGCCATTCCTCTCGCCTCGGTTCTGTGAGGAGGGAGCTGGGTGGTCGGTGGAGCCCCTGCCCGCCCAGACTGTCTGCCCAGGCGAAGGCTGGCACCTGCCCGGCTCTCGGAGGGCAAGATCCCATAGGGGTCATTGGCAAGAGTGAGAAATAGGTCATCGGGACGCCGAGTCGGAGGCGTGGGGATTGGCAGTTGGCCGGCCGGGGCACCCTGCGCACTGCCCTGCCCACTCACCTGCCCGCCGACCCCCCGCTGAGCCCCGCTGACCCCCCCGACCTGCCCTCCCCCAGGAGCTGATCACCACCCTGTACATTGGCTTCCTGGGCCTGATCTTCTCTTCTTACTTCGTGTACCTGGCCGAGAAGGACGCCGTGAATGAGGCTGGACGCGTCGAGTTTGGCAGCTATGCGGACGCCCTGTGGTGGGGAGTGGTACGTGGGGCCTTCGGGGGGCGCTGTCCTGTTCGGGGGCCACGTGGCCACTGTCCCCAGGTCTGGGCCTGGGCCGAGGAGGGGGCAGGACGCCGCCCTGTGGGTCCTCGGGCTCTGCTTTCCCGAGACTTTATGCCTCGCTGGCGGGGACTCCAAGCCCGGCGTGGGAAACCCAGTCTGCGCAGAGCTGGGGGCGCAAGGCCAGCAGGGCACTCGCTGTGGGGAGAACGGGGTGCGGGCCGGGTTTCCCACGTGCCCACCTTCCCCGTGGGGCCCAGGTCTCTGGGGCTGCGTAGAACCCGTGGCCCGGGAAGGTGTAGAACAGCCTGGAGCAGTGGCGCGAGCCACACAGGTGCCCATCGGAGCTGCAGGAGGCGAGTGGCCAGGGGGAGCCCCTTTGAGCTGGGCGGGGGGCGGAGATCCAGGCCTGCTCGGGCCAGAGAGAGGAGAGGGCGGCAGCCTGCAAGAGGTGGGCCAGGCCTTGGGGACAGCACAGGGTCCAGGGGAACTGGGCAGGGGGCAGGGGCTGTGCCAGGCCCCGGCTTGTCTCTCCTTCCAAGACAGGAGGCCTCCCTCTCTCCAGGACTCCCCACCCTCCTCCAGAAGGGTGGCCCACCCCAGCTTGTCCGGGCGGGGGACCCGCTCTGTGGTTCTGGGCAGGCACATGCTTTTGCTGCTTGGAGGCCAGGCTCGCAGGGAGGGCTCCTGACATTGGTCGAGTCAGTATGTTTTCTGGAAGCTTCCAACGTGCCAGGCTGCTCAGCGAGGGCAGGGATGTGCTGACCCAGCTCCCCGGGTGGAGAAGGCCCCAGCTCCGGGCCCTGTCTGCCCGCCCGCCCTCCCTCCCATGTGTCTGTGCCCCGCAGGCCCTGGTGGCAGCCCCAGAAGGGAGAGCTTGCCTGTGGTGGGCAGAGGGGCACGTCCTGGTGAGGGGCAGAAGGATCCCCAGGGGACTAGGAGGCTGTGGGCGAATGTGGAAGCTCAGCCGATAAGCGGCGCCCGGCCTCCCGCCTCCTCCAGGCCGCCCCCCACCTTCCCTGCCGCTCCTGGAGCTGCGGGCAGCGAGGCTCCCCGGCCCCCGCCCTCGGCAGGGCGGTGCGCCCACTCCCACACCTGTGCAAACATCCGCCCGCCAGCCGGGAAAACGGCCCCTTTGTGCCCGGCTTGGCACCGGTGCCCTGGCCCTCGCCGTCAGCTGCAGCTCCGGCCTCGGCCACCATGGGCCCTGGCCTGGCCATTGTTCGTGCCGGGCCCTGGGCTGCCCTGGGCCCCCGACACCCGGGCCCTGGGGCAAACGCTCCCATTCATAGCGGCGGCTGCCCCTGCAGCTGTCCGGCGGCCCCCGCGGCGTGAGTTATGGGCTGTGTTCCTGGCGCGTCTCGGACAAACAGAGCTGCAGAAACCGAAGCCGGCGGCCTGGCGGGGCCCTCAGCCAGTGCGCATCTGCGGCCGGGCAGTTGCCCCGGATCAGTTTCCTGCAGCCCGCTCTGCTCACCCACCCCGGGCGCAAGCACCCCTCCCCCTGCCCAGCCCCGGGAGGCAAGGGGCTTCTCCCTAACGGCTGGTGAGGCCACCGCGCCCCTGACAGGGCCACAGGCCATAGGCCACAGGCCCGGCCATTTCTGACCTGCATGCTGGGGCCACCCAGGAGCCAGATCGGCGTCTCAGAGACGAAGGGATAGACCCAACACCGGGCATCAGGGTGCTGGGCCGCGGGGAGGGCCGACCCCTGCATTTCCTGGGAGAGCCAGCCGGGAAGTCCCTCGGGAAGCTGCGTGTGCGGACGCTCATGTGCCCCACGGGCCGTAAGTGCCGTGGGGTGGCCCAGGTGCCCTCCGCCTCTCGGCCCAGCCAGTGTCTGCCACATGAATGAATGAATGAATGAATGAATGAATGAATGAATGAATGAGCTAGCGCTAATAGGCGGTTCGGCCGTGGCATCTGGGACGGTGGGTGTATTTGTCTCCTGGGGCTGTCACCAGAGCCCCAGCCTGGGGTCTTAAACAGCAGACATGCCTGCTCTCCCAGCTCTGGAGACCAGAAGCCTGAGATCAAAGTGTTGCAGCCTCCCTCGGAAGGCTCTGGGGAGGGTCCTTCCTGCCTCCTCCAGCTTCGGGGGGCTCCGGGCGGTCCTGGGCTTGAGGCCACATCTTCTGTCTCTTACGAGGAGACTTGTCATTGGGTTTAGGGCCAACCTGGGTAGCCCTTCCCCTAATCACCATGACAAAGGCCCTATTTCCAAGTAAGCTCATGTGCTGAGGGTTTGGGGGGGACACACATTTCAGGGGGAGCAACACTATTCAGCTCAGCCGGCGGGTGTCCTGGCCGGACTCCCCTCACCGAGCCTCAGTTTCCACACTGCAGCGACGGTGCCCACTCAGTGGCTGGGTGTCTCCTGTCCCCCCACCCGGGGGGGCTGCCGCCTCTGGCTCCCCCACGTTGGTGCCCCGCGCCTGGCCGCTGGGTGTTGGGGAGTATTTAAAACTTTTTTCTTTGCCCTTGGAACAAAATGCATGTGTGTGTATGAAAGTTGGATCGAAGGAGACCGGCCCTGACAAACACGGGCTCCTCTGTCTCGTGCCCCGGGGTCTCTGAGATCAGAGGCTGCCGGGCTTCTGTTTACCCCGAATCTAAATTTAGATTCGTCCCCGCACCTCAGCCACCATGTAAAATAGTCAGACTCCTGTTCACTCACACTCTCCCTCGCCTCGGCCCCAGAGGGCCCTGGCCTCGCAGGCTGCATCGCCTCCGGGCAGAGTGAGGTCAGGGGTCTGGGGGCCGAGTGGGCGCCTGGGTTTGGACGGAGCCTCCTAGACACTCACATGCAAGCCCTGGGTGGGGCAGTGTCAAGACCTCATCTGAAGCTGGGGAAACTGAGGCCCCATGGTCCCAGGGGTGGCAGCCAGGTCCCCCTGCCCAACACTCAGACCCCACCCCCTCAGGGCTCCTCCTCTGCCAGGAGCTCCTTGAGAAGCTGGGAGCACTGTTTAGGGTCCGCAGGACCCCAGGCTGCTGCTGGCCCCCTCACAGCCCTGTGCCTATAGACCATCTAGTGAGAGGTAACTGTGGATTCCGGGAGCCTAGCCAGAGAGCCCTCCCCAAGAAAGGGCATTTTCAGCTGGGCTTTGTAGGATGAGTAGGAGCCTATAAGGCAGGTCCATCTACTGCCCACTGGCTGACACCTGGGGGTGTGGTTCTTACATGGACTTAGCAGGCCTGGTGAAGGACTGATTTTCTCCAGCTCATGTCAGGAGGGTGAGAACTTTCCAGCCTCGGCCTGAGGAAAGAAGCGTGGTCAGCATCAGGAAACACGGGGAGACAGGAAGCGGTGTGGTGACAGAGGTCAGGAGCTCAGACTGGAGCCGGATGTGGGGTGGCATCCCAGCTCTCCCACTGACCAGCTCTGTGGCCCTGGGCAGCTTACCCACCACTCCCCCCCATCTGTAAAATGGGTATAAAATGAGTATCTATTTCCGTGGGTTGTTGGAGAGTGAAGTCAGGGAGAACGCAGAAAGCCTGGGGTGCCAGGCACCCAGCAATGAAGTCTCCACCCCCCTAACTGTGGTGTTGTAAGGGTGGCCCCTGCTCAGGCCCCTCTCAGCACTTCAAGTGTCCTGTCCCGGTCTGGCTGGTGCTCAGCTGGTCCGTGGGCTGGAGGCCGGGCGAGGTCTGGGCTGTGACGGGGCAGCCTCTTGCCTCAGCTTGGCTGCCTGCTTTTCTGGTGTCCCGGTGTGGAGTGGGGGCGGGGGGTCTGGGGGCCTCAGTCCTGCAGGCTCAGTCTCCTACCCGCAGTGGCACCACTGGCACAGTGACTGCCCCCGGCCTCAGTTTCCCCCTCTGTAACACGGTCCCTCACTAAGGGCCTCGGAGCGAGTCTGTCAGATGGAGGTGCCACCCGTGGGAACCTCTAAGTGTCCTGCTCTTGGCCACCCCTCCTCCCTGGGAAGACGGCCGGGATATTTCCAGATGCGTCCGGCCTGTGGTGGTGGCCGTTGGGGGCTGACCTCCTGCCCAGTGAGGTCAAGGTTTCTGGCCCGGCCCCCAGTTCCCGTGGAGGTGGCTCCGGGATGCTGCTTTCTGAGGGAGAGACGACGCTGGTACCTGCCCCAGCTTCTCGGGACAGAGCATGTTTGCGGGGGGGAGATGGGGGGGGGACTGGAAGGTTCTCTAGTGCCCCGTCCTTCGAAATGCGAGTGAAGACACAGGCCCTGGGAGGACACGGAAGGTGCTGTGGGCCCGTGGCGGGCCTGCCGTGTCCGTGGGGCTGCGTGCGAGGGGCCCGGCGCCCGGCGAGGCTGCGATGCCGCGTCCTGTCCCCCCCTCCCGGGGCTGTGGGCCGCGGACGTGCCGACCCGCATCCTAGCTCGCCCTGGTCAGGGGCAAGTTCCGAGCACAGCGGCTATAAAACGGCCCATTCCTGAGCTGCCTGTGTCTGCGAACTCAGGAAAAACAAACAGCGCGGTGGGGATGGGCCACTTCCTCAGAGAGCTGGGAGGGCGTCGTTAACTTGACAAAGAGGGTCTGTGACAGGGTCTGAGGGCCCGGCCACCCCCGGCTCTGGGCGTGTGCTCTCCCTGTGGGGGCGGGGGACACCTGGCCGGGGCGCCCCAACCTGTGCTGGCCAGCCGGCGGGCGGGCCCCGCACCTTCCCGATGGCGGGGGCCCGGCCCAGGCCCACGCGGGACCTGGACGGGGACCCCCCGGGGCTCTGTGTGCTGCGGGGGACGGTCCCAGGCACCCTTGCCTGCCACCCACTCACTCTGCCCCCAGAGCCCTCCAGTGGCCCTTCCTTCCCCACCTACATTAATGTCCGTCATTAATTTTGATAATT
The DNA here is from genome assembly GCF_054644295.1 of Miniopterus natalensis. Classification (NCBI taxonomy): domain Eukaryota; kingdom Metazoa; phylum Chordata; class Mammalia; order Chiroptera; family Miniopteridae; genus Miniopterus; species Miniopterus natalensis. Next base: position 76,764,297 of record NC_142091.1, on the reverse strand, counting down.
TAAAGGGTTGCATTACATGTTAGTTTTTAAAGTGTTTCCTGAGTTTTCTGGCGCCCCTTAAACTTTGTCCCCCGGGCATGGGTGCCTCGCCGGCCTCCCCCACTGCCTGGCCTCAGGGGTCACCCTCCCATGAGGCCCTTGTCAGGAGCTTTATACTCTTAACTGTCAAAGACCCCGGAGAGCATGTGCTTTTTATGGGTTAGATCTATGGATACTTAGCACATTAGAAAACTGAGAAGTTTTTTAATGTTTCCACATTAATTCATTAAAAAAGCAGATGTTTATTATAATATATGTTAGTAATATATGTTTACATAAATAAGGGAACCTTATGAAAAAGTCTCTATTTCCCAGAGAGGCCTGGGCAGTGTCTGGACGCCCCGCCCATTTGCAGCCCCAGATCTGCCATTGCTCCCAGTGCCCGGCCCTCTGCAGACGCAGCTGCGGCCCAGGCGGCACACGTGGGGCGCAGGCCCTCCGGGAGGACACGCTGCCGACAAGGGGGCTCTGGATTCCCCCAGGGCTCCCCTATTTGCCAGCCGGCCGTCAGCCTTGCCTGGGGCCCCAGGGTGGTCTGGTTCCACCCTGTGGTGTGAGTTGTTGGGTCTGAGTGACCCCGAGGGTGCCAGGCTCCACATGACGGCAGTCCCTCTGTGCCACCTTGCCATGCTTGTGCGTGTGTGTGTGCGTGTGGGTGTGCTCTGCTTATACGTGTGTGCCACGTGACCACCACTGACAGGTCTGGGCAGTGGAGGTTCAGCACGGGGCTCACGGGACAGGGGATCCAAGGGAGGCTCCCTGCAAACCTTCCGGGCCTGTGGAGGCTTCTCTCTCTGGCCTGGCCTGGTGTCCCCCAGGGGAGAGGCTGGCTGCCCAGGACCAGGCTGGCGAGTCCACGGGGCAACAAGGCCGGCCAGGACGATCTCTCATGGGCCCTGGAGCCACACGAACACTCAGGGCCACCCCACCATGCCCGCTGTCCCTGTGTGTGGGTGTGAGTACCTGTGCCGACAGGATGGCTGTGACACGGGGCATCCTAGGTCCCCTTGCCAGGCTCAGTCCGGCCCCTGGAACACCCAAAAACAGCCCATGGCCCAGATCCGGGGGGCAGCTGGGGGCCAGGGACGTGGGGCCTGAGCTGCCAGCCCAGCCAGGGTGGGCTCCAGAGTTTCTGCAGCGGGAGACCTCAGGGAGAACCTCACATGGCAGCAGATGCCCCCTGGGGTGGGGGCAGCCTGGTCCCCATTGTCACACCACCGCCCAGGACTGTTGGCCCCCCACCAGGAGGAGGGTTGAGCTACGTCTGCTTCTCCGGGGGAAAAAAAAGGGCAGAAGAAACATGTGGTGCTGTGGTGGCGGCAGGAAGTGGCGTGTCTCCCCCGTCCGGCTGTCGCGGACCAGCCTCCGGGGGGCCCGTGCACAGCGACGCCGGTGGCCTGGGTGGCAGCCTCCTCCGGGATGGGGCAGGCGGGAGGCGGATGCCAGGCCCTGGTCTTCCCGAGGGGCGGCCTCCTGGCCTACGTGTCCACGCGGCCCTGTTTTCCGTGGGCGCCTGGCCCCTGCGCCCACCCCAGTGATCTGGCCTCCATGGCAGCGTGCAGTTGGGGGACCCCATCTTGCGGATGAGACCACCCGGCCTTTGCTTGCAGGGTGGCAGGTCATGGGTGGTGGTGGGTCAGGCTGCACAGACGCCTGGGGCCCCGACTGCTGACCGCTGTCCTTTCTCTCGCAGGTCACAGTCACCACCATCGGCTACGGGGACAAGGTGCCCCAGACGTGGGTCGGGAAGACCATCGCCTCTTGCTTCTCCGTGTTCGCCATCTCCTTCTTTGCGCTCCCGGCGGTAGGTGCTCCGTGTCTCGTCTCCGCGCTCACCGGCCCCCCCTGGGCTCCGGGGCGGGCAGGTCCCCGGGAGCCGGCCACTCACTGAGGCGGGCAACGCGGAGCCCCGCTCGCTGGCCGGGGGCCCAGCGGGGCTGTTGGTGACAAGTGCAGGGGCAGCCTGGAGGGGGCCTCGCCCAGCACACAGGGGTGCAGGTGGCTTATTTGGCCCCCGAGGGGTAGGGTGAGCCCCAATAGCAGCTGCCACATGAGTGCCGGGTGAGGGAGCACGTGGCCCGTGCTGTGGCCTGAGAGGGGCTTTGACCTGTGTCCTTCCCAGAGACCACAGCCCCTGTGGGGTAGATGTCCTGGTTCACTGCGTGTGTGTGTGAGATACACCAGTGCTGTGTGTACACGTCTTGGATGTGTATTGCATGTGTACACGTGTCACACGGGTGTACATGTAGCGTGTATTTCCACATGCTTGTGTGCACACGGGTTTGCGTGTTCTGTCTGCACCCATGTGCTGTGTGTGCATAGTGTACACGCATTGTGTGTGTGTTGTGTACACTGTGCGGGGTGAGTACAGGTCAGGCCGTGGTACGGCGTTGCGTGCATATGTGTGCGCACGTCTGTAGGACTGGGTCCCCTCTGTGGGCGGGGAGCTCGCGACTCGATGAGCTGGTCCCTCCCATCAGCCGCCCTGGGTTCAGCCGAGACCCTCCTTGGACGGGGCCACCTTCTGCCAGGCGGGCTGGCCAGAGGCGCTGGCTTCACGTGTGGGGCCTGGGCACCACGTGAGCCCCGTGCCCACCCGTCCCCCAGCTCCCGAGCCCTGCGGCTGTGTGAGTGGGGTTCTGTCTCTCGCCAGGGGATCCTGGGCTCCGGGTTCGCCCTGAAGGTCCAGCAGAAGCAGCGGCAGAAGCATTTCAACCGGCAGATCCCCGCGGCAGCCTCGCTCATCCAGGTGACGGCGCCTGCCTGACGGCCTTGTCGTTGTCGTTTCCCACTGTGGCCACACAGCGAGGGTCCATTCGGGCTGTGGGGACCTGCTCCTGGCCCCAAGCTGATCTGGGCCGTAAAGCTCACAAGACTTTCTCAGCGGAGCCTCCAGAATGTGGATGGGCCACGTTCCACGGCGTGGCCGTGCTCGCCTCCCGTGCCTGCTGCTCCGGGGACGCTCTGGGCAACACCGACAGGGCGGGCACCTGTCACCCTCCACCTCCTTCCACCCAGGCCCCACGAGGCCCCGTGGGCGGTCACAGCCTGCCGGCTGGCTGGGGCCTAGGAGGTGGCCTAGCCCCTCAGCTCTGTGGCCCCTCGCCGCCGGCTGCAGGGCCGGCCGTGGTTCACCTCCTCCTGACTGTCTTTTCCCTCCTGAGCCCAACCCCTCGCTCTGAGTGGGAGCAAGTCCGGGAGGAAGAAGGAAGGGTCCCCTACCCTGGGCAGACCCTGCAGCTCTGGGTCACCTGGCGGAGGCCCCTGATTGCCTGGTGGGGACCCAGGCAGGTCAACCCCTTGCCCCCCTCGCTCCCCTCACCCCCTCACCCATCTCACCCCCTTCGGAGGAGGCAGAGCCTGGGAGAAGTGGGGAAAGGAAGGTTCCAGAGGTGGGCGTGTGCTCTGTGCGTGGGGTGAGGGGCCCGTCACAGGGAGGGGCTGAGCCAGGCTGCGTGGGTAGGGCTCTGGGAGCTGAGGGGCAGGCTTGAGCCTGGGGGCTGGCACACAGGATGCCCTGCTGTCCTGCTGGGGTTGGGGGGGGCACGGGCAGGATCGATGGGCTGCAGCTTTCGAACAAGGCCTCGCCGGGTGGCTTGGCAGGTGACAACCTCTCTCTCCTGGTTCCAGACGGCATGGAGGTGCTATGCCGCCGAGAACCCTGACTCGGCCACCTGGAAAATCTACGTGCGGAAGCCAGCCCGGGGCCACGCTCTGCTCTCCCCCAGCCCCAAGCCCAAGAAGTCTGCCATGGTAACAGCCCCCCTGCCCAGGACGGGGCCACTTGTTAGTGGGCAGGGAGGCTGTGTGGGCCCCCTTCTGGCTGGGACTTGACTCTGGTGTTTTAGGGCATTAGCACTATTCTGAGCGTTGAGGGTGTTTACCCCATGCTGGGCTCTGTCATCCCAGTGTCCCCAGACTCAAGGCCATGGCCAGGTGGCCCAGAAAACAGTCCCCAGGATGGGTGGATGGCTGGCTGTGGGGAGGAGTCTCTTGAGGGGGCCCTGGTGTCGGGCTTTCTGAGCTGGGGGCATCCCAGCTGGGCAGAGGGGCTGAGGTCACAATGAGATTTCAGGAGGCTTTGGGCAAGAGTCCCGTGGTTTGGCTGGGGTGGGGAGTGCAGGGTGGCAGGGCCCTTGCCCACGTCTTTTCTGGAGGGACCCACCTCTGTTTCTAGCTCCATCTCGATCCTTTGCACCCGCTGTTCCCTCGGCCAGGACCATCGCCCACATTCCCGCGTGGCCTGTTCCTCCGGGTCACGTGTTCCAGGGGGCCTTTGCTGGCCCCGGTAGATCCCCCTCACATGCTTGAACCTCCTGGGGCCCCAGCCCTCGTCACCCCTGCCCTGCTGGGCTCTTGTACATCCGTCTGTCCCCCCGTCCCCTGGCCATGGCACCCCAGGGCAGCCCACGATGCCACAGCCCAACCTCTGTGTGTGGGGTGCTGGAGTTCGGCCCCTGAGCCCGCTCCCCGCAGGACCAGCAGGGGGGCTCGGGTGTTCTGGGGCCGGCGGAAGACGCACACGAGCCACCAATTTATTGTCTGGTTTTTTTTAGGTAAAGAAAAAAAAGTTCAAACTGGACAAAGACAACGGGGTGAGTCCGGGCGAGAAGATGCTCACCGTCCCCCACATCACCTACGACCCCGTCTCGGAGGAGCGGAGGCTGGACCACTTCTCGGTGGACAGCTACGAGGGTTCTGGTGAGCAGGGTCCGTGCGGGCGGGGCTCAGGCGGGGCCCGGGGGCCGGCTGCCCACGCCTCCCCCGGGCGCTTGCTGTCCTCTGGGGGGGCCTCAGGTGTCCCACGGCCCTGTGCTGGCTCCGCTGGCCTCGCTTCTGCCTACTAGAGTCCTGTTGCTCCTTCCACCCGGGGCTGGAAGGCATGTCCCCCAGGAGGCCTGACCCCCCCCCCCGGAGGGACCCCCCTGTTCTGTTCTGGACCCTGGGCTGCTGGGCACCAGGCCCTGCCCCGGTCGTGCTGTGGCTGGTGTCCCGAGTTTGCTGAAAGGAGGCAGCCCACGCCCGCTGAGCCCTCCTGGGGGGAGTGGGCGCCGGGTGCTTCACTCTGCTGCATTCCCAGGCCCACCTCCCCCCACGGACCGTGTCCAGGAACCCGCCAGAGTTCTGGCTGACGGGTGGCTGTGCGGATGGTATCGCTGTCCTGAGCGTGGCAGAGGGTGACAAGCTCACCTTGTTCCTAACCCCTGCACCCAGGGGCGCAGGGGTCTGTCCCGCCGAGCACTTGGTTCGTGGGCAGCGGACCCCCTGTGTGTCCTCTGCACCTGGCGACCGTCCCTGGGCAGGAGGCGGAGAGCGTCCTGGGAGGGGGCCGTGGCTGCTGTGCTTGGGGGTGCGTGGGCGTCCTCTCGGGGAGATGGTAGGCAGGAGGAGCAGGGCACCAGGCTACCCGTGGCCTCCTCCATGCTGTCTGGATGTGCTCAGGCCTGGCCACATCACTGCTGAGCCCTGGGACGTGCTCCCACCCGCCCCTGGAGTGGGCACAAAGGACAATTGTGCCAGCCGATGCCCGGTGTCCCCGCAGCTTCGATTCAGGGCAGGACCATTGTTGCGAGGCAGATGGGGGCCTTTCTGCGAATGCTAATGGCAGGTTGGGCGTGGAGGGAGGCATCCTCGCCATTCGCTGAGCGCAGAGTGGCCAGCGGCGTGGCCATTCAGCGGCTGCAGTTACCCGGCTCACGGCGCGTCCGTGGAATGCTGATGAGACGCGAGGGCCCCGAGAGGCCCGCGCCTTGTGTGCAGAGCTGGGCACCGAGCCGGTTCTCTTTCTCCAGCTCGACGTCAGCCCGGCCCAGAGGCCCTGAGCTTCTGGAGCCTGAGTGGTTGGCAAGCCCCCGGGGGGGGTACGGGTCAGGGCCGTGGACAGCCCTGGCGTGGGAGAAAGGGTGCCAGTCCAGGTGATGCCATCACCGGGAAAGGCCCATGGTCCCAGCTCCCATGGGTGGGGCGCCACAGCCTCACTGGGTCCAACCGCCAAGCCAGGCCCAGGCCTCTATCTGAACCTCCAGGGGCACTTCTGGGGGCGCAAACAGGAGTGTTAGCCTGGAGGTGGCGGGGCCCCTGACCATCCGAGAGGAAGGTGGGCGAGGCAGCAAGGGGCCAGGGTGCGTGGGTCTGAGGGACGGGCTTCTTGGAGGAGGTGACATTAGGGTCGAGCATGTGGTTCCCCTACCGCTCCGATCGCCATCAGCGGTCAGTCCGAGGCTCCCGACCCTCCCGGGTCCCCGTTTCACGGGCTGCAGTTGCCGTGTTTGGTCTCGCTGTTGTTAGTGATCCTCTGAATTGTCCCTCGTGGTGGCTGCTGCTGGACAGTGGAGACTTCTTGTATTTAGCAACGGTTGTGCCAGTTTCCTGTCTCGGTTGCCGTGTCGTTTCTGTGTCTGTCGTCTTTGCCGAGGGGCTCATCTGCTTGGTTAGCCGCTTGCATTTCCGTGGACTTGACGGTGAATTTTGACGTCACTTGAACACGCTCATTTCCTCGTCTCGGCCCCGTAGCCTCACCCACGGCTCCTCGGAAGTCTCCCTGTCCCTGCAGCTTCTCCTGGCTCTTGCCTGTGGCATCTTCTTTCCTCGTGGCTTCGTGAGCTTAGGATGGGCCTGGGGGGGCCCTAACCTGTGGGTCCCGTGAGCTCGTGTGGACGAGAAGCTGTCCCTCTGCTGTACAGGGCGCCCCGTTGAGCCGATTACTGTGGCTCCTCGGGTGGGCGGACTCCTGGGACCACCCGGTGTCTAAACCGGCGGGAAGTATCCTCTGCTGCGTCATTCTTGGCCTTGGGGACCCCTCCCTGTCCCGCAAGTTCCCAGTGGCTGGTCTCACAAGCCTGGTGGGGAGCTTGCCGAGAAGGCTCTCGGGGCACCGGGCCCACGGTCACCCGAGGCAGGAGTCCCCGTCGCCGCTCAGAGCTGTCCCCAACAGCCTCCATGACTCCTGGGGGCAGAGGGCCGGGCAGTGACACTCCAAGGTGGCACTTTCCTGGAAAGTCCCTCCGTCACCTGGAGGATTGATTTCTGACCCAGACTCCGAGGTCAGTCTCAAGGTTCTGAGTCATGGCGCCTGCGGGCGCCCAGGACCGGCTGCCGCGAGGCCCCGGATTCAGGGCAACGGGAGCAGCGCCTCTGGCCCCGTCCTGCGTCACCGCGGTCTCACCCGGGCGGAGTTCAGGACAGGACGGGGTGCCAGGCCCCTCCTGGCGTCTGCTGCCTGTGCTGGTCTCAGGCGCGATGTCACCCCCGGCTCTGGTCTCTGGGCCGGACTTTTTGAGGGTCACCCTGGTGGCCGTCCTGTTTGCCACACGTCAGTCACACCGTGCCAGGCGCCGGCGAGGAGGTGGGGAACCAGGACCCGCGTCCGCTCGCGGGGGCGGGGAGGCCGTGGTGCAGCTGCCTGGGGAACAGCCCGGCAGCTTCTTGAAACGCTCAGTCCCCACCTGCCACGTGACTCGGCCGTGCCCTTCCCGGGTGTCTGTCCGGGAGAAACAAGGACAGATGCACGGATGACACCTGCGCGGGTTTTATGAAAACTGGAAACGACCCAAATGCCCGGCGCCTTTAGAATACGTTGTTTAAAGTTGTAGTCAATCTATACCGTGGTGCACTACTCAAAAGTAAGGAATAAATGGCTAATGTACAGAAGAGCCTGGGTGAATCTCAAAATAATAATAATTTTTCATTGACTTGAGAGAGAAGGGGGGGAAGAGAGAGATGGATTTGTTGCTCCACGTATTTATGCATTTATTGGTTGATTCTTGCACGTGCCCTGACCAGGGTTCGAACCCACAACTTTGTCGTATCAGGGGCGATGCTCCAACCACCTGAGCCACCCGGCCAGGGCTCAAAATGATGAGTGAAAGTAGCCAGACCAGGAAAAAAAAAAAAAAAAAAAAGTCCATGCTGGCTGTCTTATTTTATTTATACAAAACCCAGAAAATGTAGACTAATGTAAAGTGACAAGTCCGGTGGTTGCCTAGGGATCGGGGGGCCCGGGACAGTTTTGGGAGGAGGCATACAAAGGACACAGGAAACTTGGGGTGATGGATACGTCCATTAACTTGATAGTGGTGACGGTTTCATTGTGTGTCAAAAATTACCCGATCGCACACTTTAAACAGCGCCGTTTAGTACGTGTCAGTTCTGCCTCAACGAAAACAATATGTAAAATAAAAATGTTTTGCAAAGCAAAGGAGAAAAAAAAACACACAAAAAAAAACACACAAAACACCAAAAATCGTTTTGGGGAAATAGTTGCCACTCACTTCAAAGACACGGGGCCGATTTTACTCAGAGGCCCAGGGCTGATTTCATCGACGTGTTACGAGGCCCTTGTAAATCACAAGGAGGAGAGAGTCAACTATGTGAAAAACAGTTCTCAGAAAAGGAAATACCAGTGAGTCCTAAGGATGAAAAGACACTGATAAGCCCGGTTATGATAAGACAAATTAAGGCAGTGGAATTTCTTACTTATCTGATTACTAAATACTAAAGCATCCGATAATACCCTATGGGTGGGCGAACCTCAGCCGCCCGTGTGGGAAAAACACATCGATAACAACCTCCACGGAGACAAACAAGCCCCCATTCCAACGAGAAGTAAAGACGCGGGTGCCCTTCGACCCTTCCAGAAACAGATCTGCCCCGACTTTGCGCGTCGGCTCGGGGATCTCTTACCAGAGCCCCGATCTGGGCAGTTGTCAAATAGCAAAAAGCAGCCAGCCCCCGGCCCACCGGGCGGCGGAGGTCGGCTCCGGGAGGGTGTCCTGTGTCCTGTGTCCTCCTAAACAGCCATGAAAACGGAAACCGTCCCCTCCGCCTGATGAAAGACACCCCTGATATCTGATCCCAGAAATAACAGCGCCCGGGGTTCGGAGGAGCAGGAACCTGCCCTCACGTGTGTGCAGACGGGGTGTTTACAGAAGGGGGGCCTGCCTGCCCCTCCGTGTCCCCGGAACAGACCCGAGAACGGGGGCTCATCTCCTTGAAGGTCAAATATCAGAATGAAGCCGTAAAAACCCTCTGAGCCTGGGACACCGCTTTGAGGAGATCGTGAAGCTCTTTTTAGGCTGTTGTGTGGCAGTTTTGTTCTTATACAATTTGTAAAATTCTCTTACACAATTTGTAACTTATACATTGTGATTTAATTCCTCCAGGGTTTCTACAGTGTTGCCACATAGCAGAAACACATTTTCTCTTGCTGACTTTATGTTCCTCTGTATCTGTCATCTTTTTTTCTTCCTCGAGCTTTATAGTTTTGCGTTGTTTTTTTAAACCAAGCTCATGAGAGATTTATGTTTTATTAGGCATTTATTCTCTGATCAGAACACTAAAAACCTTTTTTTTTTTTGCTAGCTTTGTTTTCTGTAGCCCCAGCTTGGGCAGTTATATCTATGAGTTCCCTCTTCCTGGCTAACTTGATACTTTCTTTCAACTTAATTCAGAGTGATACATAGTTCATTTATTTAACGTCTTTCTTCCAAAAGGCATCTAAAGGATATAAAATTTTCCTCCGATTGCAGCGTTAGCTGTGACAAATAGATCTTATTGTGATATACGTTCCTTTTCATGGCTCTCTCGACGGCCTTTATTTCGTGTTTTGATTTCCTCTTTGATGTAGAGTCCTTTTAAGAGATGTTTTCCTAATTGTTAAGCAGTCCACTTTTTATCGCCGTGATTTATTTCTTATTTAACAGGCTTACAGTGACGGAATGTGGCCTGTGACATCTTTAAAATGAGGATTTTCTTTGTGTCCAAGTACACAAATAAAATCCTTGCTTTCGTAAATGTCCATGGACCTAAGTGGAGAAGTTATGTTCTCTGTTTGCAGGACACCAACTTTTATTTGCCCACACAGGTAAAATGCATGTAGAGATGGCTTATACACGTGTGTGTTTATATGCCTATTTGGCGTATCACTCAGATCCGCTCCAACCTTCCTCATTACTGTTATTTTTTTATCTAATGGACCTGCTGCCAAATCATGAACCAGGGAGATTAAATCCTGCCTCTACAGTTGTGTTTTCAAGAGTCCAGGGGAGGGCTTGTGGAGGGGTTTGGGGCACAGCCTGCCAGCCGGGCCCCTGGGCCAAAGCCTGACTCTGCCCCTTCTCTTGCATGACCCTGGACAAGCTTCTGCCTTCTCTGTGCCTCAGTTTCTCTATCCGTGAAACAGAGATCCTAGCAGGGCCGCTCCCAGGGCTGTTGTGTTGACCGAGTGAGTTGGGACATGCAGCGGCCACCAGGGTCTGCGTGGAGCCCGCACTCTGCTGTCTCCATTTCTGCCCCAGCCCTCCCGTCCCCTCCTCTGCCAAACAGCCCAAATGCCACCGGCTCCCCAATTCCACACATCTCGGGACTGGTGGTGGTGTTTTTTTTTTTAAGCTTTCTTAAAATCACATTACTTTAAAATATCCACACATTTAACTCTCCAGATGTATAGACTGTGGCTGTTTTGTGCGGTCCTACGTTGGCTCGGTCCCCTCACCTCTGTGAGCTGTGTTGACAATCTCACGTTGCTCCCAGGGCTCCTAGTATACGATGAACTAAGTGTCCGTGATCTACTGGGGGCTCAGCATTGATTTCCTAACTCGGGGGATCGTGGAGCTTGTGCTTTCCCGCATCTTGCCTTTCCCTTTCAGTGTCAATGGTGGGCGTCCTTTCGAGGATGCTGGGACAATTCGCTCAGAGTTTTAAGTCTCTCCTCAGCCCCCACGGTGCCCCGACGTGCTCTGTGGCCGGGAGTCTACTCCCTTGCACCCTGTATCCCTGTGCACCAGGGCTGTCATCTCTGTGTGACAATTTCCCGATTAGTTTGCTCAGCCCTCACAACAAAATACTCGACTGGGATGCCTAAGAAACAGAAAGTCCCTGGAGTCTGAGGGTGTCACAGGGCTGGTTCCTCCTGAGGCCTCTCTCCTTGGTGTGTAGATGGCCATCCTCTCCTTGTGTCCCCACGTGGCCTTCCCTCTGTGTGTCCTGATCTCCTCTTATAAGGTCACAGCCACACTGGATGAGGGCCACCCCAGTGACCACGTTAATGGTCGTCTCGTCTCCCACTACAGCCACGTGCTGAGCTGCTGGGGTCCGAGCTTCACGGGAGCCTGGGGGATGCCGTTCAGCCCGGAGCACAGGTGAGGTGCATGGTCCATCCCACCGAGTGTTGCCGGGTTGCGCCAGACCTCGCTGTCCCGCAGGCAGGCCCCCTCCCTGGCTCTCCAGCTGCCACTGTGGGCAGAGCCATCGTCCGTCTCAGCCGCCCGTGGGCCGGGCCTCTCCGCCTGGCAGCGATATTCGGGGCCACGTCATCTTTGCCGAGGGGGCTGTTGGTGCGTCATAGACTGTTCAGCAGCATTGCGAGCCCATCAGGGTCCTGGCAGCACCCTCACCCTGGTTATGACAACAAAAATGTCCCCAGATATTGCTACATGTCCCCTGGGGGGCAGGCAAAATCCCCCCATTTGAGAACCACTGGGCTAAACTGACACCTCAGGGTTTGGGGGGATTAAAAAAAAACTATTTCTTTGGGAATAACTTTGAACTACAGAAATGGACCAGAATGAGATAAGAAACACCCTGCACCACTCACTGTTACCCCATTTATTCAATCATTAGACTCCCTTCCGTTTGCCCGTTCACCCGACACGTCTTCCTGAGCCGTGTGAGAGTGAGCTGAATCTTGCCTGGGCCCCGGCCACTTTGCTGTGTTTGCCAGAACACGCAGATAGCACGGTATCACCCTCCTCGGTGATCTGGGCCCCGCCTGTTGCCATGGCGATGGCCTCCCAGGCGCCGCCTCCGTGCATCTCATCCCTCCGATCTGGGTGCGCCAGGCTCCGTCTCTGCGGCACCGACATTTTGAAGGTCCCCCCCCGCCCCTCCGCGGGCCCCCCTGAAGCTTCCCCGCGGTGACACTGAGGCCGGGCGTCCCTGCTGCACCGCTGCGGTGTTTGGCTCAGTGCGTCACGTCCCGGGCACGTGATGCCATCGCCCGACCCCTGGTGTCTCTGATTCCCGGCTGCGGCCCCAGCCAGCGTCCCATCGAGCAGATGCTCTGTTCGCCTGGTAACCAACAAACAACCCGTGGGAGAAGCTCAGGTTCCTTATCGAGAAATGCCTCCCGGATTAGAGGCTCTGGGGCCGGGCTCTGTCGTGATGGTTGCAAAATGCGAGAGTCCGGCTCCGGGGTCCCCTCCACCAGCGTGCGGACAGTCACCGCCGCCTGCCCACGCTCCTCGGGAGAGTCCGTGCTCTCCGGCCAAAGAGCCTCCCTCCCTGCCCTTCCCTCCTTTCCATCGATTTATTTCCTGTAGGCATGTTTGGGGGTTTGTACGACCATTCTTCACGGTCCTTCATTATCCCGATATGCGACTGTCCCAGGTCTGGCCGTGGGAGCCCCACCCTCACTGGCTGGCCTGTGCCCTTGTCACAGGCTCGTGTTTTCTTCTTTTAAAGAATTTCTCTATGTTCCGGTGCAACGTGGCTCCGGCTCACTTTATCCTCCCTCTGCCCCGCCCAGAATCAGGCACGTTCCAAGGAGCCCGGGTGCCCTGTATGTGTGTGTGTGTGTGTGTGTGTGTGTGTGTGTGTGTTAATCCTCAGGCAAGGATATTTTTTCCATTGATTTTTTAGAGAAAGTGGGAGGGAGGGGAGAGAGTGAGAGAGAGAGACGTCAATGTGATTGGTTGCCTCCCGCATGCTCCCAGACCGGGGAGGGGAGAACCTATAACCCAGGTACGTGCCCTTGACTCGGAATTGAAGCCGGGACCCTTCGGCCTGCGGGCCGACCTCTAACCACTGAGCCACATCAGCCAGGGCCCTGATTCCTTTCAATGGGGAACAAAATCATGAGAAACCTAAATCTGGGGCATTGGGTGTGCTCACTGCTACTAGGGCCCTTTCCGTGCACAGAGCTAAGGAAGTAGAAGCACATGTGAGCACACGCAAATCCACACGCACCCACGTCTACATGTGCATGCAGACAGGCGTGCACAGAACCACACACGCCTCGGAAACCGGCATCCGCACCTGGGCCACGGGTTGTCTGCCCCAACTGGTCTCCTTCTCGTCTGCCAGCCCCTCGGGCAGTGTGGTGCCCGGTCCCCAGCCACCCCCCTCACGGCCACCGCTCAGGGCGCTGTGGTTACCTCACTCGGTTGGAAATCAGCTGGGCAAATTTCATTTTCAGACTCATTTTCTAGAACACCACTTCGCTGACGTGTCTTTTACATACCACACGTCCACCCGCTTTCAGTGTCCTTCAGGAACTTGCCTGTGCCGTGGCCACAGTCCAGGTTCGGAGCCCCCTCCCGCCGCAGGGTCGTGGCGCCCACTCAGTTACCCCCGCTCCCGCTCCCGGCCCGGCCCCCGCTCGCCCGCTCCCGCGTCGCCTGAGACTCGCCCGCTCTGGACAGTGCGTAGCAGTGGAACCGTCGGAAAGGGAAGCTTTCTCTCTGGCTTCTTCCCGCATCCAAATCATGGCACGTAGGAGCTTTCCGTTCCTCGTGTGGCCGTGAAGTGTCCCCTTGTGTGGCTATAAGACGCTTGCGCAGCCGCCGGGTGAGGGACGTTCGCGTTGCTCCCCCGTGGGCCGCTCTCACGCCGCCAGAACGTCCACGCGCAGGACTGTGTGGCCACGGCGGCTTCGCTCCTCTCGGGTGGACGCCTGAGCCCGACCGAAACCCCCGGAACCTTATGAAGAGCTGCCCGGCTCTTCCCCAAAACGATGCCCCGCTCGGCATTCCCTCCGCCACCTGCGAGGGTCCCCACGTCGCCCGTCCTTTCCCACGTCCGCTATTCTCTCCGCTGTCACAGCCGCCCCGAGGGGGTGACGCGCTCCCACTGTGGTGTTGGTTAGCGTTTCCCAGGGACTGATGACGCCGAGAGCTCCCTGGCCAGTTACATGAGTGTCTTTGATGAGATGTCCACGGAGATCCTTCGTCCATGTTCAAAGTTCAGCCGTTCCGAGGCGCCCGCGTGCAGCCCTCGGAGGTGACGCAGGCCGACCCCGGGCGTGGAGATGCTGGCTCGTGTCATCTGCCCATTTTCAGTTGGGTTGTTTTCTAAATATTGACTTTTGCAAAGTCTCGATACGTCCTGGATGCTGGTCCCAGGTCAGACGTGCGGTTTGAAAGCACCTCCACCCACCCTGTGGCTTTCTTTTCACGCCCCTAACAGGTTCCTCACAGAGCAAATGCTTTTCATTTCGATTAAGTCCAATTTATTCTTCTGACGGACCGTACGTTCAGTAGCCGCCTAAGGGCTCCGCCTGACCCCAGATCCCGAACGTGGCCTCCGGTCGTTTTTTCGGTTAACAGCTTTATTAAGATATAATTCGTGTCCCACGCAATTCACCCATTGACAGTGTCCGATTCGGTGGTTTTTAGTGTGTCCCCAGAGTTGTGCAAACATCCCCACAATAAATTTCAGAGCAGTTCCATCACCCTCAAAAGAAATCGAGACTCCCTGAGCCATTGCCTCCCACCCATCCCGCCCCGTAGCCCAGGCGACCGCTCAGCTGCTTTCTGTCCCAGGGGATTAGCCTGTTCTGGGCGTTCCGGACGCGTGGAGTCGGGGAACCCACGGTCCCCGCGACGGCTTCTTCCGCTTCGCGTGCCCTCCACGCGGGCCTGCGGTGCAGTGTGGGCGGCTCCTCCTGTCGGCTCCTAGCTGAGCGGTCGTCCATCGGGGGGAGAGACGGCGTTTCGTCCATCCGTCCGTCCATCCGTCGGTTAAGGTGGCTCCTGCCCCGGAGTGACCTCCCGCCGACGCTCGTTGCTAACCTGCCTTCTCGGGGCTCCTCAGAGCCCCCAGCGTGTGCTCGGTGGAACCTCACTGCGGCTCCGTTAGCGTTTCGCTGCGACTGGTGACGTTAAGGTCTTTCTCGTGTGCTTATTGACTATTTGTAAGTCTTTTTTTTTTTGAAGAAAGATCTACTCAGATCCATGACCCGTTTTTTAAACTTGGGCTACTTGCCTTCCGCTGCGGAGCTCCAGGCGCCCTTCACGTGTTCTAGCCACACGCCCCTCGGCGGGCGCAGTGGCCCCCGCGGCCTGGCTGCCTGCCTGCTCACCGGCACGGCCTCCTTCGCCGAGCGGCTCTGGGTGTGACGCCGCCCCGCGTGTCTGCTTCTGCTTCGGTGTCAGGTTCGAGAAGAATTCCCGCCACGCCGCCGGGAGCCCAGCGCCTGCGCCTCCTTCTAGGGGCGTAATGGTTTCGGGCCTTCCGTCCGGACCTCCCACCCCTGTGGGGTTCATCTCTGTGTGTGGTGTCAGGCAGTGGTCGAGTTTCATTCTTTGCGTGTGGCTGTCCTGTTTCCCCAACGCCGTTTTTTAAGTGCCAGTCTTGTATTGGGGTGTAATAATGGTGTAAACCCAAGGCCGTGGGAGCGAGGAAAGGGAGGGGAGGCAGGGGGAGTGGCAGGTGACACATGGCTATAGCAGGGGGGGACCCCCTTCGGACAAGCCCGGAGGAAGCACCACAGGTGTGCTCCCTGGCTGCCCGGGAGAGCCCCCCACTGGCCATCCTGTTTGGGGAAACGGTGCCTTGCGGCCACTCGGGGAAGGGAGGGAAGAAGACGGAATGTATCCACCTGGGTCTCTCCCATCTCCCATTAGTCAGAAGTTACCCCGGGAGCGTTAAGTCCCCCACACTCTGGGTTGCTGGTGTCTCCTTGAGACGCGGGACCCCATGCCCTGCGGTGGGGCATTCATTCCGTCCAAGCCTGGGAGGGGCGGGGGAGACGGGAACTCTGGGCATGCGGCTGGTGAGTGCTGGGCAGACTCTGATTCAACACTTGAGATGTGTCCCAAACAGTCCAAGGCTGTTTTTCTCATTTACCAGAAGAGGAAACGTGGCATCGCGATCAAAGGCCCTTTCCCAGGGTTACGTGCAGCGAGGGGTAAGCCCAGGATCTGAGCAGGCCCGGCTCTGGCAACTGCGAGACCCAGATAAGGAGCTGGGATTTTATGAGGCGGGGAAGGAGCGTGGTGGCGGGTTTCAGGCTGGGGAGTGACACAGTAAGATAAAGAGCTTTTTACCAAAGCTCCCAACCTCTGCTTTTCTCCATCTTCCCATGCGGCCAAGCCCAGCAAAGGCGGTGGCCCCGGAGAGGCCAGGGCGTCCAAGACAGTTTGAAGAGTCCCTGGCGGGTGCGAGCTCACCTGGGCTTCACCCAGCACTGCCTCCCACCCTTTCTCTGCATCGAGCCCCAGCCCCGCCCAAGAGGCTGGCTGGCCCGAGGCAGGTGGAATCTGGTGCAGGAGCCAAAATGGGGGCAAGAGGAGTTGGACCTAAAGACCAGGAGCAAGGGGACCGGCCACCTGTCCGTTGTTGGCCTGTGGACTGGGGCGCCCCGGCACCTGCAGAGGAGTCCTTGGGTGTTGCCTGAGACGGTCAGATCTCATGACTTGTTGGCCACACCGACCACATCTATCGGTATCTGGCGTCTACCCAACACCATTTACTACAGAGACTGTCCTTCCTCCACTGTGTATTCTTGGCCCCTTTGTCATAAGTTACATGACCATAGATACGTAGGTTTATTTCGGGGCTCTCTCTTCTGTTCCACGGATCTGTGTGTCGGCCTTCATGTCGATACCGCACTGTTTTAATTACTATAGATTTACCATCCGGTTTGGAATCAGGGAGCGAGGTGCCTTGTTCATACTTAGAAAGGATTTTTGCATCCACACGTACGGGGGATTTTGATATTGTCTCTGTCTGGTTTTGTTATCTGGGGAATTCGGTTTCCATAAAATGAATCGGAGAGTAGCCCCTCTTCTGTTTTTCGGAAGGTGTTATGTGGCATTATCACTAAGTCTCCTCGGAAGGTTTGGGAGATCCGTTTGGGCCTAGAGGCTCCTTCTTGGGAATTTCCCCTCACAACAGTTCTTAGTTTATGAGTGTCCTCGTGGAAACTGCGCGGTCCCCGCGGTCCCGTCGCTGCAGAACCTTCCGCCCCCGTCTGCAGCACCCACGCTGGCCTCCGCGGCCCTGGCGTCTTCGTTCTGTTCTTGCGCCCGGCCCTCTGAGTTCTCGAGTCTTCCTCTCACACGGGCCGTGTCTCGCGAGTCTGTGTCTAGGTTCGTGTCTGTGCAACCCCAGGAATCACAGACCGGCCAAGGCCAGGTGTCTGTCCACCACGAGAACGGGCCCCGCATCCAGACGCAGAGATGCCGCCTGCGGTGGCCCTGCGCACGTGGGCTGGTTTCCCCCGAATGCCCGTCTCGGGTGCTGCTGCAGCCCCAGGTAGAAGGGCGTCAGTGACCATTTGCTTCCACTGAGGTCGCCGCTTGGTTGCGAGCTTCCTGGTCCAGGTAGTCACTGCATCGTTCACGATGGCGGCCAACGTTCACACACCCAGGGAGGAAAAGGGCAGGAATTTTAAAATTACAAATTTAATCCCCTTAATAGTTATAGTGCAGATTTCTTTGGCCTCATGCTTTGAATTCACTTAGCTCCTTGAATTGGTAGAACTGTGTCTTTCACCAAATTTGGGGGTGTTCAGCCATTATTTCTTTGGCTACTACTGTTATTTTAAGGTTGAATTGCCAATTTCTCCCTTCAGCTCTGTCAGTCTTTGCTTCGTGTATTTTAGGACTCTGTTGTTAGCTGCATTATATGATTTTTATTTTGTTCTAATTTTTATAGTCTTTTGCTTATAGTTTTTATTTCTTCCTGGTGAATTGGGCCTTTGGTCATTACAAACGTCCCTCGTTGTCTCCAGTAACGTGGTTGGGGTAGAGACGTTTCTGTCTGATATTTCGTGTAGCTACCCCAGCTCTGGTGTTTGATGCTGGCCTGTCATCTTTTCCCACCCTTGTTCTTGGAACCTACTTGTGGATTTGAATATATAATATATCTCTTGTAGGGAATGTGTCCTTGGTTCCTGCTGTAGGCAATCTGGCGATCTCTGCTTCTTTGTTGGGTGTTTAATCCACTTATAGTTAATATAATTATCGATAGGGTGGGATTTACACCTGCCATTTACTATTCATTTTCTGTATGTCTCGTGTCTCTTTTGTTCCTCTCTTCTTCCTCTTCTGCCTTCTGTTGTGTTGAAGAGATGTGTTCTAGTGTGCGGTTCTAATTCCTCTTTTCTTATTTTTTAAAATATGTTTTTATTGACTTCAGAGAGAGTAAGGGAAAGGGAGAGAGAGAGATAGGAACATCAGTGATGAGAGTCATTGACGGCTGCCTCCTGCACACCCCCTAATGGGGATCGAGCCCACAACCCAGGCATGTGCCCTGACCAGGAATTGAACCTGGATCTCCTGGTTCATGGGTCAGTGCTCAACCTGAGCATTGACTCAACTGAGCCACACTGGCTGGCTCTTTTCTTATTTTTAAATCATATTTTTAAAAATTATATCTTTTATTGATTTCAGAGAGAGGAAAGGAGGGGGAGAGAGAGAGATAGAAACATCGATGATGAGAGAGTCATTGATCGAGCCCGCAACCCGGGCATGTGCCCTGACCGGGAATCGAACCCCGATCGCCTGGATCCTAGGTTGACGCTCAACTGCTGAGCCACGCCCGGCCGGGCTCTTTTCTTATTTTTAAAGTTATCTTTGTAGTAGTATAATCTGGGGATTACAATACTCATCTTAATGGAAGAAAATCTGCTTCAGATTAATACTAAATTATCTCTTTAAATGTTTTTGCCCCTTTCTCTCCTCTCCCCTGGGGACTCTAATTACACATGTCATCACTGATAATGCTGTCCACCGGGCCTCAGAGGCTTTGCTCAATTTACTGCGTTCACTTCCGTTTGTGTTCTGAAGAACACGTCGTCTTTACAGGTCTTTCGTCAGGTTCATTGGTTCTTTCTTTATTCCGCCAGCTCAGATCTGCTGCTGAGCCCCTCTAGTTTCTCATCGACGTTTTTGTGCTTTTCGACTCCAGAATTTCTCTTTGGTTTGTTTTGTAATTCATACTTCTTTACTGATACTCTCATTGCACTCGCCTTTCGTTCTTTAAACGCTGATCCTTTTAGTCCTTTGGACATGTTCATAACAGCTGCTTTGAGTACTCAGCCTACCCACTAAGGCGAACATTTGGGCCCCTGCAGAGGTCATTCCTATTGGCTGCCACTATTCCTGTCCCCGTTTCTTTGCATGTCTCAATGTGTCTGGTTAAAAGCAAATCCTCTTATGTGATGGAGGGACTCTGGGTTCTGCTCCTTCCTCCTGGCCAGGGGCGGTGTCTGCCGGTGTGTGTGTGACTTGTTCCCACACACTTCCCAGGCCTGACTCCGCAGCCTCTGTCTCCTACAGTGTGGGGCCACTGTGATGTGTCAGCTCAAGTTTTTTTTTTTTTTTTAATTCTTGTTTGTTTGTTTTTGAGCCTGGTTTCCTTGGTGGCACCACTGGGTCAGCATAGCCTAGTGGTCAGGGTGATCGGTCAAAGCTTTGTTTAAACATCTTGAGCCAAGGAGGCTCCTGCCACGTACTGAGGTGGTCTGTGCGTGAGCTGAGACGTTCAGAGTTCCGGCGGTTCCTGTCCTCCACTTTCTGCCTGGACAGGGGCTCACAGTCAGCCCAGGATAAGGGGATGACAGGGTCCTCTCTGGCCTTGCCTGAGAGTGTGTGCAGTCTCCCAGGTCTCAGGAATCCCTTTTAAATGTTTGCTGGTCTATGGCTTATCCCAGCCAATAGGCCCTGCGGCGTTGGCCCTCCCCAGTGCTTTGCCACTGAGGTCACTATTGTGCGTGGGGTTCTCAGAGCTCAGATTTGGTGAGCCCTCTCTGTGCGTGGACACCTGAAGGTCCTCGAGGCCGCTGTGCCGCTGAGCGTGGGCGGAGGTTGGGAGCAGCCCCGCGTTAAACTGCCACAGGCCCCGCTGTTCTGAGCAAGGTTTAGGAGGGTTTTTTCTTGAATAAACACTTTTCGATTTGTTCTATGCCCTCGGTTAATTCCTGGAGTCCTTAAATGGTGGCTTTGGATAACATTGTCCAGTTTTATCGCTGCTTTCTAGGGAGTCTTGCCATTGTCCTCGTGCCACCTTGCAGAGGGGCCCTTTGTCTTGCCGATTCGGTTGTACTTTCTGTATACAGACAACATTAATACACTTCCAAAGTCAAAACTCTACTAAAAAGGCCTCTGAGAGAAGCGCCCCCTCCACAGCTCTTCCATCCTGATTCTCTCCACCCCTCAGAGGTACTCACTTCAGTGTTAGCTGCTTTATCATCTGTGTGGTTGTGTGTGCTCCTGGAAACACACGGTTCTCATCTCCCTTCATTACAAAAAACGTGGTTTCCTACACATGCCCCTTTGTGCTGTGCTTTTCTCACGGAACATCTCCTCGAATCGCTCCGTGTCCACCCAGTTTTCTCCTGTTTGCTTCCAGCGGCTGGGATTCCCTGGCGTGGGCGCGCCGGCCTTTCCAGCCCGTGCCCTGCGCTCGCGTGGCCAGGGAGTGCCCGCGGGCAGCATGGCCACCATGCCCTGGCCGGGGCTCTGGGTCTTTGCTAATATTTTGCAACAGCAAATCATGCCGCACTGAATAACCTTAGGCAGTTTTTTGTGGGCTTTTTTGCACATTTTTGGAGGAGTATCCTTCAGGTAAATTTCCTAGACCCGGGCCGGCTGGGTTGAAGTACAAATGCACTTTCAGTCTCGTTAAATATTGCCAAGTCCGCCCGCGGAGGGCCGGGGCCCCGCACTCACGGCGGCAGCGGGGCTTCTCGCACAGGCTCCCCCGGGAATGTTATCAGATCTGGACTCCTGCTGATCTGATAGGGGGAAAATGGTATCTGGAGCCCGCGTGTGCCGGCATTTATCATTTCTGAGCGAAACTGCAGTGTTTTCAGGAGTGTAAGGGCCGTTTCTGTGAATCACTTCCCGGACGGTTTACATACCTCGCCTGTATTTCCACGGCCCTTTTGGTCCCCTGCTCCCTCCGTTTTTCCGAATTTCGTGTCTGTCCGAGCCACGAGCCTCTGCGGGTGGCCACATGGCAAAGGCTTCCTTCCCTTTTGTCAAATGTCTTTTGATTTTGCTTAAGGAATTTTCCGTGCGAAAGGCTTACTTTAGTAGAGCTGTCGTCCCACGCGCTGACCTCCCCCTACTCCGTCTCGATCCCGAGTCGCCGTCAGGACGCTTTGCCTTCGCTCCGCTGATGGAGGGATCCCCGCCGGTTCCCTGCTGGCGCTTGTGCTGCTCCGGCGAGGGGGGACCGTCCATCTGTGTCCTCACGGAGGTTTTTATTAGAAATGACGGTGAATTCTTGGAGGTGGTCATATGTTTCTTCTTAAACCTATCAATATGGAGGGATATTTAGGGTGTTTGCGTCAGCATTGAGAAATATCGGTCTTTTATTTCCTTTTGATGGTCTCCCCTTACCAGGCTTGTGTATCACTGGCTTCTAGAAAGGCTTGGACGGCTCCCTTCGCTGCGTGTGCTCTGAACAGGACGCGTGGAAGTAGGTCTCCCGGTCTCCCGACGGTTTGGCAGGTCCCCCGTGAGACCCACGGGCCGTGGCACTTTCTTTTAGGGTAGTTCCTCGATAACTTTTTCTGTTTATTTTTATTTTTTTTGGAAATCAGTGTGTTTCAGCTCTTAATTTCTACTGGGATCGATTCTAGGTGAGCTGCGTTTCGCAGGGAAAGCGCCCGTTCCGTCCGCGCTCCACAAAGCCTTCGCGTAGAGGTGCGCCGGGCGGTGCGTGACCAATCGCAGGAATCCCTTCCCGGGACGGCTCCTTTCCCGTTACGGCCTCGGTGTGTCGGCTCCTTGAAGAGAACTTTGTCTGTTTGAGTTTTTTCAAATCACCAGGATTTCGATTTTATTAAAGTGGTCTATTTTACTGTGTTCTGCCTCGTTAATTTCTGCTTTTATCCTGGTCATTTCCTTCCTTGGGCTCTCTTTTGATTTACTGGGCCTCTCCTAGCTTCCCGAGTGAGTAATCTGCTTTCTGCCCGCCCGTGTTTAGGCCTCCAGCGTGCGCCGGGGCCGGGGCGGGACGCGCTCCCCTCTGGCGGCCTCGCATCGGCCCGTGGGGCTGCCCTCCTGCCCGCGTGCCCTCGTGGACAGCGAACGGCAGGCCCTTCTGAAACGTGGCTTTTAGTTTCTAAAGCACCTGCGCTCATCTCATTTAATGCTTTCAGCACGACACCGTTCCTGACGCTGGGACCACAGCCTCTCCTTGATGTTTGCGGGCACCCGGTGAACCTCGATTCACTCCTGCGTCTCTCAGCATTTCCATCTCCGCGTTTCAGATGTCGGGGTTGTTTGTTTTGTTTTTTTACTGCCTAGAGCTGGATTTATTCAACGGAGCGATTTGAATACGTCCGAAGAGGCCTGTCTCACTCCCGCGTACCAATACCCGGCACGCTCGGCTAAGTGCCTCTGTATGAGCGCACGTCGCAGCCGCCGCCTGGGTCACGTCACGCTGGCCTGGCCGCCCTGCTCCGTGGGCCGGCGCCGGTGTCACGTCTTCCGAGGGAGCGAGGACGCTTGCGGATCGCTTTCACCGCCGGGCTCCCTTGTGTCGCTGGCGTGGCTGCGCTGCGGTCGTTCTCTCCCCGTCCCGCTGCGCGGCGCGGCCTTCGGCCCCGTGCGTCCCTCGCCTCGGGCACAGAGGCCCGGCCCTCCTGTGCCGCAGAGACCCGCTCTCTCCCCCCAGGCCAGCCTCCGCTTCGTCAGGGCAGACGAGGTTCACATGTTGTCATTCAGCCGTGACGCCACCCGGGTCTTCACCTAGTTCTATCGTTAAACACACAGACTGTCCCCCCAGCCCTGCTGCCGGGGCTCCCCGTCTCCTGCTCCTGGGAGGTCCCCCAGCCCGGGCTCGTGCGTCCCGTGCTCTGTCCCCTCGGTGCCGGAGCCGGGCGGGCTGGACCAGGTGCGCAGCCGCTGGCCTGTGCCTGCGGATGTTCCTCGGCGACTCCGCTCCTCTGTCACCTCGCTTCTGGGCCGCCTTTACGCCCGCTGCCAGTATGAGTCTCGCGCCTTCGCCAGTTATGCCTCCTTGCTCAGGGGCCCTGAGGACTTCTTCGTGTTTAAATTCTAATCGTTTTTACTAGGAAATGACTCAAGAGTTGGTTTCTCCAGATCAGTGTCCTTGGTACCATGTGGGTCCTTCCGGTGCAAGTGAGATGTTACTGTGTTTACAGAATCTTCATAGATGGTTTTACAGGTTTCTACGGTATTATTCGGATTTCCGGCAGAGACCTCGGTCATACCCGTGTGGCTCTCCTTCACCACCCCCAACTCCACCACGGTCACTCTGACTCTCTGTTTCTGTCTTTGTCACGTTCTGATGGCCTTAGAGCTGTTTTCAGGCCTTCCTTCCATTTCCATCTTTAGTTCTATCACCTGTTGCCATGTCTCATTCTTGATTTTTTTAGTCATTCCTGTTTTCAGTGTCCTCACTACTGATTTGGAGCATGTGTCCACACCCCCAATGTTGAGGGCATTTAATTCCCTGGAATGTTGTTTCTAGTTGCCCTCAGCTTTATGGCTGGTATTGGGGGATTTTGTCAGCAGGCAGGAGGATATTCTCACTTTCTGATTTTTCCTTCCAGGAGTGTTGTACGGGTGCCGTCTGCCTGCCTAGGTTCCTGTGTCCTGGTGGCCGGCGTTCTGGCTCAAGGACGCGCTCCTCTGCCAGGCTTGTCCTCACTTAGGCAGCTTCTTTTCCAGGTGCTGCTGTTGGGGGACGGGGGGACGGGCAGGCCTTGTCTGTAAGTCCTGCAGGGTTCTCTCGCTTCCCCCTAGTTCCTTCTTTGCCTTTCCCGCCACACCCCTTCTCTCTGGATCCGAGCCTCCCTGGGAAACGGTTCTGAGGTGTCACCTCTAAGCCCAGTCACGTCCAGGCTCTTCCTGGTGGCAGGTGCTGTGAGTCGCCTATTTCTCATCGGTGTTCTCTGTTTTGACACTTACGGTTGGACTTTTTTCTGGGGGTGATTCGGTCTGTGATGCTTTGAAGTCTCCTGTGCCTCATTTCTTTTTTCTTTTTCTTTTTTTTTTGAAGTGAAACTCACATAACATTCAAAGAATCAGTTTGAAGTCAAACAATTCAGTGGCATTTGGGGCATCCACGTGCTCGCATATCCAATGATTTACCGCCAGGCGCAAAGTCGAAAAGAGCAATGTTCCCTTCTGTGAAATGGATGCGTTTAGCTCTTATATTTAGGTTGCTGATCTGAGGTCATTTTTCTATGTGGTGTGAGGTGTGTGTCCACTTTCCTTGGGACACCAATAGTTTTTTGTGCCTTAACCATGTGCCCTTTCCCATTGAATGGCCTCGGCACCCTCGCTCAAAATCCACTGACCGTATGTCAGGGTTTGTCTCTCGGTTCTCTGGCCTATTCCATTGGTCGGTCTGTCTGTCTGTCTGTTCTTAGGCCAGTTCCACATGGCTTTGACTGCTATAGCTCTGTGTGAGTTTTGAAACTGAGAAGTGAGTCATCCAACTTTGTTTTTTTCAATGGTTTTAGCTATTCGGAGCCCCCTTGCCATCCCATAAACATTTTAGGATCAATGTTTCCATTTCTGCAAAAACAGCCACTAGAATTTCGATGGGGGACACGTTCCATCGGTGTCTCCCTGGGTGACGCTGCATCTTAGCAATGCCCAGCCCTGGCCCGCGAGCACGGGTGACTTTCTGTCCATCTGTCCTTGGTGTCCGTGTGTTTTGCAGCGTTTAGCACAGACGGCTTTCTCCTCCTGGTTAACTCTGTTCCTCAGGACTTCACTCTTTCTTGCAAAGGGAATTTAGATTTTCTTCCTTCTCGGGTTGTTCGCTGCTGGTGTATAGCAGCACCAATAGTTTTTTGTGCCTTAACCATGTGCCCTGCGACTTTGCCGAGCTCGTTTGTTAGCTCTGGCAGGTTTTTTGTGGATTCTTTGGGCTTTTCTACATATGGGCATGCATCACCTGTGAATAAAAATAGTTTTACTTCCTTCCCCATTACAATGCTTTTGCGAATTTGCCCGATTGCCGCAGCTAAACCTTCCAGTCCACTGCGAAAGGCAGTGGGGAAAAGGGGTGTCCTTGTCATGTTCCCAGTTTTAGGGGAAAAGCCTTGTATTTTCACTACCCAACGTGATGCTAGCTCTGGGTTTTTCAGAGATGCTGTTTGTCACATTGAAGCTCCCTTCTTTCCTTAGCTTTGCATGTATTTTTATGCTGAAAGGCTGTGGGATCCTGTCAAGTGCTTTCTCTGTGTCTATTGAGATGGTCCTATTAATGGGATGTGTCACAGTGATGGATTTTCTTAGGCTGAACTGCCCCCCTCCACTCCCGAGATAAACCCCCCTTGCCCGTAACGTAGGATCCTTTTAATACACTGCTGGCGCTGGCGTGCTGGTATGTTCTTGAGGGTTTCGGCATCTGTAGGGGATATTGGTATCTGGTTTTCTTTGCTGGTGGTGGATTTGCCTGGCTTTGCTATCAGAGTAACAGTGACCTCATAGAATGTGTTGCAAAATGTTTCCTCCTGCTCTGTTTCTTGTCACAGACTGGTATTAATTCTTCTTTAGCTGGTTGGTATAATTCACCAGTGTCATTCATCAGATGCCGGGCTTCTCTTCCTTCAGGGATTTTTGATAACCGGTTCAAACTGTTTATTTGTTGTAAGTTCAGAATTTTTACTTCTGAAGTCAGTTCTTAAAGTTCCTGTATTACTAAGAATTTGTCCATTTCATCCAGAATTTGTCCATTTGTCTGATTGTAGTACCATTGCTCAGGGTACTCTCATATTATTTTACTTCTGTAAGTCGATGGTAGTGTCTCCACTTTATGATTCTATTTATTGCATCTCTTTTTTTTCTTTTCTTAGTCATTCTAGCTACAGGTTTGCCAATTTTGTTGATCTTTTAAAAAAAAAATGACCAACTTTTGGTTTAGTTGTCCTGCTCTACTCATCTCTCCACACTCATGTTTCCTTCCTCCTTCTCTGTGAACTTGGGCTTAGATTACTTTTCTGTTTACAGTTCTTAAGCTATGGAGGCGGGTTATTGGGGACCTTCCTTCTCTCTCTTATGTAGCATCTATAGCTACCGAGCACCGCTTTCCTCGCCTCCCAGGAGTCTGGGTATGTTGTGTCTTTATTTTCCTTTATTTCAAATAATTTTCTTATTTCTTCTGCGATGTCTCCTTTGACCCATTAGTTTCTAAAGAGCATGTTGTTTAATTTCCACATAGGTGTAATTCTGTACTTTTCCTTCTATCATCGTTTTCTAGCCTCATTCCATTTTGGTTGGAGAAGATACTTTGTAGGATTCTCTAAAAATGTAGCAGGACTGCTTTGCGGCCTGATGTGATCTGTTCTGGAGAATGTTCCACACGCCCTTGAGAAGAATGTGTAGCTGTGCTGTTGGGTGGAGTGTTCAAAGTGTATTTGTTAGTTCCAGCTGCTATACAGTGGGTTCAACCTTCTATGTCCTCACCGATCTTATCTGGATGTTCTGTCCGTTATTGAGTGTGGGGTATTGACGTGTCTATTATTGTAGAATTACTTCTCCCTCCATTTCTGTCAATATTTGCTTTATATTTTGGGTGGCTCTGTTATGTGTGTATTTGTTACATCTTCTTGATGAATTGCTCCTTTTAATAGGTAGTGTCCTTTATCTCCTGTAACAGTCTTTTACGTAGTCTGTCTTTTCTGATATTAATGTAGCCGCCCAGCTCTCTGTTGGTTAGTTTGCCTAGGACACCACTTCCCATCCGTCACTCCAAACCTGTGTCTTTGGATCTGAAACAAGTATGTGGTACACAGCATGAGTCTAATAATTTTTTAATCCATTCTGCCAATTTCTGTATTTTGATTGGAGAATTTAATCCATTTACATTTAAAGTAACTCTTGGTAAGGACTTCAGCCACTTTGTTATTTGTTTTCTGCATGTCTTACGTATTTTTTGTTCTTCATTTCTTCCTTTGCTGCCGCCTTTTTCATTTAAATGATTTTTTTTTTGGTAGTGCGTAATAGTGATTGTCTTCTCAGTTCCTTTTGTGTATGTATTTTAGGTATTCTCTTAGTGGTTATCATGAGGACAACACTCAACATTCTAAGTTTATAAAAAATCTAATTTTAACTTATACCAGCTTAGCTTCAATGGCATAAGAAAGTCAGCTCCTATAGGGCCCCACCCCTCATGTTGTTATTGTCACACACTGGGTTTTTATACATTGTGTTGCCAATAACACAGATGTATAATTACTGTTTTATGTATTTGCCTTTTAAGTTGTATAGGAAACAAACAGAAGTTACAAACTAAAAATACAGTAATGCTGTCTTTATGTTTACCTATGTAGTTAGTTACCTGTTGCTGGAATTCTTTTGTTTTGTGTGCCTTTGAGTTACTTTCTAGTGTCCTTTCATTTCAGCCTGAAGGACTTTCTTTAGGACTTTGTGTAGGGCCAGTCTACTAGAAATGAACTTCCTCAGCTGTTGTTTCCCTGCGAATGTCTTTACTTCTTCATTGTTGAAAGATAATTTTGCTAGAAGTAGAATTCTTTACACAGTTTTTTCTCTTAGTACTTTACAAACTCCATCACACTCCCTTCTGGCCTACGTGCTTTCTGAGGAGAAGTCTGATGAAAATCGTACTGAGCATCCCTGTACCCGATGAGTCATTGCTCACTCCTTTCACAGTTCTGTCTTTCAACAATCTGATTATGATCTGTGTCTTGGAGTTCATTGAACTTCTTGGAGGTACAGACATGTTTTTCATCAAGTTTGGGGAATTGTCAGCTATTATTTCTTCAAATATTCTTCCTGCCCCTTTCTCCCTCACCATTCCTTCTAAGATTCCCACTATGGACATGTTGCTTTGCCACAGGTCCCTCAGGGTCTCTTCATTTTCCTCCCTGTTTTTTTCTGCTTCTCAGACTGGATTTCAATTACCTAGCTTCAAGCTCACGGATTCCCCTGCCCACTCAAATATGCTAGTAAAACCCCAGTGAGTTTTTCCATTTCAATTATTATACTTTTCAGTTCCAACATTTCTGTTTAACTCCCTTTTATAATGTTTACCTCTTTATTGATAGTCTCAATTTGTTCATGCATTGTTCATCTGGTTTCCTTCGGTCCTTTATCAATATTTTCTTTTAGCATATATTTTTAAGTTGATTTAAAGTCTTTGTCTAGTAAGTTCAATGTATGTACTTCCTCTGGGGCCATTTCTGTTAATTTCTCCTATGAATGGATCAGACTTATTTCTTTACGTGCCTCATAATTTTTTTAAAAAAATATATCTTTATTGATTTCAGAGAGAGGAAAGGAGAGGGTTAGAGAGATAGAAACATCAATGATGAGAGAGCCATTGATCAGCTGCTTCCTGCACGCCTCCGACTGGGGATGGAGCCTGCAACCCGGGCATGTGCCCTGACCGGGAATCGAACCCCAATCACCTGGATCCTGGGTAGATGCTCAACCGCTGAGCCACACCAGGCCGGGCGCCTCATAATTTTTTATTGAAAATGATATTAAGGATATTAAATGTAGTAACTCTAAACATCAGATTCTCTCCTGTTCCCAGTTTTTCCTGTTGTGAGCTACAACTGTTCAGCGACTTCTAGTTTTGTGAAATGTGTGTTCTTTGTCATGTGCGGCCTCTGATGTCAGTTTTTCCAGCTTGAATTGCTGGTCTTTTGACAGAGATTTCCTTGAGTGCCAGGAGTCAGGAACAGGGTGGGCAGGTGGGAAAAGGTGAAAGAACTCTCCCAATCTTTGCAGATTAGCTTATACTGGGGCAATCCTTTAGGATATGACCAGCCTGTTTACAGATCTGTCTTAGCCTTCACTTCCTCTTTGAGGTGGGCACAGAGGTCGGCTAGAGGTGAAGGCTTAGCGTATTGTCAGGACTTTCTTCTGAGCATGCATCCTGCCCTGGGCTTTTTCAATTCATCACTACACATAGGTGCTTCTGAATGGCCTGATTCCCCAAATAAACCCTTCCCGTGTTCCCCCTGTGCTGGCAGTGCTCCCTTCTGTGCCTCAACTCCGGTGTTTCCCCAGGTGGCTGTGATCCTACTCCCTTACAGTGTTTTCAAGGAATGCTTTCCGCCCTGGGTCAGTTCCGTTTGAGGAAACAAAGGCGATTACTTTGTGTCGGGCCTTTAGGCGGCCCCCCGACAACACAGGGCAGATACAATTCTTCAAAGATATGCTCTGCTCCCTCCTGGGCCAGGGATCAGGGTCCCACACTGGGAACGTGGTCTGCCGTCTTCACAGCTGCCCCGGGCTTGGGCAGGGAGCAGTGTGAGGGCCCCAGAAATGCCAGTTTTACTGCCATTGTTAGGCGCCTGCTTCTTGGTCTGCTGTAGACCCCGAGCTGCTTTCTAGAGTCCTGACAGAGGTGACTCTTGACAGGTTCTGCTGGATTTTTCAGCGTTTCCCTGAAGGGAGGGATCGCCAAGGCACTCGCTCCCTCTCCGCACATTTTGGACAAAGCACCTTGAGCCTGGCTCCCAGCGCCGCGCCGAGGCTGCGGTGTGGGCAGGTGGCTCCGGCGCTGCTGGAATCTGGTTCATTTCCCCACTCAGTCAATCTCAAGGCCAGGGCATTGTTCCTGAGCGCCGGTGGAGGTGCAAGTGCTGAATGGTTTTATTTGCTCTCCTTGTTGGTTTTATGCTTTTGAGGAGGGTAAGTAGGGAGGTTTGAGACCAGAGGGGAAGGGGAGCCGCATACCATTTTCTCTAAACCCGGCTGGAAGCCTTTTAAGTTGGGCCTTTCTCTCAGGGCCCGTGTAATCCGTCAGCCAGTCCTGTCAACTTTCTGGACTTTGCTCCCTCCCTGCCTTCTCTCCAGCCACCTCCCTGGTCAGACCCATGGCCGTTTTTCCTGCTGGGCTGTCGCCCTCCTCTCTCCCCTGGTCTCAGTTTCCGCCCTTGCCCTCGCCCCTCCCCTCCATCCTTCCCACAGCTGCCCCACCGAGCTGTTTAAATACAGAGTGGAATTGCTGCTTGCCTTCCTAAAATGCCCCCTGGCTTCCTGTCACTGTCTTGGGTCAGTGTCACCGGATACAGAGACCGGACAGAACCGTGTGCAGGTTGCTTACTGAGGAAGAGCTCATGGAGGCCGCAGGGAAGCCTGAGGGCCCTTCTCGGAGCTGCAGCAGGCCGAGGGCCGGGCATTTCTGTCACCACAAGGGCTACCCCTCGGGGGACTTATTCTGCATCACCGGCCACCCCTTGTGGCTGCGCAGGCCCTAGGGTCAGAGGTGGTGCTCAGGCCGGCATCTGACAGGTCTGCACTGAGGAGCCTTAGGCACGTACGGAACGGGAATGCTGAGGGCACATGGGTGGGGCCCTGTGCTGCCTGCGTCCTTGAGAACAGAGACGGCCTGTTCTTCACCTGTCCCCAGTGCCAGTCACACAGCAGGGCCCCTGAGGGTCTTGCAGAGCTGCCTGACGCATCAGGTCTCCGTGTCTCCCACAGCCAGGTGACGGCAGCCAAGCACCTCTGCTCTCCGAACAGGCCATTTCCTGAGCAAGCGCCATCCTCACCCTGCTTACTCTAAATTCTTCTTGTTCCACCAGTTTGACTCCTGGGTCCAAAAAGAGGCTGACAGTGTTGGGAACAGGGCCACACCAGCCAGATGCCACCGTGTCTTTTCACAATGTGTTGTTCGTGCACACGGAGGGGGTGAGAGCTGAGTCCCCCTCAGAGCCCCGTCCTCTCCCTGCCTCCCAGGCCAGCGGCCAGTGGGCCTGGCTGGGTCGATCATTTTTGACATTGGTGGTTAACATAATTTTGACGTTAAGCCTCCCCCAGCTCGGGGTGGCTCTGTGTCCAGGCTGTAGCTTGGGGAGTCCTGGGGAGCCTCTGGGCCCCGGATCCGGCCTGGCCGGGAGGCAGCATGGGAAGGGCCCGCGCCCTCGGGGCCTGGGGGTGGGGCCCGCGCAGATGTCTGGATCTGGTAGCCAGGGCCGGAGCCGGATGCTGAGAGCCAGGCCTGCAACTCATTTCCCCATTAAACATTCTGAGAACATCTGCACCGGTTTCCAGGGCTTCTCCCTCACTAATTGCCCTGATTATTGTGTGAAGCTACACTGGCACGTTTCCCCGGTGCTGTGATGAAGGTGAAAAGATCGCCCTTAATTAGATTAAAAACATTTTTTCTCCGTAATTTCGCCTTGAAAATCAAGCCCCTTTTTGGTTTTCTTCATCCAAAGGCCTCCAGAGCGTCCCTCCCCACCTCTCCAGAGGCTTCTGGGGAATGTCCTGTGAGCTCAGCTCTTGGAGGAGACGGCGCTTAACCCAGATTCCATCGCATGTGAACGTTTCCTGGGGCCGCTCAGGCTGCCGGAACCGGCCCTGCAGCCGGGCCTGGGGGGACCTGGGCAGACTTCCTGGAGCAGAGACCCCCGAGGGTCGCCCGACCTGTGTGGGTGGCTGTTGCTCCCTCTCCATTTCCTGCAGTGGGTCAGGGCTGAGCCTGTCCTGGCTGTCAGTGCTTGTCCTCAGCACCCCTGCTGTCCAGAACCCACCCTGGGGCCCACAGAACCATTTCCCTTCCCCCTTGTGTGTGTCTGTGTGTGTGTGTGTTGGTGGTGTGTGCACACGCCCGTTGTGAGGGTTGGTGCTGGGGCAGGGGTCCTTGGTGCCCTCGTCTCGGGGTGTGTGAAGACCCCATTGTCCTCCGTGGGACTCGCAGGACTTCCCAGGTCGCCTGTGACTGTTGAATCCCTGTGGTTCTCATGTCAAATGTGTTCTGCACACCCCTGGCTGGACGTGACACCCGGCATGTTCCACAGTTTGCTCCAAACATCATCTAACAGGGTGTGGAGAGGGCCTCACTGAGGGTGGGGAGAGGGGTCGGCTTGCAGTGAGCCAACGACCAGCTCAGGGGCCCCTTCCCCCAGCTCCCCAGCCGCCGCGGGGAGAGCCTCTGCCGCCAGCTCCCCTCCCTCTGCCCCGGGCCCCTCGAAGCTCAGCCAGGAAATGTACGCAGTTCAGCTGTGGAACCTCGACCCCCGGCCCCAGCCCCCGGCCCCAGCCCCTGGACTCGGGCCTCACCCCGTTTGTCACACATTCCTGAGGACTCTCTGGGTAACAATGATGGAACCCAGCTCGAGCTAGCCAAGCACAAAAGGGACATTTTTTGGCTCGCACATCTGGCCCCAGCTGTTTCAGATGCAGCTGGACCCCGGGGCTGGGGCGATCTCGCTTGCACGCTCCCCCCCCCTTTTGTGCTCTCCCCACACCCGCCTTGTTCCCTCTCCTGCTCCCCCTCTCCGTCTCCCTCTCCCCACTGCCCCTGGAATGGCTGTGTCCTCAGGCAGCCACTTTCCAATGGGGGCAGGACGGCCACCAGCTCAGCAACCCCGCAGAGGCCACCTCTTCCCAGGCTCTCTGCTGGTCTCCACCACGGTGAGCCCTGTGCCTTGGAAGACCAAGGCCCAGGCCACAGTCTCCCTGTGGGGACAGCTGTGGGTGCCCAAGGCCCATAGCTTGGGAGTGGGGGTGCAGCAGCCCCCCTGAGGAAGACTTGGCTGTTCCCAGGGCCAGGACTGGCTGCCGGACAGGCAAAAACAACAGGTGTCCACGCAGCGAGGTATCTTCCTCAGCGGAACCGCGTGCCAGCTGCGGGTGTACGTTTCACTCCCGCCTCGCCCGGTCCTGGCAGCTGTTGTGGGAATGGCTTTCACGCTCTCTGCCCGTGGCCCTTACTTCTCGCCTCTGAGTGGAGACACAGGTGGCCACACGGCCGCGCTGGCTCAGGGTCTGGGAGCCGGGCATGGGCAGCTGGCACGGGCCTGGGGCCGTGGCTCAGCGATGTCACGCCGGGCCTGGCTGCAGCTGTCCGGATGCCCTGGGGAGGGGGCTCACATTCGCGGGGCAGGATCTGCAGGGCTTTGGCAGATCCGCCAGGAGGGGGTGGATTTCGGGCAGGGGGAGGGAAGGGGCTTGGGAAGGACAGGGGCAGCTTCAACTTATCCTGGGGGTAGGGGGAAGCTGGCGCAGGGAATGCGCCTGTGCCGGGCCCTGGAGGGACGTGGGAGGTGATGGTGAGGAAGAGGCACAGACCCCAAGGCCGGGGTGGGGACACCTAAGCCCTGCGCCTGAGGGAGGGGGCGGCCCAGAGCCCTGGGCACCGTGAGGAGGACTTGAGCGACACCTGGGAACTTAGGCAGGGTTTAGTGGGTCCCGAGGGGAGGGCCGGGGGCAGGTGAAGGGACCAGAAGGAGCCCGGGCATGACTGAGACTCCCCCGAGATCAGAGGGCAGCAGGTGGGGCTGGAGGCCTGGCCTGGTCCATGTACCCGCAGCCCCGTTTCTCGTCTTCCCAAGCCTGTTTGCCCGTCTAAACACGGGAGTCAAAGCTGCCACCCACAGGGCTGACAGTAAAATTAAGTCCCAATTGAAGCAGAGGGGGAAATGGGGTTCCTTCCTGCATGTCCAGGGAGCCAAGGGTGTCCTGGTGTTGGGGATGAACTGAGCTCGCTGTAAGGAAGGGACCGCAGGGACGGGGCAGGGGCAGGGACGGGGCTGGGGCAGGGACGGGGCAGGGGCAGGGATGGGGCTGGGGCAGGGACGGGGCAGGGGCAGGGACGGGGCAGGGGCAGGGACGGGGCTGGGGCGGGGGCTGCAGGGGAGCTGGAGAGACAGGCTGGGTGCTCCCGGGGATGGAAGGCTCAGGGACATGTGGCAGGTCCGGGCTCTGTGCAGTCACATGGGCAGCTCCAGGCCCGGTGGGGACAAAGGAGGCTCTTACATGGGAACCGCAGGACGCGCCGTGCGGGGCAATGGGTGAGGGCAAGGCAGACGGGGAGCCGCCACACTAGTGTTTTCTGACTCAGGAAAGGGTCACTCAAGATGGAAGTGAGGACACTCAGGAGGGAAATGAGAACCCAGGCTTCACCCAGGACGCAGCGCACGTTCTGGCCTATTTCCTTCCAGTCTTTTTTCGGTGCCCACATTTTTTTGAGAACATTAAAGTGACTGTATCACACAGGCTGTGGGTCAGGAAGGATGCTGCCGCTTGGTTCCTGCTCTCTGGAGAGTGGGTGAGACTTGGCAGCCGGCGTCACCAGCTGTGGTAGTCGCCACGCCAGAGGCTGCATTCGCCATCCCAGACCTCCCATTTTCCTAGAAAACAAAATTGTTTTGTTCTGCCCTGAAAACTTAGGCCCAGATTCTGGCCTTGACAAGGCAAAGGCAGCCAAGAAATTAAAGCATCGAAAACTGGGGCCGTCTTACAAGGGTGGCTTCAGTGTCGCCAGAACACGGTGCAGCTTCCCGAGGCCCGGTGCCCAGGGTGTCCCTGACACAGCTCTGGTGCCACCTTAGGGCCTGAGCATCAAAATAAGCTGCCCAAACCCACCGGAGGTCCGGCCTGCTCTGAAGCCTAGGCCGGGCCAGGCTATTCCAGCCTCTGTGTGACGCCAACCTAAGGCGCCTTGTGTGGGGAGTACATCCTGGGCCTCTTGGGACACAGAGGTTGCCCCCAAGCCCTTGCTGGAAGTGGGCAGCCTGCCACTGCGTCCAACAAGGAGTCCAGTCCACGCCTGGGCACTCCTGGCACCTTGGTGAAGGCTCCTGTCTGGGCTACGGTTACAGATGGGCCACGGGGAAGGGGTCTGTGACCCGGGTCAGTGCCTGCCAGTGGGGGGGCCACGGGGAAGGGGTCTGTGGCCCTGGTCAGTGCCTGCCAGTGGGGGGGCCACGGAGAAGGGGTCTGTGGCCCTGGTCAGTGCCTGCCAGTGGTGGGGCCACGGGGAAGGGGTCTGTGGCCCTGGTCAGTGCCTGCCAGTGGGGGGGCCACGGGGAAGGGGTCTGTGGCCCTGGTCAGTGCCTGCCAGTGGGGGGGCCACGGGGAAGGGGTCTGTGACCCGGGTCAGTGCCTGCCAGTGGGGGGGCCACGGAGAAGGGGTCTGTGGCCTTGGTCAGTGCCTGCCAGTGGTGGCGAGGCAGCAGACCCCGGACTCAGAGCTGCACCTTTCCCGCCGACTGGGGAAACCACCCCGTGGCACCCTCTCTTCATCCCGCTCTGGGGCCCTGTGTGCCGTTCCCAAGATTAAACCAAGCAGCACATTCTTGTGTGGCAGGAGCAGCCGCGCCCACGCGGCACCAGCTGATGTGCGCCGGGCAGAGCCACTCTCAGGGGTCAGGCGCGTGCCCTGGCCCCGGGCTGGGGACATGGTATTTGTCATCTCGGAGGTTTGCAAAACAGCCCCACTTTCCAGCCACCCCCGCCGCCCATTCCTTCTGTGTACAGCGATGCAGACGTGAGAACATGCACTCCTGTTCTTTTTCCTGTCCCTTTGTCTTAATTTTTTCTTGTTGAGAGAACATTTGAGTCCTGGATGAAGTCTTAGCTCTGTCACTCGACAACTGTGAAATACAACCCAGGACCCTTGAATCGCAGCCCTGTCTCCACACTGGGGGCGGGAGGCGCTCCTGCCAGGCCCAGACCCGTGAGCTCGCTGCGGGCCCTTCTCCCCGCCATGGGCAGAGAGCCTGCTCGGAGCTCAGAGCTCGGAGCCCTTCTCCGGTGTGACTCAGTCCTGTCTGTGCGGCTTCCTGCTGGAAGGCTGCCCCTCGCCCCCAAGGGCCGCGAGCTCCCCGAGTTTATTTACAGCTCCGACTGCTTGTCGGGTGCGCACCTGTCCCACGCGCCCCGGCCACCTGGCTCCTCCCGCGACGGGCATGCGGGCCTGCCGCACCTTTTAAGTTGTTTACAGTGTCCGTAGTTCTCTGGCCAAGTTCTACATGTTTTGTGGACACTGGTTTCCTGTGGTTGTCTTTTCACTGTCAGGGTGTCACTGGTGACCAGGTCCTCATTTTAACGTAGTCAAGTCAGTCGGTCTTTTCCTTTATGGCTATTGCTTCGTACGTTTTAGAAAACCTTCCAAACCCTGAGGTCATGAAGATATCCCTCTAGATTCACTCACAAAGGCTCCGTAGATTCGCTTTTTGTCATTTGTCTCCGATCTCCTGGGTGCCACGAATGCGTGTACGGTGTGAGGGATGGGGCCGTTCCAACATTTCCCCCACGTGGGCAGCCAGCTGTCCCTGACCATCTCTGCCACCACGGTACACAGCACTCGTCAGTAAGGGTGGGGCTACTTCTGACACTCGGCCCTGTCCCTTTGGCCGGTCCATCCTTCTTCACCAGCTTGGCACCATCCTAACGAGCGCGGCCTCACAGAAAGGCCCGATGTCCATACAGCTCCGCTGTGCCGTCCCTCAGGTACACGGGGACTCTGGTCCTTAAGCACGTCCAGGTCAATCCCAGGATCAGCTCGCCAAGGGTCTAGCACACAACTATGGGAGTTCCCGTGAGATTTGGGAAGAATCTTTTCAAGATTGGGTCTTTGAGTCAGAAGAAAAGCCAACGTCTCCATTTGTCTTTCTTCTTCAACAACTCCTACTAAGGTTTTACCGTTTCTCCTTAGAGTTCTTGTGTATCCTTAACTAGATATTACGACCTTTTTGATTTACACAAGAGGCCCCCCAGACCTCTCACTGGCTTCCCCTGATGTTAGCTTCTCCTATAACCATGCTCGGGAGGAAGACATCCACACGGCAGCAACTGGCAGTGCCCAGTTTAGTTCATCTACCTGGATATCCCCAGGTTAACTACTCGTGTCCCTTTTCTGTTCTCAGATCCAGCATTATATCTGGTGAGCAGGTATCCTCAGTATCCTGTGCTTGGGGATGGCTTCAGTCCTGCCTGGTCTTTTGTGACCCTGACACTGAGGGGTACTAGTCATTGACGTTTCTCAGGGTCCATGTCTCGTTGCATCACGTCAGGATACATGACATCAACACGCAGTCACTGAGGACATGAACCTGGCGTCGCCTGGGTGAGGTGGTGCCAGCCGGGCTCCCCCACCACCAGGGCACTGTTCCTCCCTGGCACAATCTAGTCGTGGGAACTGGTCCCTGAGTCCAGCCCACACTCACGGGGAGGGGAGGGGAGGGAGTCAGGCTCTGCCTCCTGCAGGAGGGCGTAGCTAAGACTCGGTAGCCGTGTTCAGACCGCCACAGCGAGGAACACATATTTGAGGGCAGATACTTTGGAGTTGTGTCTTAAAGCCTCACCTGCTAATTTCAGCATTCACCCGAGGATCTTGCCCGCAGCAAGTACCCCTGCGTTCCAGCGGGGGCTTTTCCACTTTCCCCATTCTTTCTTCGGGCATCATTTAGAATTCTTCTGCAAGGAAGGTCTGTCCCTTTCCTCCAGTTATTTCTTAATTTATATCGGTAAGGACTTGGGTATCTTTTGAGCTACAATCCAACATTATCATTATTTCCTTTGTTGCTCAGATTAGGTCTTCATTTTAATGGCCGTTGGGTTGAGAGCTCCTTTGGGTTCCTGGGCCTATGGGACATGCCTGCTTCCTTTCCATTTTCCTTCTGAGCATGTTCCTCCTTCCCGGCACTAGACAATCGTTTGGGCTCATCACGTATTTTCCCTGCTCAGGCCTACAAATCGCCATCCAGCCAGAGCCCCGGATCCTTTCCGTGGAGAACGGGTGGTAGTTAAAAACCAGAATCCCGGCCTTGGGTGTGCGTGTAGCTCTGGGGCTGTCACTCTTTCCAGGGCCTCTCAGCAGACAGAGCTGGGAAACACATGTTTGTACATAACCCAAGTGTGCACACATCTGTGTCTGTATCAAGCTAAATATGAGTTCACGCTGATGTTTCTAACCATGGGGCTCGCTTACACACCCCACTCCATTTATTTGTCATTTTCCTCTGACCATGAGAAATCTGGCCGTCATAATCTATAATCGATGGACTATTTGTCTGATCTGTGTGGATGAGCAGCACCCTGAGAAACCACCTTAGTGAACTCATTCTGTTTGAGTTGTGGTGTGTTTTTTCATTTTAGCTGTATCCTATCCAGTCCAAAGACCCCTTCCCGAGGCCTTGTAGTCCGGTTCCTCGCTCCGTTTCCTTCTGAGAGATTTCTTTTTAGATTGTACACAGCAGAGCTCACTCTTGGAGATGTCTGGTTCTGTGCCTTTTGACAAATGTCACGTATCCACCACTGCGGCATCACACAGAAAAGGTCCACAGCCCTGAAAATTCCCTTGTGTGACCCCTTTGAAGTCAAGGACCCCCTTCCCCGAAACACTGGCAGCCATCGATCTGTTCCGTGTCCCTGGAGTGCTTCCATTTCCAGAATGTCATATAAATGGAATCACATAATATGTAGCCTTTTGCATCTGGCTTCTTTCACTGCTACAGAACATGCATTTGAGATTCCTCCGCGTTGTTGCATGAGCCACTAGTTCATTTCCTTTGATTGCCAAGTGGTTTTCCATTGTCTGTTTGGGCCACAGCTTTCCACTCACCCACTGAAGTACATCTCGGTTGTTTCCAGGCTTTGGCGATTGTGATAAAAGGGGGTATACAAGCTTACGTACGGGCTTTTGGGAACACAAATTTCCAATTCATCTGGGTAAATAACTGAGAGGGACGGCTGGGTCCCACGGCGAGTGCATGTTTAACTGTATGAGGAACTGCCTGGCTCTCCCTCACCACGGCTGCCCAGCAGCACGTGAAAGTGCTCACCACTGCACATCCCACTTGGCGTTGTCGGGCTTCGGTTCTTCCCTCTCCCTATCTAAGGTGAGAGGTAAGGCTCTATCTTTCTCTGCTTCCCAAGTATCCAAAACTGACACCATTTCAAAATTGTAGGCATTCTCATAAAGGTGTAGTGGTCGCTCACTGTGGATTTAATTTGCATTTTCCTGATAACTGCTGACGTGGATCGGACAGGCATCTTCTCAGACGTTTATTTGTAATCCATTCTTATCGTATGTTTATTTGTAATCCACTTTTTATCCTGTGTTTATTTGTAATCCACTTTTAAAACCGGGTTGTCCGCTTTCCTGTTGTCAAATGGCGAGCGTTCTTTCTGCTCCGAGACAAGCTCTTGACCAGGTAGGTGATGTGTGAACATTTCCCCCAAGTCTGGGGTTTGTCTTATTTCCTTAGCCAGGTCTTTCACAAAGCAAGTGCTTTTCATTTTGATAAAGCCCAATTCTTCCACGTCCCCCCCCCCTTACAGACTGAGCGTCTAATGTCCTAGTTCCAAACTCATGGCCAGATGCGAGGCCCAGGGATTTTCTCCTGTTTCCTTCGAGAGACATCAGTCCATGTTTTGCTTTAGTGCTCTCGTAAGATGGTACATAACAGCTTTTACATCTTCATATTCTGACTGCTCGTCTCCCACAATGTTAGGTATAAATGCTAAATGGGTGAAAATTTACACACACACACACACAAATTTTGAATGGATTTAGGAAACATATGAATTACTTCGGAGTGGGAAAACCTCCCCTTTTCAAAAAGCCAAAGATAAGAATGCCATTATATATATAAATATTTTTTAAAAAGAGGCCGCGTGGCTCTCTCAGTAAATTGGAATATCGTCCTAGAAGGTTGCAGGTTTGACTCCCGATCAGGGCACATGCCTGAGCCACAGGTTCAATCCCCGCTTGGGATCTGCATGGGAGGCACCAATTGATGTCTCTTGGAAAAAAAAAAAAAATCAATAAAAAAACCCCCATTATCTTTGGGTGAGAATTAAAACAACAGCACAAACTGTTTTCTGTGGTTAAAAACAGCCATAATTAAGGTAAAACACCAAAGACAGACCGAGGAAGGCGCTGGTGCCTCCTATGAGAAGGGGTTAACATTTCTCATACATGAAAAATTCCTACAACTCGAGCAGAAATGTGCAAAGGATGTGAACAGATGATTCCGCAAGAGGAAATCCAAACAGCCTCCGAGCCGCACAGCCCTCGGCAGGGAAGGAGGAACGCGTCCCGGGCTCCACCCGCGCCCGGCGAGCCCGCGCAGGCCGCCCGCACCGGTCTGGGGGTGGGGGTGGGGAAGGCGGGCGCGTTTGCCACCGCTGGTGGGGTCTGAATGGCTCCCACTTCTCAGGAAAACAATCCGGCGACATACATTAAAACCACCCGGCAAGCACCTCTCTCCCGCCCCGAGTTAAGTTTCGTAGAGACGGACAGCACGTTCCTGTCTTCAAGCAGCGGCTTCGAGCCCGCGGGGCCCACGGAGCCCGCGTGTCCGTCAGGGGCGGGAGGCTGAGCTCCCTGCGCAGATCTAAGCCACAGGCTGCCGAGCACCCACTACAGCCAGGCGTAGACCCACATCCGTCAAGCTGTAGAAAGTGAGGTGAGCACGTGCGGCGACAGGGATGGAACCGGCACGGCGCCCCAGCATCCCGCGCGGCCTCCGCCACTGCGCCAAGCGGGGCAGGAAGCGCTAGGGGTCCAGCTGGCGGTGGGCGCTGACGGCCTTGGAGGGGAAGGGCCTTCGCGAGTCTTTACTCCTTGCGAGCAGTTAGTTCTTTTACAATAAAAACTTGAAGTCCGGATCGAAAACCAGGAGACGGGGGGGTGTTCTTGGCCAGGCCAGGGCCTGTGTCAGACCGCGGAGGGCGGCCCAGGACCCAAATGTGCAGCCGCTTGCGGGAGCGGGTCCCTCGGTGCGGGTGGTGATGTGCGTCCTGGCCCGAGGGGGGCCGTGGCGACCCCTCCCTCCGGGGCTCTCCTATCCTCACAGACCGGAGTCCTACCAGCCACATCTTCCGTGAGGGGTCACCACCCCAGCATCTGCACGTCAGCGACGGTGGGGGGCGGGGTCAGCGTCTCCAGATCTGCGCCTGTCTGTTCTATCCTTGCCCCGAGTGTCAGGCCTGAACCTGGGGAGAGGCCCAGACACCCGCGCTGAGCGGGCACAGTCCTCGCCGAGGCGGCATCGCTGGCCTCAGCTGCTCCTTAGCGGTGAAGCTCAGGCACGGGGGGGCCGTTTCACACCACACCCCGCCCGGTACCCGGTGCTGGGGCTCCGTGCTCCGTCTCCGCTCCAACCCAGCAGACGCCCCACCCGCGGGGAGGCTCGGGATGTGGAGGCCCGTCCATGCCAGCGCGGCAGGTTGACGGGCATCTGAGCCCCGCTCCGCGAGCCCCGGGCGCCTCGGCCACCAGGCCGTCTGCGGGGTCTAACGTGCTCCCCGCCCTCTCCCTGCAGTGAAGAAACGCCCCACGGTGCTGGAGGTGAGCGCCACCCACTTCACGAGGACCAACAGCTTCACTGAGGACCTGGACCTGGAGGGGGAGACACTGCTGACCCCCATCACCCACGTGTCGCAGTGAGTGCCCGGTTGCCCACCGGCGGGCTGGGGGGCGCGGGGCTTGGAGCTGCTGCCTTCGGGCTGAGCCAGGACTTGGGTCACTGCCGCCTTTGCCGCCTGGACGTCCTCGGGGGCCGCCGGCCACCAGGGGCTGGCCCAGGGCCGGAGCAGGCAGGGGGGCAGGGGCATTACCCGCCACGGCCGAGAACACGCGCCGCCCATTCTGCCGCACGGAAGACCAGGCCAGTCCGTTTCCGCTTGTTTTCGTGCTTCGAGCGTCTGAGATTGCTTTTCTCTCCCCTGGCCCCCTCCTCCGCTCCCCCAAAAAAGAGATGGCTTTGTTTGCGAGCGTTTCCCCCGCGGAGCCCTGGCCGGAGCCCCAGGGCAGATGCCGGGTGCGGCCGCCAGTTGCCGGCTGTCCCCGGGGCTCCTTCAGGTGGAGGAAACGGCCGATTCTCCACGCCGTCCCCAGGGCCTGCGGTGGCCTGACTTCCCTGCAGCATGTGACTCCGTGCTCCTCGCCGGGCACCCAGCGGCCACAGCCTGCTGTGGGGTCAGTGGGACGGTGAGGCCCTTTCTGGCCGCCACCCGCCAGAGATTTCCCCGGAGATGTCCTTGTGTGTCCGGATGTGAGCGCACAGCCCCTGCGGGCCCCGGCGGGCGCTCCCTGCTCTCCGTGTGACGGTCCACGAGCTCCCCTGGTTCCGAGGACTCTGGGTGCCGCTGTTGGCTTCCAAGGGGCCCACTGCCTGTGCCACTGGCTCACAGGTGACACAGGACATTGGGACCAGAATGCAGGGCCTCCTGGCTGCTCACGGAACCAGGACTGAAAGGGCCAGGAGGCCAGGCTGAGGCGGCTGCGGCTCTCTCGGGGTGGAACTGTGATCAGAAGGCCCCGCTGGCCATCTTTCGAGGCCTCTGTGCTGGCGGGGAGGCTGGCAGGGCAGGCCGAGTGCACGTTCCCAGCCTGGGGGCAGGGTCCCTAGGAAGCAGGGCCGCTCGTCCGAGTGTACCCGGTGGCAGAGCAGCCATGGGGCCTGGGAGCGGGCTCTGACCTTGGGATGCGTCCTGGGCACGGTGAGAACAGCCGGGCAGGTCCAGGTTGGTGCCCGAAGGCGGAGCGAGCTTCGCCCTCGCCGAGGCCTGTGCAGCCCGGGCATGAGAGCCGGGCAGTGTCGTCGGCGTTCTGTGGCTAGAGCTGTGCACGGCACAGGAGATGCGCCCACCTGGGGGGCAGGATCGCTCAGAGTTGCAGGACCATGACCACACCCAGGTGGCCACACGCAGGCCCACTGGGCTGCTCCACCTGCCTCCGGTCGGAGTCAGTGTCTTCCACTCTCAGTCGAGGCTTGGTGACTGGGACACACACAGGAGTCGCACCCTGGGGGGACAGGGCTGTCACCCACCGTCTGTTCAGCTGGGCAGTCGGGCCTCACCAGCCTCTTGGGCCCTGTGAGCGGCCCCCCCCCCGGGGGGCCCAGCATGAGGTAGTCAAGGACGGGGGGACCGAGGTGTGGGGACCGAGGTGGGCCACGGCCGCTCACCGCCCCCCGGGAAGGCTGTCTGTTTTGGCATCAGCACACACCCATCATCCTGGGGCCAGAGGCTGCCCACCTGCCCAGGGAGCCCCAAGAGGCACCCGAAGCCAGTGTGGCCGTGATGTCGGGGGGGTGTGGCCGTTTCCTGTCCCTTCTCCGAGGCAGGTTGTTAGACGGACAGCTCAAGCCAGCTCTCTGCCTGCCATGGGTCTAGTGTGTCACCATCCAGAGCCTGCTGTGGCCCTTCTTGGGCCAGCATCCCAGAGTGTGGCTGGTTGGCCGGGGAGGGGGACGGGGTGCTATCCAGTGCTGGGCGGGCCTAGGCAGGACCAAGACCCCAGTCCTCACCCAGCAACCTGTTCAGAAGCAGAGTCTGGGTGTGGGCGAAAAGCCCAGGCGTGGTGCTCAGTAAGGGGTCTGTGGGGGGCTGGGAGCGGGACATCAAGGTTTCCATGGCGGGCCACCTTCAGGCACTGTGGTTTGGTCAAGGCCAAGTCAAGGCTGTTGGCAAGGGATCTGTGTGCCCGCATGCTTAGTAGTCAGGGCACCGCCCCTCAAGGGAGCCCCGCTGGGGAGCATAGGACTCAGGCTCCGTGAAGGAGGGGTTGGGGCCTTAGCACCTATGGGCCCCAGGGCTATGCGCCAGGCAGAGGCCCACCAGCCATAGCTGGAGGCGGTGGCACCAGTAGGCACCGTGTACTGGGGCTGTGACCGCCTTCAGGGCCGGGAGGCAGCGGCCGCATTCCCACACCTCCCCACAGCCTGCCTGGTGATCAAGGCCCCTAAAACCCTGCTCCAGCCGCCCAGGGACAGCCGCAGCCCCCACGGCACCCCAGCCCAGGGCACCCCGCACGCCTGCACTGGGAGGCGCAGGCCGATGTGCAAGTGAGGGACGGGTGCGCGGGGTCCCACAAGGGGCCGAGTAGGCGGAGGGCATGACCGAGGAGCAGATCCGTTTCCCCCAGCATTTTACTGATGCTAGATGTATTACCACGCTGGGCCGGTTCCAGAATTCAAATTAAAAGCATAAATAAAGACACATTTTGTTTCCATCTCAAGCTCTCCCCACCCGAAGGCCCCAGGGAGGTGAGGTCACTGCAGCCTTGATTACGGGAAGGTCCCTGGGGCTGGGAGCAGCCCCTCTTTCCGGGGCCTGCTGGCCGTCGGTGGAGCACGGGGTGGGGGCCCCCGGTCAGCGAGCAAGCCTGGTGCAAACGAGGGAGTCGTGGCAAGCAAGGAGCTGGGGCTCAGTTGGCTGGGGAAACAGAGCGGCTTTAGCCACATCAGCACCCTCGGCCAGCCCCCCGCCCCAAGCTGCCCACACCCCTTTCAGGCAGAGTCCTCTAGGCCCCGCAAGGCCAGAAGGGAGCGTCGGGTGCCTCCAGCACCCTGTGCCTACGGCCCCACTCAGAGCCTTGCTGCAGGGTTTCGAGGGGCAAATATGAGTAGACAGGGCATGCAGGGTGCAGTGTGGGGACTAGGGGAACGCCCCTCCACAACTCCACAAGAGGGGAGGCCTGCACCCCAAGAGCCAGGGAGAATTCCAGGGCTTCTGCCCACCGAGGGTCACAGCCACAGCACTGGGAGAGCCGCCGTGTGTCCCTGTGCTTTGCACAGGGCATCCCCGACTGAAACGCTGTCCCTCGCCTGCGGCCAGCAGATCCCTCCCCCTCCCAGCATCGGCTCGTCCTCGCCTCGGGCCCAGGAAGCCTGCGGGTCAGGCAGCCATGTGCTCCTCCCGCTCGAGGCCTCGG
The DNA here is from genome assembly GCF_054644295.1 of Miniopterus natalensis. Taxonomy (NCBI): domain Eukaryota; kingdom Metazoa; phylum Chordata; class Mammalia; order Chiroptera; family Miniopteridae; genus Miniopterus; species Miniopterus natalensis. Next base: position 76,719,894 of record NC_142091.1, on the reverse strand, counting down.
TACCAGCTCCCCAAGCTGTTAGTATGGGGCCTGTGACCCTTTTGGGGTGTTTCCCTGCCTGACCCTCGGCCTCTGGGGAGCAGGGCACATGCTGCTCCTCTCGGCCCCTGCCTCCCCAGCACCCCTAAAGCTCCAGAACCCCCACTCCAGGGCAGACAGGGTTCCCCGCAGGGTCTGGCCCGCTCCTCCACGGAGGAGAGAGCTAGGGCTCGGGTGCCTGGGTGCCAGCGCACAGGGCCAGGGCCAGTGTGGACCTCAGCACGAGCTGTGGCTCGGGGCCGGCTGAGTGCGGGTGTGGCTGGGGCACCCTTGCCCCACAGCCTTGGGAAACGGCGGCCACTCCGGGAAATACTCTCCCAGCTGCCCAGTCATCCAGGACAGGCCTGGAAGCCACATGGGCCCTATCATTGCATGGAGATCCCCACAACAGAGGTGCAAGAGGCCAGGCCACCCTGAGCACAGCAGCCTGCGGTGTCCCCAAAGGGTCCCTTCAGAACTGGCCCCTGGTCCCCCATCTCTGCTGCCAGGCACCTTAGGTGGGGACTCAGCTGGGTTTACCAGCCCCACCCCGTCCGTCCTGCCCTGTAGGGAAGTGTGCAGAGCCAAGTCCGCCGCACCAGGATGGGGGGAAGGCAGCCCCGAGGCGGGGGTGCCCCAGGGCCCCCCCAGATGACCACGAACGAGCACCCCTGGCGAGCATGTGTGCTCAGGCCTCCCCAACATGACAGCCCGTAGATCCTTGAGCGAAACCAGCCCCGCGTGTGTTAATTAGAATTTCCATGTCTTCAACTTTCTCCCGGACCCTGCAGAATCTCACGCCAAAGCGTTCGAGTTTCTCCTTCCCAGCGAGGCCGCTGCGGCCTGGCTCCCGTCCACATCGCTGCTAATGTCTCCTGAATTCTGCATCTGTCAGCGCGGCCCGGGCCAGCCCAGCCGTGCCTTCTGGAAACGGGGCAAATGTCACAAGGCTCGGCCCCGCTCAGCTCCGCGGGCCCAGAGGCAGCTCTGGGCCCAGCCTGCCTGGGACATGTCAGGGACACGCAAGCCCCACTCCCACGTGTGGGCCGTGGCCGTGTAGGCGCCGCACCCCTGCCAGCTCCCCGCTTTGTTTCCTGCCCTGCAGACCTCGGTGGGGAGGGAGGAGGGGCTGCTCTGGGGCCAGTGTCCAGGGGAACAGGGGAGGGGGCCTGTCAGGGGCAGAGGAGACCAGGTTGTCTTTCCAGACTGGTGTCCTGCCTTCTTGGGGGCTCAGGCCACCTCTGTGGACACGGGGTGCCGAGGCAGCCCCGCGGGAGGGCCACGCGGAGCTGTGAGTCCCAGGCTCCCTGTCAGAGGCTCCCGGCCAGGCTCAGCCCCGGCTCCGACATGCATGGGGGGGGACACACCTGAGTGTCCCGATTCGATCAGGAGCAAGGCAGATGGTTTGGTGGGAAAGAGACGGGACTGGGGATGGGGTGCCCTCAAGGTGGCCCCCAGCCGGCGCTGCCCAGCTGTGGGCGGCCCCCAGAGGCCCCTGCCCGCTGGGAGCTTCGCTTCCTCCATCCCTGAGCGCGTGGGAGGCTGTGACCAGCCTCGTGGCACCGCTGTGAGGGCAGGTCGCTGTCTAGGTGGAGGCCCAGAGAGTGGGCGGCTCCGCACTCCCTCGGCCACCTCGCGGGACCCCGGCCCGGGCGGCAGCCCCTTCCCATGCGGTTACTATTTAGCCGGCCACTATCCTTTTGTCAAATGCCCACGTCTCCTGCCATTGGGTTTTGGGTGAACTTTTCCAGTGACTGTAGTTTTTTTCTGTTTCTCTATGTCCTGGACATGTGACATTTGTCAGAAACACGTTCCTACAGGGCACCCTGGTTCTCTCGGGGGGCCTTTTGATGAACGGAAGGTCTGAATTGCCACCTGATCCCTCTCCTCAGACGTTTCCTCCCGGGGTGGCGCGGGATGCGTCCTATTTACGCAGCTCTGACCACTCCGAGGTCACCAAGATGCTGGGTGTCGCGCGGCTCCATTAGCTCACCTGCCCCAGGTCTGCAGTCCTCCTGGGGTGGGTCGCTGCGTCCAGGCGAGGCCGAGGTCAAGGTACACTCTCCCCACCTGGATGTTCAGGGGGAGGCCAAGGTCAAGGTACACTCTCCCACCTGGACGTCCAGTGCGAGGCCGAGGTCAAGGTTCACTCTCCCACCTGGATGTCCGGTCTGGCTCAGCCTCCGCACCGTAAGGACTGTCGTCTCCGCCCGAAGTGACCAGCTCGCCGTGCGCCGGGGCTGCTTGGACCCGATTCGGTTCCACTGGCGGACTTGAGTGAGTTTCTCGCTTGTTTTTCCTGCCAGGGCGGTGCTTCCTATCACGGTGGTCTCATGACAGGGCCGGACAGCGGGTGACACAGGCTCCTGCCAGTGCCCCTGCTCGCGACCGGCTTGGCCGTGTCTGTGTGGCCGGGCCCCGTCCACGCCGGCTTCCCAGGCCCCTGTGGGCGGGCGTCCGTGCCGTGCGGGGTGTGGCCTCGCGGAGCCTCGCGTGCTTTCTTCGTTTCTCCTCCAATGTCTGCAGTTTTCTGCGCCGTGGCTTGCTCACCTCGTCTGAGGCTTGTTCCCTGTCGATGCCGTGTGTTCGGCCAGCCTGGGGACACTGCCTACTGGGGAGTCCTGGCCAGCTCAGGTCATTTTGTCCTGCCTGTGGAGCCCCGGGGCAGTCACCTCGCCTCTCTGAGTCTCATGGACGTGCGGACGCGTCTCACGGTGCTGGTACTAGGCCTGGAGATAGGGGCTGGGGGCGGGCGTCCCGCGTGAACCTGACTCAGTGAAGTGCCCAGTAGATGTTAACCATACGGCCCTTGTGAGGGGAGACCCTGGGGGGCCTCCGTTACTTGGCCCGGAGCTGCTGAAACTGCCAATCACGAGTTTCTATGGGATGCACAGGGGTCACCGCGTGTAGCCACCAGGTGTTGTCCTTAACAAGATGTGCCTGGAGGCCCTGGAGGCCGGGCCATGGGGGGGGGGGGCGGAGGCAGGGGGTGTCTGTGGGCCCAGGACCCACCCAAGCCGCTCAGAGCTGGGAAGGGGGCTCACCAGCTGCTTCAACACCTGTGGAGGTGCAGGGAAAACTCCTGGGGAGTGTCCTGGGAAGGGGTGGACACCGGGCAGGTTTCCCCCATGGATCCCGGAGGTCAACACAGAGGGGCTCCCACTCCAGTGGGCACGACAACTAAGGGGGGGCATATGCAGAGCTCTGGGAAAGGGGATCTTTAGGGGCACTTCAAGGGATTCTCAAAGTTAATTTTGACTATTTGTCTCCTAAGACTTTGAGTCACACAAGGTCAGACTACGCTGCACCCGAAGTACAACCAGTGCCACAGCGTGTCCGGTGATGCCTCCTGGGGAAACTGAGGCAGAAGGCAGGGTGCTATGCCGGGCAGAAGAGGCCCCTGGGGAGGTGGGGAGGCTGTTCAGAGAGCGGAGATGGAGACCCACACTCAGGGTCCCTCCCCCTCGCGGTTACGGGCAGAGGTGCTGCCCCGAGAGGACACAGGCAGGACCAGGCAGCAACCCCCCCCCCCCCCCCCGGGCCAAGTCCTCAGGCAGCTGGCGTCTGATCCGGGGAACAACGCGCGAGGCCAGATCCCGCCGGGCCTCGGCCTGACATCCTTGCCTGTGCCCTGGGCTCGGCCCCTGGCGCGGCTGGCGCGGCCCAGTGCCTCCCGCGGCGCGGCCCCGACTGGGCAGCCGTCCTGTCCTGAGGGAGCTTTTCATCTTCCACCTAACCCTCCCCTTGTGCTTTTTTGGGGTGCTTGTTTTCCAATCTTTAGGTCCATCCAAGTTTGTTGAATTACATGGAACCTTCGGGTCTGACGTGCTCTCCCGGCCTTTCCTTTTGAGCTGCCCCAGGGACACCTCGCGGGTGTGTGGGCTCCCGGTGGGCGCTGGCGGGGCGGGCTGCAGGGCCCAGGGCCCACTGGAACTGCTCAGGACACTGGCTCCGTCTGATCGAGCTCTGGCTGCTGCGTTGAGGCGGGGCTGGGGCGTCCCCAGGGGCTCGAACGGCTTCACTTAGTTGTGCTCTCCATGACCCCCTCAGTTGGTGGCAGTGCCCAGCAGCTCTGAGCTCCCAGCTCCCCCCCCCACCCCCTGCTTTGGGGAGTGGACACTATCGGGCCACACGGCCTGGGTTTGGGTGGGAAAACCCTCCCTACAGGTGTCAGGAGACGGACAGACTGGGGAACAGGAGCCCGAGACCAGAGATGAGGGGGCTGCACCTAAAGAATGTGCCAGCTGCCCGCAGGGCCAGGCCCCGGCTCTGGACCGTGTGTCCTTGCTCTTTGCTGTCCTAGTGGGGCCTGGCTCCTCCCCTGCACCAGGTCCAGCCAGTCCCTTCATCAGGCCTGGACCAAGTGACCACAGTCCTGGCGGCTGGTGGGGTACTTCCCTAAGCACTAGGCCACGGTCACCCAACTGCCGGGAGACCACGCTCACTCGCACCCTGGGCTGGCCATGCACTGCTCCTTATTTGCTTCTGCCCCATGCAGGTCCCCCCCTAAGGGACAGGGAATAGTGTCCCCCACTGAGCCCTCTGCAGGCTGTGCCTGGAAGGAGACTGGTGGAGCCAAGGACTCCAGACACCAAAATGTGGGCCCAGGCTGGGCAGAGGGACAGTGGGCTCGGCCTCTCGGGCCAGGCGGGACTTCACAGTCCTCAGCCAGGAGACCCAGTGGGCAGGACCAGGGAAGGGTGCCACCATCCTGACCCAGGCAGGAGGAGCAGAGCCGGAAGCCCAACAAGAGGCTCCAGGCCCAGGCGCAGAGCCACGCCACCTCCCCAGGCGGAAACGCAGGCTCCCGGGAGGCCCCACGTTTGAAACGGTCTCGGGAGGAGACACGAGGGTGCCTGGGCAGTGGGCCTTGGCAGACACACGCCCGGGTACCCGTCTCTGTCAACGCTCTGGGTCATCATAGTCCTTGTTGCCTCTGGTGACCCCCAGAAGGAGTCTTCTCTGCCTGTCGCTACCTGGCCATGCAGGGCAGGGTCCCCGTGGGTCGGAGAAGCTGAGCATGACCAGCCTGTCCGCCGTGTGGCGGATCACGGCTCATCTCTTTGAAGGGCTGGTGTTGGACTCTGCCTGCGAATGTTTAACTGTGAGGGTGCAATCTCCGTGTTCGGAGGCCCAGACTGGACCAGCGGGGGGGGAGGGGGGGGAGAACCACCATCCTTGGTGGTATGTGGGGACCCTGCAGGACGAAGGGTGACATGGGCTAGAGCGGCCAAGAGAGTGAAGGCCGGGCGTGGGGAGCTCTGGACTGGGGAGGGGGGCACCACCGTCCTTGCTGGTATGTGGGGACCCTGCAGGACGAAGGGTGACATGGGCTAGAGCGGCCAAGAGAGTGAAGGCCGGGCGTGGGGAGCTCTGGACTGGGGAGGGGGGCACCACCGTCCTTGCTGGTATGTGGGGACCCTGGAGGACGAAGGGCGAGACGGGCTAGAGAGGCCGATAGTGAAGACCAGGTGTGGGGAGCTCTGGACTGGGGGGGGGCACCACCGTCCTTGCTGGTATGTGGGGACCCTGGAGGACGAAGGGTGACACGGGCTAGAGCGGCCGAGAGAGTGAAGGCCGGGTGTGGGGAGCTCTGGACTGGGGGGGGGGCCACCACCGTCCTTGCTGGTATGTGGGGACCCTGGAGGATGAAGGGTGACATGGGCTAGAGCGGCCGAGAGAGTGAAGGCCGGGTGTGGGGAGCTCTGGACTGGGGGGGGGGGGCACCACCGTCCTTGCTGGTATGTGGGGACCCTGGAGGACGAAGGGTGACATGGGCTAGAGAGGCCGATAGTGAAGGCCGGGTGTGGGGAGCTCGGCCTCGGGGTCGCCGAGTGGGGGGAGCACCCCTTTCCCGTAGGTGAGGCAGCCATGGGTGGGAGGCGGCTCTGAGGTTTCCGGCTGCTTCGGGCCCGGGGTGCGGCCCCTCGTTTGAGCTTGCTGGCAGCCCCGCGAGGGCTGGCCCGGGTCTCCCTGCAACGGGGAGGGAGGTGTGGGCTGGTTTGCTGGGGCCACCCAGTGCGGGCTCAGGAAGGGAAGGAATGTGGCTGAGGCGGGTGTGGCTGTGGAGAGAGCAGCGAGCTGTGGGTTTTTCTTGGGGCCCAGATAGACGTGAGCGGGGACGGAGGCCCCTTCTCTCTCCGCCCCCGGCACACACTGGGACCTTTCTTCGGCGTGCGGCCGCGGAGCCGGAGGCCAAGGACACCTTTGGAAACCTGAATTCCATGCGCTCTTGGCAGGGCGCAGCTTCCTGCCTGGGGAAGGTGTGCGTGCGTGTGTGTCTGTGTACGCACGTGTGCACGCGGCCGTGGGGGCCAGGAGAGGGAGGCCGGGCGCGGGGTATCTGGTGAGCCGTGCGAGGCGGCCCCGGTGTTTGCCAGCTCTGGATGGCACTTGGGAAGCCCTCCTGAGGGGCTCAGGCCAGTACCTGCCGGGAGGGAACCAGACGTGCGGGCCGCGCGGCCTTTGAAACAGGCCCTGGCTTCAAGCCGTCGCGGCAGAACAGGCCCTTGACTCTGAAAGCCAGAACGTTTTGTAAAGTAATTCAAACAGTTTGCTGAACCTCAAACCTTTCCTGATGACTCTTCCTTCTGAAGTTAACTCGTTAAAGTCGCTCCAGTCCCTGCCTGGTGCCAGACCAGCTTCCTGGAAACCCTCGCCAACTGCTGGCCTTTGGAAAGGCCTGTCACCCTAATAGCTGTAAAAAAAAAAAAAAAAAAAACGTGCTGGGCACCTTGGCCGCAGGCTCTGAAGAGAGTCCTTTGTGCTCACTCCAGCTGCAGTTTTCCAGCCTCGCTTCTGGGGCGACTGGAGCTGTTTCTCTCCGTTTCCTCTCGTGGACGGTGGCCGCCTTCTTCCCGTCCCATTTCCCTGCCAGCCGCGTGGCCAGGCCTCCCCACGCCCAGGTAGGGGACTGGGTGCCTGGGGCAGAGCCCCTGGAGAGGCTGGGCCGGGTCGCCAGCCTTGTCTTCCGCTCCCTACATCTCCTCCTATCCTCCCTGCCCCGTGGCGGTGGGGCCCCACTGGGCAGAGATCGGGGCCCCTCCTGGGTCAGCATCATGTCACTTCCCCAGAACACCCAGGGCCCAACCTGACCCCCGAGCAGCACCCGTTCGGAACGTGACGCTCGCTCGCTCCTCCCCAGAGCAGGGCTTCAGCAGCAGGGAGCACGGGCGTAAAGCAGGGTCTGAGTTATAGTATAAACAGAAGAGTTGGAGCTGTGAGTCTGTCTTAGGAAATATTTAAATTAATGCAGGCACTGGGCAAGTCAACTAAAAGCCTATTAAGTGTGGTCACTGTTGCATTAATCAGAATCAGAGATTACCTGAAAGTAGAAAGAGTGACGTTACAACATGTACGTTTAACGGGACATGGCAGCGAGAACACGCTGTACGCGTCCACTTCTTTAGAATCGCCCTCCCCCAGCTCTGTGAGGACAGAACATATGCAACGTCTCACCCCCGGGAGGACCTTGCGATGTGCATGCAGAGGGCGCAGGGCACCCCTTCCCGTGGGGGTGGGCTCCCTGGGAGCCTTCCCAGGGCCTGCGCTCACTCCACTCGGCCTCACCCTGTCAAAAAGCTCTTTGTGCCGGTGCAGCCCTTCTCCTGGGAGTGACATGAAGCAGAGCCCACACCAGCCGCCACCCGGGCCCTGCAGCGCAGGCCACACCGTCCAGCCGGGTGGCGCGTCGCCTGCCCCGTCCACAGCACACCGTGCCCTGTGTGTGAAAGCTTCGTGCTAGAAAATAATACTCAAGTGGGTGTCACAGGCGCCTGGTCAAACACAGTCAGGCATGAAAGGAAACATCGGGGAAAATCAGGCCGTCCCCACCCCAAGTCCTGAGTCCTAAGTTTCCTTCCCTACGGTTACCACTGTGAACAGTTTCCTACTGGGCTTTCCTACAGTTATGACACAGACAAGCATGTCTGTGTGCGCTGGGATATACCACCCCGTGCACAAGTGGGGACGCATATGTCCACCTCATTTGCACTTTCGGACGTTGTATATGGGTTGTGCAGACTTCCTTTGAGCTGCCCCAGCAAGAACCACCTCTCTCTCAGGGCAGTACATCTGCGAGGCAGTTAAATGTCAGCATTATGTGCGGACACGCACGTAGGGGGCCGCAGACGCATGTGGAAGCACACGCCGGCGGATGCACACACATATGGACGCACACGCCGGCGGGTGCATACACATGTGGACGCGCACACATGCGGACGCGCACACAGGTGGACGCGCATGTAGGAGGCCGCACACGCATGTGGTAGCACTCGCCGGTGGATGCACACATGTGGACGCACACACAGGCGGATGCGTACACATGTGGACGCGCACACATGCGGACGCGCACACAGGTGGACGTGCATGTAGGGGGCCGCACACGCATGTGGTAGCACTCGCCGGTGGATGCACACATGTGGACGCACACACAGGCGGATGCGTACACATGTGGACGCGCACACAGGTGGACGTGCATGTAGGGGGCCGCACACGCATGTGGTAGCACTCGCCGGTGGATGCACACATGTGGACGCACACACAGGCGGATGCATACACATGTGGACGCGCACGCAGGGGGCTGCACACGCATGTGGGAGCACACGCTGGCAGATGTATACATGTGGACACGCACGTATGTGGACGCGTACGTAGGGGGCCGCACACGCATGTGGTAGCACTCGCCGGTGGATGCACACATGTGGACGCACACACAGGCGGATGCATACACATGTGGACGCGCACATAGGGGGCCGCACACGCATGTGGAAGCACACGCAGGCGATGCATACACATGTGGACACGCACACATGCGGATGCGCACACAGGTAGACGCGCATGTAGAGGGCCGCACACGCATGTGGTAGCACTCGCCGGTGGATGCACACATGTGGACGCACACACAGGCGGATGCATACACATGTGGACGCGCACACAAGGGGCCGCACATGCATGTGGACACGCACTCATGTGGACGCGCACATGCACGTGCACGAGCACCAAGTGCTCAGCACGGCAGTGGGCGTGCGGCTCCCTCTGGTCTCTGCTCAGCCACCTCGCAGGGCTTTCCCGAGGACGGGACTGTGCTCCTGGCAGCTCTAATCATCCGGGCTTTGCTGCCACTTCTGGTGAACATGGGGACACAGGCCACCAGAGCAATCCATGCGGCGGCGGGGCGGGAAGGTGGGAAGGCTGCGGATGGCTAGGAGTACGGTGGTCGGCCAGCTTCCCATCCGGTGCGGGGAAGGGCAGCCCACCCAGGCCTGACTAAGGCCCAGAGCGTTTCCAAGGGCGACGCTGACTTGACAACAGCGGCCCGGTGGCCCCGAGCAGGATGCCACCCCAGGGCACCTGAAGAGAGCGGAGCGCCAGCCAGTGCCCTGCGCTGGGACCCGGCCTCAGCGCGCTGTTCTTGGGAGGACCCTGGGTGGCCCGGGGTGGAGCTGTATCGAGACCTCCACTGTACCTCCTTTTCACTGCCAGCTGCAGAGGCCTCCATGTGCCATGACGGGTGGGACAAGCCCCCGCTGAGGGACGTACAGGGCGGTAAAGGCGCCATTAGCCATCCGCACGCTCTGATAAGCAGCCGATTATGAAATTAGGCTGCGGCCGCCTCCCCGCACCCCACTGCCTCCCCCGCTCCCTCTCCTGGCTGGTCTCTCTCCAGGCTGCCCCTTATCCAACAGGGCGGCATGAAGTAAATCACTCAGAAGAGAGAACGGTAAATCTGGCCGGGATGTGAGGTTTCACGAAGTGAAGTGAAGCTGAAGGATCTCTTGAACGGAGATTAGGAGATTAGGCCGAGTTAAGCCCGTTATCAGCAGGGAGAAAACCAGGGCTGGGGCCTCGATAAGCATCTCCAAGCTCAACAGACGAAAGAATGAAGGATGGAGGGCGGCCCCGCCAGGGGTGCTGCCTGCCTCCCACACACGGCTCCTCCCTGGGGGGTGCTGCCCGGTCCACAAGGGGACAGGGCACCCTGCTGGGCATGGCGGCACCTCCCGCAGCACCACGCAGGGCCCCTCTCAGCTCCTCTTCCTCTGAAACGAGGAGACGCCTGCAGTTAGAACTGACTTTACGAGGGGTCATCTGAGTCTCGTAACTATTATTACTCCTCAGGGTAACTTCCCAATCAGATCTCCCTGTCACGATATTCCGGTCCCCATTTTCATGGAGTCACTTTAAGGGGTTCACTGCCCCCTATTTCCAGCAGGGCTGAGATGTGTGCGGGGTTGTAATGAAGTCTGTACCATTTACACGGCCGCACAAACTGCTCGCCTGGGCCCGTGCCCCACAGCCTCCCCGGTGGGAACCAGGGTCTCTACCTTCACGCATTCGATAGACGTTTTCATTTACATCTTTTATGATGAATGAGGTTTTACCGTCTCAAGTAATTAAAAGCACTGGTTTCTCTTGTTTGGGAACCATCTCTGTACCTCTTCCTACTGACTTCTGGGAGCTCTGTCCTGTGTCGAAAATATTTTCTCCCAGTTTTTCTTTGGTGTTTAGCTCCTTGAGTGTTTTTCTGCTGCCAGGATCTTAAAATTTTCAACTTTGGCAGTCTTTCGTGATTTGGGGTCCTAGTCTTAAATTTTGAAAGAACTTCAACATGAGATGGTTTTAGTAAATTCTCCCATGTTTCCTTCTGTCGTTTTGATTTCTTTCTTACATTTAAATAGTGCTTCATCTTGATTTTGGCCTGAGGAAACATTCAGTCCAATGTACTTTTTTGTATGTTTCACTAGTCCCAACGCTGTCTATTGAGAACATCAGCTCTCCCCTAATTTAAATCACTACCTTTATCATATTTCAAACTCTGATTCAATGTGTCCATTTCTACACTGACTTCTGGACAGTGGTGGATGGGCCTGGTGATAGGTTATTGGTGATAGGTTATGAATGACAGGTTATTGGCAATAGGTTATTGACAGTGGGTTGGTTATCTGACTTATGAACTTCACTACGTTTCTCTCATCTCTGTTACTTAAGAGCTAATAAGAGGAAGCTGCTTGTCAAACTGCAGGCACAGGGACCTGGCATGGCCTCGGGTGAAAACACTTCGGATGGAGACAGGGTTTGGTCCTGAGTGGGAAGGGACTCTGGTGTCTGGGCCGGAGTCCTCCCTGGGCAGCTGAGGTCAGGGAACAGGAGCACTGGCTCCCCGTGGGGCCGACTCACACGGCCAAGTGGGGTGGGATCCACAGGGGCTGCAGGGCTACCGGGGTCATGTCCCACACCTGTGGGATCACAGGGTCAGGGCCACTAGTGGACTGGACTCAGTAAGTCACCAGGGAACCAGAGGGGAGATAAGCCTCACTGAAGGAGGAACATCTGTGGTAAGAAACAAAACCTGTACCACGTAGCTAGCCCTGCCCACGCCGACCACCAAAGTGGCAAACGCTGACGAGATGAAGGGCTACTGCCACGTGCTGTTACAGCTGGTGCAGGAGAAGTGGTTTCATACTGTGACCCACAGCGACTCGGTGCCCTCGCCTGGCCGAGCCACCTGGCCCAGTGTGGCCTTCCCAGCCTGGAGGGAGGCACACGGCCCCGCCCGTCCCCTGCCCTCCCTCCCTGACTCGTCAGCGAGACCCAGTGGACAGGGCAGATCCCGGAGCCCACGCGCAGACCCTGCCGGCACCCCGCTGCTGGACCTGAGGGAGCCGGTGAGCGGCCTCGGTTTCCCTGTCTGTGAAGTGGGATAAGAAAGACTGCCGCCCACAAAGGGCTGTCTTCTTTTTAAGTTTCCAGACCACTTCACTACAGTATGGCCAACATGAAACCTATGAACAATTAACGTATACGCGGGATGAGCTTGGAGATGAGGGTGCCCCCGAAAGAATATCCCCACAATCTAGCCCATCGACATGCAGTCACCTCAAGTCTCCCCGCCCCTCTATCATGTACGTTACTATTACTATTTTATAAGCACACTGAAGACCCACCCTCTTAGCAACGTGTGACTCGTGTGCCCGGGGCGCCGTGCTGGAGCCGCTCCCGAGCCGCCCCCAAACGAGACTGCACCCCATGGCTGGCTCCACAGCCCCCGCCCCCCACTCCACTCCCAGTCTGAGTGTGACTGTTTTAGACTCCTGTGAGTGGTGTCACGGCGTTTGTCCCCGTGTCTGGCTTATTTCACTGTCCTCACATTCATCCATGTTGTCACAAATGGCAGGATTTCCTCCTTGTGAAAAAATCCTCGTGTGGCAATTCTATTTCTGAATGCTCTCAGGACTCAGGGAAAGCTTTTCACACGCTGACGTCTGACAGCGGGGTGGGAGGAAGCAGGTAAGCTCCCCGTGGGAAGATACGGGGTTGCAGGGTCCCCTGGGAGGGGCCTGGGCACCCTGGGGCGTCGTGTGGGAGCCGCATGGGCGGTCCTGCCTCGAACGCTTCCCAGAGGGAGGCCTCCCCTTCGCCCAGGCCCTGCCTCTTACCACCAGCCACCAGGGCCTCCCCTCTTTCTCTCTCTCTAGCTCTGTGACCCTGGTCCTCTTGAAGCTCCCTGCTCATCCCATGTAGAGGACAGCTCTCAAGGCTGGGGTGACTGCGGCCATAGAATGGGGAACCCATGAAAGCTCGGGGGGGGGGGGGGGATCAGGTGACTAGCATGGCCTCAGGCTCTCTCGATGGGAAATAGGGCTTGGTCCGGCCCAGGCCGGCCTGTAAAGCCTGGGAGGAAAGTGCCTTTGACTTCTTTCGAAGTTTCTAGCTGTGCGCCCCCCACCAACCTACACATGCACCTGAGCTCAGACAGACAGAGGGCAGCCCCGGTCTACAATGCCCATGCATGCCCCCAGGGCTAAGGGGGGTCCCGGATGCAGTAGCTGAAGGGACCTAGAAAATTCTGTGCAGCGCCATGAAGGCGGGTGGAGAGGCGCCCCTGCCCTGTGTCCATCCCTCCACGCAGGAGGTAAGACCGCGCGCACCTCTGTGGCCCGGGACCCGTAGGAGCTGGGTGGGCAGTCCCTGCGCTCGGAGGTTCTGGCCTCACTGTCCACGCTCCCTGGTTGTGCGGGTGTCCCGAAGGCGGCCCCGCACTACTGTGTAGGGGAGGAAAAAACTTACCAGCCCCACACGCGCTGCTTTGGGCTAAAGAATAACCCCAAAATACTGGAGTACGGCACCCCCGTGGCCAGGCACTGTGCAAGTGCTTCACGGCCCTCAGGCTCACTCTCCGGGCCGGCGCTCCTGACACACGGCCACTGTCACTCCTGTTTCATACAAAATCCATCCGAAGTTTGGGGGCCTAAGGCGAGGGCCCAAGGTCAAGAAGCTAGTGACCCTGAGCAGTGGGTTGTATGAAGTCCCCCTGACTCCTTAAATGTTCTTAGTGTCATTTCAAACAAGCCCAACTCTCCCTGACCCTCTCCCCTCCCTCCCAGACCAGGGCCCACTCGCCCTGGGGGTCTTAGCCAAAGCGCCCAGGCCCGGCTGGTGCCTGCTGAGCCTCGGCCCAGGCCGGACCACCCGGGCCTCCCTCCCCGCTCAGCAGAGCTGTGTTTGTTTGTGCCGAGGGTTTATGGGCTGTCCCTGTGATCGCACAGGCGGATGCAGACATAGGCCGGCCGCCCCGCTCAGCGCTGTTATCTTCAGAGCCTAATCCGCGTGGGGCCCGCGATGGCGGCTGTGAGTGTTTGATGACTATCTGAGGGGATGAGTAAGTGCGGGGGGATTTATGCGCAGGCTGCGGTCCACCCTCTCGGGGCCTGCGGAGGCCCGAGCCGCCCGTGGGCCAGGGAGCAGCCAGGAGGCCTCCGAGCGCTTCCTGCCTGTCCTGTGCCCGCAGGCGGCCCTTGGCAGCTGCAGCTCCGAGTCCACCAAGTGTCTCTGATCACAGAGAACCTCCCCCTGCTGCCATTCTAGAAATACGGAGAAATCAAGCAAGGGGACTCCCATGACCCTAGGGGCCTTGTGTGCAGGGACCATTTCCGTTTTTGTGGATCAAGAAGCAGAGGCCTGGGGACGGCAGAGGGCCCTGAACAGAACACGGGGTTCCCGGAGAGGGGCCTGGGTCTGCGTGCACCGAGGCCAAGAGGGTCCTTGCCCTGCCCTCCTGAGAGGAAGGTGGCTCCAGCTTCCTACTGGCCTGAAACCCAGGGCCCTTAAATCTTCCTGTGCCCAGGATAAGTCTCCCCAACTCAGGAGGCCTGGGGACAGGCCAGCACCCAATCAATGGCTCCGCCTGAGGGCTTGCACACTGTGGGTGACGCCGCGCGGGGGGGGCGAGCACCCCATCGGCCTGAGTGTGGGCAACGGAGTTTAACTCGCAAGGCAGGCCACGTGGAGGCCAGTTTTTACAGGCCAACCACCGGGCCACTTTCTGCCCGTCGCTACCGCCTGCAGAGACTGTCCGCTCGGCTGGGTGGAGAGAAGTAGGAATTGCACATGGTTCCATCAAAGATGGTTTTCCTATTAAAACACGATCCGCTAAAACCTAGAGCTTAGCTCAGAGTAAACATTCCGAGCTGCTGAGGAGAAGCAGAGATTTATCACAGATCAAGACTTGGGGAAGCAGAAACCCTGAAGCTGCCCAGGACTGTGCGTGCCGCCCTGATGGGCCAGCTCCCCGCCAGCGCCGCGGGCTCCAGCCGTGCCGCGGCGGGGCTTCCCGGCCCCTCTCCCCGCCCCCCACGGGGGCTCCCGCTCCCCCGGTGACCTGGGCCCGGGGCTGCCGCCCCTGCTGGGGCCCCACACCTCCGCTGCACTCGGCTGCGCCAGCCCCCTCCCCCTGGCCCCGCACTCACGCCGCCTCCCTCTTCCAAATCATAAACACAAAAGGTGGCCAAGGGACACTCTCCACGATGATTTTCCTCGTCGGACAAAACCTGATGACTGCCTTTGTTTCTTTCCATTTAGAAGCATTTCCCTGGCAACGCGGTCTCTCCTGAGCCCACACCAGTGGACCCCCGACCCCATCCTTCCCTTGATGGAGACATTGTTTCGGGCAAATAGCTCATTAACTGGTGCAGCACCTTGGGAACCTTTCCCTGAGCGCCCCCCCCGCCCCCCAGGGCTGGCCGAGCTCCGCCAGGACACAGCGCCTCCTCCAATTGGGTGAACCAGCCTCACCGACGGGGCTGAAGTGGCTCAAGTGGCCTCTCCTGTGAGGTGGCCCAGGCCTGCTGCAGGCCCTGAGTGCAGGGGTCAGCGTGGGTTCAGCCCCCACCCGGCCTCGGCTCCCGGCAGTGTTCTCCGTCGGGTGAGCGTGCTCCCTTGGTACACGGCCTGTTCCGGAACTTTCTAGCTGACCTCCCTCCCTCTCCACTGTTGGACATGCAATTGACTGGCTTCCTCCGTGTCCTTGAGGCCACTTTCTAGCAGAGTGGCCGGTGTCTCAGCACCAGAGTGGAGGGACGCTAAGCTCCCCTGGGTGATGAGACTTGATAGCCTGGCTGGGAGTTGGTGGCCCACCTAGGACTTGCTTTGGCCGCGGGAGCGGGGAGGAGCCCCTTGGCTAGACCTGCCCGTCTGGAAGGGGTAGGGGAAGCCCGCGCACACCCCCCTCCCCCCCCCCGCGCTCTGGTCACAGGCAGAGGCTAGAGTGTTCCCTGCTAGGGCAAGCCCATGGCCAGCCTTCTACAGACAGCCCCGAGACGTGGCTTGTGTTTTGCAAAGATCTATCAGAAGTGGGGGGGGAGGTTCCGATCCACAGGCTACTTTACGTTCACACTAGACGACCAAGTGAGATTCGAAATGGCTTCCACTTTCCAAGTTGTGTTTTTCGCTCACGACTTCCTGCCCTCCCTGCTCACGGTGCTCACATTTCCTGCATTAATATGTGTGCCTCTTGGGACACCCTGTGAGCATTATGGGTTGTGGGGCTGGGGAGGCTCCCACTGGCCCAGAGGGTCGACAGTCAGCCTCGACCGGGCAGGGAAGGGGCTATGGAGAGGCCCCACCTACCTGGGCAGAGGGCTCCCTTCCATCCTCTTACTGACATGCCCCAAACCCCACAGTACACATGCCGTGGCCATGACACGTCACACCCCAACCACGTGTCTCAAGCTTCAGGGGCCTGCCACGTCACATGGGGCCCACCCACACTACTGGTGCTGGGCGGGATCAGCAGGTCTGCTGTCACTTAGAAGCCTCGGGGTCCCCAGAACCGAGCATGCCTCCAGTCTGATGGGCCACACCACCAGGTGACTTGACCCTAGATATGGGACCACTGCCCCGCTGTGCTGTGGGGCATCCACATGGGTAATTAGAGCTCACAGAGCAAGGCAGGGTGGCGTCACCCTATGTGGGATGAGGGGCGAGCCCACTCAGGCACCAGGTGCCACAGGCCTCCCTGGCCTCTCACCAGGCACTGGGATCTCAGAGCCCCATGCGGGCTTTGGGCTTTTGAGTCTGGGTCCAGGACTTGTGGAGGGGTCCAGCCCCAGTGCTCCATTCACTTGGGCCTTCCCAGGAAACAGGCTCCTGGGTGGAGTGGGCTGCACTGTTTCCACCAGGACCTTGGCCTTGGCTGGAGCTAGGGTAGGCCACGTGCTCACTGTGGCAAGCCTGCTGAGCCCAAGCCTGTTCTCCATCAGCCTGCTGGGCGCCATGGGGAAGGCCTGCACACTCCGGACCTCAGTCCATTCCCAAGGGGAGCAGTGCACACTCTGGCTCCCACCCACCTAGGAGACGGGGGAGCAGAGAAGGGTGCTGGGCCAGCCCCTAACAAGTCTGAGTTGCCGACAGTGTGTGTCTTCACCGCATCTCACCCCTCGCTGCTGGGTTTCTGTGCCTTCCCGAGAGCACAGCTGTGCCTGCCCGTCCCGCCCCCACTCCCAAAGCTCTGGCCCGGCTGTGTGACCCCAGGGCCCGGCAATGTAGGAGCAAGGGTTCCCACCCCAGCAATGCCGTGGGCCTGGTGGGCCCGACCACACCCCCATGCCTGTCCAGGGCAGGAACACGTTCTCTGGGCTCCTCAGTGCAGCGGGTACCTCACCCGAGACCCAGAGACCAGGACCCCAGGCCCAGAGCCCTCCTGCTAAGTTTCCATGACTCCTCTAAAACAGTTCCCATCAACAGACACCCCCACAGCCCCAGTGCAGTCTCCCTTGCAGTCGGAACAAGGCCCCAGCCCAGGCGGGTATTCCTAGGAGGACAGCTGCTGAAACCCGACCCGGAGCCCGGCTGCCAGCACTTTCCACACGAGCCGAGCGCCTGCTCACAGATCCAGCTCTGGGCCGCATGGAGCAAGGCCGCATGGCCACAGGACTGAACATGGGACCCGCAGGGCCGGCAAACCAGTGTTCGAGGCTGGGGTGTCCACTGCGCCATTTCTAGCCGGGGACCCCTGGCTTCCAACTGTAAAACTGCGTCCCCTCCCACCCCAAAGGACAAATGCAGGGAATAGGTGCAGTTCCCTCTGGCCACAGGGCCTGGTGTGTTAGCAGCCCGGGTCTGTGAGGGCCTCGCTGACCCAGGCACGCCGGGTCCAGCCTCCTGGTGAGCTACGGTGAGGACAGGCCCAGCCCAGTGCCGAGGTGGGAGCAGGAACTTGGGGTGGAACCCTGGCAGTCTCAGCTCGAGGGAGACAGGACCGCGGGAATGACACAGTCGCCCTGAGTGGGGCACATCAAGTGGACCGTAGCCTACACGTGCACTGGGGAGGCAGGAGCCTGGACTCCCAGGCCTGGTGGCCTTGGGCTGAGGAACTCAGGACTGTTCTCAGTGTGGTCCTCTCCCCAACACGTCTAATGCGGCCTGCTAGGGGCCTGGCCCCCACCCCTGTCAAGGAGGTGTGGCTGGTGGGCGGGGCAGGTTCTCTTCTTGGTTCTGCTCAGGCCTCTGCAAAATCAGTGGCCCTTCCTCCCGGCCAGGTCCCAGAGCCCGGGGCACAGTGTCTGATGGGCCTGGGCCAACAGCCAGCACGTGGTGGGGAGACTGAGGACGGGGCCTTCCTGGAGCCACCCAGCCCAGCCCCCGCCCAGCCCCCGCGAGCTCCAGCCCAAACCCTGGTTCCTGAGGAGCCTCACAGGCCGGAGTAGGGGTGTCCTGCGGAAATCCTGGGGGGATGGAAAATCCCCAGCGCTCGCCTGGGCTGCGCCGAGAGGCTGCCCTTCTCCGCCTGCTGGGGGTCAGGGGCCCGCTGCTTCCTGCTTCCCTTTGATGTCTCCGTGCGAGGAGGGGCCGGCACCCCTCCGGTCTCGGTCTCGGGCACACGCTCGCTCGGCTGCGCTTGGCTGCGGGCGAGGCTGTGCTTCTGGGCCTGGGTATGTGGGGGTCAGGCAGGGGCCCGCGGGCGGGAAGGGAAGGAGGCCGGTGGAAAAACCCAGCCCGGCAGAGAGCTCCAAGGAGGGAAGGGAGGGTCTGCCCCCAGCCCACCAAGCCGGCGTGTCTCGCACGCAGGGTTCTCCCGCCCGGACCGTCTGATGGGGGAGGTTCCATGTCAGCCTCTCTCTAGAGGAGGAAACTGAGGCCTCTGGCCTATCCCAGCGGGTTGCTCACGTGACTTCCTGCGGGGACCTTCCCCTAGTGTCTGGGGACACTCTCAAAGTGTCCCTCGCCACTGCTGTTTGCCAGCTCTCCATGTAGCACCTCACCAGCTCCACTCTAGGTGCCAGGGCGGAGGTCAGGTAACCAGGCCAGGGGGGGCCAGGTGCCACCATTCCCCTCACACTGCTGACAAGGCAGGTGCCCTACTGAACATGGGCCTGAGTGAGCCCTTCAACCAGCCCAGTAGCCCCAGGAGGCACCCGCTGGCGTTAATGTCGGTTCACAGGTGAGGAAAATAAGGCAGAGAGATTAGGTGGCCTGCCAGTGACACGTGCCCCTCTGTGCTGGAGCTGGGACCCAAATCGGGTGGCTCGGGGGCACTGCTTGACACCGCTGTGCTCTCGCCACACACCTGCATGTTCTGCCGCCCCCCATGGACCCGTCCGAGGTGCCCAAGACGGGGAGGGCAGGCGGGAGGTCCCACCGCAAGGCTCTGCAAGGAGCTGGGGTGGGGGGCTCTGCATTCTGCCTGGGTTGTAGGGCAGGTTCGGTCTCTCAGGAAGAGCCCTGAAGAAATGGCGGGGATACAGGACAGCTGGGCCTCAAATGGGGACCTGGAGGCCCAAGAGGCAAGAGTCCCTTCTGCAGGGCTCTGAGGGGCTCACCTGCCTGGGAGCGGGGTGGTCGGGGCCCCACCTGCCTGCGCAGGAAGGCCTTTGAGACCCTGAGAAGCTGCAAGCGCAGGTGACTGGGAGGCGCCCCTCCCCTTTCAATGTTCAAACAGCCCAGCCCTGACTTTGATGCAGGGACTTGGCAGAGTGGCTTTGAAGTGAGCCCTTGGGGGACGTTCCTATCAGCCCCTGCACAGATAATCTCCCCCACCCCGAACTCCATGCCACTGGGGGGATGCACCCCCTCCTTAGAGCATGAGGCCTTTTTCAGTGGCCTTTTTCACAGGAGATGGGAGAAGCTCCCCGCTTGGGGGATGGGGAGGGGCAGCCCCGCCTGCCACTTACTCAAGCCCCAGGGACCCCTGCTCTCTACTCTGACCCCCCACCAAGGCACCAGGTGTTCCTTGGAGAGCCCTGGGGTGGACAGTGTTTTGAGAACCACCCTCCCTTCTTGGCCCAGAAGGATCCTGGCCCCAGCCAGCTGATGTGTCCCCCAAACATTCCACCTCATGGCCCCACTCCCTTGCCCTGTCTACCAACCTGGAGCTCACAGGGGCACCCCATCTGATGGCCTGTAGCCCTGGCAGCAGAGGAAGTGGGGCAGTGGTCGAGCGGCATGCAGGGAAGCCGGGCCGGGTGAGTGGCTGGAGGGCAGCTAATCTTTGCACCCAGCCTGGGCACAGTCCCTGTCTCACGTGAAGCTGGAAGGTAGCATTATGGCTTTGGAGCAGCCCATGCAGGAAGGGAAGCAATGCCTGATCGAGGTGGCACTTGCCCTCCCAGGGCGCAGCTGTGGCCTCTGGCCTCTCTGGGCACCCGCCCCTGTGTGTGCAGCAAAGGCCTCAGCCTGGCCTAGCAGGGGCTGCCTGGGAGGCCCTGCCCCTGCCTGGGCCGAGAAGGCACTCCAGCCTTGAGCCTTGGTGGGCGGCCGGCCCTGCCTCTCCTCCCTCGCGGCTGCTTCTCCACAAAACTGGCCATGGCTCTCTCCTCTTTCAAGGTTAGGACAGGGCCGGTTAAGGCGTGCAGCCCCGCCCAGGCGCAACAGGACATGGAGGCCGGTTTCCCCAGAGACAGGGCTGAAGTCGGCCGTGTCAAAGCCCGGTGGCCTCGGGCGAGTCACTTGGTGGCCCAGCTGCTCTGTGTGTCTGCACGTGTGGGCGTGCCCCCCTCCTGTGGGTGTCAGAGGATTAAATAAAGTCACTGTGGCGAGGCCAAGGTGCTGCGTCGTTAAGGAGCCTGGCGCTGCCAATGTGGGTGAGTCCACATGTGACACGTGCCTGTGCTAAGGCATCTGCCTCCCGGAGGAAAAGCGGGGCCCACAGGCCTGGTGGACAGTGTGAGAGTGGAGGCCAGACCCTGGGACCCTGGACACAGCCACCGGGTCTGGTGGCCTTGGCCTTCATTACAGAGAAGGCGCCATAGAGGCTTCGGGTTGGACAGGAAGTGACACAAGGGACAGAGCCCCAGGCCTCATCAGGGTTCAAGCCCTGGACTGGCACATGTGTGTTTTAGGGAGTCAGTCGGTGCCTGTGGGGCAGGGGGCTGGCTGCTAGAGTTTGAGGGGTTTTTGTCCCATTCCTGTGGTTAAGGATGGGGCGGTGGCCGGAGCCCTAGGGACGGTGCTGCCTGGGAGGGGGTCAGAGGGAGACTGGACCTCAGGCTGTGGGAACACGCTCCCCACTGCCCTGACCCCCAGGCTGGTGCCCTCCCCGAGGGAGCTGGTCTCTGGGGAGAGGAGGCAGAGCCTCTCCTCCTGTCGGGGTTTCGCCGGGCTGGCGGTCCCAGTTGGTCTAGAAGCCCCGCTCGGGAGCTGTGCCCACGGTAGAGCCCACACGGCGTGGACGGAGGGCAGAGGCCGGGGTGAAGCCCTGGGTAGGCACCAGAGCGAGCCGAGCGAGGGAGGGAACGGGAGTCTTTGTTCTCGGCGCACGTGGATTCTGGCGGATGGGGGTGGGGGCTGCGGAGGCCCTCTCGGGCCCTCTGGGAGGGGCGCTCCAGCCCAGCTCAGCTGCGTTTAAAAATTAGCGAGCGGAGGAGTTGGAGGCTCTGCAGTTAACCCCTTGGAGCCTTTGAAGCCTGTTTGAACTAGTAATCAGGGAGGCTGAGCGCGGGGCGGCGGCCCCCGCCGGCTGTCCCCCCTCGCCAGCCCGGCCGCTGAGCCGGGAAGGCTGTCTGCGTGGGGCCCGCTCCCTGCCCCCTCCGCGCTCTGATGTGGACGGCCCCTTTGTTTCCTCATCTCAGCTATTCAAGGCCGTTCTTCAGCTTGCTGGCTTCATGTTAGGATGGGGGGATTTTCCACCCTCGAGGTTATGAAATAGCTCAGCAAGGACGAGGCCTCCCCCCACCCTCTGAGAGCCCTCTCCTCCCGCACACGCTGCAGAGGGAGCCCCTCTGGGGCCACCGTGGCAGGGGCGCAGGGAGAGAGGAGGAAGGGCCTGAGGGGAAGGGGCCCAGCAGAGAGCTCGCCCGCTGGAGGTCCATCCCAGCAGGGCCGGGGGTTCCTGTTAGGGGCCTGTCTCCCCCTGCAAAGCAGTAAAACACACACTTGCATTGGGTAGACTCTCCCCTGCGGACCACAAGCCCCACAAGGGCAGGGGCGGCTTGTTTCCCACTCCTATCAAATCCCTACGCCCGGCCACCAGTGTCCGGTGCCTGGTGAGTTTTCAAGAGATTGGCGCAGTGGTCAAATCTGTAAAATGGGGCGACCATCGCAGCCCTGCCTCGCAGGCACACTTCACTGCCTGGGGACCTGCTGAGTCAGCTGTACCGCAGCTTCCACCACTAGTGGCCTGTGGCTCCAATGAGCTTGGCGAGGGCCACTGCCATCTCCCAGGATGGTGCTCCATGAGCCCACTGGGTGAGGACCGGGACTCCCTCACGGAGGACCCCACTCAGCCACACTGGGAAGTGGCTCCCCACTTTCTGTTACACCACTGGATGTCCTGTCCTCCCTTCTGCCCTGCGGGACATGGCCTGGCTATTTGTTCCAGCCAGTCCCTCCACTGGGGAGGGTCACCGGTCACAGCCCAGGGCGTGGCCACTAGGCTGGCCAGTTCAAGGGCACACTTGCCACTACTCCCTGGAGCACCCAGGGGCCCAGGCCCTCCCTCTGATGCGACCCCCACCTGAAGCCCAGCGGAACCTAGGTGGAGGCCCAGTGTGTAGTCCAGAGGCCTGAGCTGGGGACCGGCTTGTGTGCCAGGCACCGGCCCCCCAGGGAGTCCCCATTCTATGACACTAATTGCGACAATTAGCAGGAGAAAGGCCTATTAGCTCAGTTTCTTCTCAGGCTGAGGCTGCAGGGAGGGTGAGTCCAGGCCCAAGGCTCTCCTGAGGAGCAAAGATTACTCCATAAAGCCGGCAGCATTTAAACGGCAAACAAGGCTCCCGGCGGAAGGCTTCGGTTAGGGTTGGAGCTGCTGGGAGAGTGGGTGCCGCCAGCTCCGTGGGGAGGGTAGGACTGGAACCCTGGGTCACCCAGGCTCGGGTGGCGATTTGGCCCTGCTGGGGTGGCCAGCATGAGGACCTCCTCAGTCTGCACGGCTCACGGTGAGCAGGCCCACCCGACTCTGTCCAGCCACCCGATTCAGGCAAGCTATAGGGGCCTGTGCCAGAGGCAGCTTAGGGGCTGCAGCTGAATAAACCAATCCAAATAAAGCCCCCCTTGGTGGCAGCCCACGGGCCATGGCACTTTTCTGGTCACAGAAGAGGGCGCTCTACTTGGCCAGGCCTGGGTCATGGTCTCTCACTGCGAGGGTGAGGCTGTGGGTGCTGGGTGAGGTAGGGTGCAGGCCAGGGCTGGCTTCATTTAAAGGGCCAGAGCAGAGGCCATCCCAGTCCCGGACCCGGTCTCAGGCAGTGGCCCTCACCTTGGGTGCCCCCCAGGGGACACGTGGCACTGTCTGGAGACATCTCTGATGATCACAACTGTGGGGGAGCCACTGATATCTACTGGGTAGAGGCTGCTAAATATCTTACAATGCTCCACACCAAGGAACGGCTCGGCCCCTGTCCCCAATGGGGTCTGAGGGCTGGGTCCCCATGCGCCGCTCACTTTCTCACTGCGCTCAGAAAATGGACGCGCTTTCCGGGCCTGGCCTCTTCCTCGTTGAACGAATCAATGAAGCCATTCAAGAGAAATGCATGACGCGGCGCCGTGTGCAGACCCTGTGCAGAGACAGACGCACTCTCATGGGGCCTCCCTTCCGGCCAAGGAGGCGGGCGGGCAGCAAATAAGTAGATGCCTCAGGAACCAGAAAACTCCATGGCACAGCCTGTGCTCCTAGAGGCTGGAACTCAGTGCTGACCCAGCAAGTGGCCAAAGGGGGGCGACTGCAATGGCAGGTCAGACAGGATCAACTGACAAGGGGCCTTTCAGGGTGAGACCTTAAGGACACTGAGGAACTGTCACTAGAAAATCACAGGGAAGGGTGAGCCAGGCAGATGTGGCTGGTGCAAAGGCCCTGAGGCACGTGGCTGGCTTGACAGGAGCTCCGCAAAGAAGGACAGAAGGCAGAGGGCGGAGCAGATCTTGTAAAACGCTGGAATTTGAGTTTCATTTCTTAGAAACAGAAGCCACTAGAGGGTGCCTGTCCAGGGAGTGAGGGAACCTGCGTTCATTCATTCATTCGTTCTTGGCCTCTACTGAACAGGAACAGAGGTTAACCACAGCACCTGAGTTCATGAAACACAGGGAGGGTCCCTGGGAGGCACCCCTGTCCCTTCCCCTGCTTTGTCATCAAATCCCCGTTCTCCAGCCTTGCGCCCCTCCTGCCACAGATAGCTGCCCCACTGTCACTTATTTATAAATGTCCGTGTGCGTGCGCCCTGGCAACGCTCGGGGCACCTCCTAGCACGACCAGGTGGCATGCGACTTAATTTCAATAGTCGTGCACTGAGGACCGAGGCTCTGCTCCGTGCGGTGTCTGTGTCGCTCGGGGCCCTGTTTGCACACGTCTCGGTTCTGTGAAGTGTACACCCAGTCCCCACTGCTAACCGCAGTGCCGGGCTCCAGGTCCCCACCCCCACGGGCAGGGCCGCCCCGGTGCGCACACAGCCCCTCGTTGTTCTGCTGAGAACCGCTCTGGCTGTTTACCCGGGAGGGAAGCTGCCGGGCTGCAGGTATTAAATATTTTATGTGAGGAAGAGGTCCTGGCCGGCTCTCCAGGACGCCTGCGCCCGGCCCACTCCCACCTGCAGCACACAGGGAGGCTTGTTTCCTGCCCTTCTGCCAGCACTTGGCATTAGGGGCCTCGCCCGTGCTTTTTGTATGAAGAATATCTGCTGCTCTCCTTTGCATTTCTCCAGTTACCGCCGGGCCTCAGGATTTTTTCCGTATATTTGTTAACCCTCCCGCAAAGTGCCAATTAATGCCATTTGGGCTTCCTATCTCTTTCTTATTAACGTGTGCGGCTCGCAAGTTAGTGTATTTTAGCTGTTGTTCCTGATCCGTTTTAATTGTCTCAAATGTCCATCACTTTGTCACCTGCAGCCTGGACAGAGTACACGAGTGAGGACGACCAAGGCAGGTCGTGTCTCAGGAGCACTGTGACAACAGCTGTGACCTCTGTCACGATGGGTTTATTTAACAGAAATACTTAACATGCATCTATTCAAGTTCGTCTGTTTTAGGCTTGGAGCCTGTGTTTTCTGGTTCCACGCTGGGCCATGAACTTAAACTCTCCATGGTTTTCTTCCACCAAACAAACATCAAGTAATTTTCACTCTTAAATCTTTCGTTCATTTGGAGTCTGCTTTTTCTAGCAGGTCGGGTAGGAATCTGCATTTATATTTCTCCCTTCGAGGCTAATCCCCCCCCATCATCTTCTCCAGTCTCCATGGGCATGTGGTGCCACCTTTAACATGCCACCTTCCCCTGGACCCAGGGCTCCTCTGCGGGCTCTCCCGGGGCTCTGTCCCCCACCTCTCCGGCGACAGAGACTCGGAGTGTGTGCCCGGGATCTGCCGGGACAAGGCCTCCTCTGTTTTCCCTTCTCAGAGTGTGCGGTGTTTGTAGATCTCTCTCTCTCTCTCACATCCATTTTAGAAAGTGTTTGTCGAGTTCCTCAAAAGCTCCGCCTGGAAGCTTAAGTGGAGTTGTGTGGAAGTTACGGGTTTGGAAAACCTGACGTCTTTTTAACGCTAAGCTGCCCCAACCAAGGGAAGAGAGTCCCTCCTCGTCAAAAGATCGTCCTTTACGTGTTTCAACAGAATTTTAAATTTCCCCCATGAAAGTCTGCTGCGTTCATTCCGAGACCCGATGTAAACTGGGCCGCTAAGCGGATGGCTGCTTCCACTCCCACTGGACCGTTTAGTTACTAGTAACATAAAGAAATGCCGGGGGGAGGTACAGCAGGCCCTTGAATAACATCTCCTCCAAGGTCGTTCGGTAACATTAATGAGACGCCACAGGAACCTAACTCCTGTTTATCAAAATCAGCCTGTGGTAAAAATGGTTTCACTCTGCGAATGATTTCCCTTAAGGTCGGAGAAGCTCCCACGACATCAGGGGAGGACTCACCAAACACTGATCTTATATCCAAACACGCTGCTGAGGTCTCTTTTCAGTTCTAAAACCTTTAATTTTTCTTTTTCCGCGGAGCTCATCAGTTTTTAAAGTGCGGTCCGAGGGCCCGGGAGCCCCGAGACCCTCTGGCGCAAGGTCAGAGCCGCCTTCCTAAGAGCGCCCGCCGTCATCAGCTTTTCCTGCCTTCACCGCACAAGCTGGAGAGCGCTTCCCAGAGGCAGCCCGGCCCCGCGGGATCACGCGGCGCAGCTTTAACCGCGGGGACGGTAACTACCGACAGAGAGAACCCACAAAAGCTCTTTGGGGACCTCAGGCGTTTTTAAGAGCACAAAGGGCCCTGAGCCCAGGGCGTCTGGCCCCCTCCTGGTGCCTCTTCCCCGCGCTGTGTGCGGGGACGGCCAGGATGGCATCCCCGGCCTGCTCCTTACTGGTCTTAAAGGAACAGATAGACTCTTGGTTTCTTTTATTAAGTTTGCTGAAAAGTAAAGTTTTGGTATATAACTTGTATCCAGTTTGGGAAGTTACCTTCTAGTCCTGGCTGGCTAAGGGGTGTCCCCCGCCCTCCCTGAAGTCATACAGAGGCATTAAACTTTATCATATAATTTTCCTGCCTCTAGTGAGAGCACCATATGGTTTTTCTCTTCTGGCCTCCTAACGCAGTGAATTACACAGATAGAGTTTCTGACATTGGATCATCTCTGCATTCCTGGGAGAAATCCCACCCGTTGAAGAATTGTTTAATATACTGTTGGACTCGCTCAGCTAAAGCTGGGCGTGGGACCCCTGCATCTGTGTCCATAAGGGACTGAGTTCATGATTTCCTTCTGCGGCGCTCTCCTTATTTGAGTTTGGACATGCTCCGATTTGCCGTTTTCAAAAGACCCCTCTCGAGCTGGAACATAAATCCTGAAACAGCCCACTTTTCTCTCTGGCGTGTTTGGAAACATTAAAACCGAACCGTAATCAAGCAACCCAATCCTTAGATTTTTCTGCTAGTGACTCTCTGGAAAACAGGTGTGGAAACGGATCACTTGAGACACCGTAGAAATCTGGTTAATCCTGCGGGCCTGCTTTCCCTCGAGGATGGCCTGCGCGAGGTGGGGTCTCAGGCTGGGGGAAGGGGTGCAGCCAGGCCCTCTAGCCAGCTCGGGTGCAGCAAGGGACGGGGCTGGTAAATGCGCCCCAAAGTCATCGGCCACCTCCTGTACTCTGGGGCACGCGGGACGGGGCCGGTAAACGCGCCCCAAAGTCATCGGCCACCTCCTGTACTCTGGGGCACGCGGGACGGGGCCGGTAAATGCGCCCCAAAGTCATCGGCCACCTCCTGTACTCTGGGGCACGCGGGACGGGGCTGGTAAATGCGCCCCAAAGTCATGGGCCACCTCCTGCACTCTGGGGCACACGGGACGGGGCTGATAAATGCTCCCCAAAGTCATCGGCCACCTCCTGTACTCTGGGGCACGCGGGACGGGGCTGGTAAATGCGCCCCAAAGTCATGGGCCACCTCCTGCACTCTGGGGCACGCGGGACGGGGCTGATAAATGCTCCCCAAAGTCATCGGCCACCTCCTGTAGTCTGGGGCACACGGGAGGGGGCTGGTAAATGCGCCCCAAAGTCATGGGCCACCTCCTGCACTCTGGGGCGCGCGGGACGGGGCTGGTAAATGCGCCCCAAAGTCATGGGCCACCTCCTGCACTCTGGGGCGCGCGGGACGGGGCTGGTAAATGCGCCCCAAAGTCATGGGCCACCTCCTGCACTCTGGGGCATGCGGGACGGGGCTGGTAAATGCGCCCTGAAGTCATGGGCCACCTCCTGTACTCGGGGGCACACGGGAGGGAGCTGGGAAATGCTCCCCAAAGTCATGGGCCACCTCCTGTACTCTGGGGCACGCGGGACAGGGCTGACCCCTCCGCGTGGAGGACTCGCCCTTCCCGCCAGGACAGTCCCACGCATTTTACAGAAAAGGCGACTTTCCGACCCGCCCGGGAGCCCTGGGCTGTCCCCGGCTCTGCCAAGGACCCTGCGCGGTCAGCTCCCCACGGGACCGGGACCAGCCCGACTCGGACCCACCTGGGACCCAGAATCCCCGGCCCACAGAACAGCCTCGGCCTCGACTCCTGGCTCGGGCCCCGCTCCGAACCCCAATCGCCATTTCGGGCCTCCGCTCGGACCCCCAATCGCCAACTCGGACCCCCGCTCCGAACCCCAATCGCCAACTCGGGCCCCCACTCGGACCCCCAATCGCCAACTCGGACCCCCGCTCCGAACCCCAATCGCCAACTCGAACCCCCCACCGCGACCCACGGGGGACCCGGACGGGGTTTCACGCGCGGTCTCCACGCGCGCTCGGGCGCTCAGCCGCGCACTCGGATAATCCCCGCCCCAAACTCGGATCCAAACTCCGACTCAGGCCCCCTGCCCGCACCCCAGACCCCACAACGTGAACTCCGGACCCCGACTCGGACCCCAGGCTCGAACCTCCAACCCAGGACTTGCAACTCCCCCCCCCGGCCCCCGCCCGGAAGACCTTCGGGTCCCCGACCCAAAAACACCAGGCGGGTTTCCGATGCCGAACCCCGATCCCAGGCTCGGACCCCAGGCTCGGATCTCCGTCGCGGGGCTCGGATCCCCGACCCAGAAGAGCGACCTCCCGACGCTGAATTCCAGCCCCAGGCTCGGACCCCGGGCTCGGATCTCCAAACGGGGACTCAGAACCCCGCACCCCTCCAGCCCCCACCCGGACCGCGCCCCTCGGCTCCCGGACCCAGAAGCACCGACTCCCGGCGCCGAACTCCGATCCCAGGCTCGGGTCCCAGGCTCGGACCCCGGATCCCCGCGCGCGCCCCACCCGGACCGCACCCCTCGGGTCCCCGACCCGGGAGCACAAGGCGGACTTCGGATCCCGAGCCCCGACCCCAGGCTTGGACCCCGACGCAAACCCACGAGGTGGACCCACGATCCCGACTCGGAGCCACGGCGAGACCCCGGCGCGGCGCGCAGAGCGGGGCGCAGCGGCCAGGCCGGGGCGGAGGGTGGGAGCCCGACCCCCGCGGAGCCCCCGCCGCCGTCCCCGCGGAGCTCACCTCGCAGCGCGGCCGTCGCCCGTCCCGGCCGCGCCGTCTGTGCGCCTGCAGCGTGGAGGAGCGGTGAGGAGAGGCGGCCGCGAGGCGCGTGGACCGAGGCGCGTGGACCCGGGAGCGTGGACCCGGAGCGCGGACCAGGCTGCATGCCGCGTGGCGGACGCCGACGATCTGCGGGGCGGCTGCGGCGGCGCCCGACCCAGATCGACGTGGCGGCCACCACGCCGCTGATTGGACGAGGCCGCGGGGCGGGGCCGCCGCCTCACGCGGCACGGATTGGCTGGCCGCGGCCGTAGAAGTGCCGCGCTCTGCTATTGGCCGAGAGGGCCGCGGCCGATGCTACCCTGGCGCGCATTGGCCGGGCGGGCCCAGTGCCTCGTGCCGCCCCCGCCCCGCCGCCCCGGGCGCAGGGCTGCGCCACCCCCACCCCCGGCCCGAGATCCCGCCGCAGCTCTGGCATCCGCCCCGGGCACCGCGGCTGCGGGATGCCGCCGCCCCTCTGCGCTACCGCGCCCCACGTCGCTCCGCCGGCCACTGGCGGCGCTCGGCCGCCCGCCGCAGACCCTCACCCCGGGGCTCGCGAGGGCCACGTGATGGGACAGGCGGGCGGTGTCCAGAACCGCCCGTGGCGGGGCCTCTGCTAAAGGCGTCCTGTCGTTTGGTCTTTGGGAGGTCTTGAGAGGAAGGGAGGTGCCAGGGCTCTTGAGGGGCAGGGTCCCAGGACCTTCCCAGGTCACCCTGCGGGAGGAGGCAGGGCCCAGGGGGCTCAGGCGGTCAGCCCCGGCCTCCACCGTGACCACCTCCTCCTGATTCCCCCACGCCTGGAGGCCAGTCTATCTCTTGACTGTCTTCCCTTCTAGCCACCCATCCGCCCATCCATCCATCTGTCCACTCACCCATCCATCCATCCTTCCACCCACCCATCCATCCACCCACCCATCCATCCACCCACCCATCCTTCCACCCATCCATCCATCCACCCACCCATCCATCCTCCCACCCACCCATCCATCCACCCACCCACCCACCCATCCACCCACCCACCCACCCATCCATCCACCCACCTACCCACCCACCCATCCACCTACCCATCCATCCACCCACCCATCCATCCATCCATCCATCCACCCACCCATCCACCCATCCATCCATTTATCTATCCACCCACCCACCTATCCACTCATCCACCCGTCCGTCCCCCACTCATCCACCCACCCATCCATCCATTCATCTATCCACCCCACCCACCTTGCATGAACCCATCCAGGGTGCCGAGCGTTGCCCGAAACCCTGTCCCTGCAGCAAACAGCAGTCAGGAAGCCTGAACCCGTGGCGTTCTCCATCCACTGAGGCTTCACCAGCACGCCTGGGGCAGTGCGGGCCTTCTGTGCAAACTGCCCAACGGTCTTGGCACGTAGAACTTCCCGGACATTCTCAGCAGTTGCAGCCCCTGACACCTCCACCAGGGTTGACTTCAGATGGGAGGAAGGAGACTGGAGCCAGCTAAGCAAGCCGTCTTCCCCCACCTGAGTGTGTGATGAGGCCATTCGGCTCAGCCGTGGGTATCTGAAATGTGGGTCCACAGAGAGCCAGGAAGCTCCCAGCGGTGACTGCGTTGGTTTTCTCTTTGTGGTCCAGCCCGAAGGAGAAAGGGGAAATGGTGTCGTCTTTGCAGGGGTCAACAGCTTGCTTTCTGACCTTCAGAGACCGTCCCCAGGTTGGCGGTCACCTCATCTCCTGCGCGGCCCACAGGAAGGCCTGATGGCTGATTCAGGGGGTCGCCTCCGCCCTTGCCATCTGGTGGGTGTCATCTGGCACCTGCCTATCCCCGAAGCAGGTTGCAGCCAGTACCATCGCCTGGGGCTCCGAGCTCTGAGGGCCCCAGGCTTAGGGTTCAATGGTTTGCTGGCACCATCTTGAAATTTGTAATAATTTTATCTTTGAACTTGTGTTTTGTACGTGAAGTATGACAGGATAATGGAGTGTGTGCCAGGGGTGTGGAGCCCAGGCTCACTGGTGTTCCCACCACCTCCCTGCCTCCTGGGGACAGACTCTCAGCTGCCCACTCTCCCGCCTGCCCAGCCGCCCTCCTCCGCAGTCCCACGGGCAATGGCTGTTTCTGTGTCCCTAGCTGAGGATGGCAGGGAGGGACCGGAGCCCTGGCCCACGCACTGCAGTGCTGGGACCCCTGCCTGGACGGTGGAGCTGGTGCTGCCAGCCTCACGGAGCTGTTGAGACAGGAATGAGGGAGACCATATGGGGAAGCAGTACTGGGACATTGGGGAGAATGTGGCCACAGGCCCTGCCCAGCCCTTGCTGCTGTGAGAAGTGGAATTCAGCCCAGATCTCTGCCTCCCGTGGCCTCCTGCGGCCTCCCGAATCTGTGGGAGTCCAGGACCCTCCCCAGAATACCACCCCCCCCCCCGGGCATGTCCATCTCCACCTCCCTGGGGACACCAGGGGAGTGAAAGTGTTCAAGAGAGATTCCACAGATTTCAACAAAGCAGAAATCCCTGCTGAGACGGGCCTCGGTCCAGTAGGAAGGACACAGGAGGTTTTCAGAATTCTGGGTCTTCTCCGTTGGTGGGACCTGTGGGCCGCAGGCCGCCCGGTCAGCGGCTTCGTATGCAAGCACACGGCTGACTCTGCCGGTCCTCGCCCATGAACACCAGCTTTTCCCCAGCCTTTGGGTCTGGGTCTTGTCTTTAATCCAAGAGGGTTGAGCGTGGGGTGAAAAGCCACTTAAAGCAAGTCCACTCGCAGTGGTGACCTGGTAGAGGGGCAAAGGGTGTTGATTGGGATTTCGTGAGAACTGATTTATAAAATTGTGAAAATTGAGTTGATTTGTTTTTATATGTAACAAAAGTGGGGCTCTAACTGTGGACCTGGATGGGGGCACGACTCGCTTGGCCAGATCCCTCCGTGCGTGTTTTGATGTCAAGGTGCTTGCTTGCCCCACCAACCCCTCTAACCAGACCTTCACACACCCGATACTTGGGTTTTTCCCCGACAGAAGCCCTTGTGGGGAAACCTCACAGGCCCCGCGTCTCCGTGTGCTCGGCTCTGTGGGCCACGCTTCGAGCCAGGCTGAGGAGCCTGCCGCCGTCGACTTTGACACAGTTGTCGGGAAGGATAGTTGGGAGTCACCCACGGGAGTCCTCACCCCTCGCCCCTCCCCGCACACGGGGTGCCGTCAATCAGCCAACGCTGCCTGCCAGCCCCAGCGCACCTGTTGTGGGCCCCCTGCCCCCACCCCTTCTCTAGTCCTTTGGGGGAAACAGAGGGGAAAACAGTCCGAGACTGAGAGGGGTTTGTTGTCTCGTCAGGAGACAAGAGGCATGTGGGAATTGGCTGGAGAGGCAGGCGAGGCTGGGCGGACTCCAGGCCAGAGGGGCCCACTGGGGGCTGCCCGGCAAGCAGGGAGAGGGAGTCCGGAGCTGGCCTTGGGCACGTTGGCAGAATTTGGGGAGGGGTGGCAGGCACAGCCAGCTCCTCTCGGTTGTGCTGGGGTTCCTCCAAGCCCAGACCAGCCTGCGGGCCCTCTGGTCCCAAAAACCCTAGGATGTGGTGCCTGGCCCTTGTCACCTCCTTGGGCGCAGGACTGCTGGGTGGGTGCAGGGTGGAGAGCCCTGGCACCTGGTGGCCACTACCCCAGCTCCCCATGTGACAGAGGACGTCTGGTTTATCTCATCTGTACGTGGCAGGGGCTGACCTAGTGGTCTTCATGCTCCCTCCAGCACTAATGTTCGGGGTTCAAAAGGCTTCCTCGCAGGCCCCTCACCGAGTACACGCGCACACACACACACACGCGGGCACACGCAGGCACACACATGCACGCGGGGACACGCATGCACACACACGCACGCACAGCTGAAGAGAATTAGGCTCAGAACGTCCACTCGGCTTTTCTCTCGATTCCGAGGTATTTGGAGTGGGGGTGGGGGTGAGGGGAGGAAGTGGCTGAGCTAGTTCTCCTGCCTTTGCCAGCACAGAAGTGCAGATGGGGCCCAGAGCCCCTCGCCGTCCTGGGGGAGAGCCGCAGCCCTCCTCCATCCGGGCAGGCCGGAGGGGAGGGCGGGGAGGGAGCCCCTCGCCGAGCGGAGACGTGGCAGGCCCTGGCCCAGCGCTTCTCTGGGCCGCAGTTCATCCCCCACCGCTCCCCCACCCCGCGTCTAAGGGTGGAACCAGCTCCAGGCTCAGCCAGGTTCCCAGAGAGCCGCTTCCCCCCAGGCTGAGAGGCCCAGCGCCACGTGGCTGCCTCGGCTCCATCTTCCCAGGGACGGGCCTGGCCCCACGCTGCTCTCTGACGTGGGCAGGAGCACGGAGGGGCACAAGGAGCCCAGGGCACCCCTGAGCAGCTGGTACAGTTGCCAAGAAGCCTCCTCTTAAGCTGAGGCCCTGCAGCCGCCACCACGGTCTCCGCGTCCCCAGCAGCCCCTCCTCAGTCCCCCTCAGTGCAGCTCTTGGCTCGCACACGCGCTCGCACACACAGCCCTGCAGCTGTCCTGGGTGGGGTCTCTGTGACCCCGTGACCCTCGTTCCAGCGGCTTCTCCACGGACCCTGTTTCCCATGTTCTCATCTGGAATCTTCCTCCTCCTTGGCCCCTTGTGTTTCCTGCACCTGCGTTTTACCTGGGCCTCCCTCCATCTGATGGCTTTGCCCTGACGGTGACCCCCTCCTCTCCTTCTGCGCATGTGTACCCACCCACCCACCCCAGGTCCCCCTGCCCCAACAGGGGGCATCCCCTCACGCCCTCACCCGAAGCTCTTGTCCTCCCAATCTCCTCGCCTGGTGTTCCCCAGTTCAGAGCTCAGCACCCCCAGTGAGGGTGGGCAAGCTCCTGTCATTCTGGGCATTACGGGCCATGGCGGGGTGAAGTGCAGGGGCCATCTCTGGGAGGTCTGGGGGAGAGTGGTGGCGAGGATCAGCTCGCCCTTCGGGGCGGATCCCTCCGGCTGCTGAACGGAGAGAGAACTGGGGAGACAGGGAAGGCTGTGCAGAGACCCGCCATCGCCCGGTGGGAGAGGCGGGGGCTGGAGGCAGTGGGAGAGGCGGCCAGACTGGCATGGGGGGCAGGAAAGCAGAGCGAGCGAGGCCCCCCAGACGCCCGCCTAAAGAGCCTTGTCCACCCCTGTCTTTCCAGAGGCAGTTTCTTCCCAGAGTGCAGCCCATCCCAGGGCCTGTCTGCCCCCCCCCCCCCCCGCCCCATTTCCCACCCGGCCGGCCATGCCCATCACTCCGCCACTGTCCCCCCCAGCCCTCAGGGTAGGGTGGGACCACTCTGAGGGCCAACCAGAGTGTTTTCAATGATTCCCCAAGTTCTGGGAAAGGTGTTCACAGGAAGCCCCATCCCTGTCACTCGGGCAGTGGTTACAGATTATTTTTAATCATGAAAGGGCCCTCCATCAATATTTGTAGCAAGGACAGATCCTGTGTGCAAAGAGCCTACTATAACCCTCGGCTCTGTGCTTTAGAGGGTAACGTGGCTGCCCTGAGGCTGGCCAGGCCTCTGGTGAGCAGTGAGGGGCCTCAGGGAGCCAATGAGAATGTCCCCGTTCGGCTGGGCAGGCTCAGAGGATGGATGTAATTTGGACACACAAAAAAAAGACATGAATGAGAAGCTGAGTGGTGGTAAGATCTGTCCCCGAGGTCTTTCAGACCCCTCCCCTTGAATTTGGTCTGGATTTAGTGATTTGCTTCTGGCCAATAGAATACGGCGGAAGTAACAGAGAGTGACCCCCAAGGCTAGACTGTCAGAGGCGGCATAGCCTCCTGCTGGCTCCCTCCTGGGGATCACTGCTTCCGCGAGAAGCGGCCGCCATGTTGCGAGGACACTCAAGCAGCCCTGTGGAGAAGGCCACTCGGAGAGGACCTGAGGCCTCCCGCCAACAGCCTCGTGAGTGAGCCATCTTGGAAATGGACCCTCTGGCCCCAGCCAGGCCATCAGATGACCACAACCCTGGCCATACCCTGACCTCAGCCTCACAAGAGACCCTGAGCTAGAACCACCAACCCAGATTCCTGCCCCTCAGAAACCAGATGGTCGTTTCTTTCAGCCGTGGAGTTGTAGGATGATTTGTTACCTGGCAGTAGCTAGCAGTGACAGCCTCCCGCCTCCCTCGCCAGCTTCAGTCTGACCCTTGACAAGGGCAGCAAGGAGGGCGCAGCCTGCCTCTCAGCTTCCACCAGTGGTTGCTGGCTTTCAGGACGGTGGCATCTGGGCACTGGGCGGAAGGGTGCTGTGACCCACAACAACATCTGCCCAGAGTGCACATCATAGTTTTGCTCTCTCAAAATTTGACTTCTGTCCTGCAGGCCAGTGGCTCTTCACCCAAGGTGCCCATGCAAACTACATCCCTGTGCAAGGCCCCCCTCCCAGAGATGTGGTCTTTGGACAGCAGAAAGTGGTTGGGGTTCTAGCAGGGGGTGGCTTTATGACAACATGCTCATGGTTTGGAGAAGTCAACGGCTGGAGGGAGCACAGAACTGTGATCGGCGGCTGTTTCTCCCCAGAGAGCATCCAAACCCAGTTCTCTGGGACATGGGTAGACGGAGGACAATGCCCACCTCCCCTAAGGCCTGTGACCAGGGACCCCACCTCACCAGGTGACCTCCAGGGCACCTGGGCAGCAGGGATTAGAGTGCTTTCTCGCCTGTCTCTGAGTAGGTCCCCACGG
This sequence comes from Miniopterus natalensis, assembly GCF_054644295.1. Classification (NCBI taxonomy): domain Eukaryota; kingdom Metazoa; phylum Chordata; class Mammalia; order Chiroptera; family Miniopteridae; genus Miniopterus; species Miniopterus natalensis. The sequence continues at coordinate 76,684,489 of NC_142091.1, read as the reverse complement.
GTCTGTCCCCAACCAACCTTGGAGGGCGCAGACCTGGGGCAGTGGGGAACCCCATGCTGCAGTGGGGACTCCCCTGTCTCCCTCCTTTCCTGGTGCCCCGCCTTTGGGGGCTGGCAGTTCAACCCGCATATCCTTCAGCTTCCCATGGGTGCAGCTTCCTGTCCTCGGTTGGGGCCCCTGGCCCTGAGGACAGGCCCTGCATTCCTGACGGTTCTCATGTGATCAGGGCCTCAGAGGAGGGTCGCGACCACCAGCTCTGTCCCTGATTTGTTTTCTGTGCCCGGGGACATTGATGAGCCCTCTGGTCTGTCAACCACAGTGCAGGGGGAGCAGCCACATTGGGGTGACGGGGGCACACCCTGTAGAGCACTGAAGCCCCTCCCGTTTTCTGCCCTTCATGGTCTCTGGGAAAGGCCAGGCCGGAGCTTTCCGGCAAGATTGTTTCTGCTGCAAGAGCATCCACCAAACAAAGGGTGGAAGTGGTGCCCTGATGAGACCCTCAGGGTCCTCCCCTCCAAGCCCGGGCCAGCGAGCCTGCCCGGGACAGACCCCGCCTGGGACGGGCCCTCCCGCACCTGGCAGCCCCTGCCACCAAGGCTGCCTTCCCCCTGGGCCCCCCGCCCGCACGTCCGCCTCAGGACCCCTTCCAGGCTCTCAGAGCAGCCTGGACTCGAGGGGCAGGGAGCGGGTGTGGCCAGGGCCCTCCACGCAGGGAGGCGCGCCCCCCTCCCCGGCCCAGCAGCTCGGGCGGGCACTGCGTCAGATCCGGTTCTAAGGGCTTTAATCCCATCCAACCCACCCACTGTGGAGATGGGGAAACTGAGGCACGGCCAGGTCAAGGGATTTGCCAGGCGCCACACAGGTAGCAGGTCCTGGAGCTGGGCTTTGCCTGTCTGTCCTTCCCCATCTGCCACGTGGTGAGGCGGGGCAGTCCCATGATGGACGCAGCACTTACTGGGCTGAAGGCAGCTATGCCTTGGCCCACGTTTGGCCTCCTGGATGCTGAACTCGAGTGTGGCCCCCTCTGCCCCAAATTCCTGTGTGTGCCCTGTCGGGGAGGCGGTGTGGGCAGCTGACCCCCAGAGCACCGGGACCCTGGGAGCTGTGCCCTGCTCCCCAAGACTCTCCCAACAGGCAACCAACATTGGGAACCCCAGGAGCGCCGTGGTCCTTAATTGTCCACTTGAACACGGCGCTCTTTTTGTTTAGTTGGGGAGGCCTCGCAGGCTCTCCTCCGAGGGGGAGGACTCCAGGCCCAGCTCACGTAGGCAGCCGCCACGTGGCCGACGCGACGTGGGTGCTTTCCTCGGCCGAACCCTGTTCCCCCTGGGGCGCGCGCCCGACCGACGACCGCAGGGCAGACCCGGCGCGGGACCTACTTTCGCCTGCGTGGCGTTTCTCTCTTCTTCCTTTTCAAGTCCCTTAGGTGTCCTCCCAATCCCCCGGGGGGGGGGGGATGGTGGAAACTGGAGTCAAGAGGGTGGCACCCCCACGGGGGCCAGCACAGAGGCCTCTGGGAGTGCACGGGGTGGGCGCTCGTTGGGGCCCTCGACCTTCGTCTGAATGCGGGAGGCGGGGGCCTCACGCAGCCTCAGCTCTGAGACGGGGGCTCCGTTTCCTGTACCCCATCCCCTGCCCGCAGCCCCACAGCTGGGGCCGAAGCCCCGCTCCGGACAGGCCGGTGGCAGCGGGCGTTTCAGAGACGTGACCGACAGGCTCAGAGCGTAGCAGCCGGGGCGGCTCCAGCTGCCAGAGCAGAGCAGCCCCCGGTCACCTTTCCCCGCTCGGAGCGCAATCTCTCTCTCTGGAAGCCTTTCTGGAAAATCTGAATCTTGTGAGCCATCAGCTGTTTATAATCAGAGAAGCATATGTTTAAAAGGAGCCGAGGGGCCTTATAAACTCCGTGTGCAAATTACCTTTGGGGCTGCCTGCTCCCCGCCCCTCCCCGCGGCTGCCATCTCTGGCGAGGGGCTCCGTGCGCTGCACAGAATTAGCTGTAACCCCGTTGCGGCTTGGGGTCTGTTTAGCTTTAGTCACGTCAGCTTGGCCCCGGAGCGTGGGAGCCTCCATCTCTGCGGCGCGGCTTCCAGGCCCCCCCACCCCCCCACCCAGCTGCAGAGGACTTCTGGCTCCCTGCGCCTGGGCCTTCACCATGAGAAAATCCAACCTGGGGGCTGCGGAGCAGCACGTGGGGAGGGGCCGTGCCCCTGGGGCTCCCCGGGCCCCCACATCCAGGGCCCGCCCAGAGCAGAGGGGGCTGCTCTCAGGGCCTGCTGTGATCCTGCGGGGTTACTTGTTAGTTTTGTGTTTCTTGGTTCTGATTTTTGTTTCTGGAGCAGCTTGGTTCAGAGATCGTGCGCGTAGCACACAAGTCACCCGCCTCGAGGACACAGCTCAGCGGCTCTGAGGGTGCTCGGGGTCGCCCGGCCATGGCCACCAATCTAGTGCCAGGAGATTCTCAGCAGCCCCCGAGGGAAACCCTGAATCCGACAGCCATCCGTCCCCACTCCCGCTCCCACGCCCTGGCACCGCGGCTCTCCTTTCTGCCCCCGTGGATTTGCCCGCTCTGGATACTCCGCGCAGATGGAAGCACGCGGTGCGTGGTCTTCTGTAACCGGCCTCTCCCACCCGCCGCGTTCTCGCGGTTCCTCCACGCTCTCGCGAGTACCGGCCCATCACTCATTTCTTTCGCCAGGTCACATCCCGTTTCCGTCTAGACCACGTCTTATTTATCCGCTCATCCACCCGTGGACATTGGGGCTGTTTCTACTTTCCAGCCATCACAAATAATGACGCCATGAACATTCAGGCACGAGCTTTTAAAAATTTTTTATAGACACAGTTTGCAATTATCTTGGGTCGCCGGGTGACGGGGTATCTCTGGGTTTGACCTCGAAAGGACCTGCCAGACTCATACTGTCCAACGGCCTCACCACCTTACACCGCCCCCCCCAACGGCATGGCACCGGGGCTCTGACCCCCCCACACACTCGCCAACACTTGTTACTGTCTGTCGCTTCCGTTTTAGCCACCCTCATGGGCGCGAAGCAACATCCTGCGGTTTTGGTTTGCATTTCCCCAGTGACTGGTGAGGCTGAGCATCTTTTTTATGTGCTTCTTGCCCACTCGTGGCTCTTCTTTTCTGAAATGCCTGTTTAGATGCCCCATTTTTTATTGGATTCCTCACTTTTCTTTTGAGTAGAGTTCTTTACGTATTCTGGATGTGAGCCCCTTATCAGATACATTTTCCCCCTGATTTTGTGGGCCGTCTTTTCACTTTCTTAACGGTGTCCTTTGACTCAAAGTAACTGTGTGCAAATCCAAGGCCACAGAGATTTACTCCTGTGTTTCCTTCTAAGAGTGTTCTGGTTTCAGCTTTTACATCTAGGTTTTCCGATCCGGTTGAGTTAACTTTTGTACGTGGTATGAGGTAGGAGTCCGGCTTCATTCTTTGGCATAGAGACATCTCGTTGTCCCAGCACCATTTGCTGAAAAGGCTGTTCTTTCCCCCATTGAGCGGTCTTGGCACCCATGTCAAAACCAATTGACCATAAACGTGGGGCTTTATTCCTGGGCTCTCAGTTCTCGCCCGTCGATCTGTGTGCCTGTGTTTGCGCCAGTCCCACGCTGTCTTCATTACTGTCGCTTTGTAGTAAACTTTGAAATCAGGGAGTGTGACTCCTACAGCTTTGTTCGTCTCTCTCAAGATTGTTTGGCTGTTCGGGGTCCTCTCTGCCTTTCCATTTGAATTTGAAGGGTCAGCTTGTCCATGTCTGCTGGGAAGCCAGCCGAGGTTCTGGGAGGGATCGCACGGAATCCGCAGGTCAGTTTGGGGGATGTCGGCATGTCGATAATGTTATGTCTCCGGGTCCACGAAGACATCTTTTCCCTTCGTTTAGATGTTCTTCCACTTCTTTTGAGAATATCTTATAGTTTCCCTTCGTTTCGATGTTCTTCCACTTCTTTTGAGAATATCTTATAGTTTTCAGAGTATAATGTTTACACTTCTTTTGTTGACCCTGTCGGGGTTTGTGCAGCGGTGACCAGCAGCCGTCCTTTCCCACCTACCGGTCCCGCCCGGCCTGCAGGCCCCTCTTCCCCAGGGCCTCCCTGCTGCGCCAGGCCCCAAGGCCCCTCTCTGGGCTCCTCAGTGCCGGTCACAGTCCCGCCCTGCTGCAGTGCACACATGGCGCCCTGTCCAGGGGTGCACAGTTTGCAACCCAGCCTGGCATGGTAGATTTCCTCTCCTCTCTGAGCTCTTCTTTGTGTCCAACGGGTTCCCTGGGTTACCCCTCACATCCAGGCCTCTTCACGTGCCCCGGTCATTGTCCACCGAGTCTGAGTGCCCCCTCAGACTGTGGCTCCTCGGGGCTGGGGTGGCTCCACCATCTCACCCCCTCTGCACCCCAAGACTGGGCATGGGGCCAGAAAAATCCCAGGAAGGTCAGCAGGAAGAAGTAAACTGTTTCCAAGGCAAGAGTTTTAGCCTGGGTGCTTGTGATTGAGAGTAGTCCTGAAATACCAAGGGAGGCTTCCTGGAGCCACACCAGCAGGGAAACTGGGCTTTGGCACCTTCCAGAAGAAATCTGGTTTTTCAAATTTCCTTTCCATTCAAGGGTCTCGAATCCAGCCTGCAGCCTTAGGGGGGAGGGTTCTGGCTCTGCTTCTGAGGGAGGCCCTTGGAGGGGCGGCAGAGTTGGATCATGGTAAGCTTACCTGGACCCTGTGGCAAGTGGCCAGGGCTGCTCACTTGCTCACCTGCGTCTGTCCCCTTCCATGGGGCCGGGCCGAGCCATTTGCACCAAATTGGATCACTGCAAGCTGGTGTACCCGGCCTCACTGGCTCTCTCTCCCCATCTGTAAAAGGGGGAGGTACTGCCTACATTCCCTGCACCCCAGAAAGCCAGGGGGATCCAAGTCCCAGTAGGTAATGGCTTGTGAGTCCTGTGGAAACCTGGGGAGAGGCTTTGAGTGTGTATCTCATCTGAGCCATGAAAAGCCACTGTTTCTCATTTGTCCATGCACCCTGCGCCTAGCCAGCACCTTGTGTGTGCCCAGCCCTCTGCTGGGCATGGGGACAGCAGTGTGGTGGGGATGGATACTGGTGTTCCCTGCCCATGGGGAGCACAGAGACCAGCTAGGCCTCCTGGCCTCAGGGAGACCATGACAGGCTCTCTGGGTCCAGGACTAGAACAGGGATCGTTGCTCACCAGCAGCCTCCCAGGCCCTGGGGAGGCTCAGAGCAGGGCTCCCAGTCATCAGGGTGAAGTGCTGAGGGGCAGAGATCAGGGCTCCCTTCCCATCTGCTTCCCCCCAGTGCACCAGGCAGGATTGACCCCTGGCCAAAGCACCCTGAGCTGGAGTCTGCAGGCCCTGAGCTAGAGTCTGCAGGCCTGGGTGCCCCGCTCTGAGCCTTGTCCCCACCTCAGAGGGTGGGGGAGCTTTGGGGCTGCCATTCCTCTTTAATGTGCAGAGGGGTTGGAGGGCCTGCAGTGGGAGCCCCCCCATGAGCACCCCAGCCTCAGACCTTCCTCACCCTCCCCCAGCCACACCCCAGGGCCTGGAAGCCAGAGCAGCTGGGCTCCCGCGCTTTTCTGCACGTGACTTTCTCCCAGTATCTGGCATGGGGCGTCCACACTCTCTCCCGCCAACCTGGGGAGGAGGCCGAGGGGGGAAGGGGAGGACCCCCACCCCTGCTTCCCTGCGAGGCTGCTGTCAGAAGGAGGTCAGCTCCCTGGAAGCACACTCCAACCCCCCGCCTTTGTAGATGGGGTAGAGATGGGGAACAGGGGTGCCCAGGAGCCGGCAGGCCCAAGACTCTCGTGATGCTAAGCGCTTGGTGAAGGATTTGGTATTTTGAGATTTTACTTTGGGGTGGGGGGACTCACAAGCCTGTGGAATGAGATCCCCGAGAGCAGCAGACCCTGCCCTGGGAGCGGCCTCCCTGAGGAGCACCACGCCTCTCCCGCGCCCCTGCCCAGGGACCTGCATTCCGCTCCCCCTCCCACCTCTGGAAACAGGCCCTGGACCCCATTGTCCCCCTGCTCCCTCCGAGGGCCTTCTGGGCTCTTCCTCCCTGCTTCAGTCATCTTTTCCGCTGTGGTTTTTATTGTTTTATTTTATTATTCCAGCTACATTGAGCTGGGAAGAGCTACAGAAACGGTTTCTCTCCCCCAGATTCCAGAACAATCCATAGCCATTGTAGATTTTCATTAACTGCCCTCCCCCAACTTACATTTTACTTTCCCCAGCTTCATTTTCCTCAGCAGGGGGGAGGGCTCAAGGACAGGCACCCCAGTCCCTGCTGGAGCAGTTTCCATCCCCCCACTCCCACCCAAGGAGGGGAAAGAGTGAGCCCCCCTCCCGGCAAGCCCCTTCCTGGAGGCCATGGCCGCAGGCGCCGCGGGCCCCTGGCTGGGCTGGGCTCCGGCGGACGCCAAGAGCAGGGTGAAGGCCTGGGGAGGAATCTGGGTTCTCTTGGCTGCTGGTGAGATTACCCATTAAACCCGTATTCCTCGCTGTGGAGCTCACGTATTCAGAGAATATCCCGTGCTCTGGCCAGCTTACACTGCTCAATATTGTTTCCAGATGGGCAAACACCCACTCAGCCCGGCCCTGCAGATGTGACGCCCAGCGTGCCGTTCACCACGGCGCCTTTGTTCTCTGGGTCCCACTCTGTCCCCGCTCACTTGGGGAGCTCCCAGGCCATGCGTCTGCCCTCGGGAGTGGGGGGGGGGGGTGCCAGGCCCGTGGCCCCCGGCCCATGGGAGTCTCTGCAAAGAGAAAACAGAGCCGGTGCCGGAGAGTCTCTGGGCCTGAGCTGGGGGCTGAGGCCTCTTTCCTGAGCTTTTCCTGTCGTTGGGGCCTGTTGCAGGCACAGCCCCTCCGGTCCCAGGCTGGAGAAGGCCTGCTTGTCCACCCCCACCCCCGGGACAAGTCCAACAGGAGCCTTCTAGCATCCCGCACCCGCCTGGGTGGGGGAGGCCTCACCCCCTTTGCAGCCCACCCACCCCCCCACGGCCCCCAAGGCCCCGCCCGGCCCCTGCCTGCCCTCCCAGGCCCCTGAGGGAGGGGCAGCTCACGGACGCGGACCATGCCACCTGCCAGGCCCTGGGCTCCAGGCTTCCTCGAGCGGCTCCTCCAGCAGGGCTGAGTGAGATCTGGGTGAAAGCAGGGTAGCTGCCCAGCCCTCCTTCCTCAGCAGGAGTGGAGGCCGCTTGTCCTGGGTGGCACAGCCCTGGGGCAGCCGCTGGGCCAGCACTCGCAGGCGCCCTGGGAAGCTCCCCTCAGGGGCGCTCATAGCACCAGCCCTGCCTTACAGACCAGGGGTCCCAGCACAGGGACAGTCACCCACCCGCCCGGTGCCCCACCCCCCGAAAGCGGCCGGCAGGGTTGGGCCCGTGCCTCTCCTGGGCATCTCTGCTCTGGGAAGCTCGAGTCCACACCTGAAGGCCTTATCCTGGGGGAGCAGTGCGCCAGGGGGCGGGCGCGGTGGGCTTTGCAGGTTACCCAGGTCCCTGTGGTGGCCAGTGTGAGGGGGGGGATCAGAAGGATCCTCTTACAGCTGCCCTGGCAGGGGTGCTGTGGCCAGGCCTTGGCAGGCCTCATGGGACAGAAAGGAAGGAGAGGGAGCAGGAGCCGGGCCGGAGCCCGCGCCGGGTGCCTGTGGTGTGAGGGCCCCGGGAAGGGAGGGTGGCCAGCTGCAGGGTGGGTGGGCTTCTCCGCACACTGAGAAAGAGCAGGCCCACCCCCGTGTCTTCTGCTTCGCCCTCCTGTGGTCCTTGGCTGGCTCCTGCAAGCCCCAGGTGCCCATGAGCACCCAGGCGGTAGGCTCCAGGGGTACCTCTCCAGGGGGGGTGCCTTCCTGTGTCACCTCCATACTACACTCTGTCCCTCTGGCCACATCCCAGCTGGCCTGTGTGTGAGGGTGGAGTGGCCAGGATGGCCCCCAGAGCCCTGTGTCCACCTGAGTGCCACTGGGCTCAGGGTGTGAGGGAGCCACCGTGCATGGGCCCAAGCTCCCATGATGGAGTGAGCAAGGAATGGGTAGGTGGCAAACGACACTGATTCAGACCATAAAGCCATCACAGAGTCTCCCCCAAACCCCTCTGGCCGGCCCACTGTGGTGGATGGGACACGGGGGAAGCTGCCCTCTGCCTGGGGGACACATTTTGGACTTGACTGAGATGAAACAGGGTTCTCCGGACAACCCCAGGGTTTAATTCCCTCCCATGAAAGGTTTCAGAGGGTCTCAGCGAACCCAGGGCCACACCCTACCTGTGACCTCCCCAGGAGGGACAAACAGGCTCTGTCCTCAAGGTGCTTACCCTGCCCGTGGAGGTGAGACCCCTGTTTCTCACCCAGGCTGTCTGTCTTGCTTGCTAGGCCCATGCTAATTGCTGTTTGTATCGCTTACACTTTTTCACATTTGGGGTGGTCATCAATAACCCCAAAGCTACGGGTACCCCTCAGGGCCAGGCTCAGGCGGCTCTCTCTTTGGGAAAGAAGCCCGGAAATAAGCCCAAAGCTGAGGACCCCTTCCCCACTTCCTGGGACATGACGTGGCTCATCTGCGGTCCCCCCGCAGGCATGGTTTCAGGTACTGGGGCTACGGGACCGGCCAAGCCGCAGGAAAGGGCAGCCTCTGGGCCTGATACGTGGCCTCAGCAGGGCCACGCCCGCGATGGCTATCTAGGAATTGCTGGGTGTCCCTCCTCCATCAGCAGCCTCCAGGGCTTGGCCTGCCAAGTGGCGTCAGCACAAACAGGCTCAGCTCTGCTGGCCTGAGAATTTCCACTCCCTGCCTCCCAGGATGTCTTATCTCCAGAGCTTCCCAGCGATGGCCAGGCCCTGGCTGGCCCCAGACCCAGGACTCCCACTGAGAAAGGGGGCCGTGGAAGGCACGAGCGGTGTGGCGCTCCTGGCGGGGTGGGACCTGGCAGCCCACATCGAACGGGGCGGGGCACTGGCAGTCTGTCTGCAGAGCACTATCCCTATGTCCATGTTTGCTGGGGGCCCTGAGCTGCCAGGAACCACAAGGAACTGAATCCTGAGCAACGTACAGGGATCACACCCAGGCCTAAGGCCAGGCGCACAGTGGGCGCTCAATATATAGCTATTGAGTGAGTCAGGGAGCTTGACGTCAGCTGCAGAACATTCTGTGGGCCCTGGGCTGGTCAGGATGGCCAAGGTCCTCTCAGTAACAAAGAGCCCCCTTGGTTTTGTGCCCTTTCATCTGCTTGTCCGACCCAGGCCAGCCAGGGGGTCTGCCCAGAAACCCAGGCCTCCATCAGAAGCACTTATGGCCGCCAGGCAAGCAGGAGAGAGCCCGGGTAAGGCAAAGAGTGTGGGGTCTCTCGTCTGCCCAGGAGGAAACCATCAAACTTGGGGATCATGAAGCAATATGCAAGGTCTCCTCTTGACGGCCCCTTTCTGGACTCAGGCCAGCATTCAGAAGGCCACAGTGGCTTTGGCTGGGGCTGGTCTCTAGTCCCCCTGGACCCGCAGCTCACGGTGGAGAGCCCCGACCTAGGTCACATCCTGCTCGGTCACCTACGGGGCACGTGCTCTCAGCCTGACATTTAACTTTTCTGCAGGTCAACTGGGGGGCACAGGGCCTCCCCCGCAGGCTCTGCATGAGCTGAAATGAGATTCATGTAGATGAAGTTCCCAGCACGTAGCGAACACACACTCATCCGGGGGCTGTATTGTTAGGGGCACACAGGCCAGGCCTTCTGGGGGCCTTCCGCGCCCTGCAGGTCTGCAGACTCCTGCACCTGGGCCCCCCGAGTTAATGATCAGCCAGGACAGAGAGAAAGAGTCTTGTGAGCTGGGGACAGAGGCCCCACTGGAAACCAGCTGCCCTGGGTCTAGGAAGATGGACTGGGGTACCTGGGCAGAGTGCCCCCCAGTCCTTCTCATTCACAGCAAGACCAACAGTGTCACCAGCCTTGGGGGTGGGGGGTGAGGTGGCAGGCTCTTCCCAGCACGGGGTCCCTTGGACTCTGGGTCTTGGGTGGGTCCCTGCAGCAATATTCAGACTGTTAAGGTGGAGGAGGGGCCGTTGGAAGTCATCTGGCCCCACCAGGCTGTTAAATAGCAGACATCCTTTCCTTTGTAGAATCCTCTAGAAAGCTCAATATTAGAAATTAGAGATTCACCAGAAAGTTCAACACTGGAAAGTTCAAGGTGGCTGTGCAGAGCTCTCCCCCCGCCCCAGCTCGCCGGGCCCTGTCCCCCTCCCGTCCTGTCCTCTGAGCCATTCCGCCAGCCCGGCCCCAGCAGGCCCCAGCAGGCCCCAGCAGGCCCCAGGCGAGGAGGAGGCCGGCTGGGGGAGGGTAGCTCCAGGAAGTCGCAGCCCCTGCCCCGGCCCCCTCCCCCACTCAGGAAAGTCGCCGGGACTGGCTTCTTACTTTGTTCTCCGCTCAGGCTCTCGGAGCCCAGCCGAGGGACTCTGACGTCGGGAGGCCCCTCAGGAAGGCATGGGGAGGGGAGAGGCAGGAAAACTGCGCTTGGGGGAGAGGGCGCGCGGCCCACAGCCCGCGGGGCCTCCTGGGAGCCCTCCCCCACCCGCTTGCCCCAGAACCTCCAGGCCCAGGGCCCTGGGTGGTGGGGGTCCTGCTGGGCAGGGCTCTGGGGTCATGGAGGACCCAACTCTGCTCTTGAGGCTGGGGGGGCGCTTCCCCTGTAGATGAGTTTCTTGTTTGGCTTCGTTGCCAAGGCGTGGCCTCGGTGCCCCCCGGCGCTCCTGTACCTGGTGTCGATCCACTCTCAAGGTGACCTCTGTGTTGACAGGCTACGTGCCTGGCCTGACTCGAAACCCCGAAGACCGCCCTCTCGGCCCTCAGGGCAGAGCTCGGAACGTTCTCCTGACCAGGCCTGTCCCTTCTGTCACGTCACATGCCTGTCCTCATGGGGCTCACAGACCCACAGCCCCCGCTCTGAGGGCCCGGCCCAGCCTGGGCCCCGGGCCCCTGGCTGAGCCCCTCCTTGGCTCCCAGTTTCGGTGTCTCCCGTACTCACGGAAACCTCCCCCGCCCTTGACCCCCACGCCTTTCGGGGGCACAGCTCCCGGGACGTGGGTGTTCAGGAGCAGGAGGAAGGACGGGAACCGATCAGCTCTGGGAGTCGGCTCCCACTAGCTGCACAGGCGGCTTCTCTTTGGGAAGCATCCCCGCGAAGGCGGATTTGCACACCCGGCAAACGCTCCCTGCCTGGCTCTGTCGCCTTCAGGCCCCGGCTGAGGTTAGGCCTCCTTCAGGCCAAGCCCGCCTTGTGAGGGGACAGCTGAGGGCCAGGAGGAGGCTGCTGGTCGTGGGACAACCTCAAAGGTCACCCGCCACTCTCTCCAGGGGAGTGGGATGGGGCGGGCTGGTGACAGCCCTGTGTGACTGCCCCCCCATCTGCCCAGGGCTCCCAGCTCCTGCGGGGCCTTCTTCCTGGGTGCTGAGGGCTCAAATGACTTCTCCTTGGCCATGGAAAATGGAAGCTAAAGCTGGGACAGCCGTAGCCACCGTGGCCCTCGGCAGGCCCAGCTTCCAGAACCCAAGGCTGCGCCCTCAGGGAGCTCTCCGCGTCTCTCTTGCGGCCTGTAGGGAGTCCTGCCCTTAGAGTTTTGGGGTAACTGTGCTTTGTTTCCCCCATTCAGTGGGGTGGGGTTGGGGAGCAGGCCTTGCTGGGAATTGGAGGCCGGTGTAGACCCCAAGGCCACTGGGGCTTGGGACTGAGGGAGACGGGTGGTTCCCCTGGTCTCCCTGTCCCAGAGGCCCAGCCAGGGCTTCCTGCCCCACCCGCCCCAGCAGGAGCCACAGGCAGTCCCCCGAGCAATGCAAAGGTTGGGCCCAGATGCAGGACAGGGTCTTGTCTTTTGCAGCCTGTAAGAGTTAAGGAGGCGGCAAGGGGCGTAGGAGGCGGCTTCAGGTTGTACCTCCTGAAGGTCACGGGGATGGGCTGTAGGGGCTCCAGGGAGACAGCAGGACAGTCACAAAACATGCAGCCGCGTCCACGGCTAATTTCCTCCCGTTGGTCCTGCTGTGGAGGCCACGTTAGCAGGCAGAGCTTGGGGGGCTGAAATTCTCCCCCCAGAGCTGCACACGAGGAGACCCAGCCCTCGCCGCCTTTGTTCATGGCCGCTGACAAGCCCGCTCCCGCTGGGCGCTCCGATTCCGCACCCCAGCTCCCAGTGCAGCCCCTCGGGGAGCCCAGCAAGCATGTCTGCAGCCCCTGGGCTTGGAGGGGTGCCTGTGGAGCTGACAGATCGCACTGAGAAATGTTTCTGGGGAGTTACATTCTGGTGGGTGGGCAAGTCTTTTGCAGACTTTTTCCTGTGTGCAGGGGTGGGAGGTGGGCAGGCGAGGGACCTCCTGCCCTCGTCCCCCTCATTCAGCTGACAGTTGGAGGTGGTCACTCACGGGCGTCTGTCTCCCCTGCAGCTGAGGGGTAGCAGGCCTGCCGTGGCCCTGGCTGGACTCGGACTGGGGCTCTGAGGAGGCATAGAGCTCATGGAGTCGTCCGTCCATCTGTCCTTCTATCTGTCCTCTAGCCCTTCCCGAGAATGTCGTCCCTTCCTCCAGCTCAGGGAGGCCCCACAGTGGTCTCATCTGGGGGGTGACCCACAAGATCTGCTCTACTGCCTTCTGCCCAACGCTGACCCAGGACCCCCGGGGCACACCCTCACTATGAGCCCAAGAGGCCCAGATCCATCCATGCCACCCAGTAGAGGTGCACCCAGAGCTTCCCACCCCCACGTTCCATGGTCACTGTGGCCTCCACAGGGGCTCGTGGCCGGGTGTGTTGCCCGAATGATCACTGTGTTCAGGGGACACACAGACTGCCTCCTGGGGTGCTGCCAGCTGAGGGGTTGGACTCTGGGTTCCCCTCCAGGGCCCATCATGGGTGAGTCAGAGCACAGGATGGGGGGGCACATAGCCAACACGCCCTGCTCCTCACGGCTCACAGGGGGTGTGACAGGTGAAGAAAAGCAGGCTGGACGAGTCGGAAGGGAAAGCAGGCAGCTGGGATGGGGCTGGGTGTGACGCCTCTGCATAGAGGGACAGCTGGGCGGGACCCAGGGAGGCCGGCGTCCGGGGCTGTGAGTGTGGGCTGTCCAGGCCCCAGGGGCTGAGGCCGGGTCCTGTGGGTGATAGGGACCCCGGAGGGCTGTGAGCTGGGGGGCAACCACAGGCAGAGCCGGGCTCTGGATGCACCCGGTCTCCCATCCCGTCCGGGGCAGACGTGGCTGCTGACTGAGCGTGGTATCCATCGGGGGAGGTCCCTGTGCCGGCCCACAGTGCTGACTGGACTCCCCACTGCCCCAGGGTGGTGACAAGTGAGGGGTCATAGAGTCTCAGGGGCCTCCCAGGGGACCCGGGTATGCAGGCCTCTTGCGGGGGAGAGGGGATACTAGAGATGTGTGGACCCACCCAGACCAGGCTCCATCCTGGCTCCAGCCCTCCAGGCCCCCAGCAAGCCCCTCCCTCTCGAACTCCCGCGTCCTCTCTGTCTCGTGGAATATGACAATACCCTTCTTGCTAAATGTCGGGAGGGAAGGGGTGCGGATGAGACCAAGCGGCACTCTACCTGCCTGGCACATCTGGAGGCCCCATGAAGACGGCCCAGGCCTGGTCCAGGCCATGGTGCTGTCCCTGGTGTGATGGTGGTGCCCGGGGACAGTGGCAGTAGACACCATGGAGGCTCTGACACAATGTATCAGTTAGCTTTGCTGCAAAACAACCCGTCCCCAAACCCAGTAACTCAAAGAGCAACTGTTTCTTGTTGCTCACGTCTGGTGGGCTGGCTCCACGGGATGCATGGTTAGGGCTGGCGCAGGGCTGGGTGGGCTGGATCCGTCTCGCAGCTCAGGCCCCTGGCGGGCTGGGAGATGGGGCCTCTCCTCCCGCTGGCTGGCTGGCTGGGGCTGGTCCCCAAAGTGGTAGTTGCAGGGTTCTCAGCGGTGAGAGAGGACAGCCCAGTGCACGGTGCTGCCAACCTCCGCTGGGCTGGTGACCCAGTAGCCGGAGCAAGGCACATGGCCAAACCCAGATCCAAGGGGCGGGGAGACAGCGGCCTCCGGGCTGGGAAATGGTGAAGTCATGGCAGAGGGTGTGCCAGGGGCACGGGAGGGGTTGGCACTCGGGATCGGCCGCAGGTGTGTAGGAATTCCCTCTTCTCACGAGGTAGAGCAGAATGTAAACCGCTCTCTGCCTCTGACTCAGAGACCCTCCCTCCTGCCACGCACCCGCCCCTCGCAGGGCACCTGGGTCCTGCCCAGCAGCCCGGTCCTCCCAAAGGAAAGCAGATTGGACCGGGTTCCCCAGTGACGTGGTCGGGGAGCCGGGCCGAGCAGTCCGGGAAGGAGAGAGGGGAAGGAAACACGTACACGTGGCTCAGATAAGACACGGTCTTCCCAGCGGCTCCGTATCACTTGACGGTGTCGCCTTCCTTTCGGCCTGCGGCCACATAGCCTGCCACGGTGGTGGAGAGCCCGCCGGCTTCCCCAGGTGACGGCCCTAAATCCTCGAGCGACGGCCGTCGTCCCGCCCGGATTGGGTTTCTGCACAAAGGGATGGGCTGGCAGCCAGGGCCGCTCCGCGCACAACGGGCCGTCCTGCCCTGCCGCACACCAGCACCATGACCTTGAGCAAGAGAGTGAAGGCCCGGGCCTCAGTGTCCAGCCAGGATGTGGGGACACAGTGGTGTCTCCCACAGGGAGTGGACAGCTAGTCCAGGGACTGGCACCAGGCTCTGAGAGCTCAGAACCATCACACTGGACTTTGTTGTCACTAGAGCTCCTGGTTCGTTTACGAACAACCAGAGAGCCCAGTAGTTGGGCGTGTGGTTTGCTGAAAGCCGCGGGTGCGTCTCCTGTACACGTGTCCTAAACCAGGGCAGACCCGTTCCCGGCCTGTGTCGGCCTGGGGAGCACGTGGTGGGTGGGGACAAACCTGTGACAGGCGAGACGTGTGCTTGGGCAGTGGCCATCCACAGTGACCCAGTGGGAGAGTCAGTCCCCCGCTCTCTGCGGTGGGGGACCCGGCTGCAGGGGGACGGGGTGAGGAGGGTGGGGTGAGGAAGGTGCAGGGGGAAGGCACCGGCTTTTGCAGGCTGCCTCGGCCATGTGGCCGGTTCACGGTGGCCACATGTGCTGACTCCGGGCTGGGAGCTGGGCCCGGCTGCTCAGCCCACCTCTTGCATCAGAAGAATGGCTTCTGTAGTGGAGACACCCTGCGACTGTCTGTTTGGGGGTCCCTGGTCTTCTCACTGAGGCACTGAAGCAGGGGCCCTATGTAGACCTGTGTCCTAGGGTCCCAAGTTCAAGGGGCTTGTTGCTTCCAGACCCCAAACTAGCCCCCCGGCCATGCCCACCTCCCAAGGCCCAGGGACCTGGTTCTGTTTTAGTGCCCAAACCCCCCGGGCTCCAGACCCCAAGACTAAATTCACACATTCAGCCGAGGGGGACCCAAGGAAGGCGGGGGACACGGGGGCTGGGTTTTCCAGCACATGCCAGCTTGTGCAAACGCTGTCTCCCCTGCCAAAGTACAGGTCACCTGCTCAGTTAGTCATCCTGGGCCCCGGGGGCTCCCTGGGGCCTGCAGGTCAAGGAGAGGGGGGAGGCCAACTCCCTGCTTCTCAGATTCTGCTGAACGGACTGAAACCCTAACCTTCGGGCTTCCCCACTTGTGCGATAAGGCCTCGCCAAGAAAAACAGCAGGAGAGAGACCCCTGATTTCCTCACGAATTCCAGAGCGCTTGGTTCATCCGGCAGGGAAGGGGCCCGGGGCGGCCGTGCGTGCAGAGCCACCTCCGCGTGGGTGCGGGGCTGGGCGGCCTCTCCGGGCCGGCCAAGGAGGACCACCTGCCCGCCCGGAGATTGCTTCCAGCTGGCGGGCAGCGAGGCCCAGGGTGGGTTCCGGGCAGCGGCTCAGCCACAGCAGCTCACGTGGCGTGTGTGCAGACGTGGCCGGTTCGGGTGGGGGTGCACATGGGGGCCTGCCCACCAAGCTCCTGACCTGAGGGAGCCAGGGTCCCCAGCTGAATTTGAGGGATCCGTCATGCCCCCGATCAGGGGGCAGTAGTGGGTTTAAGCAAGAGCCGGAGACAGGTTTCAGGGGGCCCAGGTACAACAGGGAAGCAAGGCTGACCTCTCAGAGCCCCCAGGCAGAGAAGCCACCCAGCTCTCCCACCCCCGCCCACCGAGGCCCATTTGACGAAATGGCTGGGAGCCTGGAGGGGCTCTGGGTGGGACTGTGGTGAAGAGCCAGCGGCCCGAGGCCAGAGGGATGGGTGAGGTCGTTCCCCCGCGGGAGGAACACTGTGATATTTCTTCCTCAAATCACGTTATTTCTGAGCTGGCCCGAGTAGGAGCTGACTTCAGTTGGGAAAACCGGCCTGCCTGCCTTCCCCTGGAATGCGCCCCTCCCCCCGCTCAGCAGAGGTGCTGGGGGGCATCTCCCCTCCCAGAGGCGCGGGAAGGACACCGGCCGCCTCCCTAGCAGCACCCAGCTGACACCCGTGTCCCCGCAAGAGAGGCCGCCCACCCCATATGCTGGATGCCTCTAGGTCTGACCCCATGGACGTGGCTCTGGGCCTGGAGTTCAGCCCCGGGGCAGAGGACACTTTTGCCACTTGGTTGGGGGCTTGGGCTCTTTAAACATTTCTGCTCCACCGTGTTTGCTTCAAGTCCCGAGGTCAAGAGACACCCGCCCGAGTCAGAGGGAGGTGAACGCTGGACGCTGGGCTCCAGGACGGATGGGCCCAGGGCAGTGGGGCTCTGGGGCAGTGGGGGTGTCAGACTCGGCCTCTGCAGTGTTGGGGGTGAGGAGGCAGCTTGGGGGATGCTCGGGGCTCTGGGGCAGACGCTCTGGGACCTGAATCCTGGCTCACAGAGACTTGGGGGCTCACGCAGACCCTCCAAGTAAGGTTTTCTTTCCTCACCTATAAAAGGGACCGAATGAAGAGAGCTCCACGGGTACTACAGGACCCTGTAGGATTAGCCACATGTGGGGCCGGGGGAGGGTGCTGGGAACCACTGGGCCTCCCACAGGAATCTGGGGCTGGTGTTCTTGCAGAGGGTCCTGCAGGGACTCAGAGGACGGGGGCCACCAGAGCTCTGGAGACTGAAGGTCATGGGGACAGTCCACCTTGAAGAGAGGAGCAGGGACCCAAGAAGGGGGGGTCGCATCTGGCCCCAGCAGCTCCACGGCGGGGAGACCCAGCACGAAGCTGGCAGTCCCAGGAGGGACCCTGAAATGTAACCCACAGGAACCCCCCTCCGGAGGCTGTGTGGTCGGGGGGGAGGGGGTGGATGGACAGCAGCCAGGAGTCAAGGACAGTGTCGGTGGGAAACGTGCTTGGCTCACACTGTGAGGGGCGGGGGCACGAACAGGGGTTCCTTCCTCGATGGGCGAGCAGGGCCTCGCCGCTCTGTTCCCATCGCTCACCAAAGAGGATCGAAACCTCTCGCCCAGTACCAGGCTTGCATGTCCCATCCCTGCTCACCTCCTGCCTCTTTGCCCTGCCACACCCCTCACTGCCGCGCTTTCTGGCCTTCCTGTCCCTTGGTCCCTCAGTCCCTTGACCTCTTCCAGCTCCTTCCTGCCCTGGGCCCCCGACAGCCCTGCCCTGTCTCCCTGCCTCCCTCTCCGGGCCCCTCCTTGCCACCCTTTGCTTTGACTCTGATTATGGCTCCTCAGCTGCCCTGCACCCCGTGTCCCCCAGGGCATGTCATCTCCTCTACCCCAGACGAGAGGGTTCTGAGGTGAGGGTGGGGACACTTGTCCTGATGACCATGGTCTAGGCCGCATCCTGCTAGAGATTCTAAAACCACTCTGAGGAGGCTTTGGGGAGGCCAAGGGCAGGGCCAGGGGCCAGCCAGGCAGAGCCCACCGTGTCCTCCTAGAGGCTGGCTCGGGGGGAGGAGCATCCCGGGAGGGCCCCTCCCCGGGCAGGTGGCAGGCCCTTGGCAGCCCCTCGCCCCTCCGCACCTCCCAGACCCTCACCACCCCGGGGCCGCCTCTGTGGATGCTGTTGAAACGCCAGAAACTTAATCTATTATTACACAGAAACTTCTGTGAAGTCAGGGGTTTGAACTCCCCAGAAGTGTTTGCCTGATCGGGGGCCGATAGCGGGGTGATTAATGCTGGCGATAAGGTGTTGATTGGTTTCTGGGAGCCGCTGCAGACACAGGGGCTGTTGTGTGTGCCGGGCTGGCAACCGCACTGGCCCGAACAATAGCCCATTTATCCGCCGCCCCTCCTGCCACCGCCCACCCCGGACAGGCACAAAGGGCGCTTGGGCCGAACCCTGAGCCTGCGCTCCTTGGGGAGAGGGCCCGGGGCAAGCCCTGTCCCAGCCTCGGTGGGACCTTCTGCAGGACGGTGCGGCGTCTGCCCTCTGCTCTCCTCCCTCCAGGTCCAACAACCTCCCACAGAGCCACACTGCAGGTGACAGAATCCCCTTGCCTCAGTAGCCAGCCCTGTAAAATGGGAGCATCGAGTCCCCACCCTGTAGGGCTGCCTGCAGGTTAAATTAGACCAAATAGGAAAGTCCTCAAAGAGAGGCTTGCATGTGTTCACTCAACAAATAGGGACACCTGCTCCAGGTGGGGATGCCACAGCCGCACTTAGATGCAGGATTGATACAAAACTGATACAAAGCAACACTTGTGGATGCAACATCGGCACAAGTTGACACAAAGTTGACTCCTACCGAGGAGCCAGGATTCCAGGGGGAAACCACAGGCAGTCACCTGAGACCCAGGGAGCTGCCCTGAGCTCTTCACATCCACAGACAAGTCCCTGGGAGGAAAACGGGGGGCAGGCGGGGCTGGTTTGAGGAAGACCTGTCCTCAGTTGGGTTCGGGGGACCACTCCGGAAGAGGGTGATTAGACCAAAGCCTGGGAAGGGAGTTCATTGGCTTCAGGGTGGAGAGTGTGCTTGGGGTGAGGGCCCACGGAGGAGGCTGAAGTGGCCAGGACCCTGGGAGTCCCATGAGAAAGCTGGCTTTTGCTCAGAGTGGGATGTGACCCAGCCCAGGTGGTAACAGGGTCACAGTGGCTGCAGAGCAGAGGCTGGACTGCAGAGGGTCCAGGGCTGGCCTGGGACACCAGGACAGAGGCTGCTGCTCCAGTCCAGGCAGGATAGGACGGGATGGAGACGGGCTAGGTAACAGGGCTGTTTTGGTGTCCTGTGGCTGTAGCAAATTCCCACAAACGTAGTGGCTGTAAACAACACAGGTTCATTATCTGACAGTTCTGGAGGTCAGAAGTCCGAAACAGGCCCCCTGGTGCCAGCAGGCCTGGTTCCCCCCGGAGGCTTCAGGGAGGGTCCGCGCCTGGGCTTCCCAGCTTCTGGAGGTGCCTGCGTTCCCGGGCTTGCGGGCCCTTCCTTGCAGAGCCCTGACCCCTGCCTCCAACAGGTCCCTCCTCCCTCTGACTCTCTCTCCTGCCTCTACCCTTCTCTTCCAGTGGGGCAGACCCTGAGGGACCTGGAGGCCCAGGATGAAGGGGACTTTGTCCCCAGGCAGCAAGTGCTGGCATCAGGCTTCTGCAACCACAGAGCCTCCCCGCTCCTGCCCTGGTCCCTGGTGGAGGTGGATGCGGAGGGGGCTGCCGGGGGTGCTGGGCCCCCAGGGTGGCTCTAATAGGCAGAGTTGGCCAGGGAAAGGCAGCCGGGCCGGACTGCAGGGCTGTGTCAGGGCCAGGCCGAGGAGGCTGTGGTCGGGAGCCAGCCCGGGCTCGGGCTGGCCCATGGGGACCAGAGCCCGGCCACAGCGCCCCGCAACTCCACTCACGGGGGGGAAGCAGCTTCGCGGCCTCGTGTTGTGAGCAAAGGTCTGCCTCAGGCCCGGCTGCTAAACGCAGGACCTGAAGGCTACGGAGCCAGGTGGGGGGGAGAGGCCAGCCGGGACATCCCCCCGGACTCCCGGACAGGAACCTCTGCAACGCCTGGCCCAGCCCGCAGAGGGGGGGACGCCCCGATGCCCAGACGGCTCCGCAGGCGTCACCAGCCCTGCTCCCCATTGTCTCCGGGAGCGGCGCGCACAACACCGGAATGCGCTCGTCCCACGGCCGGAATGCCGGCCCCTCGGGAATGCGGCCCTGGTGAGTCCGGCGCATTCCAGCCGCGTCAGCCCGAGAGTCGAGTCCGGGAAAGGGAGCTGGGCACAGGCCGCCACCACGCCCACCTCAGTGCCGGGCACCGCGGTGGAGGCCGCCCGGCAAGGCGCTCTGCCCTGCAGGAGAGGATATGCTCACTCTCAGGGGACTTCCCTCCCTCAGCCTGTGTCCCCTTCTCAGCCCAGGCAGGACCCCCTGGTTTCTCCTCAATGACCCACCGCAAATAAGACCTCCCCATGGCCCCGCGTGGCCCGTCATTCTGGGGACCCTGCGGTCAGGAGGGTCAGTGCCTAGAATCACCCCGGACGGCACACGGGGCAGGGACGGAGCCAGCCCAGGGGAAAAAGCTAGGGCACAGCTGGGTCCATCCGAGTCCAGTCACCCTGATAGTCATGACCACCCACCCCTTTGGAAGCTGCTGGAAGCGCCTCCCTGCCCGCTGCTCTGTCCACCGCTCAGCCCCCGGTCTCCTGGTACAGAGGAGACTGTGGGGAGGAAGTCACTCAGCCAAGCGGGTCACTGGGTCACGGTGGCAGCCTCTCATGGGCGTCACCATCAGGCCGGCAGCTCGGCGGGACCTCTGAGAGGTCGGTCAGCCGCCAGCAGATTCCCCTCTCCCTCCTCCCTGGTGGTGGCCGAGGCGCCATTCCCAGGGCAGCCCCATCTCCAGGGAGCCTCCCCCAAGAGGAGGCCAGATTGGGGAGTCACAGGGACAGCACCCTAAGGCCAGACACTGTGGGCTCATGTGTGCCTTCCTTCCCCGCCGGAGAAAGGGGACCAGGCTCATGTCCGAGACCTCGGCCATCGGGTCTGAGATCAGGGAGAGCCAGCAGGCAGGCCTCTGCGTGGGGGGAGGGGTGCGTCCGCTTTGCAGATGTTTGGGGAGCGGGGCGGGCGCCATTCTAGAAGCCCGGCTAGGGCTGGAGCAGAGAGTGAGCCCTGAGAGGGCCCTCGGCTCTCCCTGCTATGGGGTGGGGTAAGGGCCTGGTCTGTCTTCAAGGGGGTGACTGGCTGGCCTGACCCCCTTCTGGGTCTCTCCGCCACCCTCACCCTGGTGTCCCCAGGACCCAAAAACCATGGTCAGTGCTGCCTCGTTCTGCCAGGGACCAGGCCGGTCCCCACCGTGAAGCCCCTCATGCCAGGGGCGCCTGCCCGCCCGTCCCTGGCTCCCCACTCCTGGGCTCAGGCCGCAGGGCTGCTCTTCCCCAGCTTTCCACCTCTGCCCTGGCTAGGCTGGCGGACCCCTGGCTGCTTCTCCCTCCCACCTTTGCCGGGCCGCCTGGCACCTTCCCTCCCTGCGCCAGGGCCCAGAGCGACGTGGACGGATGAGCCTTGCAGCTGGGAGCGAGCGCAGGGGCCTGAGGCACCGGGTGCTTCCGACGGGGCCGAGGGGCGTCTGACCTTTCCGGCCACGGGGCAGCCCTTGCGTGAGCGCGAACAATCACCCCAGTGTGCGCGGCACAGGCGGCCTTTTCTTCGCTGCCGGGCCAGCGCACACAGCTCCCAGCCTGGCTTCCCTTGAACAAACATATTTATTGTGGCCGCCACCGAGGGCCTCGCCTCACCGCCAGGGCCCGGGGGCCTCTGTCCCACCCACCCGGGCCTGGGGAGGGGACCCCTGCCCCGGAGGTCTCCCCCGCCAGGCCCCCTGCCCTGCAGGCCCAGCCCCATCGAGCCCGAGGCAGGGTGGCTCCAGTCTCCCCCTCGGATGGCAGCCGGAGCTCCCACCGGGGGCCTGTGACCACCCACAGGCGGCAGGCCAGCTGCGAGCCACAGGCACGTGGGAGGCAGGGCTCCGAGACAGCCGCAGCTGAGCCCGCCCTCGCCCCCTGACTCAGTTTCCACCTCAGTGCGATTCGGAACTGTGGGCATAGCCCTGCTCGGCAGCCGGGGCCTGGAGCGCCCTCCTGCCCTCCCCGTCTCTCCTGTGCTCCCCTGGACTGCCGTGTGTCAGGAGGGAAAGGGCTCCTGGCCCCCTCACCAGGGACACCCTGAATGGGGGGGCCAGCCTTCTCGGGGCTCTCAGCTTTCGCTCAGCACAGGAGCCTCCTGAAATGTCACCCCTTCACCCTCGCCCGTCCTAACCCACCTGTGTCCCAAGGCCGCCCCCTGTTCAGCGCGAGTGCCGCAGCCCCGTGGGCGAGAGGCCTAGAGGGGTCAGCTGGCGCTGCTGGGGCACAAGCTGTACCACACACCGAGCAACACACACATACTGTCCCTGTCCCGGGGACTGGAGTCCGAGACCCAGGGGTCGGCAGGGCAGGCTCCTCCCGAGGCCTCTCTCCCGGGTGTGTCGATGGCCATCTTCTCGCCCTGGGTCCCCACACGGTCGTCCCTCTGTGTGTCTGTGTCTTCATCTTCTTATGGGGACACCGGTCACATTGGCCTCAGTTTACCTTAATCATCTTTTTAAACGTCCCGTCTCCACATAGAGGGAAGCTCTAAGGCCGCGTGCAGTGCATGGGAGGGGCCCGCTTCGTCTTTTCTTCTGTGTCCGGAGGGGGTTAGGGGCAGGGTCACCCCCGTGCCCGGGGCAGGAGAGCGTCTTGGATGTGGGTGCAGGAGCCCAGTAAGCTCCCTGGAGCCGGAGTGGGGGGGTCTTGTGGGGGCTCATTGGTGGAGCCCAGCCCCCACCTGCCAGCAGGGCTCCCGTGGTGCCTGCACCTGGAAGAACCCTTCCGTGGCCGCCGTCCCGGCAGTGCCAGGGCCGGGACTGGTTTAGACCCCATTCTGGGGCTCAGGACTGCACGGGATTGAGGGGGGCTGAGTCTTGGGCTCCTGAGGGCCTGAGAGCAGCAGGGCCTGTGAATATTGGGAAACTGGACAGTCTGTGGGCCCTTGAGTTTCAAAATCCTTGAGCACCTGGGGCCTGGAGGGCCAGATCCAGGCCTGTGTGTCAGGACCTGAGACCTTCCGGGCTCCGTGGAGTCCCCGGTGCCTGTGGGTGTGCGGAGCCTCGGGGTCAGAAGGCAGCAGCCCTGCTTGGAGGGCAGGGGCAGGGTGGGCTCCAGGTGGGAGCACTGAAACCAGTTGCTGGGGAGGAAGCCCCTGGCTTGTACCCTGGGGGTGGGGGGCAGTGTGAGGTCCTCCCATGGCCAGGTTGTCCCCCAGTCCTCCAGCTGCACAGCCTATAGATCCCACCCCAGCCCCTTCCAGGTGCCCCTTTGTGATCTCCCACCAGGACAAGCCCAGTGGGCCAGGGGCTGCCAACTGCCACGGGTGTGGCATGGAGCAAAGGGCAGTGTCCCATGGCTTGTGCATCTGCCACCTGCAGTGGCTGCCCAGATGGGCTGCTTGGGCCAGCGCTGTGTGCTGTGTGTGGTGCCAGGTGGAGGATGGGCAGGGCGTTGGTCGAGAGCTCAGTCCACATAACACTCTTGAGGTTCAGGGACCCCAAGTGCAGATGGGGAGCCAAGGGGAGCCCAGGCAGCCTCAGGCCAACTCCAGGGTGCTGCTGAGCTTGCGGAGGAAGCTCAGACCTGCCTGCCTATCCCAGGGTCCTGAGTGTCTCTGGCCCAGGCTCCACATCCCGGGACTCCTGACACCCCTGGAGCAGCAGCGGGGGTCCCACATCCCATCAGTGGGGTCGAGAAAGGATCCTTAGAGAAGGCGTTCGGGCGGGGCTCCTGGGTTGGACAGGACTCCCGGGCAGGTGGGCGTGGGAGGGCGAGTCCAGAGAGGAAGGCAGGGTCGCCCGGAGGGGACAAAGGGATGGGAGGGGAGGGGAGGGATGAAGGGGGGGTTGAGTCACCTCTGCTGGTTACCCTGTGGGTGGAGGTGGGAAGGGAGTCCCCCGCTCGGTGACAGGGGACCTTGGCGGGTTGGCAGGCCTAGGGGTGGCAGGATCCTGAGACAGGAAAGAGTTAACTCGGGGCCTCCTGGGCCAGCAAACTGACTCACAGAGTAATAAAATCTCTGTGTTTTAAAAATCAGTAAATTAGCCCGATTTTATAGATTTCTGAAGTGCTACTTGAAAATAAAATCTCCTAATTATAGTTATGATCCCGACGTGAAGCCACTTGACGTGTTCGTGGGGTCAAACCACGTGCCAAGTGTGGGAGCCTGGTACTGACCCGGCCCCCAGACCTCCACTGCAGCTGCAGGTCACCAGGAGCCCTCAGTCGCTGGCTGGTCTCCCCTCGGCATCCACCTCACTGCCAGAGGGTCAGGGGCAGGCCTCTGGGGGAGCCCAGGGATGCTGGGTTCGAGGACAACTCTACCCTGTCATAGGCCTTTAAAAGTGGGGCCTCCTGATGACCCCAGGAGCTGTGGGGGGCACAAGGAGGGCAGGAAAAGGCACCGGTGCTCATCTGGGGACACCCTAGGACACAGGTCGGAGGAACCATGTCACAGTACTCCAGGGCAGGGAAAGTATCCCAGCCTGACCTTGACCGCGGCCTGAGGTCGGTAGGGGAAGTGGAAGGTGAGCAGGGACAGATTTAAACAGTGGGGAGGGAGAGACGCGGGAGGCGGGCAGACTGAGCCCCGTGCGGGGGAGGCTGGGATCCAGGGGTGGGGAACGCAAGGCTCTGCTGCCCAGGTGACGCGGGAGGGCTCCCCGAGGCGTGACATTCGCACTGGGCACGACAAGACAGGCAGAAAGTCCCACTTCCGGGCTGAGGGCCGGACGGAGCAGACGCAGGTGCCGGGGCCACAAACGCCCAGCGCATCTGCCCTGGTCTCCCTGGGGGCGGGGACCCTGGTCCAGCTGTGGGACAGGCCGGAGCCTGAAGCCAGCCCCTGAGGTTCCTGGGGCGCTGGGGGGATGTGGGGCTTGGCCTCCGGGATGGGAGGGTGTCTGATGTTTCTGGGGCCCGGGCCGGGCCAGGCGGTCCTCTCAGCAGACCACGTGCTGGGCGCCGGCCGTGCAGACACTGGGGGGATTGTCCTCCCCCAGCCCGCCCGGCCCGGGCTCGGCGCGCCCGCGTCCACAGGAATCCGGGGCAGGCGGCCGAGTGCGCCTCCCTGTTGTTGCAGGTGCAGAATGGGCGCCCGTGGCCAGGTGGGCAGGCGCGGCGCAGGCCGCCCCTCACCAGCCCTGGCAGGAGCGGAGGCCAGGGCCAGCGTGGCGAAGGATGGTCCGAGCCCTGCTGCCGCCATGGTGCCTTCAGCTAGGACGTCCCTGCGGTCTCAGTCCTGTAAAGCCTCCTGGGGTGACTGTGAGGGGGGTGACGGGTTGGCACCTGCCACGCCCAGTGTGTGGGGACAGGCCGTGGGTGCAGCAGGGCTCCTCCCTGGGCTGCACAGCTGGCCAGTGGTGTGAGGGGCCGGGAGCCCATCCCGCAGATGCGCCTGCTGAGAATCCAGAAGGCCAGTGGCAAGTCCAAGGTCACCCAAGGTCACACGGTGACGCAAGGATCGAAACCCAGGAGTTCTGGCTCTCTCCACCCTATTGGTGGTTCTCGGCTATTTGGATTTCAAGGCCCCACAAAAAAGTCCGGCGTCCACCCCTGTCCCTGAAAAGAAATGAGACGGTGTCTTTTTAACTGTGCAAAAAAGAGACACTTGAGAAGACAGCTTTGCTGTAATTACCACCATTTCATTCTAGGAAGTCTAAGGATATCACCTCAGACCAGAGGAAGGGGCCCTGAGTTTTCTGGCAGGACCGTGCTCCCCCAGGCCCCCCGCCAGTTCCCCTCTTGCCCCCTGAAGCAGCAAGTCCCAAGGGGGGCAGAGTGGACACTCCGAGGACTGTGGCTCCCTCGGCACTGTGTCCTGGCTCGGTCGACATTGGCCGGGTTGGCCATGTCCAGGGGAACAGAGACAGGAGGGACAGGGCTGCGGGGAGCCCGCCTGCGGATGTGGCCTAGAGGGGCGGCCAGCCTCTGTGGGCTGCTACCAGGGGCGTCTTCGAGGTGGGGCCTGATGTGCGGGCATGCGGTGGGAGCCCGGGGACACTGGCCAGCAGGAAGCCCCCCAGGTGTCCAGGCTGCTGCCCCGGGCCCACTGCCACCTGGGCCCCAAGCAGGTGGGAAGGCAGCCGGGCCTGGGCCTGGGACTCGGCTCTGCCTCCGTCTGTGAGGTGGGCCCTTCTCTCTGGGGAAGGGGCCTGGGCGACCCCCCAGAATGGCACGGGCGAGGCCGGGGCCCACGGAGCACACCGCAGCCACTGGGCTGGACTGGGGGAGGGAACAAATCCAGTGGATTTCGCTCTTCGCTGTGTTTGGACAACCACCGTTTATTTAGTCACTTATTCTGCTTTCAAATATGCGTAGATAAGGAAACGGGGTCCATTGAAAGGAAAATCGTTAGGCAAACAACCATACAGGTGTTCAAAGATACGGCCTGCGGGCCAGATGTGGCGGCCGGGGAGCGGGCCCACCCAGGGACCGGGCAGGCCGGCTTTGAAGTCCCCCTGAGCCGGGCGGCGGCCCAGGCCGGGGTCCCTGTGACTACGTTGGGCCCCTCGGGTACCCCAGGGTGCTCTCCCACCCGCAGGTCGCCTGCTCAGCAATCTCCATGCCATCGGCAGCCCTGTTGGCTACATGGCCAAGTGCATTCCTGGATTCCAGGGACCAGGACGTGGACGTCGTTGGGGGGCCATTGCTCTCTGCTCACAGTGGTGCCCTGGCTGAGCAGGGTCCCCTGCATCTCCCTGCACCCCCTCACAGGCCACCCCTGTGCTGCCTCAGATGGGGATGGAAGGGACCCTTGGGTGGCTGCAGACCGGTGCATGGGAGGGTGGGTCTCAGAGGCAGGACGGGTCCCCGTGAGCTGGGGGAGTTGGGGGGTGGCCTGCGGCCCTCCCAGCTTGCCCTCCTCCAGTCCCAGCCAAGACCTCCATCTGGGCCTCTGTCCCCCTCTAGCCCCTCTGTCACTGATGGAACATTCCGGAACTTTCTGCCACCACTTGCCTGCAGTGGTCGTTTCATTCTGGCACTGTGGGCGAGGCAAACCGGGCTGTAGGACATGCTGGCTTCCTCGTGGGGACAGCTAGGGCTTCTCCCCCTGTCCCAGCTGAGCCCCTCTCTCTGCCTTCCCAGGCAGGGCTCGGCTGGTCACCGTCTGCAGGAGCCCCCCGAGGCCCCCACCCCGGGCCGACTGCCCCCGAACTCTCCGCTCCAGGTGTGTGGGTCAGCGCTGACTGTGGAGAGCCGCTCTGCGGGGCTCCCACACCCTCGGGTAGTTCTGTGTTCAGTGGTAAAAGGAAGGGAGTAAGTCCCCACCATGAGGCAGGCTTCCCCGACCCCCCAGCCCGCTCCCGGGGTGGCGGAGGCTTCGCCCGGAATGGCCGCCCGAGTGCCCTCCCAGCAGCGGGACCCCAGGCCATGCTGGCTGGGCTCAGCCCCCACGAGGTGGGCAGAAGCACCAGGGCAGGGCCGCCCGGGCCCGGCGCTCAGGCGTCCCGGGAGGTGGCCGTGGCCGAGGAGTCCGGCCTGTCCTGGTGGCCAGGGGAGCCCTCTCTCCGCAGGGTGGTGGCCGCCCAACTGTGCCACCCCAAGGGAGGGCTTGTGTGAATGCGGGTCCAGGGCCCAGGCCCCACCGCCCTTTCTCGGGCAGTTTGCACTTTGCAGCTGAATCACTCTGGGGGAGAAATGCTGGGGGAGCGGGGGTGTCACTGGTTCGGCTTTTCTGGGGCTAGGGGTACTGTTTGTCCAGCTCGGCCCGCTGATCCTTCAGGAGCTTTGCAAACAAGAGCTGGGAGGGAAGGAGGCCTCCCTCCGCCGCCTCCCCTCCCCCAGGCTGCGTTCCTGGGCTGCAAGGGGCCGTGGGGCCTCCTGCTCAGGCTGCCGAGGAAGCGCGGGCCAAGGAAAGCAAACGGGGCCTGGGGCCCAGGCGGGGAGCAGCGCAGAGGCCTGTGGGCGGGGGCGGGGGCGCGGGGGAGCCTGGCCGGAGGCCACGCGGAGGTCCGGGTCGCAGGCCGACCAGCAGGAATCCGGGGTGGTGCGTTCCTTCCCCAGGCCCAGGGGCGTGCTCTCCCCCAGACCCGGAGGTGCAATTCTCGAATTTTCAGCAAATTCTTTGTGAGGCCCCTGGCCCGCACAGGCCTCGATAAGCATCGGGAGAGGCGGGTCGCTGAGAGCTGGACCTGAGCCAGGAGACCCAGCAATGTCGTCCGACAGGGAAGGGGGCGTTCTTGACGGCCCCTGGGGGACAGCTAGCCCAGCCTCTGCTTCCACTGCAGCCGTGCCCCCCCCCCCACGCCACCCTGGCACCAAGTTTGCCTCTGGGTCTCCCTGGAGGCCTGGGGTACCAAGGGGCGTCCTTCGCTCCTTTGGAAACATTTATTCAGTTCCCTCTCCCTCCCGGCCTCCCGCCCCCTCGCCAGCTGACTTCGGGCTTGGAAATAACCCTGTTCCTCACCCAGCACCCGCCGCCCACCCTGCCTGAGCCCCGGCTCTGTCATTGTGCCCCGACCTCCCCCGGCTCCCCTCTCTCCGCATCCAAAGGCAGATGTGAGCAGGGCAGAGAGAGGACCCCCCACGTCCCCCCAGCCTGTGTCCCCTACGGGAGAACAGCCTGCCCCCAGCCTGGCCCGTTCTTGCCCGACTCCTGAGTCTGCGCAGAGGGGCCGCAGAGGGGCCAGCGTGCTCTGCGCCTACCCTGTGCCCGAGGCAGGTGGAGCTAGCACCCTCCTAACTGCCAGGTTCACCCCAGACTACTCCCTGACTCCCCCCGGGCAAGCGCCGGGCACACTGACCACCGCCCAGATGCGAGGCTCCTCTTCCAGATGTCCTGGACACACGCACACACATGCACACACACGTTCACACACGTTCACACACGCATACACACACGGTGTGCTGTGATGTTCTCTATCCTGATGGATTCCGTTCTGTTTTAAATCATTTTATTATTGTAGCGATAACAATCATTAATTAAGTGATTAACTTAAATTATGAACAATGAATATATAGAAAACATCTCATAATTATTTTAACTGCTTAAACACGTTCTGATGACCTGTGGTTTGGAGCCCTGTTCAGCCACGCTGTCCCCCGGTGGGCACAGGGCTGTGAGAGGTGGGTAGAGGCTCACGTAGCCTGGCGAGCATGGGGTGGGAGACGTGGACGTCGGGTCACTGTGAAGCTAACTGGCAGCTCCGGGAAGACTTGGTTTCGGTGAGTTCGAGGCAAACAGCCCACAGCTCCGGGAAGGGGGCTGTACAAGAGTCACAAGATTTTTATTCTCAGGTTGCCCCATGAGGGCCCATGAATTCTCTCTACCTAAGAAGGAAACACCTAAAAGTCTAGATGCTTTTGGGTGCGGTGGTCCCGACAGGACCTGGGTGTCATCGCTGGCTTAGTGGGTGCTCGCTGGTACTTTTCAGGGCCACGGTGCCTGTGTACCGAGTCCACGCATTCCGCCTTTCACCCCCTTTCTGAGGGGCCCACCGTCTCCACCAGGCGCCCAGCATTCCAGGCCAGTTGCCCCCAGCAGCGGCCTCTGAGGCCGGGTGGGCCCCGCACCGCCTGGGGAAAGGAATGTTCCCTGAGCAGGCTGGCCGGGCCGGTGGGGCAGGATGCTTCGGGGAAGATGACTCAGGTGTCTTCCAGGACATCCCGGTGGGCCTGGGGGCAGGGCTGCTGCCTGCGTTCTCACCCCACCCAGCTGCCCCCCAACCCCTGGCCTGGGCTCTCAGCCTGCCCTCCTCTGTGTGGCTGGGGACACCGGCCGCCCCATTGCTGACACCCGTGTCACACTGAAAATCAACTGTTTACTCCCTCCTGGGCCACGCCCCACGCCCCTAAACCACGAGCCTTGGAGCCCAGGCCCGGCAGGGGCCCAGGCAGTGTGGCCTGTGCTTGGTGGGCGCTCCGGGGCTGTGGGGGCCTCCACCCTCCCCAGGCCGCCCTCAACCTGCAGGGGGGTCTGTGGCTCTAGCGTGTGCCCATCTGCCCTTCCCTTGCCCCAGTCACTGAAAGGCCTGGGGGTGCAGGGAGGAGACAGAATGGGACACTGAGGGGCCCGAGGTCTGGGTTCTTTACTGAAGGGAATGTCCGGGAAAAGGTCTGTCACCTGGGGACCCAGCCCAAAGCTGTGGGCTGTGTCCCATCTGCTTAGAACACCCTGGGTTCCCTCCGGTGTTTCCTCTGGAGCAGGAGGCAACACCCCACTGTGAACACAAACGTGGAACCCCGAGGAGAGAAGGTTCTGGGCCGGGCTGGCACCAAATGGGCTGGGGAGTCTCTCGAGGCATTCCTCTGGGCCCCTGGGAGCAGGGCGTGCGTGGGTTTCTCGCCCGCTCCTGCCCCCCGTGAGCCCTGACGCCTGCAGGGGGCCGGGATGCACCCATTTCTGGGCCTCGCCTGAGGCCAGGCCCAGCCACACTGGTTGGAGGTGGCGCCTGCTGCCGAAACCCTGCGGGCCGTGTGCGCGTGCGTGGGCCCTCGGAGGCTCCTTGTGGGCTGCTCGCCCGTTCCCAGATAACACACCCTCTCTGTGCCACGTAGGGACTTGCTTTCCCCGGGGCTTCATGCTGGAATAAAGAAACGCCGTTGACTCGAGCAGGCTGATTGTCTATCCGGCCACCACGGGCTTTTGTTTTTTAAATCAGTTCTAATAATTGATCTGTTGACCTCGATGGTTTTCTAAGTAGAGGATCTTATCAGCTGCAAATAATGACCTTTGTACCTGTTCTCTCTCAGTCCTCACACCAGTTTCCTTCCTTTTGCATTAAATGGGAATCTTTGGGACTGTGTGAAATAGCGTTGGGCCGTGGGCACCCTTCTCTGACTCCAGGTCTTACTGAAAATTCAAGTTTCTCCATTAATTGGATAGTTTCTTGTGGGTTTTTGGTGTATCAACTGCCAAGTTGAGGAAGCTCCTTTCTATTTCTATCCTCCGATGATTTCATTTTTTACTGTAGGAGCTTTTGAACCTTAACAAATGCTTTCAGGTCTAATGTGGATGATTCTACAATATTTTCTCAGTGGGGAGACTCACCTTGATGGATTCCAGGAGCCTAACCGTCTGTGCCTTCCCGGCATCCACCCTGATCTGTGTTTCTTTTTGGATACATTGTTGCATTTGGTGGGCTAATGTTTTGTTTAGGTCTTTGCATCTGTGTTCATAAGTGAAATGGGCCTGTAATTCTATTTCCTTGTCTTTCCCTCGCGTGGACCCAGAATCAAATCCACCAGCCTGTTGCCCTGAGCTGGGAAATGCTCCCTCGCCCCGGATGGCCCTGCAGAGGGTCGCGCCATTTCTACCCCGAGTGTCTTACGAAACCTACAGAGCCATCGGCATGGATTTTTGGAGGCGGCCTCTGATGAAAAACATTTCTTAAAAACATAGTTTTTCAAATCCTCTGTTTTTCCAAACACTGCTTATGACATCTCATTTGGTCCTAGGAATTCGTTTTATCTGTGTTTTCAAGTTTATTGCACGTAGCTGTCCATAACTCTGTTATCTTTACGGCTCCTGAGATCTCTGCTCTGACTTTCATCCCTGATCGGCCCCGAGATCAAGCTCTGCGCTCAGCCCGCACCCTCCTCAAAGGCCAGCTGTCCCAGCCGCGGGCCTGCAGGGGCCTGCCTGCCTCAGGAACCTTCGTCACAGGGCGTAAGCCACGACCCTGCCTCTGCCCTTGTGTGACCCAGGAGCTAAGGCTGGTCTTTCGGTTTTTAAATGGTGGGGAACACACCCAAAGAAGAAGACTCGTTCTGATGCACGGAACTCACATGACCCCGAATGTCACCGTTCGGAGGGTGACTTTTACGGGTGCAGCCTCACAGGTCCGTTCGCGCACCGTCTGCAGCACTTTGAAACCACAGAGGCAGAGTGGCCTGAGCCCACGCTCTTGTTCACGGTCCATGTTCTGGGTCAGGGCCAATCTGGTGTAACCTTGTCCTTGGCGTTGCTCGATCCCCCCCCACCTGTTGCTTCCCAGCCCTCCCACCTCAGGCGGTGCCCACCTGCGGGGCTTGCATTTCTGGGACCCCACACTGACCCCACTGACTCGGTCAAGGCTGCCCTCGGGGCTCCCGGAGCTCACACAGTGCTCAGTCCCTGAGCGGAGGGGGCTCTCGCTGTCCCTTCGGGAACTTAGTCCCGTCAGCCCTGCCTGGTGCCGGTGCCACCTGAGCTCGCAGAGGTCCTGTGGTAGGAGCCTGGCCCAGGTGAGGGTGCCCATCACACAGAGGGCATGGAGGGGAGAGTGGGGGAGACTTGAAAACAGGTTTAGAATTACAAACTCATTACGGGAGTGGTGCAGAGAGCCCCCATGTACCCGTCGCCTGGTTGTCAACAGCCTCCATTAGGATGATGCATTTGCCACAACTAACACACCGAGGCCAGTACCTTCCTATTAACTAAAGTCCACACTTGATTCAGATCCCCAGGAGCCACCGGGGCCCTGGGTCACACGGAATCCCTGTGTCTCCTCTGGCTCCGGCTTCTCAGACTCTCACTGTTTCGTTGGCTTGGACAGTTTTGGGGACACTGGGCCAGTGTTTGCAGAAAGCGCTGTATTGGGGTTGGTGTCACAATGAGACTGGGGTTGTGGGTTTGGGAGGACCCGAGAGTGCCCTTCTCATCTCATCCTGCCAAGGCGCCCGCTCTCGGCACGACCTGCCCCTTCGTGGCTCACCTTGGCCGCCCGGCCAGGCGGCACCTGTCCGGTCTCCACCCGCACAGCTGCTCTTTCCCTCTCCACACCGTCCCCGGGGACCTGCCAGGGTTTGGCTCTGGGTGAGCCCCAGGAGGGGCAGATCCAGGGAGGGACCCCTGGAGATGAGGCCTGGGCTCCACCCCCTCAGTGCGGTGCCCCTGGTCGCGGGGGCGGGAAGCTGGGCGCAGACAGTGTCAGGCCAGACGTGGGAATCCACACAGGGCCCCTTCTCAAAGGCGGGTGCTGTCCCCAGGGCCCCTGGGGGTCCTCGGGCTTCTTTCACTGGGCACATCCGTGCCGGGCCTGGCCCACGGTGGAAATGCAAATCTAATTAGTCTGGCATTGAGCCCGTCTTAAAAGTATTAACAGAGCCTTAAACTGTGCTGTTGGATGGGGCTGAAGAAACGCCTTAGAAAGAAATTACCGGATGGTGACAAAGCCCCAATTTATTACCCTTCTCCAGCGGGGGCTGTGCGGGGACGTTAATTACTTTAATGGGACTTATTTTGCTTCGTTGCCCAAAGTAATTGGTTTATTAACCTCTCCTTTCCTTCAGGGGGAGGGAATGGCGAGGGCGGGTGGTGGACCCGGAGAGCCTGGCCCTGCGCTCTGCCCTCGGCCAGTGTGCCCTGCCTGCGGCCGCCCAGCCCCCCCGGGCCAGCCAGCGCTCTGTCCCTACTGGCCTGGCCTGGAGCCGCCTGGCACCCGTGGCTGTGTTCCCATTTGCCGGGCACTTGCTGTGTGTCAGACGCTGGGAATGCGGCCGTGAGAAAAACAGGGCCCTCGAGAAACGTGCCGGGCCCCACACATATGCTCGGGCGGAAAGGAACATGGCTCCGGCAGTGTGGCCCGTTGGGGTGGGCTTCCTGCTGACGGTCTGGGGCTGGAGTAGGTGGGCGCGGGCAGGGGGGACGCCTGGAGAGAGGGGAGTGGAGGGAGCAGGGCCAGCTGGGGGTGCCGGAGGCTGGGAACGGGGTGTGCAGGGCAGGCTGGGCTGGCGGTGGGTGGGGCCGCCGGGCCTGGGGAGGCCCCTTTGGCGGATAGGAGAGAAAACGGCTGCATGTCCCAACAGCTCCTCTCCTGCCACCTCCCCCGCCCACAACAGGACTCTCCAAGGCCCCGCTCAGGCCCAGGGCCACGTGAACAGTGTCCGATCTACGCCTCACTCGGCCCTGGGCTGAGGGAGAGGCCCGTTTTTCCCTCGTGGACACCCAGCTCTCCTTGGCCCAGCCTGGAGACGCCCAGGACTAGACAGGAAGGAACCCACCCCGACCCCCAGCTCCCTGAGGAAGTCTGGGACGGAGCAAAGCCTCCCGTGTCCCCAGACTGAGCGTGGGGAGAGAGGAAAGTGCCGCTCAGGAGAGCTGGCCGAGCCAGTGTGCCCCCCGCTGCCCACGTCCACCCTGGCTTTGTGGAGTCAGAGACACACCTGCTGTGCTTGTCCAGGGACAGTGGGCGTTTGTTGGGGGACCGAGGGCAGCCGTGGGGCTGCGTAGCTTTGGGCCCTTCCAGGTGCTTCCCCAGGTGCCTCCCACAGTTGGCTGCCCTGCCGACCTTCCCTCCAGCTGGGTTGGGGGCCAGCAGGAAGTCTAGTCCCAGGTGAGCAAGCCTGACAGCGAGGGCCAGGCAGTGGTCCAGGCCCGGCACTGAGCTAGAGGTGTGGGAGCCCCCGGGCAGCCTGGAGTTTGGGGTCTCTGACCCCTCCCTGCTTATAGCTGGGGAAACTGAGGCCCAAAGGGTGCAGGTAAGGCCTCCATGGCGGCTGAGGTCCCACTATGGGAACCCCCACTGCCCACACCGGGCCTGGCCTGGTCTCAGGGCACAAGGCCCAGCCTGCTCCTGCCTCTCTCTGCACCACTGGGCCTCAGGCCCTCCCTGGGCTTCAGGGTCATTTGTGTTCTGAGAGGAACACACTAGGCCTTGCTCCCCTTCACTGTGAACTTGAGGGCTGCGATCTAGCCAGGTGAGCAACACCGGGGGGGAGCCCTACCTTCTGTCTGGGTGTGCGGGGGCACCCCACCCTGGGAGTGCCCCCCTCCCCTCTTTGCAATCGTCACCTTGCCCTTGAGTTTAACTGCGGACCGAGGGCCGGCTCAGCCCTCTGTGCAGTGTCAGACAGGAGCTAGAAGGTGGAGAGGGGACAGGCCTCCAGGCAAGGGGCTGGGGTACAGGCTGTGCCCAGCTAGTCCCCCCAGCACCCGCTGGGGGGGGCCAGTCAAAAGCAGCGGGATGGCCTCTCGGTTCGTGTGAGTGGGGCCTTAGGAGGAAAGCTGTTCCAGTCATCTCCTTCATCCCTGATTCAGGAGCCTGTCCCCCCAGAAGCCCCGCAGGAAGGATTGATGGAGGCCGTGATGTTCAGGGCGTTCAGGCTCCAGGTGCCCGGGGAGCTTGGCAGAACCCCTGGCTCCTGACCCCCAGAGCTCGCCCAGCTGGTGGCCCCTGCCCCTCAGCTCCACGTCCTTCCGTCTCCTGCCCAGGGGCCCGAGCCCGGCGGAGGCCCGAGCAGGCCGGCGGGGACCGGGTTGGTTTATGATTCACAGGCTTTGAAAGAAAACACAGTCTGTAGACGAAAATCAGTAAGGAGCTTGTGTCCTTCTTCCACGTTAAGGGTTTTCTCTCCCTCATTTTAATCAGCAAGTTCCCAGTCATTGCAGGGAGGCTGGTGCCGATGGCTCCCCCCTCCAGGGGCTGTGAAAGGGGACCCCTGGCCCTGTTGCCAGAACACTCCCCCCGTTTTCTCTCCGGGGCTGGAAGCGCGCCAGCTCGCCGGCTCCCTGGACTTAATGAGGGCTGACGGCCTGCCACAAACCTCATAACCCCCCCGGGGTTTAAATGGGGTCCCCCGGCCCCCGCTCACACCCCAACCCTCGCCCAGCCCCTCCAGGGGACAAGGCCCAGACAAAGGTGCGTTTCTTCGCCGGCTCCGTCCGAGCCACTGTGTGGGCTGCTCCTCGCGGTCAGGCTGCTCGCCCGGCTGCCCCGCTCGGGCCATGAGGACCGGTCCCCGCCCCCCGGAGGGTCCAGAGCCTGGCCCAGCGATGTCTCAACATGCCCAGGATGGAGACGGCTCCCCTGGGCCCCACGTCCCCCCAAGGCCATGTCCCCGTCATGGTCAGACCTCAGGCCACGTGGTCCTCTGTGGGCTCCTGAGGCCTCCAGGGCTCAAAGAATTTGCTGGAACCAGCCTGAGAGTTGGTTTCGGGCTCTCTCATGCCCCTGTCCAAGCCCCCATCTCCTGCCCCAGGCTCTCTTCTCCAGAGGAGTGGGTGCCAGCCCTGGGGAGAGGACCCAGGTCACGGGGCGGGGTGTCCACGGGTGAGGGGCCCCAGGCACACGCCCACCCCTGCCTCCCGCCTGCTTCTTGTCTCTGCTCCATGTCACCGGCCTGCTCCGGTTAGCAGCCACCCCTGCTCGCCCCGTGCTCGGCCCCAGGCAAACGCCTGCCCACGTCTAGTCTCCGTGGATTTGCCTGTCGGAACCCTCCACACAAAGGGCCTCCCACGGCGCTGGCCTCTGTGAGCGTCGCTTTCACCAGGTGCAATGCTTCCCGGTTCACCTGTCTCAGCGTCAGAACCTCGCCCCCCTCGTGGCTCAGTGACGTTCCGTGAGCGGATCACCACGTGTGTGTATCTCGCTGTGTGGACGGTCGGTGGTTTCCACCTTTACGTTGCTGTGGACGTTCACACGTAAGCTCTCGTGTGGACACCGGGGTGCATTTCTCTTGGGCACGTGACAAGTGGCATTGCTGGGTCACGTGACACCCCCTGATTAACATTCTCAGGAGTCGCCCGGCAGTTTCCCGCCGTGGCTGCCCCGTTTCCCACTGGAAGTCCACGTTCTTGCCCACACGTCTCCCCCTTTCCATTGCAGCATCCGAGTGGGGGTGGTGTGGCTTTGCCTTGTGTTCCCTTAGTGACCAGTGACCCCGAGCCTCTCTTCGGGGGCAGGTTGGCCATCCACTTCTCTTCCCTGGAGACGTCTGTCCGAGGTGTTGGTCTCCTTTCTCATCGGGTGGGTGTGTTGGGTTATGGGGAGTTGCTCCTATTCTCCAGACCCAGGCCCTCTCTATATGGATAAACTGAAAAGAGCAACCACAAAGTACAGCAGGCACCGCTTCCTTGGGGCGTGAGGGGGCGAGCCTCAGAGGAGCGGCCCGGAGATGCTTCTGGAATGAGTTTGCCAAAGGAACCATGGTGGGCGAGGGCCCAGGAGGAATGGCGAGAAGTGAGGCAGCCGTGGGCTGTGCGCACTGGGGGGGCTTTGTATCCCGGCTGAGCTGAGCCCAACTCCCCGCTGCCAGCGTGATTTCCACGGTCGCTTTGAGTACACGAGGGGGACCGTTCCTGACCACCTTTGGTCCCTCGGCCCCTGCAGAGGTGAGCAGTCGCCAGGCCTCCCACCCTGGCCTGGGAGGGGGGTCCTCTGCTCTGTGTCCAGGCTCTGCCTCAGGGCCCACACCACACTGGACACAGGGAGCAGCGTGGGCCACGTGGCCTTAGCCCTGGCTGGAATGTGAATTACGTGCGGTGATCATTTAATTACAGCTGCAGTGGGAGCCCCAGGTGCCCGGACAGCGGGGAACAGGGCTCACGTGAGGGGGTGCGGCCAGACCTGAGCAGGGGTGGGCTCCGGCCAGGTACAGAGGTGAGGGATGGCTGACTGTGGCCTGCTGGGGTCCCCCCAGTGGGTGTGAGCATAGCTGTGGTGAGACAAGGGTTTGTGCACCTGGCTCCTGGTGGCAGGGGAGGCTTCGGGGGGGCCGAGGCAGCCAGCCCCCATCTTGCCGGGCTGGCACCTCCCCACCAACGGCTCCAGATGGACCCCGTCGGATGTGGCCGCACTAGTCACCGTGGGGCCACTGAGGTTTGGTGCAGGGTCAGCGGGGCCAAGCACGGCGCACACTTGCCCCTGGCTGCACCGTCATTGGAGTATGGTGGCCTCTCAGAGCCGGGCAGGGTCAGGCGGGGATAGGTCACAGCCTGTCCAAGCGGCTTTTCCCGGTAGCCGGTGGGCTCTGCGGGCAGGGCGGGCCTGTGTGAATTGTCAGCGTTGCACAACCCACAGCCTGCAGGGCCTCCTTCTATCTAAAGAATTTACCTGGCGCCACTGCAGAATTTTCCTCCTGCACGTCCCCAGGGCCAGAGGCGAGAGCCGCCCTGAGAGGACAGGTGAAGGACGGGAGGGGAAGACGGCAGGACATCAAGCCACAGCAGCCAGGCTGGGACGTAGACCCAGGGCCCAGCCATAGCTGGGGACACCCGGCCACGTGCGCACTCCCTAGACGGGAGCCTGAGCTGGTCCAGAGGGTGGCCACGGCCGGACAGAGCTCAAGCAGCGCTGTGGCCAGCAGGGAGGCCAGGGCCTGAGGCTCCACTTCCCAAGGCCTGAGAAGGGGTCACCCGCCTTCCTGCCCAAGCAGCACCCGGAGAGAAGCGCACACAGCCTGACGCTGACCGATGAATGAGGCAGGTGGCCTCAGAGCCTGAACGGAGGGGTCCTCACCTCCCAGACCCCTGGAGCCCCTGAGGGGAAGGGAGCAGCAGCCTGCAGCCTCTGTGTACCTTCCCACTCCCCTGCCTCTGGAGAGTCCTAAGAGAGCCCCCAAAGCCAGCTACTTGGGGTGGGAGGACGGCTCTGGGGGGCTGCCCACGGTGCCTCCCTTGGGCCCTGCCCATCCCCACCCAGCTGCCCACACTGGGAAGGCAGAGCCCAATGCCCAGGCTAGGCTGGGGTCCCCTCAGGCCTGGGGGTTCCACAGAGTGCCCCACCCTTGTCCTATTGCTGCTGTGTTGTCACACCATCAAGGAGACACTGTCCCACGGCCCGGTCCCCAGGCCCCAGCCTGCCAGCTCCCCTGAGGTCTTGGACACTGACTGTTTGGTCTAGGCCCGAGCACGGCCCCCACACCCTGCAGGTCATTACTAGGGCTCCTTGCCCAGCTGGAGTCCCAGGTGGCACAAAGGGTCCTTCCTTGGGGACATGGGCCCTTTGCTATCCCCAGACATCCACACCCCAGGAGTCCATGGCCGGGGCAGCGTTGTGTGTGTCCAGCAGGGTCCAGGAATGAGCAAGCTCTGGACAGAGGGCCATTTCCGGGGTCCGAGGGCGGCAGGTGGCCTTGGCTGAGTCCTCGGGCGTGCAGGTGGGAGTGCAGGCGTGCCCAGGCGGTGTCACCAGGCCGGGTGCCCACACGCAAGGGCAGGTATGCGCAGGTAGGAGCAGAAGGGGGGACCAGGCCCGAGTGCCTCGTGCCGGTGGGGCCCGTCTGCCCGTCGCTCGCGGTGGGGGGGGCTCCTGCCGTCTCTGAAAACCACACCCCACGATCCACACTCGGAGTGGCCCCTGCAGGCCACGGAGAAGCCGCCTCCGCTAAGAGCCGAGCGCCGCTCACCGTGAAGGGCGTCGGGAAAACCGCGGTCTCACGTACTTGTTACAAAGTCACGAGTCTTAACACGGATCGGCTATTTTGACAAACATCGACGTTACATAGAAACCGTCGGATCCTGATGTCGAAGGAACATTCCCGTCCCGGGGAGGCCGCCCTTCCCAGAGCCGTCCTGGTCTCCCGCACGTGGGCTCCTCTTGCCCGCGCTTGAGCCGCCCGGGGTCACGCCCGCGAACGCCTCTGCCGCCCGCTTCCTGTCCGCAGGACGCGTCTGCGCGTCGTCCCCGTGGCGTCCCGTTTTGATGACATTCCATGGTGAGGACACCGCCCCCGCCACTCTCCGGCCCTTGCGGGTAGACTTTGGTCCCTCTGAGCTGTGTTCCTCACACGCGAAGCCGCCACGGACATTGGGTGGGCGAACTGGAAATGTGGGGCCACCGTGTGGGCCCCCGGCTCCTGCCAGACGGACGGCCCTCCAAGTGGCCGGAGCAGCCGACCTCCCTCCGGCGCTCACGCGGGGTCCACGGCTCTGAGTCCTCGCTGGCACTGGCACCCGTCGCTGTCGGTCTCCGTAGTTTTGGCCATTTTAGTGACTGCGTTCGGTGCCCGACTTGGGCTCTGATCCTCGGGTCCCTGGTGAGTGACGGTGCCCAGCACCCTGTCCTGTGCTGGTTGGGTGTCCTCCTCGGGGAAGAGCCGTCCCGGGCTCCGTCCACTTCTAAGTGAGAGGCTGGCCCTTCCTTATGGATGGGGGGCTGTTGACACAGGGTGTCCCCCCAAAATGTATCTGCACTTGGAATGATTCTAAAGACAGTGTTTATGAACCCGCAGTTCATTTTCAAAATTTAGAAGAACCTACAGAAATGAATATTTTTTTTGTCAAGGCCTGTTTCACACTGACGACCGCCCGGCCCGGGCCCCGCTGATAATGCGAAGCAGCGGAGTCGCCGACGTCAGGAATCATTTCGCACGGTGTCCGTGCGCCCTCAGTGCGTTGACGGTTCCCGGTTTTGTACCGTAAACTTGATCTTTTATGTGTCCCCATAAAAAAGTCCAGTGGCCCTTTGGGATACGTTGTCTTTGTCCAAAGCTTGGTCTGGCTTCACCCATTATTTCAAATCAGTTAAACCTGAAAAGGAGTGAAAATTGAGTGAATTCGTAGCTGTAAAGTACGTGTACATTTTTGGGGGGCACCCTGTATATCCCTGATACAGGCCCTTTGTCAGCAAACGCTCTTCCCGTTCCCATGATAATGTCTCATGGCGCAGACGGTCCTCACTCTAAGGACATCCGATCAGCGGGCCTTCTGCCCGGAGTGCCGCTCGCGTCTGGTGGAGAAGCCTTGGCCTCGGCCTCTCCCGCAGGCTCCCTGCTCCCCCCGGGCTCCCCCCGGCCTCCCCCCCGGGCTCCCCCCGGCCGTGGGGCAGGCTCCTTGCTCCCCCCAGGCTCCCCCTGGGCTCTCCCCAGGCTCCCCGCGGGCTCTCCCCGGCCTCTCCAACAGGCTCCTTGCTCCCCCCAGACTCCCCCCAGGCTCCCCCAGGCTCCCCTAGGGTCCCCCCGGCCGCAGGGCAGGCTCCTTGCTCCCCTCAGGCTCCCCCCAGGCTCTCCCCAGCCTCTCCAACAGGCTCCTTGCTCCCCCCAGGCTCCCCCCGGGCTCTCCCCAGCCTCTCCAACAGGCTCCTTGCTCTCCCCAGGCTCCCTCCCGGGCTCTCCCCGGCCTCTCCCGCAGGCTCCCTGCTCCCCCCAGGGTCTCCCCGGGCTCCCCCTGGGCTCCCCCCGGCCGCGGGGCAGGCCTGTGCGCTCATCTGAATGAATCTGCGACTGGCGTGTGGCAGGGACACCCAGGCTGCTCCCGGACCATCGATCGAAAAGAGCATTTCTCCCCCTCGCTGGAGTGAACGGCGCCTTGGTCACAATCCGAGTGGCCGCGCACGTGTTGGTGCTCCCGGCCGGTCCGTTCTGTCCCGCGGCCACGGCCACCTGCCTCGCGTCACCACCCTAACAGAATCGTCCCGGCGAGTCCTGGCTCTTGGCTTTTCCATGAATATTTGAGAATCCGCTTGAAATTTTCCAAAAAATAAGAAAAATTTAAAAAAAACAAAACAACCGAAGAGCTTGGGCGTTGATTGGAATCAGATTTAATGCTCAAAATCAGCATCTTAGAAAGACCGAGTCTCTCGGCCCGGCCGGTGTGCTCAGTGGTTAGAGCACCGGCCCTCGGACTGAAGGGTCCCGGGTTCAACTCCGGCGTCAGGCTTGCTCGGCGCGTAGGTTTGGCCACGCCGGGGGCGCGGACGCCGCTGGGGTCGGCGTCTCCGCGCTCCCTTTCCGCTTGTTCGTTAGGAGCCTGAGGAAACACGACGGGTCTCGGTTCTTGCTCAACCCGCCGAGCAATCGAATCGGTCGTTCGGAGATTTTTAAGGATTTCTTACGCCTACGATCGTGCCATTTGCCAACAGCGGCGGCTTTATTGTTTCGGCCGCCCGGTCTCGCTGCCTTCCGCCCCTCCCCGGCCGAGACGCGGGCCGGTGCTGCGCGGACGGGGGCAGCCGGCCTCGGGCCCGCGCTCGGGCAGGTGAGCGGCATCTCCCGGGAGGCCGGGGCTCGCGCGGGGCCTCCTCGGCCTCGTTTCCCGGGGTTGTGTTTCCAATTAGGAACGGGTCTCGCGTTTTATCAAATGTTTTTCTGCATCTTTTGAGTTGATTATATGTTTTTCCTCCCTCGCTCGGTTGATGTGGTAAAGACAGGGGTGGATCCTTCAGAAGTTAAACCAACCTCGCGTCGGGGGATTAAACCGCCTCGCGTCCTGCGTCCCGCCGCCCGGCGCTGGGGCCGCCGTCGGTTTTGTGGGCAGGGGCTGTGCACGTGCGCTGGCGAGAGAGAGGCTGGCCCTCGGCGTTTCTTTCGTGAAACCTCCCCGTCGGGTGCTGATGCCGGGGTTGTGCCCTCTCAGGAGACATGGGCACATTTGGTATCCTTTCTACCTCGAATATTTAAAAGAATCTCCTGGGAAAATCGTCTGGACGTAGAGATTTTACTCTACGGGGGGTCGTTAACATTCCAAATTTAATTTATTTCATTCATATCCGGCAATTCGGATTCTTTAAATTTATTTTTGAGCCTCCTTTGAATATGTTGTGTTTTTAAGACATGAATCTATTTTATCTAAACTATAAACAGTATTTTTGTACATAATATCCTCTGAATAGATTTTTTAAAAAATATCTCGAGGCCTGTCCTGGCCGGTCCGGCTCAGCGGTTAGAGCGTCGGCCCTCGGACGGAAGGGTCCCGGGTTCGATTCTGGCCAAGGGCACGTACCTGGGTTGCGGGCTCGGTCCCCGGCCCAGGGGCACGTGCGGAAGGCGACCGATCGATGTGTCTGTCTCACGTCGATGTCTCTCTCTCTCCTTCCCACTCTCTCTGAAAAGCAATGGGAAAAATATCCGCTGGTGGGGATTAAAAAGAAATATATACACTTATCTCTAGGTCTATAAGGATGTTAATTTCTAATTCCCGACGCTGGCAGTTTGTGCCCCCCCATCAATCTTGCTAAAAGTTTATCAGTTTTACTAGTCTCTTCGGAGACGGCAATTTTGGCTTTGTTGGTTTTTCTTGACACGATGTGCATTTTTTACTTCATTGAATTATGCTCCTGTCTTCATTATCGCTCGTCTGCATTGTTTGGGTTTAATTTGCTGTTTTCTTAATGTCTTGAGACGGAGCCCAGCCTCTCCTCTTCTCCGAGATACGCATTTGAGGTCATAAATCCACTTCACGATGCCCCGAGCATCACGCCGCTGTGAGTTTTCGCGGGTGACGTTTTTATTATTCAAATAAAAATATTCTCCAACTCTTATCAGATGTCGTCCTTCATCCCTGAGTTACGTAGATTAATTTCCAAGACACGAGGGACTTTCGGGTTACCTCCGTCTTGCTGATTTCTAGCTCGTGGTCCGGCAACGAGCAAATGTGACTTAATTTCTCTGAAATTTCTTGGAACTTGCTCCGAGGCCCGGCGTCGGCCTCCTCTGGGGAAGGCCCTGCCCTGCGTGGGCTTGGAGAGCTGCGTGGCCTCCGGTGACTCAGAGCCGTGGCCCGTCCGCGTGGATCGGCCCAGCTTGACACTCGCGATGTTCTCAGCTGCCTCTCCACTGAGATTTTGGTTTTACCTCTCTGTTGAGGTTTTGCTATCTCTCCTTTCGGTTACCCGCCTGGCTCTAACCTGAACTTTCCTTTCACCTTTCAATTCGGCCCGTTTTTACTTTATATATTTTTAAGGTTCCGTTTATAGGAATATACAGGTTTAGAATTGCTATCTTCCTGCCAAATTTGGACTGTGTTTTCTTTTATTTATTTCATTTATTATTATTTTTAAACCTCACCTGATATTTTTTCCATTGATTTTCAGAGAGAGTGGCGGGGCGGGGGGGAGAGAAAAAAAACGCACGTGGGTGTGAGAGAGACACGTCGATGGGTTGCCTCCCACATGCACCCCAACCAGGGCCGGGGATGGAACCTGCAACCCAGGTACGTGCCCTTGACTGAGCATCGAACCCGCGACCCTTTGGTATGCGGGCTGACATTCTGACCGCTGAGCCACGCCAGCCAGGGCCGGACCACGTTTTATTTATTATTTATTTATTTATTTATTTTTGATAACGAATTTATTTTTGGTAACTAACACTTTATTACTTATACCTTCCCCCCAGGCTGCAAGCACTTACCAACTTACACTGTGCATACGCAATTACAGTTTTTGCTCAGGAACAAAATAACTTCATTTCATAATTTAATTGGCTCTTAAAGTTTCCTTAGGGGGGAAAAACAAGTATTTTGTTTAAGAAACTGGTATATATACATGATCTGCTATGTGCTCTTTTAAACCGCGGAAGCCCTAAGGTGAAGCTTTCGTACGGCGAGGGAACAGAATGACAGCGACAGCCGCCACCCTTTGTAATTCATAGAATATCCTAAATGGGAAAAACACTCGACACAGGCCATCGTTTAAGGAAAAAAAGAAAGTCGAGAATATTGTTGAAGGCTATCTACTCTTAAAAAGAGAAAAGTGCTATACAACACAGAAATGAAAGCTACGAATTCAAAACACACACTCATTTTAGTATTTTAAAAGACAAACCAAAAAAAAAAGAAAAAAAACCCTGACAGGTAGAGGGAGTCCAGACAATCAGAACTGAGGCAGCTGTAAAAAAAAAACACAAAAAACCCACAGGATACTTTGTATTGATTTTCAGAGGAAGAGAAACGTTGCTGTGCGAGTGGAACATGACCAGCTGCCTGACGCAGGCCCCGACCAGCCACCTTCGGTGCACAGGAGCCACGCCGGCGGGGCCACAACATCACGATCTGACCTCATAAAGGAAATGACTAGATTTCATGAGTCTTCACGTTTGTAGGAACATACGAATGCACAAAATATCAAAAATACCAAGT
Organism: Miniopterus natalensis; assembly: GCF_054644295.1. Lineage (NCBI taxonomy): Eukaryota > Metazoa > Chordata > Mammalia > Chiroptera > Miniopteridae > Miniopterus > Miniopterus natalensis. The sequence goes on along the minus strand of NC_142091.1, from coordinate 76,639,985 downwards.
GTGAGTTTCCCCCGTAGGTTGACAATAAACTATCAAACCTGCTCAATACGCTTGCTTGGCCGGCCGTCTGCGTAGCAGCACGCCGGTGTTTCACCGCGAGGGCTCGTCTTCCTCCCGAACGGGGGACTTGCCTTTTTGCCCACAGCTTTCCTCACTCCATTGCCTTTTAAGACAGTTAAGACCTTTCTAGTGGCAAATTTTAAATTTTTTAAAAATATATCTTTATTGATTTCAGAGAAAGGAAAGGAGAGGGAGAAAGACAGACAGAAACATCAATGATGAGAGTCATTGATCGAACCCACAACCGGGCATGTGCCCTGACCGGGAACCGAACCCCGATCACCTGGATCCCAGGTGGATGCTCAACCGCTGAGCCACGCCCGGCCGGGCTCTAGTGGCAGATTTTAGTCCACATATTACGTCAAAAGAATCTTGATTTTTCAAACGAACCTTTTTAGTGTTACAGCATGGTGGGTTTCATGGAACATGACGCGTAATAATTACATTGTATTGTTTAGGCTAATTCACAGCTATAGGAACATTTTTGGTTCTTAAAATGTAACCAAGATGAGACTAGAAAGTCACGAGCAGTAACACCAGAGAACAGCAAACGAGTCAGGACAATGATTTTTCATCCCTGGCCATAGAATTATTTTGCTTTCAGGAATCGGGAAGAAACTGTCTTCTTTGGGTTTCAAATGTTCCGGTAAATCTAGTCGTCTCTTGGCTTCCTCGACATCACCTTGAATGGCTGAAATAAGTGACTCCGGAGAATCCAAGTCGTTTTCTGGTCCAAGGTGGCCCACGGTGCCACAGGGGCCTCCCCGTCAAAGGCCTCGCCCAAGGTGCGCATGGAGGCGTCTCCGCCAGCTTCGTGCTCCTGCAGGATGGGCTCCACCCCGCTCACCACCACCTAATGGACATCACCTCCTGCCCTGGCGCTCCCGTCCTAAATGCCAGTGGACGCGTCGGCGGGAAGAGCGTCCACTGCTTATCCAGGAAAGTGAGCTGCGGGGATCCCGGCCGCTTGGAGCCGCGGCCACAGCCCCGCACCACTTGGCCGCCCAGAAGGGCAGGGGCTTCGTGGCTGCGCCCAGTCCGCAGATCCCGCGGAGCCGCCGTGGGGCCGGTGCCCGGGGCCCCGGACCAGCCGGGGAAACGGGCAGGAGCTCGGCCCGCGGGCCGGGCGGGAGGACAACGGGGCCGGCAGGTGCCGGGGACACGCCGGGCAAGCTCCTGACGCCGCTGGCCCCACAGAAGCTGCCTGGCGGCTGGGACGCTGCGTCTCCGCCTCAGGGCCGCCGGGCCACGTTTTCAATGAAGGTCCCTGTTTATCTGCAGACACGTAACACTCGACCCCCGGCGACAGGCCCCCGCACCCGCTCACGGTGCATCTTCCTCCGTGCACTCACCGCCAGCCTCTGTGGGTTTGTATTTTACGGGAGGCTTACAGGCGACGTCGGGTCGTTGATAACCCCACCTGACGCTCCTGGTCCTTTCGCTGGAAATGCCCGGCGTTCGCCCGCCCGCCGGTGCTGTCCCCTCCCCCGTTTCCTTCTGGCTAAGGGGGTGCTGCCGTCCTCTCGCGGCACCCTCCGCAAGCGTGTGGGCGCCGCACCCCTTTGCTGTTCCTCAGCGGCTGCCTGAGGCTCTAGAGCGCACCCCGGCCCCATCGGCCTTGGCCTCCGACGGGCACTCGTGCCCTCGCCTGATGACGCCCGGTGCTCAGGTCCGCGCAGCCTCAGGGACGCTCTGCCTCGCTGCGGTTTTCATCGCGCGGCTTCACTGACGCACACCGACGGGCACATGCATGTGTGTGTGCGCGCGTGTCCGTGTGTGCACACGCCCGTAGGTGCACAGGGTTCAGAGTATCTTCTTACCAAATTGGCCGCTTTTTTGTTTTTTTACCCCTCACCCCAGGACACGCCAAGGACAAGCTTGGAGAAGGGAGGGAGAGAGGAACACTGACCGGCCGCCTTCCCGACGGTCTCCAGCTGGGGACCAAGCCCGCACCCAGACGCTTGCCCTGATCGGGAATCGAACCCGCAACCTTTTGGCGCCCAGGACGGTGCTGGACCCACAGAGCCCTGCAGCTGTGCGCGGCTACTTTTTAAATGATGGACTATCCCTCCCTCCGCCCCCAGTAACACTTACACCCTCGTGAAACATTGTATCCGTCGCACCAGCCTGAGCTCTCTCGCCAGCCCCTCCCTCCCTGTGGCTCCAGGCCCCCGTCTGGGGTCATTCTCTTTGCCTGGGGGGGCTCCCGAGCCATCCTTGGAGGCAGCGCCCCCAAAGTGAGGGCTCCTGCTTTGGGTTCCACCTTCCTGTCTTTGTTTGCGGTAAAACACGCGCAAGCTTGCCTGCCTTAACCACCTTAAGTGCAGGGCTCAGGGGCATGAAGCACATTCACGCTGTGCAGCCGTCACCGCCGCCACCTCCAGAACTTCCCGTCTTCCCAAAGCGACCCTCTGCCCCCCTAGAACACGCCCCCCCCCCAGGCCCCGGCACCCGCCGAGCTTCGTTCCGTCCCATGGACCTGGCTCCTCCAGGGACCTCCCTGGGTGGACTCGCTCGGGATGCGCCCTTGGGCGTCTGGCTTCTCTCACTTCCACCTCCGTTTGTAAGGGCGCACTTGATGGGTATAGAACGCCGAGTTGGTAATTTTCCCTGCCCGCTTGAAAGGTGTCATCTGGCTTCCATCCCTTCTGCTGACAAGTCTGCCATCGGGATATCGCGTCATCGCCCCCCCCACTTCACGCTCCGGCGACGTTTCCGGGGCCTCCGGTCTTCGGCGCCGTCGCTCTGAGGGGCCTGCTGCCCCTTTCCTCTCCAGCGCGGGTGCAAAGAGGGGCTCGGATCTGTGGCCCGATGTCTTCCATCGTTTCTGGAGAATTACCCGCCCCCAAGTCTTCAGGATTATTCGTTCTCCACCGTGTCTCCTCTCCTCGGGGATCGCTCGCGTGTGAGAGCTTTTGACTGTATCCCACAGGATGCATTTTCTCTCTCTGTTTAATTCTACTTTCTCTCCGCACCCAACGTGGCGATTTAAGTCCAGTTCACACGTGTTGTTTCCTTCAACGCCCCCCCCCACCGCCGGGCCCGTCTATTGAATCCTCGGTCGGCAGTATTGGCCTTCGTGTTCTAGGGTTTCCTTGTCATAATTTTTCCTAGAGGTTGCATTTCTCTGGTGAGGCTCTCCATCTCTTCGTCTGTTTCCTTGAGCCTGTTCAGCGTGGCTATGGGAGACCTCGCCGAGCGGTGCTGAAGGAAGCACCGCCACCTGCTTGCTGGGAGCCTGTGGCCAGCATCCCGGCCGCTCAGCGGGGGCCCCCTTGGGCCCGTCCAGGCGGCGGCGTGGTCTCAGCCGGCCTCGCGCCTCCGAAGCCGTCGGGCTGCCTGCGGGAGCCTCAGGTCCCCTCCACGTGGCCTGTCCGGCGGCCCGGCCCAGACGCCAGAACCCGCGCTGGGTCTGTGTGCGGGGACTTCCTTTCGGTCTTTCTTCTGCGCAGATCTATTTCGCTGGCCGTGTGGTCTTTGTCGCTGGTGTTTCTAGAAGGAACTTTAGAAGCATAACAGGGTGGCTCAGGTAGTAACCGTCCCCGGCCAACCGTCCCGCGGCCCCCTCCTTTCCCGGGTGCGCGCCTGTAGTGGGGCCCTAGAGCCTCGCAGCCGAGAGGGGCCTTAGGCATGTCTGTTCGTAGCCCTCCCGTTGTACTCGGACCCTGACCCCCAAGGTAGAAAGCAGCCTGTGAGTTAGGGGGCAGCGATTGTGAACCCAGGACCCCGACGTCCACCCCACTTCTGAGTGACAAACAAGCTGAGGGTCCCTCTGGGGTCACCCTGCTGATTGGAAGCCCCCCGCCCGCCTGTCCTCCCCACCCCATGGGCCATGGCCACGAAGACCCCGTCCCGGGGGGCTGAGCATTCGCCCCGAGTCTAGAAGGCCCACGTGCAGCAGGGTCATGTGGGAAGGGCCACGGCCCCATCCCAGGGTGGCACTGACGCCTCTCTCTGTCCCCACGCAGGCTGCGGGAGCACCACCGGGCCACCATCAGGGTCATTCGGCGCATGCAGTACTTCGTGGCCAAGAAGAAATTCCAGGTGAGTCCTGCACTGGGCCCCTGCCCTTGCCCAGAAGCCCCTCCTCCCCCCGCGCGGAGCCTGGGGGTTCTCCAAGCGGTGACCCACACTTACAGGGAGAGTGGGGTCTCCTCGGCCCAGGGGCTGGGGCCTGTGGGCTTCCATGCACTGTCACCACTTTCTTCCTGGGGGAAAGACAAAGGGGTGTGGCTGGTGCCAGGAGGTTTGCCCAGCAATGTTTGGGGGGGGCATCTGGATTACGTGTCCACCCCTTCCTGGGGCCTGTGCTGCTCTGGCAGTGCCCATGGAGGGCAGGAAGCTGAGGGGCACTGGGGGCTTCCTGGCATCACCAGCACCCTCCCAGGCAGGAGCCCCCCTCTGGGGTCAGATCTGGGCAGGACTGTCCCCCAAGGGCAAAAAGGCCCTGAGAGCAGCCCGGTGGGGGCAGCTAACACTGCGGGTATCACCTGGGGGGCCAGAGGCTCAGTGGGGACTCGTCTAGGACCAGGATGGTCCCTGGCCTGAGAAGCTGGGCACTGTGGCTCCAGAGAAGGTCCCTGCAGGACACAGCCTGAGCACAGTGGGGATACGAGGGGCTTGCAGGGTGGACCCAGCTTCCTGGAGGCTGCGTCTAGGGCCTGGGGGCACTTAGAGTTTGAGGACCTCGGAGGCCCCTGGCTCAGAGGTGACATGGGTGGGGGGCTTCCAGCTCTGAGCAGAGATGTCCTTGGCAGACGGTGCCCCCGACCTGGAGCAGACCTGGGCACTGGTGTGGGCTCCGTCACTGGCCTGCTGGCATCCGTGGCAGCCTTGCACCCCCTTCCCTGCTGAGAGTCCCCTTTTCTGCCCCAGAAGACAGTCCAGGGTCCAACAAGTAACTCGGGAGGGGGGCTCCGCAGAAGGCCAGGCCACCCCCTACTCCCCGGCCCTCTGCCCTCCCCGTGCACTGGACCCTAAGGGCCTCGCATAAACCAGGCAGGCCCTGCAAGCAGAGGCGCTCCTGGGAGCCTCCCAGTTGCCCTAATGGTGTACAGAGGCTCTTGGGCACGGAGGGGCCTGGGCTGCCTCTGGCCTCCTCGGTTGGGCCTTGTTTGCTGGGCAATGTGGAGGCCTCCAGGTAGGAGGGACCCACCAAGGTGGGGGAAGCGAATGGAGCCCCTGGCAGTGAGGAGCTCTGTGGGGCTCCAGGGGCAGCCTCCCACCTGGGCCCAGCTGTCAGGGATGCCTTCCCCCCTCCATGCCAGCCTGTCTGTCTGTCTGTCTGCCTGCACCCCACCCCTCCAGCCCAAGAGCTGCACTTGGGAGCTGCCCCCCACCCCCCTCCCGCCTCTCCTGGCGATAAGTGCCCGGCTGGCCCGCCTCTGTCTGGCCGGAGGAGCCAGAGCCTCTGAGCCCTTCAAGCCTGCCTTGAAGCCCCCTGCCCACCGTCTGGATGGCCAGGCGTTATCTGGGCTCATCTCAGGCTCGCACCAGCGCTGCCAGAGGAAATGAGCCCTGAGGAGAGGGCTGAGGGCTGTCCCCAGAGGGCCTGGGCAGCCACTTGACAGGGGCCTCCAGGAGCACCAAGCAGCCCTCAGGGGAGCCTGTCAGCCCCAAGAGAAGTCTCAGGGCACCAGGGACCCTGCGGCAATGGGGGCTGGGCGTCAGCTGGGCATCCCTGACCCTCTGTGGTCTGTGCCCTGGACAAAGAGGCGGGAAGACCTGGCTCACGGGCCCCATCCGCCCTGCTCTGCAGATGGCACGTGCTTGGGCACACATTGGACACACACATACACACACAGGCTCCCTCCCTCACGCTCCTACCCACGCCGGCCACACTCTCACGGGCACAGTTGTACACATTTACACATGCAGAGGCTCCCAGCACGCCCAGGTGCCCACATTCACCTCCCAGGCTGCCGGGCACCAGCACAAGGACCCGCTCTGCTCAGGCCAGGCCCGCATCGCACCGCCGGGGGCTCTGAACCCAGGCGACCACGCCGGCGTGCTGGGGGCGCCCCGGCCTCCCCGAGCCCCCCCGAGCCCAGCCTCAGGAGGCTCACTGGCTGACGGGCCCACTTCATGTGCTCTTAGGAACAGCTCGGGCTCTGGGTCAGCCACGGCCACCACCACAGCGCTTCGGGCCCTTCGGGCGTGGCTGGCTCAGGACTCCCACCTACCTTTCATTTTATCCCCACGCCCCCTCCTGCCCGTCAGAGTGACACAGGGCTCAGTCCCCCATATTATAGAAGAGACAAGTCGGGCTCAGCATCCCATCTCACAGGCGGGAGGAACAAGGCTCGTCCCCCATTTTACAGATGGAAAAGCTAAGGACGGGGGTATATCATGACTAGCGTGTACCTTACGACTGTCCTGAAGCTGAGGGTGTGGGGAGCAGGGGGCTCTGCCTAGACGCTGGCCTCCTGGGCTGTCAGACCCCTGCTTGGCTGCCTGCGGGCTCTCGGGGAGAAGGCCGTAGATGGGGCTTGAGGTTTTGCCGGCATCACGAGGAGACTCCTCCCTCTGTTGTGGTTTCTGGTGGTTGCCCCTGAGGCCTCGGTGCACTTATGGGCTCAGAGCTGACGCCCAGCCTTGGTGCCCCAGAGTCACCTGCCCTGTCCCCATGCTCCAGGCCCTGGCAGCCTCGAAGCCCCCACAGGAGACCTGTCACCCCGAGCAGGCCCTGCATGCACCGGGGGTCACCTCAGCCCAGCGTTGGAGGCTGCCTGGGAAGGGTGCGCAGTGGGGCCACCTCCCTGCCTGAGAACAGTGGGTGTACCTGCCGGCAGGTCCACTGAGGGTCAGCTTGGGGCCCAGGCCGGAGGTGGCTGCACACAGCTGTGCCCTCCCAGCTGGCACTCGGTGGCCTTGCTGTCCTGGCCTCTCACCTGGGCCAGCTCCTCCAACGCTGTTTGTGAATGGGGACTGGTGGCCTGGAAAGGGGGAGCAAGCGGGCCCCTGTGGGTGAGTGGGCAGGAGGCTGATGCCCAGAGACGGTGGCTGCGGCCCAGGGCCACCCAGCCCCAGCAGCAGAGCCAGGGTGGCAGAGCCCCTGCGGATGATTCCGGGCACTGCCTGTCCCTCCACACTGGGGACCTCCTTAAACCCCCGAAGACCCGGGGCGCCAACCCTGTCTGCACCGCTGGGCAGGCGGGCACAGAGGGGTGACTCGTGTCTTCTGGCCTGCAGCAAGCGCGGAAGCCCTACGACGTGCGGGACGTCATCGAGCAATACTCGCAGGGCCACCTCAACCTCATGGTGCGCATCAAAGAGCTGCAGAGAAGGTGGGCGCCCGCCGACCAGGCCTGAGAGACAGGGCGGCTGCTGGGGGCGGAAACCCTGGCCCCCCCCCACTCCGGCCCACACCTCCCCCAGCTCAGAGCTGCAAGATGATCCATGGCCAGGCCCAGCCCCAGGGGACCCTCCACCATGACAGGCCCTGCGGGGCACAAGGCCCACCCTGGGGCCTCCCCACCCTAGACCTGGAGCTGGGGACCCCGGCCATGGAGCCAGCTCGCTCCGGCTTCTGACTTGGAGCCTGGAGGGCTTGTTCGTGCGGACACAGCGTGCTCCTCAGGGCCTGGCGGGCTCAGAGCAGCTGTGCCTCCACAGTGGGCTAGCCCGGGGACCTAGCTCCTGGGTCACAGGTGCAGCTGGGACGATGCACTGGTCCTGACCCCAGGCTGGGGGCTCAGACTGCCCTACTAATGCCCTGCCACTGGGACACGGAGGCCACCAGCTCAGGGACCTGGCCTCCCCCCGGGAACCCACCTGCAGGCCCGCCTCTCAGAACGTGTCCGAGGTGCCTGGCCAGGGGCATGCATGGAGCAACCTGGGGACACTGGGTGATCCTGCCCCATCCAGGGAGGAAGTCTAAGGGAGGTGCCCGACCACCAAGTCCCTGCCCAGCCCCATCGGGAGCACAGGCCTCTGGGGCCCGGGAGGCAGCTGGCAGGTCTGTGGGTGGCAGTGGTGGGTGGCCCCCAGAGGTGGGCAGCTTGTCATGTTGCTGGGCACATGGGCCGTCTGCTCCCTGACAGGCCGGGTGCCCAGGCCGGGCGTGAGCTGGTCTCTGTCTCCCTCCCAGGCTGGACCAATCCATCGGGAAGCCCTCCCTCTTCATCTCCGTCTCAGGTGGGTCTCCACAGCCAAGCCCCGTGGGCGTGAGCCCGCCAGACCCTTTCCCACCCCTCCCCAGCGCCCACCTCTCCCCCAGTCAGAACAGGTCTTGGGGTCTCTGAGAGCCAGAGAGAGGGGCAGGGGAGCCCCCAATAAAGTGGCTTCAAACCCCCTTCATGAAGGATTCTCAGCGAGTACAGGAACCACGTGGGTCCCTCAAGTGCAGGCTTCTGCAGGCCTCTGAGGATCTGGTCTGGAACCGTGACCGGATCCTGTGAAGGGACCTGGAGAGTGGGGTTCGGGGCTGAGTGGCAAGCCCAAAACTCTTAGGGCCACTGACAGCCGCTGGGCGGGTGCCCTTCTCCAGCTCTGACTCCCCCTGTCCCCTGGACGGGGGCTGCGGGTCACACCAGGGAGGACAGGGCCAGGCAGGGTCCTCAGGGTTGCCTTTGCCCAAGTTCAAGCGGGAGCCACAGCTCGCATGGGGCCAGGATGGCAGAGGCAGTGGGCACAGGCGTCCCCCGGGGCCCGAGCCAGGCCCACGCTGCCCCTGGGGTGGCTGCATTGGGTTTGCACGGCCGCTGTGAGGGGCTCAGGTCACAGAGCTGGAAGGTGCGGCAGGAATGGAGCTTTGAGCCATACCCCCCCGCCCCCCACACCCCACCTCACCTCGGGGCGCCCCCCACGCCCCACCGCACTGGCACCCGCGCCCTCTGAAGTCCTTGCCACAGAAGCCCCTTCCTTGCCACAAGTTCAGGCCTCACCCCTCCCTGACTCTTCCCCCCGAACCCAGTTGGGGTCCCCTACCCTGGCCCCCCCACCAACGCCCGTCCTTGACGTGGACGTCTCGCCCACAGAAAAGAGCAAGGACCGCGGCAGCAATACCATCGGCGCCCGCCTGGGCCGGCTGGAAGACAAGGTAGGCGGAGGCCTGGCCGCGGCTCCCTTCGCCGTGGTTGCTCGGCGTTTGGGGGGCTTTCGTGTGCCCCTGTACCCCTCATGACAGCCCACTTCTCCAGGCGCGCAGGACATGGGTGGTGCTGGGGTCTGTGGGCACATCCCCCAGGGGCACGCCCGGCGGGGCGCCCATGGGAGGAGGCCTCGCCCAGGCTGGTTCTTTACCTCTGACAAGTGGCGTCTTTACTGCAAGTGGCGCCCAGTGCCCTCAGGCCCCTCCCTGAGTGACTAAGAGTCGCACCCCTCGCCCCCAGCCTCTGTGGGCTCAGGGACATTGGGGGTGCGTTGGGTGGGGAGCAGGGCCTGTGAGGGCCCCGACTGCGCCCAGGGGTGTGGGGTGTCAGCTGAGCCCCGCTGGGCCTCCAGGCGGGACGTGCGTGCCTCCGCTTCAGGGCGCCGGCCCCTGGGCCCGGGGTGCCCCCACGCCCTGCCAGGCCCGCGCCTGCCCAGCCTCTTCCCAGGGCATCCTGGGAGCCGAGGGAGGCCTGGGCAGTGGGAGGGCCGCGCTTTGAAGTCTGTGGTTTGGACGGGCGGTTATCTCGCCGAACAGCTCGTGGGTCTACACGGACTTTATCTGAAAGTAGCTGGGAGACTAAAAATAGAGGAGTTTCGGTTGGGCAGGGGGTGCTGCCCTCGGTTTCCCCGGCAACACCTGGCTCTGGCTCGAGTTCATGGGCTGCAGCTGGGCAGGCGGGGCAGGGGCACAGCCCATCCCACCCGGGGCCTGGGGTCAGGCCCAGAGGGAGGGCTGCTGTCCAGGTGCCCCCGGGGCTGCGTGATGCCTGACCTTGACCTCCCGGAGGGTCTGGCCCCCTTGGTCAGCACAGACCTGTGCAGCCTGGTGCCCCCTCTTCGCAGACCTGTCCCTGTCTGGCAGGATGGGGACAGAGACTGGGACAGGCCTGGGCTCTGCCGTCCCGGTGACCGGATCCTCACCTTTCAGCCTCTGAGCTCAGGGCAGGGGCCAGGGCAGGCACACCCTGCACGGACAGGGGCCGAGCCCAGGACGGCAGGCTGGGGACCCCCTGTAGGGCTTCCAAATGTCGGAGGAGGTAGAGGCTGAGCCAGGCAGCAGACCCGGGCCCCACCCCTGCCTCCTCACCAGGCCTGGAGCGGTCCCTCCTCCGCCCCCGCCTTGCTCTCCGGGCCTTTCTCATGGCTCCCTCATGGCTTCTCAGGACCGACTGGAGCCTGGTGTCCTCTGGGGGGAATGATAGTGGGGGGGCGACAGGGTCCCCTGGAGCAGTGCCCCTCCCTGGGCTGGAGGGGCAGCCACCTGGGGGTCTGAGAACCAGGACCGGCCCTCTGTGGGCCCAGGTCAGTGTGGTGGGCTGCAGTGAGGCCAGCGCTGGCCTTGGGTACCAATCACATTCTGCACCCGTGGCACTAGGGAGGCTGGTCTGCGCCGCCTCCATCCCCCCGGGCTGCCCATGGAGGAGGGGTCACTGCCTGGGTCTCTGGGTGGTGGACAGGGCCACACTGTACACTGAGTCTTGGCCTCGCGCTGTCCATCCAGGAGCCCATGGAGAGGCCCTAAGCCCCGGTGGAGGCCGCAGAGGGCGGTGGCGGTGGCCCAAACTGCCCAGCCCCTCCCCTGCGCTGACCAATGCCCCCCTTGGGGACAGACCCTGGGAAAGGGCCTGGCCAGACCCAGAGGGCAAAGTGGCACGTCCTGGGCCCCATGTTATCGCACTTATCACTGCCGCCATCAGGACCATAAACAACCCCCGCGCAATCCTGCTGACTGCGGGAAGTTGGGGCAGGAAATCCAGCAGCCGCCTGGCCCTCGGAGGCCCAGCAGGCCTGCAGCAGTGGCCTGGCCGGCCCACCGCCCACCCCGGCCAGAGCCCCCCTGCCTTCCCAACCCCGCCCGGCGGGCCCAGGGCCGGAAGGGAGCCGGGCCCTGGCCGTGGGAGCCAAGGCTGCAGCCCCCACCTGCTTTCTCACGCGGCGCAGGCCCCGGGCTGTGGGCTTCCGCCCCAGGTTGGCTCACTCAGTACGAGGCGAGGGGCTCGGAGAGGAGTGGGGTGCATGGCCACTGGCCCCCACCCTCGGGAGCATATCATTCTGAGGGGCAGGGGCCTGGGTGTCATTAGCTCAGCTTGCTCAGGGTGCCTCGGTTTCCCTGCAAGGAGCCCCTTCTCCTTATGCCCACCTGGGAGAGAAGGGCCCAGCACGTCCTTCTCGCTGGAGCCCTTGTCACAGCTCCTGCTCGGCAGTGGAGTGAGCGCCTCTGCTCCCACTCAGAGCCCCACGCCCTCAGGGCGCCTCCTCACTCCAGGGGTACAGGGAGCAGAAACGGCATCTCCTGCAGCCGGTGTCCCCTGGACCTCTCCCCTTCCCCGGCTGCGTGTGGTTGTGACGGGAGAGGCTGGGACCCACTCTTTGCCTCTTTATTCTGGAAAGGACCCTCATTTGCCCAAACAAATCCTCCTTTGCAGGTGGGGAAACTGAGGCTTTGGAAGGCTGAGCAGCCGGCTAAGGTCACACAGTTAGTGAGGTGAGAGCTGGTCCCGTGGAGGCCAGAGGCGGTGGAGAGAGAGACGGCAGAGCCCAAAAGCACGTCACAAACACAGGGGTCTGTTCAGAAAGGGGCGGGGGCTGGGTGAGGAAGCAGGGGGGCCCCCGGGCTCTGGTGGTCAGGGGGCCAGCCGATTCCCACAGCTGGAGGGTGCCTGGCCAGGGACGGGAGTCCTGAGAACGGGCCCCGGCCCCTGCCCCAGGCCCCTGGCCCTGGCCTGGGTCTCTCCGGCCCCTCCGGGTCGGGCCGCTCGCTGGGGAGGCAGGCGTCCCCTGGGCTCCCGGGGGACCCCCGGAGAAGGAGGCGGCTTGACCTCCTCCCCCTCGCGCATTCCTAGCTGGTCCCCGGGACCTGCTGCGGTGTTGAGTTGAGCCCTGTTTATTTTGCAAGCTCAGCTCACACTGCTTTTGCTGATATGAGGAGCACAGTGGGCCGGGAGCGTTTCTTTCTTCTCTGCTTTTGCCGGAAATGTTCACGGCTTAGAGCCGGACACAGGGAAGTGCCGGGTTTCCAGGCCCCAGTTCAGAGGTGGGCGGGCAGGGGCCCCCCCACACCTAACATGCCTCCCACCCTCCCCTGCCCAGGAATGCCCAGCAGCCTGGGACCCCCGCCACCTCAGCCGCCCCGGACCCGGGACTTGGGCCTCTGTCCCAGACACGTCCCTCCCTGCTCTGCCCCTCCATCCACCCAGGCCCACAAGCTGCACCCCAAGACACTGTCATCCCAGCAATTTCCCCGCCCCCGCCCCCCAGAGCTGATCCCCGCACAGCAGCCCCAAGCCGCCCTGCCGAGTTCAGGCCTTATCATCTGCTTAGATTATTTTTCCAGACATCTCTGTGGTCTCCCCCCCCCCCAATCCTTCACATTGTATATTATTTCTTAAGCACTCCTGAAATCCGCTGCTAATCCGCTCCCTAATGTTGTCTTCGGAATCTCTGTGTCAATATTTATGTGAGATACATTGTAACCGAATGTTTCTTTCTTACACCGGCCTCCTCGGGTTTGGTACCGAAGGTATGTGAGCCTGGCAGGATGAGCCGGGACCTGTTTCCTCTTTTATCTGTGTTCTGGAATATTCTGTTTAGGCCTCGGACTTTTCCCCCCTCGCGTGTGGGGTGAAGCGGAGGGGTAAAGGCATCTGGGCCTGGCGTTTTCTTTGCGGGCAGATTTTTAATTCCCATGCCGCGGCCTGAATGGCGGCGGGGCGGTCGGGCTCCGGCCCGTCTTTGTGGGTTTTGATCAGCGGCGCGTCCTAGGAATTTGTGTGTTGCATCTGAGCGCTCAAAATTTATTGGCATTTTAAGGTCCGTATCGTCAGGGGTCGGGCCCCTTCCCTATGGCCGTGGTTGTTTATTGGGGCCGTTAATTGTGGGGGTTTTTTTGGTCAGTTAAACTTGCCAGCTATTTGCCAGTTTTATTCATATTTTCGACGGCCTTCTGCCCCTGTTAAGGCCGCTGAAGGTCCTGTTCTGTTCCGATCCTTCTCTGTCGTCTTCCGTCTGTGTGCTTGGCCTTGATACATTGTGTTTTCTCTAACTTCTCAGGTTGGATAATTACCTTTTCTGGCTTTTTAGATTTCCAAGGTGGGCGTTTAAGGCTGTGCATTTTTCCTCTAAATACCGCTCAAATTGCAGCACCCCCCCCCCCCGTCCCGCCAAATTTTGCATTTATTTTTAATGGACGTTCACGTGTATATTTTTCTAATCTCCATCATGACCCCCGGGAGGTCTGCTGATAAGCGTGATTTTTGTCGCCGCGATAACGGTGAGAGCTCCTTGGTGTTGCCCTTCTGTTGTCGGAGGAGGGGGATCCGGGGCCCGCCTGCCTTCCGTCCGTCCTCAGAGAGGTGTGCTGGGCGTCATGGGGCGTGGCGGGCACTCCGTTTCTGTAAACGCGCCCCCTGTGTCTGAATACGGTGTGTGTTCTGGAGCAGCCGGGCCCCGCGTTGTTCTGTTCTGTTCATCAGAACAAGTTTGTTCATTGCTTTAGGCAATGATACCCGCATTTGAATGTTTTATTAAATTTACCGGGGTGACAGTGGTTAACAGGATCGTCCAGGTTTCACATGCGGATTGCTGTTACAAGACCTGTATATTGCACCGTGAGCCCAGCACCCCAAGTCAAATAATCTCCCATCATCGGATATTTGGCCCCCACCCCCTCCTCCCCTCCAGCAGCCACTTGCATCCCTGAGTTTCAGTTTTATGTCCCACAGATGAGTGAAATCAGACGGTTCTTAGCTTTTCCTGCCTGACTTATCTCACTTAGCGTAATATTCTCAAGATCTGTTCGCGTTGCCACAAATGGCAGTGTTTCGTCTTTTCTTAGGACTGAGGAGCATCTCATCAGAATGATTTTACCAGCTTGATCTACAGAATTCCAACACTGTGGAGCCTTGGCCTGGTTTTCTTTCTATGTCTGTAGGTTCTGCGTCGCAGGCCTTTAGCTCTTAAGATCAGGTGCGCATAATATTCAAACTTTACCCCCTCGCTGCCGGGCTCGCGGCTCACGATGACAGCGCCTCTTTGTCTTCGGGGGTCTTTCTCCCTTGACGGTCTGTTATCATTGCTCTACAACCTTAATTTTGTTTGTACTTTTTTTTTTTTTTTAAAGCTTTATTGGGGTATAATTTACACCATAAAATGTCTTTAATTTATGCCATAAAATTCTCTCAATGTAAACTTTGGGCAACAAATCTCAGGAAATGTATAGTTCGCGACTGAGTTTTAGAACCTTTTCAACCCCACCCCCCCCACCCCCCACCCCCGTTCCCCGGTCCCCACCTCGGCCACGGCCAGTCCCCGCCCGGCTCTCGGTCTCGGGATCCTCACGTTTCTCTAGAGCTTTGGAAACGTGCCTTCTCTGGAAGTTTACTATAAACGGCATCAAACAGTTGGCGGCGTCTCTGCTTGGCTTTTCTCCCACGGGCGGTGGTCCTCGGGCCCCCGGGCTGCGCACGCACGTCCGTCCGCCTGCCCCGCCGAACGCTGAGCAGCCCCGTTGTGCGGGGACGCGCGTTCTGTGTGTCCCGTCGCCGTTGATGGACGTTTGGATTGTTTCCAACGCGGGGCTATTGTGGGCTCGGCTGCTGCGAAGCTTTGTCCGGGAGTGTTTGTGCCGACACATGTCCTCACGCTGTAGCGCCGGTGCCCACGCGTGGGAGTGACGGCCCGTCGGGCGAGCGTCTGGGTCACCTGCTAGAAAACACCCCCCCCAGGTCTCCTGGGCGTCTGGGCCGCCTCCACGGCCCCCCGGCCTTGCCGAGGTCCCGCGGCTCCCTCTGCGCGGACCGGGCCTCGGCGGGGCCCTTTCATGTCGGCCGAGCCTGCGAGGGTGTAATGGTATCTCATTGTGGGCCCGATTTGCATTTCCCTCGTCGCTAATGATGTTGAGCGACTGTTCATGTGCTTATTAGCCATTCATCGCCGTCTTCGGCGAAATGTTTATTCAACTCTCCCGCCGATTCTCTCATTAAGCGTTTGGTTCTGTCATTCAGCGGGAGGAGTTGTTTATAGGCCTGGATACAAGTCCTTTATCAGATATATGACTTGCAAATATTTCCTCCCATTCTGGGGCCGTCTTTTCATTTACTTAATTGCGTCTTTGAGGACACGAACGTTTTAAATTTTAATGAAGTCCAATTTCTCTCTCCCTTGTGCGGCCCACGCCTGCGATGTTGTGCCGGAGACCCCGGCCTAATCCAAGGTCACGAGCGTTTCCTTCTAGACGTTTTCCAGCTTTAACGCCCGCATTTGCCGCGATCTGCTCCGAGTGTCTGTTGGGTGTGGTGGGAGCTGACGTCTGAGTGAAGGGCTTTGTTTTTTCTCGCTCGTGGGCATCGGCAGCCTCAGCGCCATTTGTTGAGAAAACTGTTTCCTCCCATGGACGCGTCCGGGCACCTCTTTCAAAACTCAGCTGATGCCCGGCCGGGCGTGGCTCAGCGGCTGAGCGTCCACCTAGGATCCAGGCGATCAGGGTTTAATTCCCCGTCAGGGCACATGCCCGGGTTGCGGGCTCGATCAATGACTCTCATCATTGATGTTTCTATCTCTGTCTCTCCCTCTCCTTTCCTCTCAAATCAATAAAGATATATATATTAAAAAAAAAAAAACTCAGCTGAGCCTAAATATACGGGGTTATTTCTCAATTCTCAGTAGTGTCCTGTGGGCCTCTCCGTAACTCCACGTTGCACAAGATCGATTACTGTAGCTTCGTCGTAGGCGTGAGGTCAGGGGCTGCAGGTCGAGGGGGGAGAGAGAAAGAGAGAAACATCGATGTGAGAGAGACGCGTGGGTCGTTGCCTCCCGCACGGGGCCAGGGAACAAACCTGCAAACCTGCCGTGGGCAGGGAGTGGAACCCGCCACCCTTAGCTGCTCGGGCCGGGGCTCTAACCATTTGGGCAACGCCAGCCAGGGCATTATCCTATGAGTTTTAGTATGAATTTTAGAATCATTTGGTCAATTCCTATCAACCAGTCAGTCCCTAAAGCCTGCGGGGATTTCGACAGGGACCGTCGAAATCCCCGCATTTATTTTTTAACCCAACAGTTCATAATTGGGAGTGTTTCGCACAACTGGCCTGTGCCCAGTTTGCTCACCTCGTTGCCTCTTGTCTCTTGTCATTTAATTTTCATCCCAGATCTTACCTCTGGGCTCATTTGTTTCTGGCCGAAGCATTCAGTAGATTTTTTTCTTCCACGAAAATCGAAATCTCTCAGATGTTGCCTGGTTCTAAAGTGACATCTTTCCTGTTGTTCTTTAAAAATTTTCCCAGCCCTGGCCGGTGTGGTGCAGTGGTTAGAGCGCCGGCCCGTGGGTGGAAGGGTCCCGGGTTCGATTCTGGCCAAGAGCACGCACCTCGGCTGCAGGCTCGATCCCCGGCCCCGGCGGGGTGCGTGCGGGAGGCGGCCTGTCCGTGCGTCGCTCTCACATCCATGTGTCTCTCTGTCTCCCCTCCACTCTCCCTGGAAAGGGATGGAAACAGTATCCTCCGGTGAGGGCTAAAAAGAAACAAAAACCTTCCTGAAGTGAGTGACTGTGGCTGTTTTGTATTTCGTTCCTGTTAATTACGGTATTTACCTATTTACCGTCTCGGGGAGTCTGCTTCTCTATTGCTGTTTTTGGTTTTTTCTGCTGCTGTTTATGGTGCTTCACCCCCGTTGAGGGTTTTCTTTTTTAAAACCATGAGTTCGGAGATCTTAAACGGCGCCCGTGGGAATTTCCGAGGCCCGGCGCGGAGTCGGGGCGCTCGGGGGAGGTCTGGGTTACCTCCTCCCGGCGATGTTCTCACCCCCCCCAGCGCTGAGTGGAGGGCACCCCGAGAGTCCCAGCTCCGCGCTGAGCTCCGCTGGGAGACGGCCACCGGGGCAGGCCAGGGCTGGGACCCCCGCCGGCCGTCACCTGCGAGACGGCGAAAGCCGGGCTCAGGTTGACTGGGTCCGCCGGGCACCTCCGGCGCCTGCTTCCTCCGTGGGCCTGGTCCACGCCCCTGCCCGCCAGCCTCCGCCGCCCCGGCTGCCCGGGTGGTTCGTCCATCAGCGAGCCTGCCTCCCCGGCGCACGGTCGGACAGCGCTCGTCCGCTTACGGGGCGCAAGGAGGGTTCAGGAGATGGGACTTCTGTGGGCAGCCTGGGTTTCGCGGTTTCTGTGTCCCGGGCCCCTGGGCCGGTTCCTGACCCTTCTGTGTTGCGTCTCCCGTAAGACTTGGAGCTGCTGGGCAGTAGAAAGGTCTGGTTCACGCTGGTCCCTTGGGCCTTAGTCACAAGTGGGTCTCGTGCTGGGACTCCAGGGGGTCTGGGTTGGGCCACAGTGCTCAGCAGGCTGGACGGAGAGGCCCCCTGCCCCTCAGAGGGGAGGGGATCCCCACTGACTGTGCTGAAACCAGCCGCCTGACACTCCTGGGAGCCTCCAAGACCAGGGGCCAGCAAACCGTGGCCCACGGACCGAACAGGGCCCTGACCTATTTTCACATTTTAAAAAAACACAGAAGAATGCTACAGGCACTGCGTGGGATCCCCAACGCCCACGGTATTTACTATCTGGCCCTTTCAGAAAAGTCTGCTGCCCCCTGATCTGGGCCAATGACGTCCAGTAGAAATACAATGGTGGCCACAGATGTAATTTAAGATTTTCTAATAGCTGTAGTTTAAAAAGTGGGTTAAACTCATTGTCATACTTTATTTAACCCAACAGATTGAAATCTGACCATTTCAACATGTAATCACTGTTTTTAAAAATGATCGGATGGTCAACACTTTCTCCAAACACTGCTGTGTTGTCCGACTTGGGTGCTGAGTCTCCCTAAGAAGTACCTGACCTGCGTTTAGATATCATACGACTCACAGTTCAAAGAGGAGAGTCGCATACCTAAGCTGTTCCAAAAATAAAGCTTTCCAGCGACTGAACTGGGGATCTGTGTTTAAATTTGAATTCATTAAAATTAACTCTAATTAAGATTCAGCTCCTCCATCTCACAAGCCACATTTCAAGTGCTCTGTGGACAAAAGAGGCTGGCAACTAAGCTCTTGGACGGGACAGCTTTAAACTGTCCCATCCTCGCAGGCCAGGGTGCGTGTGGTCCCCAGCCTCTGACCCAGGCAGGGTCCAGGGGGATGCTGGGCGAGCACCCATAGGATGAGTGAGTGCTTGACGCAGGGCCCGTGGGGTGGCTGGGTGGGGGAGCAACATCTTACAGCCCCAGCCTCCCTCCCTACCCACCTCCTCCCAACAGGGACTAGTCCTGACAGACCTGTCCTGGGCGCCCAGTCCCCAGAGTCCTCCCTGAATCCCCTCCCTGGAGCACTCAGAGCCCCCGGCCCACGCCTCCCGAGGTCCTGAGGGCCGTCTACCTGGGATTCTGGTTCTTATGCTCACATCTGCCTCCCATCGGCCTCGGTGTCCACCCCCCCCCCCCCGTGGGCTCTCAGGGGGCTGTGGGAGCAGCGCTGGCCACGTGAGGCTGCCCCCTGCCCGCCCCCTGCCCCCCAGCACCAGGCGACCTCGACTCCATTGAGCACCTCACCACAGCTTGGGCTGGTTGCATCAGAAAGTCGGGCGGCCCTGCACCCCTCCTGCTCCCCCTTCTCTGTTCCTCCACCCAGCCCCCCACTTTCCTCTGCCCCCCCAACACTCTTCTCCCTGCTGGTGAGCTGCTCTTGAGTGACACGGCCGTAAATAGGCACAGGCGTGGGCTCTGGCTGATCAAAGCTCCCTTCAGAAGCCGTCATTAGCTGCTATTCTGGGAACTGGTTATTTTAGGGTTCGTGTATTTTTTCTTTCCTGAGGAGCCGACTTAGTGGATGGCGAGGTCCTGAGGTGCTGGCTCTTCAGTCAAACCACACAAGCCCTGTTTTGTCTAGGGTTTCAAAGATAAACCTATAATGAAAGCGTCACTTGACGCTCAGCGCCACCACCCCCATTCCTGGGCAGAGGAAGGCGGGCCTGCCGGGGAGTCCCCGCACCCCGCGAGCACCGTGGAGACTGAGGGCCCCCCGGGATGGGGCTGCTGCCCTCCTAGAGGGAGCCCGAGGTCCAGCCTGTCAGGCCTGGGCGGCTTGGGGCTCCTGGGAAGCTGTGCCTGGCACTGTCCTGGCCAAGGCAGCCCCCAAAGGCCCCGCCTAGAGCCCGGCTCGGGAGGCACCTTTCAATAGATGGCCCAGCCCTGGCCAACAGGCCTCCGTTGGAAGATGCCCACCCTCCCCAGTGGCCGGGAAACGCACACTGACATCAACACTTAAGAAAATGCTAACACCCGACGCTGACACAGATGCGGGGAAGCAGGTTCTTGTCCATGGCTGATGGGAATGTGAGTTACTGCGGCAGAATTTCCTGAAGGAAGTTTAGCAATGTCTGTCCATTAACATTAAAAATATGCGTACTGGGCACCTTTTCCTCCCCCTTCTCCCCCCAGGCTTGTTGCCTCTGCCTGTCTCTCTGCTGAGCTCAGCGCCCCTCTTCTGCCTCTGCGACTTTTTTCCTGAGCCCACGCAGCCCAGCGGGCTCACGTCTCCTACCTCTGCGACTTTCTAAATAAACCTTCTCTTACAATGAAAAAGGAGGCGCGTACCCTCTGATCTACCATCCTCACTTCCGGAAGGAAGGCGCCAGGTTGGGGATTTACGTGTGAGGACGGTCACCTCGCTCTAGCTGGTGACAGCGAGAAGCCAGGAGCCGGCTTGGTGGAGGCGAGAGGAGCTGAGGGATGGAGCCGCCGCCCAGGTGTGGACACTGCGTGGCCCTAGGGCAGGATGCGGAGGAGCCCGCTGGCCGTCAGCTGCTCTGGGGACACTGGACGAGCTGCTAAGTAGCAAACCCAGGTCCTCGGCCCTCTGTCGGCTGGGGTCCCCCTAGGGTTCCCCCGCTATCTTGCCAGCCTGTGACCCCTTCCCCGGAGGCCCCTCCCCGGGCTCGGGGCTCACTGCCCCCCACCATCCGGGTCCTGGTCATTGGTCCGAGCCTCTTCTTCCTCAGGCCCCTCTGGGCCCAGACGGGGGTCACTCCCATTTGGAGCCAGGCCCCCTCCGGGCCCAGCCCGTTGCTGCCCCAGCCTAGAAGTGACACAGGCGTCCCTCCTGCCCATCCCATTGGTGAGAACGAGTCACATGGCCGCACCCAGAGGATTCTGGGGAACGTAGTCCCAGCAGGCCCACCATTTTCCAGCCACACAAAGGGAAGTCTGGGAACCTCTGCAGCATCCGTGCGATAGGATGTCCGTCCGTCCGTCCACCCACGTGCTCCCAGAGGCTGCAGGCCCGGCCCCGAGCGTGAGGCCCCTGCTGCCAGCCCGACCCTGCCCACCCCCAGCTCACCTCCACGCCCTTGCCAGGACCCCACGTCGGGGCCTGTCCACTGAGGGGGCAGCCGCATGGGCGGTGCCCACCCCTCGCCCCTCCCGCAGGAGCCCTGGAACAGCCCGCACCCGGGGCCCAAGCGCTGGCTGGGTTCTGTGGGTCAGGGGTGAGGGCACCCGGGGGGCCTGGCAGGTGACCCATGTCTGGCTGTCTGTCCCCCGCAGGGCTGGCCTCCAGTGGTCAGCAGCAGCCGGGCCTGCACAAAAGGGGCAACCCCCTCGCTGGGAGGGGGCCGTGGTCAGGTGGGGTCGGCACCGCCGTCTGAGCCGTCCCCTCTCCACCCCTGTCCCCATGGTCCGGGGCAGGGCTGGCGCTGGACTCGGTCTGAGGGGCTGAGCCACACCTGTAGGGAGCCCCTCACCAAGGCCAGAGAAGCGGGTGACCCATCCCCGGGGGGGTATGGTGGCAACGTGGCCCAGCGGCAGACATGCCCCGATCACATCTGTGCATCTAAATCCTGTGAGAGATTGTCAGTCCACTTCCCGCCGGTCTCAGGGGCTCAGCGTCCCTGTCACTGACACGAGGACATCGGTCAGGTGGCCTCTGATAGACTTCAGGCCTTCTGGGCCCTTCCGTCCGTCGAGGGGGGCACCCTCAGACCCCTGTGGTATCTGCTGCCAAGAGGCCACAGCGGTGGGAGGAAGGTCAGAGCCAAGGCCGGGCTGGAGCTGGGACCTGGCTGGCATCAGGGCGGGTGCCCAGTGGGGCTGATGTTGGGGCCTCTCCTGACGTGGTGGCAGGAGGCAGGAAGGCTGCCCCAGGCTCCCCCCGCACTGGCCCCTGGCCAGCAGCTGCAGACCCCTCCTTGGTGGTGGCATCAACTGCTTGGCCTCCCGGGAAGGTGCTCAAACTCGGCCTTACCCCACTGTGCGGCCCTGGACAAGCCTCCTGAGTCCCAACCTCTGTTTCCCCAGGTGCACCCTGGCCTCCTGCTTTCCACGTCCTCGGCAGCTCCCCGAGGACTCTCTTCCCGCTGCGCCCCCTCCTCCCTCTCTCCTGGGTGTTTCTCTCCCAGTCTGTCTGGGGGCCGGTCCCCCCGTGAGGCCCGTCCTGAATGACTCTATTTATAGGCCGAGGCATGGGCCAGAAAGGAAACTTACATTTTTAAAAATCTAGCTCAAGTCCGCGTCAACTTCTGTGGGTTGACTGCTGAGCGAGGCTGGCGGGCGGGCACAGCCGGCCGTGTGTCCCCAGGCGCCGGTGCCCACTCGCTCCTCGCTCCCGGGTCCTCGGGGATGCGCCTTCCCGGGGACTCACTGGGCAGCATCCACAGGGCCTGCCCCAGGGCGGCCCGGCCTTGTCTTGCGGCAAACCCTCCCCGGCTGCCTCGGCCGACCTCAGAAAAACATGTATTTTGATCAAAATGGGCCCTTTTTTAAACTTGTCACCCTGCGGGTCAGGGCACAGCCGGCCTCCGCCAGTCCTGCATATTAAGCAGTGGCTTGGTCACCACCAAAAATAGATGTCCCAGCCCAGAGGCAGGGCCGAGGGAGGGGACCGGCGGGAAAGGGGCAGCCTGCCCAGGCCCTGGCCGTGCGACTCCGGCCACCGCAGGCCCTAGAGGAGGCAGCAGGGACTCTGAGGGCCACCTCCCCTCCAGGGTCCACAGAGCTGGGCTGGGACACCCGGGGGTGGCCCCGTCCGCGGGGGTTGGAGCGTAGCCCTCGCCCGCCCTGCGCTGGGCGGCAGGTGGATGCCAGCAGGTCGGTGGCCACAGAGCCGCGTCGGGGAGTCGGGGCCGCCCTGCTGCGGGGTCCCCGGCCTGGGCCTCGGCCCCGGACCCGTGTCCACAAAATGGCTGCCCGGCGCTGCCGCGAAGGCCCAGCCGCCGGGCGCTGTTGACTTTGCCGAGCGCCGGCCCCCTGGCCCAGGTTCCAGCGCCGCGGAGCAGATGGAAATGTTTGTGGATCAGAGCGGCCGGGCGCGCCGGGCTGTTTGGGTTGGCAGCTCTGCCCCTCCGCCGCCCCTCACCCGCCGCTCCCGCCCTCGCCGCCGGGCCTCCCATTCATGCCTCCTCTCCTCTCCTCCCGCCCGTCGCCCTCCACTGCGCCCGGAGGAGGCAGCCTCGACCCTCCCCGCGCTTGGAGGAGCCTGTGAGAGGGTGAGGGCCGGCTGGCAAGGCCTGCTCCACAGGAACCTTCTCCGAACTGGGGGCCGCTCTGACCCCCAGATCCTCATCTGTGAAACAGAAGCCAGTGGGAGGGCCGGGCGAGCTCTGCGTGGGGCGTGTCTGTGGGTCCAGCACCCAGAAAATGCCCCGTACAGAGGCTGTGTCGTGGGTCCTATGTCAGGAAGGCAGGAAGACCCCCAGGATGGAATGGGGAGCAAGGCCTGGCCCCTCGCTCCCGCTCAGGAGGAGCCTCTGTGTCCAGGCAGGATCTGGGACTTTGGAAAGGAGACTAGAGAGTGCATTGGGCTGCAGGAAAGATCTCTGGGGTGCAAGGGAGCAAGGCATGTGGGTATCTCAGGGTACAGTGTTCCGGGCAGAGGGCACGGCATGTGCAAAGGTCCTGGGGTGGGACCATGCCTGGCTTGTTTAAACAACAGCAGGGCAGTGATGTGGCCAGAGCCACGGGTTGAGGTGGAACCCAGGGGTGGGAGCAGACAGGTGAAGGAGCAGGCAGGCCACTGGGCCCTGGGAGACGCTGGAGGGACTGAAGTCTTCTATTGGAGGGAGTCGGGGGCCTCAGGGCCGAGGAGGGCTGGGATCCAACTCATATTTTTAGCTACGTGAGTCTGGCATGTTGAGAATGGACTGCAGAGGGGCAAGTGTGGCTGCGAGGGGACCCGTGGGACCAGGGCACACTCCCCTCCCAGCCCTCCCCCTGCTTCCTGCCACCACCGCCAGCCTGGGATGCAGGTTGGTCGGCTGCACAGCCCCCCACTGTTCCCTGCCGGCCAGGAGCCTCAGGTCAGGGCTCACACATAAAGAGCCATCTGTGTGGGCGGTGAGGTGGCCGGCGGCCTGCCACCCGCACAGGGACACCGTCTCCGGCAGGGCCCACCCACCCCCTCCCCGTTGGACCACCAGCACCTACCACAGGCAGGGGCCCTCAGCGTGATATGAGGCCTTGGCCTAAGGTGCCAATGCCTGAAAGACCCGTGTCACCTGAGCACTCTTGGTCCCCCAGACCCAGAGTCACACTCGAGTCAGGGGATGCAATGAGACCCAGGCAGGGCATGTCTGCTGGCAGGGCCCTGCCGCTGCGAACGGGACCAGTCTTACCGGCGCCGCGTGGGGTCCACCTGGGCACACAGGGTCATGGTTTTAAGGCTCCATGATGTTACCTTTTGATAAGAAAGGCCACGTCCCATGACCAGGGTGGAAATTAGCTCATGGGGTCCCACGAGGGTGTCCTCTCAACCCTGAGCCTCCCCAGAACCATGGGTGTCCTACAAAGGAGGCCCTCTGGCTTGGGCAAAGGGAGCAGAGAAGACAGAGGCCACGGAAGGAACCCCTCTCTGGCATGCCACACATTTGTCTATGTCCACAGCACCAGCTACGTGCAGGGGCTACCAATGCAAATGGGACGGGACGGGCTTGTCCCTGCGCCTTGGGACACACAGTCCAGCAGGCAGAGGAGGGATGTACCAGGCAGGCAGGGGCTTCCGTGTCAGCGAGTCAGGGGCCTGGAGCCACCCAGGAGTGAATGAGACGGAAGGTGGTGTGGGGTGGAAGAGTACCCAGAGAGAGCGGCCTGTGCAAAGGCCCTGGGGCACGAGGCCCCCTGAGGCTGTGAGAGTAGGCAAGGCAGAGCCTAGAGAGTGAGACTCTAGCCGTACCTGCCAGCCGAATGAGGGATGCTAGAAATCACCCTGAGAGCCCAGGGCGGGGCTCTGGATCCATGGAAAGAGGAAGAGAGGTGGATGGGGGGAGCCCTGAGGGCAGAGGGGAGCTGCCGTGGGATTAGGACACACTACTGGTACCTTGGACCAGGTTGGAGACCCGTGGAGCCATGGACTGCGCAGGCAAACGGAGGGACAGGGTGCCCGAGGGACCCTGGTTTCTGATGTGAGCACCTGGGTGGGGGCGCTTCGCTTGGAGGGGTGTCGGGGGTGGGACAAGTCGGTGGCAATCGCAGATTCCGTCTGGATGTGTCCAGGGGGCAGCTGGAATCCCAGGACCGAGAGCTCGTGTGGGAAAGGAGGGAGGGGCTGGAGAGGGAGGGCCCAGAGGCAGGAGGGAGGTCGTGGCTGAGGGCCAGCACTTCCCCAAGCCTGACCTTGGCCAGGCAGGTGTGTTTGCCAACTGGAGGGATTGGCGCAGCACCGCCAGCGTCCAGGGGGTGCTTCCCACACGAGGAGGCCCTTGGACGGGCCGTTCCCAGGGACAGGTGACAAAGGCAGGAAGGACTGGAGCAGGTCTGGTCCCTTTCACTGGACAAGGGAGGGAGACAGGCTCCAGCCCCCTTAGGTGCTGCCCAAGTCCCACGCCTGTCCCTCCCAGTCCGCTCTCCTGGGAAGCCCCCAGCCAGAGCCCGTCAGATCCCCCACCCTTTTGTAAAAAAAAAAAAAAAAAAAAAGCTTGTTTTTTGGCTCCATAAACCTGGTGGGAGCCTGGCTTTTCCCAGCCAGTGGGGGGCCTCCCAGGCAGGTGCCCCCCAGCCGGTCGGGCGTGACCACTGTCCCCACCTTACACATGAGGAGATGGACCGTCTCCTGCCCTACGGTCTCGGGGTCCCTTCACAGGCATGACCCGGTTTCCCGTAAGCATCGCCCGGTGCCCGCCCTCCTCCGTGGACGTGAGTGCCCGGGCATGGCCCGGCCACCCAGACACCACTGTGCTGCAGCCGGGCGCCCCTTCCTGTCCACGGCACAGCTCTGCCAACCCCGACACTGTCCGTCTCCCGCCGGAGGCTGCGTGGTCCTGTGCCCTGCCAGCAGTCACCGCCGTCTTAGGCGACCATTTGAGATGAATGCCCGAGGCCAGGGGCCACGTCCCTTCCGCTCCCAGGCACCTGGCAGAGCCGGTCAGCAGCGCTGGGGACCTGAGGCCCGGCGGCCACCTGAACCTTGATGCTGAGGTGGCAGGAAACGCCCTCCGCTGTCCTCCCCGGGCTGTCCCTGCGCCCGCCTGTCCTCAGCGGCCATCACGCCTAAGAGGCGGCTCTGCTCCTGCCCCCTCGCCGGCGTCAGCGTCGCGGGGCCGAGCCCCGAGAGGGAAACGGCCTGAGTGGGCCTGGGTCCCGTGGTGCCTGTGAGCCCTGCTCAGCCCCTCAGGGCCCATGACGCGCCCACCAGGCCCCGGCAGGCGTCCAGGACCCGGAGACTCTGGGCCCTTCCTCCCTCTGCCTGCCTGTCCTTGTGCCCACACGGGCCCCGTGGCTGCGGGGTCCCAGCCCACGTCGCCCGACACGTGTGGAGCCAGTGAGGCGGGGAAATGCCCGCCCCCTTGCCGACAGCAGCGGCTGTACCCCCGACAACGGCTCCTGTGCTGAGGGAGCGGGGCCTGTCCCGGGCCGGACGCCCCGACCCCCAGGGCCAGCGAGGGAAACGGGATCTGGGGGACAGACTTTACGACGCAGGGCTGGTGGCGAGCGGTGGCAAAGTGTCCCCACGGAGCCACAATGGGACATTGTTCCTGCCTCACCTGGGCTGTCTCCAGCACCCCAGGATTTACGAGGGCCCGGCCCACAGCCCCGTGGGGGCTGCACAGGGGGCCTCGGGGGGGGGCATGTGGGCCCAGCCCGGCCTCCCCTGCGCAGCCAGCCGGGCTCTGGCCGTGACCTGGCTGCAGGCCCACAGGTCGCGCCCCGAGTGAGCCCTCCCCTGCGCCCGCTGCCGGGCAGGTGGCCGGGACGCGGGCAGGCAGAGGCCGAGCGGCGTCGGGAGCCCCCGCCCTCAGCTCCCGGCGGCGTCTCACCAGCTCCTTAGGTCCAGGTCCAGCTCGGCCGGCGCCCAGCCCGGCCCCAAACCCCAACAGCACCCGTGGCCGCGCCAGCCCTTTGTCCGCTGCCTTGTCGCTGGCCCCCTGCTCCCGCCCACCCTTGGCCTCCCCTGGGGCCCGAGGGGCCTGTCGCTGTGTGACTGTGACCGCTCCGTGTCCGCGTCGAGCACTCCTTGTTTCTCTGTGTGGTGGGGCCCACGTGGCCGTCACGGCGTGGCCCGTGCCCCGTCCTCTGCCACCTGCGCCCGGGCTTCCTCTGCCCACGCCCCATGCTCAGGCACATGGTGCCTTCTCTCACCCTGACCCTTGTCCCTGCCGTGTCCCTCCTGGGCGGCCTCGGAGGACATGCAGTGTGGACAACGGGCGGCCTGGGGCTCCGGGGCCCGAGGGGCAGGAGAGTCTGTGTCCTGACCACGTCTGTCTTCCTCTCGCCATCAGAAGGGGCCTGGGGGCTTCCTCAGTCCTACCCGTGGGCCTGGCTCCTTGCCAACACGTGGGGACAACGTGGGGCCGGAGCTTCCCGGCCCCACCGTCCAGGCCGTGCCCACCGACGCCTTCCTCGGGGTGCTCGCCCACTCCCGGGGGCCCCTTGCCAGCCAGGGTCACCCTAAAAATAGCAGCCGCAGCAGAGCCTTTCACATGAACCCGTTGGAAACGGCAAAGTGATGCTGAGTTCCCTAAAAAAAAAATGCGCCCGCTCCATTTCCTCATTAACATAATTGCAAACAGAACGAATCTTTCCTGATTTCGTGTAAACAACAGCTTGAAATGGTTTATAATCCTTGCAGGTATCAAATTAAGTTCTTACTTATGGTCTGGAAATTAATTACCCTTACAGCGAGACAAATGGGAAAACTGTGTATTTTTGACAAGAAAATTAAGCAGCTATTGGGGAAAATGTAACTTAATCGTCACAGAGAAAATTGTTTATAAATTGGTCCCGTTGTTTGAACTCTCGCCTCCAAGGCCCGGGGCCTGGTTGATTCGTGCGAGTGGGTTTGCCTAATTTGGGGCTGGTTTGGGTTGATTATTGGGGTAACATCAGGGGAAGGGGCCAGAGGGGCTGAGAACAGGACAGGGAGGAGGGGAGGAGGGAGAAGAGGGGGAGTCCCCGTGAGGGAAGCGATGGCGAGGAGGGACAGGGGACCTGGACCCCAGGATCAGGGCAGCACACCCCTGACCGAGGAGCCTGAGTCGAGACCTGGATGGAGGCGAGGCTGAGGGCGGGGCTCCAGGCAGAGGGGCAGCAGGAGCCAAGGCCCGGGGCAGGCCTGAGTCTGGAGCAGAAAGGAGGCTGGAGCGTGTGCAGTGCAGGGAGCGCGGGCGGAGTGGGCGAGGACCCCGCAGGGGCGCCGGGCTGGGCCGCGCCACCAGGGCCTGGGTCTCCGATTCCCGGTGGGGCCGGTGGGCTGCGTGGTCGGTCACTCCCGGGCATGCGCTGTGAGCGTGGATGTAGTCAAGTGTGCTCAGAGGGGCTGGTGCACAGCAAATGCTCAGGACGCTGAGCGGGAGCCGGCTAGAGGTCTCACCGTTCTCCGCCCGGTGTCAGGGCAAACCTCCTCCCCTTCACTCGCCCCTGGACTTGGGTTTTATTTGCCTAGGAGTAGAATTTCTGGGTCAATGTCAGGAATATTTACCAGAAGTTCTCAATGGTCAGAGGTGCACAGAGTGGGAGTGAGTTCCCCGTCACAGGAGGTAGTCGAGCAGAGGCCAGCCGACCACGGGGCAGGCTGCAGGGAGGGCCCCCAAGGCTGCTCAGAGGCGTGTGGCCATGGGAGGGTGTGACTCCCACGCCTGCCACTCCGAGCTCCAGGGGTCCGGTCCAAGGAGGGAGGACAGGATCGCAGAGCCCGCTCTAGATGCTCACTTTGTGGAATTTTCCAGAAAGAACGGGGGAGGCCGGGGATCAGGGCGGCGCCCAGGGTGGGAACCTTCGATGGGTTTGCGTGGGCGACGTCAGAGCTGGTGAGGTAGAAGCGGGCGGCCCGGGCCGAGGCTGGGAGCCCGAGGTCAAGGTGCAGGCAGGGCTGGAGGCAGGGCCGGAGGCGCCTCGGTCACTGCCTGGCTCTCCCTGGGTGCTCGCCCGCCCGCCCGCCTCTGTGCACAGCGGAGAGAGGGCCCTGGTGTCCCCCCTCTTCCCATGAGGACGTGAACCCTATGGTCAGGGCCCCACCCTAGGACCTCATTTAGCCTTAATCACCTCCCTAAAAGCACTGTCTCCAAACAGTCACACTGGGGTTGGGGCTTCAGCATGTGGATTTCGGGGACACAGTTCAGTCCCTAACACCCACCCACCACCAGGGCAGCATGGGCACTGGGGTCGTCTGCCCCACAGGGCCACCCCTGGGCCCCGCCTGGCCTCTATGTGTCCACGAGACCCCTCAGAGGAGCCCACCCCAGCGTTTTCCCCTGAGCAGGAGGTGGACGGGCGGCCAGAGTCCCCGTGTGAGCTGGGCATCAGGGCACCTGCCAGCGTGGCACCAGGGAGCCTCCAGGGGGGCTTAGGGACACAGCCAGCAGGGGCTCGGGCGGCTCTGGACCCCAGCTGGGCCCACACCGGGCACACCGGGACCAGCGCGGCCCTGCCCAGGATTCTGGGGTTGTCCGAGCTTGTTCCCAACACTCACCCCAAGCTGATCACAGAGGAATAACTGGGTCCCAGAGTCACCAGGGCTCCTGGGAGGCTCGGCTGTGGAAGGACATGCGGCCGAAGGTGGCCTGAGCCCGGGAGGGTGGCAAGGTGGGGGCCTGGCCTGGAGCCTGAGGGCAGGGATGGGAGGGGAGCCCATTTTGGGTTTGGGGTGCTATCTGCCACTGTCTGTGGTACCTGTAAAAGGGAGGCTTT
This sequence comes from Miniopterus natalensis, assembly GCF_054644295.1. Taxonomy (NCBI): domain Eukaryota; kingdom Metazoa; phylum Chordata; class Mammalia; order Chiroptera; family Miniopteridae; genus Miniopterus; species Miniopterus natalensis. The sequence goes on along the minus strand of NC_142091.1, from coordinate 76,610,745 downwards.
CATGCCAGGTGGGGTTGTGGGGTCCCCGAGCCCCGCGTATTACACCCGTGTTTCTAGGAGCTCTCGGGGTGGCTGGCAGCGGGTACCCCCACCTCACCCTGCAGGCAGTGCTGCTCCGGGCGGGGCTGAGGGGGGTATGCATGCTGGGGGAGGGTCTGTGTGCCGGGGGAGGGTCTGTGTGCCGGGGGAGGGTCTGTGTGCTGGGGGAGGGTCTGTGTGCTGGGGGAGGTCTGTGTGCCGGGGGAAGGTCTGTGTGCTGGGGGAGGTCTGTGTGCCCGGGGAGGGTCTGTGTGCCGGGGGAGGGTCTGTGTGCCGGGGGAGGGCTGTGTGCTGGGGGAGGGTCTGTGTGCTGGGGGAGGGTCTGTGTGCCGGGGGAGGTCTGTGTGCCGGGGGAGGGTCTGTGTGCCGGGGGAGGTCTGTGTGCCGGGGGAAGGTCTGTGTGCCGGGGGAGGGTCTGTGTGCCGGGGGAGGGTCTGTGTGCCGGGGTTGGGAGGGGGCTCAGAGCAGCCCACAGGGCCCAGGCCGCACAAGCCTGGGCCTGCGCCCTCAGCAGCCCTGACGTCGGCCCCTTTCCTGCCACCTGCCCCGGCCTGCCTGCTGCGTGGCTGGGGGCCGGTGCCCGCCTGCAGCCTGCCCCCAATGCCCGGGGCTGCCCCCTGCCCAGACTTGCCCAGGGTGCTCCTGGCGCCCTCCTCTCTCCAGTCCCCTCAGCCGTGCTCACTGCTCCTGCCCCGGCCTCTCTCCTACCCTCAGGCCCCGGCTTGGCCCCTTCAGCTCCCACCCTGCTGCCCTTACAGACTCCCGGGTACACGGGGTCCTCAGAGTGCCCCGTGCCAACCACTGGCTCCAGCCACCAATTCCACAGCCCCAAGGGCAACCTGGAGTCACCTGCTCCAGCCACCTGGCAGGTCCTGTTCATGCCCAGCCCTGGTGGGCGCATGGCATGGCCACCCAAGAGGACTTGAGGGCCAGGGGCAGAGGGGGCTGTTATGCCCACATGGGATGAGCCAGGAGCCGTGTCTGCGTCTTCATTGCAGTGTCCCAGGGTCTCTCAGCCCCCCCACCGTAGCCAGTAGCCAGTTAGAAGACGTGAGGGGGGTGGGAAAGCTCGTTCCAGGGGCAACGAAAGCTGCGCCTCGAGCAGGCTGAGCCACTCTGCTCTGCGCCTGGCCCTGCTGATGCATGACCTGTCTCGGCGTGGGCCTCCCAGATGTCACTGTGCGGGAGGGAAACTGAGGCAGGGTGCCCCCAGTGCCGCCAGGCCGCCAGCTCGCTCGTGGTGACGCTGAGGTTGTGACCAGGCGTCTGGTAGGCCCGCCTGTTAACCCGCACACCAGCTCCCCGGAGCAGAGCGGTCGCTCGCCCGGCGATGTGGGCACAGTGACCTGGGCAACGAGGCCTGAGCAGGGAGCGTGCTCCCCACGGAGGCCTGGGCATCGGAAGGACACCCACTGGCCTCAGTTTCAGGCTCAGATTCACTGCAGCCCCTAAGCAAAGGGGCGGGGCTATTTCTAACTTGACAATGTGGCTCCTGAGACCCTACAGAGGAACCAAGAGATGGAAAAAGCTCTGGTATTTCTCGGGGAAAAATAACTAATGAACAGGGCTGCCCTGCCCGATGCTGAAAAACACGTCGCCGTCTGACATTTTCACTGCCTGTGGACCGAGAAGGACCAGGCCGTGCTGTTCACTCTGCGCCAGGCGCCCGGAGCCGCTAAGCGCGTGGCGCCTCCCACAAAATCTGAGCACCTGTCCCTGCCGGACGATCCAAGAAACTGAGGCAGGGCCCCCAGTCACGCAGCTGCTGAGAGGCAGGGGTGGGGTTTGTCCCCTGGCCACATGGTGCCACCTGGAACGCTTCTGTTAGGGGAGAGGCAAGCCTGTGAGGACAACGGCTGTTTGGGGGGAAAGTGAGGCAGGGGGTCGGGACCAGGATACAGCAAAATGCCACAGGTGGTGAGACCACAGGTGTGACACCGAAACCACTTAGGAAGCAAAACCTGGAAGAGCGTGTGAGTAGCAGGCCGTCCTTGGCAATGAGCTCCTGCTCGTGGGCAGCGGGCAGAGGTGCCCTCTGGCCTCAGTGGACCAGGCTGAGCCAGGCTCCAGGAAGCGTCTCGGTGCCAGAGGAGGGGCCCTGCCCGCCCGCCCGAGCCCTCTCGCCGCTGCAGCTGACAATGGAGGTGGGCGGAGAACCCGAGAGACAGTTCACAAAGAAGGACCCAGCCTGGCCGGCGTGGCTCAGTGGTTGGACATCGACCTGTGAGCCAGGAGGTCACGGTTTGACTTCCCAGTCGGGGCACATGCCCGGGTTGTGGGCTAGATCCCCAGTAGGACACGTGCAGGAGGCAGCTGATAAATGACTCTCGTCATGGATGTTTCTCTCTCTCTATCCCTCTCCCTTCCTCTCTTTGAAATCAATAAAAACATATTTAAAAGGGGGGAAGAAAGGACCCCAAGGACTGGAAAGATTCCTTATCCTTCCGTCCTCTGAGCCGGTAGATCTGATCCGGCCCTCAGCCTATCTTTGTAAATAAAGTTTTATTAGAACACGGCCGCGGCCGCTCCTGTGCAGTCCGTCTCTGGCTGCTCTCGCCCCACAGAGGCAGAGCTCAGGAGCTAAAGCAGCAGCCGCATGGCCCTCGACGCCGACGCCGTTGACCACCTACCTGGCCCTTACCGGAAAGTTCTCAGACCTCGCTCCAAGAATTCAAATGGAGGCGAGCGAGCCTGGCAGAGACGAATGTGAGTGGGCGCCAGCCCTCGCCCGTGACGCTGGGGCGGAACAGTCCGCCCGCCCGCCCAGAAAGCACTCCCAGGAGATGCACCGAGAGTATTAAAATCCGCTCCTCTCCCTGCGACCCCGTGACCCTCCTTCCAGGAATCTGTCTCTGGAAACAGCTCCGATTTGCCGCAAAGAGTTATGCACAAACAAGTTAATCACGGGCATATTTATAACCGAGAAATTGGAAACAGACCGCACGGTCCACGTTTGCGGGACGGCTGGTTCTGGGCCTGCATGTGGGGGACGGTTCTGCAGCTTTCGGGCAGCTTCCAGTGAAGCTGCCCACTGCACAGGGCGGTGTGGGACGAACAGGGCACCGCGTGGCCCAGCCCGGGGCATGCGTGTGCATGTGCGTGTGCAGAACGTTACCTCGCGGAGAACACGCCGAAGCGCCTGCCGTTGGTGTCTGCGGAGTGGACTCAGATGCGGCTTTGAAGAGATTTCTCTGTGTTTTCTAAAATTTTCTGTCACAAGTGGTTCTTGTTTTCACAACTGGGAAAGTGAACCATAAATGTGGAGAGAGGGGGACTTTGAGGGGTTCCCCCCACAGAAGGAGGCTGACCCATCTGGCCTCGTCTCCACACGGACAGCTCGCATGCCATCCATGCTGTCCACAGCCACGTCGGGCCACGGGGTTTTCCGTGGGGACCGCAGCCCCGTGGCTGGGGCAGGGTGGGGGCCTCAGATCACCCAGTGCCTCCTAACATAACTCTCACCCTCCTCCCCACCTACCTGGCACCTCTGGCACCCCCATTCATTCCCTCAGTGGGCACCATCAGCTCGCTGGCCTGGGTACCTCCAGCCTCAGGGCTACCTTTTGAGGGATCTCCCCAAGTCTGGTCGGTGGTCTGCCTGCAGGCAGGACCCCACTTCCCACCTGTCTTCTGTGCCCAAGGGTCTATGCCCCAGAAACGGGGTCAGGGCCCAGCCCAAAGCCCCTCAGATACTCCTCTGCTCTGGGCACCAGCCTGGCATTTAGAGATGGGCAAGAGGCCCAGTGGAGGGGGACGGTGCCCTTGGCGGCCAGGAGGGTGGCAGGGCCGAGTCTGGGCGAGGGGCCCTGTCCCCTCGAGGCCCCGAGGCGCCTCCCAGCCCTGCAGCACCGAGGGGGGAGCACAAGGAGTCTCGGCTCTTTCCGAAGGCGCCAACATTTCCTTGTCACAAAATGAAGTAAATGGGACAATTAAGGGGGGCAGTCTCTAAATTGCTGCCTTAACCCATTGGGAAGTCTGCTAATTATTCTCTGGAGGGAAGAAATGCGGGTTCATTATTATAATGAGCTTTGGGCAAAATATTTCATCGAGTCTGACAAGCCGCAGTGACTCCCCCAGAGGGTGGCTTTGCTCTCAGAGGCCCCCCACCCAACGTGGAGCTAATTGGCGGGGTCCTCTCATCCCTGCGCTGCTTGGGAGCTGTTTTACTTTGTTCGTGCAAAGCCCCCCTTTGATGTTGGGGACCAGATAAGGAGGCTCGGGGGGACCGAGCGGGGGAGCGAGCGAGCGGGCCTGCTCTGCGCCCGCCCCAGGCCCCCACCCGCCCGGGCCCCTGGCCAAGGCGATGTGTCATGAGGTGGCTGCACAAACAGTCCTGCTCGAAAAAATGTGCTTTTGTTTCACTAATAAATCTCTTGTTGGAACACTCCCCGCAGGCTCTAGGCTCTCCTCGCCCTGCAGCCTGGCCCGGCCTCCTGCCCGGGGCTGCACTGGCCCTGCCAGGGACCGTGGAGGCGCAGGGGGCACGGCACAGCCAGGGGCACAGTCGGTGGGGTGGCCAGCCCAGCCCCATCCTGCCGGCCCCCCCCCCCCCCCCGCCCGCGGGCCTCTCCCTCTCCCACTCCCCGCCCACACCCCGCTCCCCTTCCAGCTCTCCTCCCTCACTTCCTCCCCGCACCGGCCCGTGACCTCTCTCTGCCCCCATCCCTCCATCCCGGTCCTACCCCTCAGGGGGTACCCAGCCTGGGATGGGGGGGCAGACTAGGATGGTCACCTCTCCGCCCCCCGCCCCCAGACAGCCAGCCTCCTCTCACTGCCTCGCCCACTCTGTCTCTATGCAGTCCCTTGCTGTCCCCAGGCCAGGGGGTGGGTGACAGTGGCCCTGGAGTTTGGAGCACAAGAGGAAGCTCAGCCTGGCCTGCCCAGGGCCCATCAGCGCCACAGGGTCCTGCTCTGTGACGGAACCAGCAAGGCTCCTGAGCAGGCTCAGCCAGGCCTGGGGGCCACGAAAGGCACCCCGCCCACCTCGGGCAACCCTGGGAGCCAGCACCCAGGGGATGTACAGGTCCTGGTAGGGCCCATGCGGTGGTGGGCAGCTGGTGTAGCGCCCCTGGGCCTGGCTCCCACCCCCTCATCACCCCGCCTTGACCCTCCCCCCCATCTCTCTGACCGTCCACCTGGCCACCACCCACTGCTCTCCCCTGCACCAGCCACATGGCCCCTGGAGCTCACCCCATCACCGTCTAGAAGCCCCCTCTGCTCATCTCACCAGCCCCTGCAGCCCCTGATCTCCTCTAGCAGTGGTGTGAGGGGCGACAGCAGAGAGCTGAGTGTGGGCTCCTGCCCCCCACTTCCCAGCTGTGTGATCCTGGGCACCCCACACGGCCTCTCTGAGCCTTGGCTAAGGAGACAGGGATGCCTGCTCCGGGCCCGTGGCCAGGATTACCTGGAGCCCTGTCTGTTGAGCACCTGGCCTGGCGCCCGGCACGTGGCAAGGTGGAAGTTCCTGCTTCCCACCCCCTCTTATGGGCACCGCTGCGGGCACTGTGTGGGTTCGTCTTCCCCGCCTGCTGCCAAGCGCCAGACTGAGATTTGACGCCGTCTGCCCGGGCCATCAAGAGCCATGTGGGCTGCAGCTCCAAGTGTGGGTCTCCAGGCTGCCCAGCATCCACCCCCCGCGGCACCCGCAGAGCCCTGCCGTGTCCCAGACCGTGGATGGGGGCTGGAGGGGCTACAGGACAGGATGGCGTTCCTGGCGTGAAGGAGCTGCCCCCAGTCAAAAATACACCCCGTAATTACAGACCTGGATAATTACTGTGCAGGAACAGAGCGAGGCCCTGTGACAGGGAGCTGGGGGGTCAGGGGAGACTCCGTGGGAGGGGCATCTGAAAATAGCACTCAGGGTTGCTATTAATAGGCCTGGAGCAGAGCTCTCCAGAGGAGAAAACAGAAAAAGGACCCTAATTTCTCCACTGATGACTATCATTAATTTTTTTCAATGGAAGCATTTAGAGAGATTGGTAGACAGTTTAGTTCTATTTGAATTTCTAGAAAACTCAAGCAGTACAGAAAGATCAGGAAAGCGAAAACCTCCAGAACCTCCCTTCTCCTCCCTCAGGATGTCTCTTGTCCCAGAAATGCCCGTCATTCCAGACATTGCTCTGCACATCCCTAGGAAACAGCAGATGGACAGAGAGGCAGCGAGTGAACAGGCAGATGGACGTGTGTTTGTGGGATGGCGGTGGGTGGGTGGATGGATGAGTGGATGGGTGGGTACATAGATGAATGGGTACATGGATGGGCAAGTGGATGGATCAATCCAGTGATCAATCAATCTATGGATGATGGTGGGTGGGTAAATGGATGGATGGGTGGGTGGGTGGATGGGTAGATGGATGGATGGGTGGATGGATGGGTGAATGGATGGATGGATGGATGGGTGGGTGGATGGATGGATGGATGGGTGGATGGATGGATGGATGGGTAGATGGATGGATGGGTGGATGGATGGGTGGGTGGATGGATGGATGGATGGATGGATGGATGGATGGATGGATGGATGGATGGACGAATGGGTGGATGGATGGGTAGATGGGTGGATGGGTGGGTGGATGGATGGATGGATGAGCAGTGGGTGGGTGGAATAATAGAGAGATGCCATCAGAAACTCTTAGGACTGTGGTAACTGCTCCTTTTGATTTATTAATTTTCCTTAACAGAAAAAAACAAAGTGAAAACGAAAAAATTGTTGAATTCAGATAAATGGTTTTTTTCACCTGAGGGGAGGCTTATTTCCAACTGTCCCTTTCAGGTTAGGGGGAAATTCTAGAATGTGGGAAGCTGGAGTCACCGTGGGTGTTCGTGTTCTCGTCTCAGCTTTGCGTGGTGTTGAGTGGCACTGCGACTGTGCCCACCCACCTTCTGGCCTCCAGTGCTCGTCGGCCACCTGAGCGGTGGTGTTGTGACGTCGGTCCAGCTCTCTAACATTTGCGTGTCATTTCGAGCTCCTACTCCCCGCTGGCGATTCACCTTGGTTCTGCATTTGGGTGGCATTGGGGCTCACCGTGACCCCTTCGTAAACATGCCCATTCCTCAATTCTTTGTTGTGTCCTTGATTGATCTCCTGATTGGTTGGATTTACTCCTCAAGTAAGTGATTCTAGAAGGTCCCTCAGCTCTTGTCTGCTTTCCCGTCTGCCTTCCTTACGTCCTTCAAGTTCCCAGACCATGTCCGGTGTCCCACCTCTCATGTGGCCCTTTTGTCCCAGCCACGTTTCCCTGGAGCCCTCCCTCTTTCTGCTCCACTCGATTTTTCATAAGGTTTCCTGCCTGGCGTCATTCTGGGACTTGCCTCTAAGACTGTTGAGGTTGGATTTACTGCTCCCTGGATCTTCTGTGATCTTCATCAGTTGTTTCCTCCATGTTCTGAGGAAACTGCGAGTGCCTTCCTCATAAGAAATGTGGGGAAAGCAAATGTTCTGAGTCCTCACACATCTGAAAGCGTCTTTACTCAACTATTATGCCCTGTGGATACTTTAATTGGGTATAGAATTTCAAGTTGAAAGTGGTTTTCCTTCAGAACTTTGAAGACTTGTCCCTGGTCTCCTGACACCCATACGTGCCATCGAGAAATCTCACGCCTGCTTCATTGCCATGCCTTTTTTTTTTTTTTTCTGGACGATTTAAGTATGTGTGTCCCAGCCTCGGGGGTCTGAATTTCCCAGTGAGGTTCCTCTGCGGGTGACTTTGTTCGTCAGTTGTGCTGGGCACACGGTGGGCCTGTGGAGACTAGAGTCACTGAGCTCCGAAAAGTTCTCTTGATTATTTCTGATCGTGTCCTTTGTGCCGTCAGCTCGGTGTGTCTTTCTAGAATTCCTTTGAACCAGGTTGAAGGCATTTTTCATGAAACGTCAGTGTCTCCTGACTTTGCTCTCTTCCAGTTTATGGGATTAGAGCCTTGACTTACCTCTTTAGGGTTCCAGGAAGTTTCATTAGCGGCCTGTAGTTAACGTCCTAGAGCGTCTTGTTCTCTGAGACTCGCCGGCACGGTGCCCTTCCTGCGTCAGACAGCTCCCGGTCCTTCTGCAGGTTCCAGACCTGCCTTTCTGTCCTCAGGTCTGCTCAGTTTTTCCTATTCTGTTTCCGTGTGGACAGCCTGACTTCTCCCTCATGCTCTGAGCACTTTCAGGTATTTTCTTGGGATCTGAGCATGGGTGGGCTTGTTGGCACTCAGGCTGTGTTGACAGTGAGTGGGTGGAGCACCAGCCATTTCACTACATCAGAGCACTGAGGCCACTGCTTCTGGGTGCTGGCCTGGAGACACTGGGCTGGTGGTCGGGAGGCCATTGGTCAGGGTTCTCTGGTGTGGCAGAGGGACAGGGGGAGGACCTCGGGCCCAGCCCTCTCCTGACCTCTTGGTGCTGCAGGCAACTTCTCAATATGGCTTTCAGGCAGCCTTTGGCTGGGCTTGGGCACCGTCACAGCCCCCGGGTGACAGGGTGAACGTGGTCGCCCGCACATCTCCATGCCCATGCCATACACTTTGGTTGTGTTGTGCCTTTGTCTGGGGTGCCTCCTCGCCGTCCCAGCCTGCCACCCCCCTGCACAGGTCCCGCAGCCTGGCACAGAACCCTCCCCCGTGACGCTCCGTGGCTGGAATCAGTCCCCTGTGCCTCCCATTGGCCTGGCTCCGTGTCCATAGCACAACCCATATTTCATCCAGTGAGAGCCCTTTCGAGGTTGGGAATCATCTGGGTCCCCCTCTACGTCCCTAAGCACAGCTCCTTGACACTTGTTGCTGCTCCGTGCAGGGACCCGACATGTTCCCCTTAAAGTGTGGGCGTGGGTGGCGATGGCTGCGATTTCACAGGCCCGGAAAAGGGGCGCAAGGCTGTGCCGTGGCTCCCAATGCTGTTTTGAGGTTCATGCCTCTGGTGGAGCCATGGAGTGGGCAGGAACACAAGGGTGGGGCAGGCAGGGGGCAGAGGGCTCGGGCAGGGCCACCTGCTAAGCCGAGGGGTGTCTGAGTGCTCCTGGGCTGAGGTTAGAGTACGGACATCCTGAGCAGACCACCATCCAGAGCCGAGCGGGCGGTGGGGGGAGAGGTGGGCAGCGTGGGGGTGGCATGGTGGGGGCTGTGCTGGCCTGGGGGAGAGGCGGAAGTCAGCAAGAGAGGCCTAGAGAGCGCCCGCTCTGTGCAGGCTCCAGTGCAGAAAATGGGCCCCGGCGGCCGTGCGTGCCTGCTCCCCGGCTCCCCGAGGGGTGGGGGTCTCCTGCCAGCCGTGTCTGCACCCGGCAGGGCCTGGAGAGTGGGCTCACCCGGCCCACATTCAGGCCCCACCTGAGGCCTCGGATTCTATGGGACAGGGCAGGGACCCCGGCTCGATGACCACCCCTCCGAGGCTGCGGGCCCGTCCCTGCAGAGGTGGCCCTCGCAGCCTCGGCACAGGACAGCCACCAGGGCAGAGGGGCTGTGAGGGTGGGTGGTGGGGAAGTGCCCCCCCTCCTCTCAAGGGAAGTCAGCCGAGGAGCCCCCCACTCACAGCCGGCCTCCTTCCCCCGCTCCCCCTCCCTTGCCCTCAAGACCCCGCCTCAGATCCGGTTCTGGGGACACCCGCCCAGAGACCTCCCAGAAAGCAGGATGAGCGAGAAATAGTTGGGGGGAGGGTGCTCAGAACAGCGCCCGACCCAGCACGTGTGGGCTTCCGCGGTTGCCTCCCACAGCATCGTGATTTGTGGGGCCACACAGATGTTAGAGCTGCCCCCCGCCGAGCTCCAGGCCCCGGTGACTCAGGGGGCCTGGGGCAGCACATGGCCTGGCGATAACCCATGTGTCCCCCTCTCCCCAGGGGCCCACCGCGTGCGCAGGGTCACAGGTAGTGAGAGCAGAATGAAGCCCCTCAGGGTCAGGCAGGCGCAGGGCACCCACCATGTCACCCCCTCAGCGTGTTCTCATCTGCTAACTGGGCCCGCGGGGCTGCCTCGCCACAGGGACACGCGTGTTCCCCTCCCCGTGGGCCATGGTGGGAGCCAGCTTCCCGCCTCGTGCTGGCAGGTCGGCTCCGGGGCCCAGCGGGCTGGGGGGCGAGAGTTTCTGCTGCAGGAGGGCAGCTCTCCCGCGGCCGCCGGCGTGGGCTGAACGAGGGTGCGGGGGCTCCCTGCTCACAGAGTGAGGCCCGGCGAGGGCCCGGGGGATGGCGGCCGGTGACGGGGACCCTGGCTGGGCCATCTCCTGTGGTCGGGCAGCGTGAAGAAGCTGCACCGCTGAGGATGTTTCCTATTGTTAGTGTCATCGAGAGGGGGTCACAAGTGCCTGGCAATGCTCAGTGAGCACGTGCCAGGCCCGGCCTTAAGCAGCAGTCAGTTACACCCAAATAACAAGCAACCCCCAAATCCCAGCGTCTTACACGGGCTCACTCGGACGGCCACGGCCGGCTGGGAATCGGCCGGGCAGTGCTGAGGTGCCGTCGGTCAGGGTCTCCCATCCCCCCGTGTCAGCGGGCGGGCTGTGGCCTGTTCTCCTGGGGATGGCAGGGGCGTGGTGCCCTGGTCTCTGGTGCTCAGAGTCACTCTGCCAGCTCCTGCACCTCCTGCCTCTTAGACCTTGTCAACCACCCTACAGCCCCTGGACCTAACTGCGTAGGGTGCTCGGCCTTTGAGCCATGGGCACTGGAGTCCCGCCTCTGTCCCTGACCTGAGAGACGTCAGGCAGACTGAGCCTGCTGGGCCTCAGTTTCTTTACCTGTGGGTCAGTTCCCAGGCCCCTGTCTGCTGGTGATGCGGGGAGGGCCGGGCAGGGGCGAGCAGTCGTGCAGGAAGCCACTGCAGGCCTGGGTGGCCCCTCAAAGCCCCCACCACTCGGCACCCAGAAGCAGCTTAGGCTTGCCCCAGGGCCTACGCCCCAATACTTATGCCCACCCCATGCTCCTTTCTCCCAGCATTGCCCTCTCTGCTCCTCTCAACCCACCCCTGGTGGTCACTCTGACTTATCCCCTCCTTCAGGCAGCCACAGCCCTGCACTGACTTCCCCCCACTCCCAGCTTTGCCTAGGATGCACCCAGAAACCCGACCCTGGTCCCTACCTTCCTTTTTAAGGAATAGCAACTCCCCTAAAACTTGCCTGAGCACAGAAGGAAATGTATTGACTCATACCTGAGAATTCCTGGAGTGATGCTACTTCAGGTACGGCTAGATCCAGGGACCGGAGCTACAGCAGTTTGGGTGCTTCCTCGAGGTAGCAAATGGCTCTCAATTGCCCCAGACTCACACCCCCAGGTCACAGCTCCAGCACCTCCAGCCAGAGCCCCGTGGGCTCGCTCTCACGGACCAGCCTGGGTGGCAGGTCCACCCGGTGGGCTGCTTTCTGATCTGGGCTGTGAGTGTTTTCTATGACAGGAGGTGGAGGGATGAGACCCCCGTGTGCAGTGAGAAATCTTCCCTAGGGCCCACCTGCCCAAGGTGGGACAGGAGGCCCACCTCGAAGCCAGTGTGGGGGCTGAGGAGCTGAAAGGTTGCACTTAGCTTCCCGGGGTGGCTGCCTGAGTCCAGAGGACCCCACCAGCAGGGATACAGGCCCAGAGAGAGCAGGGGGCTCCCGAGCCGGGAAGCCAGCCCCAAGCCGCAGGGCCACCGGAGGGTGGCCAGACTCAGCAAATAAAAGTGCAGAACACCTAAAATGTACAGTTTTTTAGTATGAGTATATCCCAAATATTTCATGTGACATATTTATACTATAAAACTTCACTGTTTATCTAAAAGTCACATTTATCTGGGCACCCTGGACTCCATCCAGCTCTCTGCTCTGCAGGGGCTCCAGACCCCCTCTGAGCCTGTCTCCTCCCAGATATGGCCACCACTGCCCAGGATGGGAACAGGGAGGGCTGGACAAGAGGCCGGGACCACGGCCACTTGCCCAGGCCCCACACACAGTGACCGCGAGCTCCTTCCCTCCCGCCCTGCTGACCCGGGACAGGGAGGAGGGTTCTCGTACGCAGCCCCCCACCACCAGCCCCCCACACCGCTGCCCAGCTGGGTGCCACCATCCCGTCAGCAGGACCAGGCCCTGCTCACTCATGGGTCAGAGCTAGGACTGCACACGCTCAGAGGGCCCGTCCCTGACCACAGTGGCTGGGCCACTGGGAGCTGGGTCTTGGGCCGCAGCGATGACTCACGGTTGTTTAAGTCACGCGGAGCTGCTCACGGGCACCTGGCCCATGCTCAGCTTGGGGACACACGGGAGCCCGGCCCAGGACCCCCTCGAAGGGCAGCCTGGCGCAGGTGAGGGGCTGCAGTGGTATCCAAAGGGAGGCGCCCAGATGCGGCAGCCACCTGAGCGGTGGGCGCTCAGGAAGGGCTGCCTGGAGGAGGCGGGCCCTGGGGCCAGCCAGGTAAACAAGGCACCCACCAGCAGGGGAGATGGGCTTGAACCCCAGCCTCCCTCCTCCCCAGCCTGTGCCAGGGTGCGAAGGGCATTTCCGGCCGGCGGGAACAGCCTGTACGAGGCCGCTTCCTTCCCAAAGACCGGGCCGGCCCAGTCCCCAGGGGCGCTGGCTTTCTCTCTCCCCCTACATTCCTGTCTCCACGCAGCAGCCAGAAGGACGTTTTAAACATAAACCAGAGCCCGCGCTCCCTGCTCCAACCCCCCGACGGCCTCCCTTTCCCGGAATGCAGCCCAGGCCCCGTCCACAGCCCCGGCCCGGCCTCCTGGAGCCCACCGCCCAGCCTCACCTGCCTGCAGCTCCTGCCGGGCCCTCCAGCTTCCTGAGCTTCCCTCCCCGAGGCCTCTGGGTCTGCTCGAGGGCTCCCTGGAGCTGTGCCATGGTGGCCCGCACGCCACAGCTTGGAATGCCGCCCGCTCTTGCCCTCCCCCTGCCTGGCATGCGGACCCCGGCGCCCCTCATCGCCATCCCACCCGAAACTGGGCTATGGTCTGGCTCTCACCGGGTGGGACCGGCCGAGGCAGGGCTGGGCTGGCACCGTCCTCACAGCATCCCTGTGCCTGGAGCAGAGCCTGGCATGGAGCAAGGGGTGGCCTCGCTGCCCAGATGAATGGACTGTGGGCACAGGCCAGGCCGAGCCCTTATCTCCTCTCGGCACTGCGGTCACTTGTCAAACCGAGGGTGCAGAGGGCCTCGTCCTGTCCCCCTAGTGCCAGGAGGGGCACAAGGGGCTCCGATGGGCCGGTTTGTCCCCAAGGCCCATTTCAAGGCCAGGTGGTCCCAGGACCCTGGCCCAGGCCCAGCCAACCTTGTGTCCCTACGCATCTCCACACAGGGAACCCTGCTCTCCATGCGCACCGGGGCCGAGAGACGGGGCACCCCTCTCCCTCCCCTGCCCCCGCCCCGCTGGGCGACTGCTCTCGGCAGATGTCCCCTGTCCGCAACACTAGCCCGAACCCTGGAGTCACCGCTTCCTCCACCCGGTGCCTGGTCACCGAGCCCTGACAACACCCCCCAGTGCCTGTCCCTGTGGTCTCCCCTTTGATCTGGGACCGTTCAGCCACATGGAGTGTGTCTCCGTCGAGAGAGGCCGGGACTTGGGAACGGAGGGGGGGCCGGCTTCTTGATCACGGTCTATTTTTAGTCAGTGGCGGGCTGTCACTCCAGGGGCCAGTGGCTGCGTCATAGATGCCTTTTGATCTTCTTGTCATTGCCACAAGATACACATGAGGCAGCTGCTTGCTGTTGTGGAAAAAATGAAGGCAGCGCAGCCGGGGCAGGGCGTGCGGAGAAACGTGGGGGGCGGGAGGTGCGTGGGCGGTGGGTGGTGGGTGGGCAGAGAGAGGGAGTGAGCCACGGCCCACGGGGAGGAGCCGACGGAGGGCCTCGAGCGAGGAGCCCTCGGTCGGGAGCACGCGGGCGCCAAGCCCTCGAGGCCGGTGCCCTTCCCTGCTCTGTCGCCAGCTGGCCACTGAACAGACCACTCGGCCATCCTGCCAGGCCTGGGTCGCCAGCTCTTTTCCTTCAGAACACTGCCCTGCCCACGAGAGGCCCTGTCCCCTCTGCTCCCCAGCCCCCAGAGCCCCTGCAGAGGGTCCAGCCCCACCCCGTCCTCCCTGGGAGCCCACATAGACCTCGCAGACCCCACACAGGGGCTGCTGGACCCCACACAGGGGAGGAGGCTCAGTGGGCATCTGGAGACAGAGGGGGCCCTCGGCTCCTCCCCTCTCTATAGATCCGAACGCCATGTACCAGCTTAGGGCCCCACCCGGTGCCCCTTCAGAGCCTAGGGGTGAGGGGACAGGGTCCTGTCCCGGCTGCCAAGCCCAAGAAAAAGACCCCGGCCCGAAGGTATAGTCACAGGCCCTGGCATCATCGCCCAGGCTGGTGCTGGCGAATGGGAAGCCCAAGACCCTCCCTGGAGGGCTGGGTAGAGGGTGCTGGAGCCCCCCTCCCCGGCGAGGGTGGAGAGAAGAGGGGAGCCCCAGAGGCCCTGGGCTGAGCGGCCCCCACCCTTAGCCCCAGGCAGGCCGCCCAGGGGTCTCCAAGCTGCTCCGACAGCTGCCCGCCTGAGCAATTCGAGGCAGCTGAGTCACGGCACACCTGTCGGGCGGGGGGCGGGCGGGGGCGGCGGGGCCTGGACACGGTCCCTGGCAGGGAGACCCGGGTGCTGGGGGCCCGCTGCACACGGCCGTCCCCAGGCCGCCCGTGAGATGAACGCAGACAGCTGACAGCCCGGGCTCAGTACAGGACAAACCCCCGGGAAGGGAGGGCGAGCGGCGAGGTGGCCGGGGAAGGCCCTTAGCAAAACCTTCCGCGTCTCCGGCAAGTGAAGCTGAACCGGCCTGTTCAGGAAAGCCGCGGGGTGCGCCTGCCGGGAGGGCTAACGGCGCCCCGAAGCCGGGACCGCGGGGGCCAGGGTCAGAGCCTGGGGCCCAGCTGCAGCGGCTCTGCGAGGGGACAGCCGGCCTTCGAGAGGAGAGTAGCGCTCAGTGCTGGGGACGCACAGGCGATGGGCTCTGCGGGCCAGGGGAGTCCCGCACCCTGTGCGTGAGCAGCGGGGCCCCCAGAACGGAGCCGCCGCTCAGCCTCCCGCCCAGCGATCACCCCGGGAGCCTTTCCCAGCCCGCAGAGCCCAGCCCGGGGGGCGAGGCCTCCACGCCGTGGGCTCCTGGTAGTACTAGAAACACTCACCCTCTGGCACCGAGGGGGCAGGCGACCTGGCCGGGGTAGAGCCACACTGTGAGAGGGACGCCAGCCCTAGGCACAGGCGCCAGGGCTGCGGGCCAGAGGGTGGCCATGCGGCTCTTCAGGAGGGAGAGCCCTGCTGGTCCTGGCCCTGGCGACTCCCCGGGTCACCCCCACCCTTGTACCTCCCACGTCCCTGAGCCATCCCAGCTCACAGAGGCCTTCCAGGCCCTCGCCCCGAGGGGACAGTCTCAGTTTCCCTTCTGCCTTTCTCTGTGCCTCACCTCTCCCAGCTCCGGGGTGCCGCCTGGGTGCGGTGCGGTTTTCTCGGCTGGCTTCCTGCAATGAACGAGTGCATGTCTGCGAGCCACAGCCCCACCCCCGGGGGAGGCCCCCCTCTGCCTCTGCAGGACCCCCACATTCTTGCTGTCCCCATCCAACAAGCACACCAACACCCAAGGCTGACCGGAGGCCCAGCAGGCTGGGGTCAGCCTGAGCCTCCTCAGGAGCCCGGGGAGCCAGGGCCCGGACTGGTCCCTGCCCGTGGCCTCGGTGGGCTCCGTGGTGGCTCTGCCCACGTACGCGCCCCTCCAAGGGTTAAGGCCCAGCTCCTCCGGCCCCAGCGCGTTTGCGTTTCACACGAAATGTTTTTGCAGCAGGCCCGGATGCCAGCATTTTTGTGGTCGCAGTCAGATGTTTTTAACTACATTGGACAGAACTCACGACGGCTCTTTCCGTGGCTGCAGCCAGTTTCTGGGCGCTACCTTGAACCTCGCCGCGCCCCAGAGCACCCCCACGCCCCCACAGCTCTGTGCAATAGCGGCGCCCCCACATTGAAGCTGACCCAAAGCTGCATCTGCCCCAGCAGGCACGGCCCCTCCGGGAGGGAGAGGGCCCGTGTGGCCATTCTGATCTGCATGGAGCCAGCCGCCACCCCTCGAGGAGCAGGTTCCCCGGTCTCTGTTCCTGGCACCTTCAGGAGGCTCCACCAGGGTCCACGGCCAGGGAGACTCAGGGGACGGGTGCTGGGCAGAGCCCAGGGCATTAACTCGAGGCTGTCCCAGCTCCAGGAAGCCCATGGGAGCCACCCACCCAGGGCTGGCAGGGGGCCGGGGGCACAGACCCAGTCAGGGCTGCCCCTCGCACCCAGAGCCACCCCCTCTCATGTTGAAGGCTGATCGTGGGAGTTAGGGAACCTCATCCCTTAGGAGGCTGCTCAGAACCCCCACCGAGGTCAGAGAAGTTCCAAAAGCCTCTCTCTCCCTTCCCCACTCGGCACCCACCCCCCAGCTGTGTGCCCAAGGTCCTCGTTTGCATGTTAAAGGCCCCAAGAGGGCCCCCAGTAAGAGAATCTAATTTTGCTTAACTCAGCAGTTCCCAAACTGCCACTATCTCCAGAGCTTTTTTCTTTTTTATGGCAAAATCAGCAATAACATCTACACCCCTCGTCTGGGCAGGAATTCTCTCTTGCTGGACTCTCCAGGAAAACGGGGCCCCCCTCTCCACCCAAGCCCCACACCGAAGGAGCCCTGCCTCTCCTGGCCCCGGAGCTGGGCAAGCATGGCCTGAACTCTTTTTCCACCCAGCTCCCTCAGTGTGCGCACCCCGGGCACCCAGACGTCCTCGGAGAAGCCAAGAGCCCTTTTTCAAACCAAAAAGCCTGTTGCACACGGAGCCAAATGCTGAGGACGGTCCCAGGACATCGCCGCTCTGGGGGGGCAACCCACAGGGGCCCCTATTGTCCCGTCTCCTACACCAGGTCCTCTGTACCCCCGTCCGCCACACACATACACACCCACACATACATGCACGTGTGCACACCCTCGCACGTGCACACACACACACGCATACACAGCTCAGGGGCCGGGCCTGTCCCCGGGCGCAGCCCACCCCGCCTCCAGTTGTTGCCGGCCCAGCTGCTGAGCCCCCAACCCCAGCCCACCTGTCAGGCCCACAGGTCGCCAGCGCCAGCTGCCCAGAGCCCCCAGCCCAGCCTGGTGACCCGCCAGGCCCCCGCTCTCAGCTGCCAGCACGGCCCCCAGCGCACCCTCCCCAACAGGTGTCCCCACAACTGCCGAGGCGACAGCGTGGCTTTGCTGTTCTTCTACCCCCTACCCCCCCAGCAGAACTGTGCCAGGGGGGTGGGCAGTGGACTGCTGCCACTCCGGAAGGCAGGTGGCCGGAGGGGCTCAGCCAGCCTCCAGCAGCCGCTGCCCCAGCCCCAAGGGATCCCACCTCCTTAGGCGCCCCGCTCCAGCCTAGGCTGGGTTAGGCCTCTCCCGCCCTTTGAAAAGACCAACCAAGGCTCCCAGGGAGGTTCTGCCCGGGGAGTGTCCCCGCCTGGTTCCCACTTATCCCACAAGCATTTTACTGTGCACCCCACACTGCTGGGCCAGGGGAGGGCTGGACGGCAGACTCCCAGCTCCAGGGGCCTGTGGTCTGTGAGGAAGGACAGACAGAAATCAAGGACAAAACGTGAGCGAGGTAATTTCATGGTGATAACACAGCAGTGCCCCTTATCTGTGATTTTACTCTCCACCATGTCGGTTACCCGTGGTCAACCGTGGTCTAAAAATATGAAGTGGAAAGTTCTAGAAAGAAACAATGCATGCGTTTTAAATCATGCGCCGTTCTGAGTAACATGACAACATCTTGGGCTGACCCACTCTGTCCACCTGAGACGTGGATCATCCCCTTTGTCTGGTGTCTGCACACTGTGGACGTTCCCCGCCCGTTAGTCACTGAGTAGCTGGCTCGGGGGTCAGGTCCATGATGCTTGTGTTCAAGTCGCCCTCATTTGACTTAATAAGGGTCCCAAAGCGCAAGAGCAGGGATGCGCCACAGAGAAGCCAGGAGGTGCTTCCTTTATGGGAAAAGGTGGGCATTCTTGAGTTAAGAAAATCGTGCGCTGAGGTCTCTAAGATCTACAATGAGGATGAATCTTCTATCTGTGATATTGTGCGGAAGGAATAAGAAATTTGTGCTTGTTTCTCTGCAAAAGTTATGGCCACAGTGCATGAGATGTGGTGATAGCCACGGTGCGTGAGACGTGGTGATGGTCACGGTGCGTGAGAGGTGGTGATGGCCACAGTGCGTGAGAGGTGGTGATGGCCACAGTGCGTGAGACGTGGTTACGGCCACAGTTTGTGACACATGCTTACTTAGGATGGAAAAACCATTAATTTGTGGGTGAAAGACAGAAAAGAAACCTGTTCCAACTGAATGCAATGAGTTGTTCGGGAAAGCATGGAACCTACAAGAAGACTTCAGCAGGGACCCCCCTGAAACGAGGGACACCAGGCCAGGCCCTTTACTGCAAGTGAGGGATGGCCACACAGATCCGGGAACAGGTGAAGACTGAAAAATATACAGATCACTGGAGGGCGGGAGGGAGGCCACAGTCACATAACTTTTATTACAGTACATTGTTAGAATTGTTCTATTTTATTAGTGTTGTCGTTAATCTCTTACTGTTTTTAATTTATAAATTAAACACTATCATAGGTGTGTGTGTGTAGAAAAAGCCATTGTCTATATAGGATTCAGTACTATCTGCGATTTCAGGCATCCACTGGGGGTCTTGGACAGTATCCCCCACAGATAAGGGGGGACCACTGTAAGCTTCATGAAAGAATGAAATGAGGGTTGTGACAAGGGGCTAGAAGGGACCAGCAGGGTGTCTCTGAGAATCCAAGACCTGCATGGCAGAAAGGAGCCAGCTTGGCAAAGCCCAGGTGGAGGAAATGGGGTGTGGAAAGCCCTAAGGTTGAGCTGAACTTGCATTCAAGGGATATATATGGTCTTGACTCTCTTAGGCTGCTGGATTCCACCTACTTCTATACAATGTAGCACTTGGGCATCAGTGTTTGTAACTGGGCTTGGCCTAGGATTTTCTGTGTTTCCTTGCCCACTTTTGGGGCCTGGTTTTATCTCATAAGATAAGCTAGGCAGCATCCCATCTTTGCCTGTGCACCTGAACACTTTGTGTAGGATCTATGGGATCTGCTTCTTGAAAATATTGTAGAAATCACCCAAAAAAACTGGGCTTGGAACCTGCTGGAGGAAGGCAGGTGACTATCACTTCTGTTTCCCCACTGGGATTTTGTTCATTTGGATTTTCTACTTCATAAGTCACTTTGGGTATTTTTTTCTTTGAAAATTATCCAACATATCAAGTTTTGAAGTTTATGGATGTAAAATTAAAAATCATAATAACTTACCATGATTCAGTTCACTCTGCTTCTGTAGTTATTAATCTCTTTTCATTCCTAATTTTTATTTGATACTTTGCTTACTTAAAGTTTACCTATTCTATTTGTTCCTCAAACAACCAGCATTGGGTTTTACTGACCAAGTCTATTTTCATAAAAATGTTTGTGTTTTGCTAATGTTCTCCTTCATCCTTTCTTATTCGTGTTTTGGGGTGGGGGAGTATCTATTTTGGTATTCTTTTTCTAGCTTCTTGAGTCGAAAGCTTAACACATTCATTGTCAACCTTTCTGGGTTTCTGAAACTGCTATAAATATTCCTCTGAATACCCTTTTGGCAGCATCCCACAGGTTTTGATGTGTGACCCTCTCCAAGTGAATCTGTTCTAAATAAATCTCATTTCTGTTTTATTTCCTCTTTACTCAAAAACTTATTTAGAACTATATTGTTTTTACTTCCAGGTGTTTCTACTTTGCCACTCTCTTTTTGTTACTAATTTCCCTTTTTTTAAATCAAGGTATAGACTTTTTGAAATGTATTGACTTTTCCTTTCAGGCCTAATAAACCCATCTTTGCGAACTTTTTATGTGTGGATAGAGGCAACAGAGTTAAACAGGGTTAATTGAGTTAAACGTGTTAGTTGAGTCACTCAGTTCCTCTCCATGCTTATTTGTCTGTCTGGTTTTCCCATGGTGATAACGTTAGCTTCTGAGAGGGGGTCCTACGGTCGCCAACTATCTGGTGGGTTTCTCAATGTATTGGTTTCGTTGGATTTTTTCTTCTCTGCACCCTGGGCACGCGTGTCCTTTCCTCGCTGTGTGCGACTGTCCCAACTCCGCACGTGAGTCTTCCTCCCCACCCCTCTTGCTTCTCTCCTCAAACGCCTCTCCGAGGGCCTGGAACCTCCAGCCTCCACCTCCCTCCCCCTCCCTCCCTCCCCTCTCCTGGGCTCCGCCTGCACTCGCTGCTCCCCCCGTCGTCTGGCCCATCCCTTCTCAGCGCCCCTCTGCCACCGCAGTGGTGCTGAGGCCTGTGACCTCCATTCCACCTGCAGACACCAACCTGACCCTTCGTGTCTCTCCGAGGACAAGATCTAAAGCCCGATCAGACTTGCTCCTCAGGTGTGAGCAGCACAGACAGCAAGCTCTCATCCCTGGAGGGTGGGGTCAGGCTCCTCAAGTGTTTGGTGACTCCTCCACTCAGGGCATGGGACCCTGTGGCTGGGGGCGGGGGAGGACCAGTTGCGCATTGGAGCTCAGCGCTCCCCCTGCTTCTTGGCTGGGACTCCAGGTACAGAAGGCGCCGCATGTGCAAAGGCCCCGTGCAGGGCGGGAGGGTGATGAGTGGG
This sequence comes from Miniopterus natalensis, assembly GCF_054644295.1. NCBI lineage: Eukaryota > Metazoa > Chordata > Mammalia > Chiroptera > Miniopteridae > Miniopterus > Miniopterus natalensis. Next base: position 76,590,067 of record NC_142091.1, on the reverse strand, counting down.
CACAGAAAGGCGACCGAGGGCCCGGCAGAGCGAGCCTGGGTACAAATCCTAAATCTTGGGGGTTCACGCCAGCCCCAGGGGAAGCTCTCAAAGGTTTTGTGGGGCTGCTGTGTGTTTCGAATTGTCACTCTGGCTGTGGGTGTCAGGGGACCCATGGGGGCTGGGTGGGTGGGCTCAGATGGGATGGAGGTGATCGGGCCGGAGCCTGAGCAGAAGCGGGCAGGTGAAAAGCCGAGGGGACACCAGGGAAACTGGCCTGCGGAAGAGCCTGGTGGGGGACGAATCACGCTGACCCCCACCGTCCTTGCCCGTGGCCCTGTTTGGGCTGTTCGCAGTGGCTCCTGGGTTTTGTGGTGGGCCCGGCCACTCTCCCTGGCATCGTCCTTCTGGGTGTCCTTGAAGTTACTCTGAGATGCCACCCTCTTGCTCACCTGCTCTCTTTGCCTGTGACACCATTCCCCCCCCCCCTTACCTGGCTGGTCCTTAAGGCATCTCCTTAAAGGGCGCTTCCTCCAGGAAGCCTCGTCGCCTCCACTGGAGGCCCATCTCTGCCATGCATGCACCTGTGACAGCCTCAAGGACGTCCCTGCCCTAGTCCCAGCACCTGTGACCTAACCTGGCCATGGGATCTTTGGAGTGTGGTTAGGATCTTGAGATGGGAAGGGTGCTTACAAGGGGGGTCAGAGGCAGAGGAGGGGATGCGAGGGAGCAAAAGGTCAGAGGGGAGAGGCGACGCTGAGCCACCAGCTTTGCACTAGAGGAGGGGCCGTGAGCCAAAGCCTGCGGGCAGCTCTAGAAGCTGAAAAAGGCCAGGGAAACAGACCCACCCGGGCCTCCGGAGGATGCCTTGACATTAGCCCGTGAGACTCCTGAGCCCCTGGGCTGTGAGACAGTAAACGTGTGTAGCACTGAGTGTGTGGGGACTTCTCACAGCAGCAGGACACTGGTACGAGCCCCCGCCTGGTGCCAGGCCGGGGGCACAGCAGCGGGCAAGACGGGCAGGGCCCTGCCCACGTGGGGGTTGCCCCCCAGAGGTGGGCACAGGTGCGCAGTCAGCCTCATGCTGGAGGCTGAAAGGGAGCGAAGGGGGCACGTAGCAGGGCTGTGACCCCGTCTAGGAAGTCAGCAAAGACATCCTCAGGAAGCAGCTGTGGTCCAACACAAAGCAAGAGTGGAAATTTGCTAGACTGAGCAGAGGGATGGAGAGCGCTTCCAGACAGGGGGTGGCACGTACAGAGGCCCCGGGGCAGGAGGGAACATGCCTGGCTTGTGGGCCTGAGAGGAAGCGGAGGCCTGAGCCAGGGCCAAGGGAGCGAGCAGGGCGAGGGGGAGCCGGGAGCGAGGCAGGGCTCGGCTGCGGGGCCACCAGGGCGAGCACCGCGGGCACCCCGAGGGCCTGGGCAGCAGAGCCCGCGAAAGGCCCGCACATGGAAGATGGCCCTGGGATTCACAGATACCGGGCGGTCAGGCCGGAGCAGGACGCTGCGCGAAGGAAGCAACCGGAGAACCAGAAAGAACTCTTGGAAATGCGAACTACGCTGCCAAGTGAAAAAACTCAGTCAAAGACTGAAGTAAATCTCCCAGAAAGTGGAATAAAGACAGAGAGATGGAAAATGAGAGAGAACAGCCAAGAAGCATGGAGACTGCATCCAAGGAGAGCCCTCGTCCAAGTCCCGGCCGTTCCAGGAAGGGGGCCGAGGGGCGGCCGAGGGAGGGGCGGGGGAGCGGGCCCACCGCGACCTGGCGGCGAAGCCGGCCACGTGTCCTCACGTCCTTCCAGAACACCCCAAGTCCTGTGTGGGAGCTCACAGATGACCTCCCGAACTGTGGGCCTCGTAGAAAAGGGCCACAGAGCTGCCTTCCAAGCCCAAAGGGAGCGCGATTCTCCACCCAGCGGAAGACTCGGGGGCGAGGGCACCGCGAAGGCGCCGTCGGGCACCCGGGTCTTCATCAGACTTGCCCGCACCTTGTCTCGGGAAGTCATGTGGCTCCAGCCGCGTGGGACGGAGGCAGGCGTGGGAGGCAGGCACCGTGGGCCGTGTGGGGAGAGCCCAGGAGGCCCCGGCCCCGTGTGAGCGGAGGGCCGCTGCTCCGGGAGGGTCGCCCCCAGGAACAGGAGCAGGGGGTGCTCGGAAGTAGACCTGGTACGGCGGGGGGGGGGGGGGCTCTGAAGCAGCAGAGGGTCAACCGGAGGGAGGCACAGCTGGAAACAGGGCGGAGGACTGCGGGACCCGGCACGGGCGTGGCCTGAATCTGAATGGGGGGACGCCACGCTGGAGACTCAGGGGAAGGACCCGGAGGCCGTGTGAGGCTCAGCCCTCACCTCCCGTGGAAGGGGCGTGGAGAGGCGCCTAAAGTGGGTACATCGGAGGTTACCTGCCGAGCTCGGTCCCGAGGCCGACGGGGGCCTGCAAGGCAGCTGCCCCGCGGTGAGACAGGGTGCGGCTGAGGCCGGGGGTCCTTCATTATAAGCGGCAGTGAGCACACATTCTTGGGGTTACACTCACCCCCACACTCACCGGCAAGCTCACACACACGTGCACGCACTCACCGGCAAGCTCACACACGTGCACGCACTCACCGGCAAGCTCACACACACGTGCACGCACTCACCGGCAAGCTCACACACACGTGCACGCACTCACCGGCAAGCTCACACACACGTGCACACACTCACCGGCAAGCTCACACGCGTGCACGCACTCACCGGCAAGCTCACACACGTGCACGCATCCACCAGCAAGCTCACACACACGTGCACACACTCACCGGCAAGCTCAAACGCTTGCCCTCACACATGCACACTCACACACACACACACACTCACACATGCACACTCACACACACACACACACACTCACACATGCACACTCACACACGCCCGCACACACACACATGCACACACGCATAACTAACTATTCCCACAAGTGCTGCTCTCCGGCTGGGACATGAGACGATCCTGGGGGCCCGGAGGAGATGGGGAGACGGGTGAGGGGCCACGGCCGAGGTGCTGGGAGGGGGAGAAGACAGGAGGTGAGAGAAGGGTGGACGCAGGCCTCACGGAGGAGGTGAAATCACAGACGTGGACAGTGACTGGATTCGGGGGTGAGGGAGGGGTGTCCTCGGGACGGACCCCCGGGCTCCGGATGACCGTGCAGCGGGGGACGGGAGGCCGCGGCTGTTCCTACCAGGGGCATGGCAGAGGGTGTGCGGCGTGTCTGAGGCGTGTGCGTGGGGCGCCCATGTGCAGTTGGGGTGAGTTTTACGGGGGAGGTCGGAGCTGAAACAAGACGTTGGAGACTGGTCAGCGCGGAGATGGACCCGAGAAAAGAGGCACCAGGTGACGTGGCAGGAGACTGGGGGCGGCAAGAGGCAGGACCGCAGGGTGACCAGCTGGCGCCGGAGGCCTGGGCGGTGGCCGGGCAGGAGAGCTGGGACCTCAGGTCTCAGGCGCTCAGGGGAGGTGGCTTCGAGAAGGGGTGACCATGCCGTCCAGAGGAACGTTGGACACGGCCACACAGAGCCGTGGAATCTGCGCTTGGTCTGACTCAGAGCCACCACCACGTGCACTCTAATCCCCCCGGACACTACTCCTACTGGGGACGTGAATCACACCACCTAGTCCCCATGCCTGCACGTAGCATGTGCCCCATGAGTTCTTGTGGCCTCAGGAGGTAGGCATTTGGGACGGGGGCGGCTGGGTGTTGATAGAAGCCGGTAGGTCCCGGCGGTAGAAGGAGCCGCGGGCCAGCTCCACTGCGCACACGTGGGTCTGCGCGTGGGGTCAGTGTGGGAGAAGTCGCGCGCTTGACCTCAGCCTGGGGCTCGGACCGAGATTTGATGGCCCTGGAGAGGGGTATCCTTGTACCCAGAGCCGGTCAGAGAGGAAAAAAGACCAGAGAGTGTGGGAGTCAGCCTTTCCCCAGGCGTAGCCAAGGCCAAGTGGGCACTGGATCCTCCAGCCGGGACCTCGGGCTCCCTTGCTGTGGGCCAGCGGCCAGGGGGCCAGGGTGCAGACCCAGGCCCACAGGGAGGCAGAGCCCTCCCAACCCACACCTGCAGGGCGATGGGCACTGCCGCCGTGCCAGCCTCCCTTGGACGCTCGCCGCCAGGGCCTGCCATGTGCCTGAAGTTACAGCAGTGACCCTCCCTTCTTTGGGTTCGACGTCCTGGTCTTCAGCAAATATTCTCTGAATGTCTGCTATGTGTGAGGCCCTGGGAACACCGGGAAGTATGTGGATCTGCCCTGGAGGGAGTCATGTACGATGGGCCACGGACAGTAAACAGATGATTAATTATCTTTCTCAGAGAAGGGGCAGTGCCCAGTGTGGTTAGTCACTCACACTTCAGCGCGAGTGAGTTTCTCCCAGGCTTTGTCAGTGAAGGACGGGACCAGGGTGGACGCGCGCTCCAGGGGGTGGGGGAAATTGGGGCATCAGAGCAGGGAGGGAGCAGAACAAATACTTTCCACAGATGCTTCCCAGCTCCCTGTTCCCAGGCTGCACCCCTGGGGCCCCCCGGAGGCCCCCAGCCCAGCCGGCCCCGGCCTCTCCTGGCCCCGGACCCTCTCCCCGAGGCCTGGCCCTCCCCGCCCGCCATCCTGGAAACGATTTTGTTGTCTGAGGAGATCATGTGAACTGCCTGAGTTATAACTCTCCGGGGCACACAGCCTGTTACCTAACCAGGCCTGGCTCACGCCCATGTCTTGAGTAATTATTGGGGGGCGGGGGGCCCTCCAGCCCGCAGTGGAGCCTCTCCGAGGGACCGCTATTGTTTTCCATGTCAGCTGCATTTTAAGGCTGCATTTCACGTCAGCTGTGACTTGGAAGGAAAGAGGGCCCGGGCTTTGAAAAATGAAGACACAGAGAGCAGGGTGGTGGAGGGCCGCTTAACCCTTCGGGCCCCCCGGGCTCCCCAGCTTCCCAGGGTTGCCTGACAGAGAGCAGGCTTGTCGGGGATCAGAACCCGTGGCCAGGCCCGGCAGCACCACTTGGCAGCGCCCATGGAAACCGCCGTGCGGTTACGCGCAGACAGCCACGGAAACCCGGGAGGACCGCAGGGCTGAGGGCGCGCCAGGCCGGCCCCTGGGCCCCCGTCCCCCACCCCCACCCTCACCCTGCAGTCCTCACCCCCCCACATGTGCAGCCCAACACCCCAGCCCACCACCCGTGAGCCCTGAAGAGAAGAGATGGGGTGCAGCGTAACTGGGGCTCCCCTGGGCGCCCCCCATCTCAGGGTCCCGGCCCTGCCTCCACCAGGGACTCAAGGCCTCGGAGACTCTAGCACCTACTGTGCGCCTGGAGGGGTGCCAGGTGCTGGGAGGCCACAAACCCCTTCCTCAGGAAGCGCAGTCCTGGGAGAGCCGGGCGAGGAGCCAGCAGGCATTGGGGGTGGGGCACAAGTCACTGAGCCACAAGGGCCAGCAGGAAGAAAGCGGGCGGGCGCGGGTGAGCAGGGGTGGACGGGGGTCCCCAAGGAGGGTACGTGGAAGCAGAAACTGAATGGGACAGGGGCGAGCTGGCCAGATGTCAGGAGCAGAGGAAGGGCAGCCTGAGCTACCCTAGGCCCCTCCTGCCACCTCCGGCCCCGCCTCGGGCCTTAGAAGGTTCCTGTGCTTTCTGGTGTTTGAGTGCATCGGGCTCGGCCGGGTGGCTCAGTTGCGTGGAACATCACCCTGTGCACTGAAAGGTTGTGGGTTCGATCCCCATCAGAGCACATGCTTAGGTTGCAGGTTCGAACCCCGGTCAGGGCATGTATAGAAGGCAACCGATCGATGTCTCTCTCTCCCTCTTCCCCTCTCTCTAAGATCAATGAGCATGTCCTCAGGTAAGGATTAAAAACAGAAGAGTGCTTTGACTCACTTGCCCCAGGTTCACCGAGTCCTTCAACAAATCTTTACCAAGTACCTACTGCGGATGGGAGTGTCGATCCTGAGGTCCTGGTGGGAGGGAGCCTGGAGTGTTTGGGGGTCAGTGACACCCAGGCTATCGGACATCTGGTAGCCTAGTCAAGAGGGGATTTTGCCACCTAAGGGGCTCCAGCCAAGTGGAAGCACCCAGGGCTGAAGTGTGCAGAGCATTGGACACAAGGCCCTCCTCTCTGTGTCCTTCACTGTCTGCACAGGGCTTCTGTCTCGTGGCCCCCGGGGCTGCTCCTGAAGTCACCATCACATCTGCATTCCAGTTGCAGGAAAGAGGGAAAGGACCCTGCGCAGAGCCACCTCTGTCAGCCCCCCATTATCTCCATTGACCAGAATGTAACACATACCCCAAGTCACTACAAGGGCCCCTGGGAAACTAGATCTCTATTCCAGGCAGCTGGACACCTTGTTTAGTTCTGTGATTAGAAAGGAGAAAGTGGCTCTGGGGACAATTAGCCATCTTTGCCACAGGGCAAACTGCACATGTGGTCAGGAAGCCGGATAGAAAGAACTCAGGTAGGAACTGGACATAAGAGGGGGACATTGCCATTTTTTGGGGGGAAGGCAATGGGGGACTAGGATTTGTCAATTCCAGATGCTTCTGAGGCACCACGTGGTGAGGCCAGGGCCCAGGTTCCATGGCTTGTTTGGCCCTGAGAGTCCAAACCAGCAACCACCAGCATGTGGAGCTCCCACCCGCAGTAAAAAAAGCAAAGATGACCACCATGCAATGGCCAGCGGAGAAAGGGGCCACAGTGGAGATTGGGAGGAGAGACACCAGGGCAATGTGGGTCCTGGAGCTAAAGGGCTTCAGCAGGGAGGGACCTGCCCCTGAAGAAGGCACCTGCCCCCGTGGAGGAAAACAGAAGTCAGGACAGAAAACAGCATGAAGTGGCCACTGGGAGGTCACTGGTAACTGGAGCCCTGGGGTGCCAGGGACAAAAGCCCAGGTGAAAAAGGCTGAAAAGTTCGTATACAAACTCTGTATAAATATGGCAGATTAAGTTTATTTCCACTCCTTCCAAATCCTGCTAAAAGGACAGCAAAGGCGTTCAATAATGTAAATTAAACATCAATAAAGCAAAGGCAATCAGGAGAGAAGACAAGAGAGATGCCAAAAAAGGTTGACAGAGTTTGGAAAATGGGAAGCAGAAGGACCAGTGGAGACCAGGGAACATGGACGTGAGGCTGCAGGAGGAGAAGGGAGAGCCACCAAGAACGAGACAACTCCCAGCCCAAACCCTGGATGGCTGGAGGACAGGGGCCCCAGGTGTCCTCAAAGCTGGGGTTGGGCAGGACTGCAGACAGGAAGATATTCATTGAAGATCTGTGTGAGCAACAGAGGCTCCCCAGGTATCCCCCAGCCTATGAAGCCAAGTACTGTCGGGCCCCCAGCCCAGCCCAAGACAAGAGGTTTAGTTCCCAGAGAAGCTGAACCTCGGAGATTCTGAATTTGGGGACACCAGGAGCAGCTGTGGGAGGAGGAAAAGCTTTCATGATAAAAACAAGGGGGACTCAGTAAACGCTTCTGTGCTAAAAAGTAAGACCCCTACCCTGTTCACTCCTCAGTTCCCAGAATGCCTTCATCAGGATACCACCTCAGTTTCCAGGGAGAAAAAGTGGGTCACACACAGAGGACAGCAGACTTGTCAACAACCATGAAGGAAGCCAGCACATAATGGAGAAATACCTTCGAACTTCAGAGGGGGAAGAAAATCTTTTCCGATCTAGAATTCTATACCCAGCCAAACTCTCAGGTCAGAGAGTAGATTATAGGCATTTTCACACACACACAGACAGAAGTTTTACTTACCACGTGCCCTTCCTCAGAAAGTTACTTGGGACTCCAGAGAGAAACTTCTAGGACAAAAAATAACGAAGATGATAGATGGCTGATGTTCTCAACAGGATGAAGAGAAGTTTCACAAATCCAGCAGAGAGCTCGAGAGTGAACTAGTGACAGACGCATCAAAAACTAAGCAAAACATAGAGGCAACTCTTAACCCCAGGGAAAACAAACAGTCATCATCTTAGAAGACCATGTGACCCTGCTGAAAACAGCATTTACACAGTGATAGAAAGTTGCATAATGTTTCTATAAAATGCAAACGGTAAATAGCTAGCCTAGAATTGCAGTGTAACTACACTGGGAGGGTATTGTTACATTGCAAAGAGGGTTTCAAACGGGGCTGTGAAAACGAAATCTTCCATTTTAGGCAGTCACTCCGGATGTCTAGCACTGCAGAAGTGGGGAGTAGCAACAGTGCGTGGTGTAGGGTACCAGGCGGAAGCCAAGGGGCAGTTGATAGGGCGCGGGGTTGCCTCTGGGGTCAGGAGTTGGGGATGGAGAATATAGCACCGGGGAGAGCTCTTTAAGCAGGTTTGTTGCTGGTGGCGGGAAAACTCCAGAATAGAGGGAGAAAGGATTGGGAGGCCAATAGGGAGGTCTGCCGATGCCCTGGTGAGAAGGTGAGATGGTTCGCTGAGGAGCCAGGGCTCTGGGGGGTGGGGAAGAGTTGAGGGCATCTGGGAGGAGCAGGAAGGTGGGTGAGAGCAGGGCCGGCGTCCGTCCACGCTGCACAAGCAGACTCGGACTGGCAGGAGCCTTCTGGGTAGGTGGGGGCTGGGTCTGTGTGGAACAGAGCAGTGAGAGAGAGGAGGGCTCCCCCATGGGTGCCCCATCCTCACCTTTAACTCAGGTGACAGAAGGACCTGGGCTCCTGCCTGTGTGGCTCTCCCAGAGCTGTGACCCGAGTGGTACCAAGGATGGTCTCTAAGGCCCCCAGATCCAGGCCCAAATGGGGAACCTCCAGACTGTGATAGTAGGTGACCCAGGTCCTCCTGGAGGCCTGCAGACCATACCCAGTCTGGTCAGCTTGGGATCTCCCACCCGGCCCCGTGTCCCAAGGTGCTCTTCCTCCTGGCCCCAGGAGCAGGAAGGGCAGGCCGGGAGCCGCAGGATGGGCCTGAATCTCTCATCAGTAGAGGCCAGGCCCGCCCCCAAGCCCAGGCCTCCTTCCTGGGTGGAGGCCTCCCTGCTCTCCCCCTCACCTTCTGAGCACTGTGGGCCTTCTGGGGACCCCCCACCCTCCTTGGTTGCTCTCAAGCCTCCCAAGGACACTCCAGACCTGTCCCCTCTAGCACGTTGGCCACATGGCCACACACCCAGGAGTCAGGACTCGAACTCCCTAAGGTCACTGACTTTGGCATGGGGGCCGGACTGAGGTGGGGCAAGAGAGCAGGGGGGAGACAGTGAGGGGTAGCCTTGTCACCTGCACAGGAGCCATGGGTGGGCTGGCCAGTGGTGCATGAGTTTGGAGATCAGGGGGTGGGGAACAGATGCCCCACTGGAGAGCATCACTCTCTGCTTCTCCATTTTCACCAAGCCCTGTGCCCTCTCTCCCCCGGTGTCCCCGTGCAGATACCTCCTGCTAGTGGCAGACAGATGCCCCTGGGTAGCGCAGGCCACTGCTCCCTGCCCCGGGGTGGGGAGCTGTATGGGGAGGGCCTCCCTGCCAGACGGGACGAGACCATCCTGGACCATCTTGGAGTCAGGAGGCTCCCAAGGCAGCTGCCAGGGTCACAATGAGGGGGACGCATGGGGCCAGGGCTTCATGTGAAGCACAGACCACGGCAGGAGCCCTGGGAGGGGGCCACGGAGCAGGATGGAGGACAAGGTCCTTGCTGGCTTCCCCAAATGGTGGGGGCGCCTACGGGTTTCCAGGGCCCCAACCAGGAGCCTAGAGCCCTTGGGGTTTGCACCCTACCTGCCCCAGGCCGCCTCTGAAGACCTAAATCAGTGGGTCACCTGAGCCTACCCTGGTCACAGCGACGTCCACGACGTCCATGACCTGCAGAGAGCCACCCTTATGAGGAGGCGGCTGCAGCGCAGGGAGGGCCGGGCGCTGGCAGGTCACGGGGTGGGCAGGTCTGACTGCATGGCCCTGCTGGAGATGGAGAGGCGCCCACAGGCTGGGTCCCATGTTTGCATGTGACGTAGCCTGGGCTGGACCCTGACAGGGAAGGTGGGCCAGGAGCTGGGGGAGGGCTGGGATGCCAGCTGCCTGATAAGGGGGCTGCTGGGAGCAGAGGGGAGCAGGCTTGCCATGTATGTCCACAAAGGGCTGGAGTACCCAGGGCCCGGCCTGTACCCCAGCGACGTCCGGCCCACCCACCCTGCTCCCCATACGGTCTTCTGGGGGGGGGCAGGGGGGCAGCAGCAGCCGGCTTAGCCACATGGAGCTCAGCCAGGGGCTGGCCCCCAGGTGGGGTGGGCAGAGGCCTCAGTCCCCCTGCCCCACGTGGCACCGAGTAGCTGCTGTGTGTCCACATGGGGTGCGTTGTGGGGAGGCACCCAGACCCTGTGATGGGGGAGCCACCCCGACCTGAGCCAGGGACAGCAAGGAACCCCATGGCAGGGGAGCCTGAGAAGGCAGGAGGTGGGGTGGTAGGCATGGCTCTAAAAGTGCCCTGAGGGAAAATGCCACAGAGGAGACAGTGGGGACGCAAAGGACCCACGACCCTGGAGGGCCGCTCCTTGCTCGCAGTAGATGGAGGACCATAAGGAGACGGGCCAGGTCTCGCCAGCTTGTCCTGCCTTCGAGGACTTGAATAGCTGCTTGTCCACTCCTGCCCTGGCTCGAGCCTCTGGGGGCCTGTGCCCTGATCTGCTGGAGCTGCCACTCCACAGAGGATGTGGGGGCTGGGCCCACCAGTGAAGGACTGAGTCCCCGACCCCCGGCCTGTGCAAGCAGAGGGGGAAGGCGTTGGCAGCGGGTGGAGCGAGAACAGGCTGAGGGGCCTCCGGCTCCGGGGCTCTGGGCCTCACAGGCTGGGAGGGTGTCGTGGCCCTGTCCCTGAAGGGGGAGGGCGGGCCCCAGCCCCAGGGCCCTGGAATGCCTGTAGGGGAGGAAGTCCTGCCTCTTCACCTGGAGGGGCTAGAGCCCCTGCACCGGGCGTCCAGCTCTCCCTCCCCTCGAGGCCCTTCAGGTGCCAGGAAAGGGGCCGTGTCCTAGATTCCAGGCCTGGCTGCCCAGCCCCCATCTGGGCCCGCAGCCCAGAGCCCCTGGGGCCCAGCCTCCAACGTGCTTCCAGCCTCAGGGAGGCTGATTCAGGGATCCTATCCGAGGAGCGGGAGGGGGGCTGCGCTGCCTGTGGGTGGGGGCCAGGGGCTGCCCATCGGAGCGGATTAGCGGCACAGCTGCAGCCCGGCCCTGGCAGCTGAGTCACGGGGCCGCTGTCTCCAGGCCAGGGCACGGTGGGAAGGCACCATGGCACCCGGAGGGCGGGCAGGGCCCCCGGGCTGGGGCTGGCCAGTCTGTCCCCTGGCTCTTCCGCGCCCCCAGTCCAGCCCCCAGCCTTCACCCGCTCCAAGAGCGGGCCCAGCACGTGTGCGTACACGTTCACGCGCCCACGCACACGCAGGCCCAGCCCTCGGCCCCTCTGCTGGCCGCCCTACCTGGGGCTGACCTGGAGGGTCCCGGCCTCTGTGGGTTATCAACTCACCCCGCCGACTGTTACTGGGCACCTATGGCGTACCAGGCTCTGGGCTAGCAGCTGGGATACAAAAAGCAGAAACCCCGCCTTCGAGAAGCCCCCCGAGAAGCCCCCAGTGCAGACACGGGGAACAAGTCAGGGAAACGGGGATGATCGCCGGCGTGGAGGGGGCAGGCGGGGTAGGGGTTGGATGGGACCCCACACGAATGTTGATCTGACAGGGACTCGGGGGTGGGAGGAGACAACCAGTGTCCAGGAGGACGGGGTGACACCGGTGAATGAGGCACACACGGACCTCCACGGGGCTTTCGTCCTTGGGGGCAAGTGGGGACACAAGAGACAAAGGAAAGACAGTAAAGAAGCCGGTGACGTGGGGCGAGTTCCGGAGGGAAGGAAAGCAGACGGCGGGTGGGTCTGGGGTAGGCCGGCCTGGAGCCGGGGAGGCCCCCGGAGAAGGCAGGCGAGCGGAAGTGTGGGTGAGCTGAGGGCAGGTGGCCCTGGGGGTGGGCGGGGGTGGGACGGCCTGGCAGGAGCCAACTGGACCCGGGGTGACAGGGCTCTGCTCACACAGCCCCCTTCAAGGTGGGACTCCGTCTTTTGTTCCGAGCTCCGGGGGTCTTCTCCGAGGTCTGAGCGAGGAGGGAGCCCTCTCACACTCGGGGCACTGGGTGCTCCGTGGGGCAAGGTGGCTGAGGCCCGCGGGAGAAGCTGCTGCCTGGAGCCAGTGGCGGGGGGCATGAGCTTGTCACTTAGAGACGGTGGTGCCAGTGGAGGGGTCCTAGGGCTGGGTGTCGGGAGGGGGGGCAAGCTTATGCTGCCGATGTGGCCTGCGATGGGTTCCTGAGACCCCTGGGATGAGGCGGGACGTGAACCCAGGCAGCCTGTCCGTGTCCCCGAGTCCATCCCTGTAACTCAGACCCCCCCCCCACTGTGCCATCCACTCAGGCTCCAACGCCCAAAATGTGTCCTCACACCGGGGCCTCCCACAGACACGCCACGTGCATGCCCCATCCTTGCCCATGGCGCCCGTGCCCACAGGCCCCGCAGTCCCCTCCGTCCCCTCCATCCCCACCGGCCCCTCCGCTGAGGGACAGAAGGCCCCACAGAGCGGCTGCCCTGGGGACCAGCAGTAAAACCTCTCCCAGGCCAGGGCACTAAAACCGAGCCATAAACACAGTCACACGGTCTCCTGCCGTAAACTCTGATGTGACGAAGGCCGTGATCCGTTTCAGCCATACCCAGCTCCGGAGGACCGGCCAGCCCCGCGCCCCAGCGCAAGGTGATTTAGGGGCCTTATTCCCGCCTTCCAGCAGTGGGGGAGGGGCGTGCCCAAGCCCAGGCCCCTCGATTGGAATTGCAGAGGCCGGCCGAGCCAGGGGCAGGGCCCGCAGGCCTGGTGCGCGCTCTCCTCTGGGAGGGGCCGGGCCAGCTCACCCGGGGCGATGGCACCCTGCACCACCCTCCCCTCCCCCTTGGCTGGGGGTCCCCAGGGGCTCTGGAGTCCAGGCACCGGGCCACGTGGTGCTCACCCCAGGGCTGCTGCAGGACCCCAGCTCCAGGAGCCTAACTCCAGTGAGAGACACAGCTCAGGGGCGAGCAGACACACTACGTGCAGAGGCCTCGGAGAAGATCAGGGCTGCTCAGGGGGACCGCAGGGCTTTCCTTGGCCGAGAGAGGAAGGTGGCTTGGGGTTGCCTGTCACTGTTCGTCCTGCCTGGTTGTCCGTGAAGTGGGATGTTCGCAGCCACGCTGTGGGGCCTGATGCAGGATGGAGCACAGAGCCCGCGCACAGACGTGCTGAGCTGTCACAGCTGCGTCCCCATGCGTGTCCCTGGCATGCCCTGCCCAGTGCCTGGAACCCCCATGTCCCTGCACCCCAAGGCAGCCCCAGGCGGGCATCCAGCTCAGTACCCGTATGATCATGAGCATCGCTCCTGAGAGTGGCTCAGTGGCTGTTGGTCCAGGACAGTCTGCAGACGAGAGGAGGGCCAGGTGACCTTCGCCCTGTGACCCTGGGCTGTCCTGGGAGGAGGCCCTGCCCCACCTTTAGATGCTGGTTCACAGGGACCCGGGCTCTGCCCCTGCGAGCCCCGGGACTCGGCGCCCCTGCCTCCTGCCCACATCTCCTGCCCAGCTCCCCCCAGAGCGGCTGAGACAGCCCCGGGCGGTCTCCGCCAGGCCAGCATCGCGTCCAGAGCTGAGATCAAGGCTGAGCAGCTTCTGCAAAAACTTCCCATGAAAGACTCTTTTTCAAGATTTTCGTCTGAAAACAAACTCATAACCACATCAAGCCGGACCCCTGTCGCCACGGGTTTGATCCCGGCCGCCCAGGGGTCTCTAACTAGCTGTTATTCTAATTGCTTTTTTCTCTCCCGAGGGGAGGGCCACATAGACGCCCTACGGTTATTAATTTGGTGAGTGGGGGCGGGGAACAAGGGAGCCCTTGTTGGCCTTGCCCTTCTAGTCACTGTCAAATTGCAAATAACGACAAGATTCCAGATCCCCCAAAACTGGCCTGCCCCAGCAGCTCCCGGGGAACGCAGTCCCCGACCCCAAGGGTGGCAGAGCCTCCCCGGGCACCTGCCCCACAGATGCACCGCCTGTGGCCAGGGCTTGGCCGAGGCCGTCCCTCCCCACTCGTCGGGCCTGATCACTGTGTATGTAAGAAAGACAGTCTGTGCTCAGGGCAAGAGGGTGAGGTGACTTCAGGGACCCCCCTCTGAGCCATATGAAGACCCAGGAGGACCCGCCGGCCGTAACGACACCCCAGGGGAGGGTGTCCTTGGGGGCTCCTCTGTGGACTGCCTGACCTCACCCTCGAGACAGCCACTGAGGGAAGAGCAGCCTCCCCACTTCCCAGAGAGGAAGACGCAGCAGCCAAGGGTCACTCTGGGGTCTGACCCTGCCTCCCAGGCCAGCCTGACTGCAGCTCATGCTACAGCTCAGACAATGAGATCAACCACTGAGGGGGACTGGGATGGAGGTCACGTGTGCTGGGCCCTGGGGCTGGGCCATGCAGGGCAAACCTAGGGCACCCGGAGCCAGGGGAACAGCAGGCAGCTCCTGGGTGGTGTGTGGCATCCTGGTCAGGCCCAAGCTCCAGGAGGGAGCATACCTCAGGGCTGGGGGCTGGGAGGGCTCCCCAGGGCTTGACCAACCCTGTGTTCACCATGCCTCCTGCCCCCCCTGGTATGGACTGTCACCCGAGGTGGCCCAGGACCAAGTCCCTTCTCCAGTCGCGCCCAGCAGCCCCGACTCCTTCCTGCATCCCAACCATGGGGCCGTTTCCTTTCCCAAGAACACCCTGTAAAGCCTCCTGTACCCATGTGCACATCTGGAGACGTCAACAGATGTTGAAGTGCCGTAAAGTGAAAATTTATGAAACCACAGATTTTTCTCTGTAATGCATTTGGGGCATTAATTGATGCCAAACCAATCGATGCTCCAAGCTGGGGCCTGCACAGTTGAGTGACATTAAACCACACTTGGACCAGCCTTGGTCAAGGCCACTGGCGTGCAGGGCCCAGAAAGCCCAGGTGGACCCCAAGGCCCAGGCCACCCCCCACAGGCCTCCCAGGGCACAAGCGGGCGGTGGCACTGCAGGGGCCGGTGCAGTGGCAGAGGGAGCCCTGGGTGCCTCTAGTCAGGAAGAAGGACGGGGTTTGGGTGTGAGCAGGTCTCCTCCTCACGTCCCCTCCCACCTTGCTCACCCCCTGAGCTCAGACCTCCTGCCCTCACCCCCTCCCTGCCCAACACTGTGTCTTCCCAGCATGGAACCTGGGGGTGGGGGCTGCAGGGGTGCAATGGGAGATGCAGGGGTCCCAGTGGGTGACCCTGAACCAGGCCCTTCTCCTGGTGGGGGCGGGGGGTGTAGCCTTGGTCGGTAGTCTCCAAACAGCTCTGCAGAGAATCAGGGTGTCAGGCAGGGTCTGGGGGAAGGAGCTGAGTGAATGGTCCCCAGCCCCCAGGGAACCCCTCCCCTTCCCTCTATAGCCTGGGCTCCCCGAGCCAGCATCATCTGGGCATATCCAAGATCAGGCCCCTCTGGTCTGGGGGATGGGGCCTCGGGTGTATAGCTGTCCCCAGGCCTGAGACAGGCGGGTCTCAGCCCCAGGGCCAACCGAGGCGGCAGAGACTATACCAGCCGTCACGCTGAGAACTAGGGAAGTGGGTCCCCTGGGCCTCAGCCTGAGGGAAGGGCACAGCCCCCTCACAGGCCGCCATTCTGGTGGAGGGCGAGGGCTGCTGGGCCAGGCCCCTGCCCCAGACCCTGGCTCCTGCTGGGCCACCCGTCCCCGGCTACAGAGGGGCTCCCCCACCCACGTGTCCACACAGTGCGGACATGCACAGGGGTCATACACACACAGCTGTGACCAAGGCCAGCGCAGCTCACATTTGTGGGAATACTGGGCGCCCCTCAGGGCGGCTGTCACTGCCAGAACACCTCTGCTCCTGTCCCCACAGGTGACACAGCTGGACCAGCGGCTGATTCTCATCACAGACATGCTCCACCAGCTTCTCTCTCTGCACCAGAGCGGCCCCCCCGGCGGCCGGCCCCCCAGCGGAGGTGGCGCCCACCTGGTCCAGCCCTGCCGAGGCCCCATCGACCCCGAGCTCTTCCTGCCCAGCAATGCACTGCCCACCTACGAACAGCTGACCGTGCCCCACAGGGGCCCCGACGAGGGGTCCTGATGGGGGCCTGGGGCCTGAGAGGGGAGGCCTGGAGGAGCCCCACCCACCTGCCCAACCTCCCGCTCAGCAGGGGCACCCATCGGGCCACCTCCTCGAAGGTCCAGAGAGCAGCCTCTCTCTCCCAGGCCCGTACACCCTGTGGGCCTCGCTGCTGCATGAGCCTGGGCTGGGGGTTCGCTGAGGCCGCCTCTTTCTAGCGGGTACTAGAGCTTGGCTGGGTACAGGAGCCCCTCTCAGCTCTGAGACTGTGGCCCCCACATTGCTTACATGGTGGCTGGGACATAGTGGCAGGGGTCAGGTGGTCCCTCGGGGCGGGGCATCTTGGCACTAGGTCCATCCCAGGTATGGCAGGAAGCGAGACAGGTGTGTGGCAGGCCCAGGAAGCTTCCTGAGGGGAGGCCAAGGGACAGCCTGGACAGGGTCTGTGGGTACCACACCAGGGCGTGGAAGCCAGGACCCAGGGGGACCCAGGAGGAGCCAGGGAAGAGACAGGCAGGGCAGGGCAGGCCCAGCCCATGCCAAACAAGGGGTGCCCAGGAGCCCCGCTCACAGGGCCCAGGCCTGGGCCTTGACTTCAGTCCCAGAGGTGCTGACTCAACAGGCCAGGAACTGTGAGGAGCCACCCCCGAGGCCTGAGCTTCAAGCAGGAGGGACAGGTCCTGCTGTCCCCAGAGGGCTTCCCTGGGGCAGGATGTCCACCAGTGGAATGGGGGTGGATAGCCCCCTACTTTGGACTGGCAGCTTCTCCTACCCATTCCGGAGAGAAGGGGGGCCGCCCAGCCCCACTCACGTGCAGCCACAGCGGCCACCTCCAGATCCCCGCCCCGGCAGAGCAGCTGGACGGGCACACACAGGCGACGCGCGGTCCCTCCACAGGACCGGCTCCTCTTGGGCGTCAAGCTCACAGAAATCAGAGTAATTTGTGGTGATTTGGAATCTGTTTTAATGAGTTTCACAGTGTGATTTTGATTTTTTCTTGTGCCGGCTTTCCTAATAAACCCGGAGTCACGGCGTTGGTCTCCTCACTGCTCTTGCCTTGATTCCTGGGGGTGCCCACCTCTGGGACAACCCCGCCCTCCCTGTGAACTGCCACCCTTCAACATGCCAGGGCCCCCTTGCTCTGTCCAAAGCTGCCCAGGAGCCCCCAGCCCACTGGCCTGCAGCTCTGGGAGCCAGGTCGCCCCAGTGAGCCAGGAGCACCTTAAGGCCAGGACACGCCTGTCCCTTTCCCCGGCACTGTGGTCGGCTCTGTCCACATGAGCTGGGCAGAGGGAAGGAAGGTGGCCAGGCAAAGGGCCCACCCTCCGAGCCCTTGCTTTTGCTGGAATGTTCTCCCCAGCCCCTCTCCATCTGTTGAAATCGTGCCCTTGGTCCACAGCCCAGCTCAGAGTCCCCCCTGCAGCAAGCCTTGCCCGATAATCCCTCAGGAGCAGCCCCTCCAGGCCTTGTGACCCTTTGAGGGGGCGGAAGTGAGCAGGTAAGGGCGTTGCCCCCAGAGCAGCGATGGGGCGGAGCTTGGGGACCCTGTCCTCCATGCCCAGGTCCCACACGCCAGTTCCACTCTCACTTCCAGGGCCATAGGGCTTGGTGTGGACAGGACAGCACCCTGTGGTCCCCTGCCCTCCCCCCCTGCTCCCAGGAGCATCTGGGCCCCAGTTCCTCCTGGGCCCAGTTCCCTTTCCTCAGGCCTCCCTCATGGACAGGACCCCTGCAGTCCCCTTGGAAGCAGGAGCCCAGGTAGCTGCTGGACAGGAGCTCACAGTCCACTTCATGGAGGAGAGAGCCAGGTTCAGGAGCTCCGAGAGGCTGTAAGGCCCAGCCCAAGGCTGTGGGTCAGCTCAGCATCCCTCCTGACTGGGGCTCTGGTGGCCTTGGGGTTTCCCCCTGGGGTGGCCTTGGCCACCTGGTTTGGCCAAGATATGGTCACTGCCCTTCTCCCACCAGCCCCTAGGGAGGTGGGCACCTCTTTAGGGCCCAGTATTCAGTCCAGGACCTGGCCTGGCTGGGCTGTGGGTGCTGGGGCTACAGTCTACACCCTTGGGCAGCCACCTTAGGGGACACACTAGGCCTCCATCTGTCCCTCCCAGGCCAGGCTGGCCTTCGTCTGAGGACCCACGAGCCCCACAGTGAGAGCAGGGTCTGTCCAGGTCGCTCCCCCAAGAGCTCGAAGTAGGATACATGAAGGGCCCCAAGCTCCAGGGCCCCCACATAGGCATGCCGGCCTCCCCAGGCTCAATTTCCCCCTCAGTAACAGGGTGTGCCCTCAGGCCTGCCTGGGCATATGCCAAGTGAGTGCCAACCTCCCCTCACCCTGCCCTATGGGTGCCCCAGTGCTCTGTGAGCCCCCCATGCCCTCCACTTCAGCCCACAGGTGTGGACACACTCAGCCAGGGCAGCGGAGCAGGGGTCCACCGCCCACACCTTTGACTGCGCCTCCACTCTCTCCTCCATTCCCAAGCAGCCAGGGCTGAGGGCACCTGAGAGTTCAAGGACGGGCTGTCCTGAGGACAGGAGGGCCGGAGGGAGGGGTCTGGTCCCACTCTGCTGAGCCCCGCTGTCTGTGACCCCCAGGGGCTCCCCAGAGCCCAACCCCGGCTCTCCTGGCTCCCACCGTGGGGGCTGGCCAGTGCAGGGGCGGGGAAGGAGGTGGGAGACCCAGGCCTGGGGCCTCCCCAGCCTGCACCGTGGGGGAAGGGCGGGAGCAACAATTACTGGAAAGGCAAAAGCTGTTGTTTCCTTGTTGGGTAAATATTTGCAGAAACCCCAGGAAGCAGCTAGCTGGAGAGCGGGGCCCTCGAGGAGCCCCGGGCTGGGCCGGCGCACAGGAACCCGCGGCCCCAGCCCGGAGCCCTCCGGCCGGCCGCCCCTCTGGGCGCAGCCCCGCGCCCGGCCGCTTTGTTCTCCGAGCTGCCGACGGCGCACACGGCGCAGAGCGCTTCGCCGGGACGGGCCATTGCGGCCCTCTCGGGTGTGAAATGCAATTTACCTGAAATAAAGCCCAATTATGGAATTAGCTAATTAAAGCCCGAAGCGGAGGCTGGGCCCGGCCGGCCGGGCGCTCATGCCCGCCCGGTGCCCGCGGCCGGAGGAACAGATGGCGCCCCGGCCCGCCACGCCGGCCGCATTCCTTCACTCTGTCCCCCGATAACTGACTTCGACAGCACACGGCCATCTGGTGTATGACACGTCCTGTGTGCCCCGGACAATGGCCCAGCAGACCTCTCCGGGAGAGGGCCGTCGCCCGGGCAACGGTGGCATGTGCAGGCCAGGCCCATTCACAGCCCCTCCCCCGCCCCTTTGTGGGCTCCGCAGCCGCCTGGCTGCTCACGCTGACAACATCCATGAGTATTTGTCCCCAGTGCCCAGGCTTTGTCTCCAAATTGGGCCCTCTTAGTGAGGTCCTCGGCATCCAGTGGGTGCCCGGAGCATCTGCTGGGGGGAAGGGTGGAGGCGGCTGGGAGGCTGCCCACTTCCTGGGGCACCCACCTCCTCTGTCCACACCCCTCTCCCGTGAGCATGCCCTTCGGAGCCTGGTGGGAAGGTGGCACGGCACGGGCACTGGGCTTGTCCAGGGGCCGGGAGAGGAAGGGCTGGCAGGCCTGCCCCTCCCACCCTCTGCCCTGAGAAAGGGGAGCAGTAACAGTGACCCTTCGTGGGGCGGGGAGGGGCTGATGGAGGAAAGACGTGAACGCAGGGCCCAGGTCAGCACGCGATGAGTTTAATAAAGGCTGCCTGACAATCGGCCCAGGATGTGCTTGGCTCTGGGCTCCGCCCCTTCACTGCACCCCTGCCTGGCCTGCACGACCCCTCAGCGCAACCTCACCCCCAAGGGCCCTCTCAGAGCCAAGCGGGCAGCTCGCGATCCTTCACCCTCGCTGTCTCCAGCCCCCACTGCCCAGGCCCGGGCCCAGCCGGTGAGGCCATTCGGGCCACCGTCCTGCCCACTCGCTGCGTCCGCAGCCAGGCCATCCTCCCCACAGCTTCTCCTTGCACCCCGGGTCAGGCCCGGAGCTGCCAGCAGGCACAGCCCCCCCTCCTCAGGACCATTTTGGCAGCGCCCCCACACCAAGCTGGGGTCAGAGCCATGCCCACCAGCCCCTCACCAGGCTGAGGTCAGAGCCATGCCCACCAGCCCACCACCAGAGAAGAACTGTGCTGAGACTTTCAGGCCTGGGAGCGCCTGGCACAGGACCTGGCCCCACTGGGTGCTCAGGACGTGCCAGTTAAATTAAGGCATAAAATGAGAGTTTGGAAAGAGGCCACTGGACCCAGGCCGGGAACCACAAGGCAATGCCATTGGGTCCACCACCCTGTGCCCTCAGGTGGGTGTTTGACTGGGGCAGCCAGACAGGTAGGGTGGGAGGTGGGGGCGGCAGAGGCAGATGTGGGCAGAGCTTCTGAGACAGCCCGACACAGCCCGCACCAGCGTCCCTCCCCTCTGGGGACCTGCCGAGTCACTTACAGACCTGAAGACTGTGTATGGTTGGGAACCCCTCCTAGCTCACCTGAAACCATCCTCCCCGATGCCTGGCTCTATCCTGGGACTGCCCTCTGCACCCTGGGCCCTAGTGGCTCACCATTCTCAGCCCCCATCAGCACCCCGTCTTGGCTCTGGCCCTACCCTGATGGCCCGGAGAGCCAGTGAGCTGGGGAGATGGGGCCTGGCTTAGCCAAGTGCTGGGCAGCCGGGCCTGAAGGGAGCTCGAGCGGCCAAAGCTGGACAGAACTCAGTTTCCATTGAGCTCTGAGTGTTAGGATCCCCGGGCCAGGGTCCTCTGCATGCTGACAGCCCCCACCCAGGCCCTTTCCAGCCCAGCCCCATTGTGCAGTGGAGCTTCAGCAAACAGGCAGGGGGGCCCCACAGCCCCAGCAAATGAGCCCTCAAGCAGGTGACCTCCGACCTCGCCCTCCAGCTGCAGATTCTTCACCTGCTTGCGGCGGGGGGGCTGCCCAGCTCTCGAAGACCAGGCCTGGGCAGAGGTGGGAGGCCTCTCGGCACTGGCTGGAGACAGTGAGCTCCTGACCAGTCCTGGGACACCACCCTGCCCCCTGCCAAGGCCTTGGAAACCAGGGCACCAGCCCCTCCCTGCCCAGACCATAGGCACTAGCTGTGTGGCAGGGGGTCAGGGGTCCACACTGAGCCACAGATTCAATTCCCTGAGCCATGCCCATCCCGCCCTCACCTTTTCCCAGCGTAGGTTTCTCTCTTCTGGGCAGTGACCGCAGCTGCTGCTTCCTTGGGGGGGGGGGCTGGGTTGTAGGGGTGGTGTGGTTGAGACTGAGTTGAAATCTTGTCCCTTGGATGCCACAGTGACTCCCCCTTGCCCAGGCCTCCCCCCTCGCATTCAGCCCCCTCCACACCCTGCTCGGTGGAACCCCCTCCACGTTTCCCACCTGCAGGAAGCGTGGGGTCTTCTGAGCAGCATCAAAGTAGGAGGCGTGGCTGCCTGGGCCACTAGCACCTCGTCTTCCCACCCTGCCCACGGCCCCAGGAAGCAGCGGCAAACACAGGGTCAGGGGTGCCAGGGTGCTGTGGGGGCACAGGCTGTACTGAGGGCAGGGACATGCTTAGAGCAGGGAGGCCTCGGACGCGTAGATCCTCCCCACCTGGTGCAAATGGGTAAACTGAGGCCGGGGGCAGGGCTAGCCCAGTGCAGTCCCTGTTTGTGGGAATTTGCGTTGGAAAAGCCTCGGAGAAGAAACGGGACTTCCAGTGGCAGAGAAGCCCGGAGGAGAAGCTGGGCAGGATGCCGGAGGGCAGGGAGGGAAGGACCGGCTGAAGCACGGGCCTGGCCGTCTCAGATTGGAGCTCCGGGCCCAAGAGGCCACGTCCACGGAAGAGATGCAGAAAACCCCCAGGGGTGTGAACACAGCTACCCGGCTGGCCCACGCAGGCCGAGAAGCCAGGGTGTCTTCCCGACGTAGGGGAGGGCCCAGTGAGCCATGAAGACGCCCACTGGTCCCAACCAAGCTGCCATTGCCCCTGCCACACAGGACAATTCCAAACTCCCCACTGGATCCTCAAGAAACTCTGTGAGAAGCCTGACTGCTGATTCCATCCACCACGGCTCACTGGCTGTGGTGGTTTCTTAGCTTTACCCCTCCACGCCGCCACCCCCTAAATACACTCACACACTCGGCGCCAGAATGTAAGGGAGCAGAAAGAACGGAAGCTAGAAGCCAGGGATCCTCTTGCTCCCACCCTGGCTCAGCCATTCTCTCTGAGCTTCAGCTGGTCATTGCACCCCAACTTCAAAGCTGCGGGCAAGGCGCTGAGCGCCTGAGAGGACAGGACCGAGGCCACGGCAGCCTCGCGGCCGGGGCGCCCGTGGCAGCTCACCGAGCTCGGGAAGGGCGCACATATTAACTGTTCGCTGTGGCCCCCAACACGTCTTCATAGAGAGCTGTGACACAGGCCGGTCCCGGGGACCCACGTCCCCATAGCAAATCAGCCTTGAATGGGCAGCTGCCGGGCCTGGCCCAGCACAAGTCGTCTGATGGGCGAGGGCCTCATGATTCTCCCCCCACCCCCGCCCCGTTCCTGGCGCTCCGGGGAAACTCACTGCTCACGGGACACCCCCGTAGCAGCCTCAGCCCCCTCTCGGCGCAGCCCCTGGGCCCAGAGGATCTGCGGAGAGGCCTCAGGAGCGCACACGGGAGTTCTCTCCCAGAACCGTGCCCTCGGCCCCCTCCCGAGAAGACCCAGCCACAGCCCCTCTGCCAAAGACAATGGGAGTGACAGGTCCGAGATGGATTGGCCCGGCTGGGGGAGAGGAGGCTCGTGCTGGGAGAGGCCCCGGCCCGGGTGGGGTGCCCCAGGCACTTGGGGGATGGAGACTCCAAGGCCCTGGCTGTTGATGGACTGGGGCTTGGGCGGGCCCTGGGGACCGGGGCTTCTCCTGAGACAAGGGCCCTGGACAGAGAGGCTTTCTAAAGAGGGGGTTGTCAGGAGGGTGGGTAATGTCATTAAGTAATTTCAAAGGGTCTTAATCAAATCCCCTCCCCGGCCGCAGGACCGCGTCGAAAGGGCTCTGAGAGAATAGGGCGCAGACAATCGACTGGGGCCTTCCACTTGACAGGCCGGCCGGGCGCGGGGGCCACGGGCTCGGCCTCAGCTCCGGTTCTCACCCCGAAGCTGGATGGCCTCCGACTCTTCCCCGAGGCCCCGGGTGACCCACTACTGCCGGGTTCAGGGCACAGGTCACGGGGAGAAGAGGCTCCCTCCAGAAGGAAGCCTTGGAGAGGTCCCCTCAGAGTCTCCACCGTGAAGCCCCTGAAAGCCACCATTTACAGGAGAGGACACTGAGGCTCGGGGAGCCATGCGATGTGGGGGTTCCGAGCTTCCGATGCCAGGGAACCCGCATCCCTCTGTGCCTGTTTGCCCACATCCGACGTGGCTGAGACCACATCCCACCCACGTGGTCAGGGGACTGTAAGCAAAGCAAGGAGGTGCCTGCAGCAGGTGCTTCCTGAATATTCTATGGCGACTGCTCAGGCCACACTCCCAGGGGTCCGTCGGTCTCTCAGAGCCCCCTGCATCCCCTGCTTGGCTTCCTGTGACTTTTTTTCAAGGTATAGATGTAAAAACATTCTCATTATGTGCTTCCCAACACCCCGTGTCCGTGGGCTGGAAAAGAGCCCACCCCCCCACCCACCCTGCCCCCACCCGGGAGGGTCTCCCTCGGCCTGTGTGTACAGTGCCCTTGGCTTCAATTCCGTGTGCCGTGCACGGACTCCGTCCACAGTCACACGGCCGCTGCCTGCCATCGAGCTGGTCCTTCTCGGCACCGGCCGCAGAGGAGCCTGTCCACAGGGGCTTTCCTGTTCCCACCTCTGGCCTCCGGCATGGAACCTCCCAGTCCACCTGCATAACCATGACCAGCTCCCCTGACAAAGGGACATTCTTGTTTCTAGGATGTGGTCACTGAAGGCCGAATGGGGACACCCACAGCCACCCAGGAGCCAAGACCACTTTCCTGGAGCTATACCGAGGTCCCAACTCTGCTCTGTCCCCCTCAGAGTTGGCTGGCCCCACCGCCCCAGAAAGACCCTCAGGCTCCCAGGGACTGGCCGCAGCTCAGGGGACGCCTCCTCTTGAGCTCCAAGGTTTGGCCACCCCCTCCAACCCAGCTGGCTGGTAGCCTGGCCTCTGCCCCCAGGCGGATGCACCCAGGTGGGCAGAATAAATGAATAACTCCACTAGAAACACTGCAAGGGACAGACTCGAGGACCCCACAGTTAGGCACCTGGTGATCGGGTATGTCTCCCCAGAGCACCTGTCCTCACCTCCTGCGGCTCCTGAGTGCCGTGGGGAGGCAAGAGGCCAGCGGCGGTCAGCGCGGCCCCTCTGGAACTCACCAACCTGCTCTTCTCCCCGCCAGGCCCCACCCCTGCCCCTGCCACCAGCCTCCAGGTGAAGCAGGCAGAGCCATGCCCTGAAAACACTCCACAAAACCTTGCGTGTGTCCCAGCAGCTCCGGTTACCCGGCACCCGGCTGGCCAGCGTCCCATAAGCCCTGCCAAGGCCTGGCACCACAGCCTGGCAGCCCCACTCCCTGCCAGCAAGCCCGAGGCCCGAGGGTGCGGGCAGGTTGCTTCCCGCTGCCAGCTCAGCCCTCTTCCCCCAGGAAAAGGCCTCATTGTTCCCCGCCCTGGCTCAGAGACACCCAGGCTCCAGGCTGCGAGGTCACCGGGCCTTGAAGAATCCACCTGCAGCCACACCAGCTTCCAGGAAACCGAATCCCAGCGGCAGATGACAGCCGTGAGCAGGAAGACAGAGCTCCATTCAGCCTTCACCGGAGCTGCCTGGCCAACCTGGCGGCCGCCTCCCCCACCTGGGCCTCCCCCACCTGGGCCCCCCACACCTGCAGTGCAGCACCAGGCTGTACAAGGAGCTTTCACGTGCCCACACCCCCCCCACCTGAGCACACCTCTCCAAGAGATTCAGTGTTAAACACTGGCCCCAGACCCCCAATTTCCAAGAAAATTAGTTGGCTCACTAATTTTCACTAGAGTGCTATTGACTATTCAACTTTCAGCTTACTATAGTGGTATTAGCCCCACAGAAAGAGAACCTAAAGAAGACCTCATCTGAGCCCTGAGGTATCGATTTCTGGGGAGATTTTAGAATTCTGGCCCCTGCTGGATATTTGAGGGTCCCCACAAACAGTGACTCAGTCTAGCACTCACAGCCTGAAGACCCAGTGCCAACCTCGCCTCCAGCATCTCCCTCATGCACCCTGAACAGAATCCCAGGCCCCATCCCAACCCAGCTGACACCAAGATGGGCGGTGGTCCCTCTCCCACCCCTCAGGCTCATTCAAGACTTAGCTCAGGCCTTCCTGCTCCAGAAAAGCTCCCATCAGCATCAGGCTGGGTCAAGGTCCCCTTGCCCCCCACACAACCCCTCCAAGTATACCAGGAGCTGGTGACAAAGGGGGAGCAAGGACAGCGACCAGGAGGCATATCACCCTGAACAGGATCACTGAGACTCCCGCTTGTCCAGCTGAGGAAACTGAGGCCCAGAGACAGCTGTACACTGTCCTCGGTGCCTCACATGGCCCCCCTGGCCTTTCGGGGTGCCCAGAGTCTGAGCAATGCTCTTGAAAGTCCAGGGGAATTAGAGAGACACCAAGTGACCCAGGCATCTGTCTCTGGGGCTCCCAGTCCCGCCTCCTGCCTCCAGGGATCCCTACCCTTCTGCATCTGAGTCCTGGAGTCCCTCCAATGCCACCCTTTGCAGGATTTGAATTCTTGGAGAGCTTGGTCCTAAGCAAGGATTTGTCACTGAGGCCCAAGTCACCTTATTGAAAAGCCACATGACCATTTCCAAAGCTTTCCTGACAGTTGTGGCCTGTAAAATACTCCGAAGTCACCGTTTCCAAAGATTTAGGGTATTAAAGACCATGGGGGGACACAGAGGGACACTTGTCCAGGTGGCCAGTTCTTAGTATCTCCCTAGCATAAAATCCCCTCCACCCAGCTCCTTCCACCCCACCCCCAGTCCCGCTAGGACTACCCTGGAGGCCAAATCTCAGAAAACCCTGCCCAGGAGGTAGGTGGGGTAATGAAGGGCCCAGAGGAGCTGTCGTGGAAGGACCGGCTTGGGTGAGGGGCTACGGAGCTCCGAGTGTGCCTGTCCCGTTTGCCTCCCGCACAGGCCCAGAAGGGCCCGAGCCTCGGGGGTCCGCTGGCCTGAGCCTGGGCCGCTAGGGCCCGAGGGTCGCGCTGGCCGGCGAGGGCCGGGTCGGGGGTCCAGCCAACTTTAATACGCGGACAAAGCCTCATTTGCAGGTCAATGCGGTGGCACACTCGCCTCTCCCCGCGCCCGCGCCCTTTGTCCGGCCGCGCCTGCTCCTCGCGCCAGATGGCCGGGGAAATGCTAATTTCGGGCGCCCCCACCCCGGTTTAATTGCGCCTTTGCAGATGGGTCGCAAGTCTGCGCTTCGTGCAGATGAGCACTGCCTGGCCTGGCTGCTGCTAGGCCTGCAGGTCGGCCTCGGACCATAGCCCGGGGCCCGGGTGAGAGCCCGGAGGCTGCGGGAGGGGCGCCTCCCCGCTTCCCCAGCGAGCCTCCAGGCGGGAGCGGGCACCCAGCAGCTGGGCTGGGGAAGCACCCTTTTCGCTTTTCATTTCTCCAAAATGGGATCTTAAGTGATTCTGAATGAAAACAAATTGGCCGCTTTCTTTTCCAAAGAGAAGTGCACAGTGCGGAGCGTGGGGAGCACCAGGCCCCTACCCCTGGCACCTGGGGCTTGCTGGTAAGTCCTGGTGGGCATGGGGCCTCCTTTAACTGAAGCCCCCAGAACCACCAGAGTGCAGGTGACTCCCCTGCCCCGGATCCCAGCCAGAAGCAGATGTCCAGGCAGCTGGACATGGAGATGAGCATCCTGGTGGGTCAGCCAGGCCTCCTGCACTGTCATCTCCAGCATCAGCAGGAGCCCTGCCTCCACCCAGTTTCTGGCTCCAGTGAGGGAGAGTTCTCTGCGGGGGGGTCCCCACCCCTGCAGCTCTGTGCCCTCAGCCACTCTGGTCTGACCACATGGGGTGCAAGGGTGGGCAGGGTGAGCAGCAGGACTGAACTGGGGAGAAAGCTTGGACAGAATGAATGAATGAATGAATGAATGAATGAATGAATGAATGAAAATGAATGAATGAATGAATGATACGATAAATAGATGGATGGATGGATGGATGGATGGATGGATGGATGGATGGATGGATGATAGGATGGATGGATGGATGGATGGATGGATGGATGGATGGATGGATGGATGGATGATAGGATGGATGGATGATAGGATGGATGGATGATAGGATGGATGGATGGATGGATGGATGGATGGATGGATGGATGGATGGATGGATGGATGGATGGATGATAGGATGGATGGATGGATGGATGGATGGATGGATGGATGGATGGATGGATGGATGGATGGATGATAGGATGGATGGATGGATGGATGGATGGATGGATGGATGGATGGATGGATGGATGGATGATAGGATGGATGGATGATAGGATGGATGGATGATAGGATGGATGGATGGATGGATGGATGGATGGATGGATGGATGGATGGATGGATGATAGGATGGATGGATGGATGGATGGATGGATGATAGGATGGATGATGATAGGATGGATGGATGGATGGATGGATGGATGGATGGATGGATGGATGGATGGATAGTAGGATGGATGGATGGATAGTAGGATGGATGGATAGTAGGATGGATGGATAGTAGGATGGATGAGTGGATAGATGGATGGATGAATGAATGAATGAGAACAAATGACAGGGAAGGTCCCTCTCTGATCTCTAGTATCTTAACTGCAAATTTACAAGCCCTGTATGTTGGTGGGGTTGGACTGGCTCCCCTAACCGCTGTGAAGCAGGGAGAGGGCCGATTCCTGTCCCAGCAAATCCTCCAGACACAGAACTCTGGCCAAGTGAGCATCATAGGTTGTGTCATATCTTTGTAACCTGCTCAGATGGCTGACACATCACCATAAGGCCACCTTTAAGCCAGGTCTGAGGTCGGTCTGCCCAGTGAACTGGCCCAGCTGCCAGCAGCCCAGTCCTGGTGCCTGGCTGCGAGCCCTCTGCCCCGAGCATTTTCTCTCCCTCCTCCGCCTGTGCCTCCTCCTAGCAGCCTCCAGGTTGCTTGGGGCTGCCCTGACCCTAACCCTCACCTGGCCTCTCAGTCTGCCCCATACCCCAGCCAGGGTTCAGTGCCCATCTTGGGGGCATCACAAGGCTAACACTCCAGCTGACACTCAGGCTGGGACCAGAAGCCCAACCAACCCCCTGGTGCCTGTCCTGCTGGCCTTGGATCTGTGCCAACCCAGTGACCAGCCATGGGCCAGGGAGGAGGGGGCAGCGGGGGGGGGGAAGCACCCACAGCCAGGGTGCGCCATGGAAGTTTCCATGGTCACAGGATGGAAACCGTTTCCTATCAGTGTGGAAATAACAGGTGGCCCCTCAGGCCTCCCCTTTCATTTCTTTCCAGGAAACAGTTCCAATGGGATTTATACACCCATGTGACACAAACATGGCCTGGCCACCCCCTACCCTCACTCCATTTGAACGGGAGACTTCCATCTCCCTCCTGGGCAGCCAGCTCCCTCCACGCTGAGAGCTGTCCTATGCCCCAGCCTGGCCCAGCCTCGCCAGTGACCATGTCTGTGCTCGTGGGCAGTTCCTTTAGGGCACTCGTGTCTCCCTCCTCTTCGAGAGGCCCCTGAGCCTGAACCCTGGGCGAGTCCGACCTTTCCCTGAGCCGTAGGATGGGTCTATCACCCTCTCCTCGTGGTTAAATATTTTGAAATGAAAACAACATATTTATATATGTGTGTACATATATTTACTCTAAAGCTCTAAACTATGCACTAAGTATGCACTTTAGACCTGAAATGTAAACATGGGCCCCCCAAATTGTATAGAACCCCCAACCACCACCCACGGTCATCTCCAGGCGGGGGAGTCCAGCCGGGGGGACGTTTACTTCTGTTTCTG
This sequence comes from Miniopterus natalensis, assembly GCF_054644295.1. NCBI lineage: Eukaryota > Metazoa > Chordata > Mammalia > Chiroptera > Miniopteridae > Miniopterus > Miniopterus natalensis. The sequence goes on along the minus strand of NC_142091.1, from coordinate 76,560,937 downwards.
TATTGTTTAATTTTAATTTTTTTTTACAATGAGTATATGATAGCTCTATAACCAGGAGAAAATATACAACTATTTTTGTTTTGGGGGATTAAAAAACATAAAAAGCACCGTTGGTTTGTCAACCATGTGGCCCGGGGATGGGAATACTGCTCCAGGCCGACCTCGGGGAAGGGGTCCGGACCGAGTCCTGGGGGCGCCTAGGTCACTAAACCCCCTTGGACCGAGGCCAGGGCAGGCCCACTTCATGCCAAATTCCACTCGGGCCTACTCCCGGTCCCAGCAAAATTCCAAAGTATATTGTTGTTTTTGTTACTATTTTGCAATTACGGGACATTTTTTAAATGCCTGGAGTGTTTTTCAGCCATTTGTATTAGCTCCTTCACACTCTGCCCGAACGGCCGGGCGGCACTGCACTCACCCGAAGCAGGCCGGCGGGGCTCAGAGAGGCCAGGCCCCCCTGAGTCGCACGGCATCGGAGCCTTGGGGTGAGAATGGACGTTCACGTCGGGGCTCCAGCCCCGGGTCATCCTGTGGCGTCTCCCTCAGCTTCAGCCTCCACCAGGCTTTTATTTGGGGGAAGAGAGGGAAAAGCAGGAATGTGATAAGAGAAAAAATAAGGAAAGGAAAGGAAAGGAAAGCCAGGGTGGGGCACAGGAGAGCGATGCTGAGGGGCCTGGGCCTGGCAAAGTGACCACTCAGAGGCCCTGGCAGGGGACCTGGGCCTTCGGGATGGCCCTGCCGGCCCTTCATCTCTGCACACACACACACACACCCCGCCAGGGACAGGCTCTCAAAGAGCCTTGGGCCTCAATTCGCAGTGTGAGGGGAGGCCGGGGGAGACAGCATCCTCTCTGGACTCCCATTGTCCCAGGAGACTGTCTATCCCGGAGGGTAGAGGGACAGTCGGCGGCCTCAGGTGCCGCTGGAGTCCTCTCTGAACCTCAGTCCCCAAGCTGACCCCCAGGCCTCAGGAGCAGGCACCACCGCCCGGCCCCCACCCTCGCAGGGAACCAGGCCTGGGAGGGCCGCACAGAGCAGCTCGCCACTGGGCACCGGGTCAGGGAGCAGCAGGCCCACCCTGGGAGCCCAGCGTTATGGGCTGAGTTGTGTCTCCCTAAAATTCACCTGTTGGAGCCCTAACACCCAGCGCCACAGAATGTGACCTTATTTGGAGATGGGGTCTTCAGAGAGGTGATTAAGTTGAAACGAAGTCATAGTGGTGGGCATGTCCTTATAAGAAGAGGAGACCGGGACACAGACACACACCGAGGGACAACTGTGTGGGGACGTGGGGAGAAGATGGCCGTCTCCATGCCCAGGAGGGAGGCCTCAGAAGGAACCAGCCCCGCAGCAACACCTGGATCTCGGACTCCAGCCTCCAGGACAGGGACAGTAAACTGCTGTTCAAGCCGCGGGCTGTGGGGCTTTGTTATAGTCGCCCCAGCAAACTGGTGCACCAGCGTCCACCCCACCCCAGGGTGACAGAGGGGGCACACCTGTCCAGACTCAGGCGGCCAGGGTGGGCACAGAGACCCCGCCCCAGCCCTGCGGGCCAATGGAAGCCCCACCCACGCCTGGCCTGGGGACCTTCTCTGACCAAGTTCCTTGAGCTGCCCCCCAGCTGGCTTGGGAGCATCATCACAACACTTAGGGACACACTGTGAACATAGGGGTCCCCCAAACTGCTGTTTCCCAAGGCCTAGATGAAAAAGCCACGTGCAGAGCAGGGACAGAGCGCATTTGGACGTGGCTGGTGCGGGTGGCAGGGAGGATGGGCACCCCGGAGACTGAGGGCCTGGCTGGGCATCCAAGCCCGGAGGGGCTGCGGGGACCCTGGGCCTCGCTCCCTCCCGGCTTCATTAAGCGCCTCCTCCGCCCAGGCCAGCTGGAGTCAGCTGATTAGCCCGTTCTAGTGGCCCCGGGAGCCCCCCGTATCTGTTTTCCACCCACACATGTTCAATTAAATTTCGCTTTTGTGCCAGAGAGGCCTGCGATGCGCGCGTTTCTGGGGCGGTTCTCCCTGTTCCTTTATGTCCTCAGAAACGAAGTCAGTCACCAGGTTTCAGAAAACACCTCCCGGTTTGGAGCGGGTTAGAGGCGAGAGAAACACAACGCAAAACAAAAGCCCGAGAAACAAAGGGGAGGCCACGGAGGCCTTTGTGGGGACCCCTCCCGCGAGGAGACGGTTCACCCCCAGAGAAGCGCTCCCATTGTGCGGGCGCCGGACGAGCCCCTCGCGTTGGGCAGAAATGCAAATCCCCCCCCTCTCCCTTTGATTCAAATATTTAAATTTTCAAATATATATGCTGCGGGCCCTGAATGGCAGCTGACCTCACTTACTTCCACAGAAGAAACGCGGAAGCCCTGGGCGGCAGCTAATCTAGCCGGCGGTGGCCCCCGCGGGCCTGGGGGTGGGGAGTAATCCTTTATTCAAACATTTGGCTTAAAAGCGTAACAAGGAGAAAAAGCTGGGACGTAATTGCGTCGCATGGAAAACAGAGAGATTTTTCTCTCTCTCCTTCTCTCTCTAACGAGCTTTTTCTGCCTCCTCAAAGACGGGCGGCCCCAGGCCAGACGCCGCGCTCCTGCTAAAGAAACCGGGAGAGGTTTCCCTTCCCTGCCGTCCCCACGGGCCCCCGCCGGCCCCCCAAGGGGTTTTCTTAGTGGGTTGGCTCTGCCACGGGCTCGCTCACTCACCGATTCTCTCCGTAAAGTGCCACAGAGGACCTACTGCGGCCTGGCTTGGCCGGGCTCTGCCTGGGCCCCGGCAACCAGGCGCCCCCAACGCAGCTAGCTTCCAGCACCTTCCTTGGGGCAAACTGGAGCCTTGACACCCCTGCAGAGCCATCCCCTGACCCTCAGAGGTGCCAGAAAACTCCATGAGCCATTGATGCACGTGGGGTTCCCAACGCACCTCCCTACCAGCCCCCGGGGGGACTGAGCACCGAGGGGAGGGCAGGGGAGGAGGGCCCCCCCTGGGCTGGCAGGGCCAGCGTCTGTCCTGCTCCTGGGCCCGGGGCTCCCAGAGGGCCCTGGCCCAGCCCATCAGCGGGGCTGGATCTTTAATATTTAAAGAGCTCTCCCGGGCATTTCAACAACTCCCGGACACGATTTTCTGTGATACGTGTGCTGTTGGGACATCTGTCCTCTATACCTAATAAAGTCGCCGGGTTCAGAATGAACTCCTCGGCCTGGGCTTTGAATCCGGGCTCACATATGGTTGGTAATTAGCCGGCTATCTCTTGGAGTTAAATGATTTTTTTTTTTTTCTCTCGCCCCTTCGCATCCATAATAGACGCGAACAGAGTTGCGATTGTTCCCTGTTGCGGGACATTCTGCGCCTGAATGAGCGGGGGGCTGCTCTGTCGACGCGGATTTGCCATATGGTTGCGCGGAGCCGGGAAGAATGGGCCCCTGTGTGTGCGCCCGGGGCGCGGCGGCGCGGGCCGTGCCAGCCCTGCGGACCCGGGTGCCCGACGGCGCGGGAGGACAGGGCGCCGCGTCGGGCCGCCCGTGGGCACCACCGCTGGGCGCCGAGGCCCCGCCGGCCGGGCAGGTCGGCCGGGCGCGCGCGGGGACCCACGACAGGCGCTCGGGGCCTGCGCCCCGCCGGCGGGCGCGCGCGAGAGGCGCGGGGACGGGCGCGCGGGGCGAGCGCGCGGGGGACGCGGGGCCCTCGCGCCCGTGCTGGCCTCGGCGGGGGCCCGCGCGGCGGCGGCGGCGGCCCCATTGTGAGGCCGGCGAGACAATGGGCGGCCCGAGGAGGCACCTGCTCGCCTGAAAGGCCCATAAATCGCCGCCGAGTCCAGCTGCCTTCCCGCCCCTCCCCGTGGACCCGGCTCGGCCAGGCCGGAGGGGGAGCTGCCTCCGGAGGCCTGGGCGCGGCCGTCGGGCGGGCAGGCGGCCGGGCATCGCCCGCTCCCTCCCGCCTGTGCGCAGAGGCGCGCCCGCCCCGTCCCCTCGGATGTCCGGCGCCTTGGCACCGTGTGTCCCGCTCGGCACCCAGGCCCCCAGCACCAAGCAGTGCGCTCTCGGGCTTGCCTGTGAGCCAGGTTCTTGGACTTCTGTTGTTACTGTTGCTGCTGTTTGTAATATTGGGAACCCGGGAAGGGCCCTCCTGGGAGGACCAGGCTCCCCGCGGCTCCCCCAGGGCCTGAGATAAACAACCTGCCTCGCTCCGGGGGCTGCTGTGCGCTGCTCCCACGTTTTTATACTAAAGGCCTGGCCCAGGTGGGGCTTGTTAGCCCTTCAAAGCATGGGCGACGCCTTTCCCTCCGCTATCCTGGGTGCCAGGCCCAGGGGGTCCTGCACTTCCTCCCCACTGCCCCCTTCACGGGCTGGGCGGAAGCCTCCAGCTGGGGCTCTGTATCTCCCAGGTATTATTTCAATCATCTTTGGTGCCGAAAATCTCCCTCTTTGGAGGGTGGAGGCAAAGGCCGAGGCCAGTAGGAAGTGGTCAGGAGCTCCTGCAGGGGCTGCAATGCCACCTGGGATGTGCTCGGACGCAGGAAAGGCTGGCATCGGGCACAGCCCACAGAGTCCAGGCCCAGGCTTGCTCCAAACGGCCAGCTTCAGGCAGGCACTGGAGACCGGCCACCACCTGAGCAGAGGGCGGGCGTGGCCCCTGGCGGTTCACAAGGCTGCTGAGGCCAGCTCTTCCCTGCAGGGCAGTGTCCGCTCCCCTGGCCGGACGCCCTGCACCTTGCCCCTCTCTGCATGGAGAGAGCAGGCTCGGGCTCAGGATGTGTCCCTGGCACCTCAGTGGCTCGGGAATCTTCAGGTGTTGGCACACAGATTTGGCTGAGGTTTTCTTCCAGGAAAAGGCAAGCATGCGGGGTCTTTGGCACAGCCAGGCCTGTGCGGGGCCTGCACGGTGCACCCCGAGATCGCTGCATGCCTGGGCCTGGAGGCCAGGCCTGCGAACACTGCTCCAGGGGCCCTCAGAGATGCACATCTGGAGGGCTCCATACCTGCTCCCTGGGCCTCCTGCTCCCACCCCCAGGTCTCCGGCTCTCAATTTTAATTATCTTTAATCTTCTGGTGCCATCTCTTATCAGGCCTCCCCTCCCCTAATAAAGGGCCAGCATTTCCCGCTCCAGCTCCTCTCCCTGATGGGCTGGAAGAATGTTCTCCCGCTTCCTTTGATGTTTCTTACAAGTTCATCTCATTTCCTGCCGGGCATTTCTGACCTCTAGTGATTTCCACAGGCCAGGCTGCATGGCTGGTCTCCTCCGCGTGCCCCACCCAGACACCAGGGCCCGTCCCTCCCTGTGCAGTGGCCCGGCCAACTCAATTTCCTCCCACCTTCCCCGCCGTCTTCCCAGGCCTCCGAGGGGGCAGCCTGAGCTGGCCTTAGACCGTGTTTCCCAAAGAAGTTCGTCTCCCCACAGAAGCTCCCAGACCGGCTTCCCCGGGGCCCGTGTGCTTTACTTTCTGACGTTCCCTTTGGGGAGGCGGGTTTTGTTCCCTTTGCCCCCTCAGTGGGCTGAGCTGAGTGGACCCTGGGAGGGGAGAGTGGGGGGCAGGGCCTCCAGCCCCTGGAGCATGTGGAAGCCTCTCCAAGCAGGGGGCCAGGGGCTGCTCCCCAAGTCTGGCTCCGGGGGGCCCCCAAAGTGGCAGGTGTAAAATGAGAGAAAACCCAAAGGAAACAAAACAAGGCACAGCAAACGAGTCTTCTGACAGAATTCAAATGCTGTGTCTTTCCCTGCCCCCCCAATCTCTCTCACACACACACCCCCACACACACATTCAGGGCTCCGGACCCACCGGCAGGGAACTGGGTGCGGGGACCCGGCACAGTGGCCGCCCCTTTGGGGTGTAACAGGCCAGTGCGAGGGCCGTGGTGGAGAGAGGTGCGCACAGGAACACGGAGGAGCCAGACCCTCGCCTTTGTCTGCTGCCAGCCGGACCCCTCACCGGGACAGCCCAGCAATGGGGGGGCGAAGCTGTGGGTCGCCCCTAGCCTCTGGGGGAGTCAGGGTGCCGTGTCACCCCAGCCCTCCAGTCGGTGGACACCCGGCGACAGGCACCCTGCGCCCAGCCCCTGCCGCCCGGCTCCGCCCAAACCCGCCGTTTGCAGGCCCTGTGGTCTGTCTGTACTACGTGTGGTTTCCAGGGCTGAGAGGAAGGGTTAGAGGACCCACCCCATGTGACCGGCAAAACAAGAAGCCCTCAGAAATCCCAGGTCGGGGGCTCCTGCCCTGAGACCGGCCAGTCAGCCTCCCAGGCCTGCGTCCAGGAGGGCCCGGGGCGGCCAGCACCAGAGAGCAGGGGCTGTGGGGCAGATTTTAAGCCACCAACAGCTTCATGGACTCAAAGAACATTCCAGCTGGACAGGCCCTCAGTGACTCTCCAACACCACGCTCTCGGAGAGGGAAACCGAGTCCCGGGGGGAGGCTCATGCTTTGCTTCCCTCATCATATGTGGGCCCCATGGGAAAGGGGGTGCCAGACCCCAGCAAGGAAGAGAGTCCCAACTGGGAGACAATTGGGAAGACACCCCCCTCTTTCCCTGCTCCTACTGTCCCCCAAGAGGTGGGGGTGGTACAGACTCCCCGAGTGTGGGCCACATCAGGCAGGAGTCAACCACCCCAGCCCGAGGTCCTGCCCATGGGCCCCCAGTGGCTCTGAGGATGCCAACCTTGCCCCCACCCTAAGAGCCCCTGAGGCAGCCCAGACCATCCTACCTGGCAAGTAGCTGCAGGCAGGTGGCAGTTTCCAAGAACAGGGGGTGAAGGTGACCCCATGAGCTGCTGGGCCGGTCAGGTCCTGGCTGATGTGCCGCCGGCTCTCTACGCGATGGTTGGCATGTGGGACGTGACCGTTCTTATTACATTTGCAGCCACCAAAGGGGACCGATGGCTCAAAAGAGGTTCGGGAAAGCAGCGAGGACTCCCGGGCACACGTGGAGTGTCCCCTACACACAGGGACTGTCCACCAAGTGGGACGAGCCACAGAGCTGAGGAAGGGAGGCCCCCCGGGAGCAGTGACATCACTGGCCGGTCCCCTGGGCAGGGTTGCTTGTGACACTTGGCCAGGCAGTGGCATGCGGGCGGTGATGGCTGTGTCCTTTGCACAGCGCAAGGCCCGGCCTGGCGGCCAGCAGCGTTCTTCTAAAGTAAGGACGGGAAAGCTCTCCAGGCACAGCAGACCCGCTGCCCCAAGGGGGTCCACGGGGCACCTTCCAGACAACGCCTGCTCCAGTTGCAAGGATAGATTTGCCCGTGGGAGGACTGGAGACCTGGGAAGGCTTTAAAAGATAATAAATAAATAAAAATAATAATAAATAACAGTTGGGAGAGGGAAACGAACAGATGAGATCAGGAGAATGCTCTGCCCCACCCCCAAGCCCCGCACCCCCACCCCTGCCTGCGGGGCCGCTGGGCCCTGGAGCCCTGGGCTGCTCTGCTAACTTTGCGTTTGTTTGCTAGTTTCCATAAGAATTTCTTTAAAGGAGATACGAGTGATACTATTGGTATTGCTGAGAAACCATAAAAACAACTACAAAGTTAATGCAAACAGAAACTATGTATACGCGTCTACATGTGTGTGCTGTGTATCACATTGTAATACTGCATGTTACACGCGGAGAGAGACGGCAGAGCCGGCTGAGCCGGGGCTAACAGCCGGCCCTTATCAGGGGTTGCCATGGCGCCAGCTCGGTGGCCTTGGGAGGAGGGGTCCCGCTGTCCTGGGCGCACCCCCACGCCCCACGCCCCTGGCTCTGCCTCTCGCCTGCACCCAGCTCTGATGTCTGAGCACGGAGCCGCTCCTGGCCCTTGTCGGTCCCAACACAAGTACTCGATGCCCTTTCTTTCTGTCACGGACAATCCATGCTAGAGGAAAATAATTTTGTTTTTAATTTAGGTAGCTGTTGCTTTGTGAGTCCTGAAGTAAACCACCCCGGGAGGTGCTGGGTGGTCACTGAGCCAGCGCCGGGCGCTGTCAGGAAGGGTGTGTGCCCAGGGGGCCACAGGCTCTTTGGAGAAGCACAGCGAGGTCCCCTCCCTCGGGTGCTGGCAGACTCGGTAAAGCACCTGTTTAGGTGGGGGAGGCAGAGCGGCTCCCGACCTCCCAGCTAGGAGATTTGGGGACCTTGTAGCTGCCACACTGTGAGGAAGCCCAAGCAGGTCCGTGGAGGCGCCTCGGGAAAGGAACTGAGGCCCCAGCTGGTGCCGGCTCCGCTCTACCAGGCGTGGACCTGAGCCGCCTTGGAAGTCCATCCCGCCTTCCATCAAACCACCCTGACTGACACCCTGTGGAGCGGAGCCCAGCTCCATGCCCAGGCTTCCCGGGGTCCTGACTCCCAGCACTGCAGGTGTAAACAGGGGCGCAGAGCACCGGGACAGTTTTTACTTGGCAACAGCCCATTGGAACAGACGTTCTCCTGCCAGCAGGAGAGAAGGGAGGGGCTGCTTGCGCTCACCTGGCTCTGCGTGTTGGGTGCGAGTGTGGGAAGTTGCCAGGGCCTCTCTCAGGCCCGCCCCTGTGCACTGGAGGAGCAGGTCGGGAGGAGGGAGGAGCTGGGCTGTGATGCAGAGGAGACAAAAGTCTCAGCCAGTCCCTTGGGGCCCCGGAACTGGGGTGGTCCCCCAAACCCATGGCCCCTGGAGATGGCTCCTGTATGGGAGGGTGTAGCTCCCTTTAACTGAAAGCAAGTCCTGAAGAAAACTCGCTGGAGTCATCAGCAGCCGGCCGGCCTGCCTGGCCCTCCAGCTTACTCAGTGGTCCACACTGCACCTCGTGGACGTGAGCCTTGCTCCCACAGCCTGCGCCCCTATGTCCAGATGCTCTCTGCCTCGCCTACGGGACACGTTTGAAATCCCACACAAACAGGACAGCGGACAGAAGGCCACCAGAGAGCACACGGGACCCTGCCACACGCTGAAAGACTTGGCCCCCAGCCCTCAGCATGCATGACAGGCTGGATTTCGCCCCATGGGGCACTGAACGCCGCACTCAGAGAGTAGTCCACCACTTCTGGACAGCCCCCCACCCCGATTTCCAGCACGACGTGCTTTCATTCTTGGAAACCGAAAGCAGTGAGTTGGAGTCTTCAGAGAAAGTGTCTCTGTCAGCTTGGCTGACTTTATGGTGCATAACAAAACTCCCCATGGCCTACAGCAGCTTGCAGGAATCTCGGTGTGACAGTCCCACCTGGGGACCGTCCCCCCCGTGGCTGGACTCCACCACAGGTCAGCGCACAGTGGAGGGGTGAAATGGAAGCACCATACACCAGCTCATGTAGCTTGGCATGTGGCATGTGGCATGTGGCATGTGGCACGGCAGTCACATGTCGTGGCCAAAGCAAGTCATGGGGCCACGTCTGCTAACACCAGGCAGGAGATGAAGAATCCAGCGCAGGGAAAGGCCGCAAGTATTCGGACGTGGGCGCAGTCGCCCTGGGCGGGGGGCTGCCTGCGCTCAGGCTGGGCCCCGCCAGGTCCTGAGATAAAGCCACCGTCCTCGCTGTTGATTTTTAATTATGCCTATCCCTGTGTCTAAATTGTAACGAGGTTTCTTTTTTTCCTTAAATTCACCTAAAAGCTGGTGGTCTGCGCAGTGCCCACAGGAGAAGTGTGTGAAAACCAGACTCTTGGACAGACGCTCAATCCTGCCCCTGGGATGCAACATGGTGCGGCCACTTGGGCGGGTTCCCCCAAAGCTCAGTGCGCTCCCACCCACCATGCCACCCAGCCACGTCTGTCCAAACCCATACAGCACACAGCACTGGGCGTGAGCTCATAAAATATAGACTAGTTACTAATGGATTTTTTTTTTTCTTTTTAAAGAAACAGTCCTCTAAGACAACATCAGTGAGAGCAGCCGGCTGTGGGGCTGGGGGCTTTGTCGATGAGTGACCTCGGCCACTGGCCTTGCATCTCTGAGCCTCACCTGGTGTCCTAGCATGGCGTGCTGGCACCTGGTTGGCAGGACTCTTGCAAAAACTAAACTGTGTCCTGGTATCCACAGGGCCTGGCTGAGAGTGGAGATCAGGGCAGGGATGGCCTGAATTACTACATCTGTCCACAAGAAAGGCTGTGAGCCTCTGAGCTTCCTTTCTCCAGGGAGGCTTCCTCAGCTCTGAGAACGGCCCACATTCACACTTACAAGTAAATGGACACCCAGAAGGCACCCCCACCCCACCCCACCCAGTCCACTAATGAGTCCAACATAGCTCACAGCCCCCCCCCCCCAGCTCCAACCCCCTACCCACTATTCCATGAATACTGTTGGCCTCAGGGCCTTTGCACTTGCTATTTCCTCTGCCCAAAACTATCTTCTCTCACTCAGTCCTCACATCTCCCAGCCTTCACCTCAGCCAAGCTCAGATGTCACCTACTGGGAGCTGGAGGGGCCTGGGGCTCAGCTTCGCTTACTCCTAACACATCCCTTGGCTCACTTTTCAGGTTTAGTTGCAGAGGCAGGCCTGCTGGTTGGGTCTCTGGTGCCCAGAGCAGTGCCTGGCACGCTGGAGGCAGCTGAGTATTTGCCAAGCTTGTCTCCTGCTTGACTGGCCACAGGATCCCCTCTCTGGTCCCCATTTCCCTGCCACCCAGCAGCCTCAGGGTGCTTTCTAAGTTGCCTCAGCTCTGTCTCTCCTGCCTCAGTGCCCCCAGGGCTCCCCACTGCCTGCAGATAAGATCCTACTTTTGACCCCAGCCCATCAGACCCACAAAGGACATCAGTGGGAGAGGATGGGGCGGGGAGGCCTGGAAGGTGCACCCCAAAAGGCATTGGTTTATCAAATAATGTTTAAACTGTGTGCAGGCCCCACCCCCACCCCTAGGTCAGGCCAGATGGGTGCCCAGAGGACCTGGCCCCTGGGGAGATGCCTGGAGCAACCTTCAGCCCCTCCCCTGCCTCATGGTGGTCGGTCTCTGGTCCTTACCCTGCCTCCCCCCATGGCGTCTGCCCTCCCCCAGGCCCCTTCCCACCTTCTCAGGGGCCGTCTTCTCACCTGTGGCTGGAGTGCCCCGCCCATGGCTGCCTGGCAGCCCCTGCTCAGCCTCTGCCTGGCTGGCACCGCTCTGTAGGTTTATAGGTCAAAGCCTCAATATTTTGCCTCCCTACCTGGGTCCAAAGGAAGCTGCCGTCTCACTGGAGCCTAGCACCAGGCTGGCACACAGCACATGCTCAGTAAGGAAACACCCCATCCCAGCCCTGACATGCCCTGCACACCAGGCTCGCTGGCCTGAGCTCATGCTCCCTGGGGCCTGGCTCCCCTCCCCAGCCTGTGCCCACCCCGCCCTCCCAGGGACCGGTCAGTGCCATGCTTGGGGCTGCAGAGCCCAGAGGCCCAGGGCCAAAGTCCCTCCATGCTGCCAAGGTTGGTGGCTCCTCCTTGGGTGGGTAACTCCCTGCCTCAGTTTCCTCCTTAGACAAACGAGGAACACATTGGGGTCTCGGTAGGATCTCACTGAAGATGAATCGTGCTCAGCAAGCCTGGCACAGAGCAAGGAACTTGTCATGGTGGTCACTGTCACTGTCACTGTCATTATCATCACGGGCCCCAGTGGGCTGGGTCACGTTGTGGCCAAGGCAGACCCACACCTCTGTGTGCCCGCTGCCCGATGCTCTGGGCTTGGGCCCGCCTGAGGACCGAGAGGAAGGGCCACCTGACAGCCAGGCGCTCTCGGGCCAGCACAGAGCTTTGCAAACGGCGCCTGCAGACTATCCTCACCAGAGGGGGAAACTGAGGCTCATGGAGGGGAAGGAGGGCTCGCCCAGGGCCACATGTGCTCTTTCCCTGTGGAGAGCCAGCTCCTGGTAACCCTGGCCAGCCCCAGCCCCAAGGAGATACCTGCCCAGCCTGAGAAAGAACAGGGGCCTCACGCTGCCTGGGAGAAGGCCACCCTCGGACACACCTGAAGCCGGGGGGCAGGCGGGCTGTGAGCAGCAGAGCAGGTGGGATCCGGTGCCCACCCGCAGGAGGAGGCCCCTGCAGCCAAGGTGTCTGGGGATCGCAAGGGTCCCACCCCTCCAGGTTCTGTCTTCAGTAACACTGTTTAGTTCAGGTGATGTGCCTGCAGACGCCCCCCTCCTCAGCCACGCTGTGCTCGGGCCTGGTCACACAGGGTGTGGGCAGGTCCCCTCCCCCAGGAGAGGCCTGAGGCCTGAGGTCAGGTAGATGTAGGCCTGGCTCCCCCATTATGACCAGGCTGATGCAGAGCCGAAGGGGGCAGGGGCTCCACTCTCATGGGGTGGGGGGGACACGTTGCTGCTGAAAGAAGCAGGGGCTCCACTCTCATGGGGTGGGGGGGACACGTTGCAACTGAAAGAGGCAGGGGCTCCACTCTCATGGGGTGGGGGGGACACGTTGCTGCTGAAAGAAGCAGGGGCTCCACTCTCATGGGGTGGGGGGGACACGTTGCCACTGAAGGGGGCAGGGGCTCCACTCTCATGGGGTGGGGGGGACACGTTGCAACTGAAGGGGGCAGGGGCTCCACTCTCATGGGGTGGGGGGGACACGTTGCCACTGAAAGAGGCAGGGGCTCCACTCTCATGGGGTGGGGGGGGACACGCTGCAACTGAAAGAGGCAGGGGCTCCACTCTCATGGGGTGGGGGGGACACGTTGCCGCTGAAGGGGGCAGGGGCTCCACTCTCATGGGGTGGGGGGGACACGCTGCAACTGAAAGAGGCAGGGGCTCCACTCTCATGGGGTGGGGGGGGACACGCTGCAACTGAAAGAGGCAGGGGCTCCACTCTCATGGGGTGGGGGGGACACGCTGCAACTGAAAGAGGCAGGGGCTCCACTCTCATGGAGTGGGGGGGGACACGCTGCAACTGAAAGAGGCAGGGGCTCCACTCTCATGGGGTGGGGGGGACACGCTGCAACTGAAAGAGGCAGGGGCTCCACTCTCATGGGGTGGGGGGGGACACGCTGCAACTGAAAGAGGCAGGGGCTCCACTCTCATGGGGTGGGGGGGACACGTTGCCGCTGAAGGGGGCAGGGGCTCCACTCTCATGGGGTGGGGGGGACACGCTGCAACTGAAAGAGGCAGGGGCTCCACTCTCATGGAGTGGGGGGCACATATCAGCTGAAGGGGCAGGGGGCTCACTCTCATAGGGTGGGGGTGCACATCTCAGCTGAAGGGGGCAGGGGCTCACTCTCATAGGGTGGGGGTGCACGTCTCTGCTGAAGGGGGCAGGGGCTCACTCTCATAGGGCGGGGGTACACGTCTCTGCTGAAGGGGGCAGGGGCTCACTCTCATAGGGTGGGGGTGCACGTCTCTGCTGAAGGGGGCAGGGGCTCTCCACTCTCATAGGGTGGGGGTGCACGTCTCTGCTGAAGGGGGCAGGGGCTCACTCTCATGGGGGGACACGTTGTGGCATCTGGCTCCAGCTGGGCCTTGGGGCCAGGCCGGTTTAGGCAGTTGGGGCAGGTTAACTGTAAGTGTACGTGCATCTCCTTTGTCCCTGACCCTGGGGACATCAGCGGCCACACTGGAAACTCAGGAGTTCTCTGCTTCTCCTGGCACCAGCAGAAATGCTGCTGGCCACCCACTTTCTGCTGTTTTGCATCACCCTTTCCATTGCAGGCCGTGATTTTCAGAGGTTTATGGGTCAGCTATTCAGAAAATCTCTTCTTTTTTGAGGGAAAAGGGGCACTTGGAAAACACAAGGCTGGTGGGTGCCGGTGCCGCAGGGTGGACTTGGCTTTGAGGGAGCCCGCTGGCTCCCCTGGTCCCCCCTTCCCCTCCCTGCGGGCCTTTGGGCCGCCCGTCCCCCAGTGCAGGCCAACACTTCGGGGGTCTCAGGGCCCCACCCTGAGGACTCAGCACAGGGCAGCTGGGTGTGGTGGTTCCCGGGGGGGCACAGCCGGGCACACCAGCGAGTGAGCGTGAGTGTGAGTGAGTGTGTAAGAGACAAACGCAGGGCGGGGCTGCCCCCCCTCAGTGAGGAGCCTGTAGCAGGCGGGCTCCAGCCACCCCGTCAGGAAAAAGCCCCCCCTCCCTCCTTTGGGGGCTGCCCCCCGGGGGGTGCCATCTATCTCCCCAACGCCTGGGGGGCGCCCGAGTGAACACAAACACACACGGAGCCGGGGCTGCAGCAATTTTTTGGCCTCTTTATTTTGAACCCGGCGGAGGAGGGACCGGGGCAGTGGTGCAGACGGCTCAGGAACCATTTTAACAGAGGTGTCTTCAAGTGTAAAACAATCCTAACAATAAGAGAGACAGCAAGCGAAAGGGCGGAGAGGCGGCAAGCGCGGTGGGCTGGAACGCAGGCAGCTAGGGCCCGGGGGAGGCCCCCCAGAGTCCGCTACGGAGTAAATTTACATTGTGGATAGATAACAGGTGCGGGTGACGTGCCTTTGGCATAACCAATAACCAAGCTACTGCGTGGCAGAGCGGCCCACGCCTGGACATAAATAGAAAATATAAGTTAGTATAACTTTTTTTTTTTTTAAGTTTTTGTACAAATATACATTTTTTTCATTTTTTTTTCTTTTTTTCATTTTTTTTTTTGCACTGAGTTTCAGCAGAGATTAAACATTTTCTATAAATGACTCTTAAAGCTTTTACACCTTGGGACCAGTGTACTCCTCGGGCAGAATACATTTAGATATAAAGGAGTTATTAATACATTGCACAGTTTTCCAACTTGAAACACAAAACCGAAGGCTGCTTCGCGGCAGCTGCCACCGGTTGCTTGCTACATGGACGGTCCCAGCCGAGGCCCAGCTCCTCCTGTCCGCTGCCCAGCGGCTCCCTCGGGCTCTTTGGGCAAGAGGCTGGGGGGAGAGAGACAGAGACAGAGACAGAGAGACGGGGCGCGGTGAGCGGGGGGCCGCGGGGGCCCCAGGACCCCGCCCCGCGCCCCGAGCCGCACTCACCTCATCTCAGACGCTTACGGGGGGTTTGCTCCGAGGATCCCGGAGCTCCGCCGCCAGGCGCGGTGCATCCTCCGGGCACCTCGTTGGACGCCTTGGCCTCAGGCGCGGGTCTCTTGCGCTTGGCGAAAAAGTCTGCTGGCGAGAGCCCGGGCAGCGAGTCAGGGCAGGGGCCCGGGGGACCCCCGACGGCGCGGGGCGCGGCGCGCGCGGCCGGCGGGCCCGAGTGGGGCGCGTCCCGCCCGCGCCGAGGTCCGCGGCGGGTCAGCTTTGTTTACGTCGCCTCGCGAAGTGCTGTGTAAGCATTTCCCGCTGTCCCGCGGCCAACCCCCCGCCCCCCGGGGCCGCCGCACACTTAACCCCCTGCGCCCCGAGATCGCCGCGCCCGGCCACGCCCTGCCAGGGCCGCCCGCGGCCGGGAGGGGACCTCGCCGCCCCCGACGGCGCCCCTCCCGCCCCGCGCGCCCCCGGGAGCGGCCGCGGGCCCGACAGCGGGGCGGGGCCGGGCCGGGCGCAGCCGCACCCTGCGCGCCGCGCGGGCCCTTTAACGCCACGGGAGGAGGCGGGGACCTGAGCGGGGCCCCCCGAGGGCCGCGGAGCCCGGCCAGCTGGACAAAGCGGGGCCGGGCCGGGCCGGGGCGGGGCTGCTCGGGACTCACCAGAGATCAGAGGCCCCGGCAGCTTCTTGATCGCGGCGCCTCCGGCGGCGGCGGCAGCGGGGCCGGCAGCTCCGGCCGCGGTGGACGCGGTGGCGGCGGCCGCGGGGGTGGCGGCGGCGGCGGCGGCGGCCGCGGCCGCGCCCGGCGCGGGGCGCCCCGAGATCCCGCTGTTGGGCGGCTCGGCCAGGGGCTCGGGATTGCGCGGGGGCGGGCCCGCCTCCTGCTCCGCGCCCTCCTGCGGCGCCTCGGCCGGGGCCGGGTCGGGAGACGCGGCCGGGCCGCTGGACTGCGGCGACGCCGGCGCCTCCCCCAGGCCGTCGAGGGGCTCGTCGGCCGGCGGCCCGGGGGGCGGGTTAGCGCCCGCGCCGTCCGGGCGGGGCCGGGGCGCCAGGAGCAGGCGGCAGCGCCCCACCTGCACGGTCTCGCGGTAGAAGGCGGGCACCGACTCGCTGTCCACCTCGGTCCACTGCAGGCGTCCGGGGCCTCGCAGCGGCATGTCCTGCTGGAAGTTGTAGTCCCAGCGGCGCTGGTCCTCGGCGGTCAGCTCGGCGAGGCGCATCTGCAGCTCGCGGCTCAGCTCCTCGTGGTCCACAGGCCCAAAGAGGCTGCGGCAGGCGCTAGAGCGCACTAACTGGGGATAGGTGCGGCGGGAGACAAGGCGCTCCATTGCCAAGTCGCTGCAGAGATACACGTCGGACATGGCAAGGGGCAGCGGGAGCCCGGGCCGCGGGAGAAGAGAGGACAGGACAGGAGGAGGAGGAGAGGGCGGAGGCCGGGCGCAAGGGAGACCCCGCGCAGTTGGAGTCTGCATGGCAAAGGGACGCGGCGGAGGGTGGCGCGGCGGCTACCTGCCTGTCGGGCCCTGGACGGTCCTGAGTCGCGCTCGCTGCGTCGTCCGGCCGGCGGCCGCGCCCCCTCGGTGCCTGTCCTCGCTCGCTGGGCCGGCTCTGGCCTGGTTGGCACCCACCGAGCGCAGAGCACTTGGCAGTGGAGCGCCCAGCCCTCGCGCGCCCCTTTATACCCGAGGGTCCCACCCCCGCGGCTCGCGGGCCCCGCCGCGATTAGCATAAAGTAGTATTTTCAGTTTCAACAACACGGCGCCCATTGGCCGGCGCCGCTCCCCCCGCGCGCCCGGCGATTGGCCGCGAGCACACACCCACCCGAGGGGGCGGGGCGCGCGGGCGGATTGGCGGGGCGCGGGCGCGGGGCGCGGGCGCGGGGCGGGGCCCGAGTTAAAGGACGCTGCGGGCGGTAACGTGACACCGCGGCGCCCCGCCCCCTCGCCCCATCCCCCCCCCCGCAGCCCCCCCACCCCGCTCCCGCCCCCCGCGGGCTCCTTTGTCTGCAGGCGGGGGCTGCGGCGCGGCCGCGGCTCGGGCGCCCCCCTCCGCCGGCGCGCCCGCCCTGGCGCTGCGGACCCGGCGCCCGGCCAGCACCGACTCGCCCCCCGAGGGCGCCCGGCCCGCCGCCCGCGCTGGGCATCGGGCTTCCCGCGCCTCCGACGGGGCTTCCCCCCGCCGCGCCCAGCTCGCCCCCGGCGGCAGCGAGACGGGGTCTTCGGCCGCCCCGCGCGCCCCGGGCTGTGTCCCCCGTGGGGCTCCGCGCACCTGGAGCCCCGACACACCTGCTGGCCCTAAGGGCCCGGAGCGGGAGGAGGGAGGCCGGAGGGACGGAGCGAGGGTCAGCTCCGCGCTTGCACCCGAGCGGCAGCGGCGGCGAAGTGGCCGCCACCTCGAGCTCTGGCCCTCAGCCCCCCGCCGGAGCCCGGGTCTGAAGCCTCAAGCTTCTGGGACCCTCCCGGCTCTGCCCGGAGGACGGGAAACAGGTTATGGCCATTGTGTCACTGACCAGGGGTCCGGCAGCCTCTCAGGCTGGGCCAGGCCCCTCCAGGCTGGGCTGAGGCTGTTGTGCCGGGTGGGGTATTGGACAGGGCGCTGGAGGCTTCTCCCTGGGGGTGGGCCTGGCACCGCCCAGCCTAGGGTCTTGACTGGCTTTGCCGATCCTCTGTGCCAGCCTTGTCCCTCGTCACATGGGGAGCACCGCCCCCCCCCCCCCACACACACACAGGGGCCCAGCAGGCAGGCGGCCCTGCACCTCTCCCCCGTCACAGTGGAGGGCCGGCACCCCTCAGGTACGCCCCATGAATACTGTTGGTTGTTGGGGAAAGAATGGCCGGGCATGCGAGCCAGAGGGCCCTACCGCAGAGTCAGGGATGACGGGCTGGCCCCCGGCTCAGGGCTTCCTCCCCACACAGCGCCCCTTGGTACGCCCCTGTGCTCTCCAGTGGCCGCCCCAACCAGCCAGCTTCCTCTCACGCTCCCTTTGGCCCAACCGGCGGTGGGGCCGGGACCCAAGGCCCCAAGGACCCTGAGCTCTCAGCCCCTGCCTTGCGTGAGCCCATGAGTCAGCAGGAGAAGTAAGGCGGACACGACCCCGATCTGCCTGCCTCTGACCTAGGGCCAGGTGGGTTCCAGGACACACCAGGGATGGAACAAGGTGATAACATGCGAATGTGTCCTGGGGGAAGGCTGGGGGAGGCGAGGCTTGAAGGGAGAGGGGCAGACGGGAGAGGGCACCAACCCAGGCGAGGGACAGGCCTGTGGATGGGCCGGGGAGGGCAGTTCCCACTGCCTGTGGTGCCCGCTGAACACCTCCGGGGTGCCACCTAGCTCAGGCAGGTGGGGCCCAGCCCCCCAGCCCCCGTGATGATGACAGACCCAGCGGCATGTGACACTGAGTCTTGCCCCCAAGGACTGGGAGGAACATGTCCACATACCTCACCTGTTTTATCGGGAAAGGGGTTGCGAGAGCCACAGGGCCCGGGGCCATGGGACCACGTGCTCTCTGAGCAGAGGTAACCCTGAGCCTGTGACCCTGAGTTTCATCAAGAATGGTGCGCAACAGCTTAAGAATCTGCTGGTCCCAGGACCCGGGATGGGGCCCTCGCCTCCGGCCAGGGACACTGAGCTGGGGAAGGGCAGCCACGAGGCTGGGGGATGGGGGGAGGGGAGTCGGAGGCCCACTTCCACCCCAGGGGGCCCAAGCAAGCAAACCTCTCTCTGGCTGCCACAGCCAAGCTCTGCGTTTGTAATGAAAAATACATCCCAGAGAAGAAAGGAAAGCACGTCCCTACGCCGTATTCCTGCAAACAGCAGAGCCGGGGCGGGCGCTGGCCCTGAGGACCGGCACCACAAGCCCTGTGAGCCAGGGAGTCGGGGAGCCCTGTGTGGGGGTGTGGGTCACACCTGGCCCCTGCTGGCATCTGGCAGCGGGCACCTCACCATCCTGACCCCCACACACACCCCAGCAGAGCCAAGGGGACCCATTCCCTGAGCCTCCCGTTTCCTCTGAGCACCTGGAGAGGCCACAAAACATGAGCCGAGGTGCCCAGCACCACGAGCCACCTTCAGAACCAGCCCCGGAGCCTCTCCCCCTCTGCTGGCCTGGGGGGGGGGGCGGGCAGGAGGGGACACCTGGGAACAGCAGGGCCCCTAGGAGCAGAAGCCCTGAGTGACCAGCAGAGCCGAGCACCGGCCCCTCTGCACACCCACCCGACTGGGATGGAATGAGAAACGCACTTTTATTGCATTTTTAATCTGCTAGAGTTTGGGGGGGCCGGGGGTGTAACAGACACAACTCACTCTCCTGCCAGGGACATGGGCCCTTTCTCAGGGGGACACGGAGGGTCAGGACGGTTAGAGCTCTGAAGCTACGGTGGTCAAGGCCGTGGACCCACACGCAGCCCCGGGGTGTCGGCCCCCCAGCGCCCAGGGTGGCTGGACGGCCAGGCTGCCTCCGCCGCTCAAGACTCGAGGTGCCGTCGCCTGCACGTTGCCGGAGTGACCGGCGGCTCCTTCCCTGGCCTCTGCTGCCCCCTGGCGGCCGGCGCCGCAGCAGCGCCTCTCGCGGCCCCAAACCTCCCTCCTCCGGGGACCCCCACGGGGCTACTCCGGGGACCCGCTGGGGCAGCCGGTGTGCCCCCCCCGACCTCCTCCAATGCTCCGGGGTGTCTGTCCGCGTCCCCCCCCCCCCCGGCAGCCTCTCCCACGCTGCCCCGGGCGGTGCCCTTCTGAGGGGTCCTTAGGGAGAATATAAACCGGGGGGCACCCACGGCCACCCCAGGCCTGCCCGGCGAGGGCCGGGCTCCTGGCCTCCGGGACCCTCCCCAGAGCCCGCGGGGTAGGTCTTGCGATGCGCGCTCTGCAAGGGAGGACCCCAGGCTCCGAGGAGCAGGGCCCGCCTGGGGGCACCGTGCGCTCCGGGGAGCAGATCTGTGCGTCTCCCCGGCCCTGACCCCTCCAACGGACTCCCGCCAGGCCCCGTGGGCCCGAAAGTAGCCAGGACCCCAGGGTTCAGCTCCCCCGGCAACCCCCAGGAGTGGGAGCCCGAGCTGGGCATGGGCGGGGTGCAGCCTGGATGCTGACCCCTCTGGCACATCCCACTGAGAAGCGGCCGAGCTCCCCCAGGCCCCGCGGCCCTTCCCTGTGCCCATCGATGGGTCGTGGCTCCTTCCCCTCGCGCCCCACCGGGGGGCACAGCCCTCACTGCCTCACCCAACGGCCCCAGCACTTGAGGGGTGCCCACAACGGCCCGGAACAGGCCACCCCTTTGGCCTCATGGCGCATCCCCAACAGTGTTCCACCCACAAGGCCCTGGACAGGCCCTGCGAGACCCCCGAGAGACCCTGCCCCCGCCCCCCGCCTCCCCGTCTCCTCCCTGAAATGGGGCCCGGAGGCCCCAGGGTGTGGGGAGTTACAGATTAACCGGCCAGCCCCCAGCGGCAGGCGGGGGCCGGCTCCGAGCCCGCGCAGGGGAGGCTTCCCGGCGCCTTGGCGGGGGCCCAGCGCCTGCGCCTGAGCCGGCCTCCCGCACCCGTTCCCGCGCTCCGCGCGCCCCGCCCGGCCCGGCCCCCCCGGGGCGCGCTGTTCTCGCCGCGGCTGCCAGGCACGTCCCCCGCAGGTGCCAGCCTCCCGCCCGTGACGCGTCCACGGGCGCGCGGGGCACGAAGCTCCGATTACAGGGCCTGCCTTGTGCGCGGGGTCCCGGCCGGGTCCTCACGCCCCGGAATCCGGGGGCCTGGGGAAGAGGAGGGAGGGGGGGACAGGGAAGGGCCCTGCAAGTGGGAGCCCCCCGCCCCACAGCCCATCCTGCGCCCGGGGTCTCAAGCCAGGGACCCCTCGCCTCCCAACTGCTTCGGAAACTTTCCTGGTTTATCCCAGGAGCCCCGGACCGTTGGTCGTCCCAGGCCCCGGCCAGACCCTCCCAGGGCTGGGGTGGGGCGCGGACACCCAGGGGGGTGTCAGACACTCTCCTGGCCGGCCTCTGGCCCACCTGCAGGACGCAGACTGGCCGGTTCTGGGCCTGGAGATTCCCTGTCCCCGGGAAAGGGCAAGAAAAACGAGCTGGGGAGCTCATACCCACGGTGCCCTCCCGACTTTCTGTCTGGTTTTCTTGGACTAGTGGGGACCCCTGTGTCAGCATCTTCTGCCCATGGGGTACACCAGGGACCCATCGCCACGTGGTGCTCAGAGAAGCCAGAAATGCCAGGGAGGCGACGTGAAGGTCCCGGTCAGCACCACCTCCCGCCCCCATAGCCTGGGCCCGCCCTGTGGTCACCGAGGAACAGGACCCCGGACCCCGGAGGCTTCCCGAGCTTGGCAGAGACCCGGCTGTGGACGTGACTTGGGCTGCCAGGCACGGGGGAGCAGCAGGCCCGGCCTCGCCCGTCCACGTGCCCGTCCAGGTCAGGGAGGAGGGGAGCCTTCCCCAGGTCCCCCTTTCCCTCATTCACTCGCTCATCACGTCTCCCCCGCTGCTCCCAGCGACTTTGGAAGCTGGACCTCAGATTATCAGGACTCGGTTCCGAGGTAACAGCAGCCGAGCCCTGGCCGGTCCTCCTGGAGGCCGGGGCTGCACAGAAATGGGGGCTCAGCAGAAGGGGTGCCCGTCCCCTCCCTCCCCCGAAAGCCGGGGCCCGGCGGGGTGGGGGCTGAGGCCGGCCCCCGCAGCCCCTGGGCCGCCTGCCAGGCCAGCCCGGCCACCTCCCCGCCGCCCGCGGCCTCAGGCCTGCAGGCCCAAAGCTGGACATCGGCTGCCCCCTGGTGTCCGCTCGCGGCACCACCGCCAGCAGCCTGGGGCCACCTCGCTGGGGCCTGGGAAAGGACCCCCCAACCCTGGCCAGCCCCCCCCACTCACTCCTCACCACGTGGGTGACTTGGGCAAGGGCCTCGCTCTCCGTGACCCCAAGTCCCCTCAAGTCTAAGATGGGGGTGTCTGCCCAACGAAGCCAGTCACCGGCTGTGTAGGGGGGAAGCTTTATTTTAAAAAACACACAAAAAAACACCCCTAGGTCTTGGGGGTGGGGGGATGTCACTCACACCTTAGTGGGAAACAGCACGCAGGGTGGCCCGGGAGCCAGGGGGCCAAGAGCAGGGAGGGAGAAGGGAGAGACAGGCTGGGGACCCAAGGTGAAGACCACCCGCCCCTCCAACCCCCTCCCCCCCTCCCCTGCCCTCTTCCTCCTTCCCTCCCCCGCCCGCCTTCCCTCCGGCTGCCCTCCAGCCCTCCGCCCCTTCCTCTTTCCCTCCGCTTCCCCCAGCTCCTCCCCTTCCCTTTCCTGCCCTGTCCCCCCACAGCCACGGCCGCCTGTGTCCCAGCGCCCTCTGTCTTCCTTACGCGTCAGTGCCGCCGGTCAAGCCCCCCCTGGGCTGCGGGGCCCCGAGGCCGCCTGCACCTGCCCGCCCCGCCTGCCCACGTCCAGGGGCCTGGGTGACCGGAACCGGGCTCCCGCGCTTCCCGCAGCCAAAGCAGTGACCCTAGCCACCGTTCCCGGCTGGGAGCTGGGGGCTGGGGGCTGGGGCCCGGATGCAGCCCGGCCAGGCAGGAGCCGGGCCTGGGGGGCAGCAGAGACCAAGCAGGCCGGAGGGCCATGTGAGCCCCAACATCTCCATCAGCTGCCACACCCCCAAATAAGCCTGCAACCTAAGGGAAGCCCGGGGTCCACCTCCAAGCCGCCCACAGCCAGGCACAAACACTGAACCTTTGCAGCTACTGGGGTGACCGTGCTATGATGGCGGGAAGTGGGGTACAGTTAGAGCCCCCATCAGGGTCCCCCACAGGTTTGGGATGGGGTGGAGGAGCCTGGGAAGGGAGGGAGATTGAGCCGGGGCAGAAATAGGTGAATAAACCAGGTGGCGCCTGGGCTACAGGCCGCCCGCCCGGTGACACGGGGGTCCAGGGGATTTTCAGGGCCATGACTTGGCCGAGTCCCCCCGGGGGTGGTGGGGGGTCACTCTCACGCCGCCTCTGTTAGCAAAATGGGAGCGAGACGTGGCCAGCCCGGAGCTGAGCAGCGACCAGAGGCCCAGGACAGGAGGCACCCTAGGACCCCCGCCAGGTCCCAGGCGCCAGAGCAGAGAGGAGGCCGCTGCTTAAACTCCCAGAGATGTCCGTGCAGCTGTCCCCAAGAGAAACCAAACGGGGCGCGGAGGGTCCCCGACCTCGGCTGGCCTCCCGGGAGTCCTTCCTGCCGCTTCCTGGATTCTTCGCTGAGTCCCGGTTGTGGGAGGTTCTAGAAGACACTGGATGTGGGGCCAAAGGTCAGAACATGAGGTGTCCCTTCTGTCTGGATGGGACACCAGGAGCACAAGGGGGGACCATGGTCATGCCACTTACCCTGCCTCGGTTTCCCCCAGCCCAGCCCGGTGTGTGGCTGCTCTCCGAGCCCTGCTGCCCTGTGCAGTTCCAAGCCCATCTCTCCCTGGCCCCAGGCTGCCCTCCCGCCCCTCGCTCCCTCCGGGCCCTCGCCAGGCCAGGCTCCCAGCCGCTGGCCATTCCCCCTTCGGCTCCCTGGACGGACAGCCTTCCCTCTGAAATGCCTGTTCCTGTTGGGGTGAGGTGTCCCTCGAGGGAGCCTGGAAGCGGGGCCCCATGACCCTGCAGTACCCCCCAAGCATCTTCCCTTCCTTCCTCTAAGTCAAGGTCCAGAGAGACCCAGGGGATGCCCCACATCCCAGAAATGCCTCAGTCCCAGGCACGCCGGGGCCGCTGGGGCCTGCATGAGGGTCCCCTGCCCCTTCTCTCCTCTGGGTGTACAAGGAAGGGAACATGGCCACCCACAGTGTGCCAGCTGTCACCCGAGGGCCCCGAGGCCTGCCTGTGGCCTCTTACCAGGACACAGCCCCCGGCAGCCTCCCCATCAAGGCCTTTGTCCCTCTCAGTTATGGCCACTGGCTGGTGTGAACCCTGAACGACCCCACCTCACCATGTGGGACCCTGCGCCCCAGCACTGGGCCATGAGTAAGAGGCCTGCACTCGCCCACCCCGGGACCCCCGGCCTCGGCCCTGAGGCCGCCCGCCTTCCGCCGGGACGCCCGGGTGCCTGGGATGTGGCCGTGTGGCTGAAGGCCTCAGTCCCATGAACCCATCCACAGGGTCAATTAGACTAACATGTAGCTGGACAAGGTCCAGCCCCTGCACCCGCCTCCAAGCCCCTTCCCAGACCCTAACCCGGGAGTCTGCTCACAGATCCCAGTTCTGGAAGGTTCCCTGGCACCTGCCAGCCCAGCCCCTCATGGGCACCTACCGAGGGTCTAAGGCTGCCCTCCTGGACCCTCGGCCCAACCACCTCTAAGACAGGGCTGCAGGGGTCGGGGTGTCCCTCATAAGGCCATGATTTCAAGGCCACCAAGCTGCAGCCTGACTGCCCAGGGACACGGGGACAGGAGCACCTGAGGCTGGGGAGCATGGAGGTGGCTGCTGTGGGCGCCCCCTCCTGGCCAAGGCCTGGAACTGCAACTCACCTGGGCTGAGGGGCAGACAGGGGACCCACCTGGGACCCTGCCGCCTGCCCTGGCCCAGCCCCAGCCAAGCCCTCGCTGGAGCCCCTGAAGGGGTGACTGTTGAGGGGGGCCCTTGGGGAATATAAGAGTGATGGGCACTGTTCCCAGCACTTTCCACCGGACCCCTCATCACCCCACGCCTGGGCTCAACTCCAGCCAGGGCCCTTTTGGATGCAGTCGACACCCCAACTCACAGCTCCAGCTCAGACCACCGCCCACATCACACGCTCCTGCAGGACCCGGGTCTCCACCCACCTGAGCCCTGAGTGCCAGCGGGTCCTCCCCCAAGAACCCGCCCTCCCCCCAGCCCCTTCTCGGCTGAGGCAGCTCCGTGGTGGCCGCTCTTCCGGCCCACGCCCAGCCCATCAGGACACCCGTCAGCGCTCCTTCGCTGCATGTGCAGAATCCCACCCCTCGCACCCTCAGCCGCCACCCCCCATCCGAGTCCCTGTCACCTTGTCCAGACTGCAGAAGCGGCCCATCCCCGATGAGCCCCTGGGCCGGGGTCCCCTGCAGAACAGAAGGCAGGCTCGGAGCCCCGCCAGGGCCCTGCTGTGCCCCGAGCCCGGCCTGCGCGCTCATCAGCAGGTCACTTACTTAAGAGCCCGCTGCACACATTGAGTGCCGGCTGCCTCTCCCACACGCACACGCGCAAACACACACGCACACTCACGGGCACTCAGGCGCACTGTAATGCCAGCTACATGGGGCAGTCGGTTCTGTGGGCTGACTAGCCCAAGCACCAGGTGTGGAGCCCAGCACACAGTGGGTGCTTAATAAAGGTTTGCCTGTTTTATGGCCCATTCCCAGTTCAGAATCCCTCTGGCCCCTCGGGTCCTTCCAGCTCTGGGACACTCGCAGGGGTCTCTACCCTCCAGCACACGAGCCAGGGTGGCCCTCCTGGGGCACATCTCATCCTGCTCCTCCCACCCCCAGCCCTTCTGGGGTGCCCCAGGGCCTTATGGTGACCTGCAAGGCCCTCCGAGATCGGGGCTTCACCGCCCCTCTCCAGACTCAACCCCACCAAGGGTTCTCAGTTCTAAACACCCCAAGCTTTGGCCTTGTCCATGCTCTTCCCTCCGCCTGGCGTGCCCTTCCCACACCCGCCAGTTTGCATTCACCTCCTCTGAGAAGCCCTCCTCCAGCCCCACCTCAGATCCCTTCTCGGCCTGGCTCAGCCATTCCTAGCAGAGTTTCTCGAGGGGCCCTGGAGGCTGTGGACGCCCTGGGGTCGAGCATGGGCTCTGGGGGGACGCAGAGAGTTTGTTGAGCGGCTAAGTGAGCGGGTGAGCCCCACAGGACTGCAGCCAAAGCCATCGCTGTGGAGAAGGAACCCGGTCCCAGGGCAGGACTCCGGGTGCCTGGCTCCTCACCTGGCCCGCGGGCCGCTTTCCCACAGTCCCTCGGGACCAGGAAGCTGCCCGCCCACCCTCCCCGAGCCGCTGGGCAGGGACTAGGCTGGGTCCGACTGCCTCTGCTCGCTTCGCACCACCTGTAGGCCTGTGACGCAGGAGGAAGGAGAGGTGAGTAACCAGCCCCTTCCCGCCACCCCACAAGCTCCCCAGAGCCCTGGGCAGGCTGGAGACGCCCACCCTCTGCCCGGGAAACCGAGGGGGCACCAGTTGATGCTCCAAGCTCCTGGCAAGCCTGTGGGAAGCAGCCAGGCTGGGGCCCTGTCAACCCCGGGGCTCTGGAGCCTCCTGGGAACAGTCCCTCGTCCCTGCCTTCTTGGATCAGGGAACCATAGGCTCCCCCCTCCCCCAAGAGCCCCGAATCTAAGACACCTGAGCCGTTGCCACGCCCCTTCCCCGGGCCAGCGCCCTGGCAGCCCTTCCAGGTAAGCAGGGCTGGTGGCAGGCCTGGGCCTGGGCTGTCTTGCTCTCAATACCTCTGAGGTTGGCAGAGAGCCGGGCACTCTGTCCTCAGGTACAAACGCATGTCCCCCATGGGCAATGTTCAGACTGAAACCTTCCTCTCACTCAGCCCTCTGTTAACTCTGGGCCGCCGCCCCGCCCCTAAAGGCACTGTGAGTGGTGCTGGGGCTCCCAGCTCCGCCCTTGCCCACTGGCACATGGGCCTGCTCCAGGCCCTCCAGGGGGACTGGGCACCACAGGACCGGCTCCCAGGCTGTCTGCCCCACCAGTCTCAGGCCCCTTGCGGTTTTCTGCCCCTCTAAGCTGTAGTTGGCACCTATCAGAGGGGACTTTGGTTTTGAAATCTGGGCCTGTGGCCTGGCTCTGAGCTGCTGGGCAGGGGGTGACTAGGTCCCAGGTGGGCATCTGGTTACTTCACTGGGGAACTGTGGCCAGAGGAAGCTGAGTCTGTGGCTCCCCAGGGCTCCAGCAGGGGCTCCCTGAGCCTGGAAAGCCCCCAGCCCCTTGCCAGACCCCCCCCCCAGCCGTCTGCCAGCCCCAAAAGCCCTGCAGAGGGACCTCTCGAAGCCACCTGTATCTTCATAGCAAGTGGCTCTGGTGGCCCCAACAGAGGGAGCGGGAGCGGGATCACCGCATTGTGACTTGGGGAAACTGACATCCCTGTTCCTTCCACAAGCTCCCTGGTGGGGGGCGAGGTTCCCAGAAATGCTCGTTTCCTCTGGGTCTCTGGCCCCTCCCTTCCCCTTCCCTCCACCCCCCTCCCTCTCCCTTTCCCTACTCCAGGCCCGCACTGGACACCCCGTGCTGCTGGAGGGGGTCAGATTTCCTGCCTCCCGTGGGAACTGGGAGATATGGGAGCCGGGAGAGCCTGGGCAAAGTCAAGCCCAGGGGGGAGGCAGCCGAGGGGAATGCCCGGGCTGTGGGGTGGGGCCCGCCGGGGGAGTGTCGGGCTCAGGCCAATGAGAGCAAGGAGGCTGCACGCAGGCAAGGACAGGGACTGGGGTGTCCCTGAGAGGGTGGGTGTCCCTGGTCTCCCTGGGAGGGCCGGAGTCTCAGGTCAACCAGAGAGGGTGGGACCACGAGCCCAGCTCCAATGGGCCGGGTTTGAATTCACCCAGGAGGACTCACTGCACCGCACCAGTGCCCAGGCTGAACCCTGCCAAGACAGGTACCCCGGTCACTGGGGTGAGGGCAGCCCCTGCCCAGCCAGATGCCCCTGACCTGCCCCTATCAGCCTCTCCCCCGCCCTTCAACCTCCCTGCACCCTGAGATAGAGGGCAGTTGGGAGAAGCCCAGGGTCCCCTCCTTGCTGTCACCACTCACCTCCCACCCCACCTCTTGGACCGGGACTCTGAAGGCCACCCTGGGGTCCAACCGTACAGTGTTCTGGTAATTTGGCAAGATGTTTCAGAGGCCTCCGTGAAGCCACAAAGGCTGGTTCCAGCTGATTAGGGCGCAGGGAGTGGACAGGGCCCTGCCTGGGGCCTGGGAGATGAGCTGTGTCCCCCACCCTATCCCACCCCCAGGCCACTCTAGAAGCTTCTTCAGGAGCTTCTCCTGAGGAGCCAGGAGAGCAGTCCTTCTAGAAGCTGCTCCGTATGGTAGGGGTGCATTGTGGGCCTAAGGAGACCCCCACCGGCACAGGGACTGAAGTCAACCCCAGATGGGAGACACCCACCTGAGCTGCAGTGAGCAACCACGCCAGGCCTTGTCTGCCTCTCAAAACGGAGTGCTGGTGCCTTCCTGTGTAAGGCATGTGGGCACTGAGCCTGTCCCGTGCTGTGGGGGGTCCCCAGTTCTATGGGGGCTGTGTGCCCAGACACCAGGAGTTGTCGGTTGTGGAGGGGGAGAGCCACCTACCAGGTTCTCCCCAAGGTCCCACAGAAGGTGGCTGGAGAGTCTGGCTGGGGGTCCCACAGCAACGTATTCTCCCTGCAGGGCAGCTCTGCCAGGCCAGGTGCCAACGCCTCCTGCCCAGTGACTCCACACCCTCACCCAGAACAACAGGACTTTGCCCTGTGCCAGGTCTGCCAGCCTCCTGCTCAGATCCCTGCAAGGTCTCCTGCAGCGCCTGCCCAGGATGCAGGGAGCCAGGGACCCCTGGGGCCAGGGCCAGTCCCCTGCTGGGATGGGTGCCCTGGGCCGGCCCTGGGTCATCCGGCTCACCTACCTGCTGACCACCCTGGACCTCACCTGCCTCTTCATGCAGTTCTCTGTCCTGCCGGTAAGCACCTCCTCCCAGGCAGCCCGGCCGCCAGGCCACCAGCCTGCTGTTACCGTCCCTGTCATCCATGGGCAACAGCCGGGGTCGGGGGTGGAAACCCGATGCGGCCCAGGCCCCTCGCCCTGGGGGGCCCTTGCCACACTGGAGCTGAGTGACACCCCATCAGCTCGTCCTGAGCTCGGCTGCACGGCCGGCCCTGGGGAGGGGCTGAGGGGAGCCACCCCTCCAGGCTCAGCTGTCTGTCCCTCCCACCCCACTTGGGACTTTTGCCCTATTGATCCCACACCCCCCTTCCTCCCCACACACCTGCTCAGCTCACTTCCTAGCTGCACTCAGTCCTCTGCTCGAGCTCACTCGGGGCAGGCCCTCCGGACACCTGCCTGGCACCTGCAGCCCCTTCCCTCCATCCCTGGGCCCAGGTGGTCAGCCCTCGGCCGCTTGCCCACAGTCCACGGCCTGTTCCAAGGTCTTAGATGACCTCTGTCTCCCCACCAGGAGGTGAGGGTGGCACAGGGCCTATCTCACTCCTCCTCTGCCTCCTGCCCTGGGCTGGAACTGCCTGACCCACCAGCCCTTCATCCCCCTGCACCCTTGTTTATTTGTTCAAAACACCCTGGGGAGCTGCCCCACAGGCGCTCACCCCTACCCAGCAACAGCACCCAGGGGGCTTTGGAGGTGCCAGAGCCCCAGAGGTCCTTTCCTGTCTGGTCTGGGTGGGGCCATGACACGAGCCCCCGGGCGCTATCAAAAGTTCCCCACCTGGGCCTGGAGATCCGGGTGGGAATGGGTATGGCCTTTGTCACCATTCGGGCACTGGCAGGGGCTCCAGGGCAATCGCCAGCCCAGCACCCACCCCCTCCAGGTCCAGCTCCCTTCCACCAATGGCCTGGCCCAAGCCCACCTCCTGTCCTCAGCAGAGGGGCGGCCTGGGCAGGCACCCTGATGTCCTCACCATAAAACGGGTCCCACCCCTCCCTCAGAGGGTTGGTGTGGGGAGTGATGAGTGAACAGCTAACACCCTTAGAAGACCTGGGCACCGCAGAGCAGCTCCCGGGGGAGGGTGCGTAGTTGTTCAATGTTTTGCGCTGAGCAACTACTATATGCGCCCTGTTCTCAGAACCAGATACAGCCGAGCACAGCACGGACTGACGGGCTGCCCCTCGCAGCTGTCGGCCACTGTGGGACAGGGGTGCCACCACAGGAAACAGTGCCAGGCAGACTGTGCGCGGAGAAGGCAATGGGGGCCGGGGGACAGGGAGTGCCGGGGCCAGGCGGCGGGTTAGGTTTGGCAGGTTTGCAGTGAGGAAGGCGTCCCTAAGGAGACGACACTGAACAAAGGCTTAAAGGAGCCAAGGAGCGAGCCTAGCCAGTGCCAAGGCCCTGGGGCAGTAACGAGGCCTGGGCCCAGAGAGCCGAGGGGAGAAAGCTGAGGCCGGGAGGGGCGTGGGGTCTCCAGGAGGGCAGGAGGGAGACTGGAGCCGGGGTCTGTGGTTAAGGCTGAGCCTCAGGGGTTGCTGGGGGATTGGACAGGGCTGTGCGAGGAAAAGGGAGGTCAGGCCGCAGGGACCTGGACCTGCACCCGTCTTGGAGGGAGGCCAGAGCCCGTTCTCGCCAGCACTGAGTGGAGAGCCAGGGGCAGTTCAGGAGAGAGGCGCTGGGACGGGTGTCACTGTGCACCCTGCCCCCCTCGGGCACGGCCGAGAGGCCCGGGTGGAATAGAAGCCTGGGCCCAACACTGGTCCCCACACGGCTTTTGTCAGGCTGGGCTCCCCGGGGAGCGAAAGTGGAGGCCAGGGTTGCAGGAAAATGTGGAGGGTCCAGAGCAGATGGGACCTCCGAGGAGGGAGGAGCTGGGGTGCTGATCTTGGGTGGTGGGGAAGGTGCAAGGGGTCAGGGTGACCTCTGGGAAGGGAAAGGGGGCGCCTGGGTGGGGTGGGGCGAGAGGGGCCGGGAAGAGGCAGGGAGGCCTGGCAGCTCTTCAGAGGGGCTCTGCAGCCCAGGGAACAAGGGGAGGGGAGAGGAAGGGTGGGAAGAGGGGGGGGCATCCTCTATGGGAGAGAGAATGTCGGGGGAGCCCTCCCAGAGCCTGCCCTTGAGGAGGCCCAGGCTGGGATGTGCTGGGGGGAAAAGGCGGCTACAGTGGGATGCGGGCTTGCTAGGGTCATGTGCGACCACTGTCCAGGTGCGCAGAGGACAGCCGGACAGCCGGGCTCAGCTGCCCAGGTTAGGGGAGGAGTCAGATTGCCCCCAAACAAGGTGGCTCAGAGGATCAGAAGCTGACTGCCTCCCAGTTCTGGGGCCAGAAGTCCAAATCCAGGTGTTGCCGGCCTCCCTCTGACACCCGGAGTGGGGGGGGACCCTTCCCTCCACTCCAGCCTCTGGTGGCAGCAGACAGTCCGTGCTGGCTGTGGCCGGTGTGCTCCAGCCAGAGCCTGTGTGTCCAACCCCCCTTTACACAGGACACCGTCCCCCTGGATTGGGGCCCACCTTAACGACCTCACTATAACTTAATTACCTCCGGAAAGACTCTATTTCCAAATGAGGTCACGTTCTGAGTACGGAAGGTCAGGACTTGAACATACCTTTGGGAAGGGGGGGTGCAAAATTCAACCCATTAAAAGCAAGATCACCGGAGGGAGGGGCCGGGAACTCAGAGGTCTGGGCAGGGTGAGGAGCAGCTGCAGGGGTACTGACGTCAGGGAGACCTGGGTCCCCACCTCCTCCGGTTCCCTGGAGGGATGCTGGTCGCCTCCCCAGACGGGCCTCCTGCAGGAGGGGCTGGAGACCCACAGGCCCAGGGCCTGCTGGGAAATGAGCTGCCCCCTGGA
This sequence comes from Miniopterus natalensis, assembly GCF_054644295.1. NCBI lineage: Eukaryota > Metazoa > Chordata > Mammalia > Chiroptera > Miniopteridae > Miniopterus > Miniopterus natalensis. The sequence continues at coordinate 76,529,679 of NC_142091.1, read as the reverse complement.
GGTCATCCGGGCAGCTCTGAGTGAATGGAGCCAAAAGGGCGGGGGTTGGGTGCCTCTTCTCACCCATGTGAGGTGTACCCCACAGAGGGGAAAGGGGCCAGCCGCTGTCTTCACCCAGCCCTCCCTAGACCCTGGACCCAGAGGTCCCCACGGGCTCCCCCCTCTAAGACCAGCACCTGAGTCCCCTCCCGGGCACAGCGCAGAACAGTCACGGGCAGGTCCACGGTCCCCTCCCAGCCTCTGCGGGGCTATCCCTTCCACTCCCTGACCACCGAGGACCCCAGATTCCAGACCCCAGGGTCCTCCCAGACCCTGACCAGGGGCCACCCCTGTGTTTCAGTACCTGTCCCGGAGGCTAGGCCTGGACTCCGTGGCCTTTGGCTATCTGCAGACCACCTTCGGGGTGCTTCAGCTGCTGGGTGGGCCCATGTTCGGCAGGTACGGTGGGCCTGCCCCACGGAGGTCGCGGGCCGGGTCCTGACAGATTCCCCACCTCACGCTGGGCCTCAACGGGGCGATGGCAGCTTCCATTTCACCGAGCAACACACTGAGGCCCAGGAGAGCTTCAGTCCCTTTCAAGATGGGTGTCACCCCTGCTCCCAGGGTGTCCCCACCCAGGACTTCCGCTAGTTCTGGTTTGTGAGGATTTCATTGGTGAGACTGGCGGGTGCTGACGCCCAGCCCCACTGAGCTGGGGGCCACCTGCTACTTGCTGGCAAAGGCAGTTCCGGGCACGGGGAGCCTCCGGCCCCGCTGGTCTCATCCCCCTGCACACTCCACAGCGGACAAAGCAGTGTGGTGACAGCCAGGTCCTTAGAGCAACTCGCAGACAAGGGGCGCTGGGCGCAGTAAACCGGGCAGACAAAGGTCCCCGAGGGGTTCAGGGCTCAGCCTGGAGCACAGGGAAGACAGGCGAAGCCTGCGACACACTTTCTGTAAAACTCGGACATCCTGGGTCCCCTCGGATCCCACAGGTTATTCTCAGACGGGGTGGGAATGCCGGGCTGGGTTGGACACCCCGAGGTCACTGACAGTTACCCCGCTGGGAGGCTGGGGGAACTGAGGCCCTGGCAGGAGGGAGGCCCAGCAGCAAAACAGGGGCCCAGACCCAGGCCTCCCCGACCCTCACAGCCCTGGGGTCTCCCTGATCAGCCCTGTGGGAGCCCCGCAGTCCCAGGGGGTGGGCGAGGGGCCAGAGGAGGGGGAACCCTGCCCGACCACAGTGAGGGCCACAGGTGTGTCGCCCTCCAGGTTTGCAGACCAGCGCGGGGCCCGGGCCGCGTTCACCGTCTCCTTCCTGGCGGCCTCGGCGCTCTACCTGCTCCTGGCGGCCGCCTGCGGCCCGGCCCTGCCCGGCGTGGCCCTGCTCTTCGCCTCGCGCCTGCCAGCCCCGCTCATGCACACGCTGCCAGGTAGGGCTAAGCAGGGCCACTGCGGGTGGGGCCGGGGGCCTGAGCCCGAGGGTGGCGCGGAGGTCACCCCAGAGATGTTAGTCTGGACCCAGAGCAAGACTGGCTGCGGGGTGGGTGGCGGCCTGGCCCGGCCCACACAGGGGCCAGCGAGGGGCCGTGCCGCTCAGCCCCCGCTTCCCCGCAGCCGCCCAGATGGTCATCACTGACCTGTCTGCGCCGGAGGAGCGGCCCGCGGCCCTGGGCCGGCTCGGCCTCTGCTTCGGCACCGGCACCATCCTCGGCTCCCTGATCGGCGGGACCCTGAGCACCACTTGCGGGTGAGTGGCGGGTGAGGACCTGGCCTGGGGGCGGGCCTGCAAGGGCGGTGGGAGTGTGGTCAGCATGGCCGAGGACGGGTGGGCTCCGCACCTCCGCACCCCAGGACCTGGGCCCAGCTCCGCCACCTCCCCGGCCTCAGTTTCCCCATCTGCATGCTAAGCAGGTTGGGCCTGGCGGAGGATGACCCGGTGGGAGGGGCCTGCAGTGGGGAGACGCAGCCGGCAGGGGGTGCAATCACCGGAGATGCAGCTGCAGCCCCAGCCCCGCCCGGTGCAGGCACAGGATCCGTCAGGCCGCTTGTCCCAGGGCACTCCCAGGCTGGGAGACTCGCCCAGCCGGACAGATATTAGGAAACCTAATTTCCTAAAGGAAACCCACAGCGGGCCCTGCAGGGAACGTCCCCGGATGACTGGACGGGCACCTGGGGATGCTGAGCCCTGAGCCTCTCGAGGGCGAGGACAGCTTGTGGGTGGTTCCGTAGCTGTGAGTGAAACCAAGGCTCCATCGCCCTCCACACACGCACCAGCTTTGCACACCCAGAGGTCCAAGGCCCTCCCACACCCCAGAGCCCCAGCCAGCGGTTCCCACAGCGGTTTGCAGGGTGGACCGTCCCAGGGCTCCCGCCCCGTGGCGAGGCTGCGCGGACCTGGCTGCTCCACTGGCCTGGGCACCTCAGGGAAGAGCTTAACCTCGGACCCAGATGCCTGGCCCTTAGAGGCCCAGCCTGACTCTGGAGGGAGATCAGTGCCCCCATGCGGCCCACCCCCACTGCTGCCTCCCCGGAAGAGCCCCAGCACCCCCTCAAAATCAGCTTTCTCCCCAGGAGTCAACCTTGCCCGTTGCCTTCACGCAGGCCCAGGTGCTTGGCTTGGGTCCGGCGGTGGCTGCCGGGCCCAGCTGTGGGTGGAAGCCCCGACCTGCCCTCTGGCCAGAGGCCCTGTGCCATCTGGCTCCCTCCGCCACGCCCCTGTCCCTGTCCCCAGCATTTTCATCAGGGCCTGGGTCCGGGAATCCTCCGCTAAGCGGCAGGAGGGCAGGACTCCTTCACTCATGTTCCCTCGCAATGTCTGTGGGCGCCTCCTCGGTGCCCCCGGGACCCCGGGTTCTGGGAGACAGTGGCAAACGAGACAGGCCGAGGCCTGGGACGAAATGAATACGACACATGTTCCCATAAAGTCAGGCCGCACGCCCGGCCTCCAGATGGTGAGGGCAGAGGCAGGAGGAGCCGTGTGCCAGTGGAAGAGCCGGGAGGGGACCGGGAGGAGCAGGCGGTGGGGCCCTGGCCAGGCGGGAGCAGGCACGTGTAAGCCGGCGGCTGCCTGGAGAATGTGGGGGCTGGGCCCGCGCAGGGAGACCAGGGGGTGGCTGCTGCACTGGGTCAGGCAGGACAGGACGGCGCCGGACCCGGGTGGCTGCCGGGTGGGGGCCGAGGGCAGGGGGCAGGCTCCCGCTTGGTTCTGCTATCGGCGGGACGCGTGTGTGAACTCAAGGCTGCGCCCACCCGGCTGGCCCTGGGGGAGCTGTGGGGAGGTCTGAGCAGCCTGGGGCACCAGGGGGTGTGGGGCCTCATTAGGCTAAGGCCGGTGCCCCTGGGGGGCTGGCGGGGCGGGCCGTGGGTGAAGGAGCCCGGGCCGGGCAAGAGCAGCTGCCTGTTTCTGGTTTCTAAGCCCTGGGAGCTGGTTCCCATCGAGGGGGGGAGGGTGTCAAAAATGAGACGCGGCGAGGACCCGAAGGAAAAGAGATCTCTGAGAACATGTGGAAGCCAGGAGCATGCTGGTCGAGGAGGGAGGACCCTCTACGCCTACGAGCAAGGATTCCGCCTGCACAGGCCCTGACTCCATGAAGGATCAGGCTCAGGCCCAGGCTCAGGCTCAGGGGGAAAGGGCCTCTGTCTCCCCAGGGAGACAAGAAAGAGGGGCAGGCGCTGCAGCCAGGAGGGGGCTTCAGGGCCGTGGAGAGGGTGCAGGAGCGGGAGGGGCAGGGCAGGGAGGAGCCCCCACCCACGCCGCCCACCCTCCGGGACTTTCTCAGCCTCCCAGGCTGATGGTTCGCCTCCCAGCCCAGCTCTTCCTCCCGCTGGCACCCTCCCTCACCTCACCGGGTATTCTCGCCTGCGCCGTGGGCCCCTCAGCCCCCGCTCGCTCCTAGGGGTGCTCGGGCCTCCCCTTGCCAGCCCTGCCCACCATTCCCTCCTGTGACCACCTGCCTTTTTCTCCGGCCCAGCTGCTGACCAGAGCATCCCCAGACCACCACCGCCCCTGCCCTCACCTTCCAGAACATTCCATTAGCTTCCCTCTTTCATCCCAAGATCTGAGGCACTTTATATCCTTGGAATTTCCTTTGATGGGTGGAGAAACTGAGGTCCCAGAGAGGGTGGGGCTCCCCCGTGGAGCTCCCGGTCCTTACCCAAGGCCCAGGGGAATTGACTCCAGGACCCCAATGCCCCATGCAAGGGCCAGCACCCCATCTTGTGTCCTGCCTCCCTGCTCACCCCACCCCCACCCAGAAAGGCCCCAGGCATACCCCACCTCCACAGGGAACAGGAGGAGAGAGGAAGTGGCCCTGGCAGCCGGCTGTGTGCCCTGCACTGGTATAACTGGTTTGGGCTCAACCTGGAGCTCAGGCCTGGGAGGCCTGGCTCCCTTAGGGGCAGGAACAGTTCTGTGACTCATGGCCCTGAGCCCAGCACCTCAGCCTGGAGAAGCCTCTATGCCACCCTCCCCGCAAGACGGCCGCGTGCCTCGGGGTGGGCGCCAGCATGCAGAGCCCACTGGAGCCAGGTTCTGGGGAGCGGGTTCCAGGGTTCAAGGAAAGGTGGAGCCTCCTCTCAGGAGCTGCTGATGCTGGACGCAGGGCAGACCCTGGCCTGAGTGTTGGACTTGGTGCTGGGGGTCTTTGGCTGCCCCAGCTCCTCATCAGGACACAGCCCTCCCCACCCTCTGCCCTCCAGCTCGGGGCAGGTGGGCAGGCCCTGGACCTCAGGGGTCTCGGATGCCGCTTTCAGCCTGGGCAGGGCCAAGGATGCGCTCCCCTGGGCCTTGAGCGAGAGCAGGGGCGGGGAACATCCGGCCCGAGAAACCATTGGGTCCGGCCCTGCCAAGCCAACCGCAGGCGGGCCTCGAAATTCACTAAATCTAGGAGCTTTTTTCATAGCTAATTTTTAAGTTGGTAATTTTGTACGGCCCGCAAATGATGTTATAAATATCCAAGTGGCCCGTGGCAGAAAAAATGTTCCCCACCCCTAGAGGGAAGGGGAACCAGTTAGACCAAGGATGGGCGAGCTGCTGATGAGAGGGCCTCAAGCTCAGAGGAAGCAAAGGTGGGGGCTGTCCGGGCTGCCGGAGACCCCCCTCACCTCTGGGCCATCCTACCACTGCCCCCCAGCTAGTCATGGGCACAGCTGGGCCTGTGGCCCAGGACCCAAGGGCTCTGTCCCACGGAAGTGGTCAGGATTCAGGCGGATGCCCACCTGGTGGCCACTTGTATGGGCCTAGGAGGGCGTGAGTGCTGGGCTGGGGGAGCGTCCGGCCACAGACCACCATGGAGGTCAGGCAGGGCCAGGCCTTAGTGTCGCTGCAGGCATCCCAGGCACTGAGTGGCCGGTGAGTGGCCGGGCTCTGACCCCAGAGCTGGCTGCACCCTGTGGACTCGGCAGGTATTTACAGCCCTTATCCCGGGCCAGAGAACCCAGGCCTCCCCGGAAGACCTTATCCTGGTCCCAGTCAGGGCAAAGGCCTAGGAAACTCTAATCACACAGATAGGATTCCGCCTGGTAACACATCAGCTTCCCCCGGAGTTAATGAGTAGGCACTCGGGCTGCGCTGAATGTCTGTGAGACAGGAGTGACTCACCTGTCAGCCGGGCCACCTGCCCCGCCTGGTGCTCAGGTGGCTCGCCGAGGCCCGCCAGGCTTCTGCCTTCCCATCCCAGGGGATGCGCAGAGCCCGCAGACCACTTGGGGGGCCAGGCACTAAGAAGTCCACGGACGGCACTGGGGCCGAGAATAGTGGGCTGGGATGTCAGCGTAGACCCGAGACAGGGAGCCCGCCATGGGAGGGACCGACACCATAGTGTTCAAGGCAGAGGGAAAGTCCTGCAGAAGCCCTGGGGCTGGGAGGAGCGTGGGGCCGGCCCAGAGGCCAGTGCGGTTGGAGGGGAGGGCCAGGTGCTGGGGCACACAGAGGCTGCGGGGAGCTGGGCCACACGCGGAAGCCCCAGGGAGCCTGGGTCAGGAGTGGCCCCACCGGAGTTCCATCCCAGTGGACGGAATTCCATTCCGTGGTCCTAGCCACGGTGTTCTGGGGTGTGGATCGTGTGGGGCAAGGTGCGGCCGGGTCTCCGCAGACCCCAGCCTGACCTCCAGGTTGGACAGAAGAAGGGTGCACAGCCTGGGAGGCCCTGAGCCCCACCTGCAGCCGGGCCCGGGGACGCTGGCCACAACGGTCAGCTCTCAGAGCCTCGGAGCAGGTGGAGAGGGCAGCTCGAGCTTCCCACCTGGAGCAGGACAGGGTCTGGCAGGCAGGACACGAGCACGGAGCCCATGCAGGGTGACAAGACCGCCAGGCCCTGCCGGCCCCCGGGGATGTCATGTGGCCTGGAGATCGGGCAGGAAGGGGTACCACAAGGAACTTCGGACAGCCAGGCAGCCCCCAGTGTCCTGGGAGGTGGCCCTCATCTGTGTCTGAGGAAAGGCGATTCCCCCATCAGGGTGGCCACAGAGATGGACAGGACTCAGGTGCCCTTTCATGGTGTCCATGAGGCTGTCTGTCCAGCCTCCCGTCCAGCCCTCCGACCCAAAATAAAAGGGCAGGCGGACGAGACACACACACGGTGCTGCCCTTGTGGCCGGCACTCAGTGAGCCCCATCCCAGTGACCCTGCGCCCCGAAGGTCCCCAGGGTAGGAGGCGCCCCAGCTGGGACACAGGCTGGAGGGCATTCCAGCCAAGACCCTCCGTGCAGAGGCCTGGGGCGAAGTGTCCCCCGTGTTCCTCCTTTCCGGTCTCCTTGCACTTTGGGGGAGTCGGAGAGCTCCGAGGTGGGAGGACAGCCCCCCCTCCCTCCCGGGGCCCTCGGGGTCCCTGTGCCCCTTCAGTCGCCGCCACCACGCAAGGCACAATCAAGATCCCAGGAGAAGTGGCTTGGCTCCATGCCACTGCCCCTCGATTGTCACCAACCTCCCAAAATAGCCACATGAGTGGCGGCCTCTGCTCCCCCACATTTCCGGGGCATCTGGCAGAGACAGCAGGTTTTGTCCCCACCGGCCCCAAGCCGTGACGTCTGACCCTCTGAGGCCAGAGTCCTGAAGAAAGAGCCCTTCTCTCTGGGCACAGCCCCCCGGGCCGGGTGTCCCTGCTCACGTCACAGAGCAGTTCCTGCCGGCCAGAGGAGAGGACTGCGGGGCCACTCAGGGGTCCCGCGCTCTCTGGCCTTCAGCCTGCTGACCCACGAGCTGCCAGTCCGTGGCAAGGCCCATTTGTTTGGGACCCTGGCAGTGGGCAGGCCTGAACGACCAGCTTCGTGGGCAGTGGGCATAGACACTGTGGGTAGGGGGACAGAGACAGGCATGTGGGGGAGGGGAGGGGTCAGCGGAAGCCCATGCAAGCTGGACAAGTGCCAGCTTCACCACTGTGTGAGCCTGGGCAGGTCCCAGCCCAAGAGACAAGGGGTGGCCGAGGGTCTGGGCCCCACTGAGTTCCCTGGTCCCATGTGGAACAGCCCTTCCCGCCTGCGGTTCCCAGGGAGCTGTGTGTGCGTGTGTGTGTGTGTGTGTGCGTCTGTGTGTGTACAGTGGGGAGGGGGCTCCTCCCAGGACACTGACCTCTCACTAGTGCCTGTGTCCGGAGGCCCTGACCAGGGCAGATTTCAGGACTCTGGTGAGGTCTGGGGCAGGTCTCCCCTGTCCGTGTGAATGGCTCACACATTTGTTCCAAGGTCTAATGTCCCCCGGGGTCTTGGCGCAGGGTTCCTTCCAGCCAGGCCTCCCTGCTTTCAGGGGATGGATACTGGCCGTTTAATAGAGCAAGGCCTTGTCAGAGGACAGGGCGCCCACTGCGGAGGAAGGTCAGGCTCCCCAGAGAAAGGCCCTCGCGGGATGTATAGGAGCTTTCTCTGCTGCTAAAGGGAAGGGAGTTCAGCTGTGCACAGGCGTGAAGGTCAAAGCCGCCTGGCTCAGTAAGTTCTCCCCACTCCCCACCCGGGGAGGGGGCTGGGCCAGCCCTCAGGGGGAAATGGTGACAGGTTAACCCGCCAGCCCCCGTGCCTGGTTTCCAGGTGACGGCCTGCCTGGAAAGGGAGGCCCACACCTGTCCTCGCCTTCACCTTCCGGTGGGGTCAAGGGCCAACTTTCCAGGCTGTGACTCATGGTGGGAAAGGCTTCCTTAGAAGTGAAAGCCGAGGGAACCGTGGGTCACAGAACCTTGGTGGCGGTGTGGGCAGGTGGGAAGCCGCCCGAGCGTGGTATCCCGGGATTTACAGGGCCAAGCCCCTCCCAAGGTCCAGCAGCCCTGCACCCCCAGGAAGGGGGATGGGAAGGAGACTCCCGAGGCCCGCCAAGAGCAGGCCTCTCCTTGTGGCTCAGACGAGGCCACACTGAGGTCCATCCCATGGAGCTGAGATTCAAACTCGGACCCCTGCCCACCTGGCACCTCGCGCCCCAGGTTCTCTGGTGCCCCTTCCGGGTGCCCTGGCCCCAATGCCGCCCGGTGTGTCTCTCCCCTCCAGCCCTGTCACCAAGGGGAACGGTCATTTTCTCAGCTGCCACTCCCCATCCCAGGAGACCCCTCCAGGCCCACCACAGGGAGGACTGAGGACCCTGGGAGCCTCAGTTTCCTCCTCTGTGAAATGGGGGGACCACTGCCCCGCCCACTTCTGTCAGCAGGCATCTGGGCAGCTCCTCCACGTGGGTTCCAGTTTCATGGCAGACGTGGCCTGCAGCTAAAGTTCGGGCCCCTAGTGGCCCCTGGCGCAGTGCGGGACCCCGGGTCTCTGACACCTGCCAGGCCAGGAGCAGCGGGTGCTGTGCTCACACACGCCAGGCCTGTCCTCTGGGGCCTTTCCTACCCTTTGGCCAGCTGAGAATGGACTCCCCTGGGAGAATCCGCCCCAGCCCTCGAGGCTCACCGTCCTGGCTCTAGGACGGGGCCTACCTGCTAGGAACGCTGAAGGCCCAGCCACAGCGTGACGGTCAGGGTGAGAGCTTCAACTGTTCCTGCATCTGTCACTTAATAAATGTGCCCTGAGGGTCCCGGTCCCCGCCCTCCGGGTCACAGGCTGTGGGTGTGAGCTGTTCTCAGCAGTCGAGGCCTAAGTGTGATTGGAGGTGGAGTGGGGGAGATCCTGCAGGTGACACCTGCACCCTGGGGCCTGAGCCCCGTGTGACCATGATTGTCGCCCCCAGGATCCAGTGTCCAGCCTTCCTGGCTCTCGTGGCCAACCTCCTGGGAGCCATCCTCAGCTTCACCTGCATCCCCACCAGCACCAAAGGGGCCAGCGCCCATGCCCAGGCTGCCCAGCCAGGTGAGTCCCACCAGACACGTCGCTCCAGACGTTCAGCCAGTGTGAGCCCCGAGGCTCGGGTCCCACCAGCCGGTACCTGGACCTTCCTCCGGCCAGGCCTCCCCCAGCCATGCCCTCCCTTCAGCAGAGCCTGCCAAGACCAGGACCAGACATGTGGGACTCGGGGAGGGATTCGGGGGCCGCTCACGCCTCCTTCCTTCCCTGAGCCCCTCAGGGTGCTGACACCGCTGGAGCCAACCTGGGGGTGGTCGCGGAGGGGACCCTCGTCAGAGGAGAGCATGGGGGCTGATTCCGAGGCAGTGGGAGTGTTTCAAGGAGACACCAGGACAGCCCTGGGAGAAGGAGTGAGCACAGGCGGGCGGGTGGGTGAGCCAGGACCCTGAGGCCCAGAGCAGCAGGGCTCTGCGGGTGCTGGCTTCTGGAGCACAGCTTGGGGGTGGGTGCTGGGGTGATGAGCAGAGTGCAGCTGGGTTAGGGCATGGGGGCTCTACGTCCGCCCCCCGAGGGGAAGCCAGGGCTCTGCAGTGGGGTGGGGCCCCTCCAAGCAGCCCAGCCTGGCTCAGAGTAGAACCCCGTGCCTCTGCCGGGGGGGGGACAGAGAGAGGCAGCGACTGGGATGAGAGGACCCAGAAGGTGAGAGTGGGGCCCTGGGGTGGGGGCCTGTGAAGTGCAGAGAAGGCTGCTTACAGGAAACCCCAGGACAGTCGGGCAGAGGGGGTCACAGCCATGCTCAGCTGAGAGGCCAATGACACAGCGCTCTAAAGTGGCCCCTGGGTCAGGATGTGGTGGTCGCCTGGCACTGAGAGCGGCCCTCCTCCCCAGCGGCCGCCTCCCCTGCTGGAGCTCTCACCCGGGCCTGGGCCAGGCTGGGCACAGCGGCCCACGCAGGGAAGCTGGCGGAGAGAGGGCCTCCTTCCCCCGTGCCCAGGACCGGGCCAGGCTTTCAGAGCAGAGGCCTGTGTTTTCTGAGCACCTCTTGGAATTCGGGGGTCCCCAGGGGCTGGTGGGGTCTGAGGGCGCAGTCCTGGGGGTGGGGTGAGCTATCCGGCGCCCACCAGGAGGCCAGTGGAGAGGGGCTGCTGGTGTTACCTGCTCCTGTTCCCACGAGCAGGTGTCGGAGCCAGCGGGAGGGGGGCCGCCCCACCTCGTGGGTCTGAGGCCTCAACGCCTGCAAGCCTGGCCCGCGGCATTGAGGCCGAGGCGGGCGAGGACGTGGGCGTGGGTCTGATGGGTCTCCCTGGGTGTCCCAGGCGTTCCCAAGGCCAGCGTGTTTGACCTGAAGGCCATCACCTGCCTGCTGTTGCAGCCAGGCGTCCTGCCTGTGTTCCTTGTCAAGGTCATCTCCGGCTTCCCTTCAGGTGAGTCCCGGGCTGCGCCGGCCATGGAGAGCCTGGCACAGTTGAGAACTGGGAGCCATGAAGGGGCGTCTGTGGCCAAGGCCGCGCCCCTTCCCCCTGCCCCGTGTTTCCTGCCCCAGCCCTCTCTCTTCAAGCCTCACCTGGGCCGAATCCGGTCACACCTGTCCCAGAGGGGGAGACAATCCTGCTCGCGCAGGTGTGGTGGCACCGTGACCTCCCCGCCTTCCAGCTGCTCAGGCCCCCTGGCCTGTGACCTCCCAATCCCCTAGGGACAGTCTGAGAGGCGGAGACAGAGTCTGAAGGTGAACTCGCCCTTGGCGGGCTCCCGTATCGGCCGCCTGGTGAGAGGTGGACCCGAGGCCGGCTCTGACCGCAGTGGTGCCCGGGGCCCCCCGCGGCCCTGCCCGGGTGCTCTCACCAGGAGGCCGGGGGCGGCGGCACAGTCAGTGAGGGGCTTTCAGGTAGAGAGCTCCCCCTGGCACAGCTGCGGGAGCTCAGGGCTGGGGGGAAGCCGGGCCTGTCTGACTCGGGCCGGCTCTGGCGCCCGGGGACTGGAACCACATCGTCAATTTCAGCAAAAGGGGCCACTGGTGGGTCTGGGGCCACATCCTCCCACATCGCCAGGCCTGGGACCCCGTCTCCCAACCGCCCTCATTGGGAAGCGCACCCTGTTGGAGGCGTGGCCCCCCAGCCCCTTCCTGCCCACGGTCACAGCAGCCCCGAGGGCAGCGTGCCCCGCGCCTGGGACCTGGCCACACGGGGAAGGCGCCCTGATCCAGCTGGGGTCACACGCTCCTCCCTGACCCAGTCGCTGTGGTCAGGGCCCCTGGGACCCTGGGTGGCCAGCAGACGGGGAAGGTGGCACAGCCTCGCAGCCTGGCAGCCCTGACACCGCCCCCTCGCCTAGGGCTCTTCATGATCATGTTCTCTGTCATCTGCATGGACTTCTTCCAGCTGGAGGCTGCCCAGGCGGGCTACCTCATGTCCTTCTTCGGGGTTCTCCTGATGGTGAGTGAGTGCCGGGTGCCAGGGTGCGCCGGAAGCTCTGGACAGGACTCGGTTTCCCGCCGGCGCTGGGCTCTGTGCAGTTACCCTCCGCTCCTGCCTCTCCGAGCCCTCTCTGCCCACCCCCCGTGGGCTCCCTCACTGGCTGTACCCAGGCCACTGCCAGCCCACCACCTGCCGGGGTCCCATCTCAGAGGGCGGCGGGGACTCCTCCCGGTAGAGGCTGGTGCACCTTTGGCCTCCTGTCCAACAGCATGTCCGGGTCCCTGGTTCCCCGAGTGTACCTCTGAGTGCCCGGTGGCAGCGGGACAGGAGGGACAGACCCAGTGCTGGGCCTAGGGAAGGAGGAGTCGGCCCTGAGTCCTGTGGGCCAGCCGTGGACAGGCCAGTTCCCCAGCGCTCCACGCCTCCGAGTCCCGGTCTGTGTCTGTCCACGAGGGAACCGCAGCACTGCCCGCAGGGTCTCGTGGGGTTGGCGGGGTCAGCGGGCTGATTAGATGAGCTAATGTGGCAAAGCGCACGGAAGGGCGCCAGTACCTCAGGGGCCTTGCCAGCAGCACCCCAGCTCTGGTACCCTGCTGTCAGAGTGGGTGCTGAGCCAGCCCCAGCTCCAGGCCCAGGGCGAGCCCTGCCCATGCTCAGCCGCCCTAGCTCCTCCTGGGCATCTGGACCAGGCCCTGGGGTGACTGGGACAGGTGGCGACGCTTTGCCGCCACCCAGGACGGCTGCCTGACAGCCGGGCCGGGGGAGGGGCTATTCTGGGACCTGCTGGAGCAGGGGAGGGGCTCTTGACCTCTCCGGAAGCTGGTGGCATTCCTGCCACCTCCCAGCCATCTGCTCCCTGCCTCCTGGCCCAGGACCAGTGTAGACCTTGGTGCTGAAATAGCCTCTCCCAGGAGGACCTGCCCCCACCCACTGTGGGCAAAGCGGGCCCCAGCTCTGCGGGCAGGGCCACACTGGAGGGGAGAGAGAAACAGAGAAAACAACAAAACAACAGTAACGCTCCAAAGGCCCCTGAGCCTCGTTCTACACGGCTGTTCCCAGCCTGCTCGGGTCAGAGCCCAGGCCCTGGAGACCGAGCCTGGCCCTGGCTGGAGCCCGCAGACCCCTTGAGACCCGCAGGTCCCAGTGCAACCGCCTCCTCTCTGAGCCCCGGTCTCCCATCTGTGAAATGGGCGGGCCCTGCCTCCCAGGTGAGCAGACAAAGAGGGGCTGAGGAGGCGTAGTTGGGGAGAGGGGACCTGGAGGGGCCTTTGCAGGACCACGTGGGTCCCCAGGCTTGGACTCGGGGCCACACTGAGCATTTTCAAATGATAAAAGGCGTTTTTGCACCGTAACCAGTGCATCCCCCGCCCCCGTCAGCCGTGAAGTGGCCCTTCTTGGATGTGAACACTCATCTTGCCTGAAATTAAAGAGACGGATTAGTTGTGTGAACACTAGACCTCTGAGTGGCTGGCCATGCACGTGTGTGGGTGCGTGTGCGAGTGCTTGTGTGCATGGGTGAGGCCCTCAGCCCCCCATCTCTTCAGGGACCTTGGGGCCCTCCCTTCTGCCCTGGAACTGGTCACTGCTAAGGGCTGAGCTGCAAAGGGTGTGGAGGTCCCCCAGCTGGGGGGGTGCTGGCCAAAGTCGACCCTCCCCTTGCCCCCCCTCCCCCCGCAGGTCATCCAAGGCCTGGTCATTGGGCGGCTGAGCAGCCACTTCTCAGAAGCCGCGCTGCTCCGGGCCAGTGTGCTCGTCTTCAGCGTGACAGGACTGGCCATGGTGAGAGCACCCCCCACCAGCTACACCCGCAGAGAGCAGGGCCCCGGCCCACTCCCCGACCCCTACCTGGTCTGTCCTCGAGCCCCTGGGCCCCACCGCCACCCAGGGCCACCTTTATGGGACCTAAGGGATGGGCCCTCCTGCGGTCGCCTCCTGGGGGCCCCCAATCACTGTGGCCCCTGCCCTGCCCATGCCAGGCGCTGATGTCCAACGTCTTTCACTTCTGCCTCCTGATGCCCGGCCTGGTCTTCAGCCTGTGCACCCTCAACGTGGTCACCGACAGCATACTGACCAAAGCTGTCTCAGCCTCGGACACGGGTGAGCACAGCATGGGGCCAGGGAGGATCAGGCCTGGGAGGCCCCGGCCAGCCGCCCTGGGGCCTGCTAGTGGCTTCAGGTGGACACGGGGCAGGGTCTGCCTGACCCACTGGGTTTTGAGTGGGGTGGGTGGCCTGGGGTCTTAGTGGGCAGGGTGGGGTGAGGGGTGGCAAGAGGGCTCAGGTGAGAATTCTGGCCCCCACTCAGCCCAGCCAGCCCTGCACCTTCCCCTGCAGACCAATTCAGGGCCAGACCTGGGGGATGAGAGGACGGCTTCCTGGAGGTGGCATCTGGCTTGGCTCTAAAGCATGGGCAGGATTTTACTAGAAAGGAGGAGGGAAGGATGGCATTCCCAGCTGGGCCCCAGCCAAGCAAAGGTGTGCATGTGTGGATCTGAAAGGTTCCTACTGAGGCCAGTTAGGAAGACAGCCCAGTGGGTGGGGGATGGGAGAGGGCGCCCAAAATGGGGGCTTCCTGCCAGGCCGGAGGCCAGAGCCAGTCTTCTCTTCCCTCTCAGGACAGTGCGTAGGTGCCTCCCAGGTGAACGAGTGAGTGAGTGAATGAATGAACGCACACAGCTAGTTAAATCTAGGAAGCCCCAGGCCCACTGGTGGGACAATGGGGTCCCCCACAGTGTCAGGCTTCTGTCCCCACCCAGCTGCAGCTTGAGTTTGGGGGCTCCTGTGGGCTATTTGAAAGTGGAGACATCCCCAGCAGCAGGGTTAGAAAGCTTAGGGGCCTGGCTGACCCTCAGTCCATCCATCTGTCCGTCTGGGAGGGGCTGCTGAGGTCTGGTGGTCTGATGGGAACAGAGGCAGCTGACCAGCAAGGCCGCCTCTCGGGGCGGCCTTGGGAGCCTCCAAAGCCTTTCAGACCTGTGGTTCTGTGGTCCTGGGAGACCAGGCTGGGTCTGGAGGGCTTCCTGGAGAGGGCGGGCCAGCACTTTGGAAAGGCCAGGAGACATGGGCAGGGGAACAGGCCTGGAGAGAGGAGGGCAGGGCCTGGCCTCCCTGTGCCTGGGGCCCCACCCCTCAGCCTGGAAGGAGCAGGAGCTGGTTCCCAGCGCCAGCCTGGGAACCGGAGAGCACAGAGGGGGTGGTAAATTGCTCCCCAGTGTCTGCTCGGCGTGTGGGCGATGGGAGAGGTTGCTCTTCAGTTTCCCTCTGGCCCTGAGCCTGGGCGGGGCCTTGCCAGGCAGCTCCCGCTGACCCAGCCAGGCTTTCCAGCTGCAGCCCTGGACTCTGACCCTCATGAGGCTGGGGACAGCAGCCACCACAAGCTGACCTACGCTGGGCTCAGCTAACAAGAGGGGAGTAGAGATGGGGTGTCAGGTAACCAGGCAGCTAGGTGAACCCGGGAAGTGGGGTCAGAAGCAGTGGCGTGCCCTTCATGAGCCCCTGAAGCCCTTCCGAGCCCTGTGGGGTGCCTTCCCTCCAGTTCCTATGAGGGTGGTGAGGGCTGTGTGGGGACCCTGGGGATGCGTCGCCTGCCTTGCTCCCCGGTCCCAGCCCTCACCTGGTGGCTCACCTTTTACCGCCAGGCCCACCCCCCAGTTTCTGTAGGCTGCACACGGTCACCATCACCCTGGTGGTCTGGGAGGGTGGGGCCTAGCCCAAGACTGTGCCCAGTCCCCGGCCCCTCCTGTGCGTGGGAACTCTCTGGCAGAGGGCAGAGGTCACCAGTGTGGCCCCTTCATGGCTGAGTGGTCCACAGGGAGCACACCTGCAGGCCCTGGGGGAGGGGCTGGGGGCACAGAGGCTGCTGGGTCCAGGAAACAGGGGTGGGGTGGGGGGTGGGGGGTGGTGACGCTGAGGGACCCAGCCAGGCCTGACTCCCACCCCCCACCCCACAGGGACTATGCTGGGCCTCTGTGCCTCTGTGCAGCCGCTGACCCGCACCGTGGGGCCCACGCTGGGCGGCCTCCTGTACCGCAGCTTCGGGGTCCCCGTCTTCGGCCACGTGCAGTTTGCCGTCAACCTCATTGTCCTCCTGGTCCTCTGGAGGCAGCCTATGCCCCAGAAGATGGACAAAGTTGGGTAACCTTGGCCCCTTGGCACAGACTGGCAATAAACTCCCCTGGCACCCCTTCCAGCCTGGTTTCTGCCGGCTCCCACTCAAGCTGCCTGCTTCCGGTTGGTCGGGAGGCCTGGGGGTGAGAGATGGAGCCGGGAAAGCTGGAGGCCTTCCTGGAGGAGGGACTTGTGGCTGGGGCCCTGGGGCTCTAGGGAGGGCAGAATCCCCCACGTTTGGCCTGGTGAGGTGGGCCCTGCCCCCTGAAGTGAGAAGGCCCCTCTGCTGCTGTCCAGACAGTCCTGCTCCTGCTCCAGAAGATGGGGAGCTCCCTGCCCCCCACTTCCCACTTCCTGCTCCAACCCTGACCTGAGGCCTCCGGCTTCCCACACACCCTCGTGCAGCCTTGAAGTTGTTCCTGTTCATGAAAGGAAATGTGTTGTTTTTGTAAAAGATCAGGAATTCGAGGCTCTAGAGGCGCCTAGTCAAATGGCCCTCTCCCTCTGTGGTGGGAGCCCAGCGGTGCCTGAGACCCGAGAGGCACCATCGCCCCCCCAGCTCCACAGGGAAGGGGCGCTGGGCGGCAGGAGGCCAGCCGGCTGCGGACCGATGACCAGTATGGAGAACAGCCTCGTGGCAGTTGGGTGCGCAGTGCCCCAGAGACACAAAGGCCACCCCTCCCCCACAGGCTGCCTTTCAAAGAACCTATTAAAACGCAGACTCCCCAGCCTCAGAATCCCAGTCCCAACCGGAAGGGGCCTCAGGCGCACCTCCTCTTGGACCCCACTGGGGACAGGAATCTCATCCCTGACTTTGCTCATTTGTCCGGATGAGCGGGAGAGGTCTCCCAGGTGGGGCGGGATGGGGTCCATCCTGGGGTCGGGACCGTGGAGCTGGTCTTTTCTACCCTCTGGAGCCCCTCCCCATTTGCACAGGGGCTTCATCACTCGTGTTCCAGGGATGACCTGGCGGGAAAGGGTTTCCTCTCTGGACCCGGCACCCGGGCCTCCCAGCAAAGGGACGAGCCTCTTCCCGGGTCTGACCCTGGGACCCAGCTAGGAGGCCTGTGATGGCTGCCCTCCCCCAGGGGCAGGAGAGTGACTGACATCGGGCCCAATTATGGTCCTTCACTCCCCTCCCGGCTATTCCCCCACCCGGCATCCTTCCTGCATCCCGAAATTGTCCCCTAACCAGTCGGGGCCAGTGTTCTGTCCCCTGTTCCATGCCCCCCGACTTGTTCAGCACCTATAGACCTTCCAGGTGGAGGGACACACTCTCGAGCCCTTCCCGCTGGACAGCCCTGGACACACTGTCCACCCCACTCCCCAAGCAGGGGGCGGGCGCTGCCAGCTGGTCAGATTCCCTAGGCCCTCTCCACCCCAATGCCACGGTCCTGGGCCACTCAGAGGCCTCAGCCTCCCGCCACATGGTTGGGAATGCCACAGGTCTCTCTCCATCTGCCCAGCACTGCCAGCGATGGTCAGCCCCCCGCCCCCCAACCAGACCTCCCAGAGCGACCACGGCACAGCCTGGCATGGGGTCAGGGGCCCACGGGCAACCAGAGAGGTGAGCAGGCGGCATGTGGGTGGCAGGGGGTAGTGGAAGGGGGGGACACTGATGTCAGAGGGGACGTTTGTGAGTGACCTCCCTGAGCAAGCGCTGCCACCAGCCCTGTCCTCTCCGGGTCACACGCAGGGGTGGAAGTCAGCCAGGGCCAAACCCCAGTGCACTTCCTGCCTCTGGAGACCTAGGGAAGGAGGGTGTGAACCGCCGTTCATTCAGGTGCCTCCCTGCCCTTCAGAGGACTGCGGGGGTGGCCCCGCCCCGCCGTTCCCAGAAACAGCACCGCACCAGGCCGGCTGGTAGAAAAGAGGCAGGCGGAGTGGTTTATTTGGAATGCCACGGATGCAAAAAAACAAAACATTAAGACATATGACATGGTTCGACGACACATAACCGTAAAAATAAATACATAGATAGTCTAATAATTTAACGAGCCCTCGCAGCAGAGCGGGCTCCGGGACGCTGCGAGGCGAAGGTTTCCTTCTGGGGGGCAGGGACATGGGCGCCCTCCCCCCCCAATCGTTAGTCCTGGTGTGGTCAGTGGGTGAGCTCCGGCCATTCCTGGCAGCCCCTTGTCTCGACCGGATTCGTCCAGAGAGTGTGGCTCCTGCGGGGAGAGGAGGGGTCAGGGCTGGGGGCGTGCGAGGGGTCCCCCTCGTGGCTCCCCGTCGGCCCCGACGCGGCAGGTGCCAGCGAGGCTCCCGAGCGCGCCCCGACGGCGCGTCCCCCCCCCCGCGGGCAGAGCCCCCGCCGCGCGCGCGGTGCGCGGTGCGCGGTGCGAGGCCGGCGGGGGCGCGCGCGGCACTCACGGCGCGGGCCCGGGGCGCGGGGCACTCACCGCGCGGGCTCAGGACGCGCGGGGCTCGGGGCCGTCGGGGGCGCGCTCGCGGCGGCGGCGCACGTCCTGCAGGGCCCGGCGGTTCTGGAAGTCGATGAGCGCGAGCGTGATGGCCGCGTTCCAGCAGCTCTCGCCCGCGCAGCGGAAGTCGATCTCCTTGCGGTCGGTGGTGACGATGGTGAAGTAGACGTACTTGCCCGTGCGCTCCACGCAGTCCACCTTGAGGATCGAGTGGAAGCGCAGCTCCTTGGGGCGCGCGCCCGGGCCGGCGGGGAACAGGCTCAGGCGGTCGGGCGTGAGCACGCCGCGCTTCTTCTTCCACAGCTGGAACAGGCTGTCGCTGCGCTTCTCCAGCTCGCCCTCCCGCAGCACCTCGCCCGGGGTCCTCATGGCGGCGGCGGCCCGGCGGCGGCGCGCGCGGCGGCGGAGAGGGCAATGCGGCCGGCGGGCCCCGGCCCCGCCTTTATAGCGGCCCCGCCCCCAGGTCCCGCCCCCCCGAGATCCCGCCCCCCCGAGATCCCGCCTCCGCGCCTCGTCGGGGCACCTCCCCGGCGCGCACCGGTTCCCGCCGCCCCAGCCCGGCCACCCCGGCCCCCCGCCGCCCCCCGCCCGCGGCCACCGCTTCCTTTAACTCCAGGCGCCCCTTCTATCCCCCGGCGCCCCGACTCCCCAGGCCCATGGGGTGACGCGCGGTCCCCACCCCGCCCCGGACGCCGGCCCCGCGGAGGAATGTCCGGCCCTGCCCGCGGTGACTCAACTCCCCGGGCCCCGGGGGAGCGCCCGCAGCCAGGGAGGGCCCAGGAAGGGGGTGGGGCCGACCCCCACCCCCGGGTGCCCCGACACCCAGCCTCCAGGCGCCCCGGCACCAGCCCTGCCGCTCCAGCGCTCCTGGGGCAGCGGCGAGGCGCGGCCTCTTGGTTCTTCCCACACCTGGGGGACCCTTCCGCGGGGGACCCCTTGGTTCTTCCCACACCCGGGGGGCCCTGTCTCCACCTTGCCACCCGTGGGCCTTGGCCCGCCCGAGAGCAGGTGCCCTGACCCCCGTTTTCCCGTCTGTGACATGCGGGCAGAAACACTTAGATTCGGGGACAAATGAAAGGTGCGCGCGGAGCGCCCCGCGGCGCTCGGTGCATGTGGGTGAGCTTGGGGGGGACGCGCCGCCTCCCTTCCCGGGCCCGTCCGCCTCCCCGGCCCCAGCTCGGAGCCCCGACGGCCGCGTGCGGGGCAAGGGCTCCGCTGCGGCTGCACGCGCGGGACCCGGAGAGGCCGGGGGGCCGGGGGGCGCGGGGCCGGGGCGCGGGGCGCGGCCGTGAGGGCAGCGGGGGCGGCTGAGTCATCGCCCAGCCGGCTCGCGGGACGTTTTATTTACCCCCTTCCTTTAAAAGGTTGAACAGGAGCAGGAACCCCGGCTGACTCCTGGTTCCCAGGGCGTGGGGGTGGAGCAGGCCAAGGGGATTTCTGGGGTGCACAGCCGCTCCAGGCCCCCCCTTGCCAACACCCACCGCAGCTGCGACGTGGCAGGAGCCGCGGAGAGACGGGGGGGCGGTGAGAGCCAGCCCGCCTCAGTCTGCAGCGCTGGTGCGAAAGGAAAGCGTGGGTCTCCTGGTTCCACGGGTGTTAAAAACTTCATCACGGCGACAGCAAAGTGTAAAAACCAAGCGTGGGGCCTTCTGGGTGCCACCGGCCCGGGAAGCTGGCCCTGGAACCAACCCTGCCCCACCTGCCCTCGCTGGGTGGCCTTGGGCACGTCCCCTGACCTCTCGGAGGGTGGTCCTGAACCCTGGCCCTGCAGGGTCACTGTGACAAACAAGGGGCACCACTGGCTCTGAAGAGGGGCCTGGGTCAGGTCTGTGCAAACGGCATCCAGGCGGCAGCTGCCCTGTGGTCGCCACCTGTGTGGCCAGAGGACTGGCTGGGGGTGCAGAGAACAGGACAAGCAAAGGGACTGCTGGCCCATGTTCTGGAATCTTCGGCCTGCCTGGGTGGGGGCGGGGAGAGCAGATAGGGTAGGAGGGGTCACAGTTCCCCCCACCTCAAGGCAACTTAAGTCAGACCTGTAAGGAGGTGAGTTCCGTGGCTAAAGGCATCCGGCAGAGCTGGCCAGCCCTTGCGGGTGGGGGGATGCCAGCGACAGGCTGGGTGAGACTGCTGACCCCCCACCCCACCCTGGGCACTTGGCCAGTGAGCGGCCTGTGCTCACCAGAGGGGAGTCTTGTGGGGCTGGGGAGTGAGACCTGGTCCTCTGGGCAGTGGGACACAGAAGCAGACCAGGAGCAGGGCTCTCTGACACTGTCCCTAGGGAGCCACCATGAGGCCACTGCGCTGCCTGGGCCCTCTGAGGCCCACCAGCACCCACCAGCCTGCCTCCCCCCCACCCAGGGGCCAGTCAGTGGAACCTGAGCTCCAGGCAGACCTCAACTGCTTAAGCGCCTACTGTGTGCTTGCGGGCCTGGCTGGTGCTAGTACTCCCAGGAGGAGGAGCCCTGCCTGCCCTTGGGACTACAGCAGGGGTGTGTGTGTGTGTGTGTGTGTGTGTGTGTTGGTGCTGGAACCGTGGGGGGCCTCCCTGGGGGGGGGAGGAGGCGGAAGGGGGGAACAGTCCCAAGACCGGGTGAGCAAGTGGCCGTGAAGGTCAGTAAGGGTCGGTGTGCAGGCACATGCCCCGCCTCTGTGCACTGACCCAGAGACAGCCCTGCCTGGGGCACACGCACACCCACTTCACTGGCCTGGAAAGGCAAGCCCCAGGGAAAGGGGGCCGGGGAAAGGAGGGAGAGACGGCAGAGGCGGGGTTTGGAAGGGGTTGGAGGAGGGTGTGGGGGAGCTGGAAGGCCAGGTGAGGCTCTGAGTCCTGAGGAGGTGCCCTTCCTCCTGCCCCACCCAGCGCTCCTCCCTCTGCCCGTTGGCCTGGCCTCTCTGTGGAGGGGGAGGGGTTGGTGACTTGGGGGGCGGTGCTCTGAAAGATGGGGTCGTCATAGGGGTGGGGAGCCTCCCTGAGGCTCCTGAGCGGGTAGAGACCCCAGGGGGAGGATGCCCGGAGTGGAAGGGTGGGAATCGGCCAGGCCCACCCAGGCAGCTTCACTACCGACAGCCCCCCCACCTCCACCTCCACCTCCACCCCCGGGGCCTGAGACCCTGCGGACCGGAGGCGGGGAGGGGGAGCAGCTGCTCCCGTCCCTGCTCCTGCTCCTGCTCCGGCCAAACCAGCTCAGTCTGAAGCAAGGAGAGGGCCCTGACCTCACCCCCAGCAGCCCGACTGAGTGTCCCTCTAGGTTCTAGAACGTGGGGTCTGCGTGTGATGCCTACTTCTCGGGGGAGGCTGAGGCACAGCGCTGACCTTGAAACACCACGTGAGGATCTTTGGGGGGCCCCCTCCCTGAACCATTTGACAGCCAGGAGCCTAGAGGACCCACCAGGATGGCTTTCTACTGGGGGCTGCACCCCATGGGGAGCTGCAGTCCAGGGGTCTAGGCTGGGCAGGTGCTGGAAAGGAGCCACTGGCCCCAGAAAGGGGCGGGCAGGGCCCCATTTCTCTGTCACTGCAAGGGGGGCTGTGGCAGTTGTTCTGGATTTTCAGGGAATGAGGTGCGGGTCTGAGAGAAGTGACTCATGGAGGTCACACAGCCGGCCAGCGGGAGTCAAATCCATTCCACCAACCCCCAAGGCCTGGGGCAGGAAACAGTCCCAGGGCCCCCAGGTGGCTGAGCGGGCTCTGGGTTGGTGACATTTGGTGGCCGCTTCTCAGAGCAGGGAGGGGGCTGCGCCGGGCTTTGCCCCATCAGTGGCGTCAGGCAGCGGTGGTCAGAGCCAAGTTTACTAATATTTACCCGAGGACGGCACCTGGGATGCTCACCAAGTCCACCGGGGGTACTTCCCCCCAGGCAGAGAGAAGTGGTGCTCAGACACCTGGCCGGGGAGACCGGCCATCCAGCCAGGCGAGGATTTCGGGCGGCCCGGGAGGAAAGGGGCGCCTCTCGAAACTCCCTAAACTCCCCGCGTGAGGTCATTCCCACCGCAGTGATGGAGCCAAACCCCGAGGCTGCTGCCCGGCCAGTCCCGGGAACAGCCTGTGAGGAAGCTGTGCGTCACGGGCCGTGCCTGGGACCGAACACCACCGCCTTCCTGTGGGGGGGCTGTTCAGAGACAGCCCCAGGAGGGGTCCCCTCCTCAACTCTGGCCTCCTCCAGGAAGCCCTTCGATAGCCAGGGGGCACTCGAAAGCCTACTCCCACCAACTGTGTAAGCCCTGGGTCCTGGAGCCAGGGGAGGCCCACGTTGCCTGGAGTCCTAGCACCTGAGAGGCGGCCTGAACGCCACCTGAGCAGCCCAGCCTGGTACAGCCCATTTGCCGCAGCCGTGACTCAGGCCTGCCCTCTCCTGGAAGCTGCAGCCTGGGAAAAGTGAGAGGCCCAAGGCCTGCCTGTTCCCACCTGTTTCCGGCTCTGTCAGCCTGGCCTTGACCCCTTAAAGCTGTGTCCCTTGTTGCCCTGTCTGGGTCCCTGCACCCCTCAGCTGGAGTCTGATAGGTAGGCCACTCCTCACAAGGCCCTGGGGATGGATGGGAAAGTGATGCTGCCCAGAGCACTCTTACTCTCCATGGCTCCCTGGTGAGCTCCTACTGATCCCTCAGTACCCGGCTTAGAAGGCACTATTAGCTCCTGGAAAGCAGTGATGGTGTCTTATTCTTTGGGGACCCAAGGGCCCAACCCAGGTGCTCAGGAAACGTTTATTTTCGGGGCGGGGGGGAGGAAAGTGGAACTAAAAAGTATCTACTTCACTGTCTAAAAGACACAACTCTGGTCAGAGCAACTGACATTGATGGACTCTGCTCGTGGGTAAAACCAGATTGGGGAGGAGGGTGTGGAGTAGGGGCCAGGGCCAGGTAGGGGGAGGCCTGGGGGAGCCCGGAGGATAGGCAGCAGGCATCCCTGAAACTCAGCAGGCTGCCTGGGGTCTGGTCCGTGGGGCGTCTGGAAGTTGGGTGGGTAAGTCTGCGAATGAATGCGTGAGACACAGGAAGGGGGAGAGGCCCAGGTGCACCAGGCATGGCTGCCACCTTCCACAGGCAGTCTGCCCTCGGAGCCACTGCTGGATGTGGGGGCAGGTTGAGACCCAGGCCCCCCAGGCCACTGCCTGCATCCCAAGTCTCCCCGTCTTCCAGCTTCCCTCCTGTTGTCCCAGTGTATACTCCGTTTGTGGAGGCCGAGGGCCCACCCTCCCCAGACTGGCTCCAAACCAGCAGGCCCTGGGGATGCCCCAGCCCTGGGCAGCCCCACCTGTTCCTGGGGTCTGAGCACAGGGGGCTTCCTCTCCGGACTTGCCAGCTATTATAAGTGACAGTTCTGCAGGCAGGTTCCAAGACTTCTGGAGGAGCCCTGGGGACAGGTGCAGCCCAAGTGTGGGAGGAGGGAGCCGTGGAAGGCACCTGTGGGCTCTGCTGGGCCTCTCCTGGGCCTGGTGAAGGTCCTGGGCCACAGTTCTCATGAGGCCTGGCCTGGCACAGTTGGGCTCCAGCCAGGCCTGGCAGGCTGTCATGGAGAGTAGCATCCGGCCACCGCCCATGGCATACTGAGTCAGCATGGCAGGCTGGGCCGGTGACTGGCACAGTGGTGACATCTGGGGCAGGTGGAGGTGTGCCCGGGGCACCAAGGTGTCTTGGCCTCGGGGGGGTGTTGGGGCCTCGCCCTCCTGGCAGCAAGGCTAAAAGGGAGCTCCAGGGGTAGAGGCTGGGGATACCCAGGATTTCACCAGAGCTGCCATGGGACGAGACAGTTCCCTCTCCGAGTCTCAGGGCTGAAGGGGGGTCGCAGGCGGACGTGTCTGGAGACCACCACCACCGTCAGAGGATCCAGAGCTCAGCCAGGAGCAGCCTGTGAAGTCATGGAGCCCCTGCTTTGGGGACCTCTGTCTGCGTCTCCTGGTGTGGGCCAAATGCCTGGGTCTGAGGTTCCTCAGCATCCCCCCTGCCCCCCGACAACTATGCTCTGCGGCTGGGGTGGGGAGGACAGTTGGCCTCCAGAGGAAGCTGGGAAGTCATTCTGATCGGAAGAGACCGAAGTCCAGGGACGCTGAGCCGGGTGGCTGAGCGGGCCAGCTGGCAGGGAGCCGAGGGCAGCCCTTACCGGGGCGGTGCTGACACAACTCACCCCACACAGCCTCTTCAACCAGGGGCTCTGTGCAGCAGGAAGCAGACAGGTAGGGGGTTCACTCCACTGCCGGCTCCCGGGCCTCCCCACAGCGCACCGGCGTCCCCTTGTCCACTAGGTGCTCAGAGGTGAAGGAGACAGGACGCACACTCAGGGCAGGACGGAGGTCAGCAACACCACCAAGACTGGACTGGCCGAAGCTAAGGCCCACCCTCCCCCTTCCCTGGCCCAGAGGATTGTCCCCAAGCAAACTCCCTCTGGGAACAGGAGCCACAGGGACTTGGGGGGAGGGGGGCTAGCCTCATGGGGAACCCTTGGGCCCCGAGAAGGGATTGCTGGGCAGCTGCAGGTGATGAGCTGGGCCTCAGCTTGGCCCCTGTATCATGAGACAAGGGCCATGAGCAACCATAGCACACTGGTCGCCAGGGCAAACCGGCCACCTGCTGAGCTGTCTGCCCTCCACAGGTGTGGACAGAGGCCCCTCTACCAGGCTGTGGGTGACCACAACTCCTGACCCCTCAAGAGGAAAACCAGTTTTAAGAGTAATCACCCCAATGTGAGGGCTTTTGAAAAATCAGCTCCACTGGGGTGTCACGCCCATAGACCACGTGCACGTGCCTGAGGCAGCTCCAGCTGACAATCCACTCTCTCCGGTGCAGCCCTTCCTTCTCCCCAACAGTACCCATCCCCGCTGGTGCTGTGGGGGTTCTGGAGGTCACAGAAACCAGCCACCACCTGCCCTCCCTCCCTCAGGTCATGCTTTTGAGATCCCTGTGTTGTGGGGGTTCTGCTGCTGGGAGCACTCCGTTGTGGGGTTCACAGCATTGCTAGCACCCGAGCTGCCTGGGGAGGTCCTGCCCCACATTTCCCCAGGCCTGGGGAAGAGCTGAGCGCCTCCCAGAAGTCGGCACGCGGTGGCTAGGAGAGCTCAGAAAGGGCGGCTGGGCCCAGAGCCAGTCTTGTGTGACAGATGAGACCCAGGCCCTGAGGGACAGGCACCGCAACAGGCCCCACAGGCTCTGACAGAGTCACCCTAAGGACTGAGGGAGGCGGGGGAGGCAGAGACCTCTGGGATGGGAAGTGGATGTGGACACCCTCCTGGGTGCTCAGAAAGGAGCACTGTACCATCTGGGCCAAGTAGGGGCTGGTAAGGCCTGGCCCTCGACCCCTGGCGTGCTTAATGGCAGTCGAGGGGCCGGTGGGGATAGAGGCAAAGCAGCAGCCAGACGGGCAGTATGGGGTCCTGCGGTGGCTGCATCACCCAGGCAGAGCTGGCCCAGCTGGGCCCGGCCAGTGGATACCTGGAGCTGCTTTAAGTGCCACCTCCCTGCTGCCTCCTTGCTGGGGGCTTAGGCAGACCTCTGGGTGCTCCGTGACTTCCCAGCACAGGCGGCAAGGACCAAACCAGCCTCCGGAGCCCCTGAGGTGCCCCTGAGGTCCTGTGAGCCAGCAGTGACCTGTGCTTGGACAGGTCCCAGGACCCTGGGCACTGAAGGACCACCTTCCCTTTCCTGTGACTGCCCAGGAGGGGGAGCCATGGGGAGGTCAGAGGAAAACCTCATGAGGCCCTGGTGCAGGCGGAGGCTGAGCCAGTGGAGGGCCAGGGAGAGCACAGCCTCTCCGGGCTTCAAGCTGGAGTCCCCGTGCGCTTGGACAGCCCAGCAGCAGCCTGTGTCCTTGCACCCCACCCCACAGGGAGAACTCATGCCTCTGAACACGGCCCGTTACCGCGTCGCATGGCTCAGCACGAGGACGCAGAGGAGCCAGCCTCTGCTTCTCCTGCCCACCAGCCCCAGGCAGCCAGCCGCTCTCCAGCTTCCTGTTTAGCCCGAGGCTTCCCAACGTAAGCACCATGTGCACACGCACAGGCCCTGCCCCTTACCTGCTCTGCTCCCTCACACCCCAGATGACCTTCCCAAGGGCACCCGGACACCCGTTCTTGGCTCAAGTCCACCGTGGGTGGGAGCTGACGCAACCTCATCCTGGCCACTTCAAGACACCGCCCCGCCGTCCACAGAGCACGCACGAGGGCGACTCCTGTCACAGGGCCGCGCGCCTGCTTCCTTGAAGGCCTACACTGCTGGGGCAGAGGCTCTAACAGTTCACGGCCTCCACGTGCTTTCTCAGGCCCTCGTCACAATGAGTTGCCGAAGTCCTTGTCGTTGCTGATTTTCGTTTCCTCGGTGAGGCCCACATCCTGGGTGGCGATATGGCCAGCGGGAGATGGGCTGTCCCTCACTGTGCCCCAAGAGCCCAAGGGCCCTGGGACCTGATGTCCTCAGCACTCACCTCCTGCAAACAACCCAGGACATCATTCTGTGCAGCCACTTCTGGTCCTTCACTCACTTGTAAGCCACGTTTTCATAAGCAAGTTTGTTTCTAGATGCCCAGGGTCCATGGCAGCACCAAGGACCAGGGTCCAGGGGCCGTGCGCAGGCACCCTGCCTGGAGGGTGGGCTGGAACAGGCCCCCAGCAGCACCCTCAGGGCTGGCTTGATCATGGCCTTTAGGCAGGAGCTTCCCCCCTGGAGCCTTCCTGGGTGGATCTAGAGGACAACCCCACAAACCCTGGGGTAGCAGCAAATGCTTTCCTGAGGTAGCTAGCAGAGGGCTCCCCCGGGGACCCCAAACTTGCCCAACAGTGACGTGGACCTGGAGACGCAACAGGCAACTAAATGCAGCCTGAGATACGAAACGGAAAACCAGAAGCTGGGAAGTCCCGAATCTGGAGTGTGACCACATAGCGGGGCCCCCTACCTGGACCAGGATCCCCACCAGAGACTGCACATGGCACCGGTTCATGTTTCACAACTTTAATAGAATATTCTAACTATTCTGTACAAATTGAAAACAGCGTATTCAGGTACAAATGTATCTTAAGTAAGGCTGAGCACTCTCCAGGCCTGGTCAGTGTGGAACCGGCATCCCCGGCTGCCAGGGACTGCGAGCGGCCACATACTCGGAACCCCCCATGCCAGCCACGAACAGGTTGCTCTGAACCAGGGCTTTTAAGACAAGGTGGATGTGGGCTAAGAAATGGGAGCTAACAAGATGTGACACTAACATGAGGACAGCTGTGCCCTCCAGCCCTTCCCAGAGAGGGCACGGCACTGCCCACAAACCTGCCCAGCTGAGGGGTCCCCATGCCACGGAGACAAGCCCTGCCCCGGCAGCTGGCGGCAGGAGGGAGTGCTTTCTCTCACACAGCCTTGCTCCCCAGGAGCCGCCCCCACCTCCCAGTCAAGTCCCCGGGTCTCCAGTCACAAACATGGTTTCAGCACTCGAGGACAAGCGACAGCAAGCATCCCTGTGCCCAAAGCACAAAGGAACAAATAAATACAAGGGTCACCACATGAGCTTGCGCCTCAGCGCCGTGGGTACCCCCACCCCACCCCCACCCATGGAAAATAAAACCAAAGCAAGAACACACCGAGGAGAAGGGACCCTGCTCTCCGCTCCTCCTCCGAGCTCAGACAGGGGACCAGGTGGCTGGAAACGAAGCGTGTGGTGTCTTCAAATGAGAGATGGGAGCAGAAGCTCCCGGATGTCAGTCCTGGGCTTGGGGACCTTCCACCCCCACCCTACATGGTCTACGGGCCCCAGAAGCAGGGCCTGGGGAAGTCTACTGCACTGCACCCAAGGCCGTCGAGGGTGCTGGGATTAAACCTCCTACTTCTGAAATGCATTTAAGGGGCCACTGTACAGATTAAGCAAAGTAACAGGGAAAGGCAAAGTGAAGGTGAAAACCATGCACTTGAAAAAGTAGGTGTGGGCGCTGCGCCGACAGGTCCTCGCTGCTCACTGCTGCTTGCACTCGGAGTGCTGGCTGGGCTCCTTCTGTCAACAAGAGAGACAAGACTTGTAGAGAACCCGTCCACACCCCACAGGCACCTCCCACCAACCCAGAAAACCCAGACTCCACTGTTCAATGCATTGTAACCGAAAAAATGGTTACTACAAATGCACTTTCAAAACAGTAACAAAAAAGCTAACTCCCCAGAAGTGTCACAGCAGAGCTGCCTTTTTTGTTTAAAGACGCTTGAGAGACCCTCTAATTCCAGGAGACGCAGCAGAACGGTCTTGGACAGAGTGGCTCCTTGGGCCACAGGGTTAACGAGTGACAGACCATGTTCTGGGCGACCATGGCACTGCCCCGTGAGTCAGCACATGCCCTGTGCATTCCCTGCCACCCCTGGGACAGGACCAACTTGAACCTCCAAGGGCTCCGGTTCCAGACCCCATGCTCTTGGGAGGGCTGTCTCTTCCCCTGGGCCTCTCTCCTCGCCGACAGGCAGTGCCCACAAAGCCACGGCCCTCCCAGGAGTCCCCACGTGGGAACCCTAGCCTTCCAGAAAAGTTACTGGGGGAGCCCTCCCACCCCCAAACCACTTCAGTGTGACCTGTCGTGTGTATCCCAACCACCGAAACCACACTTGGCAACCGATGCTGCCGTGTGGGGACAACATGACACCTGCCCCTGTCAGCCTGAGCTAAGATCACAGAGCACGCCGAGCGTCACCTGGCACACTGTGCAGTCTAAGGAAACAGCCCGACACACCCTCAATGGTGTCAGCTGGGGCGACAGCTCATCCTTCGCGAAATCACGTTTAAGGGATGAAATAAATACATGTGATGAGCGCAGAGCAACAGCCTTGGACCCTGGTTGAAGCTCTTGATCTGCACATGTAATGGAGAGAGCACAGGACAAGCCAAGACCTGCAGGACTGGCCCTGGGTCCCAGCCCAGCACTGCCCAGTGCCAACAGCAGGCCACTCTGGGATGGGGGCCCTGCTCTGGCACCTGCCTGTCACAGGCTCATATGAAACACCAAAACAAAACATACCTGACCAGAAACCCTAGCAGAACAATTCCAAGTCAAGCACTGTTGCTTCAGGGGTAGATCTCTGTCCTAGGGAACCAGAGGCAGCTGCTCCGGCCCAGAGCTGCGTAGGCAGGAAGGAGCACTGTGCTGCGTGTTCCTGCATAATTTGTACTTGCAAATGGGAAGTGGGTCGGAAAAGGTGTGATTCAGGAAGGGTTCTGTAGGGTGACATGGGGGATGGGGGCACACAGGACGGATGGGAGGACTTTCTACTCCACATCTCTATATAAATGACACACATGTGTCACATAATACAGTGTGTGATATGAACCAAGACAGGAAGGGCTGTTGGGACTGTGGTTTCTGGCCTGTGACATGGGACAAACAGAACTGCAAGCTGAATGTCCTGTTTTATGTCACAGTTTAATGGCAGCCTGGTCGCTCAATGCTGGTGATCAAGGGAAAGGAGTTTCAAAGGCACAAACTAACAGCCAAAACCCTGCCCGCATGGGACCAAAAGGGCTTTAACAGATAACTGCTCTGAGGAGGGCGCAGAGCAGCCTGAGCACACCGCAGCCCCAGAGCGGCCTGCCCACTGGAGGCTGACGGCACTGAGCACCCCCGCTGCTGGGTGTGGTGGTGCTGTGGTTCCAGAGGCGGCCTCCTCTCCTAGAGAGCCAGGCTGCGCGGTTCAGGGACACACCAGAGTAACTGGCAGGTGGAGAGTGGGCCTCAGGTACAGCCCGGCAGACAAGTCCTTCAGACGGGTGGGTGGCAGCAATTTAAACATGCAGGTAAGTAGTCAGCCCGACCCTCAAAGCAGAGATCACCTCACTTCGCCCAGGTCTGCCCTGCCTGAAGGAGATGGGCCAGTGCAGACAGACCCTCAAAGGCACCGATTTGAACACATACAGGATGCGGTGCCTCCTGACCGGGAGCACAGAGGCCCAGCTCTCAGGGGCATGATGTCTACGACGCAGCTGCCTCTGGCCAACAAGCAGAACCCGAGTCCCAGGTGTCCACCTGACGGCATTTGTGTCTCCCTCCCCAACCAGGCCCCATGCCCCGCAGCAGTGAGTGTCCCACAGGGGAGCCCCATGACTGGAGCACGGCTACAATGACCCATGTACGGACGGGTGGCTCCGGACTTGCTGGTCCTGCTGAGACCCACAGCTAGTTCTGTCCTTACTGAGTCAGAATGGAAGCAACTTGACCACACAGCTAATGCCCTTACCACACGGGCAGCAGCTTCTCAGGTAAAATATCCTGGCACCAAGTTCCATCACCCTGTATTACCTACCGGTCTGCACAACACCTAAATTGCACAAGTTTACACAATCAACAGATGCATGTACAGAAAACTCAGTGAGAAGACTCCTACTGTCCCAGTGGGCAGGGTGGCAAGGGCACAGGGGACAGCGGGGCAGGCAGCCCATGACTGTGGCCTCCAGGAAGACTGCCCACCTCCCAGGGTCTCCCCTTCTGCCCTCTTCCTGGAGGGCAGTCCCCTCGTCAAGGAAAACGCCACACCAGCTACACCCCGCATACACGGTCAATAAGAAACACTGGGCTCAGCAAGCAGGAGCCACGTGTGGTTTTGTCAGTCGGTTCCAAAAGCAGGAGACTGCTCGCCAGAAAGCCCGTGTCAGCCTGACCCGTGAGCCGGCACAGCAGGTCCCTCTGTGCCAGCCACAAGGCATTGCCACACAGCACAGATCAACAGTCTGGAAATTAGGAATGAATGGAATTCCACCTTACCTAGAAACGCATGAATGATTAACAGACAAAAATTACACCTAAATGGGGAAAAAAATTGAAAGGCACTGTCAGCATGAAAGAAAAGGCAGGCACACAATCATACAGGAGGAAGCAGCCCAACCTCTATCATGTAACAAGGGCTGCAAGATACGGGCTGAGCAGCAGCCTTCAACGCACCAGCTCTGAACCTTCCGCCCCCCCTCTGCTGTTCTCCTTTGCTGCACAGACTGTCTGAGCAGTCCCTCTACAGAGGTGAGCATCAAGGGACAGTGGGCACAGAGGCCAAGACTGGTGCCTTAGACTGCATGTGGCCGGCAGGCCCAGCACTCCACAGCACAACCTGCTACTTTAGTCATTTCTCACCCCCTCCCATAGAACAACTCGGAGCCCCCGTGAAGGGCATCAACAGCCCCCTACTTTCTGCCAGGTTATCTGTGACCACTTGGTGAGTGTCCTCGCAGAAAACAGAGGAAACAGGAGGACAGACATCAGAAGGAAACAACAGGAGGGGAGCACCCGCTGCCAGTGAGGCACGGCCCAGAGCAGTCTCTGCTCTGGAAGCCAAGCAGTGGCTGTGCAGCGGGTCCCAAGTCAAAGACACAGCCGGGGCGGCACGGTAGAGTAAGGTGTCACCATCACCCGGTTCTGTTAACTAACAGACACCCCAAACTCCCGTCCAAGTGCGATCCACTCAGGGCTGGGACCCTCACCAGCCATCACACAGAGGTGAGCAAAGGTGTGTTTTCAATACAGCTATCCCATGACCAACAGGCCACCTTAAAGAGATGCATGTTTCCGTGAGCACATTTAAAAGGTGCTGACCCACCTCCCGTGTCCCCAGCAGGAACTCCCCACGAGCATGCGGTTACAGAAACACATGGTGTTAGCAAACGGGTCACGAGACCAGGTCATTACAAGGACAGCTCAGGGAACAATTCACTTTGGGAGAGACAGGGGAAACGCACACAGTCTAGGTAACTAGAGATGGTGTAATGAAAGGCCAGGTAATGGGAGATGATTAACTCTGAGGCGGATGAGTTATGAACCTCCTGCCAGGAGACCAGAGTGAGACCCCCTGGAGGCAACACTACAGTTAAACACGTGCCAAGTGGAACGCACCTGGATGTACACTAACCTAAGAGCAGGAGTAAACTCAGACTGACAGGTAAAATTAATGGGGCTGCCCACTCATTTTTGCCAGTTTTTTGTGTGTTTTTAAAAAGCTTCCCATTTTATTTCAAATCATGAGATACCTAAACATAATTCCCAAGCATTCTCACCCCAAGTACCAGTGTAAATTATACTTACAATTCCATTATTCTAGTCATTTAAAAAATGATAACAACAATTCCTTCCCCTCAAAGTCCCTTCTTTGTATCCTTCCCCAAAACACACACACAGAAAGGTGTATTCGTGCAGTCAGTTAAATCATCGCCTGAGCGAGTCTGGAGACAGACAGCCCGGGAAGAGCTGGGAACACAGGCACTGGACACTCAGTCGTACCAGGTGTCTGAGCAGTTCCTCTCTCAGGTGCTTTTCTGATACACTTTGCGTTTTCTAATTCAAGGGGACATACCCGTGCTCCTCAGAGTGGGGAGCATGTGTTCGACAGCCTGGCACAGGCAGGCCTGGCGGCTCCAGGACTCACCTTGGGGTTCACGCTGGCACCCTCCTCCTCTTCTCCCTCCTCGTCCCCTTCCAATTCCTGTATCGAAAGAGTGGGCAGGACTTCAGCTCCTGGGGACCCACTGGCCACAAACTAAAGCAACCTCAATCAGGAGGACATCAATCAGGACCACCCACGACTGACAAGGCCGCGTCCTTTGGACACTTATAATTTTTCTGGGTGTCTTTTGTTCTTAGATGACCCTGAAACCGACACAGGGCTGAGGAGCAGACTGTGGACTGAACTGTGCCCAGGGCGCCTCTGCATCAGCCAGGTGCCGGTCACGGGACACTGTGACAGCACCTGCCGCCTTTGCGCAGTTTCAAGTCCCACAGAAGGGTTCAGCAAGGCCCCGGGTCTCCCACTCCGCCCACTCCCGTGGAGGAGCCGCACCACCGGGCGACACCGCTGCGCGCAAGCTGGGCTTACCTCTTCTTCCCCCTCCTCGCCTTCTTCAAACTGAAAAAGAAGGAAACACATTCAGGGTTCAAAAGCATGGCGGGAGCCCGACCCAGACAAGACCCTTCCCAGGACCCATGCTCCGGCTAAGGAAGGCAGGAAGGTCGCTCAGGCCGAGCGGAGGGCAGCATGGGTGGAGGCCAAGTTCTCAGGGCATCTGCTGCTGGGCATGTCGACACCAACAGCACGGGCCGGCCAGGGCCAGCGCTGCAGGAAGGCTTGCTCACAGGCCCTGCCCCGCTAGCAGGATGCCAGGTACCTGGGAACCAGTCAACACAAGGACTGAGGAGGGGGGAGATGAAGAAAGGAGATGGTCAGCTCGGGTGTGTGCTGGGTCCAACCAGGAAACCGGCTGATCTCAGAAAACCAGCAGCATAATTTTATTACACACAGGAATTTATATACCACTTTATATTGCATGCAAGGGGGAATCTTTATTAGAAATATAATGAAACTTTGGTGTTTAATCTTTAAAGTGCACATGGGCGAAACCCCAGCACTGTAACTGGCTGGTCTTGAAACACCACTGTCGGCTGTCATTCAAGTTCCAAATACCAGACTGGGATCAAAATCTTAGCAACGAGATAGAAACGTAATCACTACTGGCACAGGACACACGGTGCGAAGAGGTCTAGTGGGCTCTTTCTTGCAGTGCTTCTCTTTCTGGAGCCCACACACATTCCATTCCCCAACGGAACTTTGTGGAATGCGCAGCGTAGGTGTGGCTCATCTCAACCCCAGGTCCAGCCGCACACCCTCCAGCACTGAGCAGCACCCATGATGGGATGGATCTCAGTGCCCTTTCCTTCCAAGTACCCTAACCACCAGCCCCAGACAGGGAAGACCTTTGGTGTGCTGTAGCCACAAGACCCTCACAGCTGTTTAGGTCAGATTGGAACCAGCTCAAACAGGCTGAGGTGTGGATTTCCTCAGGTTCCAAGCACACCCTTTCGCCTGGACCTCCTTTACAGGGCTCTGCAGAGACCCCTCTCAAATGCATCTCACACTTGCGCAGAGCGCTGGTTACAATGTGGGGGCGCACAGTCCATGGGATGAACAAGATGACCCAGGCAGTGTGGGAGCCATAATCAGACCACCTACATCCACTTCATGTAACCAGCATTTCCTAAAACTTGAGTCTTAGCAAATGCTTGAGGGCTGAAGTGGCCCAGCACCAGGCCGAGCTGTGTGTACACGTGCCTGGGCCCCACAACGCCCTCCAGCTGGAACCACACAGCCGGACAGGGCCTGAAACACAGGGAGAGTGGGGAGCAGGCCTGCACTGTGTCTGGTATGAGGGAAGCAGCCCAACCCCACCTAGCTCTTGCTGCCCAGCATGCCTCCCAGCAAAGAAAGCTAGAAACACCCAGGAGACGTCAAAGCTCTGAAAGCAAAGGAATAAACATCATCTAAAATGCCCCTCCGGCAAAACTCTACAAAACAAAACATTTCCACGAATCAGGACCCGCAGCACCCAAACCTCGTTACAAAGGAAACTGCCTTCGATGACAGTCACAGGACTGCTGGTAGGCTGTGCTCGGGGCCTTCTCCCAGCTCTGGCTGGGGAGGGCTCATCTCCCTGCAGCAGTCCTCTGCAGAGTGTGGGCCTGAACCACCTGCACCACTTTGGGGTCACTACGCCACAGGCCAGCACTAGCAGGCTCTGCTGCTAACGACTGCATGGTGCGGCCACACCTCTGTCAATGAGTGTCCTTCCTGGTAGCGGTCACCCAAAGCTTACAGGTCTTGAGCAGGACATAGGAAACTCCTGGGGTCTTTAGGACATCCTGAAATGAGCCAGCAGAGATGTGGCCCACATAGGGACGACCTCAGACACCTGCTCCCTGCTGCTGTGCCCTCTCCTCCCTCCAACCCCCAGGGGGAGCTGCGCCACACGATGGGCGGGAGCTTCCGAGGCACCTACGTTGTCATCGTCTTCCACAGCCTCCCCAGTGAAGTACAGCACGGCCCGTGGCACTATCCGCTCACGGAAGAAGTGTCCGATCTCAAAGTCAGAGGCCAACGTGAACTCAGAATCTTCATCCTGAGGGGAAGCAGACGTGTTACCTCAATTCAGTGGGACTGACATCGCTTCCTCTCACCCTCACCCTGCCCCTCACTTCTGGCAGCTTGATGAGAGTCGCCAGGGCCCGCACTGCCAGCTGACAGCCACGAGGCTGAGGAGCCTTAAAGGAAAAGCAGTGGAAGGTGGGGAGGGCAGGAAAGTGTAGCCCATACAGGAACATGTGCCTATCCCACCCAGAGGGCAGTGATCACAAACTCACCCCAGGGTTTTAGGGAGGAACAGATTAAAAAGGAAGATTAACTACTTAGAAAACACAGACTTTAACAGCAAAGAGGCTTTAATAAGGACACAAATCTTACCAGTGATTCTCCTCCAGATGCTAGAAAAAACAAAACATATACACATTACACTGAGAAGCAAAATTGCTCAAAGCCCACACAGGAGACTCAGCTGACAGATAAATGGAGCATCTCACAGCTCGAGCTTTCCCCTGGAAACCACCTAAGCTATGCATCTCCGGGTGGGCGTTCACAGCACCCATGCCCTTGCTCACCCCTGCCTCCCTCCTGTGCCCTGGGCGGTATGAGATGCTCCCAGACTCAACTAGAGGATGCCAGCCCTCAGAGGAAGACTGACACCAGCTTAAACAGTAACAGGTGGAAGACACGTCAAAGCGGTCCAGACTGTGGCCACTGAGTGCACCTGTGTGGTAGTGGAGCTTTAACTCATGTGACGATGCAGTAGACAAGGGGGATAATCTTTGAGCTTCAGGACCCTGTATGGAAAGGAGGAAGGAGAGAATGGAGTGCTGAAACCTTCCTGCAAGACGGGAAGCTGACCCGTGGGCTGGGTGTCACTCATCAATGCCCCACCACAGAGTGTCTCGGCCCCGTACTAATTAAGCATGACACTGAGAGCTGGTTCCACACGTGACCCACAGACTGGTGAACTGAGCATGATGGGAAAAGCCGGGACTTAAATCCATGCTCAGTGACATTCAAATGCTCAAGGGACCCAAAGCCCGAGCTTTAGAAATCCTGGTCATCACTGCTAGTCCCTCCTCATCAGGTGCGTCTGACTTTCCCCAGAGCTGTCACAACGAGGCGGCAATGCTGCCCCTGTGGAGGCCCAAGTGCTGGGGGTGGACACACCACCCATGAAGCAGCAGTCCCCAGGCCTTGGCATGTGAGCATCCCAGGGCTGTTCAGGATTCAGGTTTGGGGGCCCTGGCCTGTGGGTCAGGGAGCAGCACAAGGACCTTCCTCACTTGATTCCTGGACCTGTTTTCAGGGTTTAGGACAAAGAGGCCTGGA
The DNA here is from genome assembly GCF_054644295.1 of Miniopterus natalensis. Taxonomy (NCBI): domain Eukaryota; kingdom Metazoa; phylum Chordata; class Mammalia; order Chiroptera; family Miniopteridae; genus Miniopterus; species Miniopterus natalensis. The sequence continues at coordinate 76,493,391 of NC_142091.1, read as the reverse complement.
CTGGCCATTTTATGTTTCCTTCATTTCAAAAAGCATTTAGTCAGTTCAGATGTTTTTCTTGGCTACCCCATCACTGCATCCCACTGTCACCTTGCTTGTTTTCATAGAGCTTACCATGTGAAGCTGTGTTCATTCGATTACTTTAAACATAGCAATACTGATGTGCTGGCCGGTGTGACTCAGTGGTTAAGAGCGTCGGCCCACCAAAGAGTATTGGGTTTGATTCCTGGTCAAGGGCTCATGCCAGAGACAACCAATCAATGTCTCTCTCTCACACTGTTTCTCCCTGCCCCTTCCCTCCCTTCCACTCTCTCTAAAAATCAATGGAAAAAATACTCTCAGGGGAGGATTAACTAAAAAATTAAAAAACAGCAACACTGACATATAATTTACATACCATAAAGTTCACCCCATTAGGTGTACAATCCAATGCTGTCTGGTACATTTTTAGTGTTGTGCAGCCACAATACAGTTTTAGGCCCCACCCCACAAAAATATCAACCCCCCCCAATTCTCGAGTCCACTTCATTACGTTTTGATTTTATGAAGTATTTAAGACCCAGCCCAGCCGGGCGTGGCTCAGCGGTTGAGCATCGACCTAGGATCCAGCAGATCGAGGTTCGATTCCCAGTCAGGGCATATGCTGGAGGGCGCGCAGGAGGCAGCTGATCAATGACTCCCATTACTGAAGTTTCTCTATCTCCCCCTCTCCCTTCCTTTCTCTGAAATCAATAAAGACATGCTTAAAAAAAAAAAAGTATTCAAGATCCAGTTTTAAGGAAACTTCCAACAAATCGAAGCACCTGTGTCATGAATCCACACAGGTATTGTCCAAAATGCCACAGGAGGCTCCAAGAGGGATCTTCCCGAAAAAGGAAACTAAAGGACCAAATTTATGGCTGATCTTATCCCCCAAACCAATACACACTCACATCTTCTTGGTTCAAAGACAAGTCACAGAATATACCCACTATGACAAAAGACTGGACTGAATGGTGAGTAGGAGCTTGGCGGGGGGAGGGCACTAGGCAAAGGGGAGACAAGGTCGAGAGTCAAAGGCTCAGACTTGAGTGGAGCCACCCTGTGGCCCTGGGACTGACAGCCCAAATGAGTTCTGATTCTGTGGCAAGGCAGGCAGTTCTTTATCCCAAACTGGTTTTAAACATGGAAAGTAAAGAGCCAGTGTTTTTCTCGTATCCATATTTTAACATGGTCAACTGCCTTGCCTTCATGTTCCCTTGGGATCAGAAAATTATATTGCGACGTCTAAGTAATTTCCTCACAAAACCAGTAGCTGACCTTTCCTAGCTCAGGGGTTCCACCTTTATTTTATGACTTGGGGAAACACACAAAACTGAAGCTTCCAAGCTAGGCTTCTGCCTGAAGTCTCTGGAAATGGAAATCCAAGTACTTGAGTGTCACAATTCCCAAACCCCTTGTGCTCCATCAAGTCATGTATGAAAAAGAGGGGTGGGGATTCCAGCTGTGCAAGTGTCACCAGAGTGTGATCAGTGACAGATGCCCGCAGCGCTGAGCCTGCAGCACAGGGAACGGCCAGAGGCACAGAGACAGAGGAAGGAGTGAAAGGGCCCATGCAGGCACTCTGAGCTTTCTGAGAATGGAGCTTGGGGTGCCTCCCCGGCTTCCCTTCCTATGAGGACCCCACTCCTGTCCTCTTGCGCCCGTGAGCACAAGTGCCTCAGAGGTTCATGAGTTTCAGTTCTTTTATATAAGCACAGGTATCTGCCCCCCCCCCCTCCAAAAACAGAAGGTTCCTATGAAATCTTTAAGCCAAAAGGCATAAAACAAAAGAAGCAACTACCATTCATTTAGACCAGAGGTGGGCAACGTGTGGCCTGAAATCTTTTGGTCTGGCCCTGCCAAGCCAACTAGAGGCGGGACTCGAAATTCACTAAATCTTTTTTCATAGCTAATTTTTAAGTTGATAATTTTGTACGGCCCGCAAATGATGTTATAAATATCCAAGTGGCCCTTGGCAGAAAAAAGGTTTCCCACCTGATTTAGAGGGAAAAATGTTTCAGTGTTTCCAGAACCAAAAAATAACCAACCAAATCATAGCGAGTAACACATAAACCTAGGATACCACCAACATACAGGAAAACAGCAGGAACGGTGTGACACACACCTCTCTGCCACCTACCAATCCACTCAAGTGACACCTCCCACTTTACCCATCAGACAGCGCTCTGCTGCTGCAGCCCCAGCAGTAACCTCACAGCTCTGAAGGCGCCCTCTGCCTATAACTGGTGTGACAGTGGACAAAGGCCAGTTCTAGCCATGTACGACGTTTGTTTTGTTCGTAACGATCGAGATTACGCTCAGCCTTATGCTGAGCCTAACACCCTTACAGGCTCTCTTATGCTTTTCTCATACCTTAGCACCCGTCCTGTTAACAAACGCACAAAATCAACTGAGACAAAGCCCAGGCGCTGACAGAGCTGTGGGCTGGGTGCTGAGTGTGGGCCCCTGAAGGAGCTCGGCAGGAACACCATCACTGCTCGGGTGCTGCTGTCCCCGTAACAGCTCACACAAGACAGATGGTGAGTGCAGTCACTTTTCGCCTTTCTTCGTAAGAACCAAAGCCCTCCTTAAACCCCAGGTGCTCTCCTGTAGGTCTTTAGTAGCGCCCCCTCACCCTTCAGCGGGCTGAAGAAGTTGAAGAAGGAGTCGTTGGGGACTTGCTTGGTGATGGTTCTGACGGTGCCCCGGCCCTTGTGCTTCTGTTTTTTCTTGATCGTTTTGACTGTAACGTTTTTTCCTTTCTTCCAGTCAATCGTGCACCTATAGGGACAGGAAAGCCATCAAGGATACACACCTTGTGAGAAAAACCAATTATAAGTGCACACAGCAAGCAAACCAGCTCCACAATTAACCTGGGCAGTTTAATAACCCCCTGCAAGCAAGCACTATGACCCATGAGGGTCACCGCAGACAACTACAAAGCAAGCGCCTGCCAGCCCCCTCACCCTGAGAAAGCACTGCCTCAAGCTGGAGCTGCTGCAGCCGCAAGGGCGTGATTTCTCCAGACCTCTGCACAGATCCTGAAATGTGTTTTGTGTGAAGAACCCAGACCAAGGCTGGGCAGAGGCGCCTCAAGGGAGCATGTCACCTGCTGCCTCTGGACAGACTCCAGAGTGCACCTGACGTCACCACTCACACCCGAATTCTCAAGGCAAATGAGTGAATGGGACAAGCTGGAGAAAGGGAGCAGGTGACCACTGCCAATGCTGATGGCCAGTGCAAAATACATCAGATCCAGGGGTGCTGAGCGGTCCTTGGTGGATGAGCATAGCATGCTTCTTAACTCTTTGAGTCACCCTGCACCAACAGGTAACACCTGACCCGATAAATAGTATCGGGTCTAGCGAACACCTGGAAAGCCAGGCTTCTCCCCTCACAATGGCCAGTCCCGGAAAATGGCCCTTTCGAAATTACTCTGGGCACATGAATCTAGGAGGATTTTAATACAGTTCTGAATTACTCATATGGGGAGAGTCACAAGAACAAATTACTTGGTTCCAGAAAATAAAAGTAACTGTTTCATTCAAGATAAAACAATTTCCTGAATCATCTCCAAGAAGAATGAACTCAAACTACATTCACTCCTTGGTGACCTACGCCAAGGTGCTCAACCCAGAGTCAAAGGACAGTAAAACTGCCCCACATACTGCAAAGCAAGCAACTGACCAGTACTATTCTGCACTGACTCACTCGACAAACTGTGTGTGTGTGTGTGTGAGAGAGAGAGAGAGAGAGAGAGAGAGAGAGAGAGAGAGAAACCACAGCTCACTGTGCTGAGGGTGACTAGGGAACTCATCTCATTAAACTGAGGAAGCTGGGCCACTGACCGAAACCCTCCCCAAGTAACCACGACACATTCCCCGAACAGAAAAACTACTTAATTTAACCTTCCTGCTAGCCTTTAAAACAGAGTAAGGACGACTTCCTGCTTTGTCCCACTTTCTACCTATACCTAAGGTTCTGAAGCCACCTCCTGGTCCTGCTCAGAAAGAGAAGCCGAGGCAAATTCCTTACCCGTCACAGTCCACTATTTCAGGGCCTTCAAAGGAAAAGGGGTCGGCCTTATCTGGCTCCGACTTCATCTTGTACGTTTTTGTCAGGACTGAATTGGTAAAGTAGTCGTTGGGTTCGAAGTGGAACTCTAATACAAAAGACTAAAAACAAAAACTCAGGTAAGCACCACCTGAACCCGCAATTGCCTAGTCACAGACCTGATAAGCCACAAAGAACTACTGGAAACCAGCCCCGCCCTAAGCAGGGCCACAGGCAGACGCCAGCAGTGTGGCTATGTGACAAGAAACACTTTACTGCAAGAAACACCAGCACCAAGTTAAAGCACCGACGACAGGCGAGGGACCTTCCTGTCACCTCTTGGTCCGCAGGGGTGGTGGGTGTGTGGGGGGCTGTTATGTCTCCTCCCAGTGGAGGTCGAGCTCTGGGTGAGGTGGGGGTCTGGAGGGAGAATCTGGGCACTGACAGCCCCGCCCTCCTCTTTCTCTCTTGGACGCAGGCAGGACAGGGTTTTCTTTGTCCTGCAGTGAAAGTGGCAAGACCACATCTGGGGGAGGAAAGGAAGCACAAACCACCCGGGCAAGCCCACCCTTCAGTCACGGAGCACCCTGAAACCTGAAGAGGAGCAGCACAACAGGGAGAATGGACAAAGGTGTGCAAAGCAACAGTCACAAGTAACATCAAGTGGCCAACACAAAAGATATTCACACTCACGAGTACCTAAATAATGAAAAATAAATGCACCAAGAATAAAATGCAGTATACTGGCAAGGCGTGTGGGAAACCAGGAATATTCACATACTGTAAACAACTTTTTGAAGGACAACCTGGCAATATCAAAAAAGTTAATTGAATTAAACAAGCCATCCTGTGACCCAATTCGACTATTCTGAGGAAAGTGTACTACGTGATCAGACACTGAATGGATGTGTGAACATGTGCACAGACGCCACCTCGGTCCGTTTATAAAAGACAAGACAGTCTCAGGTAAGTAAATTACAGTCTATGGAGGCCAGCTCTGGGCTCAGAGAGCCTGGGTACATACCCCAGCTCTGCCTGTAGTGCTGTGGGATACTGGGAAGTTACCCCATGTTTCTGTGCTTTCCTCATCTGTAAAATGAAAAGAATGTCTCCTCCTCTCTCCCTGAGCTGACCTAAAGATCAATCCGTGGAAGCAGCACTTAGAACACAAAGGGGGGAGTGAAAACAGGACCCTCCAAAGAAGAGGTGAAGGGAGGAAAAAGCTGTGAAGGCTCAGGAGCACAGACACAAGGTGACCAGAGGATCGGGGGACTGTCCAGTCGGTTTCAAAAGGGATGCAGCAGGGTCTGGCCAGGAGGTGCCCACTGACTTTTGCAAGAGTCGTGTGGGCTGGAGAGGAAGGGTGGTCAATAGGTATAAGTCCTGGTCTGGTGAATACAAGTTCAGCAAGGACAGGAAGGCAGCGACAGGGAATGGGACCCTGCCCATTCCCCTCCCAGCATGAAGATGGAAGGTCAGCAGGCAGGCGCGGAAAGATGGCCACAGCCACAAGTGTGGATAGACAAGCAGATGCTAGATTCGGTCCACGAGTATGTCTATTCTGTACAGGGGGAGGGGCCTTCACTTCTCTCCCCCCGGGTCCCCACCATTTCCCCACACCCAGTGTTATTTCCTTTCTTCCTATTTTCCCACTTTTCCTTCCCCATGGCCTCTGTTTATCCAGAGTAACCCAAATGCACTGGGGGTGAACCAGTGTTTAAAGGACCAATAGAAGAGGGCCCAAGGATGAGGCCACCTCATTTGTGCTCCATCCCACACGTAATTAAGTGTAAAAGCGGGTCTCCTCTCTGCCCAGCAAAGTCGACTTGGTGGCTACTGTCTTTGCCAATACTCATGCCGAGACGAGGAGGGATCCCCACCCCATATAGCCGCTATGGTCAAGGTTGACAAGAGACACAAGGGATTCTCTGTGCTTTGCCTGAAGCTTGAAATTATTTCAAAATTAGAACCAAAAGTTATTATTACAAAAACAATGCAAGAGAAAGACTGCCAGCAGGAACGTGAACCGAGAAACCTCCACTCCTCACAATTACCTCTGCTGACCCAGCCATCACACTGAGTCAGAAACTTAAAGACTTGGGTTCAAGGATGCTGATCCTAATGCAACCATTCAGAGTTGGGGGGGGCGCACATATCAGAGAAACACTAAACAAACCAAAAGATGCAGTAAGAACCGTGTCCCACTTGGCAGAGCCCATGTGGAGTGAAAAGAGCAGCAGGACAATGTCCGCACTCTAGCCTGGAGCAGTGGCCCAGAGGGGAAAGAAGGTGTGGGCGTGGGGTGGGGCCAACATACTGGCCCTGTTCTATTCTGAAATTAGGTGGTTTTGTTTTTTCTTTACAGCTTTAATGTCTTAGATATTTCACAATAACTGTTCAAAGGACAAGACTAGGGGAAAATGGCTGAGTTATTTCTAGAAGATAGAAAGTGCGTCATGGTTTTCTAAGTTTTCTTTCTTTTTTTAATTACTGGAGGATATTTTTTCCATTGCTTTTCGGAGAGGAGAAGAGATGGGGGTGGGGGGGTGGAAAAAACATCCATGTGAGAGAGACACATCGATTGGTTGCCTCCCTCATGGGAACGACAGGAGCCTGGGATCGAGCCAGCAACTGAGGTACGTGCCGTTGACCAGAATTGAACCAGGGACCCTTCAGTCTGAGGGCCAATGCTCTAACCACTAACCCAAACCGGCCAGGGCCTAAGTTTCCTATAGTAAACATACAGGACTCTCATGAGAGAAAGACTGGTGCATGGTCTACAGCTCGGGCTCTACTCTTCCGTGAGCCACATACGACAGGCGGGTAAGAGAGAACACGGGCCCAAGACACCACCAGACAATGTCCAATAGGAGCAAAGGAAGAAAACGGGACCAATGCAAAAAGGAAACATCGTAAACTGAATCCAGATGAATGACAGGTGAGAAAGCAGTGTGGGAAAAACTCAGAACCTTAAAAGTGTGCTGCTCACACATGGGAAAGAGAATTCAAGTACCTTGGCAGATGAGGTCCCATGACCACAGGCGGCCTCCAAGGGGTGCTAAGGTAAAGCCTACGCACAGGTGAGCCACACTTACTGGGAAGAGAGGATAAGAGGAGGGCACTACTATAACTACCAGATGCTACAGGAGGAGAGAAGGGGTCCCCTCGGCCACCAGAGTGGCCTCTCAGCCTGGTAGCAGGCATCATTCTGGCTCATGCCCACACCTCACCTGCAGAGGGACAGCTGAATGTCACCTCTCAGAGTACAGCAGACAGGAAAAGGGGAAGGGACATATACAGGTGTATCCCCCTGCCTGAGCCTGCAGCAAGTGTCACCTGCAGGACTGGGGAGAGAAATTCCATTCACAATGACCCTCATCCCCTACCTGGGGCCCATGCACTGTGGCCGGGAGGAAGAGACCCAGGCTAGGTCCCCTCCCAGATCCCTAACTCACAGCCCCAGGTGCTTGTCTCCAAAACCTGAAACTGAGAGCCACCAGTGAGTCAGTCAGTCATGTGTCACTGGAACTGCTATAGCACTGGAATGGAACCTTGTTAGCCACAGCCAGGTTAACAGGTCACGAACAGTGCTCCAGGGAGCACCCTGCTCAGCTGGGATGCCGTGCACCACCCCAACATTTCCCCAGGAAAAAGTGAGGCTGGCTGAGGTCCAACTGGCGGGCAGATCCGCCCCCAGCACTAAATGACACACTATAGCAGGAATTTTTGAAAGGTGGGTTTTGTGACAAATCGGATTAGGGGAGCATTTTTCAGTGTTACCTATCTGCATATTTTTGTTTTTTAAACCCTCATGCAAGGTTAAGTTTTTATTGATTTGAGAGAGAGAAAGGGAGAGAGACACGGATGGATCGGTTGCCTCCTGTACTCGCCCCAACTGGGTATCAGACCTGCAACGTAGGCACGTGCCCTGACTGGGAACTAAGCCCACAACCTTTTGGTACACGGGACAATGCGCCAACCGAGCCACCCAGCCAAGGCCATCTGCAGGTACTTAGCAGGTTTCTGTTAACGTGCTGCTCATATTAGAGTACACACTCACCATCCTTTCAAACTGATTGACACCAGACCCTCAAAAGCCTAGGAGCCACTTAGGGAAAAGGAAACAAACTAGCTGAGAAACTGCAGCATGGCACAGCTGACAGGACAGGGGCCGAGCAGTCCAACCCGTCTAGCTCCTGCACCTGCCACCACACAGCAGGTGGCCTGAGTTCCCTGCCAGGCTGCCCTAATCCTCGAGGAGCATCTCCTAAAGTCACCCAGCACGTGAGTGGTGGGTTTGATTTCTTGCCCTGGCCTCAAGCCCTTTACCCTCAGTAACCTAACACCCCCTGACACCAAGCAGGACCTCAATCAGTCACTACTCACCATTGGTTGTCCAGGGTCTGAAAACTTCACTTTAATATCCTGAAGGTGTTTCAAGATCGGCTCATCATACTCCTACACAGAGAGAAAAAGAAACCTTCAGTGAGCTGGTTAAGAACAACACGTGTCCTCACTGTTGCATCACTCGTGGGTGTGAGACACTGGGCCCTGGTGGAGTCCTGTCCTTGTCAAGTACTGACTCCCAGGAAGCCACCCAATCTGTTCCCTGAATACGGGCCTGAGGGGCAGCAGAAGGGTGCCATGTCACAGGTAACTTTCTGGGGTGAGGCAATAGCCCTTTCCCAGGAGGTGAACTGAGTCCAAGTTCTGGATCAGAGCTGCTGGCCTTCCCCACTACAGCTGCAGTAAGGTGTGTGTGGGGGGTCCCCACAGTAATGAACCCTGTGAGACCAGGATTACTCCTGATTGGGGGGGGTGTCACAGAATGCTTTTCACCCACAATGAACAGCCGCAAAACACCCAGCAAGTAGTTCACAAGTTTTAAGACCAAAACCTCTGTACCAGGTGACACGTACTCACCTGGACCAGCTCGCTCAGCATGTCCACATTTCTGAAGATGGTGAACCAGAACTCCGGGATCCCTTTGGGGGTTGGCTCTTCTGCTGCCGCAGCTTCTTTTTCTGCTATGACTACTTTATTTTTCATGTCTCCCTAAAAGTAAAGATGCAGAATAGAACACTTACCACAAAGCACATGCCATGTGAAACCGCGTCTCCAAGATCACTGGGCAGGTAATGATCCAAACATTTCTGGGACAAAGCCCTCAAGGCACTCCATCTAGACATCATCCACCACATAACTTAAATTGGCAGAAAAGCTCAAGAGGGGTCTCCAAGGTGACACACACGGGAAAGGCTGTGCAACAAGTGTTAGCTCCATGAGGCGTCCACTTGGGGACAGCCACCCACCACCCCATGGAGCTCCGGGGGCTTTAGGAACCAGAAACTGCCAAGCACCTTGTGTCCAAGTAGAAGAGGGCTCTAACTGTCATGGCAGATAGAGGTTCCGTGTGAACACTAGGGTAGTGACCAGAAAGGCTTGTGGCAATGCAGACACACTGAGGCCCCAGGGAGGGAGGTAAGGCAGTGCTGCCCAGGGCCACGGAGCCTCACAAGGGAACGAGCACGTGGGCTTCATAAATTAGCAGAGGCCAATTCTTCTTGAGCAATAAGGATACGACTCACAACCGCACTGATACACAGCTGCAGCTTCACCTAGGCGGGGCTCTGTATGTTTTCAGATTAAAACACATGGCTACCAAAATGCATATTCTTAAAAAAAAAACAAAAACCCTAAAAGTGAGTTTTACAGGATAGAAGCTACTTGTCTCCCAAAGACAAAACCAGTCTGACAACGTGAACCTGTGGCTGGGATGCTCGGTGGCACTGGATCGGGACCCATCACCAGAAAAGGCTGTTTGAGCAGGGATGAACAGGGCACATCACTAAAGGGCCTGTGACCCACTGATCTGAGGTGGAGAGGCACTCCAGCCACCTCATCCTCACGCTCGTCCTTGAGCAGGTGGCAGCATGCTTCCAGTGCATCCCCACCACACCCTACCTGCCGATGACCCGACACAGGACTCTACTGAGACGGTCACTGATGTTGTAACAATCTCTGTCCATCAGATCCCACACCTCACTGCATCCTGTGCAAAGCTGCTAGATGACTGAGAGGAAGACTGTCTGGTTCGTCGTATTAACTGATGGCAACCAGTCCGATGCCAGACCCACCGGCTGCTCAGTACTCACCCATAAAGAAACCTAAACACCCGACCTTAGGGCGAGACAGCACCTACTGTTAGGAGCTCTCTTCTTTGTAAAGTCATACTGATCATTAAAACCATTAAAAGACGTTCCTTATTTCTAACAATATTAACACAGAGCACCGGATGCACCCATTAAAATAATGATTTCTAACAATATTAACAGAGCACAGGATGCACACATTAAAATAATGATTTCTAACAATATTAACAGAGCACAGGATGCACTCGTTAAAATAACGATTTCTAACAATATTAACACAGAGCACAGGGTGCACTCGCTGAACGACGACTCACGGCCAGCTTGTCCTCTTCGTTATCGCTGTGCCACTCCGACTCTGCATCTGTCGGCTCAACATCGCCGGTGACGAACTCCCTTCTCTAAGAGAGAGCGAGACCTTCTTAGAGTTATGTCATTCGGAAAGTCAAGAGTTAAGTCTGTGAGTCTGTAAATAATGTCTATGAAAAGACTGTGAAAACTGGATGCTCCTATAACTTATTCTAAGATTCAAAGTCTGAGGGCTTAAAGAGTAACACTGGCCGGTTTACTGGGTAACGTGGATGCCCTGCCTCAAGGCAGGCCTGAGGCTCCCACCTTGTCGAAGAGAGGCTGGTACAGCGCTGCATACTTCCTCTCCAGGTCGTGCACCTCCTCGTAGAACCTGGCCTCTATGTGTGCGCACCTCACCTGGAGCTGCTTCAGCGCGTTGACTCTCCTTCTCACCGCCTTAGGGAGACTGAGGAGGGAGGAAACAAGAAAATGGCCCCACACTTGCAAAATCAAGGCGGTGTGCATTTCTGTTTTATTAAAATTAAATTTAGGTTAGCACAGAATTAACATCCTTACTATGAAAAGGAGCTCGGACCCCAAGTGTCCCCTCCCCATTCCAATAGCCTCGGAACATATCAAGCCCTGAGTGGGGAACCATGTAGAGGGTGGGATGTACTGAGACGAAGCCCCAAACTGCCTGCCAGACACAGCCCAGCAGCAGCCCCTCCCTTCCAGAAGGAAGACAACCAGGCCTGGAAAAGAGCTGTCCTAGGAGCTTTTTCACTGGGCAACACAACCAGGACACAGGCATCTTCTGAAAAAGCAGTTTGTGTTGCAGGCCCACACAGGTGAGTCAGGGAGGAGTGGCTCTTAACTGGCTCGGAGCCACCAGGGAGAGCATGCTGCCCTCACCTAGCATGGGTTCCCTGCCAACTCCTGCCTGTGCCGATTCAGTGTCTCAAATCGCCACAGGATGGCACTATGGCTCACCTATTAGATAGCCCGGCCTGCCGCATTCTTTCTGCAGGTCTGAGTCCCTCCCCCAGACTCTCTGGAACCCAGTGCCTGGCTCAGCAGGTAATGTCGCTGAATGAAAAACACACTGTTCCTAGTCTAAGGGACAAGGAAACAGTTTTTCTTCTTTGTTCCTTAAAGTTGTCCCAGGCCTCACCCACCGCATACTTACGTCTCAATGTAGCTGGAAGGAGTGTGGGAGACGCTGTCAAGCCGTTCCTGCAAGGCTGCCAGAACTTGAGGATTCTGCATCACCTGATCTGTGAGCTTCTCTATGACGAGTTAAAAACAAGGCCAAACAATTTAAAATATGCCCACGACCGAGAGCCAAGAGTCAAAATCACCAACACATATCTACTTAGACCTGCTCATCTACTTCAATTTCTAAACATAGCCAGTGGCTTATTTAAAACATGTTTTGAAAATATTTGAAATTTACTTAAAAGGCACTGGACATTCTATGTCTGTCAGTCACCTGAGTGGGCGGTTAAAACCTACTGAGGGCACCTAAAGGTTTCCAGGTCTCACCTTAGCTGTTTATGCCTCATATCTCCCAACTGAGGACATTGTCACTTTCTATCACCTGGCCTTCACTCCCAAGTCCCACGTGGGGCCCAGGAGCAGAGGACGGGGTGGACAGACAGCTCCTCAGGGTTAGTTAGGGCCCGCGTGTGCCCCGGCGCAGCCAGGAAAGCCTGGCGCTCATCACTTCCCGTTGCCAGGCCCCCGCGGTCTTTGACCCACCTTCACCCGCAACATCCTCCTGCCCAGCCCACCTCCTTCCCAGGGTGTGCGCCAACCAACGTCCTAGCAAAAGGTGCCGCCTCCCCCATGACATTGCCTTTACAGCTCCCACTCAAGACGGAGGGAGTCGAGTGTCCTTCCGCTGCACTGTAACCATGGAGTGGGCATCACCGGACGCACAGCATAGACTCAAGTTTGCTAAGCTGACCTGATCCCCTCATCCTGCCACTGTGCAGAAACCCAGACTCAAAGGTAATCTGCACCTGGGAGTCTCCCAGCCTCGGTAAGCAAGCGGCACACACTAACTACAAACAACCACTGCCATGCAGCACTGCATGCAGTGTATGCAGCGTGTATAAAACTGCACACTCCATGCACACACGCATCTCTTCCAGCTCTGCCCACTGTGAGGCCTAGACACTGACACCTAGCTGCTACATTGTGGTTTTTAACTCTCACTCTCCACTAATAAACTGAGAGCCCAGGTCTGGGGCAAGGAAGGTCAAGGGAAAATGGAATATCACTTGTGCCACAAATCTACTCAAAGCACAGGAAAGGGATAGGCACATGGCAAAAGGACACAGAAGCCAGCCTGAAGGGACTCCACGGGTGAAATGGGACAATTTGTGCACCAAAAAGAATAATGATGGCAAGTAATAAAACACTGATAAACAATTAACCATGTTGCTATAGTAACACTAAAAGGGGGCGGGGTCTTCTTTAACACCTGTGATCTATGGCAGGATTGTCTGAATCAGAAAAACATGCTTTTGCAACCACCAGGGTCATTAACGACTCGGCGAGGATCATCAGTGGATGCTGATGCGTCTCATGGAAGCAGGGTTTCCACAGGGTGCCCAACAGATTATTTAACAAAAGGACCCTCAGATGGAAAAGTCTGTAGACACTGTCTTAACCAAGTCATCAATCCCAGTACTCGCCACGGGCCTAACTGCACTTCCCACAGCACCAGATCACCTACACAGCATTCTTGCCAAAATGTTTACCCGAATCTGAGGAGGAAAGCACCAGACCAATGCAGAGCATGGGCATTCCACAAGACAGCTGGGCACCATGTCACTGCAGTGACAGGGAAGGTGGGGGGTGGCCCGCCAACAAAGGAGACAAAACTACATAAAATACACGATTCTGGATCTGGGGGTGGGGTACGGCTGTAAAAAGAACTGCTGAGAAAGGGGAAGATACAAACAAGACTGCACACGGTACGGTATTGATGTTAAACTTTTATGAAGATTAATCTGTTTGTAGAAATTTACACTGAATTGTTTTAGAGGCTCTCTTAGCCAATATGTCCACTATGTGCTTTAAAAAAGTTCAGGGGAACTTTTTGAAAATGGAGGAGAGAAAACACATCTATGAATTTATGGACAAACTATGATATCTGGGCTCTGCTTCAGAACAATGAGGAGGAGAGGACACAGATGAAAAAAGCCTGGCCACTTGTTAACGCTGGCTGAGTGACCGTAGGTACTTAACTTCTGCAGAGTCTGAATTTCCTATAATGAAACACTTCTTAAATGAACTACTGATTTTCATTTTAATTACACTAATTTTTCCTAAAGTCTTTGAGTTAGTTACTATAATAAATGGTTCAAGAGTAGGAAACCCTGCACTGCACGCAAGCTCTCCAACTGTCACCTCCTCCACGCGCAGTGAACTGACCTGTAGCACTTGCATCTTTAGCAGCTTCCAAGGGATCTGAAGGAACCCCATCTGAAAAGCTAGAACAATATGTTAAAAAAAATTCCTATAAAGAAAGTTTCAACGACAAAAGGCACAGGACACTCTTATTTAGCACATTACGTGGTGTCTCAACAGGGACTTCATATGTGGCGGAATAGAAGTACAGACACACTGTTACACACAGGAGACTGTTATTAAAACACCCTACTCCTTAACACCCTATCATCCCCCCCACATGCCCCCCAGCAGTTCTAATTTCAAACTCTGGCCAGATCTTCTAAATTTTCATTTCTACAACTTCTTTCCTAAAAAAAAAACTTTAAAAAAAATCTCCCTGCTCTCAAACCAAACCCACTAACCAACCAACGAGGATCCACGGTTTGATGGCTGCTGACCAAAGAAAAGCCACCTTCCCGAGGAGTGAGGACACAGTGCCCACAGTGGCTCTGTAAGTGAGCCACACAAACTCTATAAACAACTGACTTCACAAGCATTGTCCAAGTTTTCACAGGTGCCTGGGCACACCTCTCACCAAAAATAAACCACATGAAACACTTTACACAACCAAATGTGGCCTTCAGAACACAAAATGAATCATCCCCCAAACACAGGAGGCTACAGAATATTAGGACGGTGTCAAGCCCATCACAGGACTTCACCTGGGGGTGTTCAAGCCACAAGAGCAGAAGATTGCTTCCCACCAAAGGTTTTAAAGCACCAATATTTGAGACACACTTCATGTCGGAAGCAATGTACAGGTGGGAAAAAAGAGCCATCAGCTAGAGCTTCCTATGATGTTTACAAAATATGGCTGCCTGTTGCTCACCAACTAAAATTCAAACTCTAATAAACAAAGTCCGTTTGGCTTACCTGTTGTCGGCCATCTGAATGTTTTTATCTCCTACAAATTAAAGAAGAGTTGTAACAATTAACATCACTAAACACTTACAAACAAAAAATTTGTCCAATGCATTCTTTTACCAGTGTTGTCTATAGGGATACAATCTACTTACTGGGGGAGGCGGGGCCAGGAGGGAACTTTCTGGAAAGGTCTGAGATCTCGAGTAGAGTAGTGGCCACCCAGATGCACAACTTGTGGATCCTACACTCAGGGCTGTGCATTTTAGTGTGTGCACACTCCTTACAAAACACTTCTCTTGCTGGCACTAAAAGGACCTGACTTCGGAATAAAAACAATCACCCCTAATCTGCCTCGTCTCTAAGTTGTAGCAACAGGAATATGTATTTATGCCAGGCCAATTATTTCAGAGCAACTCAAAGAGTTTACTGGTGTGTGCGCTGTGTTTCAAACTCTAACTCCAGGACAATTTTAAGTGACTGCTTACTCTGAGTTCTCACTCCAACACTGGAGACGCAGTGCTTGCATGCACACACGCAACATGCTCCACACAATCCCATTCCTGCAAGATGCAGGTCAACACTGACCTTCAGATGAGGCGACTTACCCCTACAACTATTACAGGTGGGTTCTAGAACATTTACTTCTTAAGAAGAACTTAATAAAGTTTCAAAAGCCTATCCAAATGAATAGAGAGCCCTTAGATGAAAAAATAATAAAGGCTTGGTGACGAAAGTCCTGTCTCAAGTGTAAATATGCTTCAGTCTCTCTGAAGGTTGCTCCAGGCTGACAACTGGCCAGTTTCACTTGTAAGTATTTGAGAAAGTCCAAACCCTTCAATCACAATGCTTTAAGGCGAAACAAAAAATTTCCTATTTAAAACGGCTTCAACTGGAAAAATCGGCAATTGTCTTGTATTTAATCGAACTGCATTTTTGTTAGGTAACTTTGTTTCAAAATAAAACATGCTAATTATTTTAAAAATTGAAAATACTACATAAATGTTTTTTTCAAAAAGCTAAATGATGTAAGGAAGCAGATGAAAACCACAGGAAAAAAATGATGTAACAAATACTACAGGGGCTGGCCATACCCATAGCCTTACCCACACCCAGTCAAATTAGAGCAGGGTTACCCCCCCCCCCGGGGCCCCATCCACTTCCCGACTCCAGTCATTCCCACAGGAATCCCCACTCCCACTCTTCCCAGCTCCGCTGCCCCACCTCCTGTTCCCAGCTCATGCTCCTCTGCAGTCCTCAATGTGCACAGAGCTGCAATCACAGTATTCCCAAGTGCATGGTCTGCTTCCCCACCTTATATATGCAAGATCTAATGTGATGATGTCCGTCAGGCTAACACACCTACAATTTCTGGCTGTTAAATACTGAGGGTCTTCCCCTATGATCTTTGATAATGTCTGCATTACTTTATATGGCTTCCCATCCCCGAGTTCTCAATTTATGACAAAGAGCAGGACTGCTGGGACAGAGTATGAATGGTTCTGCACCAAACAGTTCCACACCGTCCCCAGCTCCATGCTGGCTATAGAATTAAAGCTCTCCCAGTCTAGTAGACACATTAGCAGTCCCTCCTGCAGACCACGAGCACACTGACTGCTGGAAGGCACCTACTCCCTCCTGAGGTAATGTCCTTGCCAGCTTAGTGCACAAACTCCAGACTTCATCACCCAATCAACAATCAAGTCACACGCTTCTAATTCCAACACCTTCTGAACTAGTAAGGGACCGACGTGACAGCGACCTGCCTACATTTTATACCCTCGCCCGTTCACCCAGGGAGGGAGCGTCCCCAGAGTAAAGAGAGGACAGAGGCTGGGAAAGGTGAACCTCCGAAGCCAAGGCCATCTGGCTAGTAAGAGGTGGACTTGGGTTTCTGTCGCCTTAAAGGAAAGGAGGTACACATTGGCCAGCTCAAGCTCCCAGAAGCAGAGTGTACCGGGAACCACATGAGCAGAGGAACTGGAGCTCGGGACACGATAATGGCAGCAAGCAAGCAAGCTACAGGCGAGTGTGCTGAAGGTTTAAAACGGCTGCTTTCCTGGGCAGAGTGCAAAAGGGGACCTGCCAGCCAGGGCCCTGAGGAAAGTCCACTGGCTCCCATGGCAGGATCCTGGGTGGCCAGAGGATGTTTCCATCTTCTATGAATCAAGCACTTACAGAACACCAGTCTCTCAGCCTAAGTTTCATCTTTCCGAGGGCCCATGTGGACTCTCCATTTCATACCCTTCATTCCACTTCAGACTACAATCCTCACATTTCACACCCGTTCAGCAGCATTCCCCAGAAATCCATCACTAGGAAAGAGCGAAAATACTCCCTCTAGCCTGTTCACGATGTGGTCCCAGCGTCTGAAACAGCACCTGGCCCAATAAGCATCTGCTGAATGAGTAGACACCCTATTGCAAGAAAGGCCTTCCCACGTAATGACACGGCTCCAACTTAAATCCCACTGACACAATGGTCCACGTAATTTCCAGCTATGTGAAGGTGTGTGCTTTTTTAATCCTATTTTGGTGACACGATGGTAAAAAGAGTTACATTAAACCAAACACAACAGTCTCAAAAAAAGAAGCTAAATCAAGGATCAAAAGAGAAAAACAAATGAAAGCGTGAGTTTAAGCAATGGGGAAACAACAAGCGCAGCCTCACCGTCTGAACAAAGCAGACACACAATAAACCACCTGCCAGCGACCCGGGTCTGAGTCCTGCCCTAGCATCTCCTGGCCATGCAACCTTGGTTTCACTATCCATAACTGAAGACAGAATTGCCTGTGGAGAGTGCCTCGTACAGGACCCACTCCAGGTTTCTCTACACTCTTGTAGCTGCAATGTGCTTACAGAGCATTGCATCTATTGCTTGATATGAAACCAACAAATCGAGCTACTTTTAACACTGCTCCCTTTACCTAAGGTAAAGAATGCAGAGTGGTGACATTATAAACAAGCTGGAGTTCAGTTAGTCAACACCGCCAATTATTTACTTTGGTTTAGCAATCCCTTCCTACTACAGTTAAAATAGGAAGTTACAGGGAACTGCCAAATTTTCAGGTTTGAGAAACATAACCATGCGCTTGTTTTAAGTATCGGTATGCTAAGTTTGACATCAATTTTATGAAACCACAGTCCCAAGCCTCATCAGGTTTTCTCACTTCTAAAAGGCAATCAATTTAAAACACAAAAGGGACACCAGAAAGAGAATATTCTAAAATTTCAGGAGAAGCAGGAGTGCGGGTTCCTTCCCAGGTTCCCTCTGGAGCATCCACCCTAACCGTGGACTGGCAGGCACGCACGCTGCCCTGGTTGCACATGCGCTGTGCTTTATTTCTCTAACTCAAAACCCTACCTACGGATTAACTTATTTTTGCTCCAAACCATAAAACTTTTCAGAGGGATTTTTAAAAAAAAATTTTATTACAAATTATCCAACATAATGTTAAATCCTTAATTTAAAACTGAAAACATCTAGTCTACAGCTAGTGCTATTGTATTATTTCAAACTGGGCCACTTCTGAGAAAGAAGGCATGAGCTGAGGAATATAACGATAACCTGTATGCCTTTATCATTCCTGAAGTCGAAGGACCTCAATGTCCTCCCATGAGATGACTGATGAAGAGGAACTGAAATAGAACCAATGCGTCTATAAGACTAGAATTCCACCAGTCTATAATTCTTATTAAATTAAAGCAGCAGTAAGATAAACCCTGCAGCATAACTGCTGGATTCACGTAAGTGACCCTACCCCCTATCAGCCTAAGGAGGAGTCTCACCAGTCCCAGGGTCAAGGTCCAAACCTCCAGTACTACCACTCAGGTTGACTGAGGACCACATCAGAAGGGACAAAGGAGCCACCTATTCTAAAGGAATCAGTATACCCCTGCAGGCCATCCCACCATATCCACCAATACATGGCATCCTGGGACAGTCTCAATCTCGTTTATGTTCTCTCATCAGTAGATTCGCATCCAGCCTATCACCACACTCCTTAGTATTAGGTGACTGTGTGAGAATCAATGTGCCAGAAGGTAAGTGAAAACAAATCTAAAGAACCAAGTAACTTACCTATGTTCCCGAACTAATGGTAGAAACTCACTAAACAACATAACCTTCCCTTATACTTGTAATCTCTTAGAAATTTTAAAAAAAGAGGTGCCCAAGTCCTAAACGCATACAGAAGTCTTGAAATTATGTTCAAACTGATTCCAATCCTAGGCAATAATATTCTAATTTAATATATATACGCTTCCTTCCTTTGGCCTTTGTAAAAAAATTTTAAAAAGCACATATTTGGCCCTGGCTGGTTCAGTGGTTAGAAGAGTTGCGGGTTCGATTCCCAGTCAAGCCCACATACCTGGGTTGTAGATTCAATCCCCAGCCCCAGTTGGGCCATGTTCTGAAGGCAACCGATTGATGTCTCTCACATTAATGTTTCTCTTTCTCTCCCCTCCCCTCCTCTCCCTCCCTCCTATTCTAAGAATCAATGAAAAAAATATCCTCAGGTGAGGGTTAATAAACAACGACAACAATAAAAAGCACATATTTGTTTACAGATGAACTAAGACTGGCAACTAATTAATTAATGCAGCAATGTATTATGTATGGGAAATCACTAGTTTTGTGTATGTTCAATACTACTACTTACCACGTTTTAAGCAAAGAATGGGGCCCAGCTGGCGTGGCTCAGGGGTTGGGCATCAACCTAAGAACCAGGGGGTCCAGGTTCGATTCCCAGTCAGGACACATGCCTGGGGTTGCAACTTGACCCCCAGTAGGGGGCAAATAAAATAGGAGGCAGCCCATCAGTGGCTCTCTCCCTCTCTAAAGACAGACACGACTGGGTAACCGGCTGTCTTCCCACTGAAGAACAGCTCTGTGAGGGCAGGGGCCTGTCTACTTGCTCAGCACAGCAATCCTGTGCCCAGCATGGGACCTGACAGGAGACAGTGGCCAAGCAAGGTCTGCTTCATTCATGCTTTCACCACTATTCAGTGGCGGTCTGCCCGTGTGTTACCTGGACACAGCAAGGCTTCAGGGACCCCAAAAACACCTTAGCTTCTCCCAAGCAGTTTCTGAAGACACAGAGGAAGCCATGCCTGCTAACAAGACTGAGCTGCCCCAGACAAGAGTAGATTGTCTTTTCAGAAGCTTGCAAGCCCTGTTTTCAGGAAGAAAGTAAAAAACAATTTTCTTTCCTTAACCAGACACTATTTTTACTCAGGGTACAGCGGGCCTTCCTGGCTATAGCTGCCATTTCCCCCTCTGCTCCCTGCAGTTCATTAGCATATGGCTGAGTAAGGCAAACACTGAAAAATCTTCCTTAGTCCAGTATTTAAAGACCATGTCACCCTGTCAGTAAGTCAGGCTGTCCCTCTCCACCCTATTTAAAATTGCAAACCCAAATCCCTACTCCTTCTCTCTACTTTTCTTCTCAAAAGCACCTACGCTGTCCAACTTGTCTGCCTCCCACTGTGGAAATACAAGGGAAGGTCTTCTGTCTGTTTTGTTCGGTGTGATATCCCAGTACCTGGAACCAGCACATGGAAGGTGCTCATGACTGACTGACTGGAGGGATGCAAAGTACTCAAAGCTACTTTGCCACAACTGGGTAAACAAA
Organism: Miniopterus natalensis; assembly: GCF_054644295.1. NCBI lineage: Eukaryota > Metazoa > Chordata > Mammalia > Chiroptera > Miniopteridae > Miniopterus > Miniopterus natalensis. The sequence continues at coordinate 76,472,924 of NC_142091.1, read as the reverse complement.
GTTTCAAATCAGAACACAACTGATGTAACCTTTCTACATACACACTGAAAGTGTTAAGATGATCTATCACAAAACTATTAAACAGAAATCTCATCTTTCTTTTGAACAGGTTTTTTGGGGAATGTTAATAAAATGAACAGTATAGCCCCAGCTGGTTTGGCTTAGTTGTTAGAGTTGGCCTATGGACTGAAGGGTCCCAGGTCCGATTCCAGCCAAGGGCACATACCTCAGTTGCAGGTTCCCTCCCCAGGCGCCGGTTAAGACACTAGCAGGAGGCAACCAGTGGATGTGTCTCTCTCACATCAATGTTTCTCTCTCCCCCCTCCCTCCCTCCCACTCTCTGAAAAGCAACAGAAAAACATCTTCAGGTGAGAATTAAAAAAAAAAAAAAGAGAACATTTTACACATACATATGTATATGTACATATACATGTATACATATACATATACATATATACATATATATATATATATATATATATAAGTCCAGCCCTGGCCAGTGTGACTCAGATGGTTGGGCGCTGTCCTGTGCACCAAAAGGTTGCAGGTTCAATTCCCAGTCAAGACACATGCCAGGGGCTTTGAGCTCTATTCCCACTATGGGGCATGCAAGAGGCAGCCAATCGATGTTTCTCTCTCCCTCTCACTTCCTCTCTCTCTAAAAATCAAGAAAAAAATCTAACACCCCCCCCCCCCCAACACACACTTGGTTACAACAGCCGATAGAGCATACTTATAAAAGAAAATTTAAGGCTACACGTGGTCAGGATCAAAAGTTAAAGATCATAAAGTAAGCTTTTATAATTTTCTTACTACAAAAATACACTGTCTCTCCAGTTACTAAATGCTCATGAAATTTAAAATTCAATTGCAAACAACATGAAGCAGCTGTACTTTCTCTAAAAAGAGCAGAGTAGAACACCAATGGCCAACAAATGATTAAAAAAAAAAAAAAAAAATCTACACCATCACAAACTATTTCTTTCTTTTTAATCCTCATTGAGGACATGCTTTTATTGATTTTAGAGAGGAAGGGGGGGGAGAGAGAGAGAAACACCAATGTGAGAGTGAAACATCGACTGCTTGCCTCCTGCACCCGCCATTACTAGGAATCAAACCCGAGACCTTTTGGTATACCAGACCACACTCCAACCAAATGAGCCACCCAGCCAGGGCACAAACTATTTCTCAAAAATTTTAAGTCATACATAAACATTTTCACTGCCTATTAATAAGGGTTTTTCCAGTTATTACGGGCTCATGGACAAATCTCACAATAGCTGTTTAGGGAGCAGGTATTTAATAAACTAGGAGATACCATACAAAGTGAGCTAAGGCCAGATGAGAGCAATTTCCTGCAATGATTCCACATCAGCTACTTCCTACTTCTGAAATCACCCTGGTGGTGGAACAAATTAAGATCAGCCTATGGATGATCTTTACTTTGGATGCCTATGTACATTTCCCTTTAAAAAACAACAAAAAGCAAGCACTCCTTAACCAGCAACCTCAGACCTAACTCCCGAGTTCCTCGGTGCCGTGTTAGTATTCAAGTACAGGCCACCAGTGGGAGCACAGGCTCCAGACTCCATAGTACCGGATCTGCCAGACGACCCCTCGAACTCCGAGAATTTAAATTACCTTCCTGCCACAGACACTATTCTCCCAAAACAATATAGTTTAGCCTCTCTGACATGAACTTATCCAAACAGTGTTAAAACATCTGAAAACTGCAAACAATGAACAGAAAAGTAGAAAAATTCTAAAAGTAAGTAATCCTGAACTCCATCATGCCTTTTATGCGTGTACATTTGAAGTCACCTACAACTGCTAAAAAGAAGAAAAGTGGAAAAGACTTCAAACCTAACAACTCCAGCGGTCAGAGAACTGCAGATGCAGGGAGCTGACATGCTCTTGGTATGAAGTGGCTGCTAAAAACCTGACAGGTAAACGGAAATCAAACTCCAAGTACTTAAACTCTACAAAATTATGAACTACCCCATAAAGATACAATCTCAACTCAAAATTCCACAGAACAGTCTGATAATCTAAACCACCAATCACAAAGCTACAACACCTGTATATATTCCATTTTCCAAGTTTTGTTTACTAAGATTATCAAACCAAAAATGATGAAATCAGCTACTGCAAATAATTTAATTTCTCCATCACTATTTTGTGTTTGTTTTGAAAAGTAACACAAAACTGACATGTGTTTAGATGTTATGAGAGAGGCACAGGTACCAGCAGACTTTCCGAATCAGTAACACTGGTCAACCAAGAAAAGGACGGCAAGTGTATGTGTAACCATAAGTCTTTATGACAGCACTACAGTGTTGAAATTATTACTATTTCATATAATTATAAACAATTCTTTCTAGAATAACTATTCTCATAATACCACAAAAAGCAGCCTTAAAATTCTGGTGAAAACATCCCTAAGTAAACTCGGGAGGGTTACAATTCCTACGCTTATTTTATCTACAGAATGGGACCTTTTTGTCACTATAGTTCTTCAAGAAATTGAGTTTTGCCCAGCCCTGGCCAGTTTTGCTCAGTGGTTAGAGTGTCAGACTGAAGAGTGCTGGGTTCAATTCTGGCCAAGGCCATGTACCTCGGATGCAGGCCCATCCCCAGCCTCAGAGCACGTGCAGGAGGCAACCAATCGATATGTCTCTCTCACATCCATGCCCCCCCCCTCGCTCTCCCTTCCTCTCTCTCTGAAAAACAGTGGAAAAATATCCTCAGGTGAGGGTTTAAAAAAACATAAAAGAGATTGTGTTTTGCTCAGCCAATGTGGCTCAGTGGTTGGGGCTGTGCACCAGCAGGTCACCTGTTAAGATTCCTGGTCAGGACCCAGGCCCGGGTTTTAGGCTCGATCCCACGCAGGAGGCAACCGATTCATGTTTCTCTCTCTCCCTGCCTTTCTCTGAAATCAATAAAAACATGTTAATAATAAAAAAAGGAAGTTTCGTTTCGCAATTGTATTTTTATTAGCCAAGTAGGTTTTATTTTCAAACAACTCTTTCAAATTTCAGAACAGGGTAATTCACCCTCAAAGAATAAAAGATTTTCCTTTCCCCCAAGCAAGCAAAATAGCAGCTCCTACATGGAAAAAATGCCTTTTCTGGGGTCTCTTAGGGAACCCTGCGAGGTCCCTTTGACCTCTGGAACACATCCAACTCCTCCTCCACCTGCCTTCCTGAGGCTCACTGTACACCTGTATTACGGCTCCCCTTTGGGAAGCAGGCAGCAGGACCACTGAAAGGCGGCTGGAACTGAGCAGCCAGCTCAGAGGCGGATGCGCCGGCTTCGGGGTGGCCTCAGGGCACTGGAAGAAAAGGACCTGCAGGAAGAAAGAGAACCTGCAGGAGGGAAGAGCAAGAACCCGCAGGAGGAAGAGAACCCGCAGGAGGGAGGGAGAGAACCAGCAGGAGGGAGAGAACCTGCAGGAGGAAGGGAGAGAGCCTGTAGGAGAAAGAAAGAGAATCCGCAGAAGGAAGAGAACCCACAGGAGGAAAGGGGAGAACCCCCAGGAGGGAGAGAGCCCACAGGAGGGAGAGAACCTGCAGGAGGAAGGGAGAGAACCTGTAGGAGAAAGAAAGAGAACCCACCGCAGGAAGAAAGAGAACCCGCAGAAGGAAGAGAACCCACAGGAGGAAAGGAGAGAACCCGCAGGAGGGGGAGAACCCACAGGAGGGAGAGAACCTGCAGGAGGAAGGGAGAGAACCTGTAGAAGAAAGAGAACCCGTAGGAGGAAGAAAGAGAACCCACAGGAGGAAGAAAGAGAACCCACAGAAGGAAGAGAACCCACAGGAGGAGAGAACCTGCAGGAGAAAAAGAGAGAACCTGCAGGAGAAAGGGGGAGAACCCACAGGAGAAAGGGGGAGAACCCACAGGAGGAGAACGCGCAGGAGAAAGGGAGAGAACCCGCAGGAGAAAGGGGGAGAACCCACAGGAGGGGGAGAACCCGCAGGAGAAAGGGGGAGAATCCGCAGGAGAAAGGGAGAGAACCCGCAGGAGAAAGGGGGAGAACCCACAGGAGGAAGGGAGAGAACCTGCAGGAGGAAGGGAGAGAACCTGCAGGAAGAGAACCCGCAGGAGGGCAGCTCCGTGCCCGCCCCGAGCTGTCACCGGCGCAGGGCGCCCCCTTCCGGGGGGAGAGGGATCGGCAGCCGCCCCCCACAGGTACTCCACGGCCGTGAGAGGAGCAGCCCCCGGGGCGGCGGGTGCCCGGGGCGCGGCGCCCGTCGCTTAGACACGGGGCTCGCCGCAGGAACCGGGTACCTCGGGGCAGAAAGACCTCCGCGCCCACAGGTCCGCCTCGCGCTCCACGCGCCGGGGCGCGAGCACTGCCACGAGCCCGTTTCCGCGGGCGCGTCCGGACGGCGGCGGGCGACCCGCTCGGGCGGCCGCGGCTCAGGCCCGGCGCCCCGGCGCGGACGGTCCTCTCGGGAGCAGCGCGCCGCTCGCTGACCGCGGGCGCGGCCAGGGACTCACTCCGCCCAGGGGTTCTCCTCCTCCCCGCGGGGGGACCGGCGAGCGGGCGCCCCCCGCGGCCCCGCCCCGCGCACGTAGGCGCCGCGCCGAGGTCACCGCCCGTCACCGCCCGCCCGCGCCCGCAGCGCCAGTTCCGGAAACAAAAGCCCGGGGCGGCCCGCGCTCCCCCGGGAGCCCAGCGCGCGCGGGCGGCCCCGAGGGCCCGGCCGCCCCCTCGCCCCGCCCGGGCGCCGCGCGGGAACAAAGCGCCGCCTGACCTTCAGGGCCGCGCCGGGGCGGGCGGAGCGCGGGGACCTCGCCGCCGCCCCGCGCCCTCCCGCGGGCGCGCGAGCCGCCGCCGCCCCGGCGCCCCCGCCCCGCCCCTGCCGCCGCGGCCTCCGAGAGCGCGCCGGCCTGTCCTCTGTTCCCCGGCCCCGCCCGCCGGCCCCCCCAGCGCCCCGTTACCCGGCCCAGACCCCGCGTCCGCACCTCACGCCTCCTGCGGCAGTGGCGGCGGCGGCCTCGCTCGCTGCTGGGATTGCGCCGCCGTGGCCGCCAACAACGCCGCCTCCCATTGGCCGAGCCCCCTGGCCCCGCCCCCTCGACGAAGACGGGCTACGATTGGGCTGCCTCGGCGCAAGTCAACTACGCTTCGGCCCCGCCGAAGCCGACCAATCAGAGGCTGCGCCGCGCTCAGAGCCGGGAGCCTTCTGCAAATACGCCGCCAGGGGTCGCGCCGTCGCGTCGGGTCCCTCCCCTCTGCCCCCCGCCCCCCTATCCGAGCGCCCGCTGCGGGTGCCCCGCAGGACCCGGCGCCGCCTCCCGCGCCCTCCTGGCCCCTCCAGCTTGGCTCCACCGCAGGGACGCGCGCGCCAGCCCCGCAGACCTCTAGCGACCCCGTCGTCGCGCCCCTGGCCTCCCTCCTCGAACCCCAGCCTCGTCCTGCCTCCAGGGCTTCGCATGCGGGGTCCCCTCTCGCACCCCCGCCTCCCGCACACAGGGTCTGTGCCGGGCAGCGCCGGGCCCGCACCTCTGCACGGGCCCAGAGGCCGCGATGCGGGCAGGTGCAGGGCCAGGGGCAGGTGCAGGGCCAGGGGCAGGTGCAGGGCCAGGTGCCGGGCCAGGTGCGGCCGCTGCGGACCGGGGACCTCACAGTGTAGAAAATCATGAGCTAAACACAGCTTGAGTGTGATGACAATTGGGTTTGCAAACCACATCCCCGGGCTGGGGCTGCTGAGGGGCTTCTTTCCCACGCTCCACCCGCAGCGGGGTTTTCATCAGTTTTGTGCATTTTTTCAGAAACTCTCTTCCCTTGGCGCGGGGTTGCTTTTTGAAAGAGTTTCTAATTTTCAGCAAGGTCTTCCTTGCTGCCCTGTGGTGTTTAAAGCGCCGGCGATGTGAGACTATCCGGAGGCCCTTGGTTGGGGGACTGGCTCTCAAGGACGTCAGACCCAGGTGGCCAGGGGCACCCTCTGCCGGCGTGGCTGTGTTGGGAGGCTGTGTGACTCCTCCTTGCCTCGGGTTTTCCGACTTCTCTGTAATGACCTTGCTTGGCTATGGCCTGGCTGGGGCGGAGCTGGGGGCAGGAGGCAGACAATACAACAGAAAAGGAAGCCAGCATTTTCCTCCTATTAATAAAGGCTCCCATCCTCCGAGGGGATCTGGCCCTGTCCAGATGTTGGGGGTTGGTGCAGTTGGCATCCAGCTAATGGAGCCCCACCCCCACCCCACCCCTGCCACCAGAGGTAGTTGGTAGGTGGACAGGAAGCTGGGCCTGGTCCTTGGGGGACCTAATGAGGGTGGACCGGCTGTGGCAGTGGGGACTTTCCCTAGGTCACTTTGTGAGTTGGTGGGAAGGCAGGCAACATCCACCCAAAGCCTTTTGATTCGTGGCAGTGTTGGGAATGCTGTTTCAATTCCCACAGCCAAGTGCCGCAGGTGGGGGGGCTTAGAAAGCACAACACATGAGGGTGCTCATGGTTCCAGAGGCTAGGATAGAAATCGAGGTGTCAGCAGAGCTGGGCTCCCTCCAGAGGCTCCAAGGGAGGTCTTCCTGCCTCTTCTAGCTGCTAGGGCTCCAGGCGCTCCTGGGTGTGTGGCCGCGTCACACCGGTCATGGCCTTTGTCTGCACGTGGCCTCTGTCTCTCCCTGTGTCTCCTTATGAGGACACTCCAGTCACTGCATTACACACTCTCATGGCCTCGTCTTAACTTAATGACATCTGCAAAGACCCTATTTCCAAGTGCTGAGTGCATAGGGTTGGACCTATCTCTTGGGCGCTGCCATTCGGCACAGTGAGGTAGTAAGATGGCCTGGCCTGTGGGCCACACAGCAGAGAGCAAGGTAAAGGGGCAGCTATTCCTGGACTGGCCTCTGGGGCCAGATCCCTGTTCTACCCAACTCTAGTTAGGTGGCCCTGGCCAAGAGCCTGTGCCTCTGTTTCCCCATCTGTAAATCAGGGGCACTTGTGGACCTGCTTAGTAGGGCTGGAGAGAGAGTTGGAACAATACTGGGCCAGTGGTCAGCCTGATGCAGGTAGTCTGCTGTTGACTTCCCCGCCGTGTGGACAGTACAAACCTGAGGTCAAGGTGTCACGGGGCTGTGCTCCCTACAAAGGCTCCAGGGGAGGGTCCTGCCTGCCTCTTCCAGCTTCTGGGGCTCCAGGCCTCCCAAAGCTGTGGCCACACCCCTCCAGTCTCTGCCTCTGTTGCCACATGGCCTCTGTGTGTGTGTAGGGGGGTCTTCTTATGAGGACACCAGTCACATTGGATTTAGGGCCACCCTACTCCAGTGTGACCTCATCTTAATCTAAACACGGCTGCAAAGGCCCTGTTTCCAAATAAGGTCACACTGTGAAGTTCAGGTGGGGGACACTGTTGTACCCAGCACAAGGCTGTCCTGGAATATCTGGGGAAGTGGCTGCTGCAGGTGGGTCTCCCTCCAGGTTCTAGCGGGGCCCCTGCTCCCTGCATCCTTGGGTTTCCTGAGCCTCCCCTCTGTGGTACAGCCCAGGGGCTGAGGCTTGACCCAGCACTGAGGGGAGCCTCCCACCGCCCCCCTCCCACTCAGCGACCACCTCTCGCTCCCCCAGGCCCTGGCAACGTTCCCAGCAGCAGTTCCACTGGATGCCCAGGGATGCTCCCAGCACCTGGGGCCTTGTGTCTGAAAGCGCCACCCTACCCTGGACCACAGGCTTTGGGAATCTGATGAGAAGCTTCCCAAGAGCCCCTAGCAACCAAGGTGGTCTCCATTCCACACAGACACTGGGACAGCAGGAGCAGACTCCTGTCTCCACCCTCAAGACACTTGCATTCTGAACAGCTTCCTCATGTCTGTCCGGGCCGTTTCACAAACACCCAGCTCCGCTGAGGCTGGGGCCTTGTCTTGCTCGGTGTCTCCCAGTTGCTCCATGGGTGCAGTCCTTTCTGATGATGCCCCAACGGCAGGAGCACCAGCAGGCGGACCTCCGCTGGTCAGGGCTCCTTCCTAGCCAAGAGTCCTCGCTCTTCACGAGCTAAGGCCCCCTCATGCCTGTGGTTTGAGGTCAGTCAGTCCCCCTGCCTGGCGGTCCTAGGGTGCCCTGCCACCCCCATTCTCCACGCTGTCCACCAGCATGCTGGCCAGCTCTGACCATGCTGCTCTGCAGCTCAGCATCCTTACTGGCCACCATTGAACTCAGAGTGGGGCAGGTGGGGCAGGCGGGGCAGGACCAGTTTGCTGAAAAGTCCTCAGATGATGCAGCCAAGGCTGAGAAGGGCAGGATCAGAACCCAGAAGGTAGGTGCCCAAGGCCCCTGGCCACCGTGTGTGTTTTGTCTCCCCAGCGTCCTGACCGCCTCTGCCGGGCTCTGAGCTCCTGCACACCTGTCACAGCCCCTCTGCGTGTGTCCTCCAGCTACCAGGAGCTCAGCAAATTCCCCTCCAGAGGCTGCCTGCCCTGGGCTACTGCTCCTTGGCCAGACTCATCCTCAGGTGCTCTCCCTAGACTGAGCTCAGAAGGACGGATGGCCTGTCCTCCCCACCACAGGAGCTGTGCCTCACTCACCTCAGCGTCGCTGAATAATGACGCCATCTGGGCCCAGTAGTGTCCCGGGTGGACATCACCGTCCCACCCACAGAGGAGGAAATGGAAACACAGGATGCGGGACTCCCCAACCCCACAGCTTAGAAACGGCCAGACCCCCAACCAGCCTGGCCCTGGAGGGTTGCTGCTGGCAGGAGAGGGAGCACCCCAACGCCGCTCCACAGGGTGGTGGCACCCAGACTGCGGTGCACTAGCACAGGGGGCAGGTGCGGACACGCGGGATGGGAGCAGGCAGACCTGTGGCGAGCTGGCGTCAGGACACACCACAGTGCGTTCCATTGCAGAGATGCACAGCGCAGAGTGGACCCACAAACCTCACCCCTCGGAAGGAGTCCGGAGACGTCCCCTAACTGCGACAGGCTCTCTGAGTCAGCTTTGCAGAGACACCGTCTACTAGTGATTTCCTGCATGACTTGATTTTTAAATAATGAATCTGTGACATTTTCATAATGGAAACACAGGTTTCACTTTGGGGAGAGGCAGGGAGACAAATCTGGCTCGTATCTGGAAAGGGGCTTCCCGCACCGGAACACTCCCCACAGGTGGGTCGGAATCACCCAGGTGAAGAAACCCACCCATCCCGTTCCGGAGGGCCCGCCTGTGGGCCAACCCCGCCCAACCCGTGGGACCAGGCCCACGCTGCTGCTGCTCCTTTTAAACCCTCACCTGAGGATATTTTTTCCATTGCTTTTCGGAGAGAGTGGGGGGGGAGACATCGACTGGTTGCCTCCCGCACGTGCCCCGAACAGGGCCGGGGATCGAGCTTGCAACTGAGGTACGTGCCCTTGGACAGAATCGAACCCGGGACCCTTCAGTCTGTGGGCCGACTCTCTAACCACTGAGCCAGTCCAGCCTGGGCAGGACCATCTTCTGTGACGCCTGAGTGAGACCTGGACGCTTTCCCACCGTGACCGCCCCGCACGGCGACTTCATCGTCTGTCCCATGGAGCCGACCGCAGCCAGGCTTTGCTGGTGTGCAGCGGGCACAGCTTGGCCGGCACCCTCCTCAGTTGAGGCGGGTCAAGCCCTTTAGACTAAAGTTCAAGTGCTGATCCTCAGCCCTAGGGAGCACAGATGCTCGGCAGGGGGGTGGCGCCCAGTGACGCAGGGCTGCCCTGCTGCGTGGAGACTTACCCCCCCAGACCCGGCCGCGCTGCGTGAAGAACGTGCTGGGCATGGGACAGGGCCCGCCGCTGAGCCAGCCACCAGTGGCGGCCGAGGCTGAGGCAGGGCAGCTGCGGGAGGCCCTAGCGCTCGCTCATCAGAACTGGAGCCACCTGAGCAGCCTCTGTGGGGCCTCCATGGGGCAGTGGATTGAGCCTGGCTTTTTCCTGTGCAAAGCCCCCCAATGCTCCCACACACCAGAGATCAGCTGAGAGCAATCTGCACGGGGAAACTCCTCACTGGCTGGGGCATCTCAGCTGACCGGGCGCCTGCGGGGTGACCCCCTGAGCAAGCAGACGGGGCCCAGCGCTGAGCATGTGACCCAGGCAGAGAGGGCAGCGGCCTGGCAGTGGGGAAGACTTTATTACTGGCGTCTCGGGGCCAGTGAAGGACAGTGACGGCATGCCCGGGACAGAATTCAGGGCCGAGGGCCCCAGTAAACAGAGCAGAGCACAGGCACTGTCCCCATCGGCGCCGATCAAGCGAAGCCGATGGCTCAGCTCGCAGATGGCTCAGGCTGAGCACAGTCCCCGTGGTCACTGGAGGCTCCCATTCTGCACCATCTGCAGATACTCCGTGTACAGCTTCTCCTGAGCCTCAAAGAGCTTCCGCAGCTTCTTGGCTTGGCCCTTGCTCAGCTCCTTGCCTTCTGTGTCGTGCGTGGGCAGGCCCTGGAATGGTGAGGGCAGAGGTCACTGAGGGGCACAGAGGTGGCTGAGGAGCACCAGCCCACCAAGCCCTGGCTCACCAGGCTCAGCTCCTGACTGGCGCATTCGCCTGCCTGGGCGCCTACTGAATGCAACACACTGGGCCCCGGGCACGGACTCGCCTGCCTGTCCCAGCTGCTGTGATGTGGCCGGGCTGGGGCACCCTCCTGCCTGGGCTGAGGGGCAGTGCTCCCAGCAGCTAGGATATGACCGGCTCAGGGGTTGGCAGCAAGTACACACCAGGACCAGTGAACAGGGGCAGGGGTCTCGAGATAAAGCAGATGGCCAGAATGAGGAGCCCCTAGGCGGTGGACATATCTGGCCAGCTTGGGAGGGACGGACCCTGCAAACTCACAGGTCATCATGCTCAGGTCAGCCCTGGGCACCTCGGCCACAGGCACCAGACCTAAACCAGGCACCAGAGGACCCTGCCTCCCTTCCAGCTGCACCCCAAACAGAAAATCTGCTCCCCAAGGTGACAGCTCCCATCATCCAATCGGATGACACAGCTCTGAACACAAAACAAAAACAATTCTTACGCTTTCATCAAACCGGGAGTATTTGTCACTTTCTGACAAGAACATCTCGCTGGGCGGGATCTTCATCTTGGCCAGCTTGGCAGCCTGGAACACAGACACATGGTCACTGAGGCCACGGAGGCCATGCGCCCGCTCCCGGGACCGCGCCCGCTCCCAGCCCAGCCCCTGGTTCAGAAGCTGCAGGCAGAAGGGCAAGGGGAAGTGCGGGGACACTGCGCAGGGAAGCCCGGGCTCCCTGTGGGAACAGCGGGGCGCTGCAATGGTACGGAGTCCACAGCATGGCACAGGGCCGCTCCCTCACCCAGGGCAGAGGGCAGAGTGGAAGCCCCCCAAGCGCGCGGGCATCACCTCCTGCTCCTGCCTCCTCCTGGCCGCCTCCTCTTTCTTCTTTCTCTTCTCCTCCTCAACCTGGGGACAGTGCACAGCCCATGACCAGGTCTGCCCCAGGCCCCCCTCTGGGTGCCGGTGGCGGGCCAGGGAAGGGGGGGAGGGGGAGCCTTGGGCCTGGGTGTGGGGCCAGCTGGGTGCTGGGCACGGGAGGCCCGTGGTGCCGGGGGAGCTTCGTCTGCATCCTTGCGCGATCCTCCGGTGAAGGGACCCGCAGCAGGGGCGGGAAGGAGAGGCAGGTCTGGGAGCTGCAGTCCTGCTCCCGCTTGGACACCTTGGCTGTCAGGTGCTTCTCGGCCAAGCGGAGCTCTCGGGGAGGTGGCAGGGCACAGGCGTGTGGGCCCAGGGACAGTCATAGGAGAGCGGATGAGAGCAGGGACTGGTGCCCTGCTGCCTGGACGAGGTGGGTGTGTGGGGAGTGCAGGGGACTGGGGACGGCATGGAGCTCGGGGGGACAGCAGGGACACGGCTGCCCAGGGCTCTGCTCTCCTTTCGCAGAAGGGGAGCGTGTATCTGCTGGGGGCCATTCAGGGCGGGGTGCTGTCTATGGGGGTGTCATGATGAGTGGCCTGGAGACACGAGGGCCTGTGCCCACCCAGGGCCCCACCTCCCGCAGCTGGCAGGCTGGTGGGGAGGGTCCCCTTGCTCTGACAGCTGCTGGAAGGCGGGCGCGGCTGCCACTGAGGTACTGGGCCGCCCCCTCCAAGGTGTGACCGAGGTGTGACCAAGCACGTCAGCCCCAGTGAGTCCACATGACTCGCTTTCCCTTCAAGTCTGGGCGTTGTTTTTTTAAAAAGAGGTGATTCATGAGAAGATAAGTGTTTTTTTGTTACCAAATTGCCAACTGCCAGTTACCTACCTCATTACTTTTTCCTTCTGACGTTTATAAACCCTGAGGTTTTAATAAAAGTATAAAACCAACGGACCGAAGGTGAAGGAGGCGGACGGACTCACCCTTTTCTTTCCCTCCCTCTCTCTCAGTAGGGTTTCTCTGTCCACCAGCTTCACCACAGTGGGCAGTCCTGAAAAGCAAAGGGTCCATGGGGATGCTGAGGCCTGGCGTCCATCTGTCCCGCCTCCCCGCCATGCCACAGCCGCCCACCCGGCTCAGCACACCCTCCGCCCCACTGCACCCGAGGGTCCCCCGGAGAAAAGCAAGGTGGGGCCCCTTCCTCACTGCTTGGGACAGAAAACCCAGAGTCACAAAATCACACCTCATCTGAACCTTTCAACCCTAGCAACTGTCTTTGCCAAGTCGAGCGGCCAGCTGTGAACCCTGCTGACAGTCGGGTGGCACAGACTGTCCCGAGTGACAGCTTGTAAGGAAAGGTGGCCATAGGCCACCTGGCCACAGAAGTGGACACCACAGCACCTCTCTAAACAACCCCCACCCAGCACCCACCCTCCCAGCCCCTTGACTGTCAGGGTGGAAGCCGCCTGGAACAAGCCCCAGCAGCAGCCGAGCAGCACCCACCTTCATGGTCTTCGAGCCGCACCCCCAGCTCGGGCAGGACGTCGTCCCGCAGGGCGTCACTGAGCTGCAGGACCTCGGGGACTGGGGGCAAAGACAGTGACTCGGACCGTGCGGGACTCCCAGGGTGGGGGCCTCCCCAAGCCTCCAGAGGACACTGAGCTGCTGGACCCCGGAGGAGCCCCAGCCTCACCCTTCTTCTCGCGGGCAATCTTCCGCACTCCCTCCCTGAACTCCGACAGCGCCTGTAGGTACGGCATGACTGTGCCCTCGAGCTGCCGAAAGAAGGGTTTGGTTCCTGAGGGGACCCCGCCTCGCGTTCATTACCCCCGAGTCCGGCACTCACTCTGCACGGCTAGGCCGCCCGGACCTCCGGATGCCAGCGCAGGCCCGTGGGCCGGACAGAGCCTGGACGCTTCCAACCCGCCTGGCGGGAGGAGCCCACAGGCCGGCTCAGGTGAGGGGCAGGTGTGAAAACACTGCCTCCCGGCTCCCACTCGCCTTCCCGGGAGGAGCCACTGCTCACAGGCCGACACCCTGCCTCCTGGCGGGGCCTTATCCACACGGGCCAGCTCCTCCGAGCCGCCTGGTAAGACAACTATGTCCTCGACCCGCCTGCCATCCACGCGCACGCTCATCCTGTACCACAAGCCAGCGCCAGAAACGAGACGGCACAGAACACAAGCCCCGCTGGGGAAGCCCCGCTGGGGGCGGCTCCGGACGGGACAGGTGACGGCTTTCGAAAATGTTTTTGAGAAACACACCCACTGTATTTCTCCGTTGGCCTTTAAGCAAGGTCTCTCCCGCCTCCTAAGTTGTTCGGCAGCTCCACCACCAAAATAACAATAAATACATACAAAAGCTGGCGAGGCTGACAGGCCTTCAGTACGACCCACACCTCGCTGGGCCCAATCGTTTATCTGGGCTGAGGAGACGTGACCCTGCGCGGGAGGAGATGGCCTCCCAGGGTCTCAGGTCCTTCTCTGCACCCACACAGGGACATGTGGGTGGGGGAGACCCTGGTGCAGGGAGGGACAGAGGGCTTTCGTGGCTGCCGGACTCGGTTGCAGCCCAGCTGACCACACCGGACACTGTGGACCGCTCGGTGCTGAGCTGGTTCAAGACTCGGGAGCTGCCTCCCTGGCTCCTGAAACAGGCCGAGTGTAGAAGTGAACCATGACCTTCAAACGGCATGGACTGTGCGGCGCCCCTGGGCCCAGCAGGCTCCCCTAGCACACTTCCCGTGGCCCCTGGAGGTCCTGGGGACCTGCGTCCACAGCCGCTGAAGGCCCCACACCACCAGGGTGTTGAACGTGAAAAGCAGTTATTGTAAAGTTCAAAGGTAGGTTGTCTTTAACCTAGGAGGTTTTTGTAAAAGAAAATAAAAATCTAGAATCACTTGCCCAAGAGCACAAAGCAGCCGTGTGGCTTTTCTAAGAACACCAAAGGCTCCCACACGGCAACGTCCAGAAGAGAGCACAGCAGCCAGAGCTGAGGCTGACGGGAGCCGAGCAATGTGGGCGTGGAGTCCGGCCCGACTCTAACCACCACAGTGGCTCCCTCCCTGGAAGCGGCTTCTTGGGGGACGTCTGTGATCCCCACCTGTGGGCTCCCCGCCTCTCGCGATGCATTCACGAGTTTTATTTAAGCAGCAGTTGCTATCTTTAGAATTGACACACGCTCCCTGACCACACAAGGACAGCGTTCCTGGCGGGCGGGGGAGGGGGCTCGCCTGGGACGGGCCTGGATGTGTGTTTGCCGCGTGACGGCTGTCCCGCAGCGGGAACCATGTCTGCTCTGGTGAGCTCCCCGTGAGCACGGGCCCTCAGACAGACGGCTCACGTGGCACCGGAGTGTCTGAACGCAGGCCCACACGTGCCAGGTGAGCGAGAGAATCCACGCTGCCATGTGGCTGCGACCTAAGCAAGGCTGGGGACCGTCCCCTCTCGCCTGGTCTCTGGGGATCACGCTCGGACAGAGAGCACAGCGGCACAGGTCCTCCCGCCTGGCGGTCAGCGAGGAAGGCAAGCTGCTCTGGCCCCACCGACCTTCCGCATGGGAGGGGCACCGACTGCGCTCAGGTCTCCTCTCTGGGTGGAGATGTGACCTGAGGCTCAGTCTGGAAGGTCCAGTGCAGGCGGGACCGAACGCGGTCTCCAAATGCCCAAAGGTTTGGCCCAGCAGGGGGACAAGGAAAGAGGAGGGGCCCCTGGCTGTGGGCACCGCTCCCCAGGGGACAGCTGCCCGAGGGCAGCCCAGCGGGGAGACTGGGCCCGGGGGGCTGCACTCACATTTAGGCTGCTTCCAGGTCCTCCAACAGGGAAGCCCAGGGAGCTCTCCTCCTCTATGGCCCCGAAGATCTAGGAAGAGAAACAGCAGGTGGGCGGAAGGGGCCCTGAGGCGACAGGACGCTCGCCGGCGGTCTGGGAAACGCGCTGCCGCCCGGGGCGGCAGGTGACACGCAGTCCCGCCTGCGGCAGACCCCAGGCCTCGCGGCGGGCGTGCGGGACTACACGGGCGGGCGCCGGGGGACACTGAGGCACGCGGTGCGACCGCTCCGGCCAGCACGGCTGCAGGCGCTCGATGCCCACCCGGGGCCGGGCCGCGGCTCACCTTCAGCATGTGGGTGAGGTACAGGGCGATGCCCTCCAGCAGGGCCCTGCGGGGCCGCCTCCGCGCGGCCTTCTGGGCGGCCATGTACAGGTTGCACTGGCTGACCAGGGCCCGCATCTCCTCCAGGGCGGCGCGCGTGTCCACGCTGTCGCAGAGGGCTTCGTGCACCGCGGCCTTCCTGCTGTAGAAGCTGAGCGGGGGCAGGAGGAACGGTGTCAGCCCCCAACGGCCACGGCGCTCTGGCCGGTCGCCGGCCGGCTGCGCAGGTCCCGGGCACACCGGGGACCCGGGAGAAGGGGCCGCGCCTCACCTCTCATTTAGCTCTGCTTCCGCCTCCTCCCACTTTTCAAACTGGCCGGTGATGTCCACAGGGGCGCGAAGGACGTCTTTCACGTTTAAGAAAAACTCCTAAAGTTAGGGGACTCCGTTCAGCGGCACCCGGACAACCTTCCCACCTGAGCCTGGCCGACGGGGAGCCGCTGTGCTGGCTGACGCGCTCACTGGGCTCAGCGGGAGCCACAGCACGGACACCGGCCGCCCGGAGGCGCAGCACGGACACCGGCGCACGGGGGAAGGACGGGGGTGCCCGCAGCCCTGTCGCCCTCGCGGGGCTCAGAGGCACTGCTCACGGTCAGTGGCCAGTGGCCAGTGGGCTCTGCCCCTCGCCCGCCCTCGCCCACCGCTCTGGGCAGACTCACGTTCAGGAACCTCTCGTAC
The DNA here is from genome assembly GCF_054644295.1 of Miniopterus natalensis. Taxonomy (NCBI): domain Eukaryota; kingdom Metazoa; phylum Chordata; class Mammalia; order Chiroptera; family Miniopteridae; genus Miniopterus; species Miniopterus natalensis. Next base: position 76,456,763 of record NC_142091.1, on the reverse strand, counting down.
TGCAGGGCGCACTCCATGGTGTTGCCCGAGTAGTCCAGGGTGTCCCTCCAGGCGTGCAAGAGGAAGGCCAGGCGCAGCTGCCGGGCTGGGGGCGGCGGGGGGCGTCCTTACTCTCCGGAGCCCCCCGCCGCCCCGGGCCCGGCCGGCCTACCCGAGTGCTGCCTCAGGGCGTCCTTACTCTCCCGAGCCCCCCGCCGCCCCGGGCCCGGCCGGCCTACCCGAGTGCTGCCTCAGGGCGTCCTTGATGGTGATGAAGTTCTTGAGGGACTTGGACATTTTGCAGCCGGCGATCGTCAGGTGGCCCGTGTGCAGGAAGTACCGCACCCAGCAGTCGTTTTCGAAGTGGGCCTGCGCAGGGACGGGAGCAGGCGCTGGGCAAAGGCCGCTGCCGGCAGGGCGGGGCGGCCGCGACGTGAGCCGGGCCTCCTGTGTTCGCGCCGCGTGAGCGGGACAGGGGGCCGCCTTTTCTAGGTGGGCAGCTGGGGCTCAGAGGGACCACCCGTGGTGGAGAAGCCGGGAGACAGCAAGTGGTTCGAATCTAGGCCTGTCTGTTGCCCAAGGCCCGGCTGGTGACGTGGGAAAACAGCCCAAATATTAGGGCGCAGTTTCCCACTGAAGGACCCGGCGTGGAAGCCAGGCGCCGTTCACACAGCCCCTCCCCGACAGCCCGACGCTTCCCCACCGCGGCGCCCTCCTGGACACGCCTACCTCCGACTGTGCCAGCTCATTGTCGTGGTGGGGGAACCGGAGGTCGAAGCCACCTCCGTGGATGTCCATCGAGGCTCCCAGGAGGGTGCCTGCCATGGCGGAGCATTCGATGTGCCATCCCGGGCGCCCCTGGGGATCACACCACCCAGTGACCGGCCGGCCTAGCCTCAGGCCTTCACTTGCCCCAATGCTCTGACCCTCAGAACCTGAGCTTTCCTGGAACAGGTGCTTGTCGCACCTGGAAAGCGAAAGGGGCCTGTCTGCACAGTGCCCACGGCACCGAGCCGAGGCTGCGTCACTCCCAGGCTCCCAGCTCTCGGCCAACACCCCTCCCCGCGGCTCCGGCGGTCAGGACTGTCGTCACAGGTACTGTCAGAGGGAGGACTGGCCCCAGGGGCCTGCAATACTCCGAGTCAAAGCCCATCGGGGTGCAGGGGCCTCCGAAGGGTCCAGCAACCCCCGCCCCAGCTGCAAGTCAGGCAGCCCAGAGGTAGGAAGGGGAGTGACCTGCCGACAGGCCCATGAGGCTCGGTGGCACCCAGGCCCGGGGATGGGCTGCTGTGTCCTGCACTAGCCAAGGGCCCTGCCCCACCGCCCTGCTCGCGTCATTTTGGGTGCTCACCTTTCCCCACGGGGACGGCCAGGATGGCTCTCCCGGCTTGGAGGCCTTCCACAGGGCGAAGTCGTTGGGGGACCGCTTCTCGCTCAGGCGGTCGGCCGAGACGCTCAGGTCGCCTGTGCAGATAGGAGGGAGGGTCGCTCAGTGCGGCCTGGACGCACAGAGAACCCCTGTGGTGACCGGGTAAGAGCTGGGTGGACCGGGCAGAGCAACGGCCCTGAGCCCGCACCGAGGCCCCCAAGGGTCTGGCCAGGCCCCCCTCCTGGGTGCTATCACCCCCTCGGGGAAACCCTGGAACGGGAGGGACATTCTTAGTGCCCAGGCTGCAGACGCAGCGCGACCTCCCAGACGTCGCTGTCAGACTATCAGGAACGTAGGCTGGCCGCCCCGAGAACCAGCCGAGGGGGAGCCGGACCGAAGGTGCTTCGCGGACTCCGTGACCGTAAGACACGCGGTAAACGCCGGGTACTCGGACACCACGGGAAAGAGCCGGGGAACACGGTGCAGCCATAGCGCAGGGCTAACGGCTGCTCCCCCTCGATGTACTGACTTGTAGGCTCGTGTTTCTGAATCTACACAAGCACAACACCGCACACCCGGCACAGGGACGCTCTCCTCTCCAGGCTCCCGTCTTCTCACCGAGAGCGTCCCACCAGAAATTACCCAAAACATCGGACGCGGCGCCGTGGCTCTCGGCCCCGGTGACGCATTACGCACACTTAGGTTTGGGACTTCACTCGTGAGCGTTCCTGACTTTTAAAAACTTACTTTGAAAAATTCTGTAACAGACAGAAAGGATCCCGCCCTTCACACCCCGCCCCCTTTCACCAAATGTCACGGTCCGGTGACACTATTATTTGCCGGAGACTTTTAAAGTAAGAGAAGTCAGTCACACAGCCCTTCCCTCTCCCTCCGGGGGTCACTTCTGGTCTCCCTCCCGGAGGGAGGTGCTGGGTGGCCCGAGTGTCGGGAGGGTCTGTCCATCACTGTCACCCTAGGGCCCTCGTGTGCTCGGCAGGGCAGGCCGGCGGCCCCAGTGTTCAGATGGGCTCCCTCGCAGGGAGGTGACGTGGCGAGGGGACCGCTGCGCGAAGGGGAGATGTCCCCAGGGGAGGGCGCGTCCCCCTTTGTCCCATGTGCTGCTGGATTCCTCTCCTCTCGCCCCTGGGACGGAAGCAGGCTCTGCAGTCGGCCTGGGGGACAACAGGCCCAAGAGCGAGGGCTGTTTAGCGGGAGCGGCCACGGGCGCCCGACGGCGAGACCTGCCCTCAGCCCCGAGGCCGGCCGCCCCGGAAGGCTCCTTGTCCGTGTGACCTGGAGTCGGGGTCGCGCACCCCTGGGCCCTCCTCAGGCTTCGCCCCACTTCTCCTGCCGCTGCCTCTCGAGGGCGGTGCGGCCGCTCAGTTTCCCTCTCTCCGGGAAAGCCGTTCCAACCTTTCTCGTCTTGCGGCACGTACACCAAATACTAAAACCCTGCAGCACAAAAACACACGTTTTATGCTTTTGCTGACCTGACGGGACAAATCGGCGTAATTCTGGCTCATCCCCACGGGACAGCACTGCCGGCTGCTGTCCTCCTGTCATCCGCCAGCCTCGGGGACGGGCCAGTGGCCCTGCCGGGACGGTCGGGCGAGGGGGCGCAGGTTCCCGCGCCCCGGCGGCTCCCACGGCCGGCTGCCTCGTCCTCGGGCGTCGGGAGCTGCTCTTCTGCCACCCGGTCTTGGGGGGGGGGTCCCCCACCTGCCCGCTGCTGCCGTGGCCGCTTCCTTCCCTCTCTCCGCTTGGTCTGCCCTTCCCCTCGCTTCGCGCCGCGCAGTGTGGGCCCGGCCTGTCCCCACCTCCTGCGGCGGCTCAGCACGGGTCCCGCGGTGTGTAAGGGTTATTTTCGGATTTCTCTTTTTGTGGTGAAAATTCTTACACTTAGAACTAGCCAGCCGGACTCAGTCTAGACGCCGCCGTGGAACGCATGCCCCCTCCGCGTGCGGCCGGACCAGGGGTGGCCTCGGCCATGTCTTCTCCGCGGTCTGGCCTGGTGCTCGGTGGCCTGGACATCCACGGCGAGCTCGGTGCACCCGTCGTCCTGTCTGCACGTGAGGCCGACACGGTGGCGGCCTGAGCCCCCGGAGCCCTCCCCAGGACCCCTGGGCCGCCCTCGGAGCTGTCGGAAGGTGGGTGCCGTGTGCAGCTTTCTCCTGTGGCTGTGGCACTGCCTCCGAGGCCCCCGCTTTGGTTTCGGCAGGGGCACCGGCTCCGTGGAGAGCACAGGTGGGTAAGTTTCCATGTCCCTGCGGAGTGGATGGTAATTCATCCATCACGCTCAGTGTGGTCCTGAGAAGCCTCTTGGGGCCACGCGGGGACTCCCTTATGTGGCCTGCTGTGTGGTCCTACGCGCGGGCCTTCAGGGAGTGGACATCCTCACATCCCGGGGATGACGTTCTACCCTGTTAGACCACGGCCGAGAACGTGTGTTTCCGTCCTGCCCTGGCCTTGGGAGCCCTGCTGGGTCCCTTCACCTCTGGAAGTGTATCAGCCCCTTATGCGTGTGGGTGTGTCGCCCTCGTGGGCTCCGGGGGGACAGGGTGGGGGGGCTTCAGCACCACGAACTCGCCTCGTTTACCCTGACGGACGCCCCAGACTCGAATGCCCCTGGATCTGGTGCTGACGCTGCTAAACGAACAGTCCGTCACTCCCGAATGTTCCTGTGCTGCCTTGTTTTGTTTCGGTTCCGATATTTCCTTAGAACCAGAGCCCTGAAGGTGAAATTACTTGATCAGAACATACGAGCAGTTTATCGGCCAGGCTGCCTTCCAGGCGCACAGGCGGGTGGATGCCACATGGGTCCCCCGTGAGGGCCAACAAGCCGCAGGTCTGCTGCTCCTGCGGCTCGTCCCGGTCACTTAGGGGACGAGAGTGGAGAAAACTCGATGAAAGACAAACACGACTCGCTCTGGTCCGGAACAAGCCTCCGTTTACGTCTAAAACGCCTGGATCAGGACGGGCGGGTGGGCTCTGCTGTCAGGGACGCGTCCGAGCTGCGGCGGGGAGCTGCTGCTTCGAGCTCTGCCCGGGCACCGTGCCGGGCAGCCGTGCTCACGCCCGAGGGGCACCTGGAGACGGCCCCAAGCCGGCATTTCCGCCTCACGCTCCCCCTGCTTCACCCAGGGCCCCTTTTAAAATGACCGCTCAGGGTGGAGTCCGGGAAGAATCAGCGACCGCCCCCAGCCACCTCAGAGGTAAGGCGCCCGTGGCCCTGCTCTTACCTCCTGCCCACTCCTGACGGTGACCCGGGCGGCCGGCTGCCCTCCGCCCACTCACCGCGCCTCGGCCCCTCGCCTTCGCTGCCGCGGCCTGCGGCTTTCACTCCTGCGGTGGGAGCCCCTGCCGGCCCCCGTGGGCGGCTCACGCGCCTCATTCAGGCGGGAACCTGCAGCTCCAGGGCTTCCAGCGCCCCAACACGCAGGCACAGGGTCCCCCACCCACCGGCCGAGGGTGCCTGCGCTTCACCAACGCCAGCCTTGGGCTCAAGGCCCCGAGTGTTGCTGCGCTTTTCAAGACACCATCACACACGCGGCGGCTGGGGTTAGGGCACCAGCCCCTCCAACCGAACGTCCAGGAGTGACTTCCGACTCCCTAAAACCTCAGCGTCGACCTGCGGCTGACCAACCTCACGCGGGCGGTGGCCCGTGCTGTGTGTTACGTACTGAACTCTTACGGTAAGGAAGGCGGGAAAAAGAAAATGTTACTAAGGAAATCGTAAGGAAGTGAAAATACTTTTACAGTATTTATTGAAAAAAGCCCGAGGACAAGCTGACCCGCGCAGGTCAAACCCATGTCGTTCGAGGGTCAACTGTGTTTCCTTGTTCGCTTATTAAAAAACACATTGCGCCCTGGCCAGGTGGCTCAGTGGGTCAGAGCACAGTCCCGATACGCCAGGGTTTCAGGTTCGATCCCCGGTCAGGGCACATACAGGAAACACCAATAAATGCAGAAATACGTGGAGCAACACATCCACGTCTGTCTCTCTCCAATCAATCAATCAATCAATCAATCATAACTAATACAGTTCACAGGCTTAGTGCAGAAAGTTCCTAAGGTCCCAGGGATCTCAGTGCCGGCCTCCACCCCTCTGCCCATCTCCAGGACCCTCGCTCACCTTCCCCCTCCTGCAGGGCCTTCTGATCCCCCACGGCCTCGGGCACCAGCTTCCCGTAGGAGTGCCTGTCACTGGAAGCAAACTTCACCGTATCAAAGTAGACGGACCCGTTGGAAACGTAGCTGGGAAGCAACACAGAAAATGGGGGAAGTGTGGCAGATCCAGCGTCAGCCCAGAGCGATCACGGACCCCGGGTGCCGGCTCCTGCCTGTGCTGGCACCGGGGCCTGTTTCTGAAATAGGAAGTTCCATGCAGTGAGCAAGTGCTGGAATGGGGCACCCGGGCGAGGCGGCGGCTGGCGAGGGCAGGGCGGCACATGGCGGAAGCCCAGCCAGGCACAGAACAAGGGAAGAAACCAGCCCTGCCTGGGGAGGCGACACACGCCCTCAAAGTGCCCACCCACGGGGCCCACGCCACAAAGACGGCAGCGGGCACAGGCACGGGCGCTGCTCCGGGCCCGACCGGCGGTTCTCACTGCAAGCTCGTCAGTGGGCTGCGGGCCAGGCGCTCTCACTCCCCCAAGGTCCCAGGGATGGGCCACGGGCCCGAGCAGGGGTGCTGGTCAGCCCCCTTGGGTGGTGGTGGTGGCCGGGGTCCTGGGCCGGGCCCCGAGCTGTACGAGGGAGCCTGCTGGGCTCAGGGCAGGCTGGGCGCAGCCAAAGCCACCCTTCTGCTTCTCCTTCCTGCCTTGAACAGGTGTCTGCACAGCTGACCGCCTGCTCGAACGGCAGACGCCACCAAGGAAACCCAGGGGCGGTCTCACCCGGCCACCCTAAAGCTGAGGACAAGCGCGTGGGGGAAGGGCGAGGCGAGCGGGAGAGGTGGCCCTGCGCTCACGGCATCCCCACATCCACATGGTGCAGTCCGAACCCCCAGGGTCTCAGCATGTGGCTACTTAACTCTTTACAGAGGCAACCAAGGTGAAACCAGGCGTCAGGGTGGGCCCCGACCCGCCACCACCCCCGTCCTCACAAGAGACTGGGACTCAAAGGGGGCGCGGGCACACGCGCAGAGCAGCAGTGCCCGAAGATGCCGCCGGGGCGGCGCCTGCAGGCCCAGGGGGAGCCTGGCACGGCCCCTCCCGCACAGCCCCCCAGGCACCAGCCCTGTCGACCCCGTGATCTCGCACTTCCAGCCTCCGGTGCCGGGAGCCGGCACATCTGTGTTGCTTCACGGCCTGGCCCAGGCCTCTGTGACGGCCGCCCGGGACCCCGCACACCCGGCAGCACAGCCTCAGCGGTGGGTTCTGCCCCCGGGCCCGAGCCCGGCCCCGGCCCGGATGGACAGCTGCTCTCCGGAAGCCTCCCCTGGGAGCCGCGCGGCCCGAGGAGGGCCCCACGCTCACCCATAGCCGTTGTGCACGATCTTCTGGACGAAGCGCACGATCTCTGGCACGTACTCACTGACCCGGGTCAAGACGTCAGGGGGGAGAATCTGTGGGCGAGAGACAGCCTGGTCCTGCCCGCGCCCTCGGGCCAGACAGCAGGGCGGGCGCTCCAGGCACTTACGTTCAGGGCCGCCATGTCCTTGTGGAACTCCCCTTCCCAGAACTTGGGCAGCTTGGAGAAAATGGAGTTGTCGGTCACCTCGCTGCCCAGGGTGGAGTCCAGCCAGTCAGAGAGCAAGTCCTTTGCCTCTTCCAGCAGCACCTGGAGGGACAGGAGCAGTGTCCACACATGTACATGCCTCAGAGGATCGCCTCCAGTGCGTCCACCGGCCTCCGTCAAAGACACGCCGCGCACAGCCCTGACCCTGCTCGGAGCAACTACCATCTCCCAGGGCCACGCGCCCGGGTGGATGGCCTGGGACCGAGACCAACACCGGCCTGAGGATAAAGGGCCGTGGGGTCAGTCGCCGAGAGAGCTAACAGTCTTGGACATGGACACACCTACCGACAGCGCACCCGACCTCGCGAGGCAAAGACCGACAGAGTGGGAAGAAAAGGAGACGGGTCTGCGATGCCAGACGGAGATCCTGACACGCTTACCTCGGACCCGGACAGATGGGCACAGAAACTCCGCACCATCAGTCACCCGGACTGGACGGACTCTGCAGACTTTACCCAGGAACAGGCAGAGGACACATGCTTCCCAACTCACGCAGAGTAACCGGCAAGACCAGCCACAGGCCGGGCTTCACCCAGCCCAACAGGCGCGAAAACAGAAATCACGAGCGTCTGCATCAGACCACGTGGAGTCAGACTAGAAACTGACCACGGAACGACAACTGAAAAAATCCCAGAGTTCATGGCGATTAAACAACACACTCCCAAAGAACACGCGGGCCCGAGGGCGCAAGAAAACATTGAGAACATTTTGAACTAAATGAAAGCGAAAGCGCCGCTTCCTAAGTCTCGTGGGACGCAGCAGAGCCAGCCCTCAGAGGAAAGTCGCAGCAGCAAAACACCTGACACCCGTCACCTTGTACGTTCCCAGCCCGGGAAACGAGCGAAAGACGGTCCAAGTTCAATCCAAAGGAGGCAGAAGAAATAAGTGAAAACAGGAAATCGAAAGAGAAGAGTCAACAAAAACAAAAGCTGGTTCTCTAAGATCAATGAAATTGATGAGCCTCTGGCCGGGTAACTGAGAAGAGAGAGAGATGACACCAACGCTGACGTTACACCAGAAACGACGGCGGGGACACCGCTGCAGAGCCCGGGGACGCCCAGGGGACCGTGAGGCGGCATCATGAGATGTGGCGACTGAGGCCGATGGACCACCAGCTGCCAAAACTCCCACAGACAATACAAACGACCCGAACAAGCCTCTATCTATTAAAGGAATGAAATCGATAATTAATAAACCTTCCAAAACGGACGGCACCAGGCCCGGGCTCACCGGTGAATCCTACCCCAGCTCCCTGCGGACAGAGCAGAGGGGACGCTTCCCGACTCACCGAGGCCAGCATCGCCCTCCCACCAAAGCCAAAGACGTCACAGGAAAGCGACAGCAACGCGCAGGAACATACGTGCAAAAACCCTTAACGAGACCCGCCCGGGTGGCTCAGCTGGTTGAGCACCACCCTGTGCACTGAAAGGTCGCCGGTTCGATTCCTGGTCAGGGCACATGCCCAGGTTGCGAAGTTCGATCTATGGTTGGGGTGCATGCGGGAGGCAACTAACTGGTGTTTCTCCCTCGCAAAAATCTAACATCAATCGATATTTCTCCCCCTCTCTCTCTTCGTATCTCTAAAATCAATTTTTTTTTAAAAAAGGAAGGAAATCCTGACACTTGCTGCATGGACAGACCTGGAGGACATTGTGCCGAGTGAATGAGCCAGACCCAGGAGGACACACACTGCGTGACCCACTCATACGAGGTCCCGAGGAGTCAGGTCCACAGAGACAGGAAGTAGGACGGTGGGGGTCGGGCTGGGGGAGGGGGCTGAGGGGTTAGTGTTTAATGGGGACAGTGTCAGTTTGGGAAGATGGGAAGCTCTGGCGATGACGGTGGTGACGGCTGTGCAACAGTGGGAATGTGCTTCATGCCCCTGAGCTGTGCACTTAGAGAGGGTTTAATGACAAAACTATGTTCTGTATATTTTACCACAATAAAAAAAGTGATATTAGTGAAACGATTGGGAAAAAATTCACAGCGGCACTGTTGACAAGGAAACAGGAGAGGCGGAGAGAGCGGGGCCCAGGCGGCACAGCAGGACAGCCCACCACGTGTGGCCCCGTCTCACGAGCACCCGAGGGGAAGTGCTCATCCAAGACTACGGGCACCTGACCCTTTTCGTAAAGCTCGGACGGAGCACACACAAGCCACCTGGTACGTGCGGACGCAGCAGGGTGACACCGAGGGGCAAACCGCTGGGGCTCTGCAGGTGGGCCCCGCCCTGCTCTGCAGTGAGGCCTCCGGCCTTTCCCTTGGTTTCACCCTTTCAGCGCAAGAGAGCGGCCAGCAGGGGGCGCTGGCGTAAAGGAGAACGGCCACCTTGCTGGTCTGCAGGGCGATGGCCCAGGGTGATGGCCCTCAGGGCGAGGGTGACGGTGATAACAGAGCCCTGTGGGGCAGCTCAGGCGGGGAGGGGGGAGGGAGGCCCAGGGCACTGGCAGGTGCCCTCACTCTGTCTGCAGGGAGGCTTTTGAAGAGGCAGAAGAGCTGGCCCGGGGGAGGGCCCAGTTCAGCGGGGTGCCCATGGGTTCCCCAGCTCTTTGCAACTTCAATCTCTCGCTCCTGTTTCTCCAGGTGCTACTGTTAAGAAACCCCCGGGAACCCCGGCCAGTGCGGCTCAGTCGGCCTGAGCACCACGGGTCTCGAGTTCGATTCCCAGTCAAGAGCATGTATGTGGGCGGCAGGCCGATGGAGGCAACCAATGGATGTGTCTGTCACGTCGATGTTTCTCTCTCCCCCTTCCACTCGCTCTAAAAATCAGTGGGGAAAACATCCTCGGGTGAGGGGTGACAACAACGACGAAAGAAACTGGGAGAGTGCACTGGGTCATCGTGAGGTAAGTCAGAGGGAAGGCCGCTCCCCACACACTCCGAGCACGCCTCCTCTTATCTGAGGAAAGTGGGGGGCCCAGGAGGGGGCCCGGCCCCCGGCCCCATGTGCGAGGACGCGGGACCCGGCGCGGAGGCCCGGCGGGCTTGGCCTCACCTGCGCGCGGCCCTCGGCGTCCTCGAGGCCGGCGCGCACGGCCTCCCGCAGCGGCTCCAGGGTGCGCTGCACCGCCTGCTGGGTGCGCTCCAGCATCTGCTTTTTGTCGGGATCCGTGGTCTCGCTCAGTTTCACCGAGAACAGCTGCAGCGGGGAGGAGAGGGAAAGGGAAAGCCCGTGAGCCGCTGCTCACAGAACCCGCCCTAACCGAACCACGAGAAAAACACCAGAAAATTCTAGCAGCGGGGCATCCTCCAAAGTACCCGGCCCGTTTTCCTCAAAACCGTCAAGATCAATAAAACAAAGTCTGATTAATGGCCACAGCCCGGAGGAGCCTAAGGACACGTGAAAACTAAGTGTAACTGCGGTGTCGGGGTGGGATCCTAGAACAGAGAAAGGACATTAGCGGAAAACTAAGGAAGTCTAAGTAAACTACGGACGTTAGTTAATAACAAGGTATCTCTATTAACTCACTCATTTTAACAACGCGCCACAGTAAGCGAGCTGTTAATGACAGAGGCTGGGTGGGGTGTATGTGGGAGCCCTTTGTACTAGCCTCTCAATTTTCCCGTAAATGTGTATGACTCTGATCTAAAAAATGAAATCCTGGCCCAGGCAGCCCTGGCGCTGCAGGGACCTCACATGACCGTGGGCCGCGCCCCACCGTGCCTCTGTTTCTGAGGTAAAGAGGGCGTAGGAGCAGTTCTCCTAAGGCTGTGCCCGGGATTACAGGGGTGTGTCACCCAGGAACCTCGGGAGGTGCCGCCGGCCGCCTCCATCAGGAAGGTGCCCACGGCCAAGTGGGCCTTCCCCTTGTTGGCCTAAAAGATCGCTAAGCTGTCCTTTTACTCTTGTTTCTAATCCAGAGATAAAAGGCACCAGTGATTATTACTGTAATTACCAGCGATAGTGATTGTCAAGGAGAATAAAACAATCTAAGCTAATCTCACTGGGTAATGCAACAATTTGTAACACTGTCTACTCAAAATGAAAATATTAAATTGGAGCCCGGCCGGGCGTGGCTCAGCGGTTGAGCGTCGACCTGGGATCCAGGCGATCGGGGTTCGATTCCCGGTCAGGGCACATGCCCGGGTTGTGGGCTCGATCAATGACTCTCTCATCATTGATGTTTCTGTCTCTCTCTCCCTCTCCTTTCCTCTCTCTGAAATCAATAAAGATGTATTTAAAAAAAAAAAAAGAAAATATTAAATTGAAAAGAATCCGTTTCTTTAAATAGTCCTGAAGATTTGCAGTACTATAATCTAGGAAGCTTGGCATGCCCTGGCCGGTGTGGCTCGGTTGGGCGCCACCCCGTGAGCCAAGAGGCGGCGGGTTCGATTCCTGGTCGGGGCACATGCCCCGGCTGCGGCTGGATCCCTGGTGGGGGGCGTGCAGGGGGCAGCTGATCGATGTTATGCTTTCACATTGATCTTTCTCTCTCTCTCCCCTTCTCCCTTCCTCTCTCTTTTAAAAAAACAAAAACAATAAAAGAATTTTTTTTTAATTAAAAGAAGAAAAAAAAAAGAAGCCTGGCCCAGCTTCTGCATCTCGGTCAGAAGCACAGGACTGGCTGTGACCTGACCGAGGAAGATCCGACAGCAATGACGGGAGCATCTTACAAGCGAGTGCAGGTGAGCGGCACGCGATGCGTCCTGAGGTTTTCCCACAGTGGCAGGAACAGTCGCCCGCACCACCCCGTCCCTGGGCACGTGTCCTGGCGACTGAGAGTCTGGTGGCCCCGATGGCACTGCCTTCAGCACTGTGCACGAGGACAGCCACTACTCTAGGCCAGTGACACGTGAATGGCCAAGGGCCGTGACCCAGAATCGAGGCGCAGACAGCGAGGGGCCCACCTTCAGGGCCGCGGGCACATCCTCCAAGAGCTGGGCAGCCCGGGGCTGCTTCTCCCGATACTGCTCAAACAGGTAGTTCTGCCGGGCCCTCCGGATGATCTGGAGAGAGAAGGCCGGTGGGTGCAAGCTCAGAGCCACGCCGTCCCCGTGCAGCAGGCGCAGCCTGGGTGAGGGCAGCCGCGGCCCCGGGTGCGTGCCAGCCGTGAACATGAACACCCCCCTCCATCCCCAACCTCTGGTCCCAAGCCTGCTCCAATGTGGCCCCAGGGCCCCCTCCGTGATCACGTGATCCGAGCGGTCCTGGACAGCCACCGTCTACGTGTCTGAATATGGGCCACTGCCGTTCGCATGAACAGCGACACTGCTCCATCGAGGGGAATCGCACCCTGCCCAGCAGGCCAGGACCTGCGCTGGCCTGAGCCTACCTCGTTTTGTTTACTTGCCCCAAAGTCACTCGTATAAAAGGTGATCCTACCTTGTCGTCGATGTCGGTGATGTTCATGCAGTAAAACACGTCGAACTTGAAGTAATCCCTCAGCACTCTCCTCAAGATGTCGAAGGAGATGTAGGACCTGAGGCAGAGGGAGGCAGAGCACTCCAGCTGCGCAGCGCACGGAGCACAGCATCCTGGCGGCGGGCAGAAGGCTCCACGCAGCCCCAAGGGCCGGCGGCTCGGACCGCCACAGCCCACCGACGCCAGGGGCCGCGGCCTCGGGCAGGCCGGGAAACTCGGCGCCCAGGCCCTCCACAGAGCTGCGGGTCCCGCATCACCCAGGCGTTAACCACGGGCTGTGGGGTGTTTCTCTTTTCGGTTATCGGTACTCTCTGCTTTCTCTGCAGTGGCATGGATTGTACAGGGACGGGAAAAGGCCCCCTCCCTCTTTGCTGCACCGTCCGTAATTTATGAGAAGCGCCTGGTAATTAAACCCCAAGATTGTTGGCTCCTCTGGTTCCAACAGCCCCTCTGTTCACACTGCAGACAAGAGAAGCTGCTCTCAAGGCCACATTGCTGCGTGTGCCCCCAGCTGCTTTCACAGCTCCTACCTGGCGTGCCCCATGTGAGACGCGTCGTAGACCGTGGGCCCACAGCAGTACCATGTCACTCTCCTCCCGTGCTGAGGTATAAACACGTCCTGTGTCAGAAGGGAAGGGACGACTGTCACAGAAATGCAGCGGCACAGGGCAGGCCACCCGGACCAGCAACCAACACACCTTGGTTTGTGTGCTTTAAACAAGATCCAACAAGGACCGTTCGGTTTGAAAAGTCACCAAGTCTGGGGCAGGGGGAAGAGTCCATCAGACTCCTGAAGGTGACCCTCCACGGACCAGAAGCCCTGGTGGTCAAGCCTCCTCGCACCGGAGGCAGGAGGCAGAGGAAACGGGACACCTGTGTTTTCCAGTGAACTGCTGCTCCCTTAACAACAGGGGCTAGGTTATTGGACCTACTGTGTGCCAGGCCTGTTTGGCTAGGTCATTGGACCCACTGCGCACCAGGCCTGCGCTGAATGCTTAGCAGGACCTAGACCTGCTCCTACAAACAACCTGGGGGGGCAGGTGTTGCTAGATTCCTGTCACAGGTGAAGGCACCGCTTTCAAGCACTTGCCCAGGGTCCCCACCCCTAGGAGCCAGTTTAGAAGCGGGACCCCAGAATCAAGCCGTTCCAGTGGCTCTGCCCTCCGCCTACCGAACGCCTGCAGCCTCAGACCAGTTCAGGGGCCGTGGGCACTGCCCACTGTGCGCTCACTGATGGAAACCCCATGGGCCCAAACTGCGGGGGTCCCTGGCCACGCCGAGCAGAACAGAACAGCACCTCACACGACCCCGGTTTCCCGTTCCGCCTGGCGTGCACTGTGGCATCTGCTGCCACCAGGCGTCCTCTTTGAAAGCGGGGCTTGGCTCTCAATGACAGCGAGTGTCCCGCTTGGGCAGGGCCCAAGAGCCGACTCGGGGACTCCACACCTGCTGGCCGAGGGTGGGCTTCCCTGCCAGGCGGGCCCCCGGTGCTGGGTTATAGGGCACGCTCTGCCCGGGCCACACAGACAGCACACGGTGAGCGGCTGAGGGACCGCACAGCAGGACTCACGGATCCCAGAGCCCGTCCCAGAGCCTGACGACAGGCAGACAGCAGCTCCGTGGTTTGACAGGGCTGTGGGGTTGCGCCCCCACCCCGGGTGACCCCTGCTGACCTTATTCCGGGTGAGGCTGTTGTACAGGCGCAGCTTGCATGGCTCCGATCCGGCTGGAGGCGACCACGGAGGCTGCACCCGTCGGCCTTTACCTGCAGGGCAGAGCGCAGCCGGGTCACGCCGCTGGTTACATTGTTTCTAACACATGACACAATGTTGAACGACCGAGTCTGCCAGCACCACCCACGTCTAACACAGCGGCTTCCCCACTCAGCTTTCTCGCCATCTGTGCCACGGTGAATGCCACAGCCACCCCAGGCCATCCCACCGCCCTTCACACACGTGTCCCCCTGCTCACATGTGACAGCACCAGACATGACTCAGGGGTCAGAAGGAGGCACAGGCCCTCAAACACGTGGGTCACACTGCCAGACTACAGGGTAATATATAACTCGGGTGCCCTCCCCAGGGAGGACAGCCCTCCCTCGGGGAAAACCCGTGGGGCCACTGCCAGGCGCAGCAGAAGCCAGGCCAGGCCAGACACCACTGCTGGCTCGTGGCCACGCAAAGTCAGTCAGAACAGCGGCCAGCCCTTGTCTCCGTCACAAGCGGGTAAGCAAGTAGCTGGCCCCACTCGGTTCTGGCCCCCGCCCCACAGCAAGCAGGGGTGTCTAACAGGACTCTGACACGGCACTTGCAGCTTCCCGCCCTGGCGGGTTCTCGACCGCCTTGGAGACAGAGCAGGTCCATCCCCGCACCACCGGGGCAGGGCTCACAGAGCTGCATCTGGTGAAATCACTTTCTCCCAGGCACCCCATCCTCAGCGGTGTCCCCGGCCAGGCTGGGCTCACCGCCCTTCCTCGGGTCTTAGGGGCCGCCCCTGCTGCTGGGCGGCCCAGGCCCACGCTTGCAGCTGGGTGAAAGGCGGTGGGTCCCTCTCCACCTGTGCTCTGAGCGCCTCAAGGGCCGCGGCTGGGCCCGGGGCTAGGAATTACCGCTAAGGTGATCACTCGCACCCATGGGCATCTGGTGATGGTCAACCACCTCCAGGTGCCCCTCAGGCCTCGCCCACAGACCACTGTGCCATCCTCCATGGTGCACATGGCCACCCGGGACGGGACCACGGGGAAGTCTGGGCATTGCCTGTTCCCTCACCTTCCGACCAGGCCGCCTGCAGCCCCTGAGCTGCCCTCTTCCCATCCACTCCCTGCCTTGGCCTGTGCTGGCAAAGGATTCTCTCTCGGGCCACCAGCCTGCCAACAGTGACGCCCCGCACAGGCCTCCCTGCAATCTACACTGAGGCCGCCAACGGGGCACCACCCGCTGCTCCCCATGGGAGTCACGGAGAAGTTGGTCCTGGGGCCCGCCACGTGCCCAAGGTCACATCAGCCACACAGAGGACACACATGAATGACAGACAAAGGGGAGGGGGAGGCAGCTGTGCGTGCGCGTGCGTGTGTGCATGCGTGTGTGTGCATGTGTGTGTGCGTGCATGCGTGTGTGTGTGCATGCGTGTGTGCATGCATGCGCAAGCAGGGACGGGAACGAGCGCTAAGCAGGAGCCCCTTCTCCAGGCGGGCGCCAGCAAGCCGACAGGTGGCCACAGGCCCTGGTGCATGGAAGAGCGAAGTCCTTGCCGAAATCTCCAGTGCCCGCCACGGTGAGGAAGGCGCCCCCTCGGTTCACTGAGAATGCAGCAAAGGCCCTCGAGGGAAACCCCAGCCCCATCTGCCCTGAATGACGCCACCAACCCCTCCCTCGCTCCAGCCCTGTGACCCCCAAAGCAAAGGCGGCGCTGCCTCTGGGATGACCGGGGACGGGGCTGTCCCCGCGCTGTTGAGCCACGTGACCGCCAGCACGCGCCCGCTAGCGGGAAGGGCTCAGGGCTCACTGACGGCAGGCTCATCTGAGAAGGCTGGTGGCGGCTGGTGACCGGGCAGGGCTGAGGGCGCAGCCGAGCATCCCAGCCAGCGGGACGCTGGGTCAGCCTGGCTTTCGGGCCCCCAAGGGGCCGCCCGCCACACTGCTGGTGACAGGTCCAAGGAAGCCTGGCACCCGCAAACTCCTATTCACAAAGGGCGCGACTGGGAGCTATCACACCGGGCTCCGTTTCACGGGGGACACTTTCGTGAGGGGTGCCTCCCACTGTGAGCGCCCGACAGCCTCGTGCATTAAGGGCTCACTTAGCCAGTGCCCGCCTCACAGAGCGCTCCACACCCTGGCCACTCGGGTCCTGTTTCCACACACGCCACAGACCCAGGCACAGCGAGTGGCCCAAATCCTGGGAAGCGGCTGAGGCAGAGCAGGAGTCTGACTTCCCCGTCCGCGAGGGTCCCTTGGGCTGCACAGGCCGTGGCCACGGGGAGAGGGCATGGGAGACAAGGGCCTTGGACTGCAGGGCCCGCAGGAAGGACAGTAACGAGCGGTGACATCTGGTGCTGGCAGCATGCCCGACAGGAGAAGGGAGATGGGTGCTCGGGAGCGAGGGGCTGGAAGACGTGCCTTCCCCCAGGGCCAGGCGTCAGAGCTGTCTGGGATGGGCCGCTGCTCTATTCTGGGAGCAACAGGGACGTGGGTGAGGACCCTGACTCCAAGGGTTCTGAGACCCACTGGAGGCCACAGGCCGACAGGCAGCAGCAGCTCCGGCCCTGGCTGGCAGGCTGGCACGCCATCCCCAGGGGCACATGAGGTCCCTGGTGGCCCCAGGCTGGCATCGGTGAGGTACAAGGAAGTGGAAGGAGGCAAGATAATCCTACCAGTGCTGCCCAGGGAGCCCCCCTCACGCCTCGGTGTCAGCCTACAGCAGCCTCAGGGTGGCCGGGTGACGCCAGCCGCCAGTGGCCCTCCTTTCCCGGCACCTGTAGGTGCAGAGACCTGTCTGTCTCATGATGCGGGTGATGGGGTGTCTGCAGCGTTCTTTCAACAAGTTCGCTCAGTGGACAACATACCGGCCGAGCCTTGGAAGCGGGGTCCCGGGGGACAACCTGATCCCTGAGCCCTTGGGAGAAAGGCACCCGACACCACAGATGTCACTTGGGTCCCTGTGCAGGACGCGCAGGAAGGAAACGACCTACACAGCAACACTCCCACCCTAGGCAGGGGAAGGGGTGCTTGCAGGATTACCCAGAACCCCCCCCCAAACAACGCCGCACCTCCGCCTGTTACAGCGGGGACCAGGCCAGGGCTGCAGGCGTGCGGTGTGTGGACCAATCCAATACCCACAAAGGAGTCTGGGAGAGACCCCGCAGGACCAGCAGAGGCAGCAGGCGGCCTGCGCCTCCCATGAACCTGGGGGCCAGGGTGAGTGCCCGAAACTTCGGGAACAGCCAAGCTGCTCGCAGGTGTCGGGCAGATTCATCAGAGGAGAGAACGACAAGGCAGGCGCTGAGCCCCAGAAATAACGGGGCCACACTGCCCTGGGAACAGCACTGGCAGGCTGCGGCTATAGGGACGTGGCGGGTTTCATCTCCAAGCCGACAAATGACTTACTCCTGATCTTCAACAAGTTCAATGTCAAGTACTCTCGCTCCAGGACTTAACCGTTCTAAACCCAGTGGACGCACACACTGCGGTCTTATGGAAGGAACAAGCAAAAGAACCGAAGCTGAATCTGAGGCAGGCAAGGGATCAGCTGAAAATGCCAGGCCTGGACCAGGGGGCATGTGCTCACGGCCCTGCTCCGCCAGGGATGCCACCTGGGTCCTGATCTCCAAGAGCCGACGCAGGGAGCCCTGTCTGGCCACCAGGCCACTTGCTTGCATGCAGTCATGGGAACCAGCCCATGAGCTCCTCTGGGCACCACGGCCCCCCAGTGCCATGCCCCGGGGCCCTGACCTTGGAGGTGACCCCTGACAGGAGAGGTTCTAAGCGCTGGGAGCCCGCCCTGCTACTCACTTGCTTGGAGCTCACCAGGCTGGCCTGCGCCACGGGGGCTGCCCAGGACGGCTTCTACATGCCTGAACCAGCGGGCCACGTGGAAGAGACACGTGTCTGCAGGGGGGGCCGAGAGCCGCCTGAACACCTCCACGTCTGCCCGGGACAGACAGTAGCCCTGTACGTAGCTACGCGTGCTCAGGTGCTCATCCAGGGCTCGCACCCTGGCTGCCTCGTCACTAATGCTCAGGATGGACCTGTAGTCGGGAGCTGTAAAGACAGAGGCACACGGGCGTCAGTCGGGGCGCAGGACACCCTTCCCCGGATACGAGCCCGTCCAGAGGAGGCAAATCCGCAGAAACGGAACGCAGGCCAGTGGCTGCCTGGGGCTGGGCAGGAGGGATTCAGCGGGGGTTGAAAATGTTCTAGAGGGAGGTGGTGGTTGCACCGTATTGGGAAGGCACTAAAGGCCACGGGACTGTTCACATTTAAATGGTTAACTTAATGCTGTATGGATTTCACCTCAACTAAAGAAAAAAGCAAACCCCTTCTGTGCAGCGCATGCCCCTGGGCCAGGCACTGGGAGCAGGTGACCAGTTCCGGGTGGGCGAGGAGTGGGTGAGACTGCAGAACTTGGAGCGCTGCCCTGGAGAGGTGACCCAACCCTAGAATGTCCGCTGGGAGGCCTGAGAAAGCTCGACCTGCTGGACCGCCGACTGCTCTAGCCGGCACCTGACCACAGGCCCTGCCCTCCCTTCCTCAGGGCAACTGCTGAGGAGGCCGAGCCCCGGGATCGTGAGTCTCCTCCCCAGGTGTCTCTCAGGGACCGGAGGGGACTGCTCTAAAACGGAACCGGCAAGGATGGGCCAGTCCCGTCTCTGCGAGGACAGAATCCTACCTTCCAGAACTAGCAGCTGGCAGACGGGGCTGTGCAGGGCACAGACACCCACCAGCCCTCTGCAATCCCGTCCTGACAGTCACCTCCCGTCACCTCTGCACAGGTGGGAGGGAGCTCGGCTCTTCCCTACTGTCCTGGTCACTGAATAAAACCTGTCCTCACCACTTCAGTGCCCAGCACTGTTCATCTCTGTTGTGGGGGGTTTGGGACCAGGCGCTGCCCCCAAGCCCAAGTGTGTGGGTGGGTGGGGAGGCACAGACCCAGCCCCTCCAAAGCAGGGAGCAGGCCCTCTGGCCGAGGGAAGGGGCCGGCAGGGACGGGCTCACGCCTTCCCACTCAGAGCTGACTCCCAGGGGAACAGAACGGTCCCTTTTACACGACTCTGCCCAAGTTGAAAATGAATCCGGGGTGCGGTGACAGCGGGGTCCTGCCGGGGTGAGGGGCACAGGAAACTCCACCTCCCTCCCGTTCCCTCGCTGCTCACATCTTCTACAATAAGCGCGTTATTTTTATAGCAATGAAAACATGCCAAATGCTCGAAGCACCACGAGGCTTCGCAGCACTGACCAAGTGGCCCGGGGGAGCTGCCAGGGGACCCCCGCCAGGCTGGCCTCCTCTCCGCGTGGGCCAGGCAGGCTCCTGACAACACCGCCTGGAAGAGCCAGTGAGCATGCGTGAAATCCCACCTGTAAAATGTTTCACTGCCGCCTGGCCCACAGCCAGCGCCCAGTCAGTGGCCCTTCTGAGTAGTTTTATTATCACGGCTCCTCTGTTGTTAGTTATTATAACCGGCCGGAGGAGTTACCCGGGGATTACACACGCATTTATGCACTGGCTGGGGGCAGCCTGGGCCATGCAGAGGGAAGGGAGGCCAGGCTGGGAGTCGAGCTGGACGCCCAGGGAGCCTGCCTGACGGTCGTTCCCCCCCCCCCCCCCAGGGCTGGGAAGCAGACAGTCACTGATAATTGCAGCCGCTGCACTTAGCGCGTCTTGAAGCAAAAATAGGTCAGCTTTGGAGTGGTCAGACGCTCCCCAGCAGGGGACTTGAGGGCAGCTGCCCCTCCTCCTGGGCCCCCTCTGCACCTTCCCCGGGGGACGCCCAGCCTGCCCAAGTGGCTCTGAAAGGGCTGGGAAGTGAATGGAAATGCAGCCCCAGGGAGCAAGTGCACCCTGTCCTCCATCCCCGGGGGCAATGCCGTCCCTCCGGGACCACAGAGCCTCCTTCCACAGGCCTCCCCCCCCCATGCCCTCTCCAGCCCCTAAGTCTAGTTGTCACTTGCCCATAGGGTGTCCCCAGGCATCATGTCTAACCCCCAAACCTCAGCACAAGTCCCAGGGAATGGATAGCCATCTTCCCCCACTGGGGCTGAAGCTGGGCACCTCCATTACTTACTCCCCTTATCGAACCCTACACCAACCCAGGCCACCACAGTCTCGGTCCCTCCTGGTCTCCCTGCCTCAGCTGCCTCTCCTCCCTCCCACCCTCCAGGTAAGGGAGGGGACAGATGATCCAAAGTCAAAGCAAGACCTAAATTCCAGAGATGTGCTCAAGGCCCTTGCAGACCTGGCCCGAGGCCGGCCGCCCTCCAGCCCTCCTCCACCCTCTGGCCTCAGGAACTTGCTGGATAGCAGTGCAGCCCTTACTCAGGTCTCATGCCCAGGGCTCTCTGTCTGACCCCACTCCTCTCCCTTCCCTGACTCAGCCTGCCCAGTACCCCCTGCAACCCCACATCTCCTCAAGACAGAGTGCTGGGGGCTACGAAGAAGGAGCCCTGCACCCGACGTCACCACAGGGGACCAGACGGGACCGGACGGGACCGGACGGTGTCAGTCAACTGAGGGAAAGTGACCAGAATGGGAGGACTATTCTGGACGAGGGTCCCCTCAAAGGTCTGGGTAGATGCTCAGGTTTGAGGACTCTAAGCTGGGGGACAAACAGCACTCAGACACTGGATGCCAAGACTATGCAGAACCCTGCTGGCTCTATGAGGCCTTTTCCATCTCACGGGAGTTCCTCTGAGTGGAAGCTGGGGACAGGGCAGCGAAGCAAGAGCTGGAGGCTACGCGCCAGGACAGGCCACTGGCTGGGAGATGCCCTGAGGTCAAGGTCAAGGAAAATCTGTCAGCGTCCAGACATCCCGGGCGGTTAAACCCAACCCAGGCATCAAGCTCCCAACCAGGGCAGTTCTTACCAAGGCTCCAAAACCTCAGGCTCTGGGACAACAATAAGAAACCAAAAGCAAAACCAATGTCATTTATGTTAAAAAAAAAGAAACCTACTTTCGTTTAAGACAGTGAGAGCTGCCCGGCCGGGCGTGGCTCCGCGGTTGAGAATCAACCTAGGATCCAGGCGACCCGGGTTCGATTCTGAGTCAGGGCACATGCCGGGGTTGCGGGCTCCATCAATGACTCTCTCATCATTGATGTTTCTGTCTTTCTCTCTCCCTCTCCTTTTCTCTCTCTGAAATCAATAGATATATTAAAAAAAAAAAAAAGACAAAAAGACAGTGAGAGCGGAGCTGCACTTTCCCGCCTGGACAGCACCCATCCTGGGCCAGGCACCCCTACAGCCTCCGCGTCCACTGCCGGTCCCCCTCCCTCCTCACATGGGAGGCGGGAGGCCTTGCCCTGCTGGACCCGAGGAGGGGGCAGGGCTGAGACTCCGGCCTAGCCAGACAGTGCCCCAGCCCGGGCAGGGTGGTGAACCAGCAGTGAGGGTGGACTCCTGGGAGCCGCCTGGCTCGGGGCGGGTGCAGAGGGACTGGAATCCGGGCACACCTGTCGGTCGGTGGCTCAGCAGCCCTGTCATCTGGGTGCTGCCCGCCTCAGCGAGCTCGGCACCTGGAAGCCCAGCGCGCCCTCGGGAGCAGGGGCCACAGGGTGCCAAGGGAGCCGTGGGCACGGGGGTGGGCGGGGGAGGCAGGAGGGGGGTCAGGGTCTCAGAAGGGCCGGCACCTAGTTAGCATCCAACTGCCCAGGCGGGGAGCACAGACCTACACGCAGCCTTTCCTGGGGACCGTCTGCTCCACACGGCTCGGGGTCCCCCACACTGAGCTCTGGGCATCTGCGGGGTCAGCCTGAGACGCCCTGTGCACCCCCTGGTGACACAGTGACCCGGGGGCGCGGCCGCAGACGCTCTCGGAACCTCCCAGGGGACATAAAGTGGGTGTAGCCCCCCCCCGCCAGGCTCACCCCAGGGCCACGGTTGGCACCGAGATGGAAGCTGCATGAACCCGCCTTTCATGTGCGGCGCGCACCCCTGGCTTCCCAGCCCGTGTCCCTGAGCGGCGCCCCGCGCCCACCCCGGGGTGCTGCCCGGCCAGCCTGTCCCCCGAGTCCCGCTGCGGCCGCAGGGGCGAGGCGGCGGGGAGACGCGGGGGCCCCCTCTGCTGGGGGCGCAGGAGGACCCGGCTCCGCCCAGGGGGACACTGCGGCGGGCGCGGGGGGCGCGGGGGCCGGTCCTGGGTCCGGGCCCGCAGCCGCCACGAGCCCGAGCCCAGCGCTCTGGGGAACCGGGGTCCCCCCCCCGGCAGGCGCCGTGACCCAGCCCCCCCAGCCCGTGGCGACCCCGCGCCGCCGCGCGCACTCACCCTGCTCCCCGGGGGACCCCGCCATCCTGGGCACCCGGACCCGCGCTCGCTGCGACGGCTCCGCGAAGTCTGATGCAACTGCCGGCGGGGAGCCCCGCCCCGGGCGGGAGGGCGGGCCCGGCCGCTAGGCATCCTGGGAGTTGTAGTCCCGGCGCGGCCGCGGCGCGCCCGGCTC
This sequence comes from Miniopterus natalensis, assembly GCF_054644295.1. Classification (NCBI taxonomy): domain Eukaryota; kingdom Metazoa; phylum Chordata; class Mammalia; order Chiroptera; family Miniopteridae; genus Miniopterus; species Miniopterus natalensis. The sequence continues at coordinate 76,434,166 of NC_142091.1, read as the reverse complement.
ATCCCCGCCGGGCACGGGGCCAGGCCCAGGGCGGCTGCGCGGAGGGACCCAGCTCGCAGTCCCGGGGCTGGAAGCCAGGACAAGCGGACTAGGGAAACGGAGACAGAGTGGCAAACAGTGGTTTGCACCCATCTAGAAAATGGAGATGCCAGGCAGTTTGCAGCCCCTTAAGAAATCCTATCTTCCCTAAACCAAGGACGCCAAAAATAAATGGCTTGCACTTCTCCTTCTCAACCAGAGGGTGAAGAGCTTAAATCACCCTACCTGGGGATATAAATAGCGGTAATCCAACTAGTGCCCTTTGCCAACCACACCCGAAGTAGATGAACTTAAGGGAATAAACCTCATTTTGGTACAGCAGAGTAAAATGGATGAATATTCTATTGAGATGCTCCTTTCAGACCTCCCCTAACCACCCAGCCTTTAAAATCCCTCAAAAGGAAGGTCCCAGTGTGGACTCTCCCTCCTGGGAGCATACCAGTGCCCTCCCCTTCCCCCACAGGCATAAACTCTAAGGGACCCCAGGAGGCTCGCAACCAGGGGGCGCTGGGCAGCGGCAGCTCATCTCAGGCAAACCCCCCTGAACCTGTTCCCAAGGCCCCTTTTCTCTGACTTCTCAACGAGCCAAAGCAGCCCAGCCTCGGCTCCTTTCCCCACCTAGACCTTGTCCTGTAATCCTAGGCCCTTCCTTGTTTCACTGTCACCAGATTTTTTTTAAATATATCTTTATTGGTTTCAGAGAGAAAAAGGGAGAGGGGGAGAGAGATAGAAACATCAATGAGAGTCACTGATCAGCTGCCTCCTACACGTCCCCCACTGGGGATTGAGCCTACAGCCGGGGCATGTGCCCTGACCGGGAATCAAACCACAATCTCCTGGATTACAGGTCGATGCTCAACTGCTGAACCACACCAGCCGTGCTATGTCCCCAGCTTTAATAGGCATCCCCTAAAATTCACCTGGACTGTTAAGAACCTACACATTACCAGCCAGCTCTAGGCAGACGCACTGAGGGCCAGGTCCCCTTTCTGGTAACAATCTCACACATGGGTGTTTATGTTAGCATTGACCCATATGGTGGGGGGATAATCCCCAGCTGGGTGGTCAGAGAGGACCTCCCTGGGGGGGGGAATGGGCTGGCCTGGACAGATGACTAGTTCCAAGGTGGCTTAGAGGACAGGATTGGGGATGGATGGGCGGGAGGGGTGCTTGCATTCCAGGCAGAGGCAGAGGGAATTGTCCTGCAAATGATGCAAGCAGACGGCAGGCTGCCAAGAAATTCTGCATGACCACAGGACACATCCAGTACCCCTGCAAGAGATGGGTGGAGCTGGGACAGATACTTCTTGTAAGCAAAGTTAAGAATGGCAGAGACCCATCCAAGGGTTATAATAAGAATGGCAGAGACCCATTCAAGGGGCGTGACCAGATTTGTGCTTGGACAGTGACATCATTGTAACATCTAAGTGAGGGCAGAATGGACTCTGGAAAGCCCCAAGGGAAGCAAGACTAGATAGGAAGCCATGCCAATGTCAACAGGGGAGCACACTGTGGCATGGCCTAGTGGGGCAAGCGCAGAGGCCGGGGCCCCAACACACCTCCCCTGGCAGAGAAGGCCTCCTGCTTGCACCGACCTCCCCATTGGAGCTTTACATGGGATCGCCTTAGACAAGTGTTCTGGGGTGACCCGTGACAGACGACCACCAGAGTTTGTGTTTGAATTTTTGGAGCCTTTAGCCCCGACCCTCAGTTCTTCCCTCATTTATACTCAGTAACTACAAAGGCACTGCGGTAAAGGGGTTTCCAAGAATTTGTTAGGTTGTCAGCTTTTGTTACAGGAAACCAGGGGGGACCTTTTGCAACATAAAAGGGACGATTTAAACACAATGTTTTACAGTGAGTAATGGGGTTCTGCTTGGAAGTGTGACTGTTCATTCGTATATTCTCCTGGCCATGGTGGCCCGAACACAAGGAAGATCTGAGATTCAGGAAGGCTCAATGGGATTGGACCTGCGAAGGAGGCTGGGCCCTCTCCGCTCATAACACTGCTTCATGGCACAACACGGCGCCAGAAATCTTTAGTTTGGGGCCTCTACATGATTACCTAAGATATTTTCAGCAACCAATACGTTTATGATATTTTGCAAACACTCCCCCGGCTCCATCGCGTGGAAGGCTGCCATGAGCGTGAACAGGGACGCGTCCCTGCCCGCCGTGTCCCTCCAGCGCAGGAGCATCTCCCGACGCTGCTCCATCAAACGGCCCGGGGTTTCCTGCTCACACATCTCAATGTCGTTTTCTTCAAGTCCGATCAGACTCATGAACATCTTCCACTTACTTTCTGGAACCTTGTGGCAGAACTCATCACACAGCCTATTGGTGGCTGGAAAAGAGAAAGTCAAGAAGGAAGACTTGGCCTGCGTTTCTGGAAGGCACGCGTAGCGTCCTAAGTCCACAGAAAACTTCCCTAAGCTTCGTGGAGGTAGACGACCCCCTCTTCCCAGAAATAAAGACATTAGACCGAGAATTTGGATGACTTACCATCACAGGACGTGTCCTTCAAAAAATACTTTTGTTTATAATCCTGGGGAGAGAAGAGAATACAATTGTTCCGGGGGAGACACCTGTGCGGCTTCTTGTGCGAGCACATGTTCGCACTTAGCCCAGCCCTGCACACAAGTGCTCTCAATAAGCGCAGCGTCAGCATTATTCAGCCAGGTGTCCCCTTACCTGCTCCAGACATCTGAGGGAGGATGGCGCCTTGGTCAGGCTCTGGGGCCCGTGGACATTGAGGGCAGAGGCCTGTAGCACCTGCTCTGGGGCTGCCTGGCTCCCTTCGGCCACCACCGCCTCCAGCTCAATTCCTTCCTCAGGCTCCTCAGAGGGTCCTGGGCGGGTCCCGGCCCTGGGTGCTAAGGCTGAGCCGTTCTCCAACAGCGGTCTTGTCTCCATGCCAGGGGCTGGGGAGTCTCTCTCAGGGTCCTCACTGGGCTGGATGCTTCCATTTGGCTAAAGGACAAACTCATTTCTTTTAGTGACAGGAGCCTGCAGCATAGCCCTTCCCAAGAAACTTTGCCAAGTTGTCTGATAGGTCAGCTGGGGCTGCGCAGTTTTAAAGAAAAATGCTCCATGGGGTCAGCGTCCGGCTCTGCCAACAACTCCTTGGGGGACCCCAAGACAGGGGTTGAATGGTGACCCCAGAAAGATAGGTCCACATCCTGACCCCTGGGGCCTGTGAATGGGACCTTATTTGGAAACGGGGTCTTTGCAGGTGAGGCCACACTGGATGAGAGTGGGCCCTAAATCCAGTGACCTCTGAGTGCAGAGACAGAGGGACACACGGGGAGGAGGCCAGGTGAGGACAGAGGCAGAGACTGGGGCGATGCGCCCACAAGCCAAGGAACAGCAGGGACGGCTGGCAGCCACCAGGAGAGGTGAGCAGAGGGGCAGCAGGATCCACCCCGAGGGCCTCAGACTCCTGGCCCCCAGGTCTGGGAGACAACGAGTTCCTACTTCCTAGGCCCCACGTTTGGGATCTTGTGCTACGGCAGCACCCGGAAACCCATGGCCCGCTGCCCCTCAGTTTCCACTCGGTGGCCCAGACCAGTAGAGTTTAAGTTTCTTTCCAGCACAGACATTGTGGGCTCTGGTAAAGGGACGCAGACACCGCCCGAAAAGCCGAGCTGTGTACGCAGGTAGGGGCCTGGGCTGCCTCGCACCCACCCCGGGGTGTTTCCACTGCCCTCGAGGCCTGAAGCTACCACCGGGAACATACTCACCGGGCTGCCCGGCTCGCTCGATCCTGCGGAAAGTGAAAATGAAGAAAAGCAAATGAAAACGCAGTCATGAGCCGCATGCCAACGTCTCGTTCAATGAGGGGCCACGTATACGACTGTGGTCCCATCAGGTTATCATGGAGCTGAAAACTCCTCCCGCCCAGTGACACCATCCTGTCACAGGGCAACAATGTATCACACGCCTAGTTGTGGCAATGCTGGTGGAAACAAACCCACAGGCCCGCAAGGCCAGCGGTACAGAAACGCAGCAGCTGCAAGGATGTAGAGGAGGGGACACTGGGTAACGCTGAGCTTTATGTATCCACTACCGAATACTTTGTGTCGCTGTGTTTGCTGTGCTCCTTCTACGGAGGGGACAGTGTCACAGGCGGCAGCCTCACACACCGTGGCCTGCTCACCACGTCTGTCGACCGCACCGTTTCCCCTTGTGCGCGATTCAGCCCCGTGTTGTTTTGTGCGGTCACATGCTGTGCGGGTTTGCGGCCCGGGAGCAACAGGCTATGCCACGCACGCCGGGCGTGTAGCTGGCCGCACCCTCCGGGCGTACGGACGCTCTGTGACGTTCCCACAACCACAAAATCACCCGGGGACGCATTTCTCAGGGCGTGTGCCTGTCGTGACGTGGCACGTGACTATAGCGGACGCTCACTGCACAGGGACTTCTGAGAGACAAGGACTTGGACTCACAACAAAGAAAGTGTACTTACGTTTCAAGTAACTGACCACCCGCTGGAAAATCTGCGCACCTGCGAACACAGGAGAGGTGAGCATCCTTGGTGCCCTCACCTCCCCAGGACCCCAGCCCTGGCTGGAGCAGCGCCAGTCTCTCCCTGCTTCCCGGCCGAGGGCACCGCAGACGCCCCGTCCCCAGCCAGCTGGGTCTGAAGCCCAGCGCCTAGTCAGGGCAGGGGGCCCGCAGCACACAGCTCCCTGCCCAGAGCACCAGCTCGGGCACCGAGGGCCCCTGAGTCAGGAAGTAAGCCCAGCTCTATTTTAAATGAAAAACGCCCTATCAAGAAACTCCTGGTGCCAGGTCCTTGTTTCAGAGCCCCGGGTGCGGCTGCTGACCTACTGTGCTCCAGGACAGCTCTACCTCTACTTTACCTTGGTTCCTATAGCGGATGATGCCCACGATGATGGCGATGATGGCGATGATGGCAATAACGCCGATGCTGATGCCAATGATACTGGGCAAAGACAAACACCCGCTGGCCTGGTTAGTGGCTGGGTTCCCTGGGAGGGCAAACAGAGAGCGCCATAGCAGGGTGAGCACGTCCCCTCCACCGAAGGACATGCTGCAGAAGGCAAATGCCTGCTTCAGGCAGGACAACAGCTGCCTGTCTCCAGGCCCCAAATGCTCTCCAGGTGGGAGGCAGGACAGGCTCATCCTTCGGGGCTCAGAGACGAGGACCCCAGCTCAGGGGCCATAGGAGGTCCATCTTCCTATTAGAGTGGCAAAGGTCCTGTGCCCCAGGATGCGTCAGCCACCCCATGAGGGTGGGAGAGACAACACAGTGACTCTCCCACTTACGTCACTGCTCCTCTAACAGCTTTTCTTTAGTCTCACACTAGGTCCTAACTGAGATCTTCGCGGGAGGAGCAAAGATGTCTCACGTGGAGAAGACCACCGGGCACACAGGAAAATGGTGACAGACCAGCCACGTTAATATGAAGAACCTTGGTCCACCAGGACACCCCATAAACTGAGTTAAAGGGCACCCTGCCTATGGGAGGAGACATTCTAGAACAAAGGGCCTGTATGCTGAGTTTATGCATAATTACCAACGTTTGAAATGATCAAAACCAACAAAGAACCCAGATATAAATGGAACGCCTGATATAAAATCGGGCAGGATTCTTGTGCAGGTATAACGCAAGAGTTCCAGAGGCCTTGGGTTTCACCTCTGCCCCTGGCAAGGGCCCAGTTCAAGTCCTCATGTCACATGTGACTGCCCGTGAGGGCAGGGACCCGGCAGGGCACTGGGGACTACCTGACAGAGGGCAGAGGAAATGGGACGAGTGTGCGTGAAAGGGGAGAACCCCGCCGGCCTCCTGGAACCAGCGCCTCTCCTGACTGCGACCCATGGAATGTGAGGAAGGACGGTACCAGTGAGTGACCAGGTCAGCCGAGGAGGCTGAGCCTGACCCCCACAGAGCCCTAACCCAGAGAGCAAGGATGGGGGAGCCACAGCAAGTCCCCAAGAATTTTGTTTACTCAAGACAGGGCACTTTGAATGCGGCCCCGTTTAGCTTTGTAAATAAAGTTTTATTGGCAACAGCCAAGTACACACATCTACTTGTGGCCTCCGACCCCTTTTCTACAGGGGCAGGGCTGAGCACTGACAGCACACGGCCCACGGAGCCTGGACCGTGCACCCTATGGACAGGTGGGCCGCCCCAGACTGAAGAGGCGGGAGAGGCTGCTTACCTGGCTCTGGGGCACACACGGTATCTTTTGTGGCACTGCATTTCTGAAGGGTGGCGCCGGGACAACTGAGAGGAAGAATGAAGAAACACCGAGCATTACTTGCTGCCCGCCAGGCCAGCCCAGGTCCCGGGAAGGCCCCGCAGCTCTGGGCGGTCCACACCCGGCATTTCCCAGACCATCGGGCTCAAACGTTCAGCGAGAGCAAAGCTTGGGAATTCTGTGATATCGGGGAAAAGCCTCCCTCTCTGTTCCTGGGAAAAGCTGTGTGTGGCTCTGAGGACTGGACCTGCTTGAGCCCAATCTCCACCCAGAGGGAAGTCAGCCCAGAAACGAAGCCCATGAAGATGGGGGCAGGCAAGCGAGTCAAGAGAAGCAGAGCCCTGAGCAAACCAGACCTGCAGGCAGCCCTGACTGTGGACTTGTCAGACACAAGAGCTGACAGCTCAGCATGGTCTGAGTTGTACTGAAGGGCCTACCAGGCGTCTCACAAAAGTGAGCTGCTTTGCAAGGGGCTTTACCCCAGGAATGTCTCCCCAGAAGTTCCCCCAAACCCATGCCCACCCAGAACCTCAGAATGAATCCTCACTGCAAGTAGGGTCTTTGTGATGTAATGTTGTTAAGGTGAGGTCATACCGGAGGCCGGCAGGCCCTGATCAATGGCCACCGTCCTCATGTGAGGGAAATCTGTACGTAGAGAGGAGACGGCCAAGAGACACAGACCAAGGAGATGATATGAAGGCAGAAGCAGAGGTCACAGCAATGCATCTGCAAGCCTAGGAGCGCCAGCCACCACCCAAAGCAGCAGAGGCGGGCAGGATTCTCCCCAGAGCCTTCGCAGGGAGCGTGGCCCTGCCGACACCTCGATTTCAGACTTCCAGTCTGCAGAACGGGGAGAGTACATTCCTGTTGTTAATCATCACCAAGGACAGGCTTAGAGAGAGAGAAAGAGAGAGAGAGAGATGAAGAGAAACATCGATTGGTTGCCTCCCGTATGTACCCCAACCAGTGATCAACTTACACCTGGGCATGTGCCCTGACCAGGAATCGAACTGGGGACCTTTCGGTGCATAGGACGCTGCTCAATCAACTGAGCCACTCCAGTCCCGCTGTTCGTAAAGTAGCCAGTCTTGGCTATTTCTTACAGCAGAGCCCAGGTCACTCCTGTGGTGACAGTGCTCATTCAGCTGTGCCTCCAGGGCACGGTGCCTACTGCTGTTCTTCCTGCCCAGAGCTCCCTTCCTCCGGAACTATCTATGGCTCCTGCCTGCCCTCCCTCCTCGGGCTTCTGCTATCTCTATTAGCCGGCCGCCCTCTAGCCACCATGGGCCCGTCACTGTTCATGCGCTTTGCCTGCCTGTCTCTGACACCAGTGGGGCTTCGGGCACAGCTCTACCTGCGCTGCAGCGGCTTAGCAATGGGCAGAGTGAGTGGATCCGTGACTCAGTGGGTGAACTGAGCATTGGCTCAAGCGCAGCCACAGGTGGAAATAGCCAGGCTATTTCTTTGACTTAATCTCCAGGGTGCCTCTATGTGGCAGGTGCCACTATGTCACAGATGGGACATATAAGGAGGCAACTACATAAGTGACTCAAAGCAGACAAGTGGTAGGTGGGGAGCGGGGGCCCAGGCCCAGGCAGCTCATGGCTGCCCCGAGGCTCTCACCTGGTACAGCGATTGCAGTTCTCCACGCAGTCCTCAGAGTCGCAGTAATAGATCTCGGACTTACACTGGCACTGCCGGTCGCTGACACGGGTGTAGTTAACCACCATCTCCTGATCTGCTGGAGGGAAGGCTAGGGGTCAGTCACCAGGGCTGGGACTCTGGACACCGGCCCAGTCCAGCGGCTTAGTCGCAGGCATCGCACCTGCAGTCCCCCTCCCTGCGAACACCTCTATTCTAGTCTGGTAAACACGCGCCCTGAGATCGCTGTTCTGGCAGCCCGGCAACCCTGTTCATCTCTAACACTTGCCTTTGGGTGACTCCTCCGGGCCAGGTCGAAGAGGCTGGGGGGGGGGGGTGCGGTAGAAACCAAAGAACCTCCTCGCCTGACTGCAGCCCACTTACCACCCCGGCATTCGGTAACCGGTCGGCATGCGGTCTCCCTGTTGGGGTGGTTCATGAAGGTGTCAGACGGGCAGCGATCGCACTGTGTGGCATGGTTCACGTCGCAGTGTGCACTGACGTACGAGCCTGTGGGAGGGGTGGGACAGAGGTGAGGTGGGGGCCCAGGGCTCAGACCCAGTCTGGTTCCTGAAGCCTCTGCTCGAGGAGGTCGCGTGCACCTGGCATCCAGGCCCCCTCACAGTACCAACCCTCACCTCCTGACTCCTTGGAACATTCTGGACTGAAACCCAGCTACGTATGTCCCAGGAACTGGGGACCTGGCTTACCTCTCAGCTTTTACTGACATCCCACTCCCACTCCCACGGGAGCTACCTGGCCTGGCGCCTGCCCCTGGGGCTGGAGCAACATGCACTTTGCATGTAGAATGCTCGCAGGATTTCATGTCGGACCATGTGTCTCATTCATTCCTAACTGTGATGTGTGCACATAGATACGTGCATGCGTGGATGTGTGTATGTATGTATGGGTGTGAGTACAGGTAGGTACAGGTGTATCCAGGCGTGTGTGAGGTGTGTATGCAAGTATGAGTGCAGCTGTGTCCCTGAGCTGGGAGCCCCTTGAAGGTTCAGGCTCATGGCTAAAAGGAGGCATGTGTGGGGTGGGGGTGGGGGTTGGATGGAGATGGGTGCAGGTGTGTGGTTGGCCCCTTCAAAGAGGAGACCCCTAAAGTAAGCTCACTGATAAGGTGTGCACACCTGTCTGTGTGTAGATGGGGGTGCAGGTGTGGGGGCAGCGGGCCTGTGACCAGGTCCCACAGAAGGTCAGGTGTCTGGCAGTGCCTGGCCATGAGGGGATGTGGTAGGAGCGTGGGCAGAGCAGGCCCTTGGACCCGTGGCTCCCCGGCGGCTTTATGGGGCTCATTCAGAGCCTCTTCATTAGAGTGACTAAGCCTCCGTGGACTTGCTGGTCTTGAGGGCAGGAGCTTCCATCCTCGGGTGCCCATCATCACTGCCCTGACGGTAGGGTCAGCGGGAGCGTCCCACCTGGGCGCCAACCCCACTTCTGTCCTCCACGCCCCGCTGAATGTCCCTCGCCCACGTCAGAGTAGGAGGGTGCAGAGGCAGGGAGGGAGGCGAGCAATGGGTGGGAGGGTAACTGGGGAGAGGTCCACCCGGAAGGTGCTCCCCGCCCCGCCAGGGTGGCCTGCAGCTCTGAGCCCCCTCCCAGGTCAGGTCCGCGAAGGCTCGGGAGACGTCCTGACACTCACCAGCTGGACACATTTTACAGCAGAGGCTGCCCAGCACGTAATAGCCGGGGTCACACTGCTTCACAATGGCTACCTGAGGCACCTGCAATCAGAAAGTGAGATGGCTTCACCCAGAGAGGCCTCTGCACAGACACCTGCGGGCGGAGGTGGACGGCGACCCGCCCAGCGCTGCGCAGCTCGAGGGGTGGACTTCCCTGGGGGTGCACGCCGGGAACACTGCCTCACACGGCTGTGACCTTGGACTGGCTATATGGACCAGCTGTTACGGGGGGACGTCTTTAGTTCCCAGAGCATGTGGCTTAGCCAGTGTCTCTGGCGTGGTCAGCGCCTCTCCCTGCATGGTCCGATTCAGGACCGGCGCGGCGGGGACCCTTGGACCCGAGTCTCTGCTCTAGAAGCAGTTCATCGTCCCAGCAGCTGCTCCTGTACTTGTCCCCGCAATGCTTTCTAGCCCGAGTCCCCTGGTACCGCTGTGAGAATGGCACTCGCGCCGTCCTTAGGAGATGTGCCCACCTGCCACCTGCCTCCCCCTTTCCTTTCCCACCTGCATTACTCCCTCTGACCTGTGTCCCTCCTTTGAGACTTTTCTCTTAAAAGCAGCCCATGGCTAGATTTTGCCTCCAAATTCAGCCTGATAACTCACGAGCCTCCTTCCCCTGTAATTCGCCGATTTAGTACCTCCGTCCCCTCTGATCCCCTTTTCCCGGCCCTGTTCCCTGTCCCTGCAGACCCTCTCCCCCTCTTCACCGCAAATCCAAATAGATCCTAAAGATAGTTCTCACTGGTTCGTGTTGCACTTCTGGTTGCGGAAAATGAAGAAAAAAGTAACAGGGATGCTAGGAACCTGGGCAGGCGGCCTGGTCACCGCAGTGGGCGCAGGCCCCTGAGGTCTGAGAGAGCACAGGAGTGGCGCCCCGGCCTCCAGCCACCCAGGGACTCACCCCCAAGCCCAGGCCTCACCCCAGGCCCACCTGGCCACCCTGAAGTCTCCTTTCAAGCCTCAGCTCCACCCAGCGCCGCCCATTCCCCCAGCTCCTCTCCTGCTTAGAGAAGCTCCGTGCTCCACCTTCTCACCCTGCCCGAAGCCGAGCCTGGGACGGTTGCCACGTCTCCCAGCTACACGGCTTCTGGAACCCCGAGAATGTGACCTCCCTGGCCCAGCATGAAGGAAAATCAAGATAAATACTATGTAATGCAAATATTTTTTAAAAATCAAATTGGGCCCCGCCAGTGTGGCTCAGTGGGTGGGTGTGGACCCGGGCACCTAGGGGTCTCTTGTTCGATTCCCGGTCAGGGCACAGGCCCGGGTTGTGGGCTTGATTCCCGGTCAGGGCACAGGCCCGGGTTGTGGGCTTGATTCCCGGTCAGGGCACAGGCCCGGGCTGTGGGCTCGATTCCCGGTCAGGGCACAGGCCCGGGTTGTGGGCTTGATTCCTGCTCAGGGCACAGGCCGGGGCTGTGGGTTCGATCCCCAGTCAGCGCACAGGCTGGGGCTGTGGGCTCGATTCCCGGTCGGGGCACAGGCCGGGGCTGTGGGCTTGATTCCCAGTCAGGGCACAGGCCCGGGTTGTGGGCTTGATTCCTGCTCAGGGCACAGGCCGGGGCTGTGGGTTCGATCCCCAGTCAGGGCACAGGCCGGGGCTGTGGGTTCGATTCCCGGTCAGGGGCACAGGCCCAAGCTGTGGGCTCGATCCCCGGTCAGGGGCACAGGCCCGGGCTGTGGGCTCGATTCCCGGTCAGGGCACAGGCCCGGGTTGTGGGCTTGATTCCTGCTCAGGGCACAGGCCGGGGCTGTGGGTTCGATCCCCAGTCAGCGCACAGGCTGGGGCTGTGGGCTCGATTCCCGGTCGGGGCACAGGCCGGGGCTGTGGGCTTGATTCCCAGTCAGGGCACAGGCCCGGGTTGTGGGCTTAATTCCCGGTCAGGGCACAGGCCCGGGTTGTGGGCTTGATTCCTGCTCAGGGCACAGGCCGGGGCTGTGGGTTCGATCCCCAGTCAGCGCACAGGCTGGGGCTGTGGGTTCGATTCCCGGTCGGGGCACAGGCCGGGGCTGTGGGTTCGATTCCCGGTCGGGGCACAGGCCGGGGCTGTGGGCTCGATTCCCGGTCGGGGCACAGGCCGGGGCTGTGGGTTCGATTCCCGGTCAGGGGCACAGGCCCGAGCTGTGGGCTCGATCCCCGGTCAGGGGCACAGACCCGGGCTGTGGGCTCGATCCCCGGTCAGGGGCGTGCAGGGGGCAGCCTTTGGATGCTCCCCTCTCACACGTCTCTCTGTCTCCCTCTCTCTAAAAATCAGTAAAAAATGTATTTTAAAAAGAGAAAGAAAAGATCAGAGAGATGCAGATTAAAACCACAATGAGGTATCACTTCCCACCTGTCAGAATGGCTCCATCAACAAATCAACAAAAGACATGTGCTGGTGAGGATGTGGAGAAAGGGGAACCACAGTGCACTGCTGGTGGGAATGCAGACTGGGGCAACCACTATGGAAAGCAGGGTGGAGGTTCCTCAAAAGATTAAAAATGGAGCTGCCTTTTGACCCAGTGATTCCACTCCTAGAAATGTATCCTAAGAATCCTGAAACATTAATCAGGAAGAATATATGCACCCCGATGTTCATAGCAGCGCAGTTTACAGTAGCTAAGAGCTGGAAACAGCCCCAGTGCCCATCAGTAGATAAGTGGATAAAAATCTGTGGGACATTCATACCATGGATACTACGCAGCTGTAAAGAAGAAGAATCTCATACCCTTCGGAACAGTATGGATGGTCCTAGAGAATATTATGCTGAGTGAAATAAGCCAGGCAGAGAAAGACAAACATCACATGATCTCACTTATACGTGGAATCTAAAGAACTTAATAAACTGATGAACAGAATTGATTCAATGACATGGAAGCATAGATGAGACTGACGAATGTCAGAGGGATGGAGGAGGGCGGGGTGGTGGTGGAGGGGGATGGGACGAGGTGGGGTGGGTCATTGGGGAGAAAAAGGGACATCTGTAATATTTTAAACAAAAATAAAATTTAAAAAAATTAAAAAATTTAAAAAATTATCTTTATTATTGATAGTATTTGCAGATGTCCCCTCTTTTCCCCTCCACTGATCCCCTTCACCCCGCATCTGCTCCCCCAGGCCTTCTCCACACTATTGTTTGTGTCCATGAGTTCATACATGCATCTAAATTGTTTGGTTCGTCTCTCCCCACCCACTCCCCCACTAGGGGCGGGCATTTTTAGGAAATCATCCTGCCTTGCACACTTAGTACCACCGGTGTATTTATTAACCAGTTTATGAAACAGATTTTTCCTTTTAAAAATATACTTTACCTCATTCTTTATCTCCAGTTTCAGAAGTAACTGCTATTCTGAATTTTGTTTCCCATTCTTAACAACAAAGGAATTTCTCTTTAACGGGCGGTGCACCTTTTCAACTTTAGCAGATGATTGGAAATGAAGATACTTACCTTTACACAACGCCATAAAACACGGTATGTGTATCTCCATTACACCACATACCAAAAATCAATATTTTACTTAAAATTCTTTAAAAGTATGTAGAGATGACATGGTATGCGATTACTCTGAACACGGTGGAGATTTTGAGCCCCTTTTTACATGGTTATTGGGCATTCAAATTTGATTTTCAGATAAATGCCAATTTTTCTACTAAAAAAAAAAAAAAAAAGTGAAACAGAGTATCCATCCGTAGGAAGCGATTTCTGAGTGAAGGCTAGCTGGTAGAAAAATCGACCAGAATTATTTTTTTTAAACCTGCAGGAGCCTGCAGCGCGCGGCGCGGGCACCCGCCTGGGAGGCGCGGGCACCCGCCTGGGAGGCGCGGGCACCCGCCGGGGAGGCGCGGGCGCGTTTCCCGCGAAGGATGCTTCCCGGCTGCTCCACCTTCCTCTCGCTCCCAAAATAACAGAACAAATCTCTGCACCTCCGCGGGCCGCGCGGGTTTCCGGCCTTTGCGAATTCCGAGGCACTCCGTCCGCAGAGGCCCTACCCCACTCACGGGCCATGTCCTGCTTCCCGCCCCCCCCCCCCGTCTCCGGGATAGAGGGTCTCGGGGCCCCGCCGCGAACCGCTCTGGCAAAAATCCCGATCGTGCCCCAATGCCCAGCTGCCCTCCCAAACCGGGGGTGCCGCCTGGGCCGTCCGCCGGGGCCCCAGGCGCCCGGGAGCGCGAGGGGCGGCGGGACCGGCCCCGGGCTCAGCGCCCCGCGGCAGCGGGCGGAAAGCGCGGTGCCCGCCGGTGCCCAGGCCTCCCGGAGGGGCGCAGACCGAGCCGCCCCGCTCCCGGCCGCCGCCCCGCTGCCCCGAGTACGAAGGACTGACTCACCAGGACCGCCAGGTGCACGAGCGCCAGCAGCCGCCGCATCGCGCACGGATGAATGGCCGCGGGAGACCCGGGAATAAATTGGAGGGGGCGGGCCCGGGGCGGGGCCCGGGGCGGGGCCGGGGGCGGGGCCGGGGCGGGGCCGGCGTGGCTGGCGTGGTCTGCGTGGCCGGGGGGCGGAAGGAGGCCTGCGGCGCAAGGGGGGAGTCGCGTTGGGGCGCAGGCGCGCCGGGCCTCCGCGGAGGAACCAGACGTAGAAAAATAGAGACTTCAGAAGACGCTCAAATGGGAGGCAGGGTATCTGGGGGCGGGCGTGAGTGCGTGCGGACGTGTGCGTCTGTGATGGTGAGTGTGTCTGTGTGTGTGTGATTGTGAATGTGTGTGTGTGGTTGTGTGCATCTGTATGTGATTGTGTGTCTGTGTGTGTGAATGTGTGTGAATGTGTGTGATTGTGTGCATGTGTGTGTGGACATGTGTGTGACTGTGTGTCTGTGTGATTGTGTGCATCTGTGTGTGTGTGTAGTTGTGTGTGTGTGTATCGGTGTGATTGTGTGGACGTATGTGTCTGTGTGTGAGTGTGTGTCTGTGTGTGTGACCCTCCTGTGTGTGATGGTGAGTGTGTGTGTGTTGTTGCGTCTGTACGTGATTGCGTGTCTGTGCGTGTGACCCTCCTGTGAGTGGGGGAGGGGCCGAGGGATCTGTACGTGACGCCATGAAGGAGACATGGCTTTGCCAGTGGCCCTCACTCACAGTAGCCTCCCAGTCTGGAGCTGGTACCTTGATAGTGTTTCCAGCCGTCAGGAGGTGTGACTTGTCACAGAGCTGCGCTTACCTGTATCTTCCTTTCATGTCCCATTGAAGAAATCCTCCCACGCCCAGGGGGAGGGGTGTATTGTCCAATCCCCTCTTCTAAAAGCCAAGGCTTTGATTTCCATTGCTTAGCTATTATTAACTTGGGGGGGGGGGTGTTTTTCTGCGTCGTATGAAGCAGGAAACAAACTTTATTTTATTTCTACAGGAATATCCAAGTGGCTTGTCACCACTTATTGAAGAAGCCTCCTGCCCCTTCCAGGCAGGTGTGGAACATGAGTCACACCGATCAGGACTGTGCTTTGGCAGTGACCCCTGAGAAAGTCTGCCAGGTATGCATTCCCGTGGGCTCTCGGCTTCGCCATGGGGTCTGCCTGTGGTCGCTACCAGACCCCAGCCACAGCCGGGGGTCTTTGCGAGACCCTGGTTTCCGGGGGGACATCCCTGCTCTCCCCACTCCTGGCCCTTGACCCTGTAATAGGTATTTAAACAGTGCAATTCATATCTGTTTTAACCCCTTTGCCAAGTTACACACTCACACAAAGAAAAGTTTGGTTGGAACTGCTTTGGTTTTTAGGTTCATGTCGGGACCACAGACATCTTTCCAATCTCGAGTCTACCCACGGGCCACAGACAGGGCCTCCGCTCGCTTCGACATCCCTCATTCCCGTTTTATAACCATCTCCGAGAAAGTCTGTGAGTGCGGTCCAGGAACCTTACAGCTCTTCTTGCTGCTGTGAATGTACCTTTCTCTCTCTCTCTCTTTTTGTTTGTATCTTTATTGATTCCAGAGAGAGGAAGGGAGAGGGAGAGAGACAGACAGAAACATCCGTGATGAGAGAGTCGTCATTGATGGGCTGCCTCCTGCACAGCCCCACTGGGGACAGAGCCCCGACCCAGGCATGTGTCTGGAACCAGGAATCACACCAGCAACCTTTGGTGCACGGGACAGCACCCAACCCGCTCCCTGCAGTCCCCATGCCCTGAGCCACACTGGAAAGGCTCCTGAGACTCCCCCTTATAAGGACCCTGGGCACACAAGACCACCCAGGATACTCCCCCCCACCTCCAAATCCCAAACTTCATCTCACTTGCAAAGTCCCCATTCACAAGTTCCAGGATAAGATCGCAACGCCCTTGGGGCCACCGTGTGCCCTGCCACAAGCACGGGGCGATGGTGTGGGGCTCGGGGAGCCTTCAGGCTCCATGCTCTTGGCGCTTATCCCCAAGTTTTTATTTCACCTACCGACGCTGCCAGTTTAGGTTTCCTTAGGAAGTGCCCACTGTATCTTGGTTTTAAACTTGACGGACACACAGTGGCCACAGTAACTAACGCCCGTGGTGTTAAAACTCTCTGCCCGCCTGGAGCCACCTGTTGTGTTCCCAGTGGAGCCCAGTGGCTCTCTGATCAGCTGCGGGCCTGTGTCACAGGCGCAGCTGTGGGCTTGCGGAGCGGCAGACGGGTTCCCTGCTCACCCCCACTCTGCACCCAGTGGGCTCCTGCAGGGGCCCACAATGAGGGCAAAGCGTCTCGGGTCCTTTGTCCTGCACCGTGGACAAAGGTCCATGCTGCTGGCCCTGCAGGGCCACCTGGTTGATGAATCCATCCCCAAGCCCTGCTCAGGCCGCTCCCTCTACCTGTATGGCCCTCCCTCTCCATCCAGGGAGCCCCTGGAAGACCCGCCTCCATGGCCCCAGATCCAAAGCCTTGTCAATCAACATGGAAATCCCCAATTAGGGGTCTGGTGAGGGGGGAGACTTTATTTTGTTCAAACAACCCAACACTGATATTGCAGCAGACCAGCCAAGACACTGGCAGAGAAGAGACACTCAGAGGAGCCGCCTTGTGACCACAGAGGCAAGGAGAGGTGTGACCCGTGACTGCCGGCAACCAGGATCAGCCCTGAAGTCTCAGGAGCGAGTGCAGCTCTGTGACACCTTGACCCTGGACTCCTGGCCTGCAGGCTTGTGAGAAAAGAAGCGTCTGTAGTAATTGTTGACAGTGGCCATAGGAAGCTAACCCCTCCCTTGGTCCCCACTCCCAGGCAGAGGAGGGCTCCTGGAGGACCCGTGGGTGGGTGACGCTAAGTGTGCCCTGCCGTGGGAGGTCAGGGCGCCCCTGGCTCCGGGCTGCGCTCTGCTCCTCACGCAGCACAGGTGGCCCCTCTATACCCAGGGTCCTCACCTGGCCTCGGGGTGCAGTGCCCCCCACGGGTTACTCTCGTGACTAAACTGACACTGGGAGAGGCTGGGACGGCCTGGCTGGGATGGACACTGTCACCATGACTATTCTTTTTCAGACTCACAAACACCCTCCTACCTGTTTTAGACCCAATGGGATGAGGAAGGGTCAGGCGGGGGTGACCAGTGTGGGGCCCAGACTCCTTCACCTGCCGCAGCCTGCAGGCCATCCACACCCGCCCAGTGCTCCAGGGTCCTGGGAAGGATCGGGGCCTCTGGCCCCATGTCCAGGCTGCCCTCAGACAGCCTCTCGGGGCTGACGTCTCCTGTCGAGAGGACTGTAGAGTCGGTATCTCCATTCTCATGCAGTGACTCGAAGGGCCTGGGGCTCTCAAGCACCTAAGAAACAAGGAAGTGCCTTGAGTGGGGGATTCAGCACAGGTGCCCCCACCGCTCACTCTAAGGACAGGGGCCCCGAGGATTCCATGGCTCAGTGGGGCTGGCTCTGCTCTCTCCTCTGCCCTCACTGCTGGCTCGGCTGGCCTCAGTAGACCTCGGTCAAGGCATCTTGAGGCCTGTTGGGCATCAGTTTTCCCATTGTGAATGGAACCCTCTAGAGTCTAAGGCTCCTGTTTAGCCGACACTCAGGCAGCCAGGGGCTTCCCGGAGCTGGTCCGGTTGCCTCCTAACTCGGAGCTGGCCTGACGCTGGATGGGAGGCAGAGCTGGGGCCTGCACCGAGCATGGTGAGGACAAGAGGTGGGTGTCCCAGCCCAGCCAGGCGTGGCTCAGCGGTTGAGCATCGACCTGGGATCCAGGCGATTGGGGTTCAATTCCCGGGAGGTCAGGGCACATGGCCGGGTTGCGGGCTCAATCAATGACTCTCTCATCATTGATGTTTCTATCTCTCTCTCTCCCTCTCCTTTACTCTCTCTGAAATCAATACAGATATAAAAAAAAAAAAAAACCCTAAAAAAAAAAAAAGAGGTGGGTGTCCCAGGACCACACTCACCATTCTTTTTCTTCCCTCACCGTGACCTTCACTGCGTCCTGTGAAGACAGACAGCAAGCCGTGGTTAGGGGGAGATTCGTCTCTGGGATGGGATGGTTTGGGAAGAGACTCCGCCCTCCCCAGGCCAGGGGTCAGGCCAGGAAGGCTGCAGCAAGGGACCTGGTGCACCTCACTTTCCCCTAGTTGTCTGGTTGCACAGCTTCTGGGACCTGCCAGGAGGCCTGTGGCTCTCAGCCCCAAGAAAGTCCAGCGCCATTGAGCATAGCTGCCCCCTGGCTGTGCCCCACAGACCTGCCGGACACCCCTGCCCTGGCTCAGGTCTGCCTAGGAGACGGCGCTGGCACCCCATTAATGATGCATCAGGGACCCCATATCTAGCCTGGCCTGTCCCTCAGCCCCAGAGGCTCAGTGGAGCTGGTGCCATGACAACTTCCCAGTGGGTTGTCCCTCAGGCCACTCTGTGGGGTGGGAGGAGCCTCAGCTGGTGACGACCAGGAAAAGGCCTGGCCCTGTCCCAACTCAGGGGCCCCCAGGACCTGCCCCGGAGCCCAGGCTCTCACCCACTCCTGTCGGATGGCTCTAACCCCAGTACACACCGATATGGAGACAACAGCAGGCAGCCGGGACTCCCCTGCATCCTTGTTTCATGATGTAGCGATAGGGGATGGCCGCCAGAAGCATGGTGGGAAGAATGGCCGCAAGCAAATGGTGCCAGTGTATGCGCTCTGAAACTGGGAAAAACAGACAGTGTGTCAGGAAGGTCCAAAGCCAACCTTTTCCCAGCAGCCCCATGACCAAGGACAGACAGACCCAGCAAGTCCGCCTCTGGGAACACGCCTGCAGACATGCAAACGCAAGGCTTGGGAGACGGCCGGCCCCGCGTTCACAAGGGTCAAGGCACGGCAACCACCCGTGTCCCTGGACAGATGAACGGACGGAGCAGCTGAGTGTATGCACAGACACATGCACACGCACATGCACACGCGTGCATGCACACACATGCACACGCGTGCACCGGAACATGTTCACCCATGAAAAGAGCGCATCCTGCCACTGTGAGAACACGGACGGACCTGGAAGGCATTATGCTCAGCGAGACAAGACAGGGAAAGACAAATCCTGTGTGATCCCATTTCACGTGGACTCTAAAAACAGAACCAACTCAGAAGAAGAGATCAGGTCGCTGGTTGTCAGGTAGGGGGCGGTGGGGGGCCTGGAAGAAGGGATCAGACGTACGTGCTTGAGTTAGACGTTCCCGGGGTGCGGAACCAGCGGGGGGCTACGGCAGAAGCCTCTGCGCAATGTATCGGAGGGTGGTTAAGAGGGTCAGACCCTAAGCCTTCCCATCCCAGGGAAAAAAGCTCTTTCTCCTTCCATTGTGCCCATAGGAGGTGATGGAAGTTAACTCGCCGCGGCGATCATTGCACAATACATAAGTCAAGTCATCACGTCGCTCACCCTGAGCCCACAGGGCGGCCTGTCCATTCCATCTCGGCACAGCCGGGGGAAGAGGGCAAGCACGTAGGCTCCGCCGACCGGGGAGAGCCGCGAGCAGGCATCTCCCAGCCTGCCCGGCCTGTCCCGGGGCCAGGCCCCAGCCCCTGGCGCAGGCGGCACACCGGAGGGCAGATAGGACTGACCCCTCCCCCGGAGGAGTGCAGGGGGCAGGTCTCAGATGGGCCTGAGGATTCGCTTGACCACGTGGGTGTTTGGGGAATGGTGCACTGATGTCCGCCCTGAAGGGACGTCCTATGTCAGGCTGTGTCTCCAGTGACCAAGGAGACCCAAATCTAATGTCATGAAATTTCCCTCTGTTTTCTTCTAGGAGTTCTACAGGGTTAGTTCCCACAGTTAGGTCTTTGGTTCTTCATGAGTTAATTTTTGTGTCCACTCCTTGGCCTGCGGCTATCCAGTTTCCCCAACACCATTTACTGAAAAATCATCCTTTCGTTATAATCATCTTGGCTCAAGGGTTTGTTTAAAGAGTTTGCCCGAGTCCGTTAACAGATGAAAGACTCACAGAGTGTGGTGTAGCCCAAATACACGTCTGCGTACGATTCGGCCACGCAGAGCAATCAAGCTCCAACCCCTTCTACAGCAATCAAGGACCATGAAGACTCTATACTGCGTGAGAGAAGCCAGGCACGTAAGGCCACGTGCCAAACTATTCCATTTCCACGAGGTGTCAGAGTAGGGAAATCTGTCACGGACAGCAAATCAGAGTTCGTGGGGGGCCGAGGGAGGGAGGGCCCCGAGAGCTGCTGTTTCAGGGGCTGGCATGAACATGTCTGACTGTGCAGGGGGGTGGTGCTAAGAGCCGCCAAACTGTTCGCCATAAAATGGTTAATTTTGTGGTCTTCGTCTCCATAACATATGTATCAGAAACAACAGGGAACCACCTTACCTGGGACGTGCTTGTCACACACCGTGTCTGCCGTGGAATTGCATCCATGCAGGGCGACTTCCCCTTTGGGGCACCTGGGGGAGGGAGATACCCTTACTGTTCCTCCTTCCATGTGTGCTCAGGCCCCAGGCCCCAGGCCCCAGGCCCCAGGCCTACAGGTGGCGTTCTCACCAACAGAAGGTGGCCTCTGGGTCTAGCTCCGGGGGGGGGCACTTCCCCCACCCCACTCTTGGGAACACTGTGCCCAGTGACTGAAGATCCCACAAGGGGCCCTGGGCACACGGAGAGCCCCCAGCATCCCCCCAGAACCAGCATCTCGGATGTCATCACCCACATCCCAGGAGGAGGGCGGCGGGTGACTTTCCTCCCCAATGAGCATCCCGGCCTTCCTTGGGGACCTGTGGCCTGAAGGAGAAAGGAATCTGCCCTGCTTTTAGCAAAGGCTCAGGAATGAACTGCTCCTTCCCAACTGTTGCAAAACTAGGGGCCTGTCGCTCACGGCCCGGCGTT
Organism: Miniopterus natalensis; assembly: GCF_054644295.1. Lineage (NCBI taxonomy): Eukaryota > Metazoa > Chordata > Mammalia > Chiroptera > Miniopteridae > Miniopterus > Miniopterus natalensis. The sequence goes on along the minus strand of NC_142091.1, from coordinate 76,413,351 downwards.
TGGAAGTCACAGGGAGGTATAGTCAGACCCAGGACCAAGGAGGCGCTGGCGGGGGGCCTCGTGCTCACAGCTCTCTGCACCGCGCTGAAGGTGACACCTGTGGGGATGTCACCAGCCCCATGCTTCCCGCCCCCTGCCTTCTTTCTGAGAGCAAGAGTCTTATTCTTAGACCCCAAACTCCAGGGTCACAAAGTGAAGAACTCTGGAGGCATCCCCAGGCCAGACACCCTTTTAGGGATCAAAAGCGGGTCCAGCCAGCCGCGCTGCTTTCTTCTGACTGAGCACAGCCTCGGAGAAAGTCAGACAGGCAAGTCCTGGGTCCCCGGACCCCATCGCGCCCCTGGGGTGAGGCATCGGGCCGCTGGTCAGAAACTCGGGGGCTAGAGGACACTGGTGGGGCGCTCCCAGAATCCTGCACACAGTCAGCAGCAGAGAGGGGAGAGTGGAGCAGAACAGAGGAGCTGCTAGAAAGAGGGAGGTGGCGGGCGGGGAAGGGGGCGCGTGCCCTGGATGTGCCCTGGCTGTGCCCTGGCCGTGGGAGCGGCCCCTGAGAGTAGCGAGTCCAGCTGGGGACCCGGGAACAGACGCTCGGGGACGAACGAGGGACAGAGGGGTGGTGGAGGGCTCGGACAACGCGAGGCTTGAGCGAGGCGTGGTAGGTATTAAAACAGGGAGAGGTGATCGAAAACTTTAGGAAGAAGGAGAAAAACTATGGGAAATAGACTTTGTCCAGATGGAAGTAACCTGAAAATTAATACGATTCTACGAACCTGGGGTGACAAGAGAACCTTTTGGCCGCGGGCAGCGCACCTCTGGGCTGCGGCTGGCCTGTACTCACCTGCCCAGGGTCCCGTGGCCACGGGCTCTCGGCTCCTAAAGAATCACCCCCAGGAGCCCAGGTCCACAGCCACCTGCCCCCGCCCTGGGCACCTGCACAGAGTCACCTACCTGCTGCATGGCCTGCAGGCATCATCGGAGCCAAGGTGGTGGAAGAAAAAGCCTGGTTGGCACTGGCATATGCTGTCGTTGGTGGAAGTGCAGTTCATCACCGTTACCTGCCCTGCAGGTCGGGAAAGACGGGGTCAGTCCCCGGGGGCCACCTTGTCCTGCGTTCAGGTGGAAGCGGTGTGGCCCCAGCACGGACCTCAGCCGCCACAGAGGATGCACCAGGAGGGTCCCGAGGGTGGCTGGAAACCCTGCCAGGGACATCTCCGCCACCTCTGCACATCCGTCTCCCCAGGGCCAGCTCTGAGAGCTGGGGTGCTGGCTCAGAAACGGGTCACATGGATAAATTGGGAACCACAGTCTCAAGATGCCCCACAGCAGTTTCTCTTTTCAAGGCTGCCTGTGTCCCTCGGTGCCTCACAAAAAATCAGCGCGCCTTCCTATGGGGACGCCTACTTCTTAACCATGTTTACTGAATCCAGTGCCAAGAGGAACACAAGTCTTTGATGGCACATCTAGTGTCCCTCTGAGATCAGGGAACCAGCGTCGGATTTTGTGTGACAGAAAAACCCAGCCTCAGCTAAACCCTTGGGAGTCAGTACTGTGGGGCCTGTGGGGTAGCGATCTCCACTCCGCGCTCTGTCATGCTGATGGGAGTCCCCCAGGCACTTCTCTACAGGAACCCGGAGCCCTGAGCTTTGGGGCTGCACCGGCCTGTCTCTACCCAAAGGCTGGGTTCCTGGGCACCCGGCTTCTTAAATTAATTTTTCACAGCTAAACAGGGAGCATCCTTGTGCCTCAACATTTAGGCTCGATGTTGAGGACTTCTTGGGGACACAGTCCCAGCCTGGCCACATGGGGTCAGGGGCTACAGGGTCATGGTCACATAAGGGGCCTGTGCTGAGACTCACCCTTGGAGCAGGTGGAACAGGGCCGGCAGGACAGCAGGCCGTTGGGGAACTTCGTGAATGTCCCTCGGTCACACCTCGCACACGTGCCCCGGGTGTGGGGGCGCCTGCAGGGTTCCTTAACATAGTGGCCTGTGCAAGAGGTCGGGCGCTGGGTCAGGTCCCCACCAGGGATGCCCGGTGACCCTGCTGTAGGGGTCTGCGCACCAGTCCCTGGGGGCTGGTGCTCCAATGAGAATGAAATAATCGCCCGGTCGGGCGTGGCTCAGCGGTTGAGGGTTGATCCAGGATCCAGGTGATCGGGGTTCAACTCCCGGTCAGGGCACAGGCCCGGGTTGCGGGCTCGATCCCCAGTCAGGGGCGTGTAGGAGGCAGCTGATCAATGATTCTCTCATCATTGAAGTTTCTATCTCTCTTTCTCCCTCTCCCTTCCTCTCTCTGAAATCAATAAAGGTATAGTTAAAAAAAAAAAGAAATAATTATGTCTTGAGCTTTTGGATCAAAGTAACCTCTGGCCCTGGCCAGTGTTGCCCAGTGGTTAGAGCGTCGGCTTGCACAACAAAGGGTCATGGGTTCGATTTCCAGTCAAGGGCACATACCTGGGTTGTAGGTTCGATCCCCAGCCCTGGTCGGCACACATGCAGAAGGCAACCAATTGATATGTGTCTGTCTCACACGGGCGTTTCTCTCTCTCTCCCCCTCATTCCCTCCCACTCTCTCTGAAAAGCAATGGAAAATATCCTCAGATGAAGATTAATAACAAAAAAGCAATCTCTGGGTTTTACAAGGTCTTGGCTCTTGCCCCTGGGAGCTCGTCACCCGCCCTGGATTTGCTCCTCACAGCTGTGCTGGGTGGCACCCCAGGGCCCCTGAACTCTCTGGGCTGGTGCGATGCTGAGGCCGACTGAGGATCAGCATCTGTCGAGGGTCAGTAAAGGCAGGGGGACCCCATCTCAGCGCTGCCTCCCCGGCCAGGGCTCGCCACCACCCGCCCAGTCACAGCCCAGTGCCCAGGTGGCTGCGTGAGGTCCCGGGGCTCAGCCCTCTCTCAGGAGCACCTCGCTGGCCAGCACGGGGTTCCCCGATCACCCTCGCTGAGAGTGGGCCAGCGCTTCCTTCCAGATGTGCTAGATGTGCATTCACAAGCTAGATGTGCATTCAGGGCAGGGTCCAGCGGACAGCACTGGCCCGGACTCACCCTCCGGGCAGAGCACGCAGCAGAGGCCTGCAGACAGGTACTCTTGGGACCTGCATCTACTTGTCCTGATGGGGTACCCCTGGCTCGGCTTGGCCAACAGGCCCCTCGAGGTGATCAGGATCAGCTGGAAAAGAACAAGAAGCGTGGCCCTTACACTAGCAACAGTAAGAGGCAGGCGCTATGACCCCTTGGCCAGGCCTCCAGCCCGGACCATCTCACTGGAGAGCTGGGGGCTCCCCCCCTGCACACATGCAGCCCACGGAGGACACACCCTGTGCCTGCTGGCCTGGGGCTGGGGAGGTGCTGAGCTCACTGGCCCTGCATGTGGCATCAGGACATGAGCCTTCTCAATCCATCGGCTTGGGCTGAATGTGTTACAACGTGTTACAACGTGTTACGTGTTACAACGTGTTACAACGTGTTACAATGTGTTACAACGTGTTACAATGTGTTACAATGTGTTACAACGTGTTACAACGTATAGGCTTCGCCAAGTAAGAACAACTTAGTAACAATAACACCCAGGGCGAAGACATAATCTGGGGTGGCCGAGCCTGACAGCAGGACAGTGGCCATCCCGTCAAGCCAGGAAGCAGACAGGGGCAGGCAGGGGTTCTTGAAAGAACGGGGTGGGGGGCTGGGGGGGGCCAGACACGGCAGAAGCAGGAACTACTGTGCCCAGCTGCTCAGAGGGGCCCCTCAGGGGGTCTGGGCCCTGGCGGTCCCCCTGCAGAGAGAGCAGCCTGGGTTGGGGGCGGCTGAAAGACTGGGGGGGTGCGGCAGTGGCAGAGATGTGACCACACTGTTGGGGTCCCACTTGCGTGGGGACTGTTCTCAGGCTCTGCTTGATTCCTGGAGGGAAGGTGATGAGGGAGGGCGGCCACAGGCAGCCGAGTGGCAGAAGTCAGTCCCTCCTCAACAGTGAGTTCTGCAAATGCAGATGCACGAAGCCCCCCCCCCCCCCCGTCAGAGACAGAGACTGGCAGAGTGGATTGAACACACGACCCAACTACGCGCTGCCTACAAGAGACTCGCTTTGCGTCCAAATACGCACAGAGGTTGAGAGTGAAAGGGTGGAAAAATGCATTCGGCGCCCAGAGTCACCCGAAGAGAGCCGGGGCCCGGGCAGGTGTGGCTCCGGGGTTAGAGTGTCGGCCTGAGGACAGAACGGTCGGTCGTGGGTTCGAGCCCCTGTGGGGCTCAGTGCTTGTGGCAACCAATCAATGTCTCTCTGGCTCGGATGTTCCTCTCTCTCTCCCTCCTCCCTCCCTTCTACTTTTTCTCTAAAAGTCAACAGGGAAATCCCCTGAATGGGTTGGGGGGAGCCGTGGCTTTCCCAAAGGTTGCAAACCCAAGATTCTTACCCCCAAGCAGAGGGCCTTGACTCCCTAAATGCTTCTGCCCTCACCCGAGGACATGGTTTTTAACGATTCCAGAGAGAGAGGCCAGAGACAGGGACGGAGAGAGAGGCATCTACAGGTTGCCTCCCTTCTGGGGATCGAACCCAAGACCTGGGCATGTTGGTCAGGTACCATTTTACCCCTAAAACTTTGCTGGCATCCAAATAGGACAGTTGACTGGTGTTAAATCTGTAAAATACTTACATGGCTCAGCACATTAAGCTTTAGACACTTGGCAATTAAACCACATAAAAAAAACCAACAGGACAAGCCCGGCTGGTGTGGCTCAGTGGTTGAGCATCGACCTAGGATCCAGGGGATCGTGGTTTGATTCCAGGTGAGGGCACAGGCCCGGGTTGCGGGGTCCATCCCCAGTGGGGGGCGTGCAGGAGGCAGCCGATCAATGACCCTCTCATCACGGATGTTTCTCTCTCTCCCTCTCCCTTCCTCTCTCTGAAATCAATAAAGACATTAAAAAACAACATACAAACAAAACAGGACAAGACCTGCATGCTCGGAATCGGGTGTTCACAGTCCCAGTCTGGCGACTGTGCCCGGTTCCAGGAGGCAGCAGGTCTTGCCCAAGGCAGTGAGCACCCTGGTCGGGAAGCACTGCCCCAGGGTCATGCACCTCCCCACCTCCCTTGGGTAGTCCCGTGATTCTAGAATGTGAGGTCTGGCTGGTACAAATGAAGGCGTCACTCCGTGGCCACGGTCTAATGCCCACTGTGTGCGCAGTGTGACTCTGAACGCAAGGCGTCCTAAAACCTTGTCACTTGGCACTTTGGTTTTCAGGCTGGGGGTCCAGGAGTCTTGACTGTGCCTTCTTCGGGGTTCTGCTAGCAGCAAGGCTGAACTGGGGAGCAACTCACATGCATTTCCCCCTTTCACACAGAAAATATTTTAAGTGTGTCTCCCCGGGGAGGAAAAGCTGACAGAGGGGGGTGTTTTCACCCCCGGGAAGTCTGGAGCAGTCTGCCCGTCCTTGGTTCTCCTGGAGGCTTTAACCAGTGTCTGTTCATTTCCACAAGATCCCAAGGGCGTCCCCTGGAGTAGCGGGGGCCCTGGAGCCTGAGGTGAGGCCACAGGGAACTGACGCGCAGCAGAGACCTGCCCCTCTGCTCAGAGCGGTCCTCAGGACGCCCAGAGGCCCGGATGTTGGAAAGCTCGAGGCTTCAGGAACTTCTCGAGTCTTCAGTGTCCCCTTTCTAGGAAGGACTCGGGGTCAGACACGCTGAGTGACTAGCTGACCAACAGTGATTGCTCCAGCCCACACATGTTAGCATGAGAGTCCAGCCCTGGGACCTGAGGCAGAGGCAGAGCCTTGGGTCTGTGACAGAGAAGCAGATTTGTGACTAAGAAGCTTTGCAGAGCAGGCTGCGGGGCTGGGCTTAGTCATAGCTGCGGGGGGGGGGGGGGGCAGGTAGTTGGGCAGGGCTGGTTTTAGTGAAGAGGGGAGACGGATCGCCAGCTTCCGCCTTCCCCCGGCACATCCCCAGCAGCCCCTGGTCCCAGCCCTTCAAGACCCGGCTGGTTTCCAGAGAGATGACAAAGGGCTGGTGTTGGGGTGCTTGCGATCAAACCCTCGCATTTGTCAGCGTCGCGGTCTAGGACTTGCTCCTAAGGGACTTGATGTCAAGGTGAGTTCACCTGCTTCCGGACCAGCTTCCTTTGCGGTTTCCTTTTCCCTCGGTCCCCCCTCACCCCCGCAGCCCTGGCAAGGGCACTAGGGCAGATAGAAAAGTACTGTCGGGACCCAGCTGAGCCTCATGTCTCTGCGGGAACAGACCCCGACTGTCCCGCCAGGAGGCTTTCGGGGGCTTCCAGCAGCAGGGGCCACATCCCTTTGCTCGCCCTCAGCCCTTCCTTCCCTCCTGGTCCCCAGCTCCGTTCTTCAATTCCCACCCTCCCTTGACGCTAAATCCAGACCCTATCTGGCTGCACAGTAGTTGCTGGGACCCGGTGACGCCACTCACGCCACACCCAGCTGCCCAGCACACCCATAGCTCTGCGCCGCTGCAGGGAGCCGGCCTCCAGGCACCCACAGGTCACCGCTGGGTGGCTCCGGGGAGCCTGGGAGGGGATATCCCCAAGCCGACCCTGTGCCCCCACCCAGGGCGCTGCCCCGGCTCTGAGCGCTTGGGGGTCTGCGGGGCACCCAGCCTGGCCCCGTGGTGGGTGACCCCGGAACCCGCCACACCCACACCCTCTCTCCTGGAGTTGTTCTCGGACGCACGGATTTTGGAGAGAGAGGGGGAGAGAGCGAGGTGTCTTCCCCGCCCCAGTGCGTTCAGCTGGGCGATTCCTGGAAGCTACTCACCGGGGGTCAAACCCGCAGCCTCGGGGTACTGGGAGGGCCCTCTATCCAACCCCGCTACCCGGCCGGGGGCCACTTTAAACACGTCCGGTTGTCAATGATACCGCAACCCAGCCCTTGGAACCCCCCGGAGAGCCCCGGGCGCGGGGAGGGGGGCGACGCCGCGCGGACCGGCGCCCGCGGCTGCTCCCGGCGCTCCCGGCCGGGCCGGCGGGGCGGATCCGGGCGCAGGACGGGCCCCGGGGGCGCACGCCCGGCTTTCCCTCGGGGCTCCAGGGCTCCGAGACTTTGTCCGAGGCTGTGTCCCGCCCGGGGCTCGGCCCCGCTCCGCTCTCGGGGGTCTTCCCTCCCCGAGCCCCGGCCGGGCACCCACCTGCATCTCGAGGACGAGCAGCGGCAGGAGGCGAGCCTTCAGCGGCGGCAGCATGAATGCCACCGCGGCTCCGAAAGTTGGGTCATACGCTCCCGCCCCCGAGCGGCGCGCTTACGGTAGGTGTTTCTATGAGTCAATCATGAGGAGCGTTTCTCTCAATTGGTTGGAAGGAAGTTCCCTCCCTGCCATCGGCGTGCATTTTCATGTCTTGTTCGGGGCGCGGGCGAGCCGTCTTCCAGCTCCCGTTGCCCGGGAGACAGCCGCCAGCTGCGCTGGCACCGGAAGCAGCGCCCGGCCCTTACCCCTCGCCCCCGCACCGCGCGCACTCCCCGCTCCCGCGGCGCTCCGAGGACATGCCCAGGGGACCGGCGCACGTCCGCCCCTCCCTCGCCCCGCCCCCCCCGTGGGCTTCGGGACCCCCGTGTGTGCCCCCCACCCCGCCCCCGCTCAGGACCCCCTTCCCAGCCCCAGCTGTGCCTGAAGGCGCAGGGCTCGCTGTCCAGAGCAGCCTGCCCTGGGATCCCCCTGCAGAAACCAGCGCGTGGAGGGCGCCCCGCTCCAGCCTGGCACTTGCTTCACAGGGTGGGTCTTCTCAGTGCTCCCCGAAAAGCACCCCGTATCCTCCCCAGGCCCCCCCATCCTCATGGCCTTGGCCCCGCGCCTGGCCCCTCCAGCCTAGTGAGCCCCGTGCTGGCACCGAATCTCTCCCCAGGGAGACCCCTTCGTTCCCAGAACTCCCCCAAGGAGACGACATGCAGCATGTGTTTCTTTATTTCAAGGAATGGACCACAGACGCGTCCCCAGATTCGGGATGGGGGCGCGACAGAAACAGGGGTACAAAACCTGGGACGTGAGGCAATCAGCTCAGAGGCGTGCCCCCGAGCTGGAAAGCTCCGTGTGTACCTACGCGTGTGGGCGCTCACACACGCACACGTGGCAGCGGACACCGGAGGCCAGACGCCGTTGGCCATCTGCCTAAAATACTGCAATTGCATTTATTTAAAAAGTGTGGAGTGGGAGACCATCAGTCCGGCCAAGCCGCGGGCCTGCCAGCGTTGGCACTGTTCCCACCCCACCAGCAGGACGGGGCTGCCCCTGGACTTCCAGCTAGGCTCCTGCCCAGCAGCTCAAGGGCAGAGCAAAACCCCAGGAAGTTGGGCGGGGCAGCGCCAGTATCCCTCCCGCGGTGGCTCCGGGCGACACAGGCAGGGTCTCAGGAGGGGCATCAGGACCAAGGAGGCCCTGGGGACCCCTGGCTTGCTCCTTCACCCCCTGCACTCCTGCTGGGGAGTGACCCTCTAACCCGGGCAGGCCCTCCGACTCCCCACCTGCGCCAATCTCACCGGGCAAGTGGAAGCTGGACTGGGAGTGAGAGGCCAGATGACCAGGGAGTGGGCCACAGGACAACAGTGGCATTTGGCTTAAGCATTAAGGCCAGTGCTGGGCGGGAGCCCTGCTGAGAGGCCAGTATCTCCCCAAGAGGAGATGGGTGGCCCCTGGGTCCCTGCTGCTGTTCTCCTTTCGCCTCTGTCCACAGTGGCCGAGTTCCCAATGTCTCTCTGTCTCCCTGGGGCTGGTTTAAAGTGCTGGGTGCCCGGGAGGGAGGGCTGGAGCTGGCCCCGGAGGGAGTTCCACAGGCGATGGCCACGCACTCCGAAGCCACGCTCCCGAAGGACTCTTAGGTGAAAATGTAGTTCATGAGCAGCTGACAGGCCAGGAGCACGCAGAGCAGGAACCAGGAGCGGGGGCTGTGCAGGAGGCCCGGGGCCCCTGGCCTGGCCCTGGCTGTGGAGCTGAGCATGGCCGAGAGGTGTCTGCAAGGACAGGGTTCAGTCACTCAGCCAAGCCAGCCAGAGAGGATGGTGCATTCCAGTTCCACCCCCCCTGGGGTTGGGAGTGTGCTGGCTTGAGCAGGAGGTGGCTAGGGGGGAGAAGCCAGGGTGGGGGGCGGCACACGAGCTCTGAGTCATCACCTCCGTCCGCTGCCAGGTAGGGAGGCTCCAGCTGTGCTGTTAGGCATTGCTCAGACCAGCCCAGGCCTCTGCTCAGTTCAGACATCTGGGCCTCACCTGGGCTCAGCCCTTCTCCCAGCAGGGGCCCTCCTGTGGTCCCACCACTCTCAGTGCTAATTCTGCTCTCCCCTTCCTGCTCCGCCCTGCACACCCTGCATCTTCCTCCAGGAAGCCCTCCCTGCCTATGCCTGTGGCATACTTTTCCCTTTCTCCTGGTGCCAGCAGCCCTTCCCAGGCTATTAGTACAATGGTGTGAAAGACCTCTGTGGTAAGTATGGGTGGGTTACAGGGAAGGGCCAGGCTTTGAATTGCTTAATTTCTCAATCCTAGGTTCTTGGGAGCAGCCGGGAGCAGCCCAGAGCTAACAGCTACCAAATGCTAGGTGGGTACTGGACAGAGCTCAGCCCCCTGCACCATCTTCAGCTCACTCCAGGGGCACCACTATCAGCCCATTTTACAGAGGGGGAGACTGGGGCACAGGCAACCTAAGGTCCCATAGCCAGCAAGTCCTGCAGCCTGGACTGAGAAAGGAACCAGGCTTTGGAGCAGAGCTGGAAACTGTGGGTCTGCTTCCCCCCATGGGGTGTTTGCTCACGGAAGGGCCCATGTGGCCAGGGTGGCCCATACCTGCCATGGTCACAGAACATGCCTCGTAGGCTCTCCCTGCCCAAGGGCAGCTGCTGGCAGCACCCGTCTCAGCTCCCGCCAGGCTCCGTGCCACCACTGACCTGGGGGTACTGCTCCCATTCACTGGGGCTCCTCCAAGCCCACGGGCGGCCCACACCCTCCTCTGGCCTCCCTGTACCATCCAGCTCGCTGTCTACCAAGCACCCATCTCAGCTGCTCACAGGACTCCCTGCTGCCCCCGCCCCTCGTAGGGGGCAGAGGACTGGCGGTCTTCCTAGGCCCTCGCCGGCCCCCAGGCCCCTTGAGGGACCCAGCTCCCAGCGACCCTCGATGCACCTCCGGCCTATGCGCTCCGGCCGGCCGTCCTCTCCCTCCGGGCGCAGGGAGCCTACCTGTGGAGCTCCTGCTGCGCTTCCCGGATGGACAGGACAGCCTCGTGCAGCACCTGCAGCCGCCCCGCCTCCTTCCCACACCTTGGGCACGGGCTCTCGCTGCCTGGGATGGCAGGCCACCGGTCGCAAGACCAGGGGACATAGGAGGGGACAGGAGGGGAGAACGGAAGATGAGCTGGGATGTCGGGGAGCCAGTGTGTGGGGTCCTGGGGTCTTTCCCAGCTCAAGCCCCTGCCCTGCCTTACGGGAGCCTCCAGGACAGAGCTAATGTTACCAGGAGACAGGGAGAGGCACCGAGGGATGTGTCAGGAGGGACCCCAGGCTCAGCTGGCCCCTAATAAGCCCTGGGAGACAGAAACGGTCAAGTGTGGTTCAGTACTGCAGAGGTGGGGACAAAGCTGGGGACACAGGCACTCCCACCATGAGGGCAATGGGTGGAAAGGCAGGGTGGGACCAGAGGGCCACGGACAGCTGGACGCTTCCCAGCCCAGCCCCTCACATCACCACCTGCCAAGGGAGGTGCCCTCAGCTTTGAGCACAGGTCTGGGGAGCCTTGGCTGCCTCCCCACACCCCTCATCTGCCCCTGGGCTCAGGGAGGCCCCTGGAGGACCCCTGGGGGGATGGTCAGGGAGGAGGAGCTTCCTTCTGGGCCACTGGCACACGTACACCTGGGGAGGGTACGTCTCTGGCTTTCCCATCCTGCCCAAGGGCCTGCCCAGGAGGGCTCACCGGGGACAAAGTCTCCGTCACCATCCTCATCTGAGAGCTCTGGGCAGGACTCGGGCGTGGAGCCGCTGCTCTCGGTGACCTGGCTGTGGCCGGAGGGCTGGTCGCTGGCCTTGCGAAGCCGCCGGTCTGGGCCAGGCCCCTGGAGAGAGATGGAGGCACTGGGCGGGGGAACCCACCTGCTGGGGTGCTGCTGGCCAGGGGACATAGGGGCACCTTTAAGCTAGGACAGCTCTGGAATTGGTGGCTTACAGAAGAAGAAACTCTGCCCTGGCTTGGGCTGGAGCGCTCGTCCCTCCCCTGCCGGGCCTCAGTTTCCTCACTGACAATCTGGGATGGCAGCGGGGCGGGCAGCGAGCCCGTGCGCCACGGGGGGACATGCCAGGCTCCCCTCAGAGAGCACAGCTTCCTGGAGCCTCTGCCTTCCTGCTGCCCCCCTCCCCCCCCCGCAGGCCCAGGCATCTGTGCAAACGCGGGCCCCGCCTCCTCCTACCCGGAAAAGTCCTGGGGCCTCAGCTTCCTCATCCGTGCACAGGGCAGGGGACAAGGCTCCAGGCCACAGGAGGCCCTGCTGGGGGGTGACAGTGTGACAGGGCAGGGGACAGAGAGGAGGGCAGGTGGGTGGGAGCAAGGTTGGGGGTGGCAGCCATACTTGCAGCCTGACTGTCCCCTCCCACTGCTGAGGACACCTGGCAGGGGCCCTGGGGTGCTGACCTGGTGCCTGGGCCCTGGGCTGCCCACCAGGCGGGTCTGGCAGGTCAGGCTCTCCCGCTGCAGGGTGCGCAGAACCCCATCCTGCTCAAACTGGGCGATGTCCTTCAGGGGGTCCCAGGGGCTGTGGCTGGAGGGTCCAGAGGGTGTCCATTGGCAGGGGTAGTGCCCCTCAGGGGAAAGGGACACCATCCCAGCCAGAGCCCCCCCCCCCGCCCCCACCGAGAGTGCCCTACAATGTATGCAGGGGCTGCCCCCTGCCCCCATCACTCGTTCGAGGGGAGAAGGAACCCTAATGTCTCTCAGGCCCGGGCCCCGACTGGTTGGGGGCTATCTGCTGGTCCAGCCCATCGTAGGGTCCCTTGGCCACCACCTGCCAGCACTCACTTCTCAAATCGGTAGCGCCACTCCTGGGTGGCGGGGTCCAGGTGGAACAGCTGGGGTGTCCATGGCACTAGGCTCTGCTGGCGCTCACGGGCCCGCTGCCGCTGCGCCTCCTCCAGAAAAAGCTTCTCCTGCGTAGCCTTGTGCTGGTCACCCTCCCTGATGGCCTTGGTGACCTGCTGCCAGAGCCTGCGGGCAGGCACCCGTCAGAGCTGGGGGGCCTGGGCAGCCCCCTCGGCACCCGCGGGGAGGCTTACAGCAACCTCCACTTGATTGCCTCCAGTGATAGGGAGCTCACTGCCTCTCAGGGCACCTATGTCCTGGGACAGTTTGTTTGTTTTTTTACAAGTCCCATTCAATAGAAGCAAAATTATTCCAAGTTGCTTTAGATGTGTCTAAATGCTTTCTACCGACAGCTGTACTTCTCTCCTGCAGACCAGCAACGCCTGGTATTAGTGACAAGACGCAGGCACTGGCCTGAGGGCTCCACCCAGGAAAAAGTAGCTCCTGCCCTGACAGTGCCACTGAGGGGTGCCGTTTCTTCACCCTGAGATGCTTTTCCTCCGCTGAGCTCACTCCTCCTGCCAGCAGGGCCATCCCTGGGCTGCTGGTCACCTGCTGGCAGGGATGCCCAGACCCTCTTCCCCAGGCCCCTCTCCCTCCAGCAGGCCCTCCCTGCAGGACATGCCACAGGGTCCACTGTGAGGCCCCCCCTCCCTCCCAGGGACATCCTGGGGCCTTGCTCCTAGCCCCGCAGCCCTACCCTTCTGGCCGCACCAGACTGGGGCCAGCGGGACCCCTCAGGTGCCAGGGGCCTCACCTCTCCGACTCCAGCTCCCCCTGCTCCTCCAACGGGACTGTGCGCCGCTTCAGCCTCTGCCCGCGAACCTCCCCACTCGGGTTCCAGAAGGGCTCTGGGCCTCCTCGGCCCTCCTCCTTGATGAACACCTCCCTGTCCTGCGGCAGAGCCAGGCAGGGTCAGTGGTGTGGCCCTGTGGCCATCCAGGCTCCCCGGGGACCTGAGGGCGGCCTCTTACCCAGTGTCCCGAGAGATGTGCCAGCACCGCCTCTCCCGATGAGATGCTCCCCGAGATCTGGTTGATGTTTGCGCTGCCCCCAAAGAAAGGCTGAGGGGACACGGGTGCCGGTGAGGACGGCGGCCTCTCCACAGACCCTGGCACCCCTGGGTGAGCTGGGGGGGAGGGGGCCCCTGCCAGAGGGGCATCCTTGTGGGACATGGAGTGGGCACCCTCACGGGGTGCAGGCTCTCACCGCCCCCCAACCCCGCATGGGAGCCTAGCTGGGATGTGACCCCAGCTAGAGGCCCTACCAGTCCTGTGCCTCGGCCTCAGCCCAAGCTCAGGAATTCAGGGGCCCTGCCATCTCTGCCAGCCCCAGCCAGGGGCCTGTCCTGGCTCCGCCCTGTCGCCTGCAGGCAGCCCCGCCCCTCTGGGCCCCAGCTGGGCCACGGGTGCCAAGAGCTGCTCCCCACGTGCACTTGGTCAGGAAACCATCTCCGGGCAGAGAGGGCAGGAAGGGATCCCCAAGTCCTCACTCCTCCGCAGCCCAGCCCAGCCCAGCCCTCCAGGCCCTCTGCGTGGTTGGAGCGGCCGCACCCAGGCTACCTTGAGCTTGAACTCCAGCTCAGCTTGGAAGTTGTTCTTCTTGCATTCGACGGTCACCCTGCCGCCCAGCTCCATGGTCATGGTGCCGTACAGGATTCCTGAAACACAGCCGGCGTGGGGTCGGGCCGGGGCCCAGCCATGCTGACCCAGGGGGCAGGGAGGGGGTAAGGAGAGGACAGGAGCCGCCGGGGCAGGGCCGCGGGGACACACGCCGCTGGACGCAGAGAGCAGCCGGGGAATGGCCAGCCTCGCCAAACCCTAGGAGGCCCGATGCCTTGGAAAAACTTAAGCCATCTCAATAAAGTGAGCTGAAGCAAAAATTAAGCCTATAGGTTCACCTAAACCGTCGACAGCCACATATACAAGGCAATAGCCCTTAAAGGGAGGGCGCGCAGACCAAGTCCAGGAACGACTGAAAGGCGGCGTCACAGAAAAAGGCAGGTCTCACTTACAGAGTGGCCCTGTGTGGCCAGTGCTCGACCCGAATGGACAATACAGACGGATGGTAGGTCGCAGAAACCTTAGCTTTTTCCTAAGGTGGATGGAGTACTGCCCGACGCAGAAGAGGTTATTAATAGAACAACTAAGAGAAATTCAAAATATTTTGCAGCCACCGATATGTCTGATATGTTCTTTGCTATCCCCGTATCTGAGACATGTAGACAACCCACAGCCTTCTCCTGGGGAGGAACACAATTTCGATTAAAAGGTTGCCACCAGGTTACCCGAACGGCCCGGTAACCACACAGTAACCGCTCACACTCATCGCCGGCATCACACACACATCGCAATTCCAGTCACTAATGACCTGCTGCGTGGGTGATAGCATCATGGTGCTAAACAATTATGACAGACAGAAAGCACTAAATTAATCGAACAATTAAGAAGTAGAGGTTCGTCCTGGCCAGTCTGGATCAGCGGTTAGAGCGTCGGCCTGTGGACTGAAGGGCCCCGGGTTCGATTCCGGCCAAGGGCACATACCTCGGTTGCAGGCTCGATCCCCGGCCCCAGTTGGGGCGCGTGGGGAAGGCAACCCATCCATGTGTCTCTCTCCCATCAATGTTTCTCTCTGTCTGTCTCTCTCTCAAGCAATGGAAAAAATGCTCTCGAGGACTGAAACACACACACACACAACTCCTCGTAACAAGACAGAAGCACAACATCTTACAGGCATGTTCAGATCCTGGAAACAACATATTCCACGCTTGGGTCTGATCCTTAGGCCTATTCACGATGTAGCAAGAAGACCCTCTGATTTCGAATGGACAGAAAAGCAACAGGCACTGAATTTCTTGAAGGAGTACATCAGTCATTTTCTTTCTTTCTTTTTTTAAAAAAATATATCTTTATTGATCTTAGAGAGGGGAAAGGAGAGGGAGAGAGAGAGAAACATCAATGATGAGAAAGTCACTGATCGAGCCCGCAACCCGGGCATGTGCCCTGACCGGGAATCGAACCCCGATCGCCTGGATCCTAGGTTGACACTCAACCACTGAGCCACGCCTGGCTGGGCTACATCAGTCATTTTCAAAAACTACCCATGGCCCGGAGACCAGTTAGGAATAGGTTCCGTCTGTTCTAACAACTTCGGATCATGGGCTCTGTGGACAAAATGTCCTCAAGATAAATTACTTAAACCAGGGGGTTCTGGACCAGACGCCTTCCATGAGCCCCTGCCAAACACACGAATTTAGAAAAACTAGTTTAGCTGTTATTTGAAGCCCTGAAAATGGCAGAACCATTAACAGGAAATTCTCCAGTTGTTATATAACTGGCTACTCAGGGCGTGGCCCGGTCTAAGCTTAGTCCTCAGGAACTGGCAGGAAAGTGTCTGAGCCAGGTGGCCTTTATGTGGGCATGGTCCATACAATGGAGATGCCACAGCCAAGGGACAGCCCAGCTCCTCACGGAGTAAATACAGCAAGCAGGTGGAGAGGCTTGCCAGAAATATTTCCGAGGGTGGAGCCCATGCATACCCCGAGAGAAATGGGGCCCCTCCTGCTCTGATATGCTGCCCAATTTCCGGTTTACAGATGGGTCCTCGCACATCGTCAGGGGTGGGGAACCTTCCTCTGCCAAGGGTGATTTGGATATTTATAACATCATTTGCGAGCCATACAAAACTATCGACTTAGAAATTAGCCTGCTGTATTTGGTCAAACGTTTCATTAACTCACCCCTAATGGATGGCTGGAATGGCTTCTCTCCGGGGAGGCCTTGGCAGGGCCACGCCACACAATTTCCCCCACCCCTGCTCTAAGTGGACAGACCGCATGGACTTTAGCTTTCAGGCCCAGGGACAATCAGATCCTCCGATTCACGGGCAAGTCTAAACGGGCCCCAAGCAGAACTCACAGCCACGTGTCAGCTGAAGGTGCTCACTGGCGGAAAGTCAAAAGAAAATTTCTCTTTTTGCTGACCCACGGGCGGTGGCCAACGGAATAGCAGTCTGGCCACAGAAGTGGGAAAAGACCAACGTCCAGATAAGCGGCAAAAAGGTATGGTCACGTGAACACTGGCAGGAGCTGGCGAGAGCCAAAGGTAAAATCCAAATATGTGTGACCCATGTGTGGGCTCATCAGAAAGACAAGTCAACAAGGGGCGAGATGAAACCAGAAGAGATGGAAAAAGCGAAAGTCACCTGAGAGGAACAGGCCTAAAAGATAAACTAAAATAGTTGCAAAACCACAGGATTATGTACTGTATCCTACAGGCAAGAAGACAGATCTGGAGAGCCTCGTGGAGACGACCTAAGACAACTACAGGTAGTATCAGGACACCCAGGACCGCGTGCTCCGTGCACACGGCCCACGAGAAGAAATCTCCAAATATCCTGGCCCCGGATAAGAAAGGCCGCGCTCAGATGCGAGGAGTGCAAAGTTGCCAGCAAACGATTCTGACGTGAGACACCACCGGACACTTATAGGGCCGGATGCATTCACTTTTGTGGTGCAGACTGACTTCACAGGGCCTGTGGAATCAGGATTTCAGCAGAAATACGCATGCGTGATGGTAGATAGACGCGTGGAAATGGGTATGGCTCCGGGAAGCAAGAATCCGGGTGCCCAAACAGCCACGAGCGCGTTAGCGAGATGGCACAGCCATGATGGGACACTGAGAATAACAGTGATCGAGGCTCCCGTTTCCCAGCAGCTAGAATAAAAAACTTGACAGAAGCCCGGCCGGCGTGGCTCAGAGCTTGAGCATCGACCTGGGATCCAGGCGATCACGGTTCGATTCCCGGTCAGGGCACAGGCCCGGGTTGCGGGCTCGATCCCCAGTGAGGGGCGTGCAGGAGGCAGCCGGTCAATGACTCTCATCGTTGATGTTTGTCTCTCTCTCTCTCCTTCTCTCTGAAATCAATAAAGATATATTTTTAAAAAAACCTGACGGATTGATTAAACTGCAATGGAATTTTCATTGACCCTACAACCCCAACCGCAGCAGGCAGCATTGAAAGATTCAATAGAATGCTGAAAAAGGAATTAAAATTAACCAACTCAGCCAAAAGCTGGCGAGAGACATAGATTGGGCCACATTCCACTTAAATCAAAGAGAAAGACTAGAGAGAGAAACACCACACGGATATTTAGAACAAGATCTTACCCAAAGAAATAGAAATAAAGACAAGACATCGCACCCTGTGCCGTGTAAGGTGACCACAGAAGATCCTAAGGGATCCCTCTCCCCGCAGGAAATAATGGCCAATAATTCCTCCTGGACAACAGGTGGGAAAGGGGAATTTCAGCTGCACCGGACTGAACACCTCTTGCCTGGAAGAGGGACGAGATGATTTCCTGCGTCAGGAGTTTATGCCGTAGCGGCGACACTGTCATTATCAATAGCGAGTTTTGTATCAGGAAACCCCAATCAGGCTTAGAGAAACAGGGTAAGAGGAGTGTTTTTTGTAACCTTAACAACCCCTAAGAAATGGACCTTGGGTTCCAAATTCAGTATTACAGGACATTTCAGATGTTTCTGATAAAGGGACCGAGGTCTCCAAAAACATCAGAATGGAACAAAGACATGACATCAAGGGACGTCCCTATATCTATACATATAATCACAACAATATGTCCTATACACGTAGGGTTTGAACCTTGCCTTTTGTGAAAAAATAAATTCAGATGATGTTTTCTTTCGGTTGAACTAGACGGTAAAAGTCACACAAAACGCACCAGCCACCCGGTGGCTAACACTGAGCGCCGGAATATCTGACTCAGGACAGGGTGACGCAGGGTTCCAACCTTCCACACCTGACGTGACCCAACCCTTACAGAACAGTTTCCAAAAGGCACATGGGCCGCACACAAATCACTCACAGAAAACGGCCGTGTTTATACCGAATTACCGATGCTTATTAAACCCGGGACATTCCCGAGCTGTCACATCGAGGACAACGGCCCTGGACCACGTATCATTCAAACACGGCGCGTTAACAGCGCCCACTGCTAAAAACAGAACAGTGGGAACCAGCCTGGACCAGGGGTCTGTGGAGACCAAAACCAGTATTTGTACAACAAATCAACTTACAACCTGACAGGCCACATCCAGTAAGAATACTGTATAAACCTAAAGTTACAAAGTATCACATAACACTCATTAAACTACAGTTCACAGCCAGTCACTTACTGCCAGTCTGAGCCACGACTAACACACTGACACAGACAAGTACAGTCCTCCTGTAGCACTACCCACGCCTCTAAGTACCAAATATGAACAAGAAAAAGTATTGGGACTAGGAACTGGATTACTGGCTGCAGGATTGTTAACTCATCTGTTACGGTCAGGAGTACAAGGAGAAACCGTACAAACTAGAACTCAACTTTTTGATCCACAGAAATCTAACCTACAACATTTGTGTGTGTGTGTGTGTGTGTGTGTGTGTGTGTGTGTGTGTGTGTAACAAGAGTCTTCACTATAGGTAAATAGCTTCTGTGCAGAGGTCACGGATTGGGGACAATTAGATCAATCGTCTATTTCACTTTCCACCCAATCTCATTAACACTCAAAGACACAGACTCAAGACACCAATTTATCCACAGGAACGGAGAGGCAGGTGGACACTATGCCATGAAAACACAAACAGCACATACTATGACCATACAGACTCTTCAAATAAGGAAATAAATATCCGAGGATGTGTACAAGCCTTGGATCTCATTCATTGTACACTCAATGGCATAAAACTCTTGTCATATGAGAAATTAGAACTAAGTATGCATACCTACCAATGACAGAGAACACCCATATAGACAACATAACATGGGCAGATTCAGAACCAATCAAAACAGCCATTCAGCCCAGCCAGTGTAGCTCAGGGGTTGAGCATCGACCTATGATCCAGGAGATCATGGTTTAAAAAAAATAAAAAAGAGCCATTCAACAAAACTTCCACGTTTTAAACAGAACCTACACAGACAGGTCACAAAATCTTAAACAATTAAAAAACACATGGGAATACTTTATACAAAATAGTTTACACAACAAACACTGGCCTAAGGAAAACAGGGACTGCACTCCTGCTCATTCCCAAGTGCTCCCCATTAGGCCTCATAAAGGGAGCCCTGCCTGGCCAACGTGGCTCAGCAGTTGAGCATTGACCTATGAATACATCAACGAGAGGAAGGGAGAGGGAGAGAGAGAGAAAAACATCAATGATGAGAGAGTCATGGATCGGCTGCCTACTGCACGCCCCCTGCTGGGGATCGAACCCACAACCCCGGCATGTGCTCTGACCCGGAATCAAACCGTGACCTCCTGGATCTTAGGTCGATGCTCAATTGCTGATTTTTCAACGATTAGTTTTTTTCAGAGAGAGTGGAAGGGAGGGGGAGAGACAGAGAGAGAGAAACACTGATGTGAGAGAAACACATGGATGGGTTGCCTCCCATATGTGCCTGACCAGGGCTGGAGCCTGCAACCCAGGTACGTGCCGTTGGCTGGAATCGAACCTGTGAGACTCTTCAGTCTGCAGGCCGACGCTCTAACCTCTGAGACACACTGGCCAGGGCAAGATGGATTCTTTGATGTAATAACTCCCACTGAAAACTATAACGTGGGGAGCAAATATACTATTAATATAACCCATGAACAGGCTGCCACTCAACCCCATATATGAGACCAAGAATATACACACAAACACACATGCACGTGTGACAGTCAGGGAACTGACCGCTGGCCACTGTGTATCTGATGGAACTGTGGAAAGAGCCTTGACTTTGTTCCGACTGGCCCTGGCTGGGTAGCTCATGTGATGGGGGAAGGGCCCAGGGGAACTCTCTGTACTGCCTGCTTAATTTTTTTGTAAACCTAAAACTGCTACAAAGAATGAAGTCCATCAACTAAAAAATACAACAAGAAGTCCTAACCCTGGAATAGTAGGTGAGATGGCAGAACACCAAAGACAACAGAAGATCTTAGCAGCTGCAGAGAAAAGCACAACAAACGGGCTGACGGCCCACCAATATCAACCACCGTGGAAGCCCAAGACGATACAATGTTCCCAAGAGACGAGTAACACTCCACCAGGAATTCTATGCCCAGGCCAAACGTCATTGAGAAGTAAGGATGAGATATGATATCGCCACGAAAACCAGAGCCAGAGTGTTCAGTGTGCAGGTGCCCTCCCTGAAGGGGCAGCCTGGGCTTTGTGTGGGGTGGTGACCTTGAGGCCTCTCACCTTTGCAGTGGGCGTAGGGCATGGTGAGGGTATAATCCTCTGCCCGGTTCAGGAAGGTGAGCGTGGCCTTGCCGTCCAGCAGAGCCGACAGTGAGTTTCCTGCAGAGATGGGGCAGTGGGGCCAGTGAGCGGAAGTGGGGAGGGACTCTCAGAACCCAGGGGCCCACCCCCTAAATCACAGGGTCTGAGCTCACTTCCAACAGGTGGGAGGAGTCCCCAGCTCGGTGACTGCAGGTGGGTCACTTAAACTCACTATGCCTCAGATTCTGCAGAAGTTCCACCCAGATCACCCAGGTCAAGGGTCCTGAGCAGTTCCTTCACTTGTCATGTGTTGACACATTTCTGTCACTAAAGCAAAAGTTCTCAGGGTGGAGACTGGGAAACTTTCTGACTAGCCTGAGCCCCAGCTCAAATTTCTGCACCCCCTCCTGGTAGTGGGGGGACTCTGGGCTGAGGGTGACAGCCAGTCAGTGACAGGAGTGCAGGGGTGGGGAGGTGGCTGGCCTTCCGTGTCCCCTGCAGACTGTTGGGCACACAGAGGTGCTGAGCACACCTGCCCACCAAAGAGATGGTGGAAAAGGGATAACTGATTAAAAAATTGAATCAGCCCTGGCTGGTGTGGCTCCATGGTTAGAGCATCGGCCTGAGCACTGAAGGGACGCAGGTTTGATCCCAAGCCCTGGTGGGGCAGGTGCAGGAGGCAACCAACTGATGTTTCTCTCTCTCTCTGTCTCCCCCTCCCTCCCTCCCTTCCACTCTCTCTGAAATCAGTGGAAAAAATATCCTTGGGTGAGAATTAACCAAAAAACAAAAACACACAAAAAACCAAAATGGAATTAGACCCTTTCTGAGCATCTATGGGGCCAGGATCTCAACTGACACTGCCCGAGGGACTTTCTGTGGTAACAGAAATATTCTGTTCTGTGCTGTCTGATCGGGGAATCACCAGCCACACAGTCTAACCCCTGTGACGTGGCTCTTGCAGCTACGGAGCTGCGCTGTAACTTCCGTTTCATTTTAACCAATTTAAACAGCACGTGTGGCTGGTGGTACCAACTGGACAGCTCAGCTCCAGACGGCACTTTATGTGGGTTCTTTCTCGTGGCCCTCACAGCACCCCTGCAGATGGCTGAGGGACGGGAGGCCGCCTCAGGACACCCCTACAGATGGCTGAGGGATGGGAGGCCGCCTCAGGACACCCCTGCAGATGGCTGAGGGATGGGAGGCCCCTCAAAGTACCCCTGCAGATGGGTGAGGGACAGGGCGCCGGGCTCTGCCTCACGTCAGGTTCTGAGCACTCTCCTACCTACGTGGTCCCTGGGTAGGAGAGGCGGGGGGGACACACAAGTGGCCACCACCACACATGGTCTTGGTGACCATGAAATGGGAGCCCGGTCCTCCCCCCATTTCCCCAGGCCCCGGCCGAGCCCAGGGGAGCCCCTCACCATAGAACCGGGACTTTGCCGTGATGCTGCCACTGATACAGAAGCCGTCCTTCCGGTTGCTGACGTGGAAGGCGGACACGGGCGGGTGGTGCGACACCTGTGGGCACAGCGGTGGCTGCTTGAATGGCCCCAGCAGCGGGCAGCCCAGGAAGGCGACAGCCCGGCTTCCCTGCCCTTTCCACCCCACACTCCACGTCCCTCCTGCTTGGGGCCCTCAATCTGATGCCCAGGGAAGCCAGGCCTGAGTCCTGGGGCCCAGAGCAGACATAGTCCCTGTGTCAGCCCAGAGTGCCCCAGGGAAATGGAATGCACTGTCCCCCTCCCCAAGGAAATGTCCTGCTGTCATGGGCACGGTGACTGGCAGAAATGAGGCCCCGAGTACCCCCAGTAGGTGGGGACGGGGCCACCAGGAACCGTGCACTGGGGTCAGAGCCCCTCCCATTGCCAGCCCCGCTGGAGCCCAGCACCTGCCTCCCCCCTCGGGCCCTTGCCTGCTCCGCGATGTAGAAGGTGAGGCTGTTGGTCTGGGGGTGGAACCAGCTGCAGCGGAAGGTCTCCCCCAGGATGGGGTTGTAGGGCTTCTTGATCCCCTGCAGGCGACCAACAAAAAGCCCAAGTGAGGAACCGGAGGAGCCTGGCCCCGCTGGGTGGGAGTGGGCCCAGGGACCCGACGGGGGCTGTGGGCTGCTGGGGCCCTGAGTCCTGGGGGCGGAGGTCTCTAGAAGGAACGAGGGACAGACACCAGGGGAGGGCAGTGAGGACCTGTGGCTGGGCCGCAGCCCCGCCCTGCCCACCCCTCCTCACCTTGGGCTTCTTGTAGAAGCCAGAAAGGTACCAACGCAGCACGAGTTTGATGCGGCTGTAGGGGTCCTCCTCCAGCGCGGCCCTGGACAGACAGACGGAGACCCCTCACTCCTGACCAGGGCGCCTGGAGGCTCCGCCCTCGCTCACTGCCTCCCTGTGGGCTCCTAGCCACAGGGCCCTCTGCTCCCCTGCAGCCCCAGTGTTCTGCTCGGGTGGCCAGCACCGGGGCTGGGGACTTGGGGTGCACAGGAAGTGCTCGGGCCGACCCCACCCACGCTCACCCTGCTGGCTCAGGCCCCCACCCTGCCTGGCCACCAGCTCCTCCAGGGGCTGCTCTTGGACACTGAGCGTCCCGGGGAGCTGAGCCGGGACCCCGGGGACCCTCCGGGAACTGGGGTGCGGCCGGCGGAGCTGGGGGCGGGGCTCCCGGCGCACGGCGTGGGCACCCGGCCTCGCTCACCGGGACAGCAGGTCGGCGTGATAGTAGTAGTCGGAGAGCTTGTTGAGGAAGGAGCGGGGCTCCAGGACGAACGTGGGCAGAACCACGCGGGACAGGTCCATGCCGGGCCGCAGCTGCTTCAGCAGCGTCCAGATCAGGCCCTTGTTCTCCTCAGACACCGTCTCCACCTGGGACGCCTCGCCCAGCTGCCAGCAGAGGGGCCAGGGCAAGGTGTCCGGGATGAGTGCCAGGGGAGCCGGGTGGGGTGGGCAGCTCTGGCCCGAGGAGGTGTGACGGGAGGTGGGGTGACCGTACCCCTGGCCTGGCCCCGTCTGACCCCTATCCTTTCCAGTTGGCCCAGAGCCCCCCCAAACCCGCACCCACTGCCTCCCTTCCTTGCCCATGGGCCCGCCCCATGTTCTCAGTCCAGGGTGGGCCCTCCCCATCCTGGCTGCTGAAACCCATCTGGGGACTTTGCACAGCTCTGTGCCTACGGCAGGAAGTCCACCTGCATAGGGAGACACTCTCCCCGTCCCACCCACTTAATCCTCAGGACTGCCTGTGACTCAGGTGATGGGGTGACACTGTGCTTCTGGCCTGCACTTCCTTTAGAAAGGGGCCCTCACGTATTCAGGGTCACATGGCTAGAGGTGGGGCCGCCCCGGACCCTCCTGTCTTTGATGAGATGCTGCCTCGGAGTCTGGGTGAGGGTCAGGGAGGCCCCACCTCCCACCCCACCACCCAGCAAACCGTCCTGCCCTGGCCAACACCCAGCCCAGGGCACTGCCTGGGCCCTCACTGGCTTCCTGCCATCACTGCTGGGGGCCTCCTGGGCTTCAAACATCTGGCTGGGGTGTGTCTGCACTTTGCTGGGCTCCCCTCAGCCCCTGGCAGGAGGCCCCAGGCTGCAGGCGTTTCCCTTCCTTCCCCCTAGATCTCCTTCTCCCAGCCCCAAGGCACCTTGATCCTGGGCACCCCACCTTACAGGGGGGACAAGTGACTTGCCCAAGGGGATCTGACTCAGGGACATCTGCATTCTTGGCAGCCCCGCCCCGGGTGGCAGCGGAACAGGGTGCCAGCAGGCAGCTCTGCAGTGGGTCTGTCACCGCCCTGCTGGCTGCCTTGACAAGTTGTTGTCTCTCTGTCTGTGCACAGCCCTGGCCGAGGCCTAGGGGCACTGCCCTGAACCGCATGCCTGGGCATCTAGGCGGGGACCGGGAGGCTCTAGATGAGGGGCCATGCCTGTCCCCCACGAGGCTCTGGCTTCCTGGCCTCAATTTCCAGGCCACCCTTGGGGCTCAAACTGGCAGCAGCCACAGCTGGAACCCTACACCCACACACTCCACCCATTCCCGTTAGTCCTGCCCTGTCTGCGCCACTGAGAGCTCCCTGGTGAAGGTCCCCACCACCCGGTTACAATCCAGCAGCCACCCTCTCTCTCCTGCTCCCCCTCTCAGCACAGCTGCCCCTGTGACCCCCGCACTCCGGGCTCCCCTCCCACTTCCCCGGGCTCCTCTGTGGAGCCTCGTCTGTGCTCAGCCTTTGAAGGCTGGGGTGCCCAGGCCCCCGACACCTGGAGCTGCAGGCTCCACACCCTAATGTCTGGACCATCAGCCGAGGCCCAGACCCTCACATGCAGCAGCATCCTGCCCCCCTGAAGTCCAAACTCGGGAGGGAGTCCTGTCCCCACCCTCAGCCCCCAGGTCTCTCCCAGAGCACCCGTCCCATGGTCTGCCTGGGACCTGTGCCACCTCCAGATGCGTCCCGAGCCCCACTTCTCCCCCCTCATCGCTGCCGGTCCCCGGTGCCTGGGCTTTCCCCTGACACAGCCCCTCCCTAGCGCTCCTGGCTTCTACCTCTGCCCCTAGACCGGGGTGGGGAACGTCCAGCCCGAAATCATTGGGTCTGGCCCTGCCAAGGCAACTGCAGAAGGGACTTAAAATTCAATAAATCTAGGAACTTTTTCCATAGCTAATTATTAAGTTGATAATTTTGTGTGGGCCACGAATAATGTTATAAATATCCAAATGGCCTTTGGCAGAAAAAAGGTTCCCCACCCTTGCCCTAGACCTTCCAAAAGCCTCACCTGACCCCGGCAGGCCCCCGGCTGGCTCCCCTGTCCCCCCGGCCCCTGCAGACCCCGTGAGCTCTCCTTGAAGGGACACCAGGCATTGCTACGGTGGCTTCAGGGGTGGGGACAAGGTATAGGGTGATGCCAGGTCTCAGGCTGGGTGGCTCTCACCTCCCCCAGCTCCTCGTGGACCTGCTCCACGTACGTGGTTCCTCGAGGGGCTGGGGCCCTGGGAGCCTCGGACAGGTCACTCCCGCTCCCATTGGTCCTCTGGCTGTGGTCCTGGGCCTCGTCCGACTCCTCGCCCACCTCCCTCTCCGACTTGTCTGAGAGAGCATCGTCCAGGGAGGACCCGTTCAGCCTGGAAGGGAGGTACCTGTGGGTCCCGGGCCACAGGTGAGGCCTGGCACCCCCACCTCTGGGCACCCCACCCCAGGTACCCTCCTCCTGGGCACCCCTCATTGGGCTTAATCGCCTGGGCAACCAGGTGTTTGACACCATTAGCTAGTTTACAGTTGAAGAAACTGAGGCCCTGGGGTGCACTGTGGAGTGGAGGAGGTCCGGGTGCCCGGGGGCCCACCTCCCCGCCCCATGCAAGGACACCCGTGTTAGTGCCAGTGAGAGCCAGGGTCCCCCAGCAGGCGGGGGGCCCAGGGCTCCCGGGAGGGGCCAAACCCGCGCCCCGCACCCCCACTCACGGGAACAGGTCCTGGTCGTGGATGGCGGCCGAGGGGGGCAGCCCACAGAGCGAGGAGGGGGACCCGTTGGGCGAGGACCCGGGCTCCCGGTCGCTGCCCTGCTTGCTCCCGCTGAGCCGCAGGAGGCTGGAGCAGCGCAGCGCCAGCTCCAGGGCGTCCAGCCAGCAGCGCCCTGGGCGGGGAGAGGTGTGAGGCCCAGGCCCAGGCCCAGGCCCCGGTCCCATCAGCCCGAAAGCCCCACCCTGGGGAGCACCGCACCCCACTGCACTCCCGGGAGCCCTCCCCTCCTGCACCCTTTGCCCCCCGCCTGTCCTCACCATAGAGTCCCCACCAGGAAGCTCCCCCTTGCCCCTGCCCTTGCCCTTGCCCTCGGGGATCCCCCGACCTGCAAGCGGGGGAACCAGCCACCCCTTACACTGGCCCATGCCCACCAGGGACGCTGACCTGCCCCTCCCTCGGCCCATCAGGATGCTCCTAATCTGACGGCTCACTACTCATCCCCCCCAAGACGTCAGGCTCCACGTGCACAAGGGTTTCCCAGCCCACCCCGGGAACACGGGCGTGGGGCGGGCACGGGGCAGGGGCTGGGAAACGAGGGTGGGATTCCCACGGGGAGCCTGGTTCCGGACCGTTGGCGAGAGGGGAGCCCTTCACCCTGATCCCCGAGGGAAGCGCCTGCCCCTAGGGCTCCGTGTGGGGGGCGGCAGCCGCTTTACTCGGAGCAGCCACTGGAGGGCGCTCCAACCACGTGCGATGCGTTTGGGAGGAGGCGGGTGGGACTGCTCTCTAGGCTCCAGCACTTTCTTGCTGCGATTTTCCTAGTGACTCATGTCAAATGGGGGTGACGACAGTAGACTCTATTGTTTCAAAGGTGCCTGGTCGCTTTATACGAGACTGGCGGGTTCTCTAACAACTGGGGAGACAGGTGCCATCATTCCCATTCTGTCCAGGGGAAGCTGAGGCCCAAAGAGGTACTGGCGAGGGGCAGGCCTGCCTGGCCCCTGGCTTTTCCGGTGAGAGCAAACTGCCTCCTTCTTGAGTGGTGGTGACAGGGCCTGAGCCGGTCCCACATGTACCTGGCCTAGAACCTGGACCGGGGGAGAGGGGGCCACTTCAGGTGGGATCCCCGGGAGACCTGCAGAGCAGGTGGGGACTCACCGTCTGACTCCGAAGCGGCCCTGAAGATCAGGTAGCTGCTGGGGAGGGGCTGCGTGATGGAGCCCACACTCTCGCCTTTGGGGCCCTGGGGAGGCAGAGACTCGATGTCACCCAAGGGACACGCAGGTCAGGTGGAAACACGGATGACACAGTCATTCAGAGTCACTGAGACACCTGGTCACTTCCAGGGCCCCAGCATCTCCAGGCAGGGTCAGGCACTCAGACGCACACACGTGACCGGCAGCGAGAGAGGAAAATGGGGTGCTCTCTGTCCCCCCTTCTCAGCTGGTGGCCTGTCTTAGCCTCGAGAGTTCTGAGCTCCCCAAATCAGGGTGGCCAGAGTCAGAAAATGCAAGTGCAGGATGCCCAGGTAAGTCAGAATCTCAGGGAAATAATAAAGATCTTTTTTTAAAGCGTAAGTATACTCCATGCAATATCTGAGACATATTTATACTAAAAAATCTCTGAAGTGTCTCTGAAACCCAGCTTCAACCGGACATTCTGGATTAGCTCTGGCAGCCTGACCCAGGAAGGCCAGGGGAGGGGGAAGGTCTGGGCTCCGAGCAGCCACTCACATGGCCCCATCCCTCCACCCCCAGACGGATGTGATCTTGACCCATGATGTCACTAGGCCTTGAACCCCACCCTGTGTTCTACCAGGAGGGCCTGGGACCACAGCTAATCACTCAGCTATTGAGAGACTTAACCCAGCCTCCCCCTCCCCCCAGGTGGACAATGACAAGCCCTTTTGGAACAGACAGCCCACTCCTAGACCCCCTCCAGTGGGGCCCCAGGAGCAGCCCCCGGACCACCCAGCAGGGCCCGTTCCCCCATGGCCCCCGTGGGGCCCAGCGCCCAGCCCTCCCGAGCCCGGCTCCCCAGCTGCACCTTCACGGCCCAGACAGACTGGTCCAGGGGGTGGAAGAGCTTGAAGCAGAAGCCGTCCTTCTTGGAGGGCCGCTCGATGAGCTCGCAGCAGTGCAGGAGCACCGTGCCCACCCACTGGCCCACCTTGGGCGTCTTGTAGATGAGCAGGACCCCTGGCTTCAGAACACACCACAGCTTGGTCCAGCTCTTCAGGGTCCCTCGGATCTGCGGGGAGGGGTGGTGGTGTCAGTGCCCGGGAGGGCCGATGCCCCAGGGGGATCTGGACGGTTTGGGGGGGGCTGGTGGGCAGAGCTGCGGGCAGAGGTCTCTTTTAATCTTTAGAAGGAGCTCACAGATTATAGTGAATCCAAGGAAATACACTGTAGCCAGGAACAGGTTTGCTGGAGGGCTTTGTGAAGCTCAGGGTCAAGGTCAAGCTTAGGGTCAAGGCCCTCCCAGGGTCCAAGGAGCAACTAGCAATGAGCTTTGCCTGTTGTAATGGTCAGCTTTGTAAATTTTGATATTTGTCATTTCTTTTCTTATTCTAAATACGTATTCACTTTTTAAAAAATATCTTTTTATTAATTTCAGAGAGAGGAAGGGAGAGGGAGAGAGAGAGAGAAACATCAATGTGAGAGAGACACATCTATGGCTTGCCTCCCACATGTGGCCCAGCTGGGGCCAGGGATCGGACCTGCATCCCAGGTACTTGCCCTTGACGGGGAATCGACTTGCCCTTGACTTGCTCATGACACTCTGGTGTGCAGGCCGACGTTCTAACCCCTGAGCCACACCAGCCAGGGCTGTACCTAATTTTTTACCCATAGTTTTGTGGAAACACATAAAGGGAGGCCCAGGGCTCTGCAGATGTCCAGGCCCCTGGTACACTTGTCTGGTTTGCTCTTCCTGGCAGCACCCTCCCTGGCCCCCCCACTGTATGGAGGGGGACACTGAGGCTCGGGGGCTGAAGGAACCACCCATTGCCTCAGTGAGGTCTGAACATAGGCCTTGGACCCCAACTCTGGTGCTTTCCCACAAAACCCGAGCTTCACCCCCACTCCTCTGTGCCCCAGGGAAGGACCCATGGGCACTTGGAACCCCCCGCCAGCAGGGCTCCCACCCTTGTCTTAGTTGGACACAGGGTTTTACAGATGTGGGCAAGTTAAGATGACGCCACCCCAGGGTAGGGTGGGCTCTGACCCGGCGACTCATCCTAATAGGAGAACAGGACACAGAGAGGCTGGGGACAGGCCACATGAAGATGAAGCAGAAGATGGTGGGGTGCGGCCACAAGCCCAGGAAACCTGGAGCCCCGAACTGGGAGAGGCAGGGGGACCCTCCCTGGAGCCCTGGGAGGAGCACAGCCTGCCCGCACCTTAGAGCTGGGCCTCGGCCTCGGCCTTCAAACAAGAAATCCTCTTGTTTGAAGCCACCAGCCTGTGGTCATTTGTTGGGGCAGCCCCAGGACACTGACACTGATCTGCAGTAACAAATGCACTAAACGGTCTCCTGAGTGGCTGGTGGCTTTGCACGGTCCCCTGGGGAGGCCTCCCGAGTGAGCCGCCATGGACGCAGGGGCCCCAGCGCTGTGACACCTACCTTCAGGCTGTCGGCCATGATGACCACGCGCGGGTCCGTCAGGGCGCTGAGCAGCTGCTTGGTGGCACGTTTCTTCTCCTGCCGGTAGTATTCCTTCTGCACCTGCGCGGGGCACCCAGGGGCGGTCAAGGGGCAAAGCTCTGGGCCTGCCACCGGGGACCTACACCGCTCAGCCCGGGGACAAGGAGAGGGCAGGGAGAGGAGAGGGAGGGGAGGGCGCGGTGGCTGGGACGTGGTCTGTCCCCTCCCTTTGGCAAGCTGGGGGTGGCGGCCTCACTGGCTCAGGTGGCGACAAACAACACCAGCTCCTCCCCAGGCCCGAGCCCACCTTGAGAGTCTCCTTCTTGGTGACCTTGGCCGTTGGGGACACACATTCCTTGTCGGACCCATTGCACAGCCTGTACTCAGCCTGTAAGAGAGACGCAGGTGGGGGGACGGGGCATTGATGAGGGGCCGGGGCACCTGTTACTACAAATGCGCTTAACGCCCGAGCTGTGCACCTAAAGTGGTAAGATGGGGAATTCTGCTATCTCTATTTTACTGCAATTGAACTTCGTCAAAAAATTATTTAAAAAATCCCAGACACGCACACACAGATACATACACACATACATGCACACACACACACATTACACACATACATGCACACACACGCACACACACACACAGATGCAGACGCTCCCACTGTTCCAGCAGCCGGCAGCCCTGGCACCCAGGGCAGGAGGCCCAGGCCGGGTGGGGGCGCCCACCAAAGGCCTGGCTGCTGCTTCTCCTGAGACGGACACAGGGACAGGCCAGCACACGGGGTCCCAGGGGAGCAAGGCCGCTGCTCTGGGTCAACCTGCCCACCCCGAGTTACACAGGGAGGGTGGCTGCCACTCAACGACAGACAAGCTGCAATGGGGACCCCGCCCTGCTTCCAGCAGCCTCCCCGATTCAGTCTGGGATTCAGGGGGGACCGCATGCGATGGGCTGGGAACGACAGGCTCGGCCTGTGCCCCGCATGCCCTTCCTGAAGCCACTTCCTGGTGTCCCCTAGGCAGGCTCCCTGCCCTGGTCCTCCCACGGCCAGGCTCTTACCGGCGGCAACTTCGTGGCGGAGCCGGGGGTCGGGGGCCCTTCATCCCTTGGCAGCGACGGGCTGTTGGGCTCCATGTCCTTCCCTGCAAGACAGCGCTGGGGTGAGACGCATGGCGGGCGGCCTGGCTCCCCCGGCTCGCTGCCCGCGTGTGGCTGGCAGCCTGGGTGGGGCAGGAAGCCAGCCGGAGGTGGTAGCGGCTGCAGGGCACTGCCCAGGAGATGTAATCAACACCAGCTAGCGTCACCGTCACCGTTATTGTTGGAGGGAGTGTCACCGCTGGGAGGGACCAGAGCCCGGCCAGGCTCCATAGCCTGCAGGGAGGAGCCGCGGCCGTGGGCACTGTGGCAGGCGTGCCCTCTGGGCTCTGGACAGGTGAAGACTGCGGCCCCCAGGCTCGGAGGCACATGCAGGTTCAGAGGCCTGGAACCCCCAGCCTCTTTCCACGCCTGGCATCCCCGCCCCGAGTGCCCTGAGAGCTGGGCCCTGCGAGGGAGGAGGGGGCACGGCCCCTGCGCAGGCCCTGGCAGGGGTCTTTATCTCTTTCCAGCTGAGCTGAGGAGGGAGGGCGGCACCTCGGGAGGGTGGGACCTGAGGCATCAGCTGCCCTTCCTCAGCCCCGTTTGTTATAAACCAGGCTCCCAGGGCAACTGTTTAGGGGCAGGAGGAAGTCCCTGCGCTGAAGAGGGGAGGTGGGAGCCCTGGGGGTGGAGCCACCCTGTGGGGCCCTGAGGACGGGCACACAGAACCAGCCCCAGCGAGCCCTGGGGTCTGGGGGCCGGAGAAGCCAGCATGGGAACCTGCAGGGCCCGGTGTCACCTGGGGAGGAAAGTCCTGGCTGGGCGTGGCAGGAGCTCTCTCCACATCCAAGGGGCCCTTTTCTGACTGTGGCCTCCCCGCCTCCCCCCACATGCTGCCCGGGGCTGGGACGAGCACCAAATCCCTCTGAAACGGACCCGTGCCTCCCCCAGGCTCCCACCTCCTGCAAGGGCAGAGGATAAATGTGGGATTCACCTCCCTGGGCGTCCTGCACCCCTGGCCTGCTGTGGGCCTTCCACAAGGCCTTCCCCCTGTGGCCAGAGTTTCCCCATGTGCTTGATGAGACTCTGGATGGGGCAGGCTCCAGAAGCCCCTCAAGTCCTGAGGCTCGTGGGCCTCCAGAGGCAGGGCGGCTACTGTGGCTAGAAGGGGGTCCCTCTCTCCTCACCCCCCACAGCAGGCAGGGGAGGGATGGGCAGGCTGGAGGAGGCTGGGCAGGGGCACTGGAGCGGGCAGGCGGGAGGTCCCCAGGGCGGGTGCGGCCCCACCCCCCACGCCTGCAGGGCCATCAGGAAGGAAGGGCGGGGCTCTCAGGGACACAGTCACTGCTCCACTCTGCTGGGGGGCCTCAGAGAGTAAGATGAGGGGCTTGGGGTGGGCTCAGGGCGGGGGAGCATAGCAGGACAGGGGTGCCCTGTTC
This sequence comes from Miniopterus natalensis, assembly GCF_054644295.1. Classification (NCBI taxonomy): domain Eukaryota; kingdom Metazoa; phylum Chordata; class Mammalia; order Chiroptera; family Miniopteridae; genus Miniopterus; species Miniopterus natalensis. The sequence continues at coordinate 76,381,432 of NC_142091.1, read as the reverse complement.
TGTGTGCTCCCTGCTCTACCCACAGCTGCACAAGAGCACCCCTGAACTGTCCCCTGTCGGAGCCCGGACTCCTTTAGGTTACCAGTAGGTACCAATATTACCCCAATTCTACAGAGAAGGAAACAGGCTGGAGTGGTCCTGTCACTAGCCCAGCATCACCTAGGGGAGCCCATGTGTGGGACCACTGCACCACACTGCCTCTGGGAGGACGGCCAGCGGCCCCGAGAGCCGGGCCTGGGGAGCCCCCTGCCTGACCTCCAAGGCCACCTGGGCTTCATCCAGCGCTGGGGGAAAGGGGAGCAAGGCTGTGCCTTCACTGACCCAGGTGGCACGGAGGGGAGGGAGCTGCCTGAGGTCACGCAGGAGGGCCCCAGGCCCTGGCACTGCCCCCGTCCCGGCCCACACCCCGGCCGCCCAGGCCGCCCCCCCCCCCCCCCCCCCCCCCGCGCTGACCTGGGCTGAGGGGGTACAGCTCACTCTCTCCTTCCAAGAGCAGGGTCCGGGTGGGCCTCGGGGGCTCGGCTTTCTGCGGGGTGGAGGAAGGCGGGCACAGGGAGAAGCGGCGCCGCAGGAAGGCCTCCTCCTTCATGGCGTGGGCGCTGGGGGGCTTCTGGAGGAGAGGACGGGAGGGCGCAGGTCACACTCACCTCGAGACCAGGGCAGGCCTGGGGCCTGGGGCCTGGGGCTGGGGGCAGCCTCCCACCCACCGGCGAGTCAGGCTGGACAGGAGGCCTGAGGGGCCTGCAGGTCAGCAGGGAGGCCGCACGGCCAAGCTCGGGCTGTCCCGGCCAACGAGGGAGCACGGTGACCGCCTCATTAGAGCACAGCCTGTCCCAGGGGTGGCAGACATCTTTCCCTGAGAACCCCCCAGCCCCAGCCCCAGCCCTCAATTGCCTCTGCAGGACCCCGGCCCAGCCAGGTGGCCCTGAGAGGGCCATCATCTTCACTCCCCAGAGATGAAGCCCACGGGCGTGGGGGGACACCAATAAGCAGGGCGGGCAGGCCAGAGCTGCCAGAGAGGGGACGCAGGCGGGTGAAGCAGCGACCCAGAGAGCTAGGGAGTGGCTGGCACGCAGCTGAACCATGACACCCTCCTGCCCGCCTGCACCCCCTCAGCCTGGTCACCCCCACATGCTTGTATCCGAAATGCCTCCACACGGGGAGAAGGCGCAGGTGTGCTCACACAGGTGAGCACCCGAGTCACGCTCAGTCCAGGCTCACACTCCTGGACGAGCTTCCCTCCCCTCCTGTCCCAGCAGGAGGAGCAGCACCAGGGAGTCCTCCCGCCAGTCCTCCTGCCTGCCCAGCCTCACCCGCCACGGTGCACGGGCAGGCCTGTGCCTCACGGATCCCATCGAGGAGGGGGCAGTTTCCTCTCTCCACTGTCCCCCTCACAGCCCTACCCCCGGCAGGGCTGGGACCAGCAGTCGACAGTTGAGGGTACCGTCCCCACCGAAGTCAGCTCATTTTCTAGATGAGAAAATTGTGGCTCCGGGAGCTGAAAGCCTTGCCCTGTGGTCATGGCCTATAGGTGTTGGGAGAGTGGGGACCCCAGCTCCCGATCCTGTGGCCTGTCCCTCCCGAGAACACGCTCCAGAAGGGCCCACTGACGAATTTCTCCTCAGGCGCAGGACTGCCGCTTGCCGCCTCCCTGGGTGGGCCGGTGGTTTCCTGCCAAGCCCAGGACAATGGTCCACTTTCTCCCAAGGCCCTGACCTTTCAGGGTTGGGTGGGGACACACAGGGCCTTTCCTGCTGTGACAGGGTGAGTGGGCGAAACGGGAGACGCTTCAGGAGTGGGCAGGGTCGCACAGGGAGTCTGCGGCCTGGCAGCTTCCTCTGGTAGCCCCCAAAACTCTGTGTGCACTGCCTGGGGGTCAGAGGGGCTCTAAGGCTGCAGCTGAGCTGGGCCAGCCCCTCTGGCCCCTCTCTCTCCCTAATCGCTATCCTGTCACCTGACTGAGCTTGTTACCTTTGCCATTTTACAGGTTAGGGAACTGGTTTCTGAGAGGCTGGGATTTCGGCCCAAGGTCACACAGCTAATTGGCAATGCCCGTGCTTGAGCCAAGCTGGACTGACAATAAGCTATCCAACCATCCATCCATCTGCCCATCCACCCTCAATCCATCCATCCATCCACCCATCCACCATCCATCCATCCATCCATCTGCCCATCCATCCATCCATTATCCATCCATCCATCTGCCCATCCATCCATCCATCCATCCACCCATCATCCATCCATCCATCCATCCACCCATCATCCACCCATCCATCCATCCATCCATCCATCCATCCACTCATCATCCATCCACCATCCATCCATCCATCCACCCATCATCCACCTATCCACCTATCATCCATCCACCCATCCATCCACCCATCTATCCACCATCCATCTATCCATCCATCCATCCACCATCCACTCATCATCCATCCATCATCCATCCATCCATCATCCACCCATCATTCATCCATCCATCCATCCATCCATCCATCCATCCATCCATCCATCATCCACCCATCATTCATCCATCCATCATCCATCCATCAATCCATCCATCATCCATCCATCATCCATCCATCCATCCACCCACCATCCATCCATCCACCCATCATCCATCCATCCACCATCCATCCATCATCCATCCATCAATCCATCCATCATCCATCCATCCATCCACCATCCATCCATCATCCATCCATCCATCATCCATCCATCCATCCATCCATCCATCCACCATCCATCCATCATCCATCCATCCATCCATCCATCCACCATCCATCCATCCATCCACCATCCATCCATCCATCCATCCATCCATCCATCCATCCACCATCCACCCATCATCCACCCATCCACCCAACATCCATCTATTCCTCCACCCATCTGCCCATCTTCCATCTATCCATCATCTCCCCATCCATCTTCCCCCTTTCCTTCCATGACTCTTTCTAGCCAGTTCCCCAGCAGCCCAATTCCCTCCCCCACCCCTTCCTTCCTACTTGCCCAACAATCAGACACATCAGAAGTGACATCCAAATGGCAGAAATGCTGGTCTGGAACAGACATCCGCCAATCTGAATGCAATACAGGTATGTACGGTGAATGTCCCCCATCTCCCTTTGCCCCAGACTAGGGCCCCTGCAAGCCACTGGCTCAGACAGGGAAGGTGGCACCCTGTTTAGCAGCTTCAGGGTCTGCACGTTTCTCCTGAAGACACACGTCCCTGGTCCTCCCAACGCCCACCTCTGGCCACTGCTGATGGCTGCCTCCTGCCCACTGGACACATGACCTCAGTGGGGTAAAGGGGGAAAATTTCTGTTCATTGCAAAGGCGAATCCCAGCCACGTCTCCCCAGTGGCTCCTCGCTGTGTGAGAACACAGGCCGGCCTCAGTCTCCTGCGGTTTCCTGCTCTCTACCACCCTGCTGGCACCTCTCACCTCACCCCCACTGCACTGTCACCCACTCTGTCCCAGCGCACTGGCCTCTATGTTCCCTGCAAATGCCAAGCTCACCCCCAGGGGCCTCTGCTCAGGGGCCCCTCCCCATGCCCTCGCCCTCATTTCCAGCGGCGGGTGTCTTGAATTCCACACTCCACGCTGAGCTAAATGTCGCTTCCCAGAGAGTCACCTCTCCGTCTCCCACACGGTGTGGGTTCCCCACAGCACAAGGAGTTCCCGCTGGGGTCTCTTTCACACTCAGTAATTCTTAGTTAGCTCTTCCTCTGTGGGAGGCGAGTTGTAGAAAAGGAAGCCATGTCTGTCTGTCCATGGCGTCTCCCCGGCACAGGAATCAGGGACCTCCAGCAGGTGGGAGTGTCCCTGGCTTCAGGGCCCTGCAACCCTGGTGGCCCCTGGGGTGAATGCAGGTGACAGAGAACAGGCCCTGGGCTTCCCTCCCCCTTGTCTTGGGCTCAGGGAGGATCCTCAGAGAGGTGGGCAGGGTTGGTTTGGGGGCCGATTTCCCCATAACCATAGTGAGACTCCTGTCTGGCCACTGGCGGGCCCCACACCAGGAGCAGTAGAGACTAGAGTGCCAGGTGCAGCCGAGCAATGCGGCCCTGGCCTCTGGGCCTGGCAGGAAGCAGGGGGACCTGGTGCCCTGAGGGTCTGCAGGCCAAGGGAGGCTGGGGGTTGGGAGCCCACAGGAGCCCGCCCAGGGGGGCAGAGCTAGAGGCTGGATGAGGGAACAGGCCCCTGGCGGAGCCGGCAGCCACCTGGACTGAGGCTCCGGGCCACCTGGATGTGGACGGGGCGAGGGGAGAGCACGGAGGCAGTCGGCTCTCACTCCAGCTTGTGTGAGCTGAGCACCCCGACCCAGTGAGCGTTGGGTCCACGTGGGGGGCTCAGGGCAGGGGGCGCAGGCCAGCCTCCGCCCTGCCCACCCAGCCAGCCCCCAGTCCCTGCGTTTGTTTGAACACTTGTTTGGGCACCTGGCAGGTGACAAGATCTCTGATCTAGTGCCAAGGCCAACTGGCCAACAAGGTGGCAGAATAGGCAGAAGCGCACCAGGTCCCACCACAGGTGGCACACTGCCTGCCCCACCCCCACCAGAGCTGCCTTCTGAGTTGTCCCCTCCCCTACCACCCAGACGCCCACCTTCAGGCCAGAATAATGGGAGCCTTGTACGGAAAGGTCACTGCGCCTTAGGTCGGGGCTGCACAGGCACACGGGCACAGGTTATCTAGGGCCAGAATTCACCAAGTCTGAGCTCTGAGAAGGAGTCACATTCCACCTGCAGGGTGGGGGTGGAGGGGACAATTCCAATCACATTCCTCCACCCCCCACCAAGAGGTCTGGGGACCGCATTGAGCTGGGGAAAAGTGGCCGGCCGTCTCTAGTGGCTGTGTGGCCTTCACCAGCCACCCTGTCTCTAAGCCCCTATCTGTAAGTGGAGGTTTGCTCTGAGCGGCTGGCAGGGCCGGCAGAAGGCCCTGCAGAGGCTGAGACCACGGACAAGGTGTGAGCCCACCCTCAGTGCCCGCAGGTGCCCAGTGGGCTTTCTGACCAGTGCCCAGTGTGACAGGTGGGCCCAGCTGTGCCAGAGGAAATGTGGACGAGGGCTCCTGGGCGGCCGGTGGACATGTGGCTTGGGCCGCCATCACTGCAATTGGCAGGAGTGAAAGTGGGCATATGCGGTCCAGCCACCACGACCCATGTGCCCACACACGCAGCGGCCTGAATTGGGTGGGTGGGAGACCCGGCAGCTGAGTGGCTGAGCCCTGGGGGAGAGGCAGGAAGTGGCTTGCCCTGCTCAAGGGACAGTGAGGACCACACCTTGAGGTTCACTGTCCGGCTGACTCAGCCAGGTCACGTGGGCAGGGGTTAGGGCAGGCCCCTGGCACCGCCCACCTGGCCTCCTGACCAACACAGGCCAATGGCAAGCTCAGGGCCATGGTCAGCGGCCTGGGCACCGCCACAAGCCACTTCCTCTGCAGCTGGCCACGCCCCGGGTTCTAGGAAGCCCCAGCCAGCAGCTGGGCTGGGTGTGGACCCACCACGTCCCTCTCAGGCCCAGCTGCCCATCCCCAGCGGAAGGAGAATTTGACTTTTGGATGCAAACTGCAGCCGGGTGACGGAGCTCTCAGGGGCACTGTGACCAGGCAGGGATGCAGGGCAAGACAACAAGACAGGGGGTGTCAGGAGCCCAGCCAGGAGGTCGGGGACCCTGCCCCACTCTCACACCAGCACCGAGCCTCATGTCCAGCGCTGAATCCACCTGGAACAGGACAGTGGATTTGGGACCCCAGGGTGACCTCACGCCCATGTCTAAAAGATGCTCACCACCCATGCCGTGAGGCTGGCCTCCCTTCTGAAGCCCTTGCACACCCAGGGGGCCCTCCCAGGGGTGCTAATGCCACCTGGACACCTCCTCGCTAGCTCTCCCACTGGGGCTCCCACCCACATGCCACCCCCAGGGGGATGGCCCCACAGGCCACTGCTGCCCTGGTGTGGGGACTGACGGACAGCAGTTAGGTAGTGGCTGCACTGGGGAAGGACATGGGCCCCGGACACCCTCCCTCCTCAGCACAGGGGTCCACCCCCAGCTGTCCCCTGGGTGCCCCTCAGAGCGAGGTTCCAGGAGGCTGAGCTCCTGCTTACACGGTACTGGGTAGAGGCTCCCCAAGGCTTCCAGGAAGCAGGTCTTGGAGTCCCATCACAGTGTGAGTTGCATGGAGGGGGCAGGAGAGGGCCTGGCTTCCCTGATGTCGAAGGTAGTCCTTGTATAAAGTGAAAAGCCCCCCTTGCTCCAGGGGTCCCAGTGCTCACACAGTAGCCCCACCACCGAGGGCATGTCACCCCCACAAGCATCCTCCCTGCCAGGTGCCAATGGAGCTAGCAGGTGGGGGGGCAGGCCCTCGGTGCCCCTCCTCCCCTCCTTTCTGCCTCCCCCAGTCCAGTCCAGGTCCAGGTCCAGTCCAGGGGCTGGGAGGATCCTAACTCTTATTTATTTATTTTTAATCCTGAGAATATTTTTTCTATTGCTTTTCAGAAAGAGTGGAAGGGGGGTGAGAAACATCGATGTGAGAGAGACACGTCGATTGGTTGCCTCCCCATGCACCCCAATCGGGGCCAGGATTGATCCTACAACCAAGGTACATGCCCTTGACTGGAACTGAACCTGGGGCCCTTCAGTCCTCAGACCGACGCTCTAACCAGTGAGCCAACCAGGGCAAGGACCCTAACTCTTGGAAGCAAAAGAGACCCACTGACCCACTGACCCCCCCCCCCCCCCACCAAGTGCTCTGTTTCCTGCATTCTCTCCATGTCACAGGTAAGTAACTGAGGCTGGAGAGCGAGCCGACTCACCTGGGGCCCCCTGACTCCCAGCTTGCCAGGGAGGTGGTCCTGGCCCCCCCATCACCGTGCCACAATGAGGGGGCCACCCATGTCTGCGGAGGCTGTTCTGAGAGCCGGTTAGGAATGTTTACTGGGCTGTGGTCCTCACGGTGCGAAGCTCGTTGCCTCCCTCTACAGCCCCAGCCTTCCCGGCCAGCCCCCCGGAGCCCGGGACCCCTCTCCCCACCCCCAGGAGTGAGAACCTGCAGCCGGCCCTGCGCGGCTGTGCACTGTCTGAGCGGCCGGGCCTCACAGGCGCTTACCCGTCGGGGGAGGCCGTCCGCACCCGCCCAGCTGAGGCCAGTGGAGTCCCGAGGCCTTGCTCACCATGGCTGGCTGGGCGGGCAGCCGCTGGGGCGTGAGCAGGAGCCCTGCCTCCTGGGCCCCTCTGGGACAACCGGCTGTGGCGGCCCCTCGTGACCTCATGCCAGGCTGCGGGCACCCAGTCACAGCCGCCACCTGCCCCTCCCCCGGGCTTTGTGCGGAGACTGGTTCTACCAGAAGTCAGGCATCTGGCAGAGAAAGCGGCCCTGCCAGTTGGGGCAGGACCTGCCTGGCAATGTGCAGGGTACCCCTCCGTGTCCTGCCACAGCGGGGACGGTCCAAGAAGGTGAGCTTGGACATGTGAGGGTGCGGTGACCACGCCCGCAGGCCCTCAGGCCCTGCCACTGGCCCTCTTGGCTCACTGGACCCTCGAGCTCACTGTCTGAGCCTCGAGCAAACCACACACGAGGGCATCAGCTTCCTGATGTGACATCAGCTGGCCCCAGGGGACCCGAGGCCATGTAGAGGCCGCCAAAGATGCCAAAAAAGAAACGAAAGGAAAACGTATCCACACACAGCAATGTGTGCACACATGTCCACACGGCAGCCCAGCACTGTCAGCTGTCAGTGGGCGAACGGCTGCGCATCCGCACCGGGGAGCACCCAGCAGACCGCGAGCAGGTGACGGCCCCGCTGCATCAGAGATGGCAGCGGGACTTCAGGTGACAGGTGTTTCTTATAGAGAAAGTCGACCTGCTCTCCCTCTGGGGAGCACGCCCATGCCCTTCGCTTCTCCCGTTTCTTCTCCCACAGGCATGAACCTCCTAAACACTAACGGACCCCAAGAGACTTGCAACCAGGGGAGCAGTGGGCAGCAGCAGCTCGTCCCGGGCTAACCCCTGAACCTGTTCCCAAGGCCCCCTTTTCTCTGGCTCTCCAGTGAGCTGTCAGCAGCCCCGCCTTCTACCCTGAGCCCTTCCTTATGTGACTACTGTCCCCAGATTTAATAAACATACCCTCATAGTCACCTGGACTTGTGCTGTGAAATTTTTTCTGCACGGAGTCAAGAACCCCCCGCACCCCCACCCACAGGAAAAGAGAGTCGAGTTCCCACGACTTTTCACGCTTTCATCGATCGGAACCAAGAAGCTGACACCTCGGTGTTGACCACAACTTCTCACACCTGACCCCATTTTCAGATACTGAGGCAGCTGCCTGGCCCCGAGTCCCGCCACCTGTGGGGGGCCTGGTGGCGTCTGGGAGATGTGGAGGAGGGTCCAAGGACCCCCCAGGGACCGCCCCCCCCCAGCCCTCAGGCTGAGAACAGCCCCCAGGAAGAGGGGAGAGGGCAGAGTTGTTCTCAAAGTTCCAAGACCTAAATGTGGGTCTGTTCCCTGACACACTGGTCACACTACAAAATGACACGTTCGAAGCGTGAAACACCAGCGGGCACCTTGTGAGCAGCAGGTGAGAGCTAAAAACAGCACCGAGAGCAACGGGAGACAGAGGGATGCTGGGAGGCCGGCCCTGGGTCAAAACCTGTCCCTGAGAGGGGTCCTGAGAGCCCGACACCCCTTTGTCGGCGACCACCTTAGGGGACTCCCCAGGAAACCCAGCCTGCCCGTAGGCACTCCCTCTGGGCACCCTTATCAGCCTTAAAATGCCTCCCCTGTTTCAAGGGACGGCTCATCCCAGCGCTGGGGTGAGGGGGGCTCAGGGGAGCTTCCCAGTGGCTCCTGGGCCCCATGTGGGGTCAGACTCCTGGATCACCTGGCATGTAGGAGGGAACCTCATCTGTCCTGAGACCTCATGGCCACCCCATCCAGGCTGTCCTCTCTGACTGTGGCAGAGCCAGTGAAGGCGAAACCAGGGAGACGGACTTGCCGAGCTCAGTTCTTCCTTCTGGCTCCAAAGTGGGAGAAAGAACAGAGGGTCACAGGAGAGGTGACTTTCTCGCCACTGCCAAGGAGCACGTGTGACCATCTGTGTGACTCACCCAGTCCCAGAGGCACCAGGCACTGGGTCGACCTGGCTGCTGAGCCTGGGCCGCGTGCCCGGGGGCTGGGGCTGTAGAGTCTGAGGGCCCAGGTGAGCCTGGCAGAGCCCTGGGCGGAGGGGACCCTCAGGTTGGACACGTCTTACACTCCGTGTTCCCAAAGGGCCCGCTGCGGGGCTGGACACAGCTCCTGTCTGCTGAGCCACCTGCTGGGCTCGAGCTGCCTGGGCAGGGCAGCCACAGCCCGAGGCGGGCCAGTTGGAGGGAAGCGCCTGCTTTCTGCCACTCCCCAGGCCCTGGGTCAGCCTGTGGGCATCCTGTGGGCACTCAGCCTGGCGCTGGCCTGGTTGGGAGGCAGGTCCTGCAGGGGGGACGAGGGCAGGAGGGCCATCGGTGAGCGTGAACCCAAGTCCAGCGCACGTGTCCTTGAAGCCAACAATCCAACTTCTGAAAACTCACTACCAGGGACTAAACCCTGTGGGATCCTAACGTGGGAGAGAAGCCCACAGAAGGATGCGGGCTGAGGTTTTGTTTGCCGGAGAGGAAGACCCCTGGGCAGGTAGGCGTGGGTGGGACGCTGACCGTGGCCATGAAAAGGGTGTGGGCGCTCAGAGGTGCCGAGTATCCCGTGCCCCTGGGACACAGGGCGACCGCCCGGCTTGCTGGAACCTGTCGGTACCTGTGTGTGAGCTGCTGTGTGCGACCAGGGGCCTCTGGTCCCATCTGAGTCTCACAATGGCTGGCCTTCCAATTGCTGTTGGAACCTGAACCCAGCAGAGCCATCACTGGGCCGACATCAGTAAGGGGTGAGGGGTGTTGCACTCCACGGGGGACGAAAGGAGCTCTTGCTTGGGCCCAGGGGTGAGGGACGAGATAGTCTTCTAAGGGGCAGGTGGCCCGAGTGGCTGGGGGAGCAGGGAGAGGCCCCAGTGCCCAGCCAGCAGTAAGCGAACAGTGGGTGCTGATGGATGCTTCCTGGGGGGTCCGACCCACTGGGACGTGTATACAGTAGGTGCTTAGCACCCAGTGTGGCCGACTGAGGACACGCTTTCCCTTTCACCTTCACAGCCGCTCTGTGGGTGGCCTGAGCAGCCGAGAACAGGTAGGGGGATGCCGGTGGGGAGCAAGCAGCACCTGGGGTCCCTCCGGGGCGGCTCTGGGAGGGTGGGCTCCATCCCACCAGGAGCTCCTCAGCATCACAAGGGGTGTCAGGCTGTGACCTTCCAGAACCTTCCCCACTGCCTTCTGCTCCCCAATGCTGGGTGTGGATGGTCCCGGAACCCTGTCTCGGAACCCTGCACAGGCCTGGAGGGGAACCTGCTCTGTCCTCTGATGTCTCCCGGGCAGCAGCTACAAAGGCAGGTGACAAAAGGAGGGAAAAATGGGGGGAAGGGGTGAGCACAGGGGTCTGTTTTAAATGGGGCCCAAGGAGAGCCCCGTTTTAGATGTAGCCGTGAAGGTTTGGCTTCGATGACAGTGGGGAGTCGAGGGGCCTCGGTTCCACCGTCCGCTCGGCTTTTGTGTACATTTGACATTTCCATGACGCAGGGAAGCGGAGAGGCTCTGCGCTCTGTCCCGAGGGCCCGGCAGGAGAATTTCACAGAAGCCTTCAAGCAGCAGCAAACCCGCCGTGAGAGTCCCCACCCCCCAGATAAGGCTCAGAGTTTAAAAGGCTGACAACTAGTGAGGTGCCTCTGAGGACACTGGCCAGGTGGCTGCTGGCTAGATCTGAGGCTCAAACAGAGAGAAGCCAGAGGACCCCGTGCGACGGGGAGGGTTGGAGATACAAGGTGATCAGACCCGGAGTTAGCTGGGAAAGAGGCAGAGAGGAGCCGAGGGCCACTGCCAGGGTCCCCGTGGCCTGCCCCTTGATGGGCTGCAGTCTCTTAAGAGCCAGACCCCCACCTGCTGAGAGCCTAGCCCGGCCCTGCCCGCCACTGCAGAGCCACACGTGGAACCCCCAGCCCACCACTGCAGAGCCACACGTGGAACCCCCAGCCCACCACTGCAGAGCCGCATGTGGAACACCCTGCCCCACCACTGCAGAGCCGCATGTGGAACCCCCAGCCCACCACTGCAGAGCCGCATGTGGAACCCCCAGCCCACCACTGCAGAGCCGCATGTGGAACCCCCAGCCCACCACTGCAGAGCCGCATGTGGAACCCCCAGCCCCACCACTGCAGAGCCGCATGTGGAACCCCAGCCCCAGCACTGCAGAGCCACATGTGGAACCCCAGCCCCAGCACTGCAGAGCCACATGTGGAACCCCAGCCCCAGCACTGCAGAGCCACATGTGGAACCCCAGCCCCACCACTGCAGAGCCACATGTGGAACCCCAGCCCCAGCACTGCAGAGCCACATGTGGAACCCCAGCCCCACCACTGCAGAGCTACATGTGGAACCCCAGCCCCACCACTGCAGAGCCACATGTGGAACCCCAGCCCCAGCACTGCAGAGCCACATGTGGAACCCCAGCCCCAGCACTGCAGAGCCACATGTGGAACACCCTGCCCCACCACTGCAGAGCCACACGTGGAACCCCCAGCTCCCCCACTGCAGAGCCGCACGTGGAACCCCCAGCGTTGTGTCTTGCAGCCTATGACACACTTTCCCGGCCGTCCAGAGCGCTTTCAACTCACAACAGCCCCCACAGGTCAACAGTGCCTGCCGGAGGCCCCCACGCCCTGAGCCCAGTCGAGGGTGGAGCCGGGGCCCCAGGGTGCTGCCCTCAGCTCCCACAGGTGCATGCTGGGGCTGTCCCCCTCTGAGACCACCTCTTCCAAGTGTCCCACCCTGACAGATGGCCTGGAAAGGGGACACCATGGGGCGCTTGGTGCAGGTGAGGCTGCGGCAGGCACTGTGGCTGTGCCCACGCTATCTCCCTCCCCACCGTCATCACCGCTGCCGGGACTCAGCTCCCAGGCCTCCCGCCCTCGGGCAGCAAGGCCAGTCCTTGAGGACAGTTCGTGGTCAAACAGCAGTAGGTATTTTTACCCACCTCTGCGGGCGCCCATGGTGGCCTCACTCAGGCTCTGAGTTTTCCATCCTCTGACCTCCCAGGAGGCAGCCCCACCAAGAGGGCGCCGCCCTGCTGGGCATCCTGAGGTGCTCCCCTTTGGTGTCAGAACAACCCACCTCTTGCTGACGTGTCACCGGCAATCACTGCCCTGGCCAGGCGCCTGGCGGCTTGGGCACAGGGCCAGCTGGGCACTGCTGACTGTGCCCTGAGTGCAGTGCTGGCGCAGGGCGGCCTCGGGACTGCGGAGGGGCACCCAGAACAGCTCCGCTGGACAGGCAGTGCCGAGCCGCCCTCAGGGACCCGAGTCCCGCGGCCCCACCCTGGGGGACAGGGGCTTTCTCCCCGTCCTTTCTTGAGACGCTCTTTTTAAAGACCGTGTTGGGTTCCCAGGTAAACACACGATGCAGTTGCAGCCTCTGTCTCCCCAGGGGGTCACCGAGCCTCAGCCCAGGGAGGAGCCAGAGCTGAGGGCGAGCGATGACCGGCCAGGAGGGGGTGCCCCCAGGGAAGTCAGGGGAGCTCACGTCCCGGCACAACCAACAGAGTAAACTGCCGCTCCTCAGGGACCGCCCAGCTCAGCAGAGGCCAGCTGTCCCCCGGGGAGGGGTGTCCAGGCAACGCAGCAACACTCCGGGGCGCCAGGCGGCCCTCTGGCTGCAGTCACCTCCCCGTCTCTGTCCCACTCCACCCGCTCCTGGAGAGGGGTGGGTCTGCAAGCCCCCGGAGCCAGTGACGCCCCCTCTGCCTCCAGAGCCACACTGGAGGCACCCGGACACCCGGGCAGACACAGGGCGGCGCTGGGTGACACGGTGGAACTAACCATCATTGGCCCCTTTCAAATTCTCTTTCCAGCCCTGGCCAATGTGGCTCAGGTGGCTGGAGCCTTGTCCATGCACCAAAGGGTTATGGGTTCGATTCCTGGTCAGGGCACATGCAGGGGTTGCGGGTTCTCTCACATCGGTGTCTCTCCGTCTCCCTTCCTGTCCCTAAAATCAATGGCTATGTCCTTGGGTGAGTGCGGATTAAAAATAAATAAATCCTCTTTCCAGCTTCCCCATCCCGCTGCTGATCTCTATTTCCCAGAGGTTCAGCGGCCTCGGGTGCAAAGCTGCAGGGACAAAAGTCCCGTGGCTACAGTTCAGCCAGTATTTCTTGCTCCCTGTGTGCATGTTTATAGCGACCGCTCCCTGCTACAAGCGGTGGTGATTTCCCAACTGTGGCAATGATGTCAAGTTCCTCTCCGAGGTAAATTCACTGAGGTAACAACAAGCAGGTGCATTTAAGGACTGGGGTTTAGGATAACAGAAGAGCTGGTGTTGGACGTAGCAGCAAAACCGTGAAGGCCGCCTATGAACTGGGAGCTGCTCCGGGGTGGCCCCGTCCTGGCCCGAGGCCCCTGCTCCCTTCCCACTGAGATGGGGGACCAGGCCTGGGCTGTCACAGGTTCCGTTCCCAGGGCCCCGCTCAGAGCTGCTTTAAAAAAAAAACTTATTTTAAAATAAAGTATCAATGCAGAGGACCTCACAGACATCTGGCTTCATGAGCTCTCCCAGAGAAACACCCTGTAACCACCACCCAGGTCAGAAACCTAAGCTGCCCAGCCCCCCAGGGGCCCATGGGTGCACATCCCAGTCCTCGCCAAAGCCCCAAACCTCGTTCCTGATCCGCTTACCACCCTCCCCCACGGGTTCACCATCCACACCGTATCCCCAGGGACCTGCCTGAGTCCCACCCGCCGGGAACCTCGTGCCCCTAAGGCCCTTACTCTGCGGCCCCCCTCCCTTCCCTTTGCTGGCAGTTTATCCCGGGAGGGGCTTCGGGGTGAGCCGGGGCTCCGGGGGGCAAGGCTCGGCCCATCCACTGAGCGCAGTCAAGCTCTTCGAGGTCTGGGGCGTCTCAGGGTGGGCGGCCCCTGTAGGACAGCCCGCTGTGGCCCGAAGGAGTGGGTCCCGAGGGGCACCCGTTCCGTGGGGCTCACCCTGCTCCGGCCCACGGGGGCCAGGCTGGTGGCCTGAGACTGCGCTCGGCGGGAAGTGATGAATGGCCGCGTTGGGGAGACAGGCACGCCCGAGATAAACAGCATGTTCCCTGTGCTCCAAGATTTAAAAATAAACGGAAAAGTAGACACAGTTTAAAAATAATGAACTGGGCAGAAGGACAGTCATTTGCCTGTGTCTTCCCTCATCTGTGAAACCGCGGTTTACAAACCAGCAGATGCAGCTCAGAGCTGGCAGGGACCCCCCAGGGCTGTGGTGGCCCAAGTGGGGTGCTCCTGAGGGACCTGCCAGCCACACCTAGAGTGAGGGACAGGAGTCTGCTCTGCATGGAGGTGTCTTTTTCTCCCCCCTTTTTTGCTGCACTTGGAGCTCTCAGGGTAGTGGAGGCTCCATGTCTGAACCCACATAACATCAGCCTGATACCCCTGGGTCCCCTCTTCCCACAGTGCGACTCGCGTGGCCGAAACTGCTCTGCCTCCTACTCCCCCAGGGACAGGACACAGGACTGGGGTCACCACGTGCCCGATACCACCTGGCCAAGGGCAGCCCACAGGGGGCACCCTCAGGTCTGGTAACAGGAAGGGGCAGGGGCCCCCTGGGGAAGGCCCCCAGCCAGCATTCCAGAGCCAGGTGGGAGGGCAGAGCAGCACCCGGCTGCTGGCACCGGGAGGACTGTGAGCGCGGAGCAAATGGCCCATAGGGCAGCGTCCCCTCTGTCCACCAGCCTGGAGGTTTCCAAAGAGCCACTGTGGAGGGGCGTTTGCTGGACGGGACCAGCGTGCAGTGGTGATGGGGAAGCGGTCTGGCCTGGATGCTGGCCTGAGAGGGGACGGCCCTGTGGGCTGCACGGCCAGGGAGCAGCAGGACCGATGGCAGAAGGACACTTGCTGGACAGGACTTCCCACACACAGGTGGAGGGGCCCAGGCCCAGGGAGCCCCGGCGGGGGTGCCACCTGAGCCTCCAGGGTCAGGGCCTCTCGGCTCCATCCCAGGTCCTGGCGAGGGAAAGGCTGGCTGAGCCAGGGCGCCCGGCAGCTGTAAACAGTCAAGGTCACGGGAGGGGATTCTGAAAACAGCTCCGCACGTTCACGGGGACCAGAGGCTCTGAGCACACCAGGATCTTAGCCCCTGCAGACGCCTGGTCTTTGAGGGAAACAAAGACACAACCACGGTCCGGGAGTCTACTGACGAGCCTTCCTGCCGCACAGGAGCCCAGTAGTCAGGCTGGCCACTGCCTTGCCCACTGTGATGCTGAACTGTGTCCCCCAAATTCATATACTGACCCCCAGGACCTCAGAATGTGGCTGTATTTGGAGATGGTTGTTTAAAGGGGTGATTAAGGTAAAATCAGGTCATTAGGGTGGCCCTAATCCCATAGGACTGGTGTCCTTATAAGAAGAAGAGACACACAGAGGGACAGGTGGGGACACAGGGAGAAGATGGCCATCTACACGTCAAGGAGAGAGGCCTCAGGAGTGACCAGCCCGTGACCCCTGGATCTGACTCCAGCCTCCAGGACGGGCACAGTCAGTGCCTGTGGTTTAAGCTGCTGCCGGTGGGACTGTGTCGCAGCAGCTGACAGATGCACCCGAGATGGACAGGGCAGCACCGAGCACCCTTAGGAGAAGGGGGCATCTCCCTGGTCACACTCAGAGGAACAGGGGAGACGAGGGGCCTCTGCCCAGCACAGGGGCTCAGATCCTGCCTGGGCCACCTCCTAGCTGGGAGACTAGAAGCTCCCGGGGAGCTCTGCACCCCTACAGGGAGCCCAGCCAGCCAGGCAGCGGTCTCCCCGCAACAGTTCAGCCTCCACCCAACAATGGCGTGGAAGTGCCGCGGTCTGGGACGTGGCCGCCGCGGGCACCCCAGCCTGTCTCTGGCCGGTGGCGGTTTGTGTTCAGCCTGGGCCTCTGCGCCGTAACCTGCCCGAGAGGACCCCGCCCGGGGCCCCCACCATCTCGGGTTCGGCCTGTGTCTTCTCCAGTTTATCGGGGATAACTGAGAAGGAAATCGTCCCGATCGTTCGGGTGATGCAGGTGATGACTGGCAGACACCCGCGCGGGGATCCTCCCGCCTAGGTTACGAACATGCCCGTCACCTCACACGGTCACCGTTCTCACTGTCCCACTCTCTTATATGTCAGCTACACGACACAGCGTCACCAACTACAGCCACATGTCATACATGCTCTTAGTTTTTAATCAACAAAACATACAGGTCACCAGGGACCCTGGGGACCTTGGCAAACTCCTCTGAATCTCTGGGTCGAGCGCCCAGCCTTGAGAGACTTCTCCCTCCCGGGGCGGGGGATCAAATCCCGTGATCTTCCCAGAGGACAGGCGCTGGGGGCCGCCAAGGCCAGGAAAGTCGGTGGACTTGCTAAGTTCATCTTGACCCCGGGCGGCACCTTGAGCCCAGGACCCTCGCCCTACCCAGAGCCCTGGCCTGGGTCCTGCCGCTTTGTTACCTGAGCTCCGGATTCGCTGTGTGTTCTTCCTCCCCATCTGCTCGGGGACAGCCCCCTCCCCCCTCCCGGCCCCCACAGGTGTCAGGGGTCAAAGGCAGCCACTGGCCACGTCCAGCTGTGCACCTGGGACCCAACAGCCTACTCCAGTGGACACCCCGCAGGAGCCCCAGACACAGACACCCTGAATGTCCTTGCGGGAGAAGGGACATAAACTGTGACTCATTTGCATACATCAAGGGACAAGAAAGAGGAATGGGCGCTCAGAGCAGCCTGCTCACAAGGAGTCGCCAGTGGTTCTGAGCTTCTCTGCGATGCAGGAATCACGGGGCAGGAGACGGGACGAGAAGAGCCTCGGCAGTCTGGTCACGTCTGCGCCGAAGCCAAGGAGCCTGTGTTTGTTTGTGGCTTCGCCCATATATAGTAAAACCACGAAGACACGCCTGGGAACGCGGCTCGAGCTGGGGGAGGCGCAGGGCGCGCTCAGGGCCTGTGGGGCCAGGACTCGCGGCCAGCGCGGCGGAGAAGGGGGAGGGGGGCTCCATGCCTTCCTGCGGTTCCTGTGTTTAAACCTTTCACCGTCATTAATCATTAATCAAACTTTTCATTAGTGATAAAGAGATGATCCCTCTGGGCTCCAAGAGCTTGGCGGCTTGGCAGAGCCTCACCCAGGCCGCGGGCTGGTGGGATCCGGCACTCGCTGTGGGCCAGCTCTGCGAGGGCCCATTTCCCAGGTGAGAAAATCAAGGCCTGGAGCTGAAGGGACCCCGCCCAGGGCCCTGTGGCTGGTGAAGTCGGGGGGACTCCCATCTGGTTGGCTGACCACTGAGCCCCTGTTTTAACCATCCCCATACAGCCAGACTGGCACTGCGAGCGGCCCCCACAGAAGGCAGGCGGGTCTTTTCCAGGGGCCCTGCTTACAGACCACGGCGTCTGCCTTAATGAGCTCCATAAACAACACTCAAACAAACAGCAGCAGCAGCGGCCACCGACCTGCCAGGACAAACAAGGGACGGGTCCCCAGCAAGTGGCAAGGAGGAGGGAACTCAGCCCTGTGTGGATCAGGACTCAGGCCCCACCCATAAGGACAAGGGGAGGGGTGCAGAGGGCTGAGGTAACTCACACCAGGTCACCCTGAAGACACAGGCTGCACAGAGAAGGTGCCAAGCCAGGGACCGAGCTCCCCAAAGGCTGGCATTCCCACACACCCGCCTGGTGCCGCCCGGCGTGGTGCTGAGGCTGCACAGCGGACAGGCCCCGAGGAAGGGCCTTCCAGGCAAGGGAACAGCATATGCTAAGGCAGACAGGGTGGCTCCCAGCCCTTCCACCCAGAGGGTCGTATCAGGGTGAGCGACTCCCAACCTAGGAGAGCAGAGGCGAGCTGAGGGTGGGGCCTGCCCAGGCCTGGAGAACTCCCTCCCTCTGGTCAGCTGAAGGAGAAACCAGCCCAGCCCGCAGGCCGCATGGCAGCTGGAAGGTTCTCTGGGGCGCTGGCTGTGAGCTGGGCACCCACCACCAGGGAGGGTCTGCACTGGAAGAAAGCTGCCAGCTGCACACAGGGCAGGGCCGAGAAGGCAGGGATCCCAGAGGCCTCTGGGCCTCAGGCCTGGGCACAGGCTCTAGGCTGGAGGCCCTGGGCAGGGCACGTGTGTCCCCTGCAGAGCCCTGAGTGAAGACGCCGTGTGACTGGGCTGGAGGGGCCAGGGCTCCCCTCACAGTGGGCAGCTCTCCCCCCCTGCTCGAGGGCACAGGCCGAGGATGCCACGAGGCAGCCCACGGTCCCACGAGGCCTCAAGGGCTCTGTCCACAGCCCTCCCTGCCCACGGCCGTCCCTGCCATGCTCCCTGTGCCCTGCACCATGGGTGGCCTCACTGGCCTTAGGCTCTGCCTAGCCCTGTCTCTCAGGGTGGGGTGAACAGCTTACAACCCCATGGGAGGACTGGGCTGCCAAGGGTCCTTAGACCCCTGGGTGTCACCCCAAGGGTGACTGAGAACTGGTGGTAAATGAGAGAAGGTGATGCCCCCGGCCCCCACTCCCTGTCCAGTGAGATCCACATGCTGGCTCTCTCCCTGCCCTGACCAGCCCTCCAAAGACACAGCAATGAATAAATGACCACACAGCCCCCCCCCCGGGATGTCCCGCCGGGTCCCCTTGGTGATGGGTCATTCCTCAAGCCTGGGGACCTCAGCCCCTCTCTGGCCTGCATCCTGCTGGATTTGCACATCTCTGACTGGGGTGGGGTGCTGACCTTGCCTTCCTGTGTCCACTGCTCAGGCGCCTACTGGTCACCCATGGTCCCCCTCCTCTGGCCTCCTGGGGAAGGGGCTCCCCACGATGGGGGGGGGCAGAACACACAGCCACCAGAGCTGCCCCTGCAGCCCAAGGCGGAGCCCCGGGGCCTTTTAAGGGACTCTGCCCCCGCATTCATCCCAACAGAAGGGCATGCAAATCCCCACCCAGGCCACTGCAAGCAGAGAACAGGACACGAGGCTGGGGCTCTTTAATGGACCCTCTGCCTTATGCACCCCAATAGGTGGGCATAAGAAACCCTGCCTCTGTTCCCCACCTCCCCATCCCTCTCTTCCCCAAATGCACAACCTCAGCCCTTCAAGCCACCTCCCCGTGCTGCATTCACTCCAATCAATGCCACCTTGCCCCTCTCCCCTCTGCGAGGACCGTCCTTCCCTCCTGGGGGCCACATGGAAGCCGCTCGGGGCCAGGAAGAGACAAGGGTGTCACTCCTGCCGGCCGGAGGTGCAGGACCCGAGGGTCTCTCTCCCTCAGCTCTGGGGGACCTGCCCCATCTCATCCCTGCCAGGCCATCACCTCCCCCTACCTTCCTGGGGACCTGCCTGTCACCAGGAGCAGAGCAGGGCCTACACCCAGCTTCCAAATGACCCTCACCTTGGACAAGGGAAAGCGACCCGGTCTGGTCCCAAGAGGCAGCCGGGCCCGTGGCCTGTGGGATGGGTGGCCCCATGTTCTCATTAAGCCTTGTAAAAACCAGTACGAATGGGCTGCCTCAGCCTCCCACCGGGCCCTTCACCCCTGGGTCAGAGGGGCTGGGCAGTTCAGTCTGCGTCCATGGACCAAATGAAATGTTAGGCTCTCGTCCCAGCTTAGCCACTCTGTACACCCCCCCCCACCTCTAATTCAGGAGGGACACGACCAGGGAGGGAGGCAGGCTGGGTCCTCCACACCCAGGACGGGAGGGAGAGAGCTGGAGAAGCAGAGACTGAAGGTGGGGGATCCAGGGGCATCCAGTCCCAGCCACTGACTCCCCTGGACAAAGACAATTCCACGACTTCACATGAGCACAAAGCACCTACTACATGCCAGGCCCCGGGAAGAGAGCCCTGAGCATGCTCAGGCAACAAGTACACGATGACCGCATGTGCTAACAGCCCCGCGAGGGCCTGGCTGTGACTCCAGCTGCTGTCTGCACATTCGGTCGTTCAGTTACACAAATACAGGTGGAGATGACTTCAGTACAGACGGATCGCTGCTCCTAAGAAATCAAACACAGCTAGCTGAGAGCGGCACTTCAGGTACAGAGGGCCCCTTGGAGAAGTGACATCTGAGTTAAGATCTGAATTAGCGCCCTGGGCAGCGGGCACATCCACTGCAAAGGCCCTGGGGCTGGATGTCCATGAGCGAGGAGGCGAGAGAGCCAACAGAGGCGGGCATGGGACAGTTGCCCAGGTCCTGTGGGGCAGGGACGGGAGCCTGGAATTACTCTGAGCCGAGTGAGAATCACGAAGGAATCTGGGCAGGTGAGTTACGTGATGTGGTTTATATATTTAAAGGTCATGCTGGCTGCCGGTGGAGCAGGACTAGAGGGGCCAGAACAGAGAGCCTGTGGGATGGCTGGTGTGTGCTCCAGACAAGACCCAGGGCAGCTGCGGGACAGTGGGTGTGAGGCCAGCGTGGGAGGCTGGGCTAAACCGCCTCTGAGATTTGCAAGGCCCTGTGGGTGCCCCACATCACTCAGAGCTGGCCAACCAGGCTCACACCCTGAGCAATGGGCACTGTCCCTCACTGGCTCAATGGCCCAGACAACCTTGGCAAGTCTCTGACAGCCCCTTCTTGCATCCTCAGGGCTACGATCCTTGTCACAGAGGTTCCCTCCCTGGGGGTCCCTCAAGTCCTTCCGGGCTGCCCCACGTCTCAGTGCTGTGACATTGCTCACCCTGGGTGGCTTGTCCCCAGCCACTTGGCTGGACATAGAGCTCTAAGCCAGAGGGTGTCATTGTGTCTGCCCCCACACCCCAGCCTTGGCTCTCCATCGGGCAGGCACACAGCTGGGGCCCGCTCCCCTTGGCACAGTCAACAACACAAGCCAACTTCACACCCCGAGCCCACGCTCCAGGGGCCCTGGCCTGGAACAACTGAGTTCTTTGTGACCGGCCGCACCCCCTCCCCCTGCAACAGGACCGGTGTCTGCTGCCAGGCGGGGGATACAGGTGGGAGGCTGGCCGCAACCCTCCCAGAGTCCACCCTGCCTGTGAGCTGTTTCCTCGACCTGCAGGTTCAGTAGGTAGGTGACGGGGCCATCTGGCACCTGGGCAGTACTCGGCGCCTCTGTGATGGCCTCCAGCGGCACAAGCACCTCCCAGGGCAGCACACCTGGTGGCCTGTACCACCCAACGTCCGGCCCCCAACACCTGACGGTGCCCACCGGCCCTCCTGCCACCCCTGCAAACAGCTAGGCAGTTGCACCCACCTTTCCGTGGCCCCCGAGTGGGGAACTGCCCCTGACAGCTGCCTTCACGTCGGAGCGACTGGAGTCCTATCGGCACCATGCACCTGAGCCTCGGTTCTCTACAGCTCCCAGTCCCGCCCACAGCTCTGAGTGTCGGGCCACACCCTACACCCCTGAGCTGGGTGTGCATCGTCTCAGCTGTGGCTAGACACCTGTCCTTTGAACAAGGAATGAGATGTCACTCTGGCTGCGCTCCTGCACCTGGACACTGTGTGTCTGTGCACGTGTGTGTGAGGCAACGCTGGCCTAGCCACAGAATCCGTGTGGAGCACAAGCCCCAGACAGCTGCCGAAGACACACATGGTCTCCAAACCATGGCTGTGTCACGGAGTTTCTCTTCCCTTCCCAAGCAAGGCGCCTCAGATCACAGCGCTGCTGGCTCAGGGAGCTTCCAGCAAGAGGTTTCAGGAGAGAAACTGATCTGGACACGCTCAGCATGGTGAATGCATCTGAAGGGGGCGGGATGCCTTGTGCATTCTGACCGCTGAAGGGCTTGCCAGCCGACCCCTGGCACCCAGGAGGCACTCCCCAGGGCTCACCACCTGCCCAGCAGTGTCCCCAGGACGAGGCCCTCGCCTGGTCCATCTGCCCTGTCACCTTTCCACACACAGCCTGGCCACGCAGACCAGACGGACACCGGGGCCTGCCTCCCTGGCACGCTGGGCTGCCCCCCACACGTGCAGGCAGACAATGGGATCCCCAGACCTGGAGCCTGCTGCCTGAAGGGGAGCACAGACGCCCATGAACTGTGCACTGTCTGCACGGCCTGCCGGGTTCCAGGCCCCACCAGGCCCCCCACAACCAACGAAGTGGGGTACAAAGGCGTCGACAGGCCACAGCCGCTATTGTGAGGGCGGGGTTCCTGCCGCCTGGGACCTGGATCCAACCGTGTACACAGATCCAGGACTACACAGCCGACCCGAAGGCTGTGCGCACGTCCTGGCTGAGACAGCCTGCGTCTGCCCCTGGCCTGGTAGCTGTACCCAGGGGGCAATCACAGGGCCCCACCTGCAGAAGGCACCCAAAGGGGCTCAACCAGACGGACAGACACACATTAATTCTCCCCATGCAGACAGAGTAGGAAGCAAGTAAAACCCCAGATGGCAAAGAGCAGAACTCCACCAGGGGCTGTGCCTGGCCCGGCCCAAGGGCAAGGGAAGCCCACCGCCTTCCGGAAGGACCTGGCCACACCCCCAGGAGCCACTCAAACCCTAACGCCAGCCAGGTGTGGACGGCAGACAGCCCAGCTGAGGGGAGTGGAGGGGGCACCCTGGGGAGTCCAGCCTGGTGAATGTCCCCAGGGGCTGCTGTCAGCCCCCAGCCACACGTCCCACCGTCCCCTAACCCCCAGGACCCTCCTGCGCACTCATATCCCCAGAGCAATTCTTGGGGCTCCAAACCTGTAGGGGGTCAGCGGCCTAGAGGTGGAGGCTGTGGCTGGTGGGGGAGCAGGAGGCCCCTCACTCTGCGGACGGACCGGACGGAGCCACCCTGGGAACCGAGCCCAGAGCTGGGGTGCCAGACACGATCCCGGGCCGCCCCAGGCGCCCCCGCCCGCACACCCCGCCCCTCCGATGCCGCGTCGGCTCAGCAGGGGGCACAGAGCCCGCTACTCCCGGCAGACAGGCAGGCAGGCAGACAGACAGACAGACACGGCCGCTTCCCTCCCGGCCCCGCGCCTTCCAGCCGCACCCAGTGGGGCGCCAGGCCGCGCGCGCCCCACCCGCGCCCGCGCCCGGGACCGTCCCCGCGCTTCTCTGGGCTCCTAGCGCCACGGGGCCGGGCGGGCCACGGTCGGGGTCCGCGGGGCTGCGCCCCAGTCCCCAGGGGCCGGGCGCTGCGGCGCGGGGCTCCCCCGACCCCCGCGGCCGGGCGCCCGCGGCCCGCTGGACGCTCTGGACGCTCCGGGCCCTCCGCGCCACGGCCTCTCCGGCCCCTCCCCGGACCCCCGGGTCCTGCCGGCCCCTCCCGGTCCCCCCCCCTCCCGGCCCGTTCGCGACCCCCGCGCTCCTACCGTGCGGAGGGGAGAGCCTGGGGCGCGGGCCGGGCGCGCGGGGGCTCAGCTGGCGGCCGGCTCCAGGAAATGCCAGAGTGAGCCGGGCGCGGAGGGCGGGCGGGAGGGAGGAGACGCGGAGACGGAGGGAGGGAGGGAGGGAGGAAAGGGGGGGAGGGAGGAGAGGGGGGAGGGGGAGGGAGGGGGGCGCGGCAGCCGCAAAACCCGGGCGGGATCGCCTGGCGGAGCAGGAGCGCGGGGACCCCAGTGCCTGCGGCGCTCAGCCTGCCCTGCGCCCCCTCCCAGGCGCGCTCTGGGGCTCACGGTCGGACAGTCCCTCCAAAACCGGCAGGAGGCTGGCAAGGGCGAGCGGGGTGGCCAGTGGGGTCGGCCCCTAGGGGTTCGTGCTTTTTGGGGTGCGGGGGGACTGCCATGGTCACAGATGCGTGCAGGCATCGGCCCACCCTAGGCAGAGTGTGGGTGCCGCCTCCGTCTTTCTGAGCCCAGGAAACTTGTCAGCATTTCTCCCCCATCACTGAAGTCGCCAGAACACAGGAGGGACACCAGCAAGCTGACCCCTGTCCTGCCGGGTGCTAAGGGGCCCTGGTCAGGCCACACATTCTAACTGTACCTTTCCCTTAGGATTTCCTAGCTAAAAGCCCATCCCCGGGGACTTGCTGCGGCGTGTGCCCCTCATCTCATCCCTTCCACCCCGAGGCCTTCCTAGACCTCTGGTTCTCCTGTGTGGAAGGCACTCTAATTCCACCGAATTAGAACTAAGGAGCTGAGGGGTCCGCCCGTCCTGGTCCCTGGTGGTGGGCCCTAAGGCGGTGTGAGCCCCAGCCTCCCAGCTGTGGCCCTCAGCCTGGTCTTCAGACCCCGCAGGGCCTGCCTGGTTCTAGCGTCTGTCCCCAGAGGCCAGAGCTGGAGCCAGGCCACTGCCAGGTGCACCAGACCAGGTAGAAGGCGGAGGGCTGAGGGCCAGCGTGTTTTCCAAGCAGAACCTCTCAGCCTGTCCGCTTCCAAGGGGTGAGACACCCTCCTTCCCACGGACTGAGCTGCTGGTGTTCAGGGGCATTTCCATGCCCGGAGGGCAGCCCCCCAGCCCTGTGGTCAGGTTGCAGCAAGACTCCCAGGCAGGGTTGTGGAGGGCGAGCCTGGGGTGTCGAAGGCCCCGGAGTTGCAGCAGGGGCAGGAGGCCCTGCCTTGGTTCTGCCCCTCTGCCCCTAACAGCAGCCAGGGGCCTCTGCCACATACCCTCCCTTGGCCCAGCCTCAGCATCGCCCACCCGTTGGCTAGGTGCTGGGTCTTTGCAGGTACAGGAGCACCAGCCAGGTGTTTATCAGGGGGGCCAGGGCTTAAGGAGGTGGCCATGCTGCCCCCGTCTGCTCTGAGCTCCCCCTAGGACAGCCTGGTCCCCCCATGGTTACCTTGCGAGGCCTCTGGAGGCACAGGGCTCAGACAAGATGCTCAGGGCCGTGGAGGCAGAGGTCAAAGGGGCAGCTGGCCCAGTGTAGTGTTGGGGCAGGAAGGACCCAGAGGATGACAGAGGCGGGGTGGGGGAAGGTGGAGTCTGGACAGGCTTTGCCCACTCAGTGGGGTGGGTCACCAGATGGCCTGTGGGAGGAGAGGGACGTGCCAGCTGTCAGACAGGGCACTGGGTGTCAGGTAGCCGCTTCCAGCTTCTTGCCTGGGGTTTGGAGAGGCAGAGTGATGCAAGGGGTCCTGGCTTCCCCGCCTGTCACAGGGGGCAGTGTGTATGGGGGGGGGGGGTCAGTGTAGGACAGGAGAGCGTGGAAAGGCTTAGAGATGGGCTGAGCAGGGTGCTGACCTCTCGGCCTTTGGGGACACACCCGGCGGGTGGGCTTCACCGCCAGGAGCTGTCTGGGCTCAAGCAGATGCGTGCAGCCCTGAGCCTCGGTCTCCTCATCTGTAGCCAGCACAAGACAAGCTTCCCTGTGAGCCACGGAATCCCCAAGTCCCCAGGGAGGCCGCTGAACCCCAGAAAGGACTGGTTCCCCTCTCAGCTCCGAATGTATGATCATTCACACCGATCTGCCTGTGAGAAGTGAGATTTTAAAATGCCTTTGCACACCTAGCCGGTGTGCTCAGTGGTTAGAGCATCGGCCCTTGGACTGAAGGGTCTCGGGTTCAAGTCCAGCCAAGGGCACATACCTTGGTTGCAGGCTCAGCCCAGGTTGGGGCGCTTGCAGGAGGCAACCAGTAGGCACTGCACGGAACACAGCAGCTACTCATAAAAATTGTTGTGGCATTTGCCAACCGCTGGGTACTTGCCAGGCACCATGTTCCCCTCTTTCCACGGATGAACGGTTGCGCCCCTTCCTCTACCTGGAGGTGGGTCATCAACCTTTTCATCTCCTCGAGGCCAAGTGACCAGCTCTGGGCCAGGCAGCCGGGGCGTGGCTGGAGCGTGGCCGAGGCAGGACCAAATGCCAGGGTCTGCTTGGCTCACAGCTGGGGCTGTACCCAGGGCGCAGGATGGGGCTGGGCAAGACTGAGCCCCTGTCTTCCAGCCTGGGCCCCGTGACCTCAACCCCCACAGTGGTGCAGGAGGCACCGTGTCCTCAGACATGTCCCCAGACACGTCCCTCCTTCTCCTAGGGAGCTGCTGTGAGGTGATGTCTTGGGCTGAGTCACCGAGTCAGGTGTGGCCACTGAGTAACTAACAGCTGTTTTCTGTTCTCTGGGGAAACCCGTGAAATTCAGCTGCAATCTCCTGTGTGGCCTCTGGGTGACGCTGGCATCCTGCTGGGGCTTCCTGAGCAGGCCTGCTGCCCATGGCTCCTTCTGTCTCTCTGTCCCTCTGTCTCTCTGTCTCTTTTGTCTCTCTGTCTCTCTTCTGCACACAGGTCCTCCAGATGGACACATCTCAGCCCCCGACTCAGGCTAACGCCCAATGATGATAACAACCTGCTCCTAACGACGTAATGAAGCGGGATTGCCCACCTCTCTTGGTGGCAGTCCATTCTCCGGCCGGGGAGGACAGGAAGGTGCTAGTCACCATTACGGCATCAGTTCTTGGAGGCAGAATCCGGGGCGAGCCGCCAGCAGACTGTGCCTCCGGCCCTCCTGTGCGGGGTCAGTGCCCGCAGCACTTGGCATTGAGGAGGGGGCAGGGCCCAGGTGGGCATTACCGTGAGGTGGGGTGATGTGCCTGGGAAACCTCTCACGGTAACAAAGAAATGCCCGGAGGTCCCACATCCTGGACAGTGCCCGGAGGAGTGGGCAGGCCGCTCTGCCCTAAAGGGCCGCTTTCTCCCCGGCCTTGGGCTCCTGCAGGGCCACCTGAAGCTCAGCTGGATCACCTGCAGCCTGAGTCACCTGCTGCCTCTTCTCGGGACTGGAGCAGCACCAGACTCAGGGCTGGGACCCAGCTGGAGGAGGTGCGGGCAGTCCTTGGCTTGCGGACACATCCCTCCTGTGGCTGCCTCCGTTGTCCAGAGGGCGTGTCCCCTCTGTGTGTCTGTGTCTCAAATCTCCCTTTCTTTTCTCATAAGGACACAGGGTCCACCAAGACCGTCCCAAATGATCTCATCTGGACTCCTTCACTTAATTACACTAGCAAAGGCCCTACGTCCAAGTTAGGTGACATTGTCAGGTGCCGGGGGTTTGGATGCGGGGCCCAGGTGTCTGTGAGGGCCCTGGTTTCTTCGCAGCACCTCCCTGACCCCTCAGTCTCCTCCTCCCCCTCCAGGCTGGCCCAGGGCCAGGCCCCTCCTGAGACAGGGGCGTAGGGAATGCTTAGGCCAGAACCAGGGTGGCCCATCTGGCAGGCCTGCCAGGTACTCCCTGGTCCCATGCTGGGCAGGGTTGAGGGTGGACCTTTCTCTTTCTACAGGGCCCCCTGGGCTTTTGCTGGCTACTGGGGCTCTCTTGCAGAGTGTACCCCCTTTCACAGAGAGCTCCCCTGAAATCCAGGAGGAGGTTCTCTGTTTCTGTTTAATGGCCTCTAGATACCTACTGCTCTGCATCCTATCTGCTTTGAATGGGTTGCAGTAGCGGTCCCTGCTAATTTATTCTAGGGTGTGAGTGGCTGCTAGCTTATCTTGAGTCATCCATTAAGAAGCTTTCTGCTCTTAATGGGAAATGACACCTTAATCACCTTGATCCAAAAGGCTTGTGTGATAATCCTGTCCTCCCTCAAAGATAACTGTTGAGCAAGGGGGGTGGAGAAAGGTAGGGATGACTCATCCGGAGAGCTGAGACTCCAGTCTAGTAACAGGTTGTAGAACCTTTCTGAGCCTCAGCCACCCCATCTGTAAAACGGAGATTTTAATAACACAGTCTGGGCCAGGGTTTTAGGATCGGACGACAGAAGGCCTGTGAATGGCGGGTCCTGGGCCTGGCTCAGGAGGTGCTCCACGAACCCCACCGTCAGGATGGGTGAGTTCCGGTGCTGGGAGAGGCCCTGGCCCTTCGCTGCAATCCACACGAATTCATTAACTCACGGAGTTTCAGCTCCCTGTCCATGGGTGGTCACACGGAACATGGGTAGCCTCTGGCTCTGGCTGCCCAGCTGGGCACAGCTCGGGTCTCAGCTCTCTCCCCACGGCTCTTCCCACCCCACCTATTCCCTGTGCAGCCAGTAAAAGGAGATGGGACAAAAGCCACCCGTGGCCATTCAGCAAACCCTTACCCCACAGTGACCGCTGCTGGGGGGAGCGGAAGTTGCTCTCTCCCCATGGGAACACCGAGGCCTCCCAGGGCTCTGACTAGGGTCTCAGGTGGGCTCACGTGTGGTGACAGAGAGCAAGTGTTCCCAGGGCACTGAGGTTGGGCAGTGATTGGCCAAACCAAAGGAGGCCCTGATGCATCTTGGAGGAAGGGAAAGATGTCTCAGGTGTGGGGGCTTATCAGCTGGGGATCTGGCCTGGCCTTGGGGGCCCAGGACCTCTCCACCTCCTCCAAGGAGGCCTCTTGGCAGCTTCCTGTCTGGCCTCTGCTTCCGGTCCACCCAGGTCTCTTTACTGGAGCTCTGGCTGCACCGTAAGCACCTCCAGGCTGGGTGGGGCCCCCTCTTCCCCAGCGTTTGGTAACATGGGTGCAGAGGCTGCTCAGCCGTGTGCTCAGTGGCCACATGCGCAGGAAGCCCTTAGCTCGGGCCTGGCACCCAGGGCCTCCTGCTGAAGCACTGGGCACAGCCCCAGCCCACTGACAGGCTCAATTAGGGACAGGGACTTGGGAGGATGGGAGGAAGCCCCTCCTGTCCGAGTCCTCTGGGCACTGCAGAGAACCCCGAAGGGCAGAGAAGGTCGCGGGAGGAGACAGCGGAGACGGCCTTGCCGACCGGCGTGGGGCGAGCTATAATTCGAAGCAGCTGACAGGCCCCATCTGTGCCAGGCGCCCGCACAACCTGACTTTCTCCTTCACACACCTGGCAAGGTCGGCTAAGGCCTATCCACGGCCACAGCGGGCTGCAGGGTGCCCGAGACAGCAACGGGGCGCCCCCAGGCCTGGACAGCAGGCTCTGAGTTCTGGGGCCATGGCCTCCCTGGCAGGTGTGGGGGCTGCTGGAGCTCAGGCCCCGGGAGGGGCACATCCAAGGGCAGGCCAACCGAGGGGGCAGCTGAGCAGCGTCCCCTGCTGGCTCCCACACTTGAGCCCCTGGAACACTGGGGCTCCGGCCCCAGGAAGATGGGTCTCCAAGCAGCCCCTTGTGCGCAGCCATATGTTGGTCTGGAGACAGGCAAGGGGAGGAAGTCCCTCGTGGTCCACGGGCTCCGTGATGGGGACGGGTCTGTAAGACCAACATGCGTGTGACAAAGATGAATTAGCCAAGGACAGCCATCCAGAAAGTGCTGGCTCCTGACTCAGTCCGACAACTGACATGTGAAGTCGGCCAGTGGGATTCAAGCTCAGATCCTGGGTCACCCTGGTGCTGGCCACCGAGCAGTCTTCTCTGGCTGGCAGCGTCGGGGGTGCCCTTGGCCCTGCTCCAGTCTCACCCACGGCAGTGTGAGGAGGAGGCAGGAGCCTTGTGTGCTCCCTGGTGGGTGTGGGGACCGGGAAAAGCAGGAGGCAGCAAGGGTCTGGGGAGGAGGGAGCCCCCTGGGAGGGAAGGAGGTATCTGGGCCCAGGGACCCGGGGGCTGTGGGGGCTCCTTGGGAAGGGGGACAGGAGCTCAGCCAGGAGGCTGCCCAGCCCCCCTCATTCTGTCACCCCCATAAGCCCTGCTCCCCACCAGCCTATTTGTACCCCAAAGCATCTAATACATGCTCCCAGCTTTCTGCCAGCTCCAGCGGCCCCCAGGCCGTCCCCACCCCATCTCCACAGTTTCCCTGTAGGAAGAGAGAGTCTAGCTGAACCCCTCCAGCCAGAGGCTTCAACCCAGGCTCCAGAAGGACCTGTCTCGTGGCTCTGAGGGTCCTCCTTTGGGGACAGACCCAGCAGCTGGGGTCCACTGGGAGGAGCTGGGAGGGACCCAGGACCACCCCCCTCTGCTGCTGACCCCTCCGTTCCAGGCTATGGGACAAGAGCTGAGTGTCTGGTGTTTGATATTCCCCTTGGCCCAATTAGTGTTCCTCTCTGCACCTCCTCTGCCAGCCAAGGCCGTGGGGTGTTGAGGAACTGGAGCCGGGTCCCCTGGGGGGACAGAGGGTGGAACTTTGTCTCCTGGGAGGGTGCGGCCCAGCCCAGGGCTCCTGCCGGGGCACCGGGTGCCGAGCAGAGCAGACTCCCCTTGCTAAGGGGGCTGGGTTCCTATGGAAAGGTCGGGGCGCCTCCCCTGCTTGCTTCTGGGGTGGTTGGTGTCCTACCAGCCGGGTGAGAGGCTCAGACCCAGGGCTGACGGCTCAGAGCCTGGGGGTGCAGACCCCAGACAGATGCCAGGCACACACAGGGCTGCAGCGTTCACAGAGCCCATGGCCGCACACCGTGGGGCCATGCGCCCTGAGTCCAGCACCTTTCTCTACCTTGCCCACGGGCACCTATCTTGTGCCCACCAGCCTTTTTAAAAAAAAAAAAAATATATATATATATATATTGATTTCAGAGAGAGGAAAGGAGATGGAGTGAGATAGAAACATCCATGATGAGAGAGTCATTGATCGGCTGCCTCCTTCATGCCCCCTCCTTCATGAACCCAGGATGATCCTGCAACCCGGGCATGTGCCCCGACCTGGAATCGAACCGGGGTCTCCTGGTTCCTAGGTTGATGCTCAACCGCTGAGCCATGGTGGCCGGGCCCCGTCAACATTTTGAGGGCTACCTCTTTATCTGAGACTTAGATTTGTTGGCTCTCAAAGATGAGTAGAAAACACAACCTCAGAATTAATGAATGTTGCCCGGCCGGGCGTGGCTCAGCGGTTGAGCGTCGACCTAGGATCCAGGCGATCGAGGCTCGATTCCCGCTCAGGGCACAGGCCCGGGTTGTGGGCTCGATCCCCAGTCAGGGGCCTGCAGGAGGCAGCCGATCAATGACTCTCATCACTGATGTTTCTCTGTCTCCCTCTCCCTTCCTCTCTCTGAAATCAATAAAGATATATTAAAAAAAAAAGAATTAATGAATGTTCATTAAGTACCTGGTGACAACAGCCAACACTCACACAGTGTCCTGCCCCGACGTGCTGGGCACCCCGCACCCTGGCAGAGCCCATTTAATTCTCACAGAGACGGCGAGCGGGCGCGACCGTTGATATCACCACCCATTTCACAGGCGGGGAAAGTCAGGCAAGGAAAGAGCGCAGGGAGCGCGGCCCGGGAAGGACCGGGGATGCGAACCAGGTGTGTGATGTAACCTGCAGGCCCCGCTGGTCAGCTGTCCGGGTCTGACCGCAGGCCCGTGGAGGCTCCTGGGCTGGCGCTGCCCCACCTGAGAGTCTCCCTCTCCGTGTCCCGGAACCAGCATGTCACATAAACACCAGAGGAGACAGCACAGCGGGGGCGGGTCCCTGGGGGCCAAGGGGCTGCCTTCCCCGGCACCAGGCGAGCCCAGGCTGGGACAGCACCAGCTCATCCACCATCCC
Organism: Miniopterus natalensis; assembly: GCF_054644295.1. Lineage (NCBI taxonomy): Eukaryota > Metazoa > Chordata > Mammalia > Chiroptera > Miniopteridae > Miniopterus > Miniopterus natalensis. The sequence goes on along the minus strand of NC_142091.1, from coordinate 76,350,108 downwards.
ATTTAACTGTCACAGCTCCGGGTGTGTAAATTCCCATTGTCAAAGGATCTCAGAAAAGTCAGGAATTCACCCAAAGGCAGAGAGGGGATCTGCTCCAGCGCCTGCTCCCTCCCCAGGGCTGGGGGCTTGGGTCAGCCACTGGCTGCTCCCCATTGATGCCAGGACCTGAGCCCCAGGTCAAAGGTCAGCTCTCCCCCAGATCTCAAGCCTGAGCGGCCTTCCTCTGGGTGTCTGGACTGGCACTGTCAGCCTCCCTGCGTCCGCCTCCGGGGCTGCACCCGAAGCTCCGGTTGCCACCTGAGCACCTCTCAGTGTGGCCCTGCATCCTGCCAATGCCATTCGACCAGAAATTATAAAATATCCCTTTTCGGGTCTGTTTTTTAAAAGAAATTGTTGGGGCAAAAGAATGCAGAGTTCAGGTGGTGGTCATTGGAAGGTGCCTCAGACCCTGAAAGGGACAACCAGCTGCTTAAAAGTCCTGAAGCTACTGCCCACCGGGTTCCCCACCCCAGGAGGGGGATCAGCGGTGCCCTCAAGGTGGCGCTGGCGGAACTAACTGCTCAGAGGAGGGGTGCGGGCGAGCTGCGGGTGCAATGCAGCATGGCCCCTGTGGGCCCTGTGTGCTGTCCTGGGGCCCGCTGCCCACTTAGCTCTGCAGCTGGGCATTGCTGGGGCTCAGTGGGCAGACCCAGCCGTCCGGCCAGTGTGCCAGCCCCTGAGGAACTTGGAAGAAGTCAGCAGAAAACTCAGCTCCCGGACACCTGCCGCTCCCCAGCCCCCTCCCCACGAGGTTCCAGACACCCAAGTCCAGCGTCCACAGTGCCCACCCCCGTGGCTGCAGTGTGGCCCTTCCCCCAGCACCCGGCAGAGCCCCCCCGCCCCCCGCAGGCGGTGGCACTCACCGTGCAGCAGGGCATGAGGGTGCAGCGTGGCTCCCCCCTCCAGGCTGGTCCGCACCCCCCTCTCCGAGTCTCTCTTCAGCTCTGCCACCAGGGTGGGCTGTGACCGCCCAGCGGACCGCTCAGCCAATGCCAAGGACTGGCAGCCCCAGCCGAGGCTCTTCTAGGCGGGTCGCAGCTCCAGAGCTGCCCTGGATGTGAAGGGAGAGCCCAAGAGGTCTCCGGGCTGGTGTTGCCGAGGCTGTGCAGTGAGTGGGGTGCAGGGGACGGTGGCTCCCGGGGGTGCGTGAAGGAGACTGTCGTCCCAGCTGAACGCACAGCTGCCCTCCTGCACTTCTCTGGAGCCTGCAGTGTCCCCTTTAGCAGCCACCAGCAGGACCAGTGCTGCACCGCCTCTGCCTCCCGCCTCCCCCCGCGGGCGCAGCCAATCTGGGCTGGCAGCAGCTGCGGTCCGCTGCACGCTGGATGCTACCTAACTTCCTGAGGTGCCCACCTCCCTTTGTCAGGTTTGCTTAGGGGTCACCGTGAGAAACAAACACCAGGAAGACCCTCCTGAAGGGGCACCCCCATAACCTCCCGTGGCCTCTCCCTCCAGGGGGAGCAGAGCCTGAAGCACAGAGAGGGTACACAACAGGCTGAGATCACACAGCAAGTCCTGGCTGCAAGACTCAGCCGGTTTTCCCGTATGGTAGTGTCACTCCCCACCGCCTCGGGGACCCAGCTCCCTCCCGGCACCAGCCCAGCCCAGCCCAGCCCAGTCCAGCTCACCCTGCTCTGTCCACACCCCCACGCCCACCCCGGCTTACCCCCACTTGCCCAGTCCTGCTCAGGCTGGGGGGGGGGGGGTTCCGGCAGCATTGCTGGAGCAGCAGCTGACAACTCATTCCTGGGAAGTTGGCTTGGAGAGCTGCAGGTCCCCAACACAGAAGTGACTCCTTATGTGGGCAGTGGGACAGACTGACTTTATCTGGAATGTGTTAGCCACGGTGTCCCTGGTCCTCGGTTGGAGGTATTGCTGTCTCCCAGGTGCCAGTCTCTCCCTAACATGCTCAGCTTCACCGCTGCCCAGGGTGGCCCTCAGGCTGTAGCATTCAGGGCCAGGGTGCTGAGAGGGGTGGCCTGGGCGGCCCCGTACTCTCTTGTAAGCATGACCCTTGAACCGCTGCTCTCTTGCCCAAACTTCTCACATTGAGGTGGAGGCAGAAAACCTGGGCTTTGTTGACACATCTCTCACCCGCTGGGCAGGTCCCTCAGCCTCTCTGTCCCTCAGTGTACCCAACCTCATGAGGATGGGCCTGTGATCGCGCCTTCCCCGCCCCCCCTTTCTCTCCCCCATCCTTCTAATCAGCTTTTACTGAGCCCCTGGCAGTTCTGGGCCCAATACAGGGAGTACTAAGTCAAAACACAGCTCCTGGCCCCCGCGCTCACCTGCGCTTGCCAACAGGCGAGTACACCTGCCGAGGAGGCTGGTGTCCGTTAGGATTTAGAACTGCTGAGGTCAAAGCCATGAAACTGGGAGACCTGCTCCGTGAAGGAGGCTGCATGTGTGCATGGGACCGGGGAGGGAGCTGAGGCTCGCGAGGGGCATTAGGGCAGGCAGTGAGCTGAGGTGTGCAGCGTGGAGGTGTGGGGTGGCTCTCTTCCTCCCTCCTTTTTCGTCTTTGGCAAGGAGCAGGGATGCCTTGAGGAGGAGGAGGAGGAGGAATGAAGAAGATGGTGATGGTGATGATGGTGATGGTGATGGTGATGGTGGTGGTGATGGTGGTGATGGTAATGGTGGTGATGGTGGTGATGGTGATGGTGATGGTGGTGATGGTGATGGTGGTGATGATGGTGATGGTGATGATGATGGTGATGGTGGTGATGGTGGTGATGGTGGTGATGGTGGTGATGGTGATGGTGATGCTGGTGATGATGGTGGTGATGGTGATGGTGGTGATGGTGATGGTGGTGATGGTGATGGTGGTGATGGTGATGATGGTGGTGATGGTGGTGATGATGGTGGTGATGGTGGTGATGATGGTGGTGATGGTGATGATGGTGATGCTGGTGATGAGGGTGATGAGGGTGATGATGGTGATGATGGTGATGATGGTGTTAATAATGATGATATAATAGAACAATAAAAATGGGTGCTGTGACAGGCACCTGGTGTGTGGTGGCATCACTGACCCTGGGCTCTCCTAGAGGCCTGGTGGGTCTCCCACTCCCTCTCAATGTGGCAGTCAGAGCCACGTTTAACCTTGAAAAGCTGCTCTGCTCACTCCGTGGCGGCTGGCCAGCCCTGGGAGCCCATCTCTACTCTCTCACTTCCTGCTCTAATTAGTAAATCAGTTAATCCCCGCTCCCCCCTGAGTGTGATGCGGGCGGTGGAGGTTCAGATCCTGTGAGGGGCAGTGGAGGCAATGTTTTGGAGCAGGCAGTAACCCCATCCTCAGATCCGCTCCATAAAGGCTGCTCTGTGAGGGGTTGGCCCTCTCCCTGCAAGCAGATGCCCGGCGGCCTCCCAGTGAGACGCTAATGAGGAGGTGGCCTTGCCAGGCCGGCCTTGCTGACTGCAAGGGGACCTCTCAGTCTGTCTGCTCCTGGCTGCCTGGTCTCTGGCCAGACTGGGGCCTGGCTACCCACCGGGAGCCACCAAATGTCCTTAATCGGTTCCTCAGCCACCTCCGCTTCTCCTGCAGGCCAGCTCTGCCAGGCCATTAGCCCAGCGCAGGCCCCCTGCTGCCCCCGGCCGGAGGGCCAGGCTGTCTGGGAGGCCGCTCACCGGAGCCCCCAGGGCCTGTGGCCCAGCATCTCAGATGTGCTCATACCCATCAGAGAAGGCCTGGCGCCCCTGCTGCTCCAAGCAGGACCCGAGGAAGCCCATCCTGCAGGGCCTCAGCATCTCCAGCTCTGGAACGAAGGGCCCAGTCAGGGCGGGGGCTCTTACTCTCCCGGGAACTCAGTGCCATGTTAGGGATGAAGGAACATTCACGACACCTGCTGAAAACAGCTCTCCCCTGTTTTTCTCAAAACAGGGCTCCCTGGGTCTGTTTTGCCCCACTTTTCACCCTAAATAAATGGGAGGAAAGGCCCCGTCACTTTTCTCTTCAGTCCAGAAGACAGCTGTGCAACATGGCGAGGAGCTGCCTGGGGCCAGGGTGACAGCAGACAGGCCCCCCGCCCTCCCCTTTGGCCGGTGGCCGGGCAGTGAGGCTTGCGGGCCTCTGACATTCAGGGGGAGGCCGGAGTCTGAATTCTGAAGTGAAAATTCCCGATTGTTAAGTGCTGGCAACCAATGAAAAAGGACCCATCCTCGAAAGCTAGCAGGCACCTGTCTGCATCCTGCTGGCCATCGGGGGCTGACCGCTGGCCACAGGCCACCAGGGGCTGACCTCTGGCTCAGGAACTGACCGCAAGGCCTCCCTGGACCTCAGAGCAGTTTTCGTCCAGGTCCCACATCCATTCCCTCGAGCCCTTGACTCCTGCTCGGGGCCAGCCTGCACCCCGAGCCAGCGGAGCACAGGGCTGAGGCAGGGCCAGCTCTGAAGGTGCAGCACACTCTGGAGCAGTGACGACAGCCCTGGGCCCTTTCCTGGGATGGGGGTGCTCACCTGAGGCGCCCCTGGGGCGGAGAAACCACCTCTACAGCTGAGTTTAGTCCACTCTCCGCCCTGCTGACCCCTGTAGTCTCAGGCCTGGGTCTGCCCCTTTCACTGTGACCAAGTGCCCAAACCAAACCTGAGTGTCGAAGCCCTAACCCCAATGTGGTGGCATTAGGAGGTGGGACCTTTGGGGGTCCAGACACTGGGGCCACATTGCTGTGTGTCCATACCTTGAGCTTCGGCCCATTGCCCAGCAGGGTGTTGGGGTGAGGAAGTTGAGGGGCCTGGGGGTGGCTGTGCTTTGCACTCCGCCCTCTGCACTCTGACCTCTGCACTCTACCCTCTGCACTCTGACCTCTGCAGGGAGCCACCTGGGCCTCCCCAGTCCCATGTCCCACTCAGGCTCCAGGTCAGGGGCCAAGACTCAGCGGGCCAGGAAGGTTCCAGGACCAGCTTGGTCAGACTCCATTCAGTTGCTCTGTTGCGGCCATACCACTGTACACCAGAGGAGCTGAGAACATGCCCTGCCTCCTGCCAGGAAGCTCCCTGCGTCACAGGACAGACAGACAGACACAAAGACAGATCCTGCTGGCTGGGCAGGAGGTGCCGGGAGCAAGGACGCCAGCAGGCAGCTGGGTGGGTGTGCTGAGACATGGGGCTCTGCCCCGACAGGAGGGGTGTCACTGTGGACCTTGTGGGTCAGGCCTGGCCCGCAGGGCCGCCGCCCTCGGTCCCTCCCGGGATCCGGGAAGGACACGGTGCTCTACCACCTTCTGCTGTCGGTGACTTACTGGAGGTCGCCCAGCTCGAGCGGTGCCGGTAGGATGGGAGCCCGGCCCGGTGACAGCAGGTCCCTCCAGTCAGCCATGCGCTTCTCCGGGACCAGGAACACTCACCAGCTCATTGGAGCTCATCCGGCCGTTCCCACCCCAGCAGCGGGTGTGAGGCCAGAGGTCCCAGGCTCCCCATCTGTCGGGACTGGTCTGTTGATCACGAGCCCCAGGCCCTGTCAGCTGCTGGCTGCCCACCTGTCCCCATGGCGCATACAGAGGACGGCCCCACAGGGAGCCCTGCAGCTATTTCCTTTGGGCTGATCCCTGGGCACCCCTCTTTTGAAGCCGCTCCTCACCCCATTCTGGCCCCCCAGGAAGGAGGCCTCGCCCTCCCCGGGGTCTGGCAGGAAGCACTATAGGAACGGAGAGCCCCTCTGGTCCCACTCCCCAAAGCCAAGCCTCCTCCACCGATGGGGGGCACGGGTCTCACCCACCTCCCTGGGCCCTTGCCTCCCTCTGCTGGAATCACCCGGTCCTAAGGGCGAGACCAGGCGGGGACTCCATGTGGCCAGAACCACATTGGTCCCAGGGAGGGACAGAAAAGGTGGGTGTCTCCGGGTTGAAGCCTTTCTCCTTCCCGCTTCTTCATACTCCCAGATCCCCATAAGAGGCCGCACACCACTCTCGAGTGAGAAAGCCGACAGCCTCATAAACGCGCCCCCGCGGCCGTGAGATGCTGGCTCGCAAGCTGCGCACGCATAGAGAGGGTCCTCATTTAGGTGAAAGTAGAAATTTCTGTGGCCTGTTGAACAGGTTCTGCACCCGAAATGTCTCCCCTTTCTGGGTCCTAAGAGTTTGCTGATTTCTCTCCGTATTCCCCGTAGGGCTCGGATGTCTTCACAATGACCATGAACCGTCTTTTTATTAATCATCAGAAAGCACAGGGAATGATTTGTGCCTTGAAAGCTAAAAAGCGTGGCTTCATCTACGCCTCTGCCTGCCTGCCTATCTCCGTAAGGAAAGCCAGAGGCAAACCCTGGCTGGGTGGACTCTGCAGGGTCGGGGAGGGATGCGGGGAAGGGGTGGGCAAAGGACTTGGGGAGGAAGGGAAGCTGGGGGTGGGAGCTGGGCAAGAGCGCCCTCCAGGCGGCAGGGTGTCCGGGACACTTGGTCCCTGGGGGCTGGGCTGGGAGGGAGGGCGTGGCCCCCACCCTTCCGCACAAAACCCTGGACGGGGTGCGTTTGGTGGGAAGCAGCCGCACCTGGTGGCCAGTTGAGGCCATGGGGGTTCGGGGACCATCAGCGACACAGGCCAGGGCCTGGCCTCTTTGACTCTTTCGTGGAAGCATCGGCCTTAGCGTGCGCAGTGAGGCGACAGCCCCCCCGTGGGCTTTGGGTCACCTCTCTTCACGTCCGCCCCCATCCTGGAGGCTCCCTCATGCTCCCCTGATCTTCCCAGGCTCCCCATGGGGGTCAGGACAACGGCTGTCACTCTGTCCCGGGCCCTCTGGTCCCAGAGCAACTGAGCTGGGCGGGGTGGGGTTCCGCACGGTCCTGCAAGGTGAGGGGTGGCCGGCCAGGCAGGGCCCAGGAACCCTACACGAGGCCCATGGGCAGGGCCAGCCCCCCAGCCCCCAGCCCCCGGCCGGGGCCCGTCCCCCAGCGCCCTCTGGAGGGCGGCCCGCAGCGGCTGGCGTCTCCCCGGCTGCCGGCCGGCCGCGAAGTAGATGAGCGGCCTGGAGCTGGCGGGGACACAGGCCAGCAGGGCGGCCAGCGGCGGGAAGGTGGGCAGCAGGAAGGCGAGGAGGGGCCGCAGGCTCCAGTAGGCGACGTAGGGCAGGCCGCAGAGGGGCAGCAGGAGCACCGAGCCCAGCGCGGGGCGGTAGAGCCTGGGCGACGGGCGCGGGGAGCAGCAGGCCACCCAGAGAAAGAGGCTGAGCCCGGCCACGCAGGCCACGCAGGCCAGGCCCAGCAGCCACGCCACGCTGGCCACGTGGTACCGCAGGCAGGCGCCCGGGCGCGCGCCCCCGCCCAGCGAGCCGCAGGCGCGGGCGGTCAGCAGCACGGCCGGCGGGGTCAGCGCCCAGACCAGGCCGCACACGAGGCCCGACGTGTGCCTGGGGCGGCAGCTCTGGTAGCAGGTGGCGAAGACCTCGGACAGGCAGAGCTCGAGGCTGAAGGCCGCCAGCAGCCAGAGCCCCGCGGCGAAGCCCAGGAAGGAGATGACGAAGGAGAGGGCGCTCTGGGAGCCCAGGGCGGCCTGGGCAACGCAGGAGGCCACCTGGCAGCCCAGGAACAGGAAGTCGGCGGCGGCCAGGTGCAGCACGTACACGGCCAGGGGCCCCTTCCTGACGTGCAGGCCCAGGTGCCAGAGGACGAGCCCGTTCCCCACCAGCCCCCCACAGCCGAAGGCCAGGGTCAGGTAGAAGACCACGCTGGTGAAGGCTCTCCACAGCCCAAACATGCTGGCAGGCGGGCGGCCGTCGGAGGGACCCTGGAAGGAAGCGGAGACGGTGCTGCTGGCATCCTTCAGCCACCTCAAGGGAGGGCAGGAGCACTGCCCCGGTTTGCAGGGTGTCCTCCGGGCGCAGCCGGTGGACAGGGCTCCAGCATGGGGACCCCCCTTCCAGGTGAAGCCCTAGCCCTCCAGCCTCACGAACCCCTTTGTAGGAGGACTGGGTGAGGCATGGTGCCTCATGCAACATAGATGAGGACTGACCAGGAGGGGGGCCCTCCCCTGCCCCCTCCAGCCCCGCCCCAGCCCGCGGGGTGCACCATGCGCCAGGGTTACGGGCCCTGCGTAGGGCAGTGCGGCCCCGCAGAGGTTGCTGGGTGGACAGGTCTCCGCAGGCAAGGGGAACACCCATGGGGACCACAGGGGAAGGGACCTCCTCCCTCCTCCATCAGGGGCCCTGCGGGTGTAGGAGCTTGGTGACAGGCCGCAGGGCCCGGGGTCCTCTGGGGGAAAAGCTAATTCAAGGGTTTGCTGTTGGCCAGTTCCCAGCAGCAAGAGGCCAAGTCCTGTCCTTGTCCAGGCCGGCGGCCTCGCTCTGGGACATCCCTCGAGGGGAGAGAGAACCGGCCACAGGGAAGTGAGGCTGGGGCAGCAGAGGGTCTCAGAGCAGCCCCTGCCTCTCCCGTGCCCCCTCCCCCGGGGTCCCCACGGGTCCTTGATCTCAGCCAGGGTAAGGGGTCAGCTGAGGGGCCATCAGGACCTTGGCGCTGAGGCAAGGGGTATGGAGGTGGGAGGGCAATGGTAGGGAGGGGAGAGACAAAGACAGACAAAGAGAGACAAAGAAAGAGACAGAGAGACAGAGAGACAGGGACAGACAGGGAGGCAAAGCTGGAGCAGGAGAGAGAGTAGGAAAGGGAGACACAGAGCGCACCGAATACACGCCTGGCACCCCTGGCCACCTCTGCGGGGCCGTGCCCCTGCCGAGAATCCTCGCTCCCTCCCCCCTTGCCTGGGCCCCAGCTGCTGCGAGGCCCTGGAGCCTCCACAGTCCGGCTCTGAGCCCCCTGCCTCGGACGCACCCCAGTGTCCTTACTGGCTCCTTTCCCTGTGGCCGGCCTGGCTCCCAGTGGGGGTCTCACCTGGCCCTGCAATTGGCACACAGCGGTCCTCTCCTGGGGGTTCAGTGAGCCAGGGCGGCCTCTGTGTCACAGGGTGACTGTGCTGACCCTCCCTCTCTGGACCTCACTTTCCCCAGGGTATATGGAGGGAGCTGACCAGGCTTCTGGGCTGTTCTGGGGAAAGTGAGGAGGGGGCTCTGCTCCTGGACGGAGGTGAGGGGGTAGGGGGTGGGCTAGGCGGTCATCAGAGCTCTCAGGTGGGCGCACCTGTCCCTACACCCAAAGGAGGGAGGACTCAGAGCCCTGGCTTTAAAAACTACCCCTCAGTCTGCTTCCTGCCCCCATGCCTCACTCCCCTCCCTGCAGTGGAAGCCAGACCACCCTCAGAGGTGCCCAGAGCTGACCTGGGATGAGCAGGGCCGCTCCTCGCCTGGGGAGCGGGTGGGCTGGGCTGAGGGGCTCTGGGCCTTCTCGCCTGCTGCCTGGTGCCTCTCAGACCAGCTGGGGCTGCTGCGCTCACCACCCGGGCTCTAAATTCCCCAGGGGCCCGGCGGGCTGGACCGTGGGCATCGGGCCAGTTCCCTGGAAGTGAGAGGAGTGAGCTCCCCGTTCCTGGGATGAGCTCAGATGGAGCTGCCCTCAGTGTGGGCAGGTCCTTCCCTTCCTCCTCAGCTGACCGCCCGCCCAGCTGGACCGCAGGCTCCACACCCGAGTGCCCCGCCCCGGTCCACGGGCTGGGTCACACCTTCCCGTGGCTGGGTCCACTGTGGTGGCACCTGCTCCGGCCCTTTAGCTTGTTGTGCAGGTAAGTGTGAGCCAGGGGCTGTGGCATGGCCTGACCCTTCCTGGCTGTGTGGCCCTGAGAGAATGCCCTGACCTCTCTGGGCCTCAGTTTCCCCTCTGCTTGGACTGACTTTCCATGGACCGCTCAGCGCCTGGCTCGGGGCTGGACCCATGACGGCTCACCCGCGGGCGGTCGGCAGACGTCGCCGCGCCCTTCAGAGAACCTCACCCCCCCTACTGTCTCCACTGGCCAACCTGCCTCACCTCCGGGTCCCGGTGTCCACGGGTCTTCTGGGGTTAAAACGCTTTTCCAAATATTGTCTGCAGAGCTCTGTACCCCAGGACATCCCTGATGAGGGGCTTCCCCTTTCCTGGGGGTACCCGGGGGCTGTGTTCTGTTTCTGGGTTGATCCCTGGCCCGGTTGGGGTGAGTGCAGGAGGCCACCAGTCGGTGTGTCTCTCCCCATCCCTCCCTCCCTCCCTTTCACTCTCTCTAAAAATCAATGGAAATAATATCCTCGGGTGAGCATTAGCAACAAAAAAGAATTACAATAGTTTGCATGTCCTGCAGGTCCCGTGGCCACCCCTGCTGCGGGGCCCAGGCCCCGCCTGCTGCTCCACCTGCCCCAGGACCTTTGCTCAGCGTGCAGGGGGTGCCTCCTTTCCTCCAGGGTCGCCTCCACCTGCCCTGCCCTGCTGCTCCGGCCGCTCTGTCCCCACACTCGCCCCATCTCCCACGCGCCCCGTGTTTTCTGGCCCCTCTCTCCTGAGACCCGGGCCTTGTGCACATGGAGCTCCCAGCGCAGCCTGGAAAGAGGCATCTACTCTCAGGTGTCGGTGACAGTGACAAGAGCAGACACCCGTGTGAAGTGTGTCAGGGGCGGAATGGGGCCCCCAGGCCATACCCAAGTCCAGTCCCTGGAGCCTGTGAGTGGGGTGGTGTTGAGAAAAAGGGTCTTTGCAGAGAAATTGAGGATCTGAGGTGAGGTCATCCTGGGATGCCCAGGTGGACCCTGAACCCAGTGACAAGTGTCCACATAGAGAAAGGAGAGGAGAGACTCAGAGAGGATATGTGACGATGGAGGCAGAGGTTGGGGGGATGTGGCCCCAACCCCAGGGAGGCTGGGAGCCCCAGGAGCTGGAAGGGGCAGGAAGGACCCTCCCCCAGAGCTTTGCAGGGGGCATGCTTTCTGAGTGTGGCCTCCAGAATGAGAGGCTACATGTCCGTGTCCTGAGCCACCCTGGCTGCGATCCCTTGTCACAGCCACCCCCAGACACGGGTACAGTGACCACGTGTGCATTTCATTCACCCTGAGCCGGCCACCTCTCACCCCGCCTGCCGACGGGGAGACCGAAGCACAGGACACGGGACGGGCTTGTGGGAGGCTGTGTAGGCCTCAGCGGGCGGGGGGTCCGGCCAGGCCACAGAGGCACCTTCCTGAGCTCCTTCCACAGCTGGTGTCCCAGCTGCCAGCAAAGCTGGGTGACAGTGTCCCAGCCTGTCACAGGGCGGCTCCACCGCGGGGCGGGGCTGGTATCCTACCACTTTCACCACAAATGGGCAAGTTCACCCAGTTCCGACCTCAGCCCAGCTCTGTGGCCTGGGCAGGTCTGCGTGCCTCTCGGGCCCTCTGAGTTTTCTGGTCTGCGGGCTGGGCCGTGGTCTGGTCACACCTCTGGTGTGTCATGGGGACCCAGTGAGGAGCGCACGCTGGGAGGAACTGAGGAAATGTGAGCGGGATGGGCGGATCCAGGAGGTCCGGCCGCAAACCTCTCTGTTCCCCTAGTTTCCTTGGCCACCGTCCCATCCAAACCGCAGGACAAAATCGACTGACTCTGAGACCCAGAGTGGACACAGGAGGTTACCCAGGCCCCCCAGGGGCAGATGAGGAGCCCCGGCTCCCGGCAGTGGGGTGTCCTAGCGCCACGCCTGGCCCCACCTGTCTGCGGAGGGCTCTCTGGAGACAGGTGTCTCAATGCTCTTGTTTTTATCAGGATGGCACAGCGACCCACCGGGGACGATTGTCACTGAGGAGAGAGGGCTACTCACAGTTCTCTGGAGGAAGGGCACGCCGGGGACCAGCCGCAGGACCACCGCGGGGGAAGCCGGCTGGGGCAGTGCAGAGGGAACGGGGTGTGGTAGGAGCAGGGCCTGTGGTTTTCGAGAGGATGGGCGGCGAGGCGGGCGAGCGGGCGTGGGGTTGGCTGGTGTGAACAATTTCAGGGGCAGGGGGGCAGGGCTGTCCCTGGTCGCCTGGGACCTGCCCTGGTGATCAGGGCGGGAGATTGTGGCCTTGAGCTCAAGGAGGAACCGGATAGAGTAGCGGGCGCTGGGCAGTGGTTTTTAGTTGTAGGAATTGGTTCACCCTGGGGGGCAGCCCCGCCAGGCCTGCGCCCAGAGCTCAGGGCGTCGGGGGACAGGAAATACAGGACGGTCCGTAAGGCAGGTGCCCTGAACTGAGGGGCAGAAGGACGGGGTTTGGGGCTGCAGTGGTCCCTCTGCCACCTCCCAACCCCCGCTCCTCGCTCCCAGGGGGGTCGTGCTCGGCCCCTGCCTCCGGGCTGCCTGCCGCCTCCTCCCGGCCGCGGGGCGCGGGGGCCTGGCCTGGGCTCTCGGGCTCCCGAAGCCTCCGTTCCCCACGTGTGAGGTTTACGGGATGTCACGCGTGTCCCGTGCTCGATGCCGTGCCTGGCGCACAGGAAAGCTCGGGCCTGTGTTGGTTTTCATTCCTGTTGTAGCTGCAGTGGCCGTGATGGGAGTTTTATTCAGTTTTTCTATAAAAATACCCCTTTCCCGCCCTGGCCGGTGTGCTGCTCAGTGGTTAGAGCGTCGGCCTGTGGACTGAAGGGTCCCGGGTTCCACTGTGGCCAAGGGCACCTACCTCGGTTGCAGGCTCGATCCCTGGGGCACGTGCTGGAGGCAGCCCATTGATGTGTCTCTCACATCGATGTTTCTCTCTCTCTCCCCCTCCCACTCTCTCTGAAAAGCAAAGGGAAGAATATCCTCGGGTGAGGGTTGAAACAAACACACCTCTTTCCTAAAGTGACGGAGCTCGGCTGCTAAGGAGCACACGTGGCAGGTGGTGGGCACAGCCTGCCCGGCAGCCCCGTGGCCCCTCCACGCAGGGACCGGCCCCTCCCAGCCCCCGGCCCCCGGATGAAGGTCCCGGGTTCAGGAAGAATCAGGCAAAGTCCCGAGAAGCGGGTAACACTCAAGTAGATGTGATGCTTTAGGTCGAATATTTTTGTGGTGTTTCTCCAGCTTCGGAGATGATTCAACAGCTGAGGAGGGAGCTTGGTTTCACCCAGGGACTCGGGGGGGGTTAAGCAAGACCGTGCAGGAGGAGCGAGCGGAACCCAGGGGCGCCCGCAGACTTGCTCCCCCCGCCTCGTGGGCGAGGCCAGGCCGGGCGGGCACCCTGGGCTCTCCGCCGGCGCCCTGACCCCTCCACCCCCCCGGGCGGCCCGGCCTGGTCTGGGACAGACCCAGGTCGGCGCCCCGGGGTTGCGGAAAGAGCTTGTTGGTGGCTCCGTTGCTCAAGGCCTATCTGCCTCGCTTCCTGCAGCTGATAAGAGCAAAGCCCGTGGGGGCAGCGAGGCCTCCCCAGGGGCAGAGACGCAGCTTGGGGCTCCCGGTGAGGCCCCTGCAGGCCCGGCCGTGCCTGAGCCTCACTGCGGCTCCTGACGGAACACGGGGCCCCGGGGCACTGAAAGGGTCTCGGGTTCGATTCCCGGACAAGGGCAGGTACCTGGGTTGCAGGTTAGATCCCCAGCTCTGTTCGGGGATGTGTGGGAGGCAATCGATGTGCTTCTCTCACATCGATGTTTCTCTCTCTCTCTCTCTCTCTCTCTCTCTCTCCCTGGGTCTCCGCCCTCTCCCATTCTCTCTAAATAATCAATGGGAAAAAAATATCCTCTGGTGAGGTTTTAACAAAACAAACAAACAAAACAAAGAACCCTGCGCAGCACACGCCTCCCACAGTGTCCGCCTTCCCGAGGCCCTGGGCTGCGTCTCTGTCCCACACCTGTGCTCACGTCACGCCTGTCCTCACCGATCAGACTCCCGGCGACAGCGTATCGCTGGGGCTCTCGGTCACTGTGACGCCAACACCACCGGCTCCCACCTGGGTTCCTCCCACAACCTGTGCCCGAGAGTGACACCTGGGAACAGCACTGCAGGCTCGCTGGCACGGGTGACCAGGCCTCCTCCGTTCCTCGGTCCATCCCAGCCCCCCCCCCAAGTCCCGTGGCACAAGAAGAGGTCCCTCCCCGGGGGCCCAGGACTGTGGCGTGTCCTGGCCTCCGGGCGCTGGGTGGTCGTGCTCCGCCCGGGGAGGGCTGGGGTTTCTCGCCGCCGAGATCGGGGGACTCCCTCCTGCCGGCCGTGGTCCCTCCCACGCGTGCGTGACTGGCTGTCTTCCGCTCCTGCCGCGAGCCCCTCTGGACGCGGCCTCCCTGTGGAAGGAAACAGGGGGCTCCTTGCTTCCCCTTTGTGGTCACGGAATCGTGAGACGGAGGAGCTGGTCCCGGTTAGATCTGATTTATAGCAGAAGAAGAGTGTTCTGGGAAAGCCTGATTCATTGGCTCCGCTTTCGTGGAAGGGCGAGGGATACAGATGACGGGCATCGGTCATTCAAAGAATAAATGTTTTTATAGATCTCAGAGAGAGGCAGGGAGAGGGGGAGGGAGAGGGAAACATCAGTGATGAGAGTCATTGATCGGCCGCCTCCTGTGCGCCCCCCGTTGGGGATCGAGCCCGCAACCCGGGCCTGTGCCCTGACCCGGAATCGAACCCTGATCTCCTGGATCCCAGGCCGATGCTCAACCACTGAGCCACGCCGGCCGGGCCGTGGTCAATGTTTTTCTCTTCTATTATTTATCCATCACAGGGAACCGAAGGCAGCTGCTCCCCGATGCTCCAAGGCGAGGCGTGCTCTGGGTAGAAGGCACCTATGGGTGCCCCGTGGGAGTTTGGCTACTTCTTTCCAGAGAGAAAAAGCCCTTCCTGGGATGCCTGGGGAATCCCGAGGGGCTGCGGCGTAAAGAGGAAGCAGGAAACCAGAGTGGGTGCCCCCAGGAGGTTGGCCACAGCCCGGGCGACCCACCGAGACGGACGCGCCTCTCCCCCAGCCCGAAGTCACGGTGCCGGCCCGGCCGCGCGCCCTCCAGGGGCCCCCGTGGAGGGTCCCTGCTTGTTTCTCCAGCTCCTGGTGGTTTCTGGTCACCTCCAGAGAACCTGGGCTGGTGGCCACATCCCTCCTTCCCCACGTCCGTCCTCACACGGCTCTCTGTCCGGTGTCTGTCTCCTGTCTCTTAGAAGGACACCCGTGGTTGGACCTGGAGGGCACCCAGGTAATTCGAGATGACCGCATCTTGAGATCCTTAACTTAATTACATCTACAAAGACCTTCTTGCCAAATGAGGTCACAGACACGGGGCTTGGGACGCGCACACGTCCCCAGAGGCCCCCTGTTCAGTCCTCTGCAGGGGCCGGGACCCTCCAACCCCTTCCAGCCGGTGACCTCAGACTGGGAGGGACCTTCGAGGGAGGGAGGCTGGGTCTTCGGCTCGGACGTGTGTGGGCCCCGGGGAGGACACTCAGGGCTGGTTTGGAACGACGGGGAGGCAGGGTCGTGGCTGAGGCGAGGCGTGGGCTGCTGTGCCCAGTGAGAGGGGCTCGCGGAGCCCAGGGCCAGGACCCTGCCTGAGCAGCCAACTGGCTCCTGGGCTTTCGCCTCCATTCCTGGGGCCAGGGTGACACCGAGAAAGGGCCAAGTAAGGGAAAGAAAGGCCCCGGGGGGAATGCCTGAGACCCACTGGCCTATGGCTAGTTTATTACCCTTATCGATTAATATCAATATTATAATAATGTTAATTAATGTTACCAACATTAATCAATAGCATTATATTAATTATACTTGTAGTTAATTAGTACTTAACTTGTAGTTTAAAATATTTTAATTATTTTAAAATATTGTAATTATTTAAAATATTTTAAATTATATTTTAATTAAATATTTTAATTATTTTAAAATATTGTAATTTTAAAAAATATTTTAAAAATTTCTAAAATGTTAAATATAATTAATATATTGCTTGTTTATGGTTATGTAGTCATTATTAATTATAACCTTATATTATTTTAAATATAATTATTTAAAAGTTATATAAATTCAACTTATGATTTATTATGATAATCTCATATTAATGATTAGCGTTATCTGTTTATTATAGGGGCCTTCGCTGTAATAGATTAATATAAAGACTTGTGGCCGCCTGGATGTGGTTTGTCACTTTGGCGCCAGGGCACACACGGAGGCTCACTGGGGCGGGCACCTGGCCTGGGACAGCCGCCCGCAGGCTGAGGTGGGCGTCTGGGCAGCTCCCCCTGCGCCGATGTGGGGCCCAGGGAACCGCACTCAATGGCTGGAAGACGCGGGTGCCGCGAGGGGCCCGGGACACAGGCAGGCTTGAGAGGGCTCGAGGTCTGCTCCCTTGGTTACTCCATTTCAAACTGGACGTGCGAAAACGGGACTCTGCCGCCGGCAGGGGTCTGAGCTCGCGGGTCCAGCACGCAGAGGCCACCTCTGACTCGTGCATGTGACACGCGGCCGGGAGGAGAGAGGGTCCAGCTTCCACAATTCAAGTTTTTCGGCAAAACGCAGGCGGCCGTCACCGGGAACGGTGTCGAGCTCCTGACGGGAAGGTCCCTGTCCCAGGCAGAGGGCCACAGACTGAGGCAGGGCCCCAGGGGCCGCAGGGCGATGGGCAGCTCTGCACCCGGTGAGACCGGCCCTCGGAGGTCCCTGGGGGGCGTCGGCGCGGCTCCCGGGCCCGTCCCACGGAGCCCTCCCCTGGCCTCCTCCTATTCCTGGTTCTCCCTTGAGAATCATTTGTATTTTCAAACACAGGACTTTCCCCTTTCGCAGTTTTCCTGGTCTTGTGTGATGACAGTGGCTTGTTCGCTGTTCCGTGTTTGCTCCGTGTTTGTGCACCGCCTGCTTTCCCCAGCGCTGGTCGCGTCACGACAGGCACACGGAACGTGCGTTTTATTGTTTATTTTAAATATTTTGTTACTCATCACGCGAGGATATTTTTTCCCATTGATTTTTAGAGACAATGGAAGGGAGGAGGTGGGGGAGAGAGGGGAAGAAAGAGAAACATCCATGTGAGAGACACATCAATGGGCTGCCCCCTGACCAGGGGCAGGGATCGGACCTGCAACCCAGGTATATGCCTTTGACTGGGAATCGAACCCACAACCCTCCAGCGCTCGGGCGACGCTCTAACCACAGAGCCACGCTGGCCGGGGCTGAGGGTGCATTTTCCCTGCTGGGGGGTGTCAGGAGGCCGGGGAGGGTGGAGGCGCTGGCCCCGAGCACCACGGCTTGAAGCCTCGCTGGTGGCAACGGGACAGAGGAAATCTACATCCCTGCAGGTTCAGGTCCCCAGACAGACAATGACGATGACGGGAAACAAACGAGGGAGAGGAGGCAGTTTAGAGAACAGGGGACAGCGGGAGTCAGGAGGAGGGCAGAGGAAGGGAAGGAGACAGAGACTGCCGGGGAGTCCTCCTGCACCCCTCCCCGCCCGTCCTGGGGACACGCAGGAGCACGTGGACAGAGAGGCGGGGAGAGCGCTCCCCTCGAGAGTTAAAAGTCACCTTCTCTTTATTTAAGGAACTAGACTTAAAAGATCCCTCTCCCTTGAACCGTGAAACAAGCCTTGTTGGTGGTCCCCTTGCCGGGGGGCAGGGAGAGGCTGAGCTCCGCTCGAGGTCACCAGCGAGGCCGATGTCCCAGGCGGGGTCCTGGCAGGCGGGGCGCCCTCCACGCAGGGCCAGGCCTCAGTCCACGCCGTCCAGGTCCTGCCGCTCCCTCCTCTCCAGCTGCAGAACCTAGGAGGAGGCGCCGGGTGAGAAGGTGGCGTCCCCAGGCCGCCTTGAACGACCGCGCTGTTGAAATTCGAGAGTCACACCAGAGGAGGGTCGCAGCCTTGGACCCGGGAAACCAAGTTATCGCTCGGTATCGACCACGTGCGAATGTGGCTGGACACAGACACGTATCCGCACGGCGGGCCCCGCACTCGAGGGACGGCGGGGCTGCAGGTCCCTCTGTCTCTGCCTCCGTGGCTTCTCGGGTTTCTACATCTGCCCATCTTCTGGATGCGTGGCCTCTGGACCCCATTCCTGATCTGGGGGAACCACTGCTGGGCGCGTCGAGGTGGGGACCAAACCCTGCCTCTCGCCAACTCCATGTGGGGCTGGGGCGTCCTGTGCACTGTAGGACCCACGGACCCTCCCCGCAAAAGCGTCCCCTGGACATTGCCTGATGCCCCCTGGGGGCCACACACCCTCCTGAGAACCACGGCCGCAGGCCACAGAGTGCAGTGTGACCTGGCTCCAGCCCCAGTTACCCCTCAGCCCTCAGAGAAGCCTCCGGGTCACCAGGCATAAAGTGGGGGCTCCCCAGCCCTGTATTCTCTAGCTCGGTGGGGCGCTCAGCACAGCTCATGTCCGACGCAGCCCGAGCTCACTACTAGCTGTCGTTTTCCTCCCACCAGATGATCACATGTGCTCGGGGGTCGGGAGTCTAACCTCTGTCTGTCGTGGGAAAGGGAAGGAGGGGAGGCCTATGCCTCTTTTTTTTTACTTTTTTTTTTGTTAATCTTCGCCCCAAGATATTTTTCAGTTGATTTTTAGAGAGCGTGGAAGGAAGGGAGGGAGGGAGGAAGGGAGGGGGAGAGAGAGAGAAACACTGATGTGAGAGACACTTCAATCGGTTGCCTCCTGCATGTGCCCCGACTGGGGGTCAACCTGCGGCCCAGGTCTGTGCCCTTGACGGGGAATCGAACCTGAGACCCTGTGGTGGGCGGGCCGATGCTCTAACCACCGTGACACCCGCCAGGGCTACACCTGCTTTTATTTATTTACTTACTTTAATATATTTTATTGGTTTCAGAGAGGAAGGGAGAGGGAGAGAGAGAGAGAAACATCCGTGATGAGAGAGTCATTGCCCGGCTGCCTCCTGCAGGCCCCCGACTGGGGATCGAGCCCAAAATCCAGGCCTGTGCCCTGACCGGGAATCGAACCCTGATCTCCTAGATCCTAGGTCGATGCTCAATCACTGAGCCACACCGGCCGGGCTGTACCTACTTTTAAGATTGACTTTACTAACCCTCCCTTGAGTCTATTATTAATTAATTAGAAAAAGGGACACAGGGTGGCGTAGAGCCTGTGAAGCCATCTGCCTGTGCCAGCTGTCCAGCACTGACCATGACTGGCCCCATATTCAGACCGAGAGGGACAGCTGCTCATCCTGGGGTAGGTGACCCCAGTGAATACGGCACAGCCTGGAACAGCACACGCCAAACTCTGACGTCAGACCTGCCGATCCCTCTGCAGAAGGAAGGGCGATAACAATGCCGCCGTGCCCACAGAAAGCGTTCCAGCCCCCGACGGCCACGAGCTGGGGCTGCTCGCCGGGCGCCGGGCGGCCACGCCTGCCCCGTACCTGGTTCTCTATGCACCGGAACTGCCACGGCCAGCCCACGTGGTAGAGGAACGGCCGCAGGTCGAACCTGTTGTCGTCGGGGCTGTAGCTCTCGGCGTGGTAGGCGGGCGTGAGCGTGGTCATCTTGTGTCTGTTCATGGAGTACTTGGAGAAGAACCGCTTCACCTTGTCGGCCACCTGGTGGGCGAGCGGGCACCAGGCTTTGAGACAGAGGCCGGGGCCCTGGCCCGAGTCTCCCTGGGCGGCGCCAGCTGGCGGGTCCCTGCTGCATCGGAACGTGCCCGGAGGCGGGCGGGGACAAACGCCGGAACTCGGGCCGGGCGGCGGGCTGAGCTAGAGCCACGTGGGTTCTGAGCGCAGCGCCTGGGAGGCCTGAGCCGGGGTCCCGGGAAGATCCACCTCCCCAGGCTCCCCAGGTCCTGCGGGGACCAGGTCCTCAGGCTGCGGCCCTGGCAAGCCTGACACAGCAGACAGAGGTGATGGTCTGACCTCATGTCCACACTCTGACCCCACAGGAAGGGCGCGGGAGCGTGCTGTGAGCCCCGAGCCCGTGAGCGTGCCCTGGAGAGGGGAGGCTGAGCTTGGGCCGTGGGGTACCTGTCGAGGGCTGCAGGTGTCTCGCCACATGTGCAGGAGCTTGCAGAACATGCTGTAGGGCCCGGCCTTGGCGACCTTCCGGAGCCTCCCGAAGACCGAGAGCTCTGCGTACGTCATCCCCATGTCCTCCTGCGGGATGAAGGGTGACAGCCAGTCAGCGCCCGAGGAGCTCACAGCTTCCCGTGGAGACGGGAGCCGGGGCGCAGGGCGGGGAGGCATCCCCAAGGGCCCCAGGCGGATGCCAGGCCTTGTCCCCCACGCTGACCACCCGAGAAGGAGGCAGGTTTCAAAAAGGACCTGCCCCGGCCGGGTGCTCAGCTGGCTGTAGTGACGTCTCCATACGCCGAGGTTTCGGGTTCGATCCCCAGTCACGGCACATGCGGGAGTCAACCAATGAATGCACAGCTGAGCGGAACAACAAATTGATGTTTCCCTCTCTCTCCCCTTCTCAAATCAATTTAAAAAAACCCACAAAAGTAAAAAAACACCACACGTCATGAATCAGACGTTTGGCTCTGAGGACTGAGATGGGCCAAACGGCGGCCCCTCAAGAAGTATATCCGTTCCTTAAGCCCCAGAACCCCCAGATTGCGACTTCATTTGGAAAAAGGGTCTTTGCAGATGTAATTAAGGATCTTGAGATAAGATGAGCCTGGATTTGAGATGGGCCCTAAATCCAGTGACCGGTGTCCTTAGAAGGGACAGGAGGGGAGAAGCCGAGCGGAGGCCGTGGGAAGTCGAAGGGAGAGGCCGGGCGACGTGGCCACAGCCCAGGGCCGCCTGGGGCCCCAGGAGCGGGAGGAGGCAGGAAGGGCCCTCGCCCAGAATCTCCGGGGACGCGAGGCCCTGCCGACGCCTGGACCTCGGACTCCGGTGCGCGGACAGACAGCGAGCGAGTGAAGTTCCGTTGTCTAAGCCGCCCAGTCGGGGTGTCTCGTTAGAGCAGCCGCAGGCACCCCGATACAAGGACCAACCTCAGGCCCTGTGCCTGCCCCCGCTGGGCCCCTGCCTTTCTTAAGGACAGAGGACAGAGAAAAGGGAGCGGGCCGCGGAAATCGGGGCCACGCGAGAGGCCACGGGATGCCTCACGCCTACTCAAGGCTCAGCTTCAGGCTGAGGCTTCCGTGAGCCACACGCCTTTTTCAGCGCTGGCTCCAACTCCCTCTCATTTCCTGCCTCCAGCCCCCCCAAAAATGGACAGGGTTACAAATTAGTGACATAGAGACATTTTAGAAACTTACAAAATAAAAATAAATGGGAAAAAAACAAAAACTTTCACTCCTAGATAACTGATGGGTCAAAGGAGAAATCCTAGGAAAGTCAGAAAAACGTTGTGAGATGAACAGATAAGAGGACCCAGCGCCGCAAAGCTGCCCGGCTGCCCGGCAGCGGGGCTGAGGGGGAGATCGTCGCCGTAAACGCCTGTATTTAAAAGGGGAACCACCTCAAATCGTCAGCTAACCTCCCTCAACCCTTTTTGTTAATTTATTTGTTATTTTTCAATCCTCGCCTGAGGATGTTTTTCATTGATTCATAAAGGGGGGCGGGGGAGACAGAGAAATGTCGATGTGAGAGAGAAACATCACATCGGCTGCCTCCCCTATTCGCCCCAACTGGGGGTCGAACCCACAACCTATATATGAGCCCTGACCAGGAGCTGAACCCGCAACCCTCTGGTGCACAGGACGATGCCCGACCAGCCAGGCCATGCGGCCAGGGCCAACCTCCCGCCTTCCGACACCAACACGTGGAAGGAAGGAATAGGTCGGGGGGGGGACTCAGTGGGAAAATCAACTGTGTTTCCAGCCACTGGCAACAAACCCCCCCAACGTGAAATTCAGAAAACAATTCCATTTGCAATAGCTCCAAAAAGAACCCATCACTGAACACGTGAACTGAAGGAAACACACGCACACGCAGACCCTGGAAACCACAGAACGTCGCCGACGGACAGCAGCGAAGGTCCAACTAAACGGGAAGGCACCCCCGGTTCACGCGTCAGGAGGCAACACTGAGGGGATGGGGACTCCCCGACTCCCCCGGCTGACCGACAGAGCCAAGGCCACCGCTACGCAAAATCCACACTGGGTGTCCCTCCTGCGGCAGAAACTGACAAGCTGATCTCACAATCCTACGGAAATCCAAGGGACCCAGAGTTACCCTGAGAAAGAGCGAAGGTGGAGGGATCGCACGTCCCCATCTCCAAACTCACTACACCTTGTGCCACCCCCTCCTCGGGGCCCCAACCTCCAGACGGCCGCCGTGGCGTCCGAGTGTCAAAGGCCAGCAGTGGACGGACGCCTCGCCTGGGCTCCCAGGCCAGAGACGCAGCGCAGGGGCGCGGTTCCCAGGGTGGACAGGCGGCCACGCAGGAGCCCGGCACAGACGCGCCGGGAGCGGGGAGACTGGGCGGAGGCCCGGGGACAAGGCCACCCCCATTACCTCGTCGGTCTGGGACACCTGTCCGTTGGTCAAGGGCTCGAGCTCAGCGGTGGCCGGCGCGGCCAGGATGCTGCAGACAAGAGACACAGAGAAGTCACGGCGGCTGGACATTAAGTCAACAGAGGCTGCCAGCCCCGGGCCACCTACTCAGCACTGGGGGGGGCGCGGGGGGGGACTCCCAGCCTTATGATCGTGGGGGACGGGGTGATGGGGGACGAGGGATGGGGGACGAGGGGGCTGTGGCTGCCCGATCTGGACAGAGCCACGGGGACAGGGGAGCAGGAAGGAAGGGAGGGAGGGGGTCCCTGGTCGTGGGATCCCAGGTGCCACGGAAGGAGAGACTCTTCATCGGGCGGCGGGGAGCGGGGGGCGGTGGCCGAGGGGCGGGGGCGGCCAGGGAGGCTCAGGGCCGCAGCCCCAGGCGCCGGGCAGGCGGCACTCACCCCCGCAGGGCCGAAAGCTGGAAGCGCTCGACACAGAGCTGGATGAAGACGCGCAGGTCGGTCTTGCTGACGCCGCCTATGGGGTTGATGTCGGCGCTGGAGCAGTCGTACTTGGTCAGGTAGCCCAGGAGGCTGCCGCGAGAGAGCGCGGGGGGCTCAGGGCGGCCGACCCGGGGGGCGGGGGGCTGGCAGCCCAAGGCTGGCTTTCCCGGGAGGCCTGCGGAGCCAGAGCTGGGCCAGTCGGGGGAGACGGAGAAACCCCCGGGCTGAGGCAGGCCGTGGGAGGGCGGGGCTGCGGGGCTCACCCTCCGAGGCCCGGGGTGCGCAGGGCCCCTCGGGGCGCCCACCGGACCTACGCACCTCTCGTCCACGTTGGCAGATCCGAGCACCAGGAGTCCGCCTGGAGTGCCCCGGGACCAGAGGCTCAGCTGAGCGAAGAGATAGGCGAGGACCATCCTCAGCCGAGCCTGGACGAGAGGAGGGAACGCGTCACCCTGTGCGGGGCACGGGGGACGCGTGGGCTGCCACCCCGTCCCGTCGTGGCCGGGGAGGAAGGCTCGCCCCGTGCAACCTCGGACAACAGGACGGTTAGACGCGCTCGGCGTCCTAGTGTCCAGGGAAGACGGGGTGCCGGAGCCCCGCGCAGGCCCCCGGGCGGGCCCATCTCCACAGCGCCATGCGGGCTCAGTGGTGGCCGAGTCAAGGGCGGAAGGGCCCGGAGCCTGGGGCCGAGGGTTGGTGGATGGGAGAAATCTTGGCCACCGCGTCCACTCCTTTCACCGCTGGCCTTTCCGGAGGGGTGGCCGCCCGCGTCCAGCAGAAAGGACAGCTCCAAGCGCTGGAGCGCAGGGCCCCTCTTTGCCTCCATTCGGCCCCCCTGAGGCAGCCCCAGGGAGGGGACAGTGGGTGGGCCACTCACCGAAGATGCAGAAAAGACACAGACACGCTGTGCACACTCGCACCGCAGTCTCACCAGCGCACAGGTCCTCACACCCACACCCCCGCACTCAGGCACACACGTGTGCACTCAGACGCTCACAACCCGCGTGCACACTCAACACTCGCAGCCCCGTCTCCCTTGCAGACTTTCACGTTCACACTCAGCCACGCTCACACACACTTCCACACACCAGTCTCCGACACCTCACGCTTATGCAACACATGTGCACACGCTCACACTCCTATCACTCACCCGCACCCCCCCCCAGGCACCCTTGCTCTTACATGGTCGCACACGCACACGCACACGCATGCACGCAGACCCGGGCCTTGTCCAGGAGGCCGCATGCTCAGTGTCCCCAGTGGGGCACGCAGGCCACTGACCCCAGCGCGGGCCATCCCCAGGCCCCCCGCAGCCCAGCGCAGGGACCGTGGCCGGGCCGGGAGTCTCACTCACCTGCACGTTCTGCAGGGCCAGGTTCTCCCGGCTGCTTCCTCCGTGAGCCGCAAACAGAGGCCTTTTACCCGTGACCAGGCTGAAGATGCCCAGGACGGCCGTCACGGCGGGACCGATGCCGAGGCTGATGTGGTGGCTGGAGAGAGATGCACATGCGTGTGAGGGGCAGGCGTGAGGGGCGTGCGTGTGCGTGCGAAATACATGAAACTCACCACCCTAAGCATTACAAAGTGCACGACTCGGGCGTTTCGTGCACCCAGCTCTCTGGAGAGAGGTCCTGTCCCCACCTCCCTCAGGTTCAGGGGCTGGCAGCCTGCTCCACGTGACCCCGCACACGTCAGCCCCGCGGCCTGCGCCTGGGATGCAGGATGGAAGGAGGGTGGACATCGGACAGCTGGGATTCGGGGTGAGGCTGATACACAGGTTCCCTGAAGCCTGCTCGGCCCCTGGATGCACGTCTGGTCGTGGGCGCAGTTTCCTGCGGTCACAGCCACAGACCTGGGGCCCTCCCCCGGGACCACTCTACCTTCCGATCTGCTGGGCCAGCTCCCGGGCCCTGTCGCTGGTCTCCTGGGAAGAGTTCTCACTGGCCATATAGCAGGTGGTCAGGAAGCGCCCGCAGAGCTCACGGGGGTCCTGGGGGGTGTAGCTGTCCTGGCTCACGAGGGTCCGGACATCAGCCAGCACCTCCTGATCTGAAAGCCGCCAAGCAGAGCAGTGGCAGCCACATGCTGGGCGCGAGGTGCCCGAGGAGCTCAGTCCCTCCCCATCACGCCAGGAACCTTGTCC
Source organism: Miniopterus natalensis (assembly GCF_054644295.1). Classification (NCBI taxonomy): domain Eukaryota; kingdom Metazoa; phylum Chordata; class Mammalia; order Chiroptera; family Miniopteridae; genus Miniopterus; species Miniopterus natalensis. The sequence continues at coordinate 76,325,314 of NC_142091.1, read as the reverse complement.
ACGGCCCTGTTTTTTGGTTCTATCACTAAGGAGACGGCCAATGTCAAGGCCTGGAGGGGCGGATTTGAACTTGGGTTTGCCTGACCCGAAGCCTGTGTGCTCTGCACCGGCCACAGTACAGCACGGTACACGCCTGTGAATCCACGGCCACGGCACATGCCTGTGAACCCACGGCCACGGCACATGCCTGTGAACCCACGGACACGGAACATGCCTGTGAATCCACGGACACAGCACATCGGCCCAAAACCCTGGGCAGGGACTTTAATGGCCTTGCTGGCTCTGGGCCCCAGGACCCAGGCAGGTTAGGATAGCTCATGAAGCCCAAAAAGTCGCCTCCACCCGTGACGCCCATGACCTGGGGTTTTCCTCCGCTCCCCCCACGGGCAGCCTGAGCGCTGACCCCCGGAGCCTCCCTCAGGCACAGACGTCACCTACTTCCGTTTTTCACGGCCTCGCAGACCTGGTGGCACATGGAGTAGACGAGGCAGGCGGTGGCCGCACTGTCCACCCCTCCACTCAGGGGCAGGAAAAACCCCGCCTGGAACAGGCCAACCAAATGCAGGCGTGAGCACGGCCTCGGAGATGCGGTGTGCCCACAGCTCAGCCCCGCTCCACCCGCAGACCGACGGGCGCCCACAACGCTCGCGGGCGTCTGAGTGCACAGGGGAAGGGGGGGAACACGCCTTGCATTCCCCACTGTGGATTTTAGGGGGAAGGGCCTTCCATTGGGGGAGCTGCCAAGGCTGACTCCCTGGTCATTGGAGACGGGCATGGCCCTAACCTGGCCCTACACGGAGCCCTTTGGCCCCTGGCTAGTGCAGACCAAGCTCCTAAGTCCAAGTGGAGAAACGCTTTGGATTGCTTGCATTTAAAAACAAAATCACGCCCGGCTGGTGTTGCTCAGTAGCTGAGTGTTGACCCATGGACCAGGAGGTCAGGGCACACGCCCGGGTTGGGGGCTCGATCCCCAGGAGGGGGGTGCAGGAGGCAGCTGATCGCTGTTCTCTCATCGATGTTTCTCTCTCTCCCTCTCCCTTCCTCTCTCTCTAAAAAAAATCAATAAAACATAAAAATGAAATCACTAGCCTGCCACAGAATCAATGCAAACCAGCGAAAAGGGGAGGGTTGGCTGGGGAGACCCCGCAGTCTTACCTGGTGGCTTCGCCTTAAAAAATCCCAGAGCCAGCAAGCAGGTCCGAGGCTGGGGAGCAATGGGGGGGCATTAGGTTTGGGAACTGCTGCCCGGGGCCGCAGCTCACCTGCGGCAGGTGCCTGGGGGGAGTGGCGCCCGTGAGAACCGCCAGCAGCGCCGGGCTCTCCGGGCACCGGTTTGTTTGTTCTAAGAGTCTCACTGAACTGATGCATTTTAAGTCTCAAAACAGCCCTGCCCTTGGCCCCATGTTGAAATGGGAAAACCGAGATGCAGAAGGGCGAAGGCAGAGCCTCTGTCTCCAGGTCTCAGGGCAAGGAAGCGTGGGCGCGGGGGGTGGGGCCCGGCGGTGTGGCCCCGGGGTCCCCCCTGCACAGGAAGGGCAGCCCACCTGATCTCCTCGCCCGCACTGTGGTATTTCCACTCCACGGGCTCCGACAGCGGCTCCAGCAGGTCCTCGTGGCACGAGAGGGCAAAGTCCACCTTCACGCGGGGGTAGGGGCTCACCCTGCTGGCCTGTGGATGGAGAGTCACCGCAGATGGTGTCCCCCGAACCAGAACCCTCACAGGGTCCGCCACGGGCTGAGAGCAGGACCCTGCCAGCCGGTGAGAAGCGCACGTCAGAACCGCAGCGGCAGGCCCTTCGCACCCGCGGGACGCCACGGTCAGAAAGACGGACGGTCACAACACGGGCGGGGACATGGGGGGACTGGAGCCCTCGTGTGCCCATCACCGGTGGGGTCGAAAATCGGGCGGTTCCTCAAAAGATTAAAACGTAAAATAACCACAGGACGCAGCTAGTCCACTCCCCGCTCTAGGAGACAGGGGAGCTGTGTCCACACCAAAACCGGGGCCTGTGCTCACAGCCGCACGTTCGTCACAGACAAAAACGAGAAACGGCCCACGTGTGCGTCAACGGATGCGGGACAAACACGACATGGGTCCATCCGGGCAACGGAGTATTACTCGGCCATCAAAAGGAATGAAGTCCTGGCACAGGCCGCCACGGGGATGGACCGTGGAAACATTCTGCTCAGTGAGAAGCCGGTCGCGAGAGGCCACACGTGGTGCGAGTCCCTCTGTGTAACTACCTGGCATAGCCAGACCCACAGACAGGAAGCAGGCCGGAGGCCGCCCGGGCCGGGGGAGGTGAACGGGTCCGGCCCCACTTTGGGGCGCTGAAATGTTCTAATGTGGTGGCAGCTACGCCGCACAGGCACGAGTCTGCTAAAAACCACGGCATCAAGTGCTAATTCAGTGAACTATGTGGTGTGGGAAAGACATCCCAATAAAGCGGTTAGTTTTTAAAAGAAGTTTCCGGGTCTCTGGCCAGCATCCTACAAGGGTGTCCACCTACCGCCAAGTTTCGAGATGAGATCTCCGCCCTGTAGCTTCTGACATCCTCCAAATCCAACGTGGCGGTGAGGACTTCCTGGAGGAGTTTCAAAGGAAAGGGTGAATTCCTGTTCTCCCACGCACGCGTGCAACCCGGCCACCTTAACAGGTGCGACAAACGGCACAAGGTTGAGTCACGGCTTCCGAGGCCAAGACTGGGGCCCCGTGGACTCGAGGGGCCTGGGGAGGGGGAGGGCCGGTGCCGGTGCTGACAGAGCCTTGGCTGAATTCAGACACTTCCCAGCGACAGGAGGTAATTCTGTTGGTAAATGTCTGCTGGGGGCTTCTGAGACCATGGGGTACAGGGGCCCCTCTTCTGCCTTTGAACTTGACGGTGTGGAGATGGGATGGCTGGAGCCCCTGCAGCCACCCTGTGACCACGAGGAGGGGCCATCGGAGAATGACACCCACACAGGGGACGACTGACCAGGGGAATGGTAGCGAGGTGGAGCCAGAGCCCTGTGACCCACGCCAGGGTCCCGGCCCCAGTGCGCCTCTAACCCCAGGTGAAGCTGGGGTGGGGGAGGTTCTGCCGTCTATGGCAGAAGAAAAGAAAGGTTTTAATTTGCAAATGTTATTCCTATCTACAAAAAAAAGATTCCTCATCAAATCACATTACTAGAATATCGTCTCGCTACGTGCAAGCGTAGTGAGGGGACACCATGGGGTGACACGGGGTGGCTGGGGCCACCCTGCTCCTGCCACTCGGACTGTGGGCAGCTGCCTTGGTCAACACTGGGCCTGACTCAGGTTGCAGGGCCACGGAAGCCACTGCTTCTCACGTGAAAAAGGCAAAGAAAGTGTGAGGCCACAAAAAGCAAAGGGACCCTGGAGAGCGTGACTGTTCTCGTGAGAGGACCCCGCCCCACCTCCCCCCGAACACTGTCGGCTTCCGCACGGTGCCTGAGGGGAAGAGAGACGCAGGTGCCCCGGGACAGGGTCAAGCTCCGTGGTGGCTGAGACGTGTTTCTCTGCGCGTCTTTGGCAGATGAGGGAGGAGGCTGTGGGCGGCACTGCCTTGGGCCTGAGGACACTGATGCCACCTCCGTCCCTGAACACTTGGGCACAATCAGGCGGGAATGGCCCCGTAGACGTGCACAGGGATCCCTCTCGCCAACCGGGTGAAGGGGAGGCAATCAGGCGGGGCACCCACAGGCCCCGTACAGGACACCCCAGTTGTGGGGGGACCGAGAAACGGCCTTTGTACAAGGATGGTTGTGGAAGGGACCACACGTCAGCCCCACACGTGCACGTGGCCCCTCACCACATCGTCCAGCGAGAACTGGGACCCCTGAGCGAAGATGCTGCCGTTCATGGCGATCATGGCGCAGCCGTCGTAGTAGAGCCGGTCCCCGTCGCAGCCCTTCTGATTGGCCAGCAGGTAAATCCCACCGTTCTGGAAAACGCAGGGCCAACGGCGGGGTCGGCGGGGTCTGTGGCCGTGGCCCATCACCACGGCCGGCCACCGGCTCCTGCCATCTGCCTACCTTGGTGGTGGCCATGGTCACCAGATCCACCCTGGCGTGGGCTTTGCGTAGCACGTGGTGGCTGCTGGAGGCGTTGGTAAAGATCTCCACACCATCCAGGCCCATTTCGATGTGCGGACTGCGGGCAGAAGCGGGTGAAGGTGAAGGGAAGAGATTGCTGCGGCCCCAACCCACCCCCAGCCCCGCGAGCTCCCGGGCATCTCCACAGCCCAAGCCGGGGACTCCAGGCGGCCGTGTCAGGACAGGGCTCTGGGGGCTGACCTGTGGGGCGTCCAGAGCTCTTCGCAGATCTCGCTCCCGATGCAGGTGTCCCGCGTGGCCAGCACTGCGTCTCCAAAGGGCACAGTTTCCTGCAGTCGGGGGACAAGAGCACATGAGACCCAGGGCCGTCCCCGGCTGGGCTACGTGCTGATGTAGGACCCCGACGTCGCTCAGAGAGTGTCACGAAGGCGGCCGTTTTCTTTGAGCCCTAGTGCATCCTGAACTTGGAGCACGTCCAGCCCAGGGCCTGGCAGCGGCTGGCATCTCCCTGCTGACCTCAGGGGCCTTGGGTCACATATTTACCAGCCAGGAGCCAGGGTCCGAGCTGCCCCGGAGCTCCGTGGCTGCAGCAAATGGACTCAGCACTGGAAGTGTCCACTGCACAGATGGCCACGGTCATCATGGTCACGAGTGACCCAGCTCTCACTGGTCGAGGGCTCCTCAGGCCTGGCACGGCACTAAGTACCTTTCCACACGGTCTATGCGCTTGACGTGTTACTAGGAAGTAGTTCAACCCTGGGCCAGAAATGACCCGACCGGGTTCACGGTGGTCCCGTTACCTTGACCCGAAGGCTCCTGCCCCACCGGGTCCACCACTGGCCTCGAACGGTGACATCGGAGTGAGAGGTGCATTTTACTCCCCGAGACTCACCTGTTTCGTCAGGTCCTGGATCATCCGCGGGAGGAAATACTCCTCTGTCTGCCTGCAAAGGAAGCACCGCAGGTCTGAGGACCCCCCGGGGAGGCGGAGGACTCATCTGAATGGGAACCAACCCGGCTGGGGGCTGCGAGCCACGGGGCGGCGCCGTCCCCTCCGTCTCGGCTTCCCTCCCCACGCTGTGACCGACGGGGTCACCTGAAAAAAGGGCACATCACCCCACATACAATTACACCCTGCACCATCCCTGAAATAACGGGGTAACTTTGCAAGTTCTGTAAGATGGGACAGAGGAGTCAAAAGCACATGAGCACATGGCATCCCGGGGCAGAATTTAAAAAGTAGATGGTTCGCCCGGCCGGTGTGGCTCATTGGTTGAGCCACGTCCCAGGCACCAAGAGGTCATGGGTTCGATTTCCGGTCAGGGCATGTGCCCAGGTTGCCGACTTGATCCCCAGCAGGAGGCAGCCACTCGATGCCGATGTTTCTCTCTCTTTCTCCCCCCCCTCCCTTCCCTTCTCTCTAAAACCAATAAAAACATATTTAGAATAAATAGTAAAAATAAAAACAGAGCGTAAAGGTTCCATATACAACAGCAGCAACGATAAATAAGTAGTAGGAGCGACCCTAAGGGGAGAGAAAGCGGGGCAGGGCTTCTCAACCGGGGGCGATCTCGCCCCCAGGAGACCTGTGGCCACGTCTGGAGATTCTGGGCTGTTGCGAGCGGACGGGAGTCAGGTGGTGGCCAGGAACGCGGCCGCACACCTTTCCGTGGGTGGACAGCCCACGGGCGAGCGGTCCACCTCGCGCAACAGGTCCGGCTGGAGAAACCTGGACGTGCAGTCACTCAGGCTGGGGAGTGGTGACGGGGCTGGAGGACCGGGGTGTCTGGCCTGCGAGACACTGCTTATAACTGAAGAGCAGCATCAAAGCTGTCATGTCTAATTTTTATTTTTTTAAATATGTTTTTATTGATTTCAGAGAGAGGAAAGGAGATGGAGACAGAAACATCAATGATGAGAGTCATTGATCGGCTGCCTCCTGCACGCCCCCGACTGGGGATCGAGCCTGCAACCCGGGCTCATGCCCTGACCGGGAATCCAACCTTGACCTCCTGGATCCTAGGCCGACGCTCAGCCGCCGAGCCACGCTAGGCAAAACACTCCTATCTAGACGACAGATCCCGGGGGGCAGGGACTTTGCCCGAATTCTGTGGTCTCCCCTACGACCTGGACCACGGCTACGCACCGGGAAGACGTGTCATAAACCCCCGAGGAGCGCCCGTGTCAGGCCCGGACTCACCGGCTCCTGGACCACGGGGTGAACCAGCGCAGCTCGCGGTAGTTCCCTTCGTTTGCCAAGGCCATCTTGGGTCTGATCAGCAGGATCTTCCTACAGGCAGGGGACAAGAGTGTCCCTGAGACGGACGTGCCCGTAGGAGGGGCGGCCCTGACAGGGTGAGGCCCAGCAGGTATCGCTCGGCAGGCTGCCAGGGGCAGGGAAGACGCGCACCCAGCGCAACAGGGCCGCCTGTCCCCAAAACCGCCCCGGGGTCTCTCTAACGCCTAAAGGTGCCTGTGTCGGGGTGGCAGGGACCGGGAGAAGCAGCGTCACTTGCAGTGCCTGCCCGGCGCCTCGGAAGACACCTCCCAGGGGCCACGTCACAGCCCCAGGCCTGCGTGGGGGCCGCCTACCTGTTGAGAAATATCACCCGGCAGTTGTAGCGGACGTTCCGGTGCATCACGGGCCTGCAGAGAGAGGGGACGCGGGGGCCTGTCGGCAGCCAGCAGGTCATTCCCTCTCGGCTCTAATCCGCGCGCCCTCGGCCCTTTCAGGGAAGCAGAGGCTGCTGGGCACCTGTCTCAAATCAAAGTTAACGCGTGGGCAGCGTCTGGCACAGACCCTGAGCTGGGAGAGTCTCCTAAGCTGGCACGAAGCCGCCCTGCTCGGGGCTCCTCGCCCCTAGAACGTCCTCAGGCCTCCGGGGCGGCCGCCCTCCCTGTGCTGGGTCCTGCTGCCCTGTCACCGCTCCATCTCCTACGGGCCTCCTGCAAGCCCTGACCCCTCCGGGTTCTTCTGAGCGCCTCCCGGACGGGAGCCCCTGCCAGGGCGCAGGCTGCGTGCCGGGCGGTGGCGATCGGCCAGGGGCACCCGGCCCGGGCGCAGACAGGTTCACCCACGGCTCTGCCTGGACCCTCTCTGGGCAGACACTGTGCTTCCAGTCTCCTCCCCCGCCCGGCATGTCCCCTCTGCAGGACGGGCCTCAGCGGGAGAGCCGGTGGCGAGCCTGCCCCGGGTGAGAGCGCAGGGGGCTCGGGCGCAGGGGCGCGGACGCCGCCTTCCGGCAGCACCGAGGGTGGACCACCAGACGCAAACAAATAAGCTAGTAAATCATAAATGCCCAGGGACACAAGCAGGCGAAGCAGTGACGCTGGGAAGACTAAGACCACGTGCCACCCGTGTGGGCTTTAGAATCAGGTGGCCTGGGTTCCAATCCAGCTTTTTCTGGGCTAAGTCAGGCTGGCCTCTCTCTTCCGCCCAGTGCCCGCGGGGAAGTGAAGGGCAGGATGCACCCGTCCTCCCCAGTCCCGGCCTTGGACAGACAGGCAGCCCCCAGGACGCACTCCCACCATGATGGTCCCTATCCCTCCCCAGAGCCAAAGCAAAACACACTTGTTTCATGTTTGTACAAAATGTATACGGCATGTGAGGTAAACATATAGGGTGTTCCCCCCAAAAGCGTACGCAGTGTATATTAAGATATATTTCATTTTCAAAATGTAACAGGATCTAGAGCTATCAGCTGTTAGAGTGAGTTTACGTTTTTCGGGGACACCCTGTATTTTAAGTAAAACAGAGGCCCCCAGTGAGTATCCGATCTCTAACTGCAGTCAGCCTCTTAAACAAATAAAAAGCACTACAAGAACAATTTAAAGCTTAAAACACAGAACCAAACAGCCAACGCCACACGTGGGAAAGTGCTTTCATCCGGCGTGGGAACGGCGGTGACGTCTGCCCGAGAGAAAGGACCCCGAACACGGCACAAACGCGCCAGCTGTCGGAAAACCAGAGTCACGCAGCGGCCGGCCAGCAACAAGAAGTCCAGCTCCGCCGGGGTGAAAGCAAGTAAGACAGTTTCCAAAAGGTACCCGTCGTTCTAAGAGTCTCTGTTTCGTTTTTCTTTCTTATTTCGCGCCAGCCCTTTGCGACGGAGCCGGAGACCACGCGCCTCCAACCGCCAGAGCGGCACCGAGACTGGGCGCCTTCTCCAGGGGCGTAACTTGGAAACACAATCCGAGGAGGCGGACGTCGGCCACGACGCAACGCAGCTGTGAGACAGAGGACAGAGGACAGAGGGCGGGCCCCCCAGCCAGGGAACACTGGCACCCTTGAGGGGCTGGAAAAGGCCAGCAATGGGCTCCTCCCTAGAGCCTCCCGCAGGACCTGGCCTGCCTGGCCCACTTGGACTTCTGCCCTCCGGAACCCGACGGCACAACACGTGTGTTGCTTTTGTGTTGTGCCTTTGCGGCCACTTGTCACAGCCGCAACGGGAAACCAGCACCGTCCACACATCAGGAATCACGGTACATGTGGGCTAACTAAATAAACAAATGGAAAGCCCCCCCGTCCCTGCACTGCTTAAGAGAGACGCCACCGCTCAGGTGTCACAGCAGGAGCGAGAACGACGTCGGAGCAGGAGACCAGCAGGTGCCGAAAGGATGCAACGTGGCTGCATCTACGTGACACAGAACAGAACCAAAGAAGTAAACAGACACAGCACAGAGCCCACCGACGGGCTTGGTTAGCCAAGAGCGGCCTAGGCCCACATTAGAATAGCAAGGCCCATGTGACCCCCACCCGTGGGCCTCCACCCGTGGGCCTCCACCGCATATATCTACGCCTGTGGAACATGAACCACATCTGGTCGGCACGTCAACACGGAGGGACGTGGAACCGTCCCACGACATCCCTTTAGGTGACGGAAGGGCCGTCTCTGAGACGGGAACACTGCGCTCCCACCTGTGCGAAGCGTGTCACACCTGCACGGAGCTTCCGGAAGACCTCGCAAAAACTGCTCCCAAGGGCTGCTCCCGCTGCGGGGGGATTAGGTGCCTGTGGACCAGGGGGACCCACTTTCCAATATAAGGCCTTTTGTTTCTTGAGATGTGCAGATTCCACGGCCCTGAAGCTAGGAGGGCGCTGGACGCATCACGCCCCTGAACGTCCCTCTTTTCCGAGCCTGTCCTGTCATCGCGCACATCGGCACTTACATTCCCACGTCACAGATGATGTCCTGGGTGACCGGAGACTCCAGGAGGGCGGCCAGGACTTGCAGTGAATGCAAGAGGGTGTCCGACTCGTAATAATGATCCCAGCATCCGTAGCCGCTGCAGGGGGAGAGAACGGAGCAAATGGAGGGTGAGCCCCAGGGACATACCAGGGAGCCCCGGGTGAGGCGGGGCCGGGGCCCATGGCCCGATCGAGTCAGCTGTGCCCAGGGGCGACCAGGCACTGGGATCTTTTGAAAGCCTCCAGGTGATCCTAGAGGGCAGCTAGAGGTAGGATCCCCGCTGCAGGAAATGGTGCGTTACCGGTAATTAAGACACAGTGGGCCCCTGTCCCTTTCTCTCAGTTCTAAGTTACGACGAGACATTCTCATGTCAGAAAGTGTCTGCTTGTGTGCTTTTTTTAACCTTTAATGTGGTCAAAATCATACCGATCTATAGACAAGGGATGCAAGAGAAACAAAGTGGCACCCACAAAATCCAGACAGGGAAGAGCGTCACGACGGCTCAAAACACCACTCACACCGCTGCTCCCGGGCTTCCGCCACAGAAGCGGGCACTGGGCCCAACGGGCCCCAGACAGGTGTGCCCAGGTCCTAACTCCGAGTGGCGACACTGACCTTACGTGGAAAAGGGGTCTTTAGAGATGCAATTAAGGGTCTGGAGATAGGTGATCCCGGGTTGCCTACGTGGGTCCTCAATCCAATGACAAGTGTTCTCATAAGAGACAGAGGAGACACAGAGAGGAGGGGGAGGCGTGTGAAGACAGAAGCAGGGGTTGGGGTGACGCGGCCACAAGACGGGGAACCGGGAGCTGGAAGCCGGAGAGGCAGGAGGGACCCTCCCCCGGGACCTTCGGAGGAAGCGCAGCCCTGAGACACCCTGGATTTGGGCCTCTGGCCCTCTGAGCCAGGAGAGAATAAACTGCTGTTTTATCTACTCATTTATTTTTAAAGGATTTTTTTAAAATGTGTTTTTTATTGATTTCAGAGAAAGAAAAGGAAAGGGAGAGAGAGAAACATCAATGATGAGAGTCATTGATTGGCTGCCTCCTGCACGCCCCCGACTGGGGATCGAGCCCACAACCCGGGCATGTGCCCTGACCGGGAATCGAACCGCGATCTCCTGGATCCTAGGTCGACGCTCAACCGCTGAGCCACGCCAGCCGGGCATAAACTTTTGCTGTTTGAAAGCACCCAGCTCGTGGAACTTGGTTCCAGCAGCCCCAGAAACTGATGCAATTGCTCCAGGATGTCAGCAAGTCCAGGGACAATGAATAATGGTCCCACCACAGGGCAGGGGCCCAGAGGCCAACGGGAAACTAGGGAAGCGTGTGGCGCAATGCACACTGCAGTCAGAAAGGAACCTGAGGTTTAAGAGGCGCAGTGTGGCAACTAATCAATAATTTTTTAGTAGAAGTCAAGAAGGAAGGTCACTGCAAAAAGGCAGCGCAGAGTGGTCCCTACTCTCAAGCACAGAAAGGTGCTGAGACCACCCACGAAACCAGGAAACGGATGCCCTGGGACAGGCCCCGGGGCCACAGAAGCAGCCCTGCGCTCGCCAGCTGCCGGGAATCGAGGACTCCCCAGCCGCACGGGGCCTGCTCCTGGGCAGCCCTCTCCCGGGTTTCTGCCGGTCTCCTCCGTGCCCGGTCCCTCCTTCCTCGCCCTTTCGGCCGAGGGGCGCCAAGGCAGACACCTCCCTGCCCACCCTGGGGTGCTTCCGAGTTTTGCTCTCACCATATCTCCAGTTCTGGCCCAAGCCTGTATCTGGCTCCCTTCTGTTTGGCGATTTCGATGCCTACACGTAGAAAGAGAGAGAGAGGGGGGCAATTTCAGCACCTACATGTTCGAAGGCAGATAAACAGTCTGCCGCAGTGGGTGTGATATAAAAACAAACCAACCCGCCTGGCCGGGCGTGGCTCAGCGGTTGAGCATCAACCTAGGATCCAGGCGATCGGGGTTCGATTCCCGGTCAGGGCACATGCCCGGGTTGCGGGCTAGACAGCTGATCAATGACTCTCTCATCATTGATGTTTCTGTCTCTCTCCCCCTCTCCTTTCCTCTCTCTGAAATCAATAGACATATTTAAAAAAATAAAAAAATAAAAATAAATAAATAAATAAAAACAAACCAACCTAACCCACAAACGTGCTCCGTGGCCTCCCTGCCCTGATGCAGCCGAAGAAGGCATCTCCCCGACCTGTTTACACCTGCAGGACCTGACATACGGGCAGCACCCAAAGGCTGACCTTGGCACCAAGGGGGTGGAAATCTCTCCCTGGTGGTTTATTAACGAGCAAATGTGGAAGGAAAACCCAGCACAGCGAGGAGGCAGGACCGGGAGGCACCGGCGCGCAGCGGGCACCACAAACCTCCGGGTTTGGCCAGCAGCTCCCGGGTGCAGCCTGGCAGAGGCTGGCTGAGTGCAGCGGGCTCTGGCCACCCGAGATCACCCCTCCCAGATTTGCTCTGAGCTCTGATGCGGTGACAGCAGGTTGATATTGGGGAAAAAAAAAAGAAGTTGAAGGTCCAAGGCACCTGGCTGAGAAGACGCCCTCGACGGAATCATTCCGTGTCTACCGCCGTAAACAGCTGAGGACAAGACCACCTGGGGTGGCCACACCTGCAGGGCTGCCCAGGGCAGGTAGGCGAGCGTTCCTCTCAAAGGTGAGCCAGCGCAGGTGATAACGCTCTGGGAGGACCCCTGGCCACTAAGCGGCCTGCTCACCTTAATTCCACGTCACCCTCTGGGCCACCTCTCCCAACGCCCACCACCAGGTGGGTGCCAGGCACCAGAGCGCACCCACTGCAGGACGCTGCACAGCACCCTCTCCGGGAACTGGCCACCTCCTGCCCTTACACGCCACGAGGATGGGCGGCTAACTCTAGATAGGACCCCAGAGATACTTGAGGGCAGGTGCGCCCCAACCGCCCCGCCCCCCATCTGCACTCTGCGCCCAGACTTTCCCAGGTGTCCCCAGGCACTGGCGAGGGTCCCCCCGCCCGTCCGGAGGCGGCCGAGCAGGCGTGGTCATTTCCCCACCACCCGGTCCGTCCCCGCGCCCCAGCCGCGCGCTTCTCCGGGGCCAGGCTGTGCGCGCGTCCCGAGCCCGCCGGGCCGCCCAGAGGGGACCGTCGCTGCCCCGGCCCCCCGCCGCCCCGCCCCCCGCTGCCCCGGCCCCCCGCAGCCCCGGTCCCCCGCTGCCCCGCTCACTCTTTAAAATCCTCTGCAAATTGCCCTCGAAGTCCAGGGCCCACTGGTTCAGCGCGCAGGTGGCCACGGTCACCTTCCGGCCCATCCTGCCCACAGGCCCGCGGGCTGCAGGCGGGCGCACCGCGGGTCCTTCTGTCCGCGGAGACCGACGGCGCAGGGGCCGGCCCTTCCGGGGGGCCCCGCCCGGCCAGGCCCGGCGGACACTGGCCCGCGGAGCCTCGCGTCAGGCTCCGCCCCCAACCGCCCCGCCCCTGGAAGGCAGGCCGCGCCTGCGCGGTGAGGGACGCCCGTGGCTGCAGGTGGCCGTCGGCCCCGCCCCGCCCCGCCAGGCCCCGCCCCCGCCAGGCCCCGCCCCCGCCAGGCCCCGCCCCGCCAGGTCCCGCCCCGCCAGGCCCCGCCCCCGCCAGGTCCCGCCCCGCACGCCCGGCCCCCGCCGCTCCCGGGTTCACAGGCAGGGGGGCCTCTGGTGCAGGCCAGGCCTGCCCGTGTCCCCACCCCTGTTTTGTCCCACCCTTCCCCACAAGCTGCACCTCAGGGTGCTTCTGCAACTTGGTGGTTTTCCCTGTAGTGTTGTTACCAGCCGAGGGCAGGCCTGGGGTGTGGCAGGAAAGATTTCACAGCAGGCGTCCCGGTGACTTTGAAAGTAAATCTGGGATCAGGGAAAGGAAGGAAGGGCACCGGGTAGGAGGGACAAGGGACAGCCTAGGCGGCGCTGCTTTGGCTCCCTGGAAACCTTATAGGAAAGAAGTGGACCACGCTGGGCTGCGTGAACTCACTGAGAAGAAGGCACAGTGACAGGCCCCGGCCGGGGTGGCTCAGTGGTACTGTGTCAGCCCATGCACCCAAGGGTCTTGGGTTTGAGTCCAGATCAAGGGCATGTACCTGGGTTGCAAGTTTGTTCTGGGCCTGGTCAGGGCTAGCGTGGGAGGCAACCAATCCGATGTGTCTCTCTCACATTGATATTCCCCCCTCCCCCTCCTTCCCTTCCACTCTCTCTAAGAATCAATGGAAAAAATATCCTCTGGAGAAGATTAACGCCTCCCCCCACTCAAAAAAAAAGGGTCATAGTGACAAAAGTGAGCCAAGGTGGGGCTGCTGTTAGCTCATTGGAAAGTCAGAGAAAAAGGGGGCCTTGAAGACGGTTCAAGGGGTGAGCCTAGGACGAGCAGTTGCTATCTGTTGCTCCCAGGTAGCAAGTCTTGTGAGGACCCTTAGAGTTTAGGAGAAAGAAAGTGAAAAATTTCATGCCGAGAAAAGGTGTGGGCATGCTTCAGAGAGAGCCTGAGCTGGCATCCTTTGTCTTGAGGGTTTTTGATCTCTCTTCTGCGGGTGGAACCCTAGGGGAAGTCTCAGGGGAGGGTCTTAACAGAACATTTGTTTTCCAGGTGTGCCCTTCAATATGTTGATTCATCAAGATGAGCGGATAGGGGGGTCAGGGTCATTCTCTGGTCAGTTTCATCTTTAAAGAATGTCATTGAAGAGGGACCAGGACTGAGGCAGGTCCGCCTGGCACAGTTTGTAATGTGCAAATTATTTGCTCCTAAGTGTCCTTGGTTAGGGAAAAAGAGACTTTGTGATTCAGTAGCTGGCTGTAAGCTGCTCAATTTGTTTGGCCTTGTTTCATTACTTTGTCTCAGCTTCTCTCATTCCATTCGCCAAAGAATTTTCCTAGCTTCTTACTATCCTGCCTTAGTATCAGATACATTCTTTCCATTATTTTTGCCCCCCCCAGCACAATTTATCGGTTCAATAAATTACTACTAGCGTCCTACACACACCCAAGCTGTTGCCATTCCCATTCCTATAGGCCTCTCCTTGGGGCCGCCTATGGTGCTGTTAGAAAAAAGAAGTCAGAGTGGAAGGACTCCCACTGGCCAAATATAGGACAATTTGAAAGGCAAAAAATAATTTTAAAAAAAGTTAATGACAGTACAGAATTATAACTCAATGAGGAAAAAAACCTATTAGTCCATACTGACAAAAAGTTAAATAGGAGAGGAAAATTCTGTACAGAAAAATGCCAACATAGATGTAGAAGGAGCGATGAAATGAGAAAATCACCCTTCTGCACCAAGAAGTCAGCGATTCTAGATGACTGGGTGAAAGGTTGTGGGAGCAGCATATTGACACAGTATCAAAGTGTCACTCCTCAGGTTACTTTTTAACCATTAGAGGAAAAATGGTGACACGTGGCAGAAACAACCTGAACCACGTGTTCCAACTTACCATTGACAATGGGACAAAGTGACATCGTGTTGCGTCCTGATATGATGCGCAAAGACACGACATCATCTGCGTAGCATGTTATCCTGCCCCAAAATGCACCACCTAAATGCAGAGTTGAGGAAAACAGCCAGGCCCAAAAAGAGAGAGAGCAAAAAAACTAGCCCTGGCTCTTCAAAAATGGTCATGTAGGTGATGTCATGGGAGACCAAAAAGATACGGTGAAACCAGTTATAAAGGCTGCGTCCCTGCTCTAGACTAAGGAAGGCTCAGGAGCCAAGGCAGCTAAATGCACCTGTGGTTGCCTGATTAGGTCCTGGGTTTTTAAAAAGAGCTATAAAGGACATTACTGGGACATTGGGGACACTGAGTATGGACAATATATCAGATACTAGCATTGCATCGATGTTAAGTTTCCAGAGCCTGGTCATTTTATTTCAGTAATATAGAAGAAGGGCCTCATTTTTAGGAGAGGGACACTGATGTATTTAGGAGGGAAGTATCATCTGTAGCTAATTAATCGTTCAGGGGGAATGTGGGGAGGGGAACACATACACAGAGGGAGAGGAATGTTGACATCTGCTGAATCTAGGTATATGGGTGTCACTTTGCTAATATTCAACGGGTGTGTTTGACATTTTTCAAACTAGAAAACTGCAGGGAAAATAAATGTCTGTGAGGGACATAGAGACGTGCCCAGCAGATCCCTCTGACACCCCAGGTGTAGGAAGTGAGGTCTGCAGACACCTTCAGCTGCCCACCTCTCCAGGGATTGCCTGGTTGTAGGTACGGCTGCCCAGCCCAAGGTCATGTCCTTGCAAGGGTGGCCCGTGTCCAACCACTGATGGAGGCGGGAGTATATGGTTGGGCCCTTCCTGCCCAGTGGGACAACTCTGAGAGGCTCTCTTGTCACCGGGGCCTCCCCAAGCGTTTGGCCAAAGCTCAGGGGTGGGCTTTGCAACTTGGCTTCTCCCTCTGCCCAACCACGCTGCTTCCTCCGCTCCACCTGGGCGTGATCACAGGTGTGATCACAGGTGTGATCCCTGATAAACATCCTACTCTAAACTCCAGGTCCCGGCATGGCCTCGGAGCCGAGAGCCCTGCCTGCCACTCCCAAATGAAACTGCTCCGCGCACACTCCGTCCGCTCCCCTCCTTTCATCTTCCCCACACCGCTCCCACCGCCTGACCCCCTATATTCCTCCTTGGTGGTTTATTGCATGTGTCTCCAAAAGCAGGGAGTTTTGTCTGTTTTGTGGACCCGGCACCAGGACACCAGATGCTCTGTATTTGAAGCCTCACTGGCAGGAGAGGAAACTGAGGCACGGGGTAAGCAGCCGGCCCACGCCCCGCACAGTTGAGGAGGGACAGAGCCTCGTGGGGGTTCACGTGCTCGACCCCCCACGGCGCGGGTGCCCCCCCCGCCCCCCGCTCCCCGCTCCCCGCTCCCAGTTCCCAGCTCCTGGGTGCCCGGCTTCCCGCCCCCCGTGGGGCGGGGCATCCTGGGGGCGGCCCCCAGCTGTCAATCTCGCGCCCCGGCTCCGCGGAGTGGCGGCCGAGGTGGTCCGGAGTCAGCTCAGGGGGCGGGGCGAGGCGCCGCGGCCAATCGCGGGGCGCAGGGACGCCGGACGTGCAGGGGCCGCCTCCGATTGGTCGTCGGCCGCGACGCGTTAGCGTAGGGGGCGGGGCCACGGCTGGCTAGGTTTGCGGGCATCCAGCAGCGCGCGGGTGGGAGTCCGCAGGTGAGCGGGCCGCGTGCGCAGGTGCGGGCGGCGCGGGCGGGTCTGCGGGGGGTGCGCGCAGGTGGGGAGCGGCCGGGGCGCGGGCTGGAGGCGCTGCGAGCGCGCAGGTGAGATGGGGGCCCGGGCTCTGGAGCCGCGCGCAGGTGGGGCGGGGCCGCGCGCGCTCAGGCGAGGGGAGCCTGGGTTTAGGGGCGCGGGTCGGCTCACCCCCAGCCGGCTCTTCGGGGACGCCTGCTCCCCGGGTGCTCGGGAGCTCGCGGGGGGCGGGGGGAGCCGAGGCAGAGCCCGGAGAGTGCTTCCTGGGCCCGGGGCCCCGCCTCTGCTCGGGCGCCCCACGCGGGCGGCGCAGTTCTCTGTTTGAGGAAGTCCCCGTGCTCCCGGGATTGGGTAGGGACCCTGGACGGATTGACCCGGAATGGGCTCCTTAGGGCGGGGGCGCGGGGGCCCGAGATTGCCCAGGGCGGACGCACGAAGGGCCCCCTCCTTTCCCACGTCCGTGCCTTCCCAGCCCTTAAAATAGCGCGTTTCCTGGGCATCTGATAATTTTATTGAAAAGGCTCTTAGGGGTAGAAATCGCTCTAGTAGAATCTCTGACCAAAGGTAAAGACGGGAGGGGAAGGGAAGCTGGACGGGAGGGAGGTGGTTATCCAGAGTCGTGGGTGACCTGTCACTCCCTGGGCGTTTCCTGAGTGTCAGGCCAGGTCCTTAGGGCTTTAAGGTTAATTCTCAGAACAGCCTAGTGTTAGGCGTCACCCCATTTTACAGATGAGGAGACTGAGGCTCCCAAGAGGTGAAGTGACCTGGAGAGTCACATCCGTAGAGGGTGGCAGGGTCCAGGTTCAAACCCACAACGCGGGCGACGTTGCTTTGGTTTGGGGGAACAGCTCTACCTGCAGGGCCTACATTTAGGGTGTCCCAGACACCCTCCCCCTCCAACCCCCTGGGCTGGTGGGTCAGGGCTGACCAGAGAGCATGGATTCCAACATGCCTGCCTGGTTTCTTTTGCCTAAATGTTTGCGTTTTTCAACTGTGACTTTATGGCCAGAGCTGAGGAAGGAGCCGGGTGGTCTGCCCCCAGGTGCACCTGGCACCCAGCGCCCTGCTCTTCCCACAGCTACGTAGGTAAAGAAACAGGAACCAGGCCCCATTTAGTGCCACGCTGGGTGCTCAGAGTTAGGACAGGACATAGAGGAACCACCCAGTGGAGTGAAAAGGGCCCACCCTTTCTGAGCCCAATTTGGTGAATCCCCCCCCCCTTTTTTAAATTATGTTTTTATTGATTTCAGAGAGAGGATGGGAGAGGGAAAGAGAGAGAAACATCAATGATAAGAGTCACTGATCAGCTGCGTCCTGCACACCCCCTACTACTGGGGATCAAGCCCGCAGCCCAGGTGTGTGCCCTGACTGATCGAGGAATCGAACCTCCATCTCCTGGGTCACAGGTGGATGCTCAACGGCTGAGCCGCGCCCGCTGGCGCTAATCCCTTTTTGACAGAGTCCTGTTCATTCTAGCAAACGTGGATGGCTGGGCTGAAGGAGCTGAGAAGCTTGGGGGCTGCGGCCGGGTGTCTGAAGGCACCTGGGGGGGGGGGGGGGGCAGCTCTGGGAAGATGGATTCTCCCACCTGCAGGACACTTTACCCCCAAAAACCCAGCACGGTTTGCAGGCGAAACTCAGAAACATCCAAGCGCAACCGGACGACTGCTAACACAACCCTCATATGTGATTTGTGGCTGTAAATGAGTAAAGTGGCAGGTTCGTAGAGTAAACGTGTATCGTAGGACGCTGCGCACCAAGACCGCGCCAAGGGAAGAGGCGACCTTGTGGGAGAATTTGAGTGGGAACCAGGGTTTGGAAAAGGAGGGAGCGTGGGTGTGTGTTGTGTAATAGCTCACGAAACCGCGCCGGGGTTAATGAGTCCTGGGGATGGGCTGGAGGCAGGACGAAGGCCAGGGGCCTGGACGTTTGACTTTTAAACTTGTGTTATTGTGAGCATAGTCATTCCAGCTTTTCAGGAGCAGAGCCCTAGAGCTGCTGTCCAAGCTGCATCTCTGGGCGCGTTTCCTTCCACTGAGGGAGGGCACACGCCTATTTCTGGAGGGTTCCAAAGTGCCCCAGCTGGGACCCCAACTGTGCCAGGGTAAGCAGGGCCATAGCTCTCCAGCGCCAAGAGCTCAGAGGGGCCACACACCTGGGAGCATTTGGCAAGTGGAGCTTGTGAGCGGCGTGGGTGAGCTGAGGCAGGGACCACACAGCCTGCAGAGGGTGGGGTGGGGGAGCTTCAGGAGGACCCAGGCATCACCTCCACAGTCATTCTCACCCTTCCTTGGGGACAGATGACCTCCCAGACCCCAGTTGGAGCCACAGATGTTCCTAGAATTGCGGATCTTGTAACTCCAAGAGCTGTGAAAAAAAAAACCCTCTTGTTGTTGTTAAATTATTTTATTATACAAGTACATTTCTACTTGAAAAATTAGGAAAAGAGAGAAAACACTCACCTGTATGTCCAGTTTAAGGATATGGCGCTTGGCTTGTTAAATAGTCTTTTTAATGATAGACTATCTTGTAGCTTGTCCTTGTGCTGGGACATGCCAGGGAGTCATTTCGCATGTTGAGCTCAGTGGTTTTAAAAACTGCTGAGTATTCCAGTGTATGGAATACACCTGACTTTCTTGACAGTCATGCCGTTGTTGCCAGTGTTTGCAGGTGTGTACAGCAAACTCCAGCGGAGGTTTTTACGTCTGTGTGTTTACTCGGCCACCTGTGTGTGTCTGTGGCTCAGGAAACATCCTGCGAGGAGATGCTGGTCTGCCCGGCCGCGGGGAGAGCTGCTGCCACCTCCTCACCGATCCTGGATTTTATCATTCATGTTGGTCCCAAGTCCAGTTCGAGGCATGTCTATCTGTCTTTTTCAGCCTCTACCACTCCCTCAACTGACACGTTTCCAAAACAGACCGCTTGCTGTTCTGGTGACAACGTGTGATTCTTTGCGTGCATTGGAACAGGCCTGGCCCAGCGGGGAGACCCATCGGTGGCTGTCGTCACCTTCATTCTGAATTTCGCTGCACTGCCTCTCAGGTGTGGCATGGAGAGTGGGGTTCCCGAGGCCCCAGCTCTGTCCCTTTAGATCTGTTAGCAGAGAATAGCTCGCTCCACCATCTTGCCTGAACTTGTTCATCTGTGAGACGGGCTCGATCATGCCAGCTGTCCAGGGCCCGTGTGGGAACGCAGAGATCATGGGTGCCTGGAACTTGGCAGGTGCTCAGAAGCTAGTTGTTACCTGTGACAGGTTGTATCACCCAACAATGGCCCCCAAATACCTCATGTCCTTCTAAAGTCTTGCCACCCCTTGAGAGGCAGTGTGTTCAGGGGGTGATGGTTACACCTTCCCAGGCCGGGTGAGAAAAGGCAACCTCCGCCGAGTTTGCTGGAGCCTCGCTGGTCCTCACACCTCCCCCTCCCAGGGCCCTGAGGCCACCATGCTTCAAGGAAGCCCAGGCTATCCCATGGGGGACCCCCTGAAGAGCAGCTGCTCCAGGAGACCCCCAGTCATTGCTGCCTGGCCAGTGTCTCCCTAAATTCCTGACCCACAGAAACAGTGAGAGACGATAAAACACTGTTGTTTAAGCCACTAAGTTGAGGGGTAACTGACCATGGGGATGGGCTGCGGGTGCACTTCGCCCTCAGGGGCAGGTAGGTTTTGTAACCTCTGCCAGTGGGAACCCAAGCCCAGCTGAGCCTTCCCGGGCCTGCATGGTGCCCATGGGAGCATGGGTGGCCGCAGTAGCATGGTGCCCACGGCAGCATTGGCGATAGCTCTCTCGGGGACTCTGACGAGAGTTGTGGAAGGCTCTGAGCCCTTGGCACCCGACCTCTTTTCCTTGACAAAGTGGGTGGCGTGATTGTTTTATGACGGGAACCAGGCCTCGCGAGTGCAAAGAGCTGCTCATGGTCACATAACTCGAATTCCTTGAGGGGACATGCTGGCAACAGGAAGTGGTCCTGCAGGAACTCGTGGCCTCAGTGCTGACCATTGGGCCTCCTGGGCATTCACAGTGCTGGTCCCCGGCCCTATGGTCCTGGGTCTCTGGTCTCATATCATTAAGCCCTCAAGATGCCATGGGGCTGCAGCCACTGGTTTTGTTGGTCCCAGCTTGGTGACCGGGTGCCTGGGGTGCTGGCCCAGGTCCCCCCAGTGGGGCAGTGCTGTGGCTGATGGCTCGATCTTCCTGCCGTCACAGGACGCCCTCGGTACAAACCACAGAGGAGCTCAGAGGACCAGGTTTATTACTGACAGGTCCTGGGGATACACAGCGTGAGGGGGCCACACAGCGAGGTCACCGGCTGGGAGCGGGGGAGAGAGACAGAGACCTGGGCTCCACCTTGGTTAGATCAAGGATGGATGTCTAGGGGTTCCCGGGCTCTCTAGTCTCTAATTTACAGCCTGAGAGCGGGAAGTTGGGCGCTGGAAGGGAGAGCGGCTCAGCCGAGTGGGTTTAGTCTGGTGGAGGCTGTGTCTCGAAGCTGGCGCTGTTTATTAAGGCGGATGTGTCTGAAATGAACACCTCAGCAATCAAAAAATTTTAAACATTTTTTTAAGTTGATTTCTGAGAGAGGAAGGGAGAGGGAGAGAGAGAGAAAAATCAATGGTGAGAGAGAATCATTGATGGGCTGCCTCCTGCACCCCCCGACTGGGGATCGAGCCGTAAACCCAGGCCTGTGCCCTGACCAGGAATCGAACCTTGACCTCCAGGTTTATGGGCTGACGCTCAACCACTGAGCCACACCATATGGGTTTAGCAATCAAAAATTTAATCTCAGCCGTCTCACTACATCATCCCAAACCCTCAGGAACAAGGTCCCTTTAGCTTTCGTCTCGGGATTCCCATCCAGGGAGCCGATGGGGCGCCAGACACACCGATCTGTTTTCCGGCTCATCTCCTTTCCCAGGTGTGGACACCCACCTGCCTTTATCCAGCTTTAAGGATAACCGCAGATGCTCGTGTGCGCGGGCGTTTGTGCCCAGCACAACCAGGGAGGTCTCAGGTTCTGCGAGCAAGTAGAGAGCCAGGCTCCTAGCCCACGTTACTCTGCTGCTCCATGGTGGGGCCTCTCACTGGCTCCTTGAATGTGCCTATGGGCACAGGCACTCTCAGGTGGGCTTGATTCGGGCTGCTGGGTTTAAGTCTACAAAGAAAACACCTCTGGGTCTGTCGCTGCCCCCCAGGTGTGCATCTGCCTGTTTTACGGCTCATGTCCAAGTTGACATGTCCATGAAGGCCTCCGTCCAATCCCACCCATTGTCACGAAGTACCTACTATTGGGTGGACACTGTGTGTGCCAGGCAGAGAAGCTGCCAGGGGATGGGTGGCACCCCTACATGGGGCCCCGTCTGATTTTTATTTTTTAATTCTCACCTGAGGATATTTTTCCATTGCTTTTCAGAGAGAGTGGAAGGGAGGGATGGGGGGGGAGAGAGAGAGAAACATCGATGTGAGAGACATCGATTGGTTGCCTCCTGCATGCGTCCCGACCAGGGCCGGGATGAAGCCTGCAACTGGCCCTTGGCCAGAATCGAACCTGAGACCCGTCAGTCTGGGGCCGACACTCTAACCACTGAGCGAAACCAGCCACGGCCCCTTCTGATTACGAACCTGAGCGCTGAGGTGAACCCCTCACTTGGTTCTAACAGTGGGCCTTGAATAAATGTCATCTAGGCTCCTACCTGCCTCAGATCCTGGAATACCGGCTCCCTGAGTGTCCTCCGCATCTCTGTGTCCCTGCAGGACTTCGTTCAGCGGGTGGAGAAGCGCCAGGCAGGCCTCTTGGGTCACACGAGTTGAGAGGTTTTCGGGGGAACCGTTCAGGAAGGGAGAGCTCCGTCTGCCGTGACTCCCTGACGAGAGGTTGGAGGTGAGCACCGTGGTCCGTGGCACAGGCGCCACCTTCCGGCCTTGAGAAGCGGAGACAGCAGGTGCCTCCATGCTCCGTGCCAGCTCCCCTCTGCCAGTCTCGGGGGAAAAGGTAAGATCCTCCCAGAACCGCCTCCCTGCTCCCTGCTCCCTGCTCCCTGCTGCAGCCGTCCATTGCCAAGGATGCTACACGCTCACCACACAATTCAGTGCTATGACACAGAGGTGCCTCCCAGGTGAACGGACTCGGTAATAAGCTCAGAATATGTATTTGCCTTATTTTTGTTTTTTTTCTTATTCCCTAGGAGGTCTTCTTTTAGCAGCATCCTCCGGGTGGCTTTTCCACACCAGCTCCGAAGTTGTTTTTCCTGGAGTTAACGGTGGCCTCACCTTTTCCGTTTGTTAAGGTGTCTAGGCATTATCTCTGTGTTGTTTTTTTATTTTTTTCTGAATGTTCCAGTGGAGCTGCCACAGGTGTCAGTAACTTTTCTACACACTCCAGCACAGCAAAGTTTATCACCTCCATTCTCCCTCCCCCGTCGTTCTTCTCATTCCGAGATGGGCCGGTGACTGTCGAGTCCACTGCACAGCTGTTGTCCTGGGACCTCCCCTGCCCTTCCCCTGGGCCTTGTGTCTTCTCCTCTGAAGGACAGTTAACCTGGGAATAGAATTCTTGTTTGAAAAAAGGTTGTCCTCAGCATTTTTAAAGTTTTCCATCGTGATGTTCTAGCATCCAGCTTGCTGCTAACATGATTCTTTTTTTAAATTCTCACCCAAGGATATTTTTTCCCATTGCTTTTCAGAGAGAGAATGGAAAGGAGAGAGAGAAAGAGAGAGAGAGAAACATTGATGTGAGAGAGACACATCGATTGGTTGCCTCCTGCTTGAGCCCCGACCGTGGCCGGGATCAAATCCGCAACCCAGGTACGTGCCCTTGACCAGGAATCAAACCTGCGACCCTTCAGCTCACGGGCCAGCACACTGACCACCGAGCCACACCAGCCAGGGCTGCTAACGTGATTCTTAATTGTACATTTTCTCTGAAAGTTTCTAAGGTCATCTTTTTCTATCCCTGATATGTTGAAACCTCACAGTTGTGAGCTTGTTCTGGAAATGGGGGCGTCATTGCTTCCTCCACAGTGTAACCATTCAGAGCAGCTGTAGGTGCTTGGATGATCCAGTTCCTCCCCCTCTGTCTGTGGAGTGATTATTTACCTGCCGCCCACATGTACCAGACACTCCTAGGTCCTGGTTGGAGAGGGGCGGATGGGACCCGTGACTCCTGCCCTTGGGGAGCTCACATTCTAACTGGGGAGACGGACAGTAAGCATGCGCCCCAATGAATAGAATTCTACCTGGTGGGAGGAGTGACTGAGAAGGTGGAGTAGCAGGTAGTGACTTCCAGAGCCCTTGGGTGCAGGCAGTGTAGACGGCTGGCCAGCTTGAACACTGACCGGTACAGGATAAATGGCTCTGGGGGGGCGGGAAAATGCAAGGATGGCTTTTGTCGTGTTAGAATGTGTGGAAACATTACTGACATGTATGACAGCTGTTAGAGCGTGCAGAAAAACAAGGCGTGGAAACCTCAGCAAACAGAAAAACCGAGGCAGCCGTTAACTCCTGGAAAAACAAAAAGCCATACCGAGGAGGGGACACTTTTTACGTGAGACCAGCGCACCGTGTTCTGCATGGAGGAGTAGCAGGTGTCATGGACAAGATGAAGCATATTTAGGGGTCGGTGGGGACCCTGTGTACCTGCAGCCGTGGATACACGGGGTGGCAGGCAGAAAGCGGCAGGAGCAGGTGGCGAGAGGGTCCCAAGCCACGGTGGCTCCGTTCACACAGCAACAAGGGCATTCTGCCTTTTAGAGAATGAACCCGGACGAGTGGGAGCAGGGAGGCCAGGCGGGGGTCGTTGTCTAGAATATGCTGTCCAGGACAAGGTCACGGTCGAGGGAAGGGGTCAGCCCAGCAGGCCCGTGATCCTGGTGGAAGTGGCAGGAGATGGTGTCTGTTTGCGGGATGATCTGAGCAGACTGTGTCTCCCTCCTCCCTCCCTCCCTCAGGGCCCCATGGCTTCGAAATCCTACGCTGGTGCTGTCCGAGATGAGGCTGCGCCCCGGGGGCAGTGGGGCCGGGCCTGGTAAGGATCTCGTCCGCCTTCTGATCAGTGGTCTTAGTGAGAGGAGGCCAGCCGTGGGGGTCTCATGGGCCTGTTACAAACGTGTTAGTTGTCAAGGCTGTCGGACAGTAAGCAGCTTCCTGCTGTATAAAGTAAGAGGTTAAAAAAAAGGAACTGAGCACTCCCAGGCCGGCTGGTGCCCCAGCTCTGGCGCTGCTGTTTGGCCGTCCTGGACGATGCGGGGTGGGGGCGGCCTCGCTGCGCTCAGACGCTGGGCCCTGGGCTTCCTGTGGGTGCCCGGCTGGGTGGCGGGAGGGTCTGCGTTGAGTGGCCTCTCGGGAGGTGCGGGCTGGCTCAGACCCAGGGGACCGCGCGGGGCGCTGGGGTCAGCGGGCCCGCGTGACCGCTGCCTCCCGGCCCCTTGCAGGGAGGTGGACTGGTTCTCCCTGGCCGGCGTCCTGTTCCTGCTGCTCTTCGCCCCGTTCATCGTGTACTACTTCATCATGGCCTGCGACCAGTACAGCTGCTCGCTCACCGCGCCCGTGCTCGACCTGGCGTCCGGCCGCGCGCGCCTCTCCCACATCTGGGCCAAAACGCCGTCCGTGACGAAGGAGGCCGCCCAGATCTACGCCCTGTGGGTCTCGTTCCAGGTGCGTCCCCCACCGCTGGGTGGTCAGGGCGCCTTGGGTGCTGGGTGGCACCTTCCGCGGGGACGGCCGAGGCCACTCGTCCCGGCTCAGGTTGGCATTCTTGTTCCCGGGACCCAGGGGGACATCACCTGGAGCCAGGTGTGCCTGGCCGCTCATCAGATAGAGGGTGTCTGACGCCTCCCGCGGTTCAAGAGGGGCCGCTGTGTGCAGGTGCTCCGGCTGGCGCAAGGAAACCCCGGACACAGCAGGGATCTTACCCGACAATGGCTGTGGGAAGGAGCACCCCCGCCTCCCCAGAGGGACACATGGTTACAAAGCCAGGGCCTGGGTTCCTGCCGGGGTCAGTCCTGGCCAAGGACGTCCTTATTGGGACCCTACTGGCCTCCAGACTGGAGGTGCCCACCTGGAGGGGTTGTTTGCACAGTGAACCTGGTGAACAGGTGGAAGTTGATTCTTATCTGAGCCCAGACGTTCCCAGTGAAGTTGCCTGGAGGAGGCACCCGTGGGCGTTCTCACTGTTTGTCCCCAGGGCCCCAGCTTTTGGGCTTCGTGTTCCCTCTCACGTCAGTCCCGTTGGGCATAAAGTGATCTGGGGCAGCCTGAGTCAGGGTGGCCTGAAAGTGGAAACAGTCCAAGTGTCCGTGGAGGAATGAGTGGACAGGCAAGTGTGGTCCGTCCACGAGGTGGAGTGTTAGCCACAGTTATGTGAACGAAACTCCCAGGACAGCGCGTCGCGGAGGCAGAAGGCAGATGCGAGGTCGTCGGGAGCTGGGAGGAGGCATGGGGAGTGCCTGCGGGGACATGGTTCCCTGTTGGGGTGAGAATGTTCTGGAATCAGATAGTGGTGATGGTCGTACAACCTTGTGCAGGTGCCAGGTACCCCTGAATCGTGCTCCCTGAAAGGGTGCATTTCGTGGTCTGTGAGTTGTGTCCCAAGAGTGAGTGGGCAGGGTCGCGGGTGGGGTCACGGGAGGCCACGGTGCTGCTTCAATGGTACTGGTCTGCTCAGGAGCCCCTCGGAGCTGCAGTCCTGGAAGGAATACCGACCCGAGTCAGGGTTTCTCGCCCTGTGGTGCCTTCCCCGCCCCCCCCCCCCCTCGCCACCTCGGTCAGTACAAGCAGGTGGTCACAGCCAGGCCTCCCGGCCCCGTGGCTCAGCCTAAAATCTGTTTCAGGTGCTCTTGTATGTGGGGCTGCCGGATTTCTGCCACAAGTTTCTGCCTGGCTACGTGGGAGGCGTTCAGGAGGGTGCCTTGACCCCCGCAGGTAACCCCCGAGCTCAGCCCTCCGCCATGTCCCTGTCTCTCCCTCCTGTGGGGCGTCCCTCCCCTGAGCCCTTCCTGTCCCAAAGTCTTCTCACCGACCCCGTGAAGGTGCTCGGGAGTTTCCCCAGGACCCGGCCTCGAGACGCCTGAGGGCAGCCTCAGGAGTGTCCGGACGTGAGGTCAGTAGAGGGACCTGAATGGCCCCTGGCCCCACAGCCGGTGGCAATAACTGGACTAATGGATCCACTTCTCTCCGAGAATGCCGCAGGCCCACTGGTGGTGTCCAGGGTGTGGGTGTCATGGGGGGTTTAGTTTTGAGGGATGCCCGTCCATTCATTCCCCATGGTCTCCAGGACCCCAGGAGCCCGGCAGAGGGTTCCCAG
Organism: Miniopterus natalensis; assembly: GCF_054644295.1. Lineage (NCBI taxonomy): Eukaryota > Metazoa > Chordata > Mammalia > Chiroptera > Miniopteridae > Miniopterus > Miniopterus natalensis. Next base: position 76,298,562 of record NC_142091.1, on the reverse strand, counting down.
CAGGCCTGGAGGGGAGGAGTGCCGCTCCCTGCGTCCCACAGGCTTCCCCATAAACGCTTCTCCAGCCCAGCCCCAGGCTGACACCGTGCAGGCCGGCTGCTCAGCCCCTCTGGTTGTGACCGAACCGGTGAGGGTCTGTCAGCAACACCCGCCCGCCGCACAGCGGGGGCCAAACACCAAACACGGAGTTTTGCAATTTTTTTGGTGAAGAAATTAGGGCAGTTTATTGGCAGGGGCCAGGCCAGGAAACGGGGAAGCTATGGCTTAGAACCCAAACTCCCCACGATTTTTAATCAGGGTTTTTAAAGGCAAGGTTGAGGGTTAGGTGCTGGGGGTCCCGGGGAAGCCGATTGGTTCCCATAAGAGCCTCAGCTGTTTTCCTCGCTCAGGTATTTAGCTCCGACGGCACTGGGGATAGAGCCTGCGACCGAGGTGCGTGCCCTTGACTTGGAATCGGACCTGAGACACTTTGGTCCTCGGGCTGATGCTATAACCACTGAGCCACACCAGCTAGGGCGAGAAGTGTCCTTTTTTAAAACTTTTTTTTTAAGAAAAAAATATGTCTTTATTTCTGAGAGAGGCAGGGAGAGGGGGAGAGAGAGAGAAACGTCAATGATGAGAGACATCGATCGGCTGCCTCCTGCACCCCCCCCGCTAGGGATCGAGCCTGTAACCCGGGCATGTGCCCTGACTGGGAATTGAACCTTGGATCTCCTGGATCCTAGGTCGATGCTCAACCGCTGAGCCACGCTGGCTGGTCGAGAAGTGTCCTTCTAAACATTTCTCCTGGCACTTGCTTTGCCGGCAGGCCTCCCGGACACAACCGACATACTTTCTTAATCTTTGGCGATGAGCTACATGACAACCAAAGCAAGTGAACATTTAGCAAAAGCCCATCCTTGCACCTCTGGACTCTGTGATGTGTTGTCTAAACATGATCACTGTTAGCGCTAATTTCATGGCCATCAGGGAGAATCAGAACCAGAGGAATCACCTGGGCCCTGCCCTTGCCCCAGACTCGCAGGTGGGAGCTGCTGTCCCTGGATTGGCAGTGTGGGGCAACCCCGGCATCTTGACCCAGGCCCGGATGGCTGCAGACGCCGGCCAGCTCTCTGGGCCAGAGCCGGGGTGCCCTAGACAAGGCCCTGAGCAGCTGAGGCCCCAGAAGCAGGTGGGACCCGAGCCAGCTGCTGTCACAGGCAGGAGCACGCTTTGACTTTTCAGCCTTCCCTCCACAGGCGTCATCAACAAGTACGAGATCAACGGCCTGCAGGCGTGGCTCATCACGCACCTGCTCTGGGTGGCCAACTCCTACCTCCTCTCCTGGTTCTCTCCCACCATCATCTTTGACAACTGGATCCCGCTGCTGTGGTGCGCCAACATCCTGGGCTACGCCGTGTCCACCTTCGCCATGATCAAGGGCTACCTGTTCCCCACCAATGCCAGAGACTGGTAGGTCCCGCATAGCTGGTCATGCCGGAGGGGAAGTGCGCATGCTCACCCCTGGCCTCGTCTGTTACCTGGCACAGGAGTTGGTGAGGCCCGCGGGCTGACAGTCCTTGACGGGGGAGCTCCATGGAACTTGTTTGATCTGGGAGCTCCCTTTCTAAATGTCTGGGTGGCTTCTCCGGCCTGAGGAAGGATTCAGTGAAGGTGGCCAAGTCTGCCTTTGGTGGCGGAGTCATGGGAGCAGGCAGGTTGGAGGGACAACTTCTGTCCATGGGGCAAAGACCGCACAAGGCCTCTTTTCCTGGAACGTCAGTGTGGGCCAAAGAATCTTAGTGAGGAGACTTGTTATTTCAGTGGCTTTAAGATAGTAGCCTCCCATGGAGGGTCCTTCAGTTCTCAGGGAAGCCTTGGGTTGGGTAGTTGTCATCTACTCATTCACCCATCTCTCTCTCCCTCCCTCCATCTCTCCATCTCCCCACCCACCATCTATTTCCCCATCCACCAACCATCTCTCCACCCATCCATCCACCCATCCATCCATCATTCATCCATCCATCCATCCATCCGTCCACTCACCCACCCATTGTCCACCCATCCACCCATCCATCTGTCATTCATCCATCCATCCATCCGTCCATCCATCATCCACCCATGCACTCACCCACCCATTGTCCACCCATCCATCTCTCCATCCATCCATCCATCCATCCATCCATCCATCCATCCATCCATCTATCCATCCATCCATCCATCTCTCCATCCATCTCTCCACCCATCCACCATCCATCTCTCCACCCATCCACCATCCATCTCTCCACCCATCCACCCGTTCATTCACCATCCATCCCCCTGCCCATTTTTCATCCCTCCCCTCTTTCTCCCTCACTTCATTCATCAACATGTTTGTTGGGTTCCTGCTGTAGACAGGTGTGGGCAGTGGGACTTTAGCCGTAAGATTCTTGTTCTTGGAGGGTGCATATGTTTTAGTCTGTGGCCCAAATAAAACCCAAGTGTGTTTCCTTTAGCTCTTGGGAGATGTCTGGACGACGGTGTTTTGTATCTTGTGTGGTCACCAGAGAGTAAGGCTAGTCTCCTGTGGCTCATGGAAGTCACTTTGCTGCTTAATAATAACATCACTAGCCCGGCCGGGCGTGGCTCAGTGGTTGAGCATCGACCTAGGATCCAGGCGATTGGGGTTTGATTCCCGGTCAGGGCACATGCCCCGGTTGTGGGCTCGATCAATGACTCTCTCATCATTGATGTTTCTGTCTCTCTCCCTCTTCCTTCCTCTCTCTGAAATCAATAAAGATATACTTAAAGAAAATAATAATAATAACATCTTATTGCAAATATTGAACATTTTGCTTCTATCTACTTATCTTGAAGGAGACTGACATGCTCTTGTTTCTATAATTAACACAAATCCCTTGTGTGCTCAGCAAGGTATACCTCACGAGGGCCTCCACCTGGTGAGAGGGCTGTGGGGTCAGGTAACCAGGGTGACCAGCGGTTAAGAAGCTTGTCTAGCGAGGGAGAATGTGAGCCTGGAGCCAGGCACCTGGCTCTGAGCGTGGTGCTTTTTTAACTCCCTATGTTGGCACACAGTTTATAATGTCACGCGCCCTGTGAGTCCCCTTCAGGCCACGCAGTTGGCTGCAGACTAGAGTTTTAGTCTGTTTCAGCCGGTCTTGCCCTCACCTGTGCTGGGCCTCAAGGGAACCTGGAGGAGGGTGGTGGGAAACCTGGGTGCCGGCCCAAGGAAGCCCCGAGCCCGGGTGCCATGTCCCCCCTCCCCTGGACTAGACCGAGCTGCCCTGGGGCTCCTTTCTGAGCTGGTTGCTGGGCAGGGCTGCCGGCCGCAGGGAGAGGGGCTGAGGCTGTGGGGAAGCGGGAGGGGCGCCGCCCTCCGCTGCAGGTTCTCCGCGGCTCATGCCAGCCCTCGGCCAGGTCACCTGCGCCTTCGGCACCGAGGCTGGGCCGAGCGCCTGGGTCCAGGTGCCCGAAGCAGGCCCCAGGGGGTGCCGTGCGCCCCTTGACTGATTGTGTCTTTTATATTTTTTAGCAAATTCACAGGCAACTTCTTTTATAACTACATGATGGGCATTGAGTTTAACCCGCGAATCGGGAAGTGGTTTGACTTCAAGTTGTTCTTCAACGGGCGCCCCGGGATCGTCGCGTGGACCCTCATCAACCTGTCCTTTGCTGCGAAGCAGCGGGAGCTCCACGGCCACGTGACCAACTCCATGGTCCTGGTCAACGTGCTGCAGGTACCTGTGTGGTCACAGGGGGAGCTCTGATGCTCGTGGGGGCACTGGGGAGACCTGAGGGGGCGGGTATGAAGGACCTTAATCCACCTTTCCTGGGTATCCCCCGGATTCGGGCTGGTGAGCTCGAGGAGGGAGAATTCCGTCATCGTGGCCAGGGCAGTGCTGGCCCTGGGGACTTTCCCAGGGGACACCTGCCACTGGACGAAGCATGTCAGTGGTGCTGGCATCAGAGTTGTGATGTCTTGGGACCCATGAGTGGTCCTGGCCACGTGTCACAGTTCGTGGCCTCCAGAGTGGTTGGTTTCCCCATGGGGTCCCCCACACATGTTCTCTGTGGGCCTTAGGTGACCCCTCAAGGTGGGGAGGGTGGAGCGTGATTTTCCCTTTATTCCATCTGTGTTGGGATAAATCAGTGTTTGTTTTCTCGGTCCTGTGGGACCCAGCAGTCACCCAGTCTGCCGGCCACATTACGTGTGTCATGGTGCTGCGGGGACAGCTGGCAGGACACACGTTGGGACGCTCACCCATGGGCAGGGGCTGCCGTGCCGCATGCGCTGTGGCGTCCCATACCCCCTCCTCCAGGGGACGTCCCGAGCCTTTCCCCCGAGCCATCTCACTCTCTCTGCGGCAACCCTACCGCCCCGGGTTACGTCCCAGGACATTGTGGGGTGCTCGAACCTGTCCTCTCAGACCACGGCCTCTCCGTGGACAAGACTCTCCGCCACCCCTCACGCCCCAAATCCCAGCAGGGTGGGCGGTGTAGAGCAGCCCAGTGGCACATGACGCAAAGGAGCCGAGCCATGCCCAGCAGCCCCCCATCCCAGAGCCTGGTTTTTCAGAGGCCCTGCCCTGCGGTGTCGTGGTTGGTACACAGCTGCTTCTCCTCTGCAGGCCATCTATGTGCTGGACTTCTTCTGGAACGAGGCCTGGTACCTGAAGACCATCGACATCTGCCACGACCACTTCGGGTGGTACCTGGGCTGGGGGGACTGTGTCTGGCTGCCGTACCTCTACACGCTGCAGGTAGGAGCGGTGCCGGCCCAGCGGGGCGTTTGGTCCCTTGGTCCCCAGGCCCGCCCGGGGCTCCCCTCCGGACGCATAGCTGAACACTGGCTACGCTTTGCTGCTGGTGCATGGCCTTGGGGGACGCGGAGCTGGAGGAGAGGGGCTGCTCCCTGTTCTCAGGAAGGAGGGTTAGTGTGGGATCAGCTCAGACAAAAGTCCCACAGATACTTACTGTCCCTGTCCCAGAGGCTGGAGGCCCAAGGTCCAGGTGTGGGCAGGGCGGGCTCCTCCTGAGGCCTCTCCGTGGCATGTAGATGGCTGTCTTCTCTCCCCGTGTCCTCACATGGTTGTCCCTCTGTGTGTGTCTGTGTCCCAATGTCCTCCTCTTATAGGGACACCAGTCACATTGGATCAGGCTGACGTCAATGACCTCACTTTACCTTAATCACCTGTTTAAAGGCCCCGTCACCAAATACAGTCACATTCAGGGGTGCTGGGGGTTAGGGCTCCAACATAGCAATTTGTGGGCACGACTCAGCCGCAACACTTAAAGAAGGTGCTCAGTAGACTTTGGGTAGAAGGGGATGATTTGGGAGAAGTGGGTGGATTTATGTTCTCAGTTATTCGAATCTTCATGCCTGAAGGTCAGGAGAGCATCTTTCTTGGCTTCATTTGTTCTGTAAACACTTCACCAGGGTCCGAGAGGCACCTGGCACCTGCTGGGCGCAGGGGTGAGGGAGATGCGCCCCTTCAGAGCTCACCGCTGGTGGGAAAGGCAGCCTGGTGCAGGAGGGGCGCTGACCCTGGGTGAGAGAGCCTCCCCAGCAGCATGGGGGTCAGCACAGCCATGGGGGGGGGGCTGAGAATGAGGGGGCTGGGCTGAGAACATTCCAGAAAGGTGGAGCAGCAAGGCAGTCTTAGTGGTGTGAGCATGCATCCGGGAGGGGTGTGGGGCACCCACAGTTCCACGTGGCCGGGACAAAGGACATGAGGTGAGGCAGGAGGAGTTGCCAGGCTGGAGGCTGGAGAACTGAGCAGAGCTCAGCACCGGCTGAGCGAGAGTGGACTTGGGAGACAGGGAGGGAGGAGGTAGGAGGAGAGCGGCCGGGCTCGCGGGGCGTGCCTGTGCCTGTGCCATGGGAATGATGCAGGCGATGCAGGCGTGGTCCTCAGGAGACACCAGGAGTGTCCCGGGAGGCGTGGAAATGCTGGCCCAGGGAGCCAGAGCTCACCTGGATGGCACCTTGGTGGGGCCATCAGCCAGGGGAGGGGATTGATCACTTATCCGGACATCTCTGGAAAATGAGGGTGGATGCTGTCTTCGTTAGGGCTTAGGGGTTAGGGGTTAGGGGTTGGGTTAGGGCACCGCGCAGAGCTGCCCCAGAGCTTATAAGGCAGTTGGGGGACAGGGGAGTGGCCTTGTCATCAGCCCTCCCCCCACTCCTCCCAGCTCGCAGTAGAGCAGCCCACCTTCATCGGTGTGGCCGCTGGCTCCTGTGTGAGGTGGACGCACTGAGGGCCTGGCCACAGGCCACCTGCTGGTTTCATCAGTCGGTGAGGAGGCCCAGGGACGAGGAGTGGACGTGTCTGATGCACCTGTCGTCCCGAACTGCGTCAGTGTGGGGAGAGCCTGAGTGGAGAGACTCGGGGGACTGTGCAGGGTACGCACCGGTCAGGCGTTCAGTGTTCACAGCCCGACCTGCAGGTGGTGACCCCGCCAGCCTCCCGAGGCCGGGGCCTTGGGGAAGCAGGAAAGTTGCAGAGTGAGCAGTGGAGAGGAAAGGGGGCTGGGGGCTGGACGTCCTGGGCTCTGATCCCCACGCTGGGTCCTTTGGGTGGGCCCTGTGCACCTGTATTTCTACCAGGCTGGCTGCGGGCTCACCAGTTCCCCGCTCTGTGAACTCCAATTTCTAGGCGTGCAAAATCGTCACAATAGATTTTGTGTGTGTGTATGTGTGTGTGTATTTATATGTGTCTGTGTGCATGTGTGTGTGTGTCCTGGCAAATCCAGACTCTTCAGGGCAGCCAGCGGGCTGGAGGTCCAGGGAAGAGCCAATGTTGCACTGGGTCTGAGGGCCGAGGCTGTCTGCTGGTCGAATTCACTCTCGTTTCCGGGAGGCTGGTGGTTTTTCTCGTAAGGCTTCAACTGATTGGGTGAGGCCCACCCACACTGTGGAGGGAGATCTGCTTCAGTCCAAGTCTGCTGATTGGAAATGTGTGTTTGACCAAATATCTGCGCCCTGGTGGCCCAGCCAAGGAGACATAAAATTAACCATCGGAGTGTTATAGGCAAAGGGCGTTTTTATAGTGTATGTGTTACGTTTCTGTTATAACATGTGTTTGTGTGTATAACCTGTGTGTATGTGTATGTACTTAGATGGACAGATAAGACAGGTAGGTAGATACACAGTCGTGTTGACTCATCTGATCCCAACCCCCCCCCGAGGCAGGTGCTTTCATTGCAGGAGGAAACGCAGGCCCGACCCGGGGAGGCGGGCAGAGCCCGCGCCCGCACCTGACTCCGCCCTGTCGCCCGCAGGGCCTGTACCTGGTCCACCACCCCGTGCAGCTGCCGGTGCCCCACGCCGTGGGCGTGCTGCTGCTGGGCCTGCTGGGCTACTACGTCTTCCGCAAGGCCAACCACCAGAAGGACCTGTTCCGCCGCACTGACGGCCGCTGCCTGATCTGGGGCCGGAAGCCCAGGGCCATCGCCTGCACCTACACCTCGGCCGACGGGCAGCGGCACCACAGCAAGCTGCTGGCGTCCGGCTTCTGGGGGCTGGCCCGCCACCTCAACTACACGGGCGACCTGATGGGCAGCCTGGCCTACTGCCTGGCCTGCGGCGGGGGCCACCTGCTGCCCTACTTCTACGTGGTCTACATGGCCATCCTGCTGACCCACCGCTGCCTGCGGGACGAGCACCGCTGCGCCAGCAAGTACGGCGGCGACTGGGCCCGCTACACGGCCGCCGTGCCCTACCGCCTGCTGCCCGGCATCTTCTAGAAGGCCGTCCTGCCTGGGGAGGGCCCCCCCCCCTCCGGGGGACTGGGGGAGCGTCGGAGCCGGTCCCTGGGGCCCGACATCCCAGCCCCACCCTCTGGAAGCCTCCGTTTCCTCCTGCAACCCGGGAAGTGCCTGGCACTTTTTCATGTCAATGTCTGCGTCCCTTCCCCTGGTCCCGGGGATTCGGAGGGTTACGGCTCCTGCCTTCTCACCAGCGCAGGTGACCCGTCTTTACTCTGTTCCGAGGACGGGAGGATGGCCGGTCCCCGCTGCCAGCCCGTCGGTGACTGTTTCTCCTCTGTGTGGGTGTGTGGCCCTGGTGGCACGTCTTCCAGCTCCGGGGTCAGGACTGAACTCACTCCTGCTAATGAGAGTGGGAGTGGGGTGCAGGGCTCACCCGTTACCAGGTGACCAGCTCAGCCCCAGAGGTGCCTTCATCGATGACCTGCCCTTGACAGTGGGCTGCTCCACCATCTCATACACTGAACATGACCTTGAACTTGTCGGAGAGGACTGAGGGTCACTGCGTGAGGATGGGGCTCCTCCCCGAGCCCAGGGGTGCCCTTTGTTTCCTGGTGGCTCATGTTGACGGGTGGGGACACACAGCCAGGGCACCATACCCAGACCAGACACGAGGTCCCAGTCCCGGCCGAGGCTCCCAGTGCCCGACTCCCTCTGGCACCCATCCACCCGCCAGCCTGCCCTCCGGAGGGGCGTTTCCTGCGCGCCCAGCGACTGCACAGACTGGCTCAGGCAGCCCCGCGAACCTGTGCACCGTGCCGGGCCTCCCTGTGCCTTCTCCAGTGAGGTCTGAACCCCGGCCTTGGGAAGGGGACCCCTCTGCAGTGTTTTCTTAGATAGGGCTCACTCCCTCAACCCTAGGGTGTTCTTGAAACTCTGTTAATGTCACTGCCTTAGATAATGATTCTTTATATTAAAGTTGCCAATTCAAACTTCTGTTTCGTTTCTGTCTCGCTTAGGCTGAGACTGGTGTGTAGGGGGGATGCCCAGGGAACATTGGGTCAGATGCTGGGGTGCTGCTTTGAAGCTTTGGGTGTCCGCTGGGGGCTTCCAGGGAGCGGTGCGGTGCTCCCCCAGTGGCAGCCCTTTGGGGGGGCCATTCTCTTGCAGACCATGGAAGTCTGTTCTGCTTGCCACAGAAAGAAACCCCAGCTTGGCCGCCTATCCCTCAGGCAAGTGAAGGAGGACCCCCAAAAGTGGTGCCAGGCTTGCATCCCACTGGAGAAATCAAAGAGCTTGGTGCCCACGTCCTGGACAGGAAGGGGACAGACCCAGGAGGCTTCCCTATCTTCAGGTCACAACAGGCTGAATGAAGACAGGCAGCCTCCTGAATGGGTCAGGGCTGGGCCCCCCCAGATGAGTGCAGAACACACTTGTTGGAAATATCAGTGTGTTAGCATTTCTTGCTCGCTGTAGAGGGCTTCTCAGCCTGGTTGCGGAGCAGAGGTCTGAGCCCCTCTGGCCGGCCTCTCGCCGCTGGCCGGGGTCGTGTGAGTTAGCGCCTCCAAGCTCCGGTGCAGCCTGCTCAGCAAATGCATGGCCGGGCTGTGCTGCCCCTCCTCGCTCCCCACCCCCTCCAGCCAGGGCGGGGTGACCCGGGAGGCCCCCTTGGTGCACAGCGAGATTAGAAAGTACATTAGGTTCTCAGTGAAGCCAGGGCCCCTGGGCCTCGGGGAAAAGGCCTCGCCCTTCTGGCTCCTCCCCAGGGGACCGGCTGCGGGGCTGTGCTCTGGGGGCCTCTACAGACATGGCAAAAGCTCTGTGGGGGCCGAGGGGTGGGGAGGAGGTGCCCCTCGGGAAAAGGCTCTGTCCCCTTGGCCTCAGGAGGTGCGGACACCCCTCAGGATAGGGCTGGAGCAGGAACCCAAGTGGGCACATGCAGAGGGGCCACTGACCAGCATTTACCGAGCACCGACCATGGCCTGGCTCTCTTGGGAGTCCCCCCCATGCCCTGAGGCGCGCTCTCCGCACCTGATTGGGGAGGTGGCCTTGTGCTGCCTGTTCCTGTCACACGGAGCAGACGGAAGCTCCGAGTCTAGGCCATATTCTCCAGGTCACAGTGATTCAGGGTGTGCAGCCTTACCCGGGCCCCTGAACCCTCTTGAAGGGCGGAGCTGAAGGGTCCTGGCCTCCTACCCCTGTACGCAGAATCCTAACAGCCCCGGTCTCCACTTTCCAAACTCTCGGGAAGAGAAGGCGTCTCCAGCTGGGGCGAGTTCCCTAGTGGTGGCAGTCAGCATCCGGGCGGCCAGTGCAACATGTCTGTGGAGATGGCGTTAGGAACCAACCCCGTCATGGCCCCCAGGCCAAGTCCCGACCAGCAGAGGCAGTGCCTTGGTGCCTCTTGTTACGGTTTTGGCCAGTGTCTCGGGCCTGTGAAAGATTTCGCAACTAAAAGAAGAGATGCAGAGAGGGAGTTTATCGTGTTTTCCCCCAGAAGGGAAAGAGCCGGTGCATTGCTAATCAATACAAGGGCAGGAGACAAGGGGTCCGCCTGCTCTTTTAAGGAGGTACTGTTGCTAGGCGACAAGGAAGGGGGGGGATGTCTTGAAGTTCAGCAGATAGGAGGGAGGTTGTCTTGAAAAAATTACACTTTGATTTCCAGGAGACAGTCCGGCAGATGTCCTAGGGAGGTGTCTTATTAGTATTTTTCCCGGGCCTGTAAGACATGCTCAGAGCAAGAGTTATAAAGACTTCAAAGGGGGCTTGTTTGAGTGGGGAGGGGAGGGAATGTTCTACTAACTAGAGACTCCTTGGTGCGAATTATCCTAATTATCCCAGCTGTGAAAACAGCTGGCAGGAGGGGCAGGCAACAATGTAGCCTTGAGAGTTGTGAAAACAGCAGGAGTGGATGCAACAATGTAGCCTTGAGAGTTGTGAAAACAGCAGGAGTGGATGCAACAATGTAGCCTTGAGAGTTGTGAAAACAGCAGGAGGAGTGGACGCAACAATGTAGCCCTGAGAGAAGATTCTCTTGTCTGCAGTTTGAACAGAAGGGCTGTCGGAACCAGAGGAGCCAACAATCCCGGGGCTTAATTACCAGGCGCTTCTCATAAATTACGGACGGTGCAGCAAAGAAAGAGAGGCCTTTTTCTGTCCTTACACCTCTGAGTCCACCGGTTCTAGAAATCCCATCACCGCCTGTTGCACAGCCCCACCTGCCCGAGGGGGTGCTTGTGGGGTCCCCACCGAGCCGCCCCCTACCTTCCACACCTGGCACGCACAGCGCTTTCAATCGAAGTGCTGGAATATCCGGCCCACTGAGGGGACTGCACCCTCTTCCGTCCCAGCCTTGTCTAGGACAGGACACCTGGGCCACTTCCAGATATCGCTGCCCCTGCCCAGGTTTGAGGGCAGCTCTGCCCACGGGTTCCAGCTCCCTCAACTCTCCACCCCCAGCAAAGGCTTAGGGAGGTCGACTGGGGCTGTGGGCCCTGTTGTCCTGTGCAGAACACATCCCTGGAGGGTTACAAGCTCCAAAACAGGGAGCATGTACAGAAAAAGTGGGAAGGCCAACAGACTGAGATGGCAAGCGGGGGCCACCTTAGGCTGGGGTGACACCCCTGAGGTCACCCAGTTACAGCACAGTGCGATTGTTGTGCAGTGGTTGTGCGGGAGGCCGGCCCGGCCACCAGGAAGGGCTGCCTCACACCGGCGGAGAGGTCTCTGAGCTCCTGTGGAGACGCGTGTGTGTTTACAGCTGTGGGTGCTGTGGGCCTTGAGGTGGTGGGTGACTCCGTTTCGGACACAGTCTGCCCCCTGGCGGGCAGGGCTGGCAGGTGCTGGGGGGGCTGCAGGGGGCCCGTCTCATAGGCGCTTTGTTCCAGCAGCTCTGCCTTGGGCTAGAGTTTTTCACTGTTTAACTAAAAACTCTTTCAGACTCTATTTAAAAAAATTTTTATTTTTATTTTTAAAGGGAGAGAGAATGTCACTGAGTGAGACCAACAATTGCTGAATAATCAGAACCTCCTCGAGGGTGAGGCCCACGGAGGCCGAGTCTCTTCCCCGAGCTCCAGGTGAGAGGGAGGCGGTGGCTGCGGGCCGGGGCAGGGCGCGGGGCGGGGCATCCGGGGCAGGCGCCCTGGGGGCTTCCTTGCGTACATGTTCGTGGTGCTATGCTTTCTCTCACCTTCCTCTCCAGCTATTAGAAAACACTTCTTTCTGGGTGGGCATCGCACCAAATCATTTCGTGGCCTCGCTCAATTCTAAACGCACCCGTAATCTCCCAGGGTCTGCCGCGTGATCACACGGGCGGGTTCCGGGGTCCCCGAGGCGGGCTCCTGGCCGGACGCCGGGTAGAAGCTCCGGTCAGTACCTCCGGCTGTGCGCCAAGGTCCCCAGGAGAGGCCGGCACAGCCAGGCGGGGCTCCTGAGAGTGAGGAAGATGCTTCCTCCTTAGACCCGGTGCGGCGAGGCCCCCGCGAGCTAGGTGCCCTGACTGAGCAGCGGGAGTGGAACCGGACCCCGGCTTTGCCCCGTGCCCTGTGCTGTCCTCCGGGCGCTGACCCAGCTGGAACGACGCTGCGCTGTGCACATGCCCTGCAGAAGGTGAGTCTGGCCTCCAGTGTTACCGGGAGACCAGGCGGCGGTGGAGACGGGGCCCACGGCCAGCTCCCGTCCAGGAGCGAGGGGGCCTCGTGCCGAAATGACGAACCTTCGGCCTGGATGCTGGGCTCGGTGTCGGGAGCCAAAGAAAGTGAGTGAGGAGCCGTTCTGGGTGGAAAATGCTGGTAACTGGAGCGACCGTTGTCCCGACGGAAACTCCCGACCTCGCCCAGTTTGAAAACATCAGGAATCTCTCCTGGCCAGAAGGAGTGGCCGGCACGTAGTAGGTTCCCAAGTCTTTTTAAAATGAATGCACCAATGGAAAGTGAAGTCCCCACGGAAGACTCGCTCCTGGCGACCAGTAGCTCCGTGTTCCAGGCCCCGGCGCAGACCTGGGCTCTGTCACTCGCCCGCCTCTCGGCCAAGGGTCAGGGTCGTGGTAATAAGTTACCACAAACGAGTGACTTAAAGCAATAGAATCACATTACCTTTCGGTCCCAGAGGCCAAACGTCTGAGATGGGTTTTCTGGGCTACATCAGCGTGTTGGCCCAGCCGCAGTCCCTCGGGGGTCCCAGGGGGTATCCATTCCTTGTAGAGCCACCTGCGTCTGTATTTTGGTGACTCTGAGCTCAGATGCTGTTGTACCAAAGGGAGGGTGAGAGCCGCCGGACCAGCCCCGGGATGAGCTCGGCTCTGCGCCCGGAATGCACTGAGCTGTCTCAGAAAGAGCGTGGCCGTGGGGTTCTCCCTCCAGGTCTGCGCCGGCAAATCCTTTACCCAGAGGATCTGCTGTTGCAGTGATGACGGTGATGATGGGTAATGTCCGCCACACCGGTCTCGCCTCAGCACAAGCAGGGAAGCAAGTTCACGCGCGCCCCCTGCGCCCACGGATCTGACCCCAGCGCAGGCCCAGCCCCCCCCGCCGAGCCCTGTGCCGGAGGCGGGGGGCAGCCGAGGTCCCGCCTTTGAGAAGCTGCACGTGGCTGGAGTTACTCGACCAGCAGACACACAACCGGGACACCCCAGAATTCCAAAGCGGGGATTGCGATGTGACCCCAAAGGACAGCCCAGGATTCCAGAGCAATTCAACAAACATCAGCCGAGCGTCCGGGGCGCACAGGGTGCCGGGAGGAGCCTGTGGCCCGTTGGGGACGCTGGGCACGTGGACGTCACGGAGCACAGTGGGAAACGTGTCCTGACGTGGCAGCTGAGACTGACCGACGTTTCCCGACGGCAATTTGGCAACACGTTTACGGGGCCTCTCAAAATTCCTGGTCTTCCAGCGAGTCGTTCTCAGGACGCAGGTGGTAAAGGGCTAACCCAGGATTCAGACAGAGGCTGCTGACCGAGGAGCTCCTCGCGGGGTTGACAAAACCAGAACGATCGGCGCCAGGCGTCCGCACGGGCACGGGGGCGGGGTTAGAGGAGCCACAGCCGTCCGCGTGGCGGGCTCGGTGGTACCAGAAAGTGTTTCATGTGACACGGACACGGGGCGTTTATCATGTCCAGAAGGAAGGCTGGTGCTCACCCGTACATGTGATGTTTTATATGTAACGTGTGCACGGTAAAGCCTGGAGCATCCTCACAGGCCCTCACTGGCACCACGGGAAAGGGGCTCCCTCATAGGTAGGACTGAACCCCAAACCCCCAACGTCAGCAGAGGCCGCCTGTGAGCCCCAGGGGCGCAGGCGGGGCCAGCTTGTTCCCCCGGGGCTTTCTCTATTTTCTGTAATGAACCTGTAGTCTTTCTCTGTCTGGAAAGGAATGAAAATCCCTTTCAAAGAAAACATTGGTCATGATAAAGGTTCAGTTAAGTGCAATATGCGGAAGAGAAATGGATTCCTTTTTTGAGCATAATTCCTTTTTAAAAAAATGACACATGGACACAGATTGAAATCGACTCTCAAATAAAACTGGGCCACCATGGGGGGGCCGTGGTGACTACCATTTTCTTATGTTTTTCTCCCGTTTTCTAACCTGTGCAGCCCTGGGAACGTCTGGAACAGAAATGGGGGGAGGGCCAGGAGGGCAGGGCCGCCCCGGGGAGGCGGCACAGGAGCTGGGAGAAGGGCCCGGGCTGTGAGCCCCGGGCCTGCTGGGGTCTCCTCCCCGCCCCAGCCCCAGCGAGCAGGAGACGGGCCGCTTCAGATGAGCCCCGTGGAGCAAGTCACGGGCCATGCCCGGGACTGATGGAGGCTGTCACCCGTGGGCCTCCCTTCTCCAGCACAGCCCCGTGTCAGTGGTCACCTGAAAGCCCACCCTTCCCAGCAAACTGCCCACAGCGTGTGGACGGTGGCTCGGCCGCCCAGGCAGGGCCCTGCCCTGGGTGTGGGAAGCCACCTGCGCGGCCATGTGAGGGGCACCCCGCGAGCCCCGGGAGCTCAGAGCCCGAGGCCATGCCTGGCAGAGCCCGTTGCGGGGCCAGCACCTTGCTAACGATGCAAATAACTGTCCCATCTCCCCGCAGCCCATCTGGGTCACACGGCGCGATGAACGTGCCCCTCGTCTGCGACTTTGGCACCGGCTTCAGCAAGGTGGGCTTCTCGGGAGCAGAAGTGCCCCTGGCCGTGTTCCCGACTGTTCTGGGGAGATTTCGGCACAGTGTGAGTGACAGGGCGCCCTCCCCGGGGTGCTGCTCAGCCTGGAGATGGCCGCCTCCCGCAGGACTGGCCCAGTCGCACCCTCAGAGCGGGCGGGGGCCAAGGTCATCGAGCGCCTGACTCCCGGGCACTCGCCAGGTAAAATGCGAGGGCTGCCCCCCCACAGCTCCCGCTGCAGCAGGTCTGGGGGGTATGTCTAACCTGACTCCCCGAAGCTGGGCTGCACTGTCAGGGCCAGGCTTAGACGGAGGCGGCCGGTGACGTAAGTTAGAAAAGCAGGCGATTGTACAAAAGAAACCTGCCACCCGTTCAGGGTGCTTCTTGCTTTCCCACTTTAAGAGTGGGGTGGACCTGTCCTTTTAAGATGCACAGTGGCCGCCAGTACCCAGGGACACCTGCCACTGAGCCACTGGCCCGGGAGCCAGCAGGAGGGTGGGCAGGGCGGTGCTCCACCTGCCGGGCATCCTCTGCCCCCCGGGACTGACCTGCAGGAACGTGCCCCCCCCCACGTGCTGCCAGACCCTGATCCCCCAACAGAGGATGGGTGTCCGTGTCCCCCGTGACCGAGAACAGGGTGGAGGCTCCCAGAAGGCCAGCAGCTGCCCTGGGCTCGTTGTAGGAGATCCCACCCCCCGTCCAGACCCCTCTGCCTAAAAGACAAACTCCTAAGACGTCAGAGCTCCGGGCGGGTGAGCTCTGGTGGCTCGAGAGCCGGCCTGTCTCGCGAAGCCCCTGCCTTGCCCTGGCTGGTGTGGCTCAGTGGTTAGCGCATCGGCCCACAGACTGAAGGGTCCCGGGTTTGATTCCGGACAAGGGCATGTACCTCGGTTGCAGGTTTGATCCCTGGTCCTGGTCGGGGGGTGTTCGGGAGGCAACCCATCGATGTCTCTCTCTCTCCCTCCCTTCCACTCTCTCTGAAAATCAATGGAAAAAATGTCCTCGGGTAAGGGTTAAAAAATAATAAATAAAATAAAATAAAAATAAAACCCCTGCCTTTTCCAGGACCCGCTGGTGGGACTGGACAAAGAGGAGTGGTTCATCGGACGCGAGGTTCAGAGGAGACCAGAGAACCTGAACGTGCTGTATCCCATCTCTCGGGCCACCATCACCAACTGGGACAGCATGGAGAAGGTGACCTGCAGCCCCTGCTGGGCCGGGACCTGGTCCCCGGCCCCTGCGCCTCGGCAGCGGGAAGGGACGTCCCCCCCCCCCCCCCCAGGCTCCCTCGGTGGCTCCGGCTCTCGGTCCCTGCTCACGCCTGGATGTCAGTCTCCCAGCCCCCGGGACGGAAGACAGTAAATGTCTGTGGTTTAAGCCGCACATTTGTGGGACTTAACGTGGCCACAGGGAGCGAAGACACCAGGCTTTCCGCAGATGTCATGCTATCTAACCCTCACGCCTGGGAGGGAGGGAACATTTCCCACCCTACAGATGAGGCAACGGCTCGTAAGGCCCGTCACCCGTCAGGCACCCGTGGGCGGTGGGATCAGGACTTCTGCTGGGCCCGAGGCCCGTGCTCTCAGGGCGCCCCTCCCCTCACTGAGTCACGGGCTCACCCGTCACCCCAGGGCTGGGACTTGTCCCCCACGGAGACCACAAGGCTCTTTAGAGGGGCCTGTGCCCCTCCCCCATCCTGTCCTGTCAAGGCCACGGACGGAGCTCTGTGGCCTCTGCAAGGCCACACCCTGTCTTCCCGCCGACACATCACATGCCACCGAAGAAGCCGCTTTCGGGGTAGACGGTCTGCCCATTTGTGGGTACGCTGAGCTCATGGACGCACCCGACCGTGCCCCTTCCCCCCAGATCTGGCATCACTCCTTCTACGAGGTGTTCCGCGTGGCCCCCGAGCAGCACCCCCTGATGCTCACGGAGCCCCCCTTGAGCACCATGTCCAGGAAGGAGAAAGTGTCGGAGGTAAGAGGCCGGTGGGGCCGGGCAGGGACCAGGCCGCCCTGGGGATGTCACCTTCCCTTTGCTCAGCAAGATAAAAACACCAGCGAGAGCTGTGCCCTTTGACATTTCGGCAAGAATGACGGCCACCGAGGACGGCTCGTGGGCCTGTGAGGCGGGGCGAGGGCTCACTCCGAATGATTTCATCTCACAGCCGCCCTCGGGCAGGGCGACCACTGGCCCCTGTGCACCGAGGGAGAGCTCGGAGGGTTCAGGAGCGTAAGCCATCGGGCCGAGGTCACAGGGCGAGTGGCTGCAGACCGCCCGGGACCCCCAGGGCCTGGCTCCACGGCCCATCCTCAGCTCTGTCACGCTGTGTGTTCTGTCTGGATGTCTGGCTCTGACTTAAATCCCCGGAGCCCCTTCTCAGAGCCGCACCCCAGCTGCCCCCAGGAAGGAAGTTGGCTGCATGTGCTGGTCGGGTTGAACTGGATGGTGGAGGCCCTGAGGGTGCAGACAGGGTCCAGGTGGGTGGGGCCTCAGGGGCTGCGCTGGCCGCCTGTGTTCCAGTTACACCCTTAGGCCTCTACTGAGGACTTGGGTGAGCTAATTAAGCAGGCGACAGGGTCCACCATGTGGCCTGGGGTCCCGGGGCCCAGCGTGTGTCCCTCAGCGAGCGGTGCCCCTGAGGGCAGCCCCCGTGGCCACGGCACCACCTGCACACAGGAGGCTCATGCCGTGACCCAGAAAGAGATACCGTTCATCCCAGCGCAGGCCTAAGCTGCCGCCTCATTAGAACAGGGCCCTGAGGCGCCTATGGAACCTCCTCCACACGTGGCCAGGTGGCCACAGAAGTGGGCCACAGCCGGTTCCATGTGAACCAGGCCCAGAGCCCACAGCCCAGAAACAGCAGGTCCCCACTTTGAGAATGACAACTGCCTGTCGGGGCCCCAGGGACCTGGACAGAGAGAGGCAGGATGTCCCTCACCCCAAGGGAGCATGACTCCCCCAAACTTAGACACAATCCTCCAGAGAAACAAAACAGCGGGAGATACGTTTATAGAAAGAGATTTGATATAAGGAATTGGCTCACGGGCCTATGGAGGTGGACACATCCCGGGGTGAGTCAGCTGGCCCGAGCCTCAGGAGAGCTGGTGGTGTGAGTTCCAATCCATAGGCAGGTAAAACCAATGTCCCAGTTTAAAGGCATCAGGAAGAAGGAATTCCCTCTTATCAGGCCTTCGGTTCTATTCAGACCTTCGACTGACTGGGTGAGGCCCACCCCCCTGGGGAGGGCAATCTGCTTTACTCCACGTCGACTTAAATGTGACTGTCGCCCAGAACACCTCGGAGACTCACCCAGGAAAGTGACTGTCCAAATGTTCGGCAGGGGCCCCACCTCTGTGGCCCAGTCGGGTTGACATGTGAACTTAGCCCTGACACAAACCATGGTGCTGGCCACACAGCCGATCTCCAGCATGTCCCCACCGCCCCCGGTACAGCCCCCAGGGCCCCGCCGGGCAGCGTCTCTGGTTTGGAGCTGCACCTGTCAGTGTTGGCTCTTATCGCCCTGAGTGGCATCAGAAAAACCTTTGACCTTGTAGGACCTCAGTGTCACCACCTGTAGGAGAGTCACCCGTCACCCAGCCGACTTCACCAAGTCGCAGCCCTGTCGTGTCCAGCAGCCCATGTTCAGCCCACCTTGGCTCCTGCTCCCTCACATTCCTGTACCCTGGTCTCTCGTGGACAGGTGGGGAGCCCAACATCACATACCCAGGGGGACTCACCGTGGGCAGAGGAAGCCAGATCCTATCTCCCCTGTTGCTGCTTTTGCCCCGGGTACAGTCAGCACCCAGAAAACTTCCCTTGACCGTGCCCTGTGGGGACTGAGTGTCTGGCGTACAGTTAACACACGGCTGTTAGCTTCTGTTGTTTCCATTGTTATGAAACAAGCAAGTCATCCCGAGTCGGTGTCGGGATTTCCCTGCAGCCTGCCTGCCCTCCGAGAGCATTTGGGGGGCAGAATCGTCCTCACGAGACCATGAAATGCCCTCTTGATGTCCAGGAGGGTCCCTGGGGGGGGTGTGAGACCATTTTACAGACTGGGAAACAGTGTCACGGAGCCTGGCCGGGCAGAGCTGGGGCGACGGGTCCCTGCTCCCCAACCCCACTGTCTGCATCTCTCTGGGGGAGCCAGGTGCCTCCTGCAGGCAGGGCACATGCAGGCAAACAAAAGGCCGCCTGCCTGCGGCCTGGCTGCCAGCGCTGCCCGATGCCTCTCCACAGATCCTGTTTGAGACCTTTAACGTGCCAGCCCTGTACTTGGCCAACCAGGGGGTCCTTTCTCTCTACTCCTCCGGCCTGATCTCGGGTGAGTGCCCTGCAGAAGCCCAGCCCCGGGCGGGGGGAGCCCGTGCCCACCCCCTCCCTGCAAACGGTGAAAGGAAAGTCCACGGAACACACACCTGCCAGCGCTTCCTCGACCTCGGGCCCTCTTCTCCTGTCCTGGTTAAACCACGTGCTCCCACTGGACTTGCATTTTTCTGGACAGCGGTACTGAGGGGCGATTGACCTACGATGAAGTCCCCGTGATTAGGACACACAGTTTGATGTTTTTTTTAAAAAAAATTGATTTCAGAGAGAGGAAAGGAGAGGGAGAGAGAGAGAGAGAAATATCAATGATGAGAGTCATTGATCGGCTGCCTCAGGCACGCCCCTGACGGGGGATCGAGCCCCAACCCGGGCCTGTGTCCTGACCGGGAATCGAACTCTGACCTCCTGGGTCGTGCTTGAGGCTCAGTCCCACATACAATCAGGACAATGAGTGCCCATCACCCCTGAACGTTCCTGTCCCCTCCCCGCGCCGCCCCTCTGCCCCTCAGCCCCAGCCCGTCCCAGTCGAGGCGTCTGCGTTTCCTGGAGCTTTGTGTCCCTGCGATGGCGCCGTGTGCACCCGTTTGGCGTGACTTTTGTCACTCAGCACGGTTATTTGGAGATTCCTCCATGGTGGTGTTCGCATCAGTCGCTGGTTTCTTTTTGTGGCCGGGTCGCGTTTCGCCGCGTGGCTGCCCCGTCCGTGGCTTGTCTGCTGCGCTGTGAACGCAGTTTGGCTCGTTTCCGGCGCGGGGCAGGTATAAAGGAAGCCGCCGCGGGCACCTGACGCCACGAAGACTTTGCGCGGACGTGCGCTCATTTTATGGGTAAATGTCTAGAAGGGAGGCGCCTGGGTTGTGTGGTGGGCGTCAGCTGAACTTTTGTCAGACCTGCCGGAGGTGACCGCCAAGGTGACCGCCTGAGCCGCCCTGAGCTCCCCGCGGCCCCGTGGGAGCGTTCCGGGTCCTCGGCGCTCCCGCCAGCACTTGCTGTGCCCAGTCTCCAGCCACCGTTCTAACGGGTTTGCGCTGGGATCACGTTGCAGTTTTGGTTTGCGTTTCCCTCGCCACTAACGACATCGAGCGTCTCCTCACGTGTGTGCTTAACATCCGTGTATCGGCCCCGGTCAATGTCTGTTCACACGTCAGGCCCGCGTTTCACCGCGTTGCTCATCTCTGAGTCTCGGGGATCCTCTGCATCCAAGGCGCGTCTTTTGTGAGACATGTTTTGCAAATGTTTGCTCTGAGTCTGTGGCTTCACTTTTTAAAAAATATATATTTTTTAAATTGAGTTTTAGAGCGAGAGGAAAGGAGAGGGAGAGAGAGAAACATCCACGAGAGGGAAGCATCATTGATCGGGCGCCTCCTGCACCCCCGACTGGGGACGAGCCCACGACCCAGGCCTGTGGCCTGACCGGGAACTGAACGGGTGACCTCTTGGTTCACGGGTCAGCGCTCAACCACCGAGCCACACCAGCCGGGCTGTGGCTTCACTCTCCATTTTCTTACCGTGTCTTTTGGAGAAGAGAGTTTTTTATTTTATTGAAGCCCAATGGATCGATTTGTGTGTGTTTTTTTGCAGATCAGGCTTTCGGTGTCATATCTAAGAGATACACACCGAACCCAAAGGTTTTCTGCTATGTTTTTATCTACAAGTTGTATAATTTTCAGTGTTACGGTTAGCTCTACGATCCACTTTGAAATCATTCTTACATAGTACAAGGTGCAGATGACTCTTGTGTGTGTCTAAATGTCCAGTGGTTCGCACATTCTCTGCTGAAAAGACTGTGCTCCCTGCACGGAGCGGCCTTTGCACGGTTTTCGGAAAGTCAGTGGCCCTCACGTGTACGTGTGGGTCCTTCTCTGCCTTCTGTTCTGCCCGTTTGTCTGTTTGTTGGTTAACACACATCCCCGGGGTTACTGGAGCTTTTATAAGCCTTGAAATAGGACCAAGTTAGGGCGACGCCCTTAGGCTCCTCTTTCTGGTAATGTTTTGGCCATTCTAGGTTTTTCACGTTTCCATGTTGGAATCAGTTTGTCGCTTTCTACCCAAAAAGCCTCTTTGGGTTTCGACTGGAGTTGCATTGAATCGATAGATCAGTTTTTGGGAGAACTGACATCTTAGCAATATAGTCTTCCAGCCGACAGATGCGGTGACAGCTCCCGGGTGTCAAGTGTCTTTGTTTCAATTTCCGGCCGTTCGTTGCTGGTGCAGAGACGTGGGGTTGATTTTTTGCATATATTGATATCGCACCTGGTGCCCTCGCCGACCTCGCGTGTTGTGCCGGTTGCTTTTTCCTGTGGCTTTCATCGGATTTTCTACGTAGGCAATCCCGTTGCCCACAGGTCGTTTGCCTTTCTTTCCGAACGCGTCGCTCCTCGGTGCGTCTTCTCGCCCCTTGCCCCGGCCGGAGCCCCCGGCCCGGAGCTGTTCTTGTTCCTGACCGTACAGGGAATCCTTCGGTCTCCCCAGCGAGTTCAGCGTCGGCTGCGGGTTTTTCAGAGACACCCGTGTCGGCGTGAAGGAGGGCTTCATGAGGACCGACGGCTGAGTTTTTTATTTTTTAAATTATGAACGGATGTGGAATTCAATCAGATGCATTTTCTGCATCGACTGATAGAACCATATGGATTTTCTCTTAGTTCCTTCATGCGGTGAATCACACTGAATCACACTGACGGCGTTTTGAATGTTGAAACACCCTTGCGCCTCGAGAGGGCCCGTTTGCCGGGCCTGCGGCCCTCCTGGGCTGCTGCTGGATTCCCTGGGCTGGCATCGCGCCTGGCGCTTTTGTGTCTCCGCGTGAGGCGTGATGGCCGGCCGGAGTCGTCTCGTGACGCCTGCCTCTCGGGGACGCTGTCCTTTGTTGCCTGGTATCCAGTATCTTGAAAACCGTTGTTTCCTGTATTTCCTTCTATGTTTTAGGTGTTTCGGGGGAGGGACCCACTCCTTGCGCCGTCCTAGCCGGGCGTGGAGCTCGTCTTGGCTCAGGGTGCTCCCTTTAAACTTGAAGTTCTTGGTCTCCAGACTCCACGGCCAGGTACCCAGATGCCCTAATGGGCTGCGGATGGTCCCAGAAGAAGCCATTTTACACAAAGCGAGGCCCCGGGTCCCCATCGCCACATCTCGCCCTTTCTGACGAGCGCGGGGAGTGCGCGTTTCCCGGGCACCTGGCATGCGTGCCTCCCGCACGGCTCGCAGACTCCTGCCCATCCGGGCGCCTTCCAGGGCCCCGGCGTCCGCATCAGCGCGCAGACGGTTCTTGACGGAAGGAGGTGTTAGGGGCACAGCACCCTCCTTCCCCTCTGACCTCCCTGGCGCCTGCCGCTGATGCCCGTGTGTCCGGTGTAATAAGAACATCCGTAGGTCTGTCCAGAATAGTCGTCCCTGGTCTGGCCCGGATGTCCCCCGCCCAGCATGCTCCCCACGGGGAAGACAGTTTGCTCCTCAGAGCGCGGCCTTCCCCTCCGATGGTTTTCCCCTCTGCCCTCTCTTCCCGCTGACTTGACGGGTGGTGAGGGCGCCATGCCCTCTACACTAGGATGCCAGCGTGCTCTCCTGTCTAGGGACGTCCATTGAGTCCGGAGAAGGAATGACGTTCTTCGTGCCCGTCATCGAGGGCTGTCCTCTGCGCCAGTCGACCATGCAGATGGACATCGCGGGTCAAGACATAACCCTGTACCTCCTGTGACTGCTGTCGGAAAAAGGGGCCTCGCTGATAGCCTTAGGTAGGAAGTTGCTACTGTGGGCCAGTCTCTGGGGTAACATCCTTTCGGTTTGTTCAACCTGCAGCCCTCAATTTGGTTTTGTTTTTTTAATTTATTTTTTTAATCCTCACCTGAGGATATTTTTCCATTGCTTTTCAGAGAGAGTGGATGGGGGGGAGGGAAGGGGAGAGAGAGAAACACTGATGTGAGAGAGACACATTGAGCACTGAGTGGCTGCCTCCTGCACATGCCCCGACCAGGACCGGGGATCGAGCCTGCAACCAAGGCATGTACCCTTGGCCAGAATCGAACCCAGGACCAGTCAGTCCATGGGCTGACACTCTAACCACTGAGCCAAACCGGCCAGGGCAACAGGCCTCAGTTTGTAAAGTTAAGGCTACTTGACCAACAACCTACCTGTGTCTAAGGGCTTTGGGATGATGATGGTGATGATGGTGATGATGGTGATGATGGTGGTGATGGTGATGATGGTGATGATGGTGGTGATGGTGGTGATGGTGATGATGGTGATGATGGTGGTGATGATGGTGATGATGGTGATGGTGATGATGGTGGTGATGGTGGTGATGGTGATGATGGTGATGATGGTGATAGTGATGGTGATGATGGTGATGATGATGGTGATAGTGATGGTGGTGATGATGGTGATGATGGTGATGATGGTGGTGATGATGATAGTGATGGTGATGATGGTGATGATGATGGTGATGATGGTGATTATGATGGTGATGATGGTGGTGATAGTGATGGTGATGATGGTGGTGATGATGGTGATGACCCTGATGATGAGCTAAGATTATCAGAGTACTTGTCCTGTGCAGGTGCTGCGGTAAGTAAACATTTCACATACATCCTCTCATTACTTTGTGTCATATCATCATGAGGGGGAGCAATTATCTCCATTGGAAGAGGAAGGGGCTTAGGAAGGTTAGGTGACTTCTACATCCCTTGACTAGTAGGTGTAGCAGCTGGGCTGTGAACCAAGGGCCCCAGGTGAGGAGGTTCCTGTCCCACTGCTCATCCAGTCCCTGGACTGGATACCAATCCTCCACAAGCCTACAACCTTGCATTGTACCTTCTGGTCATCTAAGGCAGGAGGCCTGCCTCCAAAGCCAAGCAAAGCATGGAACCCTAAAGAACAGCAGTGATTAAAGCAGAAGCAAGAGAGAGTGAGGAGGCCCGGCTAGGACGAAGTCAGACATTTCACAGGATCCTTATGGGCGTTGTTTCATCTTGTTCCTACAACAGTCCCATGACTGGTGACCGATCCCAGCTTCAAAGATGAGGAAAAGGAAGGTTTACATGGAGAATGAACTTGCCTAACGCCAGGCACTTGGTAAATGGCAGAGGTGGGATCTGAACGTAGATGTGTCTCAGCAAAGCCCAGACTAAGCAAGGAAGGGAAAATACCAGGAGTGCGCAGTGTCCCAGCCGCCGAGACAGAAGGGCATGGCTAACAGCATCAGCTGTGGGAGGAAAGGGCCAAGAAGGAACCGAA
The DNA here is from genome assembly GCF_054644295.1 of Miniopterus natalensis. Taxonomy (NCBI): domain Eukaryota; kingdom Metazoa; phylum Chordata; class Mammalia; order Chiroptera; family Miniopteridae; genus Miniopterus; species Miniopterus natalensis. The sequence continues at coordinate 76,274,181 of NC_142091.1, read as the reverse complement.
GAGTGTGGCAGGCTGGGAACTGGGCATATCAGGGCAAGACCAGTGTCAGTGGGCGAGGGTCCAGGTGGGCTGTAGAATCAGTTCCATTGCCAGGTGAGCTGGTGCAGGGCGTGCCCTTGGACCCAAACTCGAAACAGTGATAAATGAAGTATAAAACCATTAACACCAGAAGGCCCGGCTGGGCCTCGAACCTGCCGTCAGTCACCCAGACATTCCCAGAGGAGGGGCTTCGATCAGCCGGGGCAGAGGAGGGGGCAGCTGTGAGCCCTTGTAGGTGGGGATGGGGCTCCAACAGCGCCTCCTACTTCAATAGGTGATAACATTGCATTTGCTTTCCCAGCCCCCTGAACACACACCCTTTAGAGCAGGTTCAGCCTACAAACCCGGACATTTTGCAGACGCTTGCACCTTAGTCCTGGCATCTCTCTTCCACCTTCTCGACCCCAAGCGCAGGCCGCCACGCGCGCCCCCGACCCAGAGGCGCTGGAATCTGAGATGAGAGCAGACGCCGTTGTGGCTGTGCTGTCCCGTCCCCACGGCGAGGAGCGGGGTTGGGTTTGCGAGCTCACCTCCTGTTCACACCCTTCCCACCTGGCCTCCCCTTCCTGCCCAGGCGAACGGGAGTACATCCGGGCCCTGAAAGAGAAATGCTGCCACGTGGCTTTGGACTTCGACAAGGAAAAGGAGGGGTTCCTCTTGTCGCCCCACCCGGGGAAGCACCAGCTGCCTGACGGCCGGGAGATCGAGCTGGGGCAGGAGACGTTCCTCTGCATGGAGGCGCTTTTCCAGACGGACCTCATAGGTGAGCCCGCGGGGAGGGACGGACGTGAGCCCAGACGTGGACAGGCGGGCACCGTGCCAGAGAAAACAGGCCGTGGTGGCCGAGAGGGGTTCTGCTTTGAGGAGCCCGTGGTAGCAGCTTTGCGCCCCATTTCACAGGTCCCTCTGACTCAAGCTGTCACTTATTAGGCACCTACGGTGTATCCGTTGCTTTGCTGACCGTTGCAAGTGGGTTGTACCCTACAGTCCTCCCCCAGCTCTCACACTATCCCATTTTTACAGCGGCAGATTCCCGCGGGGAGTGGCGTGCTGAACTGCAAGCCTCTCGTGCATCATTTAAAAAAATTTTTTTAGCCTGGCCAGGCGTGGTTCAGCGGTTGAGCGTTGACCTAGGATCCAGGCGATCGGGGTTCGATTCCCGGTCAGGGCACATGCCCAGTTGTGGGCTCGATCAACGACTCTCTCATCATGGATGTTTCTCTCTCTCTCCCCCTCTCCCTTCCTCTCTCTGAAATCAATAAAGATATATTTAAAAAAAAAATAAAATTTTTAAAAAAAAATATGTTTTTTTTATTGATTTCAGAGAGAGGAAGGGAGAGGGAGAGAGAGAAACACCAGTGATGAGAGAGTCATTGACCGGCTGCCTCCTGTGCGCCCCCTACTGGGGCTCGACCTCACAACCCCGGCCTGCGCCCTGACCGGGAATCGAACCGTGACCTCCTGGCTCATAGGTCGATGCTCAACTGCGGAGCCACGCAGGCCGGGTTCATTATGCGTCATTTCTATGCCACCTACTTACACAGTAACTTGAAAGATAGAAACACAAGAACCACAGGTTCGGGGGAACTTTCAAAGCGGGGCTGATCCCCAGGTTTTAAAGGAGCGTCAGGCTGACTGAGCCGTCCGGGGCGCGGGGCAGGAGGAAAGACCACTGCCCGCCTTGGGGGCCTGGCCCGCGGCCCGGCCTCTGCCCCAGCTCCGCCCTCTGCCCGCCCGCAGGGAGGAACAGCCTGGGCGCCCACATGACCGCCTTCCGCTGCATCAGCTCCTGCAGCCCCGCCCTCTGGAAGGCTCTCTTTGGCCACGTCATGCTCTCCGGAGGCACCGGCTCCTGCATCGGCCTGAAGTCCCGGATGCAGAGAGAACTGTCCGCCCTGGTGTCCCCTTTAATTAACGTGAAGGTATGTCCTCCCTGTCCACCCTATGAGGGCTCCCAAGTCGCTGCACAGGGATTTCTGGAGGGAGCCTCTGAGATGCCGGGCACATGCCAGGCGCTTGGGGCACAGCGAGTAGAAGAGACGCCCTCTGGTGCCTTAGGGCAAGTCAGCGAACGCGCAGGGAGGACACTCCCCTTGAGCAAGGGATTGAACCTTCTAGAGCCTCAGTGGCCCCAGCTGGCAAATGGGCATGGCGCTGTTCCCCCTCCCAGCCCAGGGGAGCCCTGGCTTGGGTCAGAAGCACTGCTTTCTCCCCGAATTGGGCGTGAAGGACCGTCTCACTCCACCGACGTCCCTGTAAGAGCAGGACAGGAACAGGAGCCAGGAGGTATTGAAAGCGGTGCTGAAATGTCTGGGGGTTTCTCTGGGCTTCGGATTCCTCGTGATTTATTATTATTTTTTTTGATATCTGCATTTTCTAATTTTTCTGTAGAATACGTATGGCTTACACATAGATGTGACATAAGTATAAATGTGTCATGTTTTGTAGCGTGAGTCTGAGGAAGCGACAGGCAGTGGGATGTGGACCGTTAAACATCTTCAATGGGTGGAAGAAATTGTATTTTCTGGGGGGGAAGAAGTTTGTTCAGGAATTGGTATTTTGTGCCCCCCATTTAGACGAGTGTTGATCCTGATGTCTCCCCCCCGCCCCATCCCTCCCTTCCCTCCCTCCCCGCCCCCCTCTCTCTGCCCCTCGGCCCCCATCCAGGTGTGCGCCTGCCCCTATTCTGTGTACAGCGCCTGGGTGGGCGGCTCCATCCTGTGCTCGCTCTCTACCTTCAAGGACATGTGGGTCACCAGCGACGACTATAAGGACATGGGCGCCTCTGCCGTCAGCAGGAGAGCCCTCTGATCTGTGGCTCCCGATACCGGGCGGAGCCTCGGCTTGGCGGAACGGACCACAGCGCAGAACCAGCTCACCGCGAGGCTGCCTCTTCCTCCCCCAGACTTCAATAAAGGGGTCCAGCCCTGGCCGGTTTGGCTCAGTGGCTGGAGTGCCGACCCGCAGACCCAAGGGTCACCAGCTCGACTCCCGGTCAAGGGCACGTACCTGGGTGGTAGGTTCTCCCCATCCCAGCTGGGGCGTGTGTGGAGGCAACCCATCAACGTGTCTCTCACACTGAGGTTTCTCTCTCTCTCCCCGCCTCCCTTCCATTCTCTCTGAAAAAAAGCAATGGAAAGAATATCCTCGGGTGAAGATTAACAAAAATAAATAAGGGGTCAGTGAGGGACAGACACTGTGTGCGCAAGGCGGGCAGGACCTGGGGGTGCTCACAGGGCACTCACCACGTTCATGCAGAGGAATGAAGGCGAGGGACTGTCTGGTGCCCCGTGTATCGGTCAGGATGGCCAAGCTGCTGTGTAACAAACATCCCCAAATCTCATGCCACAGGACAGGTCTTTTCCCCCCTCACACTGCGTGTCCACTGGAGGTCAGCAGGCCCTCTCCTGCATGGTCCTCACTCCGAGTCCGGCTGATGGCAGATACCATCTGGACATTGTTGGTCCTCAGACTGAAGGGTCTCGGGTTCGATTCCCAGTCAAGGCATGTACCTGGGTTGCAGGTCCCATCCCTAGCCCTGGTTGGGGCACATGCAGGAGGCAACTAATCTCTCTCTTTCTCTCCCCTTCTCCCCCTCTCCCCCTTCTACTCTCTCTGGAAAGCAATGGAAAAACTATCCTCAGGTAAGGATGAAAAAAAAAATTAAAATAAATAGGACCAAGTCATAAAAAAAATAATGAGACTGGCTCAGCCCTACTAAAGCCTAACCTGCTTTCCCCCAGCCTATCCTAAGCACCTCCATGTGTTACACCCCTCAGCCGGCACTGTCATGCAAGAAGGAAGGTGTTGTGATTGTCCCCATTTCAAGGAACACAAATGGAAACACCAAGGCCACACAGCTGAGGCTCCAGCCCAGCAATGACCGGCCTGGTCAACCTCCCCAAAGTAACCAAAGCATCGAAACTGATGGAATCGGGTGAGCCATCCCTTGGGTTCCTTGCCGCTCTGTGGGAAAGAGCAGGGGTGACACGGGGTCTGACAGCAAGGTGGGAGCAATTACTGGAAAAATGGCCCATATTTATATCCCAGGGAGTTGAGAGTCCTCGGTAATGGGTCCCACACACGCGTACCCAGAGGGCGGGCTTGCCGGGCTTCTCCAAAGCGGTGTAATTACCAGCGTCAGCAAGCGATTTACATTAACTGCGCGCCAGTGAGTTTCTCCTGTGAAGTACGTAGCAATTAGCGATCCTAATAGTCCATTTTACAACTTAATTAGATGCTGAAATTGCTTTGTTAAAAGCCAGTTGAGAGACAGAGGTAAATAACTGTAAGCTCAGCCCCCGCATGACTTTCCTGTTCCTGGAGCATTGATCCTCACGCTGGCCTGGGGTCCCAGTCCCCGCCCAGGGTGTGACAGGCACAGGCAGCTCAGGCCCCGTGGACAGTCGCCCCCAGGTCAGCCTGCCTTCAGGTCTCAGGCTATGGGACTCTGTGCTCTAGGCGGGGCAATGGCAGTGAGGGAGGGTGCGGGGAGGCTCAGCTGGGGCCATCTGTCAGTGCCAGGGCTTCCTGACCCAACTGCAATGGTAACTGCAGGACCCGCACCCCCTCACTCACCAGGCTGTTGCTGCAGCTCCGGGTCCAGCCCAGCCTGCCTCTGTGCACCTCAGTGCTGGCAGCTCAGGGATGCAGCACCCAGGCTAGAGATGACCCAAGGGCACTGCACCCTATTCTTTATTTTCATCCATCCATCCATTCATCCATCCATCATTTATCCAACCACCCACCTAACCATCCACCATCCAACCATCCACCATCCACCATCCAACCATCTACCATCCACCATCCACCATCCACCATCCAACCATCCACCATCCAACCATCCACCATCCACCATCCAACCATCCACCATCCACCATCCACCATCCAACCATCCACCATCCACCATCCAACCATCCACCATCCACCATCCACCATCCAACCATCCATCATCCAACCATCTACCATCCACCATCCACCATCCAACCATCCAACCATCCACCATCCACCATCCAACCATCCACCATCCAACCATCCACCATCCAACCATCCACCATCTACCATCCAACCATCCACCATCCACCATCCACCATCCAACCATCCACCATCCAACCATCCACCATCCAACCATCCACCATCCAACCATCCACCATCCACCATCCAACCATCCACCATCCAACCATCCACCATCCACCATCTAACCATCCACCATCCACCATCCAACCATCCACCATCCAACCATCCACCATCCAACCATCCACCATCCACCAGCCAACCATCCACCAGCCAACCATCCACCATCCACCATCCAACCATCCACCATCCAACCATCCACCATCCACCATCCACCATCCACCATCCACCATCCACCAGCCAACCATCCACCAGCCAACCATCCACCATCCACCATCCATCCATCCATCCATCCATCCATCCATCCATCCATCCATCCATTCTTTCCTCCCTCCCTCTCTCCATCCACCCACCCACCCATCACCCACCCACCCCTCATTCATCAAACACTGAGGTCAATCTACGTCAGTCTACAGGTTTGTGGCCGAGCCGCGTGCATTTGAAGTCAGGTTCAAGTAGGCTGTGTGACCATAAGCAAGTTGCCCAATTTGCTATATAGCAGTTTGTTCATCTGTAAAATGGGGAGATAATATAACAGCAGTGGATTCAAAGAGTCAGTCCACAGACGGGGCTTAGAAAAGTGCCTCATGGGTAACGAGTGCTCCATGAATGGGAACTGTTAGTATCACCACTGTTATTAAATACTTGCCGAGTTGTAAGCCACATGCTGTGGTTTTAAAGAGCGATCCAGGGAAAGCTCCGGAGCTCAGAGGAGTCACCGGGGAGGGCTCTGTGGAGCTGGGGCATGATCAGGGGTCATCTAACACGCGTTTGTTCAGACAAGGAGCTCAGCTCCGGGACCTGGTAGTTGTGTCCCCAGGGCACCTTTTTGCTACTTTGAAGTAAGGACAGCACTGTGATCTTTCACACGTTTCGTTTCTGTGGAGTCGTTGCTGAGATGGGTCATTTTTTAAACAAAGCGTGACATTGTGTTCAGCTGAAGATCCTGGTTTAACGCACGGAAGGGGATTGTTAAATACCTCGGACAGCTGATTCCTGGATCTTAGCGAGCAAAGGAACCCCCAGCTCTGTCCCTGGACAGCCTGCCCCGGGGGGTCACTGCGTCTTCCAGCTCCGGCCAGAGTCAGGTGCGCGCGGACTGCCCGCCCTGAAGCTGGCCCATGTACACAGCTGCTGGCGTTTGTGACGCGTGCCCTTGAGGAGAGGGGCGCAGCTGAGAGGAAAATGGACGATTTAAAAATAAAAATTAATGCCAGCTGGCTTGGTGAAGCCCTCAGGTTTGCCGCCTGCCTGTCCCAGGGCGGGTGGCCGTCGGGCTCAGCAGTCAGGAGGTGGGAGCAGCGGTCATCACGGTCAGGGGCCATGCTGCCACCAGGCTCGTGGCGCCCGTTTTGCCGCACTCGAGGTGGGTGGAAACCCGAGCTTTAGGGAAAAGTCTACACAAGGCAGGGAAGCCTTTGGCTTCTCCTTTCTGCCCTGGACGCAGCGACGGGGAGAGGGACTTGGCGGTCCTGGCTCAGTGTGACCGGGGACCTCAGGAGGCCACATCACCTCTCTGAGCCTCCCTTGGCTCACCAGTCACCCCTTCTGACCGTCTGCTCCGTCTCCGTCTGTCCCCGCCTTCATGTCTTTCTCTGCCTCAGTCTCCACGTGTTCTTCTCTGCCTCCAGCAGCAGCCCTGTCACCGGCACGAAACAGGTGTGCCAGGCATTTCTCTCTGCAGCAGGGGGTCGGGCACAGGCCAGCGGTTCTCCAACTTAACGTGCCTCAGAATCACCTGGAGGGCTCCTTAAAACATAGCCCCCCCCCCGCCCCAGCGTTTCTGAATCAGCAAGAATTCCATAAAGGTCCCAAGGCCACGTGGACGCTGCTGGTCTGGGGGCCACACTTTGGGAATCGCTGGCATAAACATTTCTGGTCCATCTGTATGTTATACTCAGACAAGCACTTCCTATCTGTCTTCGCCTCAAAGTAGGAAATGTTTTGCAAAGATTTAGAGATTATTTTAAAAGCGTGTTTCTGAATTATCCTTATGCTGTGAAAAATCAGTGTCATATTTAACAGATGGACTTAACAAGTTGATTAAAAGTACTTTAAAGTGCTCAGAGGTACTAAAAAGTTCTGGAGTTGGCATCCAAAGCTTGGCCCCCCCAGGAACCGGCCCAGGTCAGGCCCCCTCGGTGGGGTGGCCCGTCCCTGTCGGGACCCCAGGGAGAACCCTCAGTTGCCAGCCTTCGCAAGTCCCCATCTGCAAGAGCCCTGAGTCTGCTCCCTGGTTACAGTCATGGGCCTGCGCCGCAGGCGGGCGGTGTTTGGGTGAAACAGGCCCATCAGTTTCCTCAGCTTCTGGATGGAGCGGAGCGATGACCCAGGAGGGGCCGGGACGGCGCCCACCTGTGATCTAGGGCCAGTTCTGCTGGGTCACCGCACGTGTCTGGACAATTGAGGGGAATCCAATAGTTGCGAACTTGTGGTTTCAGGAAATGCTTCTAAAAAGTGCGGCTAAAAATAAATAATAAATAGAAAGTGCCACTAGCCCCGCCGGTGCGGCTCAGTGGTAGAGCATCCGCCCTGACATCGGAGGGCCGAGGGCTTGCTTCCTGGTCAAGGGCACCTACTGGAGTGTGAGTTTGCTCCCGTGGGGGAGGCAACCAGCGGATGTGTCTCCCCCCCCTCCCTGAAAGCAATGGGCAAACCATCCGCAGGTGAGGATTACCAGCAGCACCACCAAAAGCGTGCTCGGTGCCCCGTCTGAGCCTCAGACTCTGCATCTAATTGCCACTTGCTCACCCGCAGCTGCTTTCACGGCCAATTCAATCAGCAGGTGCAATGGCTTGTGTGATGGACGGTCACGGAGCCACAGCCCCCAGACCCTTCCTCGGCTGCGAGGTGGGGAGACAGACACGCCTGGGTTATCCCTGCCTGGGGGGCTCAGCCGCCCCACAGGAGACACCCCAGGAAACAAGCCACCGCCACACCGGCCACTGCGGCTGCAGGAGCCGTCTGCACCAGCTGGTGGCCGTCCAGGGGACCAGGGAACCAGGGGACCAGGCGACCGTATCCTCAGAGCACCTGCCCGGCAGGTCGCAGGAGTGGCCGAGAATCCCCCCACCAGGGGCAGGCCTGCGGCTCCAGCCCCGCAGTAGGAGCTGGTCAGGTGCCTGGCTTGGGACAACCGGACAATGGCAGGCATGGCGTGTGCAGGGGCTTGGCCCTTGGAAATGCGGTTGCCACCTAGCGTGCAAACAGGTGGATGCACCTGGGAGGGTGGGAGACACGCGGCCCAGCAACCCGTTAATGCCCCTGATCCCAGCCAATCAGCAGCCAGCTGCCAACATGGGCGTGAACCAGCTGACCACCAGCCAATGAGCAGCCAGCTGTAAGCATGGGAAGGAACCTGCTGACCACCAGCCAATGAGCAGCCAGCTGCCAGCCTGGGCGTAAACCTGCTCACCACCAGCCAATGAACATCCAGTTGACAATATGGGCGGGAACCTGCTGACCATCAGCCAATGAACAGCCAGTTGACAAAATGGGCGTGTACCAGCTGACCACCAGCCAATGAACAGCCTGCTGCCAGGCTGGGCATGAACCGGCTGACCACCAGCCAATGAACAGCCAGCTGCCAGCATGGGCTGGAACCAGCTTACCTCCAGCCAATGAACAGCTGCAATCATAGGCGTGAACCTGCTGACCACCAGCCAATGAGCAGCCAGCTGCAAGCATGGGCGGGAACCAGCTGTCTACCAGCCAATGAACAGCCAGTTGACAAAATAGGCGTGAACCAGCTGACCACCAGCCAATGAGCAGCCAGCTGCCAGGCTGGGCGGGAACCAGGTGACCACCATCCAATGAGCAGCCAGTTGCAAGAATGGGCGGGAACCAGCTGACCACCAGCCAATGAACAGCCAGCTGGAAGCATGGGCGTGAACCAGCTGACCACCAGCCAATCAGCAGCCAGCTCCAGCCGGCTGGCGCCCCTGCCCGCACACAGCGAGAGTCCCCGGAGACCCGCGGAAGCGCGGCCGGCTGGGCCCGGCCGCTGGACCCTCCCAGCGGGCCAGTGAAGGTGGTTGGTTTAGGCGCCAGGTCGCGAGGCCGCCGCACCTGCTCCGCGCCCAGGTTCCTGGCTTCATAGCAGAAGGAAGGCCCGGCCTGCAGGTAACTGAGCCGCGCACCTGGAGCGCGCACCTGAACGGGGCTGGCTCCCCGCGGGGCGGAGCCTCCTGCCACCTGCCACCTGCCTCTCAGCCTAAAAGAGGCCGAGCCGGGCCAGGGGCGGGCGGTGTGGCCCCCTGGGGGCGGCAGCCACGCGCAGAGGCAGGTGGGGGCAGCCTTGTCCGACTGTCCACACGGCCAAGGGCGGGGCCGGGGCAAGGGGCCCCCGCCGCCCGTCTCCCGGCACGGCCCCGAGGCCCTGGGCCTGAAGGACGGTGGCGCCTCGCTAGGGGAACCTGGGCCTGAGTTCTGGGCCTGCCGCTCGTGTCCTCTGCGCTCTCGGGCTGGCTCCGGACGGCGAGCAGAGGAGGGGCCCCGAGCCTGCAAGGGCAGTGCGGCCCCTGCCTAACAGCCTGGGCGACACCCGGGGACTTGGAGGTCACTGGGCTCAGTGAGCTGTGGCCAGACACGGAGGGACAAGTGCTGCAGGAGCTCAGGTATGTGTGGAATCTTAAAGAGTGGGGCTCGGAGCAGCAGAGGCCAGAATGTGGGGGGAGGGGAGGGGGGCAGGCGCTGGTCAAGGTCACCAGGCCGCGGGGAGGGCGCTGCCCTGTGGCCGGAGCCGCCGCTAGGGGTCGCCCTGACACAAGGTTGGCAGCCGCAGCGGGGGAAGGTCTGCGGTGTCCTTTTCCACCAGCAGGTGCGGGAAGGGTGGCTGTGCTCGGTGCGGCCGCCCGCAGTCAGCCTCACCCAAGGAGGAGCAGGGGGCCTGTGTGACTGCGCATGTCCCTGTGTCTGTGCGTTGAAGGGGACAGTGGGCTTCACTGCACAGCACCCCAAGGTCAGAGCACCCAGGGCGGCTGGGGCCAGCACTGCCACGGCACCCACCCTTCGCGGGGAGGTGCAGCCTTGCTGGGACTCAGTTTCCCCAGCTTTCACAGAGCTCAGGACAGGCCGAGGAGGGTGTGGAGGAGCCCGTGGCGTGTTGCTCGGGTAAGGCCAGTTGTGGTCACCATGGGTGGGGCCGTGTTTCTTTCATTCGGTGAACTTTTTGAGAGCCGTCTGGGGGCTGCACCTCCCTTCCCCCCAACTGGGTGAAGCCTCGGATTTCAAGCCTGGAGGGCTTCGGGCCTCCCAGGGCCACGGTGACCCAGAGCTTCCTCTGTTCCAAGGTGGACGAAGGTGGGGTGCTGAGCGAGGTCACCATGATTAATTGGTGAGCCCAGTTTGTCCCAGAATTGGAGAGGAAGTGGGTCACTGTCAGAGGACTTGGATGAGAGTGTGCACACGTCACTGGCCAATGGCAGAAGCTTCTAGACAGTATCAGGGAGCAGGTGCCTTTGAGCCAGAGTCGGCCGAAAACCGCAGGATGGAGGCAGGTAGTGATGGACCTGCCAGGAGCGGTCAGAGCTGGCATTGGAGGCAAAGTTAGAATACACCCCTTTGTTTGCTCTGCCAACAGGCACCTGCACCTTGAGTGAGATTTTGGCCAGTCTACATGTGTTTGCAGATTTGAATTACATAGAGAGAAATTCAGCATAGATTAAAAGAAAGTTTTAGATAAATGCCTGTAGGAGACCCTGGAATGGTTGCCAGGATGACCTGGGAGAGAGCTCGGATGGTGGGTTTGTTCCCTGAAAGGAATATAAACCCAACTAAACCAGACAAAGCAAAAATAAGGGGGGGGGGGCTCTTTCTCTGTGTAACTGCAAAGTCCAGACATGGCCCTCATGCATCAGTTAGCTCTTGCTGTGTAACAAACCATCCCAAAGCTTAGTGGCTTCAAACAACCACCATTGTGTCATTCATTGTGCATGAGGCTGTGACTCAGTGGGGCTGTTGGCCGTTGGCCAGGACCAGGGGTCCAGGGTGTCCTGAGTTACACGGTGGCTACTTGGCTCTGGCTGGCCAGTTAGTGCTGGAGATCAGCAGGGTAGTGGGTGTGACTGGGCCGTGTGTTCCCCACCCTCCGGCAGGCTGGCCAAGAGCAGCCAGAGAGAGCAGCCCTGTGCACAAGCCTCTCTGCGCGTGTGACGTTTGCTGCTATCCCACTGGCCAAAGCAAGTCATATGGCCAAGCCCAGGCTCAAGCGGGTGGAGAAATGGACTCCATCCCTTGGCTGGGAGGGCCCTAAAGTCACGATGCAGAGGCGTGCTCACAGGGATGGGAGGAGGGTGAGCCCACCTTTGCTACCTATAACGTGGGGCTTCAGGCTAGGCTGGATCCAGGATTCTGGAAGCATCTTTGGGACTTGGTCTTGCTGCCCCTCTTGGCTCTGGCTCTTCCTTTGTCAGGTCGTAGCAAGCTGACCTCCAGCAGCTCTGGGCCTACAGCTCCCCCCAGCTCAGGCCCAGTGGGTTAAAGACCGTCCATCCCGAGGTGCTGGAGAAAGTCCCGGAATTGCCTGTCCCTGCCTCTGACTGGGTCATGTGCTCGTCTCTGAGCAGACTTTGTGTGAGGGGAACGTGGTGCTCTGGTGGCCTCCTTCAGGGGCCAGCGGGACAGTGAGCTTCCAGCCACGTGTTTGGAGGGACACCCAGGGGCCCACACCAGAGGCCAGAGGAGGCCAGCGGGCAACTGAAGCGAACAGCCTGAGTGCCAAGAAAGGAGACCGGGTGTTCCGGGTGGGTACACACTCAACACCGGGGAAAGCTCTCTGCTTTTCTGAGCATGCCCAGAACATTCTGCACTTTCCGCGTCGTTCAGTGGGCTACACGGGACAGCCGACCTGCCTCTTCCCTCTCAGATCGTGGGGTGGATTTGCCTGGCCGGGGCCCCAGGGGTTCCAGTGGTGCAGAGGGTGTCCTGCGCCCCCGCATGGATCTGAGCAGAGCACCGAGCTGGGTTGGAAGTCGTGGTGGGTGCCGTCTCAGACCCCAGGGCCCCGGTGGGCCATCTGGGCCAGGGAGTATCTCACACGCCGCCTATTTTGAGAAATGGGGACATCAAAAATAGAAAGGCCCTAATTCCATAGCCTGAAACTCTCATCTTGCGAGCTGGTAATAAGCTAAGACAATAACTCCCCATCCTGTGACATTTTCACAATGGAGTCTTTTTTTTAAGTTCTTTAAGACCTTGGAGGAAACCCCCCCCCCAAAAAAAAAACAGCTAAATTGTCTTTAAGGACAGAGCAGAAGTTGCTGGCAGCTTTGGGGCAGGAGGATCTGGCAAAGTCACGAAGGACGGCCCTGTCCCCAGGTCCAGGGCACGGCTGCCTTCATGGGACCCAGCGAGGCTTTGGCCCTGACTGGACGCGGCAGATGTACATCTGGTAGCAGGAGGGGGAGGTCGTTTGGGGAAACGCTGGTGGAAATAAGTGCGATGAAATCGCCTTCTGCCAGTGCTTGGTCGATAACCCCCGGCCCAGCCGAGACTCTTGCTTAAGAGAAGCAATAAATATCCGCAAACGGAAGCGGAGGCTGCTAGCGGCGGCTTCTCCTCAGCCCAGACGGGCCCGGGGAGACTTGGCCTCGGCCGGGCTACGTGCACCCCGAGTTTACACCAAAGGAATGCTTACCTAGAGCCACGAGAGTGAGGAGCCTCCTTTCCCCTTTGTCCCTGGCTCCCGAGGACTGTCTGGTGGAGAACAGCTCGGAGCACCCCTCCCCTGACACTCAGGGCATGGACCGTTGCTCATGAAGACTCACGGGATACGGGCTTCGGGCAGGTCGTGGTGGGTCTGCCCGGTGTTCGGCACCCTCGCTCCAGGGGGGGCGAGGCGATCGGCGCGCAGTTGGGGTGCCGGGGAGACGGAGCCTGCAGCTCGAAGGAAGCCGGTCCTCAGAGAGGCCGAGGCCCCTCCACGGCGAGGGCCTGAAGGTGTCGGCAGCAGGGACGGGATGGAGGGCACAGCATGGGCAGGGGAGAGGAGGGAAGGTGACAGGTGTGCGTGACAAGGCACGAGAGGGCGTCAGGAGCAGGGCCCCAGGAAGCAGGCCGTTCCCTGGAGTTCCTCAGGGCGACGCTGAGCGTGGCCTGTGGATAAGTCCTGGCCAAAGTGAAAAGCATGGTGGAGGCGAGTGGGGCTCTGACTGCACCCTGATGGGGACATCCCCAGACCTCCGTCCCAGCCAGTCCTCAGGCCCTTACGCAAAGGTGCAGACCAAAGCACACGGGTGGAGGGAGGGGGCCCGCAAGGGAAGCCCCAAGGACAGTAGAACGAGGGGAACCCCATGGACTTGGCCCCGGGGGTAACCTGCCAGCCGAGGCTGCTGGGGGTGTGGGGAGACTTAGCCCCGTTGACGTGATAAAAACTAAGCAACTGAGGGGGGAAAAAAGGCAAGTATTAATTCCAGGAAAAATAAAAAGTTGTATAAGCAGAGGAAGAGAAACTTAGTTGTCCTCGATCCAAGGCCAACAGCATTTACCCAGTTCGACATCCCAAGTAATGATTTGTCCGAAACTCAGGCCTTGAGGGCTTGGAGGGGACGGGAGAGGGTCTCGGTCTTACAGAGGCGGACACTTAACATCCCATAGACATTGCCTGGGGGGGACGAGCCGAGAGACTGCAGGACGAGCAGTAATTGTGGTAAAGTGTAGGGGGCGTCACAAGTTAGTTAGAGTGGAAAGTGCCCCGGGCTGGTGGGCTCCGTGGTTAGAGCATCGGCCCGAGCACCGAAGGGTCACGGGCTCGATCCCCGGCCCAGGTCAGGGTGTATGCGGGAAGCAGCCAATCGATGTCTGTCTGTTTGTATGTCTCTCTGGCTCCTGTCCACTTTTTCTAAAAAAAAAAAAATCAGTGGAAAAATACCCTCAGGTGAGAATTAACAAAAACAAACAAACAAAAAAACCCGGAGTGGAAAGCGAATGCTTTGGGAGGTGGGCTGGGCTGGGCCCGTTGCTGATCCTCACACCCCCGTCAGCCTTGTTGGATGCACACATGTGTTCTTACCCGTGTACCTGTGCACACACACACACGCACACAGGTGTCCTGCTTTGATTTGCAGACACAGCAGGAAGAAAGGGGAACTACATGCCCTGGGTTTCTGCGGAGGTGATGGCCACACAGTGACACAGGGACGAGACGCTCACAGGGGCCTCTCGGGAAAAGCCCAGGTCTTCTGGTCATCGGGGAACATGCCATCCTCATCTCCACTCTCCCTGTAAGGTTTCCGCCTCCCCGCACCCCCGCCTCCCTGCACCCCCATCACCCCAGCCTCCTCCCTGCACCCCCCACCCGCACCCCAGCCTCCTCCCTGCACCCCCCGCACCCCAGCCTCCTCCCTGCACCCCCCCACACCCCAGCCTCCTCCCTGCACCCTCTGCACCCCAGCCTCCTCCCTGCACCCCCCGCACCCCAGCCCCTCCCCTCCCCCAGCCTCCGCACTCATTCCCAGCGTGGCCTCTTCACTGCGGCTCCTCTCACACCTTCTCTTGGCCCCTGTCCCCCCTAAGGTGACCCTCGAGGTGATAGCTAAGTCTCTGAGGTAAATGAGCCGACAGTCGCAGGCTGACAAACACCGAGGTGTTTTCTAACACGTTCGCCTCCCGGCAAAACGCAGGTGGCGCCAGGCAGCTCGGGAGCAAAGCCTCGGGGCCCAGGCTGCGCGCAGCTCCCACCGAGCCCCTGATAGCTGTGAGTCCCGGGGCAACTGGTCCAGCCGGGGGAGCAGGGACTCGCCAGCGTGGGGAGGAGGGCGGTGGGGTCCCACCGGGACCTGGAGGCAGAGGCGGTGGGGGGGCTGGAGAGGAGGCGCCTGGCCTTGCCGAGGGAGACTCACACCCTGTGCCCCCGGGATGCGCGCCGAGGAGTGGGACGGTGTTGATGCCACGTGCACCGCCTGAAACTAGTTCTCGTTTGGTATCAGGGCTTTTGTTTTCATGCCAGTCTCTCTCTCTTTGGGACAGGGGGCTGCTTGGGTCAGTTTTCCAGGGACCGAGCAAGTCCCTGGAGGTGGCTTTGAGGCCCTGATAAGAGCGGCTCCTTGGCCGCCAGCTCGGAGGATTCTGTGGTTCAGTTTCTGGAGTTAGTTTCTCAAAGCAAACAGCTCAGGGCCACCTCGCTCCCTTTAAACCATAGCGACCTTGTGCTGTGCCCTTTGTGGGTACCCCTGGGGGCGGCCACCCAGCTGTGAGTCAGTGGCTGTCCAGAGCCTAGGATGCTGCTGCTCTGTGTTAATTGGACATTTTCGCCCGAGATCCCTGCTTGGAAACAGTGCGGATGGGGGCACCGAGGAGGGGACGTCACTGGCTCCTTCGTCCTGGCCTGGAGCAGGGGACGGCTCCCTCGGAGAACGTGCCCGAGCACTGTAGCCCCTCAGAGGCTGCGACAGCGACGAGGGAACAGACCCGTCGGGAGGTTACTGCAGACGCCCAGGAGAGGGGACAGTGACCAGAGCAGGCCGGCTGCGTAGAGGAAGATGGACATTTTCACTTGCGTCTCTGAGGATCAGTGACGTGGAGCATTTTCTCATGTGTCCTGGCCGTCTGTACGTCCCCTTGGGAGAAGTGTGTTCGGGTCCTTTGCCCATTTCTTAATGGTTTGACGTTTGTCTTCCTCTTGCTGAGTTGTATGGATTCTTTGTATATTTTGGGAATTAGCCCCTTATCAGATGTTTCATCGGCAAATATGTTTTCCCAGACCATGGGCTCCCTTTCGCTTTGATGCTGGTTTCCTTTGCTCTGCATAACTTTTTAGTCTGATGCAGTCCCATCGGTTTATTTTTTGCTTTGTTTCTCTTGCCCTGGGAGATGTATCAGTAAACACATGGTTACGAGAGATGTCTGAGATTTTGCTGCCTACGTTTTCTAGGATTTTTATGGTTTCGCATCTTACATTTAAGTCTTGTATCCATATTGAATTTATTCTTGTGTATGGAGTAAGTGGGTGATTTGGTTTCATTTTTTTGCATGTACCTGTCCAATTTCCCAGCACCATTTATTGAAGAGACTGTCTTTACTGCATTGGATGCTCTTGCCTCCTTTGTCAAATATTAACTGACCATAATGGCGTGGGTCTATTTCCGGGGTCTCTGTTCTGTTCCATTGACCTATATGTCCATTCTTGTGCTGGTACCAGGCTGTTTTGGTTACAGTGGCTTTGTAGTGTAACTTGATGTCTGGTATTGTGATCCCTCCAACTTGTTCTTCCTTCTCAAGATTACTGAGGCTATTTGGGGTCTTTTTGGTTCCATTTAAATTTTTGGAGTATTTGTTCTGGATCTATGACATATGCTGCTGTTATTTTAATAGGGATTGTGTTGAATCTGTAGATTGCTTTGGGTAGTATGGACATTTTAATGATGTTAATTCTTCCAATCCATGAACATGGTATATTCTTCCGCTTGTTTATATCTTCCGCTATGTCTTTTTTCAACATTCTGTAGTTTTCCGAGTACAGGTCTTTTACACCCTTGATTAAATTTATTCTTAAGTACCTTATTTTTTGTTGCAATGGTAAATGGGATTGTTTTCTTAGTTTCTCTTTCTGAGAGTTCATTATTGGTGCATAAAAATGCTGTTGATTTCTGGGTGCTGCTGGTGGGAATGCAGACTGGAGCAGCCACTATGGAAAAAGTGTGGAGGTTCCTCAAAAAATTAAAAATGGAGCTGCCTTTTGACCCAGTGATTCCATTCCTAGGAATGCATCCTAAGAATCCTGAAGCACTAATCATAAGAATATATGCTCCCCTGTGTTCATAGTGCAGTTTACAGCAGCTGAGATCTGGAAGCAGCCCAAGTGCCCATCAGGAGATGAGTGGATAAAAAGCTGTGGGACATTCACACCCTGGATACTACACAGCTGTAAAGAAGAAGGATCTCGTACCCTTTGGGACAGTATGGAGGGACCTGGACAGTATTATGCTAAGTGAAATAAGCCAGGCAGAGAAAGACAAGGATCACATGATCTCAATTATATGTGGAATCTAATGAACAAAATAAACTGATGAACAAAACAGATCCAGAGACATGGGAGCATGGATCAGACTCACAGCTGTCAGAGGGAAGGCGGGGGTGTGGGGTGTGGGGGAGATTAACCTAAGAACTTACCTGCATATATGCAGAACCCATGGACAGACAATAGTGAGGTGAAGGCCTGGGGAGGGGGTGGGAGCGGGGAGGAGGGGGGATCAGTGGAGGAAAAAAGGGGGATATCTTTCAACAATAAAGATAAAATTTTTTTAAAAAAGAAACATGTTCAGACTAAGTTTATGTTTTAAAGAGAGAGGAGAACTTGCTGATGTGGAATAAAGGTGGTGAGAGGAGAGGACACGCAGAGAACTCAGGATGCTGGGGTTCTGACCTGAGCGACGGGGTGGACAGTCTCCTGAAGGGCAAAGACTGGAGGCGGGCGGGTGGGTGACCAGGGGTGGGGCCGGGGCTGGGAAAGATGGGTCGCTTTTCTGTGGCCATGGACAGCTGGAGTGGGCCTCGGGCCCGTTCTGAATGTCCCTGGTGCTGCTTGTAGCAGTGGCTGGGTCCATGTTGGAAAGTCCTTTGGGTAACTTTGCAGGAAGCGCAGTGGGGACTCGGTCTTGGAACGACCCCCTGTCTATTTTATGACAGATTCTCAGAAACCAGCGTCACAGAGCCCAGTGGGCAGTCGCAGGGACTAACCGGGATCCCGCTTGAGGACGGCCCCTCGGCGTCCGCACCCCCTGACAGGCTGCTGTGCTCCCTCCCCAGCAGCAGGAGGCACAGGATGCTCCCCCGGGACGAGGAAGGAGACACAGAGTCCTTGCAGGTCCACACGCAGGTGTCTAACGTCACGGGCAGGAACCTTATTTGCGTCCCCGTGGTCTCAGGAGGAAGCACCAGGTGGGGGAGGTGGGGAGTCTGACTCAGCCTGGCCTCGGTTCTCCCTCGGGTCCAGGTTGCCCACGTGGCCGCCCCCGGGCTCTGCCCCTAGGTGCAGGCTGTGTCCTGGCCGTGCACCGGGAAGCGGCGCCCTCTGCTCTCTCGGGGGGTGCGTTGGGTCTAAGGGGAAGCTCCCGTGTCCTCTGGGGGAGACCAGGATGAGAGCCTCCGCAAGCCCGCGCGGCTCCGCTCTGGAAAACCTGCTCCCGGCAGCGGCCTGTGTGGGCAGAGAGCACGCAATGGGCCGGGCTGAGCGGGGCTGCGAGGGCTGGGCCGGGAGGATCAGAGGCACCGAGGGCCGGGCTCTTTGGAAGCGGAAAATGAGCCATAATGACCCAGAAAGGAGCTGCTGCTTCATGTGGACCCCAGTGGCGAGAGCATGAGAGCGCGTGCAATTTTGTCATCAGGACGCCGCGGAGCCCGGCGCTCGGCTGTGCGCCTCTCTGCCGCGAGCGTGGCTGGTCCTAATGAGTGCGGGGCAGAGGCAGCAGGCTTGCGGGGACACAGTGTACAAAAGCCACTCGGCTGTCCCAGGCGCAGGCTATGACTCGGGGGAGGGACCCAGAGGAGGGCGAGGTGCAGGCGGCAGCCAGACCGCAGGACGCCCAGGTCCCCGCGCGCTCGGAGAAACAGCCAGTCCTTCGTGTGAGTGCGTCGTGAACACTGCACGGGACACACGCTTTTAAAAACGGCTTTTAAGCTCTGGCTGGCTTGGCTCCGTGTTTCGACTGTCGGCCGGTGCACAGAAGGGTTGTGGGTTCAATTCCCAGTCAAGGGCCAGCACCTTGGTAGCAGGTCCCCCCACTCGGGACGCATGTGGGAGTCAGCCAGTTGATGTGTCTCTCACATGGATGTTTCTCCCCCTCCCACCCCGAATCAGTGGAAAAAATATCCTTGAGTGAAGATTAACAAAATGAAATAAAATGAAGTGAAATAAAAATGGCTATTTAATGGAGATTCCAGTGTAACCAGTGTTCTGTCTTTCACGTGGCCACCCTACCCGGGGGCACAGCTCTTCCTGGGGACTCTTACATGGGTTCGACATGCTGTCTCTGAAGGTTGGCCTCTTGTTTCTGAAACCTGTAACCTCTTGGCAGAAAGGAGGGGGTTGGTTTTATAAGGAGCCCAACACGCTGCGGCTTAGGCGGTAATTTTGGGTCTCTCTGCGACTGCACCGCTGCGGGCACAGCTCCGCCAGGGCCGCGTGGGCAGGCCACAGGCCACAGGCCACACCTGAAGCACAGTCTTAACCTAACCCGCAGGCTGCCGCTTCCTGTCCCATTGCAAAGGTGACCCCGTGAGGCTCAGGGAAGGGCAAGGCTTCCCCGGCTCGCAGCACGTCAGACAAGCTCCTTTTGCTGTGGGCAAGAGCACAGCGGGCTCTGGCTACTAGAAGCAGGACAGAAATTTACTAGAAAAATGAAGGACAACCCACCGTGTGGGGAACTGCTCCAAACTGGACAGCGGGGCTGCAGACCCGACCAGGTGAGGGGCCCAGACGGGACACCTGCAGGCCCCTTATCAGGACAGTCGCACCTGCTTGGCCAACTAATTCAGGGCCGGCAACCTGGTTGGCTGGGTCAGGCCACAGTCCCACGCCCGGCTCCCACGGAGGCGGGACAGCCAAGGCGCTGGTGCCCCGGCCCCTGCAGGGGAGGGCAGGTTCCTCTCACCAGGACGCAGGGCAGGACTAGAAACAAAAATCGCATCACCCGCCGGCATCTCCTGTGGAGCCAAAGTGAGCCCAGGCTGGCGCAGGACTGAAGCCCCTTCCCTCCCTCCGTGAACCTGGCTCCTGGGTGGGCCTGCGAGCCGTGGCTCTGTGACCCCCCCGCCCCAGGGCCACACGGCCAGAGCTCCAGTTGCACAGCGTGTCTCGAGGACGGTGCCTGTGGGAGGGGGTGTCATCCCCGTGAGGGCACCGTCAGTCTCACAAGGCGGGGGTGCCCAGGCACCGGCACGTTTCCTGTCCTCCCTGCGATCGGTGGTCGCCGGGTACTGGCGGCAGCCTCAAGCGCTGCGTTAGGGCCAGCACCAGCCCCGCTGGACACCCGGTGCCCCGTCCTCATGGGTAGCACCCCCTTGTCCTCAATCCCCCCAGTCTGGACGAGATGCAGACACTGCTTGGGGCCTTTTTCGCGCGTGGCGCTGGGGCGCCGGGCGAACCTGGACGGTCCCTTGCTAATTATTATTTTTGCCCACTGTATATCCAGCACGTTCTCTGTTATTTTCCCCCGAAGCACAAGTTGAGATTAACACGAAGGACGCTTTGGCGTCTGGGTCACATTCTCACATCTTGGGCTCACTTGTCACTTAGCGCGAGCCCGGCTTTCTCCGCGGGTTTCTCCCCGGCGATGCCCTCCTGCCCCCCTGCGTTAGGGGAAGCTCTGGATGCGGCTAAGTCTTTGGAATGGCCGGTGACCGCTTTTCTCTCATGCCGCCCCGACTGCCCGGGGTGGTCCCAGAGCAGGAGGCCCCTGTCCTCTAGCATCTGGGCTCTGTTTTGGGCCTGGAACAGCGGGTTTTGCAACCTCCACCCTTAAAGCCATCGCCTCTCCCTCCCGGGGGCCTCGTAATTCTCGTAGCCACCCGAGAGGCAGGAAGGAAGCAAACGTCAAAACTGCCCATTTTACAGATCAGGGTGCCGAGGCCCCGAGAGGAAAATCAAGCCAGAGTCCCTTGTGGCCCTAAGACCACTCGCCCTGCTCGTAACTCCAGCAAGAGAGGGTGCAGAGCCAAGTAAAGGGGCCGTGCCGGCCTGGGACCCTGCAGCCCCGCATCCCAAGCTGTCTCCTTCCCAAAGGGGCTTTGGCTGCAGCTCCCGGTCTGGTCATCGGCGTGACCCTGTGAGCTGCCAGGTAATGGGATTCACGTCACTTGGAGGAAAATTAAAAATACAGCAAGACAAAAACCCTATTGTTGCGAGTCGATTGTGCAATTTACAAACCATTGTAATGGATGCAAATGATACGCAGATTTATGCACGAGCTTCCGAATGCGAAACCACGCATGGCCCGGCCCTCACCTCCTAAACCTCTTTGGCAAAACGCAGTGTTTGCAGCTGGTATGTTTGGACACCAGACTGAGCTCGGATAAGAAGATTACAGGCAAGGGAACCGCTGGCGCCTCTTTCCCATCTTGTTTCAGCTGCAATTTCGCATCTATCTTCTAGATCAAGCCGCAGTGCTTTTAATGTGCTTAATGCAGGATAAGAGTCCAGAGGAGCTCTGGGTGGCCCCATTTGCTGCTGTGCCACAGCAGGGGCTCGGTGACCCAGGGTCAGGGTGCCCATCAGGCCTGACCTGTGCAGGGCCCCACAGGGCAGTGAGCCCCTGGAAGGGGGAGCCTCTTTTGGCTTCAGCGGGCTCCTGATGGGGGGTGAGGCGCAGGACAGGGATGCCTGGCATTAGGGTGGCAGGGAGCCCTCCAGAATCCAGTGCCTGCCGGGTACGCCAAGGCCATTTGATAAGTGAGATGTGGAAGCAGCCCTGGGGTCCTCCGTGAAGCTCTGGGAGGCCTCACCTGCCTCAGGTGGAAAGGGGGGGTCTCAGGGTCACTGGGAGCTTCCCACCTGCACCTGCTCAGTCTGGCAGCTGAGGCCAACCCAGCTGCCCAGAGGCAGGGGACCGCGGACTCGATGTGCCAAGCTTGGCGGTCAGAGGCCGAAAAACACACCAAACCCATTTGATAGAGGGAACCTCAGCTCTTTTCTGTTTCCCTGTGTGACAGACCAGCAGCAGAAGATCTGGGCCCCCTGCCCTCAGGCCCTGGCCCCCGAAGTAGACCTCCTACCCGGCCCCCGAGTGCCAGAGCTGTGATGGGAGCAGCATGCCCTCCATGGCATGTGTGTGTCCACTCGTCCACACCCACGTCCCCCCGTGGACTCCCAGTGTTGCACGAGTCCGGAGGGGTCACCACACCTGCAACCTTGAGTTTTCCAAGCCGCCATGCTCGCATGCCTCCTGCGCCGGGAAGCTCACTACTTAAAGGGCCTCACTGATGTCACCAGGCTGTAACTAGAAAGGGCCCTGGAGCAGGTCCCCACCCAGGGTGCTCCATGCACCCGCAGGCCCTCCCCTTTCGTAGCCTCTCAGGCCACACATCTGTCAGCAACAGACACAGAGAAAGGCCGGACAAAAGAGCTGCGTGTCTGCTGGGCACCCTGGGAGGACACACACGGGCTTTAACGTCCCAACAAACAAGTCACCAGGAAGTCACAGGCCACCTTCTCCCAGAGATGGCGGTTCGTGGAGGAGTGGGCGGTGCTGCCGACACATCCTTGGCACCCCTCTGGCCAGCAGTCACCTCCACTTTGTAATTTAATGGTGCTGACACTCGGACACCCTCGAGCTCAGCAGGAGACACTCCTCCCTGGCCTTTCCGAGTGTGAACGTTGGCGCAGCTGCCTGGCATCTCCCGGGAGCGGCCGGCGGCCGGCGTGGCTTCCTGGGGGAGCCGGACCTGGCGACAGCCTGTGGGATACGGGACGGATGGCTCCGGAGGATGAGGTCCCGATTCCGGGGGCGCCTGGCTCAGGTGCTTAGGAAAATGGGTGCCTAGGGACACCCAGGCTGTGCCACCAGCCACATGTGGCTCCCAGCACCTGAAATGTGGCTGTGCCACACGTGGGCACAATACTATTTTAAATACACGGGGTTAAATATGCTATTAAAACATGTCGCGCCTGTTTCTTTTTGCCCTTTTTAATGTGGCTGCCAGACATGTTTGAATGTTAGGAGCGGCTGGCGCTGTTTTCGCCGGGCTGGCGGGGCAGAGGGGCGGCAGAGAAGCGGAGGGAGAGCGGCGGTGCCTCTCGCCGCAGCACCTATTGCGGGGGATGTGGGCGGGTCAGAGAAAACCCACGGAGGGACAGCGGCCCTGCTCGGACCCAGCTCCCCACACAGCCTGGGCGTCGGGAAGGGCCACCGTGCCCTGGGCGCCGTCTGACTCCATCCCTGCCTCCGCCGCACGTCAAGGGCGGTGCTGGGCTCCTGGGGGCTCAGAAAGGAGCCTGGTTCTGCCCGGCGCCTGCTGACCGTTTGGCGCATCGGACCCAGGGCCCTAAACCAGCCGCGATGGTGTTTATTGCCCGCTGGAGGTCCGCACCCCCGTGCTCGGCTTGTCTGCACTTGGCTCTGCAAACCTCTCCCTGCAGGGTCATTCAGGGCTCGGGTAGATCGATCCCGCAGGCCGGCTGAGCCCCTCTTCCTCCAGGCTGTTCTTTTTATATTGATCTGTTTCTTTTTTTTTAGAGAGAGAGGAGGGGCGAGGGGAAGAGAGAAACATCAGGGTGAGAGTGAACGTCGATCCGCCGCCTGCACGGCCCCCCACCCCGCCACCGGGGATCGAGCCCACAATCCGGCCTGTGCCCCGGCTGGGAATCGAACCGCCAACCCTCAGTGCAGGGGGACGGCACCCAGCCAGCTGAGCACACCGGCTGGGGCCCCCCATCTTCTCAGACCCCCCCCGCCTCCCGCTCCGCCCGCCTGCAGCCTGGGGCAGCGGCAGCCCTGGCCTTGGCCCTGCAGATGCAGCCTCCCGGGGCGGGGTTACTGCCGGGCAGGCCCAGGCCCAGCCCGTGACCTCCCCGGACTGGCCTCCCTGGCTCCCAGGCCTTGTTCTCGGCTCTGGTGCCCCCGGCACCCACCTCCCTCGGCCTGGCCTCCAGCCACACACGTCTCTCTGGCCTCGGGCACTGGGGCTTCTGCGTGGGGCCAGCTGGTACGTGCCAAGGGGGTGGGGCAGGGACAGGGGCCAGACTCCAAGAACAGCCCCTGGTCAGGCTTCCAGCCCAGCAACCCCTCCAGGAGGCGAGCTGAGCAAAGTAGCTAATTACTCTCAGGAGTGAACACACCGTCCAAATCAATTGTTCCAGAACCCGATTCTACAGCAGTCGCATCGGCAGACGTGTCCAGTACATGTGGCCTGGCTCCGTGACAGCCGATTAACAGCTCGGTGACCTTGAGGTCACTGCGCAGCTTTCAGCCCCGTGGCCCCGACGCGTTTGCACGCGAGACGTGTAATGTCTTGCGGAGCAGCCGCGATGGGCTGCGGCGGCCGGGACACGCACGGGGAGGGAGAGACCGTCTTCTGCAGGACCCCGGGCCCCGGGAAAAGACCACACACGGTGTGATTCCAGCCGCACGACCCTCTGGAAGAGGCAGAGCTGGGGAGCAGCGAACAGCTCCGCGGTGGAGGGGGGACGGGAGGGGATGGGCAGCCCTGAGGGTCTTTAGGGCACGGAAGCTGCTCCGTGAGACCAGAACGATGGATACAGGTCACTCTACGTCTGTCCAGCCTCGCAGAACGTGTGACACCCAGAGTGACCCTCACGGCGACTACGGACTCTGGGAGGTGGTGACGTGTTCGTGCAGCTTCCTCCCTGGCAGAGAAAAAACCGTGTGCCTTCTGGTCCCTCCACTACCCACGAAGCACTGCAGCGCGTTCGGAGGGGACCTTAGGGGCATTTAAAACAAGTGTTATAAACTCTAGGGCAACCCCTGAAAAACTTATGGAAAAGGAATACTCGAAATGCCAGGAAATGCAGAGAGGAGAGGAGAGAACCAGAAACGGTGCCACGAGTGGAAAACATGCAGACAGACAGACATGAACCCCCCACGTCCGCGGCCACTCGGAGGGGATGGTCCGAGCCGCCCGTGGAAGGACAGAGGCGGTCAGAGTGGATGGAAGCAGGCTCGGCGCTGTGTGGTCCGCGGGAGACGCAGTTCGAGCCTGAAGCCTCAGGCGGGAAGATGTAAAGGGGTGAAGACAGAGACCCCCCCCCGAGGCCAGGGAGGGAGCCCGGCCAGCTCCGTGGATTTCTGACGCCGCAGGTTCGGAGCTCGAGCCCTGATCCGGGGTAAAGAGGTGGTGTTGCCGCCCGGCCAGCGTGGCTCAGTGGTCGAGCGTCCACCCGAGCACCAAGAGGTCACCCGTTCCATCCCCGGTCGGGGCCGTGCCCGGGTGGTGGGCTCGCCCCCCAGTAGGAGGCGTGCAGGAGGCAGCCGATCCACGGTCCTCTCATCGATGTCTCTCTCTCCCCCGCTCCCTTCCTCTCTCCCTAAAATCAATAAAAACATAAAAAAAGAGGGGTGTTACCGAATGACAAGGGGATCAGTTCCCAAGGAGGCACAGCAGCCCTCAGTGTGTACCTACCGACAAAAGACCTGAAATAAGGCAAACACAACTCACACCGGGAAGGAAATGGATCTGCCATTGAAGTCGGGACCTTGACGCCCCGGGGAGGCGAGGGGGACCCAGCAGGCAGGGAATCAGCGAGGGGACCGAGGGCCTGAGCAGCCCGCCCGTCAGCTTGACCAGACCGAGGCTTACGGGGTGCGCCTCCCAGCAGCAGCGGGACACACGTGTGCCCCGCGCTCGCAGGGGCCGCTCACCGACACAGGCCGCCTTCTGGGCCCCACGGCGTTTATAACAACAGGAACCACCCCAGGCCGGCTTTCCGACCCCAGTGGCCTGAACCCAGCAGCTGCCAGAGACAAGTGCGGGCGAGGGCGTGGAAAGATTGGCGCCCCGAGCGAGCGCCGCTGGTGGGAATGTGAGACGGGGCAGCCCCTGGGGCGCTTCCTCCAGGAATTAAAACTAAAACTACCCCGCGACTCAGCCCTCCGCCTTCTGGGTGTTTATCCGAAAGAATTACATTTGGCCTCGTGAAGAGACGCGGGCACCTGCGCACCGGGGGCAGCGTTCCTCCCGCGGCGGGGCCGGGCGGGGAAGCCGGGCCGGGCGGGGAAGCCGCTGCGCCCCCGGGAAGGCGAGCCCGTCCGCACGCACACGCAGCGCCGCTCGCCGGGAGCAAGGCCTCGTGAGCTCGTGGCAGGACAAGCGCGGCTTTGTACTTACACGGAGCATCTAAAAATAGCAAACTCGCGGGGACAGCAGGGGGTCACCGGGAGCCGGGAGGGGGGCGGGGGCTGCGGGTCGGGCGGTGTGAAGTTTCACCGTAGGCGCTGGGCAGCAGCCCAGCGTCCTGCCCGCGGTTAAGGACACTGTGTCGTGCACTTAAAATCCCGGCAGGAAGACAGATTTCACGCTCTCTGTTCAAGATAAAAAATAAAAATAATAAAAAACCCACGATCCTGTATCGATGCAGTGGATTTATTATTTTTTTAAGGAATCCTGAAATGCGCTGCAGTTTTCTCTCCCGTCCTGACTCGGCCGCAGAGTGAACAGCTGGGGACACAGGGCTCGGCGTCCCCTGTTCCTGGAGTGGCGAGAGGACATTCAAGACGAGGGTGGCTCCCATCCAGCCGCATCCTGAATGGCCTGGGCGTCTGCCCACCCGGGTGCTGCTGGGCAGAGGCCAGTTCCCAGGACGACTCCGGCGATTTGCGCTGGGAGGGTGGTGCCCAGCCAGCCCCAGACATTCCAGAAGCTTCTTCTCAAAGTGCAAACGGAAGGACAGTTGAGGGAGGCGCCCCAGCCCCCTCGGCCCATCTGAGGCCTGAGCGGCCCCGGGGCAGCGGGAAAGGACTTCGCACGTCCCAGCGCTGGAGGCGGAGCGAGGGACTGGCCTCTAAGGCTGGGACCCTCGAGTCCGGGTCACCTCTCAATGCAAGGACGGTGGGCCCGGGTGACAGGGCCCCGCGAGCCCGGCCCCGTGCCCGGCGCTGTTTGAGGCGTGGGGCACAGGACGCCGGCCCGGGCACGTCCTGCTTTGGGGACACACGCAGTCTCTGTGTAACGCCGTTTGCTGAGAGCCCCCTTCCCGCGTGACGGCCTCTTACACGCAGTGCCCGTGACAGTCACCACAGCCATCGAGCATTCGCATCCCCGTTAGGAAAACCCAGGCGGGGAACGCTCTGGACAGGGGCCCGGGACTCAGGCTGGTTCTGCCAGGTTCTGCCCCTGTCCCGGGACACTGGGCAATATCTGGAGACTTTTTTTTTTTTTTAAATTCTCACCCGAGGACATTTTTTCCATTGCTTTTCAGAGAGAGTGGACGGGACAGAGAGAGAGACACGGACATGAGAGACACATTGATGGGCTGCCTCCCACACGCGCCCCCGCCAGGGCTGGGGAACGAGCCTGCAACCCAGGTACATGCCCTTGGCCAGAGTCGGACCTGGGACCCTTCAGTGCTCAGGCCGACGCTCTCACCCCTGAGCCACACTGGCCAGGGAGGGAGGCAGATGTGATGGTCACGGTGGGTGTGCTCCGGGTGTCGAGTGGGTCAAGGCCAGGGGTGCTGCTGAGCACCCCACAGTGCACAGGACGCCACCCCCGAGAATGACCCCAAATGCCGGTAGTGCCGAGATGGGAACCAGCTGGCAGATTCCCCTCTGCTTGGCGGTCACCCCGAGGGCCTCAGGGCTGCAGCAGCATTTAAAAGGGAAAAAGGGAGAAATTTAGATAAGGGGGTGCAGGGGTCTCAGGAAGCCACGTACCCACAGCGTCTGGTCGGAGAGACCCGCACAGCACTCCCTGACATCGCCGGGAGGCCCCGAGCACCCGGCACGGCTTGGCCGGCACCAGCTGCTGGGCCGCGGCGGGTTCGGGGCGTGGAGCTGAGTCCCCCCGTCAGGCTTCTGTGAGGACAGCCCAGGATGAGCTTCCAGAGACGACTCTAGGCCGCGAGCGGAAGGGCCGGTCGAATGACGTCCCCCCAAAGACCCGTCGGCATCCCAATCCCCAGAACCTGTGAGCGTGGGCGCACGCGGGGACAGGGCGAGCGTGGCCTCACGCGGGGACGGGGCGAGCGTGCCGCACGCGGGGACGGGGCGAGCGTGCCGCACGCGGGGACGGGGCGAGCGTGGGCGCACGCGGGGACGGGGCGAGCGTGGGCGCACGCGGGGACAGGGCCTTTGGAGATGGGCTTCAGGGAAGCGTCTCTGGAGGCGAGATTATCTGCATCACCTGGGTGGCCCGAGTCCACGGCCAGTGTCCTCACAAGAGTCGGAGGGAAACAGACACGGAGGAGGAGCCGCGTGAGGACGGAAGCAGGGGCTGGAGGGGTGTGGCCACGGCCCAGGACGCCCGGAGCCCCGGGAAGCTGCAGAGGAGAGGTCGCCTCCCTGGGGTCCCCGAGGGACCGCGGGCCCAGTCGCCTAGAGCTCAGGCGTCTGGCTCCAGACCGTGGAAGACAAACCCGGTTACGTTAAGTACCCGTCTGTGGCGAGTTGTCACGACAGCCCCAGAAAACGAATAAAATGGGCTCTGCCTTTTGGCTTTGTGTCCTTGAAAGGCTACTGCCCAGGGGAGTGTGAACTCAGCAGGTTAATGAGAGTTTTAACCTCGGCTCAGGTCCCGAATTCCCCGTGCCCGGTGCCCTTCGCGTCGGCAGGAGCCGGAATGAGTGGCAGCGTCTCCCTGTGGGGCTGGAACAGGTGATCTCGGTGTGAGAGGGGCTGTCACCCGGGGCCCAGGTCATTTCGACAGTGGTCGTCGTGATGACCTGTGGAGACCGACCCGGCGTCCCTGCTCCACCGACGGGAGATGAGGCTGGGGACCAGCTCCGGCCTCTGGGACGTGTCAGGCCGTCAGGAGCAGGAGACCCAACTCGATGCGCTTCCGTGGAAGGGGCTGTCGTGGCTGGAAGGTCAGAGCAGAGGGCTCGCCACCATGGGCCGGTGGTGGAGTGGCTCTCAAGGGGGTTGGGGGGCTCCGCTCGGCCCCGCTTTTCTCGTAGGATTCATTTGCGTGCCAGTCCTCCACGGGGGGGGGGGGCATTGGCTTCTGTGGCTCGGCGTGGAGGGCTCGGGCTCTGACCTCCCCTGGCAGGTGCTCGGGCCTCTGACGGCTGACTCATGGCTGAGAGGTACCCTGGAGCTGTTGACCATAACAGACCAATGCATCGGACAAGCACGGAATCATTAAGCCTGAGGACAGCGTTGCTTTAGAAATTAGGCCGTAATGACTGAAAACCACTCACTGGACGGCTAATGGACCAGCACTTGTGGGGCGGGAGCTGGTTCCCGGAACACTACTCATTAACCAGCAGTGGGGGGGGCCCCCTCGGTCCCCGGCACCTTCCTGTCAGCTGCTTATCCCAGGCACAGGGTTAGGGCTCGGACATGTATTTAGGCGGGCACCACTTAACCCAGGGGTGGGGAACATCTAGCCCACGGGCCGTGTACACCCACAAAATCACTGGGTCCGGCCCTGCCAAGGCAACCGCAGGCGGGACTCGAAATTCAATAAATCTAGGAGCTTTTTTCATAGCTGATTTTTAAGGTGATAATTTCGTATGGCCTGCGAATGATGTTATAAATATCCAGATGGCCCCTGGCAGAGAAAAGGTCCCCTGCCGCTGATTTAACACACTACAGTGTGCTTCGTGCCTTCACATGATCCCGCCTTTTCCTTTTTGGCTCCCCTTTTTGGCAGATAATTTATGAATTCATTCGCACCAGGGTATGAATTCACGACCGTTGCTTAACGAAAGGGGTGTTCACATCCCAACTGCTTATCAAGGACATGGAGCAGGGCTGAGAGCCACGTATTCACTGTGGACACGCGGGTTTCTGGGCACACAGGTGTGATCGTGCTCGGATGTGACGGGCCGGACCCTGGGCGACGTACATGCCGCGGTGGTTCTCCAGGTGCATGTGATTCTTGGGGGGGGGGGGCGGACCACGCGCAGCCCCGTCTGTGAGAATCCGCCGCCCCGTCTTTACCGGGCATCCTGCCACGTGAGTCGGGCTCTGGACGAGACCCTGGGGATTCACAAAAGCAGAAGAGAGAACAGGGCACCGTTTCTGGCTTTAAAGGAGGAGGGAGGGCCCAGGCGCCGGGAAGTGGGGCTGCCTCGGAAGCTGGAGAAGGCTGGGAAGTTAATTCCCCCGGAGCCTCCAGAAGGAGCGGGCCTGCCGACCTCAGCCCAGCACGACCTCAGCCAGCACGACCTCAGCCAGCACGACCTCAGCCAGCACGACCTTGGGTGACCTCTGAGCTCCAAATGGCCAGACACAGATCTGTGTTGTTCAAAACCACTGCGTTCGTGGCCGAGTGTTCAGTGGCCACAGGGACCGTGGCTGGATTTGAGAGACATTTGGCGCAGCCCCGAGGCGGAGCACGACCCCCTCCTGGGCGGACGCGTGGCTGTGGGCTCTGCAGCCCCTCGTTTGGGGAGCAGTGGACAAGTCCTCACGTGTGTGAATAGTAATGTATGAAGCTTGTTAGGTAGAAACACAAAGTCGTTTTCGTAGGAAGTTCAGGTCAGAGCACAGGGTGTGTGGATGCCGAGCAGCCGACGGAGAGGGCCGTGCGGTTACGAATGCGGGCTCAGCCCAGACCTCCCACGCTGGGCTACGTGAAGCTGGGCCGGGGCTCCGCAAGCACACGGCTGCTGCCTGCGGGCACCGCGCACGGGGACTCGCGGAGGCTGCAGGTGCTGGCTGGTGGAGGGGGAGAGGCACAGACTTGGACAGACCTTCAGAAAGGCTGAGAAATATTCCTCACGTTCCTGAAGAAAATGCAGTTTCCGCCTGGCCAGGCCTGGCTCAGCGCCTGAGCATCGACCGAGGATCCAGGCGATTGGGGTTCGATTCCCGGTCAGGGCACAGGCCCCTGTGGGCTCGATCCCCAGCAGGGGGCATGCGGGAGGCAGCCGGTCAATGACTCTCATCACTGATGTTTCTCTCTCTCTCCCTCTCCCTTCCTCTCTCTGAAATCAATAAAGATATATTTTTAAAAAGTAAAAGAAAATGCCTGTGTGCAGTGTTTCCTGGTGGCGGCTGTGCCTGCCCCTCCCACCCCTGCCCTCCTGCCCCTCCCACCCCTCCCTCCCCTGCCCTCCTGCCCCCAGGCCAGATGGCTCTGAAGTTTCCCCGATCTCTGGGAAGCTGGGGCCGCTCCCTTTGCTGACCAGGGAGAGCTTTTGACCATGTTTTTCTGCCTTTTCCTGGTCCCTGGAAACCTGAGCTGATGAATCATGGTCTTTTTGGGTGGAAAAAAGAAAAAAAGAGAAAGAAGAAAGAAGAAATCTTCATCGATCCCTGAGTCTGGGGCAGAACAGGCAGGACTGTGAAGCAAAACATCTTTCATGTTCCCGGCTGTGCCTGGGGCCCCCCTCCCCGCTCCCAGGGCTCCCGTGGTGGCACCCTGCCCCCCTAGCCCTCTGCCAGCCCTCCGGGGATGGTTCGGGGTTCTCTGCGTCACGGCCCCGCGGTGCCCACACTTCCCGTGCTCGCCATTCACCTGCCACAGCCGGTCCTGGTTTCCTGCAGCTGCTGTCACAGCTGGACACGGGTGTCAGAGGGTGTCAGTGATGAACAAGACGTGGCCCGTGCACACGATGGACTATTACTCAGCCTCAAAAAGGAGGCATGTCCTGCCCCCTGGCGCCGCGTGGACGGACCTTGAAGACACTACGCTGAGTGAGTGAGCCGGACACAGAAGGACACAGGCTGTGTGGCCCCACTCACAGGAGGCCCCCAGAGGAGTCGGACCCATAGAGACAGAATGTAGGCGGTGGGGCCAGGGCCCGGGGGTTAGTGTTCAATGGGACCGAGCGTCAGTTTGGGAAGATGGAAGCGTCTTCTCACCTGATCGGGTGAGTCCCACCCACTTGGGGAGGACAATCAGCTTGACTGGGTTCATCAGTTCAAATGTCACTCCCACTGGAGACACCCCCACCGACACCCAGCATCACGATGAACCACGTCTGGGCCCCCAGTGGCCCTGTGAAGGTGACACATAAAACCGACCGTCACACACGGTGCCATTGTGACCAGGCGCTGGGAAGAAATGTGCTGAGCTGGCTCTCGAGCCGGTGCCAGGGCGCCCTGTGTCCACACCCGGTGCTGCCCTCTGCTTCCCAGGCTCCACGCATTCCTGAACGGACCTCGCAGTCCAGTGGGGTCTCTCTCACGGGCGCCGAACAAAGCCGCCCTGTTTTATTGTTTGTTGGATAAACAAGCGGATTATGAACAACGTCCTCCCTCCCCGAGTCTGGCCCCACACAACCCACCCGACCAGCCTGGCTTGTTCTGCACCCGACAGCTGGCGCCCTGCAGCTTCCCTGGCTCCTCTCGTCCAAGAGGGGCCTGTGGGGCCAGGAGACAGGCGAGCTGGGCTCTGGGAAGCCGCTGTGTCCCCTCTCTGCACGTGGGGACCGTCCGCCAGCTGCCCCTCTTTCTGCTTCATACTTGAGACCACAGTTTCCCATAAAAAAGCCAGTTTTCCACCCTCACCAAGTGCACGCCTTCAACACAGCGAGTGAGTGCCCTGTGCCCGGCCCCGAGGAGGCAGAGGCCGCCAAGACCTGGCCCCTCGCCATCCAGCTGGAGAGACGGGCCCTGCAGTCAGGGCTGTGCTGGGAGGGACGGGGGCCCGGGGATGTCACCCAGCCCCTCCGCCCGGAGAGGACACTGTCCTCGGAGAGCCCTGAGGACTCCACAGGCCGGTACTGCCCAGGAGAAGCCGGGCGAGCCATCTCCGCAGAGCAACACGGACGGGCTGTGAGCCCCAGAGGCCGGGCCAGGCTGGGGCCTTCTCGCCACCCTGGGGCTCTCGATTCATTCTGCAGACGGCGGAGGCTCCGGGGCAGGCCCTGGACCAGTGGCCTCCGTGTCCCGAGGACCCCTTTCAGCAGGTGGGGGGATCCTGGAGCTCCCTGGAGCCACGCCCGTCCCCCTGCCTCCTCTGGCCTGCGCTCAGATGCTCCCGCCTGGCGTGGGGAAGGCGAGTGCGTCAGGGAGACCAGCCGCCCGTGTCCCGCTCCCAGAGGACGGCGGGCTCTCAGCTCGCTGGAACCCCGGGGCCTGAGGAAGACGCCAGGCTGTCACCGCGGGAGGCGGCCCTGGCCTCACCTGCGGCCGGATTCCGGAAGGTCCCGGCCCTGTGCGGAGACAAAGGTGTTTGTCCCGGCTGCCAAGCCGCCTCGTGCTCCCCAGGCCTTCCTCCCGGGTGAACAAAGAGCCGATTGAGGGCCGCCATCCCCGCTCCCAAGCCCGTCTCCTATTATCTCCCTCAAGGTGCGGGCGTGGGGCATCGCGGGCAGCGCCGTGATTACCTGCTCTCAGCTAAATTGCAAAAATGGGCACGTTTACCCTCCAACAGCCTCTCCGGCGCGGAGCCCGGAGCGGGGCCGGGAGCGCCGGGCTTGGCTCCAGCCTTCGAGCCCCTTCAATTTTCTTGAGTGTTCCTGTGGCTGACGCCCAGCGAATGATAACCTTAGCCAAAGACGAAATGCATGTATTTTTACATAAATCACATCCAAGTCATATTTCCTGTTGGGGTCGGACTGAAAGCCAGGCCTCAAAGTCATCCCAAGGCCCTTGCGTGACCCACAGGGGGCGTGACTTCCGGGACCTTGGGGGGGCTCTCCCTCCCCCGCTCTCCACCTCCGGGCCCCACAGGCCCGGGACCCTCGGTTGAAAATTCAGAGCCCGTGTCGCCGGGTCCATCGGGTTCTCTAAGGCGGGGAGTCCAGCTCGGGCGTCTTCTCCAAGGACGCGTGATCGAGCTCCTTCCCCGGGAGCTGGGGTCAGCACCACGGAGCCGAGACACGGACCCGAGCCCACGTCCCAGGGTCCGGTTTCTTGCTAAACAGCCCTAGGAAATAAACGCAGCTACTCCCATCGTTCAGAGCAAGAACAGGCTGAGCGAGGCGGCGGGAAGCACCCCGCATGGCGCAGCCAGCGAGGGGCTGGGCCGGGCTCCCCTGTCTAACTTCATCGACGCCTAATCCACGGACAGGACGCCGCCCGCGGTTCCAGCGCAGGGCTCGTCGGCTTTGACAGGCCCACGCGCCAAGGCTTTGGCCTCCGCCTTCGGACGTTGTTTGGGCTGCAGAGCCCTTTGCTGCTGGGGCGGGGCCGCCGCCCTGCGAGTTACAGGATGTTTAGCCGCGACCCTGGTGGCCGCTGCCCGCTAGGTACCAGCAGGGACGGCCGGAGGGGCAAAATCGGTCCCAGGCCCAGGACGAGGCTGAGCCGGCGGGTGCGGGCGGCCAGGACCCCAGCCCTCAGGCCGCCTTCCGGGGAGCTGGGGCCTCTCCAGACCCTGCGGGGGCCTCGTCAGCCGATTTCGATGACCTGACTCCTTCGACCGGAGGGACAGACGCTGCACCAGGAAGGGCGCCCGCGTCCTCCGGGGGCCCCCCTCCCAGGTGAGTTTTCACGCGGCCGTTTCTGAGCTGGTTTCCTGCCCGTCTCCTTTTCTTTCCACTCACGTGGTTTCAGATCTTGCCTCAAATTCCACGAAAATGGAAGAATTTTTAATTACGGGGTCGGCCCAGACGTGGCCGGGAGGACTGACCGGATCTGTACGAAATGTTTTTCTTTCTTTAAAACCCTTTAATGAAGGCTCAGGAGTTGATCTCCCGACACAACAGGTAACCCCGAATTCTTGCATGAAATGAGGTTTCTTTTTTTCAAAGCTCAATACAGGCCTTTCGACGAGGTAAGTAAATCACGGCACAAAGGCTTTTTCTTCTTGTTTCTAGAAACGCAGGGATTAAAATGTAATCCGCGATCTTAATGAGAAACAGATTAGCCCGTGTCGGACGTTAGGAACCGGTCCTGGGTATGATATTATTTTAGGTCATGACGACAGCTCGCGCCGGCGCCGGCTGAACTCCCGGCTGTTGGCGAACGGGAGCCATTTGAAAATATGGGCGCCGGGGACACATGTAGACTGACGCCGCCAAGAAACCGCTGCCTCCCGGGCAGGACCGAGGGCCAGAGCGGGAGACAGGCGTTTCTCACAGGACAGACAAATGTTTCATTTCTTTTAACACCCGTGGGGTGATTTTGTCATTTTAAAGGAGCGCAAGCCCGGCCGAGGGCTCGGTGGGTTGGAGGCCTGTCCCCTGCACCACAAGGTCGCAGGTCCGATCCCGGGTCCGGGAACATACCCAGGTTGTGGGTTTAACCCCGGCTGGGGCGTGTGCAGGAGGCAGCCACTCCACGTGTCTCTCCCACATCCATGTTTCTCTCTCTCCTCCTCCCGCCCCCTTTGAAATCAATAAAAAGCGTTTCCTCGGGTGAGATTTATTTATTTATTTAAGTATATCTTTATTGATTTCAGAGAGGAAAGGAGAGGGAGAGAGAGAGAAACATCAATGATGAGAGAGTCATTGATCGAGCCCGCAACCCGGGCATGTGCCCTGACCGGGAATCGAACCCCGTTCGCCTGGATTCTAGGTCGACGCTCAACCGCTGAGCCAGGCCCGGCTGGGCTCGGGTGAGATTTAAAAAAAAAGACAGTCTTTGCCCCTGATCTCAGACCAGCGCAGCCCTGGTGCAGGCTGGGGTCTCCCGGGAAGGGACCCAGCGGGACCCCTCGATAACTCTGCTGTCCCCCGACCGGGCCCAGCAGGCGCTCGGTCCCGCCCTCGGCCACCGTGTCCTGGACTCACGTTTCTGCCGTGTTGGTGTGATGACACCCGGCGTCAGTGGGCCACCCTCGGGCACGTCTGTCAAGACCCGGCTGTCCCCGTGCAGACAATATCTCAGCCCTGACCACAAGTGGCCACATGGGCCCCTCGCCTCCACGGCCACGCGCGGCCCGGCTCCAGCCACGCCGCTGGGCTCCGCTCTTCCCCACGGCGCGGCGGGGAGAGCCTTCGACGGAGGAGGGGCCCACCCTGTCCAGCTGCTTTTGTTTTTTAACGGCGCTGCCTCCTGTTAAATCCGCTATTTTTAACAACACATGTGGCAACAAAAACTAACTCCCTATGAAGGTGCCTGAGCTCTCATGACAGAAGCAAAAATAAAATAAAAATATTCAGGTGCGAAGCAGTCCAGGCTTCGCTGTTATTGACATAATCGGTCTCGCCCTGGCCGGTGTGGCTCCGTGTTTGGAGCCTTGGCCTCAGCCCCGGAGGGTCTTGGGTTCGATTCCAGCCAAGGGCACGTGCCTGGGTTGCAGGTCTGACCCCCGGGCCTAGTTGGGGATCGACGTGTCTCTCACGTCACTGCTCTCTCCCCCTCTCTCTCCCCCTTCCGCCCCCTCTAAACATCAACGGAAAAAATATCCTCGGGGGAGCATTAACAAAACATAAATAAATGAAAAATAACTTAAAGCAATTGGCCGCGTGTTGCATCAGTGTCGTTGCATCTTTGCGGCATCGGCCTCGCGGGGCCAGCCGCCCTTCCCTCCGGCCCCCGGCTCTTGGTGAACGCTCTGGGGCAGCGGCCTGGACCGGCGCTCGGACGCCTGGGGAAGCCGCGGAGGAGCCGTGAGGAGGGACGCTGGTCGTAAGGCTCTGCGACGTGCCTTCCGTAATGAAGTTATTACCGGGCCCATTAGCCTTCGATGCCAAGGCCCGTAGCAAAGACTTTCTTAGTAAGATTGATGGTTGCTCATGCAGAGGGTAGAGAGCCTCTGCGGGGGAAGAAGGGCCGAGTGGGCCCCCTTTCCTGTTCTCAGGCACCCACCCCGTAGGGCCAGGAAGGCCCCCCCATCACCCCTGTAGCCCACGCAGGGTCCCACCGCGGCCTCCACGCCGGCCCGTTGCGCCTCCGCCCGAACACACCCTGCGGCGCGAGCCTGACTCGGGCGCGGAATTACCGGCGCTCTCAGAACCTCGAAGGAGGGGGTCGGCCCGCGGGGAAGGGGCCCAGCGGTTCCTGGACCCTGAAAATGGGGGCGTCCTGAGCGTACAGGACATGGGTCAGGGCAGAGGCAGCGAGAGGCGAAGGGGAAGATTCACTATCATTAAAAAAATCGATTTTAATTGAAAATTTAATTTAAAAAATCAATAGGTTTTACTGTCGTTAAAAAAAAAAAATCTGTCTTCTCAGAATCCCAAGACTTCTGTAAAATCGGCCCTCAGTGTTTTCACGTGCGCCCCCCACACTTTCATGCTTGAAAGTGGGTCCCGGCGAGGACAGGTGACGCCGTGTCATCGAGCCCAGGCCGCCCCCGAGGGTCCTCTTGCGACGGGAGCCCGACCAGGCCTAACCCAGCGTCCCTGTGCCTCCCCTCAGGGGCGTCCCGGCAGCCGGGCGTCTCCAGCTTCCGTTCCGATGAAGCGCCGGATGAAGCGCCCCCAGTTCCCGCCGCGTCGCCACAGCGACCACAGCTGACGTTTCCTCTCACTGTGTGGCCAGCTCCGCGCCCAGCCGCGCTCACTCTCTGTGCGGTTTTATTTACTCGTCAACCCACTGGAATTCGTGCTATCATCGCCCCATTTGACAGACAAGGGACCCGGGGCTCAGATGTTGTTGGGTCAGCCCCCCAACATCATACGGATGGGATGGAACCGGGGCTCCGAGGGCCGGGGCCCAGGGCGTCCCTGCTCGGCCCAGCCCACAGGCGGCTTCACTCTCCCTCAGGCGGCTTCACTCTCCGCGTCCCAGACCTCGGCAGGCGTTCGTCCCTGCCCCACCGGCCCCACCTGCCCCACCGGCCCCACCTGCCCCAATACACAGCACCGCAGCTTCATGCTTGTGTTGTTGAGGGTCATGGGGGGGTTCTGACGTCCA
Source organism: Miniopterus natalensis (assembly GCF_054644295.1). NCBI lineage: Eukaryota > Metazoa > Chordata > Mammalia > Chiroptera > Miniopteridae > Miniopterus > Miniopterus natalensis. The sequence continues at coordinate 76,236,703 of NC_142091.1, read as the reverse complement.
GGAAGCTGCAGGGGCCCAACTGGCGCGAGCCGACGTCGTCCGTCATACTAACGGGAAACTCTGGAACCCAGGGAACTGCTCGGCCTCCCCCCTCCTCCCAAACTCAGCCCCCAGGTGTGCCTGGAATAAAAGGGGGCCCTGGGTGGGGGCGCGCACCCACAAGGGACATGTACTTCTCCCCGAGGGGGTCCTTGTGTGATTTTTTAAGATCTTCACTCGAGGATGTTTTTTCCATTGCTTTTCAGAGAGAGTGGAAGGGAGAGAGGGGGAGAGACATCGATGTGAGAGAGACGCGTCCATCGGTTGCCTCCCGCGCCCGCCCGGCCCTGGCCGGGGACCGAGCCTGCAACCGCAGTGCACGCCCTTGACCGGAATCGACCACTCTAACCACTGAGGGCCCGGCCAGGGTGGGCCGTCCTGCTTTTTATCCTCAGCGTCGGCCTTGACAAAAATTTGTTACCCCGTGAGTATTATTTTGACAATTAACAATGATGATAACAGTAACGCAACAATGTTGACAGCCGTGCAACAATCATGTAACAGTCACAATAAGTAATAATGTAACTGTAACAATAATGTCTCCATCCTTAATGAAAACCAGCCTGAGGCTGTGGCATCGTGTCCGGGGCCCTGTTCCGTTCCCGACGGTCCCGCTCCCCCGCAGTGGGGCCGTGAAGGGGACACCCGGTGACGGGGGGGGGGTCCCGCTCACATCCCCTCCTGTCTAGAAGCTTCTGCTGCGGATGCAACGACTCACGGCGGTTCCCGTCTTGCAGCTCAGCTTGCTGAACACATCTGACCACGAAGAAACGGTCTCGGCAGGAGCAGCCTCCCCACCCCGGACACCCGGACGCCCCAGGGTGGGGCCGGGCCCCCAGGGGCGGCGGCCGTCGGGTGGACACCGCCTCGCAGTCTGCCAGCTGGTGAGTGGGCCTGTCTCCCTGCGCTCGACTCCGGAGTTTATCCAGCACAGCGGGGCCCCCAGCACCGCGAGTGCCCTGCGTGGGGTGGGGGGTTACAGTCCCTGGGACAGGGCGGCAGGAGGGGCTAGACCCCCGGCCGGATCCCAGGGCTCCCCAGCCCCTGCCCCCAGCCCTGGACTGGCCTCCTGTCCTAGGGCCGCACCCCGGGCCCCGGCCGGCCCCAGGGGTGGGACGTGGGGAGGGAGACAGGGGCCCAGCTCAGGGCAGACGCAGCGCGGAGTGAAAGCGCTCAGCCCCCACCCCGGCTGTCAGCAGAAAGGCCTCCAGGGTCTTGCTGGAGAAAGTCCGATAACTTACCATTTGACATTTTTCTTTTGACTTTTAAATTACCTGCTCCCTCTAGAATTCATTTCCTTGACTGCGCCGTGGGAAGAGGCCTTGTTAGAAGCGGGAAGCCTACCGAGGCTCCACTCACCCCTCAGCTGGGCGGCGGCCGGGCCCATCGCGCTGGCCCTCACGGCGCGTCCAACATGAGCAACCCTGCGCTCTCACAGTCGGCCGCGGGCAGAGGCCGGGTGCCCAGCAGCCGCTCCTCCTGACAAACCCAGCTCCCCGCGCCTGCGAGGTGGCTCCCAGACGCCTCCGCTGCCCCTCGGACCCGAGCACACGTGGCCGAGAACAGCCCGATTCGCCGCCGGGCCGGGCGCCCCGTGGCTCAGGCAGCCCCGTCCTCTTCGTCTGGGAGTTTCCCGTTTCCAGCCTGACTGCGCTGTTCAGCCGGAGCCTGAGTGACCCAACCCGCCGCCGTGTCCGCCTTGTGCCCCGCACACAGTAGGCCCCTCTGCAGCTCGACCGCGTTTCTTACGTTAAATTAACTCAGAGACCCGGAGTTGGAGGAGGTCACCCCGCGGACGTCACCATCGACTGACCTTCCAAGTGGCTGGAGAGCCGCTGTCCCCCTGCAGTCAGGGGCCCCTCCCCCACCCCGTCCCTGGACCCTGCGCTCGGCCCACCCGCCCGCGGGGGGCACTGCTCCACGGCCACAGACTAGGGTGGGTGTGCTGAGGGCGCCGGGATGGTGACGTGACGGAGATGGAACCCGGTTTGGGCCTCTGTGTGCGCTTCAAGGTTTGGCGGCCGGGTGGGGGGCAGACGCCTCCTTGTCTCGCCCGGGAGGTTCCCCTGCTTCTTAAACCTGCACCTCTCACTTGGAGCGGCTGCGTCTTTCCTCGCCGCCTCCCGCCATTCAGGCCCCGTCCGCAAAGCCTCACCCGGACGCGGGGGCCGCAGCCTCCCTGACCACACGGCGGCCCGAGGGTGGGGGCTGCGGGGCCCAGCCCGGTGTCGGGGAGCAAGGGTCTCCATGGAGCCGAGGGGACGTCCTGCCTGGGGTGGAGGAGCAGAGGCGGGAACCCGAGCCCCAGGGGCAGGTTGTCTGAAGGGCGGGCACGTGGGAGCCACTCTGGGGAGGGTCTGAGGACAAAGGGGGGGTGAGAAGGCAGGGACCCCCCCCCCAGGACCTCAGGAGAAGCTTAGACCTGACCCGGGAGGGGTGGGAGCCCAGTGACGCGGGAGGAACTCGACCGGGGGCCGGCCCAGCCGTCTGGGAGCCGGGGGACAGGCCTGCAGGACATTCGAAACTGGCACCAGCTGGAAATGGGGGGACACGTGGACCACAAGACACTGGAAGGAAGAAAGGTGGGAGGCCGGGGAGGGGGGCAGGCGTCCTGGACCCCCCGGGTCCCTGGCCGAGGGCACCAAAGCCGCTCAAACGTTCACAGCAGGTTTGACTTGTGAACATAAGCTCTTTGTTTCTTTTGGATAAATGCCTGGGTTCGTAATATTCTTAACTGAACACTAAATTTCGTGAGGGATTAGCTGCCACGCTGTTTTCCAGGGACAGCCACCTGCTAGCTCTTCCGCGTCACCGAGACCTGGGGGCGCCCCGGGGGCTCCCCGGCCTCCCCGGCACTGTCTCCCTCGGTCACTCCCAGAGGCGTGAGGCCCAAGGCGCTTCTCTTCTTCCCGACGGCTGGAGAGCGCCGCCTGGGCCGCCTGCCGTCCGTGGCTCTCGGGGCCGGGCCGCCCCACCTTTGCCAGTGTTTCCACCGGCTGGGTTTTTTTTCACGGCTGCTGGGTTTCGACGGCTCCGGTCACGCTGGACCCGGCTCCGGTCACGCTGGACCCGGCTCCTCCATCAGGAGCGTGATTTGCAGGAAGCTTCTCCCCGCTGGTGTCCATCCAGGGGCTGCTGCCGCCGACCCTGATGAGGGACAATTTGCCCATTTTCTGTGCTTTCAGGGATCCTGCTTTGTTGTCGTAATGAAGAGCTCGGCCTCCGAGACCAAAAAGCCTTTCTGCTGTGTTTTCCTCTAAAAGCTGCGACTGTGTATCTTTTAAATTACTCTCGGCTCCATCGCGAGGAGATTTGTGATGGTCATTCCCCCCCCCCCCCCCCCCAGGATGGTCCGTTAATCACTACCTTTTGTTGAAACGATTTACGGCTTTTTAATATTTTAAAAGAACTTTTCCTCTCCTGTCATTTACCCATTTTTTTTTTCATTCGGGTTTTTGTTACTTTCTAAAGAGATATTTACTTAGACAGGATCCTTTATACACCGAGACCGCGTAAGAACGTTTTCATGTGCAGGTTTAACGCGTCCCCCGGCCCCGCGTCCGTTTTCCCGATTCCCTTTCCGGCCGTTGTCACCTGAGAGGCGCCCAAGGCTCTGAGGGTCATGGTCTCCGACCTTCTATCATTTTTCATTTAGTGGTTAAATCTTTATTCCCCCGCCCTGGCCGGGCGGCTCGGCTGGTCGGAGCCCCGTCCTGGGCACCAGAGGGTGGCGGGTTCGATTCCCGGTTGGGGCGAGTACAGGAGGCAACCTGTCTCCCTCCCTCCCTCCCTCCCCTGTCCATCCGTCCATCCGTCCCTGGAAGCAGCCTGAGCACCTGCCACAGGCCGGGTCTGCGGAGGAGCCCAGGCCTGGCAGAGCCCGGGGAGAGGGGCAGGGGCCTTGGAGGGAGAAGGTGGGGAAGCCCGGCATTGGTGCCCGGATCCCGCCGCAGCTCCGACGTGGGCGATGGACCCCGGGAGTCACCGTGGCGTGTCCGGAGAAGGCCGTGCGGGAGGGAGAGAGCCGGCCGTGCCGGGCGCCCCGAGGACGGTCCTGTGGTTGGCGCAGGGCGCAGGCCGTGGCTGGGGTGGCTCCACGTCCGCGTGGGCCTGCTCCTGTGCCCGTCGCCCTCTCGGTCACCACTGCGGCTCTGCGCTGTATTTAATTTCAGGCCCGTTCCTCGGCCTCGTTGCCGAAGGCTCCCTTTGCTCTTCGAAAGGCCGTTTTTATTGAAGACGAGCCCATCTATGGAAAACGCGTAAGTCACGAGTGCAGAGCTCAGTGACCTTTCCCAAAGTGACCCCGCCCCCGTGAGCAGCACCCCGACCCAGAGACCACGTCCCCAGTGCCCGGAGGTTCCGTGTCCCCTCCAAGCCCCAGCTTCCAGCCCCGCAGACCACGCTGGCCGCGGTTCAGCCGTGTAGTAACGGAACCACACAGCCCGTGGCCGCCACCCAGCGCGGTAACCGCGGCGAGGTGAATTCACACCTTTTTGCGTGGCCGTGTCCATCCATTTTCATTTCCTCGCGGGCACGGGCGTGTTTACTCGCGCCCGCCTCGATGGGCCCTCGGCTGGCCGGCTTCCAGGTCTGGACGGCGCTGTGCTGTGGGCATCCGGGCACCCCCCCCGCGGGGCTCAGACGCCTTAAGAGCCAGAAGCCGAGCGGCCCGCCTGGGGGACGCTGCTGAAGGGTGTCCCCAGGCGGGGTGTCCATTCGCTGAAGGGTTTCCCCAGGCGGGGTGTCCATTCGCTGAAGGGTTTCCCCAGGCGGGGTGTCCATTCGCCCTCCGGGCGGCGAGCGCAGTGGTTGGCTTCCCGTTCCAGCCGGTGGGGTGCGATCTCACCGGGGGTTTGTTTTGCTCGTCTCCACTGACTAATAAAACTGAGCCGCGTCTCATACGCTTACGGGACACTTTGGCCGCCTGTCTGTGAGGCCTGTCCAAGTCCTTTCCCTTTTCTTGTTATTGGTTTGCCTTTTTTTTTTAAAATCGTCACCTGAGGATATTTGTTCCATTGCTTTTCAGAGAGAGTGGCAGGGGGAGAGGGAGAGAAACATGGGTGTGAGGGGGACACAGTGACCGGCTGCCTCCCGCACGCACCCCAGCCGGGGCAGATGGAGCCTGCACCCGCGGTGCCCTCGGTGGGAACTGAACCCGGGACCCTTCTGTCGGCGGGCTGACACCCTGACCACTGAGCAAACCCGCCAGGGCTGGCGTGTCTCTTTCACCGAGTCTTTTCTATGTCCTTAGTGTAAGTCTCTGCGCTGCTGTTCCGCGTGTTTATTCTTCATATAAACGACATGCCCAGTTTAAAAAAAAAAAAAAATCCTGCCCGGGTTTGGTTCAGGATTGCGTGGAACTTAGTGATCTTTCGAGGGGGAACCGCGTCTTAGGGTATCGGGGTCCTGCCAAGGACAGCAGAGGCGACGGTGCCTGTGGAAGGAAGGGCCCGCGCCCGCCGCCTGCCAGGTGTGCGCCCGCACAGGTGACGCAGGTCCGCTCACTCTCCCCTCTCAGCCGCCCCGTGTGGCCTCCACCCCCCGTTTTACAGACGGGACAGCGAGCTCGCCAGGTGAGGACGGGCGGAGCTGGGACTCGAGCCCATCAGGCTGAACCTGACCTTTATTTATCCTGCCTTCTCCTTCTGTCAGTAGCATTTTCAGGGCCATTTTTCTCCCTCTAAGCCTAGCGCGGTTCTCGGTATATTTGCTCGGCCCTTGTTCCCTTTCGCTCTGCCGGCACCGGGAAGGTCTCTGATTTCCTTCAGACGCCCCACCGGCCGTCGCTCACAGATGGACAAGGTGCTGGTTTTACAGAGTCCTGCATGAGCTGCGAGTCTGTTTCCTTCCATTTCTCATCTGGAAAAGCACAGCACCTCCCCCAAATGGTAAGTTAGCTTTCTCTTTTCAATACGTACATTTCTCGTTGCATTTTCTTAGTCGATTGCATTGGCTAGCACTTCCGGGGAAATTTAAGTCGGTCGTGGGAGCGGGGCCTACGAGAGTGACTGAGTGTTTCATATGAAACACAACGCTGGCTTTGGTTTCATGTTTGAAGCGGATGCTATGAAAACAGTCTCAAACGGCCCCTTCTTCATGAAAAAGTTTCATTTGGTGAAGCGCGTCTCCCGATAGATCTGCTAATATCGAAACGTCCCGGTGCTGTTGGGGTAATTCTCGCTTGGTCATGGCGTGCTGTGTTTTCAAAGCCCCGCTGCGTCCCGTCTGCCACAGGTTTTAAAGGTTTTGGTTATCTGTTCGCTTGCTGAGCAAACACCAGGAGTCTCTGAGTTGCTTATGTCCAACGGACTCAGAGAGAGTCTGCGGGCTTCGCTAGTAGTAAGTAAATGGGGTTTAGCCAAGGATCTGGGGGTCTGCAAACCGGAGCATACTAGGCAAAAACTCAGAAGTGTTCCAAAGAAGAAAGGAAAGCTAAGGTCCTCATAGTAAAAGGCGCGTTCTTGAGAAGTATCGGTCCCGCATCATCAGCCTGGGGTGGTCCAGGATGGTGATCCGCCAGATGTCGGGAGGTCAGGATGCTGGTTGACAGGTGGCCAGAAGACGGGTGCCAGGAGGTCTCGTCACCTCCCGGTCACACCTGGATAATGGGTGTCAGGCGGATGTACCTGTGGGTCCCTCAGGGGGTCCCTGGAGGCCCACCTGTATACCCAGGCATTGACCAAGCTCTGGCCTCATGTCCTTGGGCCGGTCCCATCCCTCTTTGCACCTGCGTTTCTCACCTGTAAGCTGATGGGATGGGCTAGGTCATTCCAAGTAGACAGCCTGAGAACTCTTCTCCAAAAAAGTGCTGGCCTGCAAGGTCCCCAACCCCGGAGAGTCTCCTGGGGAGGGACAGACAGGGCTGGCCGCCGAATGGAGCGAGCATCTGGGTTAGTGAAAGCCACACAATATTTATAATGTTTTTCCCAGGACAGGGGAGTCGGTTCTGTTTCACATCCCTTAATGGCACGATGTCCCAGTTTCTAGTTTTCTGTGGAACAGTTCCCCTTTCTGGGAAGTCCCACCCGGGTGCTCTGTGCTCAGTGGGCAGCCCATAAGTGTTGTGACCGACGCCTGAATGCACCGGGTTTCCCAGGGGGAAGGAAAGCTCACCGGAGGGAAACGGTCCACCCTTCTGCAAGCTCACTCAGGCCTCCTCGGGCTCGTCGCGGTCCCCGGACAAGGTGGCGCAGAATCCGACCAGGGGAGTCCTGAAATCGCAAAGCGAAAGGGAGCAGTTCCCTCTTTCTGAGCTGAAACTAACACAGGTGCCTGGGACACGGGCCGCCCTGGGCCCCCAGAAACGGGGCTGCTGAGAGAAGCCCTGGGATGAGCAGTGCCCATCGGAGGCCACACCGCCAGCAGGGTTAGGCCTCGGGGGCGAAGGCGCTCCCGGGAACCCGCGTGCCTTCTCAGGGCTCTAGGAGTGAGCAGGGGCGGGCTGCCTGGTCTCCGGTCCCCTGGCTTGCAGGTTTTTAAAGACTTGCCTCACCGTCCCAGGGCTGAACTGGATCTCTCCACACGGACACAGAGAAACTGGGACGTAAGCGGGGCACGTCCTTAAAATGCCAGGAGATGGGGCCCTCACAGAGCACTGTTGTTGGGCCTCAGCAGATCTGCGGGCTGGAGGGCTGGAGGAGGGGCGGCCACTGGCCGGCCAGGCTGCCAGAGGCCTGGGCCCCCAGGGAAGGAGTCTTTCTAGAAAACAGCAGTGCAGCTTTGGTGTTCGAGCCCCCTGTGGGACAGGAGAAATAGGCTCTGGGCTGGGTTCTGGCCACCTGCCTCACTTGCTGTCCGCAGAGATGTTTCTAGAAACCTGGGAAGGAGTGTTTGTGTGTGGGGGGGTGGTTAGGCATCCGGGTGGAGGCGGGGATACCTGGGGGACTTGTCTTTGAGTTGGGGTTGTAGGACAAACACCCTACTTTGGTTCAGATGACACGATTTACTTGGGGTCACGGGGAGGGACTGATGGGAGTCATGGAAAGTGACCCCCCCCCAAGCAACTGACAAACCCAGAGAACATGAGGTGGGTCTGCTGACCCTGCCCAGGGAATGAAGCCTGCACCATCCTGCCAGGCCTTCCTGTTTCTTGTTTTAAGGATTATTATTACTTGACTGGTTGCCTCCTTTATCCACTCAACAAATATTTTACTAAGCCTCCTGCGTGAGGGCACCGGGGCGAGGGAGAGGCGTTTGCCTCTGGAAGCTGCCCTCGGGAGTTGGGGTGCCTTACGCTCCGTGCGCGTCCTGAAATATTCAGGCCCCAAACACAACTTTTTTTTTTTTTTTTTAAACCTAAGTGCTTTTAAAGACTTTGAAATATGGGACAATTATGCAAGCAGGAAAAAAAAAAGTATCTAGAGCAAATATTTAACTTTGCCTTTGGTATGTCGAAGTCACTGGCCCATGCAGCTCTCCCAGGCATGTCCTGTAAGACTGACTTAAAAATATTGGTAAAATACATATTAAAATTTTGTCTATAATATACACAAAGCACTTTATACCATATGCTGTACATGTATAGCTTCTTCCTGGGGAGACGCCCGGGGTTTGGGGTCAGGGAGGGCTCCCTGCACACGGAGCAGCTGTTGGCCTGGCAGCCTGGACGCTGGCGCCCCTCCCGGCTTTAGGCCCGGGTCTCGGGGCAGGAAACACTGTCCCCTTCAGAACGTGGGAAACTCAGGGCCAGAAACCTCGGGGGCTCACCCGGAGACACACAGCACATGCAGGGGGCAGTTCCCAGCGGATTATATTATTGGGGCCTTGAGGAGAGTTATCAGCATAACTGGGAGGGGTGGATGCACAGAGTCTCAGCCCGGGACTGGGGGCGCTGGGGGGGCTGGGGGAGCTGGGGGTACTGGGGGAGCTGGGGTGCTGGGGGAGCTGGGGTGCTGGGGGAGCTGGGGGTACTGGGGGAGCTGGGGTACTGGGGGAGCTGGGGTGCTGGGGGAGCTGGGGGAGCTGGGGTGCTGGGGTGCTGGGGGGGCTGGGGGAGCTGGGGTACTGGGGGAGCTGGGGGAGCTGGGGTGCTGGGGGAGCTGGGGGAGCTGGGGTGCTGGGGGATCTGGGGGAGCTGGGCGCCGGGGCTCAGGACAAGCCCCTTTGGGAAAACTTGCGATCGCGGAGCCCTGGGTGGGACAGGGCTCCCGGGCGTCCTGGGGGGGGGGGTGCTTTCCCCTCTTGAATTCACTGGAGCGCTTGGCTCAAGCTTATTGCCCCCGCCCGGCCCCGATCCCGCACCCTGCTCGGCCGGGAGGGCGGCGGGCGGAGACCCGGCTCCGCGCGCCTCTGGGTGGGGGGCGCGCGGGGGGCGCAGGCCGGGCACGAAGTTTCCCCGCCGGCGAGCCCCCCGGGCGCGCCCCCGCCTCTGCGTTTCCGAACCCTATTAGCGTAAAACCCTCGGGGGCGCGGGCGGGCCGCCTCCTGGATCGGCGCACAAAGCCGGGAGCCGGGCCGGGCAGAATCTGGGACTTTCTGGTCCGCTGGGCTTCCTGGGCGGGGCGGCGCGGGGGGCGGGGCGGGGCCGGCGTTGCCACAACACACCCGCCGCCTGGCCGCAGCCGCCGGGGCAGGAGCAGGTGGAGCAGGTGGGGCGGGTCCGCGGTCCCGCGGGGGTGGCGGCGGCGGGAGATCCGCGAGGGTCTGGGCCGCGCGCTTCCTGGGCGGCGAGGAGACCCCTCCCCCACGCTCTCCGGGGCCGGGCCGCGCGGGGCGAGCGGAGGCACCGCGGAGCCGGGCACCGGGGGCGGCGCGGGGCGGGGCCGCGGGCTCCCCTCCCCCACCCGACACCTGAGCGGCCGCGGCTCCCGCGCTCCGGCCGGCTGGGCGCGGCGCCGCTGGGGTCCCCGCGGCCGGGCCAGGTGCGCGCGGACACCGCCCCCCGGGCTCCCACCCGCCGACTCCCCGGGAACTGGCAGCGCCGGGCGCCAGGTAAGGCGGCGGCCGGGCACGCGGGGTGGGGCGGCTGGGGCGCCCGGGGACCCGCGCGGGCTGGGGAGGACCGTAGGTGGCCCGCGGGCGCCGGCCCCTGCTCGCCGGCGGCATTTGGGGTGCGCCTGGACTCCGGGAGCGCCAACGACCGGGTAAGCGGAGTCCTGGACCCGCGGAGTCTGGGGCTGGGGGTGGGGGGAGAGGACCCCGCGCGCCGCGTGGAGGTGCCTCTCTGTGGGGACCCCCCCCCCCCGCTTCCTTCTGGATCAGGGGCTGGTTCAAAATGCTTTACAAGTGGCGTGGGCGCCTCGCGCAGGACCGCCCCCTTTGTCTGCCTGGCCCGTGGACCCCGCGCCCCCCCCCCCCGGGGAACGCATCGGGATCTGTCCCCCCCCCCCCCCCCGGGGCCTCTTGGCCTTAGGTCGCCGCGCGCCGACCGGGTGACCTGGGCCCGCGAGCCCCGCCGAGGAGCCGCGCGGGGCCGCCAGGGGGCGCGCGGGGGGCGGGGACCCACGCCAGGGCGCCAGGTCCCCGGGGACCCTGCTGCGCGCCGCCGGCCGGGCACCAGCGCCCTGAGCCCCCGCGGCCCAGGTGCGCGCGGCAGGCGCGGGGGGTCCCGGAAGGCCCGGGCCGGCGGACCTTCTGGGGTCACAGAGGGGTCCCCGGGTCCCCGAGGTCACGCAGAGTCCCCGCCAAGGGCTCGGCTTTGCCCGCCGTGCGCCCCAGCCGGGCTGGCGGGGCGGCCCCGGCCGGTGCAGGCGGACGGCCCCCGCGCCCCGCCGCCGCCCGTGAATTATGCAGGAGGCTGGCACCGGCGCGCCCGAGTCGCTCAAGTTTCCCCGGCAACTTTCGCCGGGATCCCTCCTCCCCGCGCCCGCAGCTCCGCCCGGCGGCCCGGCCCGGGCTCCTCCTCGGGGCGCGCGCCCCGAGGCACCGACGGCGCGCTCGCCACCTGGGCGGGGGGCGCTGGGTCGCGGGAGCGGGGGACCCCCGCGGGTTCGGAGGGTGCGGGGCCCTGTGGACCTCGCCGCCCCGGTTCGGAGGGTGCGGGCTGCCCTGCGGGTGGGTCTGCGGCACCGGACGGGAGGGCGAGGTTCGTGTTTCCGTGGGGCCGGGGCCTGCGGAGGTGGAGGGGAGGCGGGTGCTCGTGGCCGTGGGCTTTCCCGGCACAGCTTTTAAAGCAACGAGGGCGAGGGACCCGAGAAGACGCCTGGGCCCCTCAGGTGGGACCTCAGACGGCAGCCGTGGGCGCGGGCCTGGGGGTCCTCGGAGGCCACCCAGAAATAAAGCGGCTTCCACTGGAAATTCGAGGTGGTAAATTGCATAGTTCCCTGACCTCTTTTTGTTTGAAACTCAAGTTGGAATTAATGAGGTCGCTTGCTAATTAGAGGAAGCTCTAAGAGCAGAGAGGAGATTTCGGGGTTTGAGCACTACCCGGGCCCTGTCCCTGGACCCCTGCAGGAAGAGCCCCCCAGGTTCAGCCTTGATCCTAGTGTGGGTGTCCACATTGAACAGGAATCGGTGAGACCGGCTGCCCCTAGCAGAGCCTGGTGCCCTTCAGCTTGGGGGTGTCACAGCAGACCCTGGGGGCAGCTGTCCTGGGAGACAAGAGTTTTCACACCACTGCCAGTGATAACCCGGCTGCGTTCCCTTGTCTGCCCGGAGCTTCGTGCCCACTGGGGTTCTCCCATGGCCACTGTAGGAGGGTCCCTAAGTGGACCGGAAGTCGGCACCCTCAGGAGGCCCGACGGGAACCCTTGTCTTCCTAGGAACTAGGTGTCTTCAAGGTGGCCGGATGGAGAAGTGCCTGGGAGCTGTGTTCTTAAGGACACCGGTCCCATTACTGTGCCGAGGGATTCCTGGTTTTCCTAGAAGGAATTGGGTGGAAGGGTGGTTCTTTTGGGCCCCTTGGAAGGAGGCTGTAACTCCCCAACTATCCAACGGCCCACTTTATGAACAAGGCGATTTTACCTAAGAAGGCGGGTCCCACGTTGGTGGGAGTGGGGTGGGGGGATCTTTGAGCCTTGGGGCTCCAAGTACAGTTTGCTGCAGAAAGCCCGGTTCATACGCAGGCGAGTTTCCAAGAGGTGTTCATTTGTTCGTTTATTTATTTGGCAAGTGCTTGGGGTTTTGTTCAGCACCCCCACCGGCATCTAGGGGTCACCCTGGGAAGGTGACTTAGTCCAGGCCTGGCGGGGGCCCTACCTGGGAGGAGCCTGGGCCCTGGAGAGAGGGGTCAGGTGTGAGGAGTGCCGACGGGAGGGAGGTAAAGGAGTTCCCAGGCAGCCTTGCGTTTTTAGTGTTTCATCGGCGATGGGGAAACGTGGCCGTGAAGGCTGGAAACTAAGAGAAAGGCCAGGAGTTGACCAATACACAGGAGACACTAAGCAAAACCCAGTTTTTATAGAGAAACCATTTGTTATCTTACTTGCTTTATTTCCAAATATGTCACAGAGTCCGGTGTGCTTTCATACTGAGCAATGGGGACTTTTTCAGAGTGGGGTTCGGTGCGGGAGTTCTGAGGGGCTGAGTGTCTCCTGCCCCCGAGGATCTGGAGGAGGCTCCTGTCTGGGTCCCGGGCCCTGAGCCCTGAACTCTCTCCCCCCAAAGGCCCAGCCTCTGGCTCCGGCTCTGTAACCTGAAGGCCCGGCTTCCCCTGAGGCTGTGGGCCAGGAGCCGGCAGCCCCCAGCCAGAGAAGCTGGCGGGAATGGACCTCGTCCGGAGCCCCAGGGAGGGGACAGTTAGGATCTTGTCGTCCCAGAGACCTTGGGCTAATCTACTGGATCATCTTTTTGACTGAGGGAAGTTTGCAGGGGGTGGGGAGGAGAGCACCCCAAACAAAGGCCAACCTTTCTCATGCTCGGAGCCCCCACCCCTTCGCCTGGGCAGTTGCTGAAAGACCAGGAGTGAGTGGGTGGGGGGCTTGGAGCCTGGAGCCCTAGAAGTGACCTCGGGGGCATCAGGTTTTCTCTTCCTGTTGCATAAAAATGACCTCAGCAGACAGTCACCCAAGGGCCTGCTGCTGGTGCCAGGCCGGGAGGTTGCCGCAGGTGCTGGAAACTCCCAGGCCAGTGGGGAGGAGAGAGGGGACTGGCCAGTTATCGTGCAGGGGACGGGCTGTGTAGATGTGACCGCTGGGTGCCGTAGGGCACAGAGAGGGTCCCCAGGCCAGCCTGGGAGGAGGGGGTGGGGGTATAGAACGCCTGGTAGACGTCAGGCTGTCTGATCGGCCTTCGCTGGCATTCCCCTGGGACCGAGCAGGGATGGTCTGTTTCCTCTTCTGAGGCTGGGCCATCGCAGCCATGACAGGTGACCGGTGACCGAAGCTACCTGGTGGTGGACGGACTCTATTGCCCCCCAGGCACTCTGGCTGTAGGTGACCTGGTTTAGCTCTCACAGCCCCCAGGGAGAGAGGTCGTTAGGATTCCCACCTTACAGGTGAGGAGACTGAGGCTCAGAGGAGTTGAGCCGCTTGCCCCGGGCCACACAGCTAGTGAGAGGGGGGCACTGGGGCAGCCTGGGGGACAGCCCAGCCCTCAGGCCCCCCTACCCCCTGAAAAAGAGCTACCTATAGTCAGGGAATGAAAACCAAAGTTTCTGATAAGACTTCTTGATGGAAACTCCGGGTTTTTTCTTTGAAAGCAAATAAGACCTATGGAAGCAGCTAATGAGTATTAACACCACTGGCTGCCGCGGTATTGAGGTCGGTCTTTGGGGGACAAAGACGTATGTGACATGAGCCTTCCAGCCCCTCCGCGGGGTTCCAGTCCTAACAGAGCCCAGAGCCTGCCCAGGGCTGGGGGACAACTGCCTGCATGGCTCTCGATGGGTGGCCGGGCCGGGCCAGCGCAGGCACTACTCCCCGCGAGACTGGGGCCCTAAACGCCCGCGCTGCTGGATGTGAGCGCGGGGACAGCAGGGCCCGTGCCCTCCGCGGACCAGGGCAGCGTTTGGAAGCTGCCCTTGCGGGGTTGCCCAGGGCGCCAGGGCGGCTCATCGGATTAGCCCCGAGCTCCTAGTGGCAAAGCTGCCTATTTCGAATGACGGGCCTCGGGTGGGGGCTCCTGGCCACCCCCAATTCTGACGGAGGCAAGACAAGCTCCTCAGAGGGACCCCACCGCTGGAGATCTAGGGGCGCCCTGAGAGGTGCTCGGGGTTCGGTGGGAAGGGCGGCCGGCCAGGGCGCCTGCCCACCCAGCCTGTGGCTCGATCCCCCCGGGTGATGTGGGAGGCAGCCAATCGATGTTCCTCACGTCGATGCTTCTCTCTCCCTTCCTCTCTCTTTTTTTTTTTTTTTTTTTAAAAAAAAAAAAAAATCAATACAGCATCCTTGGGTGAGGGTAAAAAAAATCTTTAAAAAAAAAATAGAAGGGTTCCTTTGGAGACCCCCAGAGGCTTCCAGCGGGCGCAGAATCACTGCCACCTCCTGCGGTGGGGGCCTGGCCAGGGCAAGTGTCTTCAAAATAATTATTTTTCTTGCCTCTCAGCTCCCTAAAAGGGTTGTTTCTCAAAAACGATGTGTCCTCACAGGTTTCTTGCACCGTTCCGCAGGAAAATGGAAACATCCGCCGGGTTCTGCAGCCGCCTTCCTGTGCATTTTTAAGTTCAACGTTTAAAATTGTTCTTCATAGGTTTAAATATTTGCAAAGGATGCAGAACCTCATCTGTGAGTAAATATTGACATTTTAAAGCAACTGTTGCCTAAGATGAATGTATCCACCGCGGTACAAACTGGGCGGCGACCGGCACCCCCTCTCCACCCCGACAGACACCCAAGGGCCCTGGCGGCTGCTCACCGCCCCCCCCGCGGGCTATACTCCCGCTGCCCCAGAGAACTGACCCGAACGACAGACCTTCGTGCTCCTACGATGCTTATTGATCCGCCCAACATACTTCTCTGCAAGGAAGCTGCACATATATTAACCTAAAAACATTCCTGTGACCTCAGGGTGCTGAGTGTTTAAAAAACATGACGTGTGCATTGAGAGAGCAGAAAGCTCAAGCCCCATAAATCCGTTAGGGAGTTTTAATTAAAGCCAGAGATGATTTACCCCCGTGTTTGGTATCTGGGAACCAGTCCCGGGGCTCATCCCTCCCCCCAAGGCTCCGGGAGGGCCTTTGGTATGTAAAGCTCAGGAGGGGCTGCCAGGAAAGGGGACACCCCAGGCCTTTCTCACTGAGCTATTGCAGGCAAGGAGGGGCCCTTTGGGAGTCCTTTATTTTATTTATTTATTTTAAAATATGTTTTTATTGATTTCAGAGAGAGGAAGGGAGAAGGAGAGAGAGAAACATCAATGATGAGAGAGTCATTGATCGGCTGCCTCCTGCACGTGCCCTGCTGGGGATCGAGCCCACAACCCGGGCCTGTGCCCTGACCGGGAATCGAACCGTGACCTCCTGGTTCATGGGTCGACACTCAACTGCTGAGCCACACTGGCTGGGCGAGACCGAGTCCCTTTGGACTGTGTCCTTTGGAAAGGGTCAGGCCCAGTTTGAAGCGCTCAGCGATGGAGGAGGGAGAGATAGGCGACTGCGGTGCCCTCAAGGTTCCCTGGGGGCCTGCGGCCCTGTGGACAGGGTGTCCCTTCCCCAACTGTCCTCACTCAGGCTCTGGCCGTCGAGTCCCCACTTCCTCTCCCAGCGTCACAGGACAAATCAGAACCTGGGGGGATTCCTGGGCAGGGCCGGTGGGGCCTGCAGCCTGGACAGTGGGGCCGGCCCGAGGCTCTCCGGGGGCCTTGATGGCCCTGAGGGGCAGCTGCAGCCTCAAGGTGCAGTCGGAGCCCAAGGGAGGGCAGGACGGGGCAGTGGGGACTGTGGGAGGCCTGGGGCCCTGGGAGAGGGTCACACCTGCTGTGAAGGCCGGCCTGGGGGTGGGAAATGAGTCTTTGAACCTTCCTGAAAATTCAGCTTGGGACCCTTTCCCTGAGGAGAGGAACTGTGAGGGGTGCAGGGGCCTTTTGGGTGTCTCAGTTGCTCCCTAAGAGCACAGGGCACAGCCCCTCCTGTCCGAGGTTTTCCCTGCCCCCCCCAGTCTTCCTGACCTCCAGGAATTGTTCTGTGTCCCCATGGGCCTGTGCCAGGGCCTTGCCAACCCCTGGCCAACTGCCGGTGTGGCCCGAGTCCTGGGGGACCCAGACCAACCCATCTCTGCACCAGCAGACGGTTCCCCAGGAAAGGATGGGTCCTGCTTCTCTCTGTATCTCGGGGTCCTCAGGGCACCTGGTCGGAGGTGGCCCCGGGGGATGTTTGGCTGGAGAGCGTCCCAGGGCTGTTGCAGAAGGAGCCAGACTCTGGGTGACTTTCCCTCCCGTGTGCACTCCTGCCCCGAAGTCACAGAACCAGTTGGGCCACCGGCCTCTTCTTTCTGGGCCTCACTGAGGTTTCAGGTGTGGGCCGGCCCAAGGGCTGCACTGGGCCCTGCAGCTCTGTCAGTGGCCTCAGGTGACGTGGGGACTTCCGTCCACCCAGACGGCACAGGGTTGTTTGCTGGAGCCGGGCACCTGGGGACTGGGGGGGACCCGCGGCCGAGGTCAAGCAGTGGTTTTCCTGTGGAACTGGGAGCCCTGAGGACGGCTCCGAGGGCGCTGTCCCTGCTGCACCCCAGCACGTGGTGGGTGGGAGCTCACGGGCCCCGGCTCCCATCGGCCCCCCTAGAGCAGCTCCGAGGTCCAGCGTGGAGATGCCGCCTGCCTTCGGCCAGAGCAGCGGTTTTCGGTCTTTTTCATCTCATGGCACGTAAGCTACTCAAATTCTGTGGCAGGATAAAAAATGTGTTTTTTGCTGATCTGACCAGAAAAAGGCAGGATCATGATTCAGTCACACAGGGCGGCTGTGTGTTGGCCGCTGTGTTCTTATTTGACAGTCGAAGGGGCAGGGGGTCAGTGCCCCGAGTAAACGTTTGGGGCACCCAGGCTGAAAGTTGCTGCCCCAAGGGACCAAAAGGCCCGCCTGTCCCTGGCTGCCTAGTTTTCACAGGTGCCGATTCATTTTTTTTTTTTAAACCCTCACCTGAGGATATTTTTTCCATTGCTTTTCAGAGAGAGTGGAAGGGAGAGAGAGAAACATCGAGAGAGACACACTGATGGGCTGCCTCCTGCCCGCACCCGGTGGGGGCCGGGGATTGATTGAACCTGCAGCCGAGGCAACGTGCCTTCGGCTGGAATCAAACCCGGGACCCTTCAGTCCGCAGCCCGGTGCTCTGACCGCTGGGCAAGACCAGCCAGGGCTGCTCTGATTCTTTGGGCTCCCTCCAGGGGCGTCCCCGGCCAGGTGAGCGGCTCAGGCCTGGGGACTGGCGGGGTGCCTGTCTGAGTCTGGCAGGGTTCCCCCCAACACTGTGCTGGTTCCTGGCCCTGCGGTCGGGTGGATTTTCCAACAGCACGTGTGCCTCGTCACCGAGGAGGCATCGTTGAGGGTTGATGGGGTTTGCAGAGGGTCACCGGGAGGTGCCGGCTCCGAGGGACAGGGCTGCTGCTGGCGGGGATATGGGCTCAGGGATGCTGGCAGCCGGTGGGACCCAGGGCTGGGGTTTGATGGGGGGGGGCACTTCACTATCGAAGGTGTAACTTGTGTATCTGGTGTCACCGGAGGCTAATTTCCACGGCGAGGACAGTTGGGGACGAGCAGCTCCCTTGAAGCATTGGAAAGGCAAGAAGGGTGTTTTCAGATGCCATGAGGGGGTCCATGTGAGGACTGGTGAGGGGGGCGGGGGGACGGCCACCAGGAAGGCAGCAAAGCTACCCAGTGGAGGAGAGAGCCCTCTAGGGCTCCTGACGCGGTGGCCCGGTGGGTGTCCCTGCGGAGACAGGGCTGTGGGTGGGCAGAGGGGCCGTGGACAGGTGTGCGACCTCCGGGCCATGGACGGTGAGCACGCGGCCTGCCTGTCATTAGCCACTTGCCGCCTCAGCCTGCTGGCTTGGCTCTCAGTGTCCCTGCGTGTGGTGCTGGGTCGGGCTGAGCCGGTCCTGACAGTTGTTTGGGGGGGTGAAGGTTGTTCGGGGAGCTGGGGGAGAGGACTGTGGGGAAAGGGCCTGAAGCCCAGAAAGCCCCAGACCAGTCCCTGTCCCCAAGCCACTCGCGTCACCCCCTGCCGTGGGAGGAGCAGCCTGTGCTGGCCGGGCCTCTCCTTCCCCACGCTCCCCCGGGGACCTCGTGGAGGAGGAGCTGGGGTGCTCCGCAGGTGGTCCTCAGAAGTCCCGTGTGCCCCGGGGGGCCACCGGAGGGTTGGGAACCTCAGAAAGAGGTGAAGCGCGTGTAAGTGCTCGAGGTTTGCGGGGAGACCCGGGCCTGGGAGCAGAGCGCACGCCGGTCACTGGCTGATACGGGCGTTTTCTCCGGGGCCCAGGGAAGGGCTCGATGTTGGCCGCCCCCCTGGGCTCGGTCGGTCTCGGCGGCGTGGGGTTGAGCAGCCAGGGTGACTTTAAAAAAATTTTATTTTTATTGATTGTAGAGAGACAGGAAGGGAGAGGGGGAGAGAGAAACACTGATGGGCCGCCTCCTGCTGGGGTGGAGCCCGCAGCCTGGCCTCGGGCCCTGGCCGGGAATCAAACCGGCACCTTTGGGTTCGCGGGACGACCCCCAGCCAGCTGAGCCTCTCTGGCTGGGGCCAGGGTGACTTTTTAAGTTGAGACTGGACACTTTGCAGACAGGCCCTGCTGGTTCCTGCCCCCTGAAGCCCGGCCAGTGTGGGGTGAATGAGCTCGTCACCCAGTGGGCAGCCGCCACCGAGCGCGTGACCGAGCACGTGCCCCGTGCGTTTTGTCCCGTCGCCTCGGGCCGGGCGTCTGGGTGCCCTGCCCTGGTCGCGACCTCGGAGGCGGCAGGACGCGCGGCTCCGTGGGAGGGGGCCTGTTGGGGTTACGTGTGGTTCGGGTTTGGTTTGTTCTGGGTGAGACCCTGGTTGCTGATCGGTCCTTGGCCGAGCCAGGATTTCAGGGCCTCAGAACTTCTTTTCGAACTTCAGCGACGGCTCATCCCATCTCTGAGCGACGGGGAGACCCGCTTGGCGGGACTTGGAACGGCCTGGGGGCGTCTCAGCTGTCCAGGGGGGAGCTGGACCCGCTTCTCGCGGAGGGCCTGGGCTGTGGGCTGTTTCCTGTTGACTTCCCGCCCCCCCGCCCCGCCCCCAGGGAATGCACGGTCCCCAGCCTGGCGCGGGCTCCCCGGGCCCATCCTCACCAGGACAGGGCTGCCGGTTTGTCCCAGCCCCACGGGCGGGCAAAGCTCTCTTGTTTGGACTCGAGTTTTCTCTGATCAGAGGGAGCACCTTCCGGTTCGCCGGCCTCTCAGCTTCCCGCTTCCTGGGTTCCCCGGGCCCCGTTTTCTTTCCGAGGGGCCGTTCGCTTCTTGCTGATCCGTAGGCGCTCTTTATATATGCTGGATCCAGCCTCGACCTGGTCTGTCTCGTCTCTCCGCCTTTGCTGACCGCGCGGAGCTTTCTGTCCGAAGGAAGTTTTACGTTTGGAGGTGGTCACATCACCCGTCCTTGCCCCTGTGGGTGTTTGTTTTCCAGATCACCCCTTCCCCGTCGCCATGGGACGTTCCTGAACTCTCTTCTTATCATTTTAATGTGCTGCTTTTCATTAGTTTTTAAAAATTCATCCTACCCAGGTCTAGTAGGCGGTAGGATCTGTCTCTTGCCCGCACAAGGACCTGCCCCAGCCCCTGATGTTTTGTGTCTCTCCCCCCCCCCCCGCCAACCGTCATGGGCCCAGCTCCCAGTTCACCTGGGGATCGGTTATCGGCTGGGCTGTCCTTCTGCCCCGTTGGCCTCTGGATCCCAGCGCTAAGTCCACACTGTGTTTACTGTCCCTTAAACATAAGCTTTGACCTGGGCCGCGTTGTCTCCGTCAGACTACACACAGCCACGTTGCAAATCCCTCCATCCGTGGCCGAGAACAGGAACCAGTTCAGGGGGGCTGGTTGGCCCAGGGCGCCCACGTGGCACATGGCAGGGCGGATCTGACTCAGACGCGGGCCCCCCTGCTCAGTCCCGGGTGGCACCGAAGGGCTCAGCGGGGGGTCTCATGTGCAGCGTCTGGGATAGATGTCCCCTGATGAGGGACCCCAGGCCAGCGCCGAGCCGTTCATTCTGTCTGTGATTGTGCCGTGTGGCGTGGCAGCCACCAGCCACACGTGGCTATCGAGCCCTGGAAACGTGGCTGCGAACTGCTCGTGTCCTTGCTGGCGATTCGCGCCTGATCTGCTGGGAGCTTGCCTGTGCCTCCTGCAGCTGTTTGAGTTTGTCACCTCCCCCCCTCTGTCCTGTCGGGACCCCAGGGTCAGGTCCAGGCCCCTGTGACTTCCTGCCCCCGCCTGTTCTCTGCAGAGCCTCGGGCTTGGGCTCTGGGAATGCGCCGAGTTCACGTGGGGGCCAAGGTGATGGGACACCTGGCAGCCCCCTCTCAGGTCACCGTTGTGGGGACAGTGCCAGCTTTGGGGGCTACTAGAGCTCCTTCCTCACTCCATGGGCACAGGGAGCAGGGATAGAGGCGCCAGACTGTGCGTCACCCCGGGGGTCCCTTGGGGGCTCCCAGCGGATGGACTCCCTCCCCCAGCTCCATCCCCAGGGGCTCCAGATGGCAGCTGGGGGCAGTGGGGTGTGCGATGCTGTGGGGCCCCTGGGCCCTCAGATGGGTTTTGATGACAGGGGTGCTTTAGTTCATTTGAAATGCTATCCTGCCATCTTTTATTGAAGAGGAGGAGGGGAGGGCCCCGGAGGAGAGGGAATGTTCATTCAGTGATCCGGTTGGGAGCCCTGGGGGGGCCTGCGGCGTAGGACCCGCCGGGGTAAAACCCGATGCACCTGTGTGCCACCTGGCGACCTTGGGCGCCGCTGGATCCTTAGCTGCTCTGACCCCCGCTTCCTGATCTGGGGAGTAGAGATGACACCCACCTCACAGTAACTATTAAATCGAGGGTCGTGTCCCTTAATCTTTTCTGCTAACAACCCACCGGGAGCTGAGGGCCTTTTCAGGGCCAGATAGTGACTATTTCAGGCCCACGTGCCACACAGTCTGCCTTCAGCTTCGCCTCTGCATTGCGAAAGCAGCGTGGGAACAGGTACGTGAGTGGCTGTGGCTGTGTTCCAATAAAACTTTATTGACAAAAACAAGTTGTGGGCCGGACAATAAGTCACCGCCCCCGATTTAGTCATCTCAGGATTCTGCAAGCTGACCGCGTGGGAGGGGCTCCGCCAGATGGTCCCTGTGGTCTTCTGAGTTCACCTGAGGTTGGCCGGTGGGCAGGCCTCACCCGGGTGTCTGCGGTTGGCTCGCTGTTGGCCAGAGCGGTGGGGGAACTGTCCCATCCGTCTCCCGTCACCCGGCAGGCCAGCCCAGCGTGGTCACTCGTTGGTCGCAGGGTTCCCAAGAACAGCAAGAGAGAGGAGGCTCCCGTGTCCAGGCTCTTTTTAAGTCTCCTTAAATTACCAAGTCCGGGAGCACTGGGAGAGGACTTCCCCAGATGGAAGGTCCAGCAGGCATGGACTGATGGGGACATTCCCATGACACGCACCAGGGCTGTACCCAAGAGAGGACACCCGTGGCTTCCCTCCCAGCGGCCCCCTAGAGCTCACCGCCCGTGGGCCACACATGTGTGACCCACCTGGACGTGCCAGCTTGGGTTTCCGTCTTTCACCTGTCACAGGGCTCTGGGTCGGCCGGCAGGCGTCATTAATATTTTAACTTTGTTGCTGAATAATTTTCACGGTAACTGCCACTCGGCCGTCTCCAGCCTGTACTGTGGCCGACTCCCCTGGGCGGTCGCTGAGCCGGGAGCAGGGGCACCAGGCGTTTTGTGGCTGCCGAGGAGCCCACTCACCTTGGGGGAGACAGGTCCACGGTCTCCCCTGCTTTGCGGACAAGCGGTTTCCCACAGAGGGAGCAAGGATGCAGGTGGGAGAGGCGGGAGTGGGCGTCCGGGCCCTCGCTGCGGTCCCAGCCGTGCCGCTCAGCACCTGCGGGACCTCGGGCCTCGCTTATCCCATCGGGAGAATGGACGGGTCAGATAAAGCCACACTGCCCCAGCGCGGACTCCAGCCTGGGAGGTGGTGTCCGCCCCCTGGCCACCCTGCAGGCTGCGTGAACCCGGCATTAGGACGTCACCTGTGAGATGTCCTCCCTCCTCCCCAGCCCTGAAAACGTTGGCATTCTGCCCTGTTTTTAGTGTTTTGTTCTTTCTCTCTCCTCACTCCGTGGAGTGGATGCTGCACCTTCGTCAGCTGTTTAGAATCAGTTCTTTTTATTATTATTAAGGTGACATTCACTTAACATAACTGTTGTAAAGTGGACAATTCAGTGGCATTTAGAGCATGCACTGTGCTGTGCGGCCACCACCTGTATCTAGTTCCAAAAATTCCAGTTGTCATCACCCTGAAAAGAAATCCCACACCCGTTAGGTGCTGCCAGTGTGCCCTCCTTCCAGACCCAGGCAGCCACCAGGCTTCCCGTGGGTTCCCGATGCTGCTCGTTTCATAGAGGTTGTCGGACAACCTGTGGTCACAGTGTCTGGCTCTTTCATTCAGCGGAATGTCTTCATGGTTTATCCACAGAGTGTGTCAGGGCTGCATTCCTTTTTCTTGGCCGAGTAATATTCTAGCGCATGGAAGGACCACATCTGTGCAGCCACCATCTGGGGACGGACCTTCGCTGTCTCCGCGGTTTGACCATTTGGCAGTGCTGCCGGGGACATTCGGGTACAGCCTTCCGTCTGAACACCTGTCTCCGCTCTAGGGAGAAGCAGGTCCCGAGCTTTCGGCAGGGCCCACGGGATCCTGCGATCCCAGCTGCCTCCCTGGGTGAGAGGAGGGTGATGGCGTTTCTTCCTCCGTGTGTGGGGGGCCCACCTGTGCACAGCATTGGGTCCCCAGGACTCCAGGGGCACGAAATCCTTCATTCCCGCTTCACAGAATTAACTGGAAGGCAGACAGCGGAGGGCGGGGCGGGAGCCAGGCAGTGTCTCCAGAGCTGAGCTCTGACCTTGCAGCACCTTCCAGAAAAGGCCCCGGCTGGGTCTGTCCAGGGTCACCCTCCGGGGACGGCCTCCGGGGACCTGGCTCCCAGCCCAGGACTCAAGGCCACTCTGTGCCCAGGGCGTTTCCTGAGGGTGACAGAGCCGCTTCAGAACCTTCACAATTACGATCTCGGTCTCCTGGGAGTGATGAACGCTTCCCAAAATAGAGACAGGCAAGAGGCCAGCCTTCTGAATAGTTCAGTGGTTTCCGTGTTCTCTGTGGGGGACTGTGAGCTTCACTCCAAATAAAAACTGTAACATTTCCTAGAACCCAGGCCCTGCTTTCACTTATTTCCACTTACTCAGATGGATCTCACATTCCTACGATTCACGCATTTAAAGTGTTGAATGTGGTGTTTTTTCTTTTTTTCTTTTTTAGCATATTCACAGGGTTGCTCAGCCATCACCACAATCAGTTTCGGATCATATGCGTCCCCCTAAATCAAACCCCTGCTCATGAGCTGTTGCTCCCCATTTGTGCCCCCCTCCCAGCCCCGGGCCACCAGCTCGTCCACTCTCTGCCCCTGTGGATTTACCTTTTTAAAAAAATAAGCTTTATGGATTTCAGAGAGAGGAAGGGAGAGGGAGAGAGAGAGAAACATCAATGATGAGAGTCATTGATCCGCTGCCTCCTGCTCGCCGCCCACTGGGGATCGAGCCCGCATCCCGGGCATGTGCCCTCACCCGGAATTGAACCGCGACCTCCTGGTTCATGGGACAGGGCTCAACCACTGAGCCACATGGGCTGGGCAGTTACCTTTTTGCTCGTCTCGTGCAAGTGGAACCACTCGGTATGAAGCCCGAGTGAACGGCTTCCTTCACGAGCTGAGTGTTTTATTAAATTTGTTGGGGTCACGTTGCTTAATAAGATTATATAGGTTTCAAATGTGCATTTCTATGATCGATCTTCACACTGCACTGTGTTCCTACCACCCAAACACACGGTCTTGCTCACTGTCTTGAACTGGCAGGCCGATTCCTCTCACTTTATTCTTTTGCAAAATTGTCTGAGTTGTCCTAGCTCTGTTCCATGCACCTTTTAGAATAATCTTATTTATATCTACAAAAAATCCTGCTGGGATTTTGTTTGGAATTGTGTTCGGCTTGTGTATATCAGTTTGAGAAGAGCTGGCGTTTTGACTGCGTTGAGTCATCTAGTCAACAAAACAGGGTTATGTCTCTCCATTTATTTAGATCTTTGATTTCTGTCTCCAGCGTTGCTTGGATGCCAGCATACAAGTTTTGTACACGTTTGGCTAGATTTACTCAGATTTATTTTTTTTTTAGAGCGATCAGAAATGACAGTGTATTTTCAGCTTCGGGGTCTGAGAGTTCACTGCCAGGATGTGGCAATACAGTTAGCTTTTATACGTTGCTCTTGTGACTTTGCTCAACTTATTATTTCTAGGAGGGTTGTGTGTGTGTGTGTGTGTGTGTGTGTTCTTTGAGATTTTTCTAAAATCACATTATTTGCAAATCAAATTATTTCTTCCTTTCTGATCTGTATGCCTTTTATTTCCTTTTCTTGTCTTATTGCATTGGCTAGAATGTCTAGTACTGTGTTGACTGAGAGCGATGAGAGCAGACACCCTTGCCTTGCTCCCAATCCTGGAGGGAAGGCACTTAGTCCTGCCTTATTTGGAATGATGTTGGCTGGTGCTTTTTTGTAGATGTTCTTTATCAAATTGAAGAAACTCTCCGCTTTCTATTTTTGGGAGAGTTTTTGTCCTAGATGGAATGTTGCCAAATGCTTTCCCTGCATTGATTAATATGGTGGTGTGATTTCCTCCTTTTAGCCTGTTGATATAGTGTATAACATTGATTGATTTTTATTATTTTATTAATTTTTTTTTTTTTATTGACCAGGGATCGAATCCACAACGTTGGCATATCAAGACAATGTGCTAACTAACTGAGCTACCTGGCCAGGGCCTACATCGATTGATTTTGTTGGGGGAAAAAAAATATATCGAACCAGCTTTGCATCCTTGGAATATTTCCCACTTGGTCATGGTGTATAATTCTTTCCATATATTGCTTAATTCTATTTACTACTATTTTGTACTCTGTTTATCTGGTTTTAGTATTAGGGTTATACTTGTTGCATAAAATGGATAAGGAAGTATTCCCTCCTGTTCTGTTTTTTGGAAGATATTGTATAGAATTGGCATTCATTCTTCCTTTAAACATTTTATGGAATTCTCCAGTGAAACTGTTTGGGCCTGGAGATCACTTTCTTAGCAAGCTCTGAGTTTCAAAATATGAACTCAGTTTCTTTCATAGTTATAGGGCTGTTCAAATGACCTATTTGTTATTGGATGAGTTGTGATAGTTTGTATTTCTTGAAGAATTGGTTTATTTAATCTATATTGTCAAATCTGTGTGTGTACAGCTGTTTGTAGTACTTCTTTATTACCCCTTTCAGTGCCAGCAGGGTCTGTAATGACCTCCTCAGTTTCATTCCTGCTATTGTTAATTTGACGGCCTCTCATTTTTCTTTGCCAGCTTTGCTAGAGTTTTGTCAATTGTATTTTACAAAGAACCAGCTCATCGTTTCATTGATTTCTCTCTGTAGTTCTTCTGTTTTCAGTGTCATTTCTTTCCACTCTTACGCCTACTATACCCCTCCTTCCACTTGCTCTGGGTTTATTGTCCTCTCCTTCTGCTCGCTGCATCCATAGAAACTTAGAATGTGAGATCATCCCTTTTTCCTAACGTATGCAGTCAGTGCTATACATTTCTATTTTCAGCACTTCTTTAGCTGTGCCCCACAAAGTTTGATGTGTTTTATTTTGGTTTTCACTCAGTACCATGTATTTATTTATTTTAATTTTTAAAATTTATTTTAAATATCTCTTTATTGATTTCAGAGAAAAGAAGGGAGAGGGAGAGAGAGAGTTGAAACATCAATGATGAGAGAGTCATTGATCCGCTGCCTCCTGCACAACCCCAACTGGGGATCGAGCCCGCAACCTGGGCATGTGCCCTGACTGGGAATCAAACCGCGATCTCCTGGATCCTCGGTCGATGCTCAACCACTGAGTCACGCCTGGCCGGACTGTTTTTTTTTTTTTTAAGTGTCCTTTGAAATGTCTTCCTCGACCCATGTATTATTTAGAAGTGTGTTGTTTTAGCTTCAAAATATTTGGAGAGTTCTGTTACCTCTCGGTTATGGATTTCTGTTCTGCTCCCGTTGTGGTAAGAGAACATACTCTGTACGATTTCACTTCTTTTAAATTTGTTGACATTTTAGGGCCCTGGATGTGGTCTGTCTTGGTGTATGTTTCGTGAACCCTTGGAAAGAATGTGTATTCTGCTATTGGGTGGACTGTTCTATAAATATTGCTCCGAGCCGGTTGGTTGAGGGTATGGTTGAGTTCGTCCACATTCTGGCTGGTTTTTCTGTGTAGTTACTCTTTCAGTTGTTGGGATAGGCCTGTTGAAGTCTCCCATGGTAATTTTGGATTTGTCTTTTTTTCCTTTCAGTTCTATCAGGTTTTGCTTCACCGACTTACCTCCTCTGTTGTTTGGTGCATGTATGTTTAGTATTGCAATGTCTTCTTGGTGGATTTTTACTCGATTTTTTTTTTTTTTTTATTTAGGTTTGTATAGCTTTCTTAGTGATTGCTTCTATGCATTATATTGTGTACACACAACTATCACCATCCATTGTGATACCAGTTTGAATAAAATGATACAAACTTTATCTCCTTCTATGTCTCTTTACCCTCCCCATGGATAATATAAATACCTTAAACATTTCCTATAAAAACATTTGGAACCAA
Organism: Miniopterus natalensis; assembly: GCF_054644295.1. NCBI lineage: Eukaryota > Metazoa > Chordata > Mammalia > Chiroptera > Miniopteridae > Miniopterus > Miniopterus natalensis. The sequence continues at coordinate 76,209,934 of NC_142091.1, read as the reverse complement.
ATCAGATTGCATTACAATTTTTCCTCCAACTATTAAACATAATTTGGAAAACTTGAGAGGAGAAGGAACATTTGCTGTATTTACCTATATTTTTGCTTACTCTGTCCCCTTTCCTTCTTGATGGTCGAGGATACCTTCTTTTGTGGTTTTCTTTCTGTTTAGAGAGTTTTCCTTAGTTTCCCTTCATTTGAGAATGTCTTGATTTCCCCTCATTCTCATAGGATAGTTTTGCTGGGGATAGAATTGTAGATTGATGACTCTTTTCTTTCATCATTTGAATAATCTTGTGCCACTTCCTTTTGGCCTCCATGGTTCCTCATGGGAAATACACTGTCACTCTAGTTGTTTTCTCCTGAATGTGAGCTATTGTTTTTCTCTGTCTGCTTTTAAGATTTTTCTTTGTTGTTAGTTTTCAGAAGTTTCATTATGATGCATCTTGGTGTAAATTTCCTTCAGTTTATCCTGTTTGGGGGTTTGTCCAGCTTCTTGAATCTGTAGATTATGTTTCTTGCCAAATTTGGGAAGTTTTCAATGATTTTGTTTTTTTGCATACTTTTTCAGACTCCCTGGCCCCCCATGTCACTTTTTTCTTTCTGGGACTCTGATTTCTGGTACTCTGATGAGTCGCTCATTGGAGTTTTTTTGTTATAGTCTCGAAGATCTCTGAGGCTCTTTATTTTTTATTTTTAGTCTATTTTCTTTCTGTTCAGTTTGGGTAATTTCTGTTGTTCTAGGTTCTGATTCAGTGAGTATCTCCTCTATCCCCTCCCTTCTGCCACTGAGTCCATCCACGGAGCCTCTTACCTCAGTCATTGTATTTTTCAGTCCTAACATTATCACTTGGTTCTTCATTGTATCTCCTAATTCTTTGCCAACATTTCTGTTTCTTTGTAAGGTTTTCTGTTTTTTGATGTTCCCAGCGTGTTCATAATTGCTTGTCGACGCATTTTTACCTCGACTGCTTTAAACTTTCACTGAGATACTTCTAAGCTCTCTGTCACCTCGGTGTTGGCACCTGCTGGTTGTCTTTTTTCCATTCGAGACTGTCCTAGTTGGGGGATGATGAATGATTTCCAATGGAAATGTGTACTTTTTCATATTATGTTATGAAACTGTGGGTCCTATTTAAACCTTTCATTTTAGCTGGCTTATTTTGGCACCCTTCTCACAAGGGAAGGGGGGACGCCCGGTGGAGGGAGAGGAACGGAGGGGGTCACCTGGGTGGGCGGTCCTGGCCCCTGTTACTCTCCTTTTCTCTGTGTTCAGTCATGCCTCCTGGGCAAAAGATGCCTGCATTTCCACAAAGCACCGAAAGTACATTAGAAACTCACTCATTTCATCTTTTCTTGGAGAGAACAAGGGAGAAATCAGAGGATGAAATTGTAACCCTCTGACACAGGAAGTTTGAGTGTCTCAGACCGCTGGAAGTAAGTCAGGGCGTGTGCTTGAATCTGAATGTCTCGTTTTCTGTCCTCCCTCCCTCCCTTCCTTCCTTTTTTCCTTTTGATGTTTTCATTATATCACAACTTATTGCCTATGCCCAGGTCGTGAGCTGCTCTTTGGAAGCATAGGGAGAAATGCTCTGTAATTCTGCTGTCTGTGGCTGTGGAGGTGATGATAGTGTCCCTTCCCCATGGGTCAAGTGCAGGCGGGGCTGCTGGCTCCGCTTCTTCACGCATCTTTGCCTGTGTTTCTTTTTCACGCTTTCTCCTTCCACCCGGATGGTGCTAAGGCTCCCCGGATGCTCTCAGAGGAAGCAGCCCAGCTAACAAGAGCCCTTTAACTATCGTGAAATAGACTCCGAGTCGTATTTAATTAGAGGCACACCAGGAATGCCCGCCACCACGAATGCGGATACCGTGAATGATGTTCCCATTGGGTGTTTTCTTGTGAGCAGTGATGTCCTACGAAGATGCCAGCAGCGACGGGGAGGAACATCTAATGAACCCCCCAGGGTGTCGAGGCAAACAGACACATTGCACCTGCAGCCCCTCTGTGTTCAGTACCAGGAACACCTGGCGGTGCAGGTGGTACAAGCTGATCTGCAGAGGATGTGTGTTCATTTCTCCCTCTTGTGTTCACTTCAGGGGACACTGAGGTTCCCGCACAGGCTGGCTCAGGACACACAAACAGAAAACAGACATGGGTCCCCTGGGATGGGGATATGGGGCTGGCGAGACCCTGCTGCAGCCTGGGGGGCACAGCTCTTGCTGGTCTTGTCTCCCCTCACCCAAATCTCAGCAGCCACTTAAAATGCCTCTGGATGTGGCCCCGTGGACACCCCTGCCCCCGTGTGACCTGCAGAGTCTGCCGCTCCCCTGCCTCCCGCAGGCTGGCAGACAGCACATCCCTGGCCCACAATCCCAGGTTTGCTCTAGGTGGCCCGGTGGTGCATGGGACTTACCTCGTGATTGCAGCTCAGTGTGTGCGCAGACGGTGTCTGATGCAGCCGTCGCGACTGTCTCCTGAGATTTAAAGCTCCTTGTGACAGGAGAAGGGACAAGAGTTCAGAGAGGTCTAGGGACTTTCTCAAAGTCACACAGCAAGTGGCAGTGCTGGGACTGGAATGTGGTCCCCATGAGGGGCGTGGGCCCTGTGTTAGTGGTGGGACATCAGGTGGTGGAGCAGTGAGGATGGAGCTGAGGACGGGGCGTGGGCTCACTTGTCAACACTGGGGCTACGCCGAGCCCCACGGGACGAGCCTGTCCCAGGCAACGCATCGAAACCAAGGCCCTGACCGCAGGCTGCAGGTCCCCTCTGCCTCAGGAAAGCCCGGCTCCTCCAGACCTCACTTCAGTGCCACACAAGGTCACCTGCTGGAGGGTCTGGTCTTGGCCTTGGACTCAGGCTCGAAGTGAGCCGTGGTCAGGCCCTGGGTGGGGGTGGACTGAGCCAGTGCCCGCCAGGGTCCTGTTCTTCTCCAAGCTCCCAGGCTGACAGGGACAAATTCCTAAGGAAGCCGAGCCTGTTTTCCACGGCTCTGTGTAACCGACACAGGGACCGCACTTCTAATGTCACAGCGCCGCCCTCTGCCGGTGGCTGGCTGGGAGGATGGGGTGTTTTAGCCGAGAGCTGCAGGCTCCCTGCCGGGGTGGGATCCAGACTGGGGTCCTGTCGGGAAGGGTGCACGGCCGAAGCCCCAGGGTCCATTTTTCTCGGATCATCCACAAAACTCATAACGCAGAAGAGCAGAAATGTGAGCTCAGCGTCCTGGAGGGCTGTGCCGAGGCTGGTGACTCAGTCGACATCACAGGCAGTTACTGTCCCCGTGTGTGAACAGGGGCGGCTCTGACAGTCTGAGCTCACAGCAGGGCTTGGTGGCCAGTCCCTTAGCTTTTCTTAAATCCCCACCAAGGATATTTTTTCCATTGCTTTTAGAGAGAGAGAGGAAGGGGTGAGAGAGAGACAGAGAGAGAAACACCCATGTGAGAGAGACACATTGATTGGCTGCCTCCCACATGCGCCCTAACCAGGGCCGGGGGTGGAGCCTGCAACTGAGATACATGCCCTTGGCCGGAATCGAACCTCAGTCCTTTCAGTCCACAGGCCAACTCTCTGAGCAAAACCGGCCAGGGCCAGTCCCTTCCCTCTAAAGCCCTTCCCTGGGGCTGAGCGTGGGCGGGTGCTGTGGCTGGGAAATCTTCCCGTTAATCAAAGTTATTTATAAAACGTGGACCAGGGTGCCCTTTCGGGGGTGGAGGCCACGTCCAGGACGGACAGGGTCCCTGGCCAGGGGGTTTGCTGTGGGACTGAGCAAGGAGGGTTTCCCCAGATGCAGAGACAGCCAGCAGGTCTGTGACCGCTGGGCACCCGGACCTGCCCACGCAGCCTGATCAGGGCCGGGTCCCGCCCGGGCTGGCGTGGGCGCCCCCGTGGCCCAGGCCTGGGACCGGCCCCGCCTCAGCCAATGCGATGCTCCCAGGGCTCCAGCACGCGGCCCTGGGCCCACGACACTGATCCTGCTACTGGGAAGCTGCTCTCCCTGCCACTGTCATCGTTCCCGTAGGGTGGGCGCCCTCGGCAGGCTGAGCGCCTTGGTTTTGTTCCGCTGGGTCCCCAGGGCGAGAGGCTCCCGCCAGGAGGTTTGGTTGGTCCTTGAGCCCCAAAGGGGGCGGGTGTCCCCTTTGCATCGTGGCTGGAGAGTCGGCAGGGGCGTCGGCCGGCTGCCCGGTGGCCGCGCCACGTTGGGGCTTCAGGCTCCCCTGGGGCACCTCAGCGGCAGCGCACGGAGTCTGCTAAACCGCGTCCCTGCCATCAGGGACCTTGGCAGGCGCGGCGAGACCAAACCCGTCCTGAGCCACTGAGCCGTGCGGCCTGTGTCTGTATAAGGCCCGAGGGTCTCTCTGAGGCGCGTTTGCCCGCAGGCGTTGCCGCCCTTCCCTCCCCGAGCTGGCGCTGCCTCCCGGGAAGCCGGGTTTTCCAGGTTGTACGTTTCGTCCCTCCCGGCTCTGCGCAGCCTGCCCACCCCCGTGACAGTGGGGGGACGGGGGCAGAGAGCCAGCAGCGCCCGTGTCCCCCACGGCGTTGCCCGATGGGCTGCAGGGAAATGTCCCGAGTCAGACGGACTTGCTGCTTATCTGAGGTGCAGGGGTGGCCGGGCGTCCCCGCGGTCCCCGCAGTCCCCGCGGTCCCTGCGGTCCTGCCCGGGAGTTAATAAGCAAAGGTTTTCCCAGGTATTTGCTTTTCCCAGGGACCTGCTGACCCAGGTACTCAGGCGGCTCGGTAAGGTCAGGACCTCTGTTCAGTCTCAGGCCTTGTGGTCCCAGGAAGGTTCTGGAATGAACCGGGGTGTAGGCAGTGGCCTCTCTGCCCCGGACGCAGTCCCGGCACCTCGGCCCCGTCCAACAGGGCCTCTGCACCCCACCTTTGGTAGCAGATGGGCCCTTTTGTGACCGTCGCCCCCAAGCCAATGCGAGTGGCAGGGGCGGGTGTCCTCGTGGTGGGTCCCTTGCCAGAGGAGGCCTGAGGGTCGCAGGAGGGGTGAGGGACCCAGAGCCCTGCCTCCCGTTGTCAGCTTCGTTTCTGGAGTTGAGTCTGATTTTAGCCTAAACGTCCTCCGATCTCCCCGCCTCTTGTGTTTCTCTACAAAGGAGACCCTCAGGGTGGCACACGCCTCACTCTCAGACCGCAGGCCACAGCTGTAGACGTGCTATACGTGGCCCGCAAAGTGAACGTTAAAACAGCCAGTTCCCCGCATTGGTGCCGTCCAGGCGTGTGCCCCGGATCTGACTGGCCTCAGCCCTGCCTGCAGGACCCGTCGGGGGGCCAGGCCTTCGCAGGGCTGGTCATGGGGCCTGTGGTTCGGCCCCTTTGGCCTCAACCCCAAGACGTGACTCAGCCCCAGGTCATGACCCACACCCCAGGTCATGACCCTCGACCCCAGGTCGTGACCCTCGACGCCAGGTCATGACCCTCGACCCCAGGCGAGGCTGGTTGCACTTTTGTGTCCCTCCCTTGCCAAGTTCTTCAAAGTTGCAGCCACACACTCGGCTTGAGTGCGCCCGGTGCTGCGACTCATCGCAGTCGCCCGGGAGCTTTTAACGACGTTATGGGCACGGGGCCTCGCCCGGGCCGCTAGCTCCGCGTCCCGACCCTTGTGTGTGTTTGAAGCTCCCAGTCACTTGCCCGAGCGCCAGGCGGGAACCACGGCCCTTGCTTCCTGGGAGCCGGGACATGGTTGGAAATAATCATACAGATGTAATGGCGTAACATCTGTAATTCACGTGTATGTCCCGTGTTATAATGCACTGTAACTGCTCACACAGACCCACACGCGCCGCACTGTAAAGCCCTAATAGCACACGGTCGCTTCTGCGCTGTAATTACGCCCGCGGGTGCAGCCCGCGCACCGTGTGGTTACGCCCGGCTCCGCCTGGGCCTGTGCTGTCCGAGCGTGTGGCCAGCTGGCTGGGACTCGCTCGGGGGAGCCCGGGACTGGCCGGGCCCAGCCACCCCTCTCTGCTCGCCGGGCGGGTTTCCCACTTTCGTGGCGGGGAGGACATTAAGCCTTTGGCCCGTGGATGCCAGATTCCCCCCTTTGCTCTGACATTTCAGGTCAGACCCACGCTGGGGTGAAGTTTGGAATTTCTATTTCAGAAAGAAAAGCTGCTGTTTGAGGCAGTTAACTGGCCGGTGACCCCCCACCGGTGCTGGTCTGAAGGGGAGTTTGGGGAAGGACAGAAGGACGCAGCCTGAGGGATGGATGAGTCTGTGATCCGGCGCCGGGCGGGAGGGTCCTGCCCGCGACAGTGCCGGGGACACTGGGTCGGGGCGGCCCCAGGGACACCTGCAGAGGGCGGCCAGGCCGGAGGCTGCCGCAGTGGTCTCTCGCCCCCATGTGCCACGTGGCAGTCCCCAGCATCGCCACACCCAGTGGTCAGGATAACCCAGGAATCTGGGTTTCCACGCAGAGCCCCCAGACTAGGAAACATTGAGAACCCCGTGCAGGCCAAACAGAGCAGGGTCTGTGCCGCCATCCCGGCCCCTTCCCCGTGCGCAGCCGGGTCCCCTGGGCAGAAAAAGAGGCGACCCCGTGCCGGTCTCCATGCCCTCGGGGAGGGCGAGGCTCTGGGGTGGCTCCTCTGTGTCTCCCGTGGTGGGTGCGGCTTGTGTCTGTCTGGTGAGTCCCTGGGAAAGTCGGGGGGGTGGGTGGGTCTGAAGCACACCTGGGGGCTGTACACCTGGCGGCTCTGCCCCAGGACCCACCCGGCAGGCTGAGCGGCGGAGCCTCCCTGGGGTGTCTGCTTCCATGCCCCTGGCGGCCGTCGGTTTCCCCAGACTGAGCAGTCCGCGGGGTAAGCTGCCCAGCTGGGCGGCTCCGAGGCTCCCGGACGGGACCAGGGGCAGAGCCTCTTCCCTGCCCCCCATCCCTCCCTCCCTTCCCCTGTGACGCGTTCCCAGCGCGGAGAGAAAAGGCGGGGAGATGACGGACGCGGCTCACCTCCCCCAGCCTCAGCCTCAGCCTCAGCCTCAGCCTCAGCCTCAGGAGCCGGACTTTCCGTGGCCGCTGCCGGACCTGCTTGAAGGAAACGAATGTTGCAGGTGGTGCTGCAGGCCCTGCAGGGAGGCGGCCCTGCCCGAGTGCGGCGTTTGTCTCGCCGGATGCCTCGGCCCTGCTCCCCCACCCACGCCCTCCGGCCTGCGGACTGCGCTGCCCCCCAGCCGGTGCCACGTGCGGCCTCCCCCTGCAGACGCTCTCCTTTCCCTCGGGGGTGTCACCTGGGGGCTGTTCCCTCCCAGGCCTGTGCCATCCGCGGGGGAGACCACACCTACCCAGGCAGGCCCTGGGCGGCAGGGTGGCCCACGTTTGCCCTTTATCAAGGGGACCACCGTGCACATCTTTCCTTGTGCGTGGCCTTGACCCCTCTACAGTCCACGCGGAAGAGGAGTCCCTGGTGTGCCCCCCCTCTCTCCGGCAGCCCCGGCTCTCGCGGGCTGTGATCCTCACCTTCCTGGACCCCTGCCCAGAGCTGGGGTGTCTCCATGTCCTTTGCGTGCTTGCAGACAGGGTGCTGAGGGGAGTTGGTGCCCGACCTGGGCCTTGGCTGGGGAGCGTTTATTGCCCACGATCGGGAGGAGGCTGCTCCCCAGCTCCGCGGACGCTCGGGGACCCCAAGGCCCTGGCTGCAGCCTGCTGAGGACTTGGCTCGGCTCAGCCCTGGGCCCTCAGACGGTCTCACTCCTGAGCCCGGCCCGGCTTTTGGTTCTGCTGTTGCGCGATTCCCTGCCCCTGCTCTGTGCCTGGAGCCGAGCGGGTTATCGTCGCGTGAACTCGGTACCGTCGGGACCTAAAGCTGCGTTTCCTCCCTGCCTCGGCTCCGTCCTCAGACAGACAGAGGGAGCTTTCTCTCTTATCTCGGGAAGTTTCAAACCGCCCCAGCGGCCCTTCCGTCAGCCGCTGCAAGCTGGGGTCATGGCCACGGCTAGTGGGCGCTCCTTCCAAATGCCGGCTCCCAGCAGGGACAGAGCTTGCAGGGCGCCCACCTGGGTCCCGGCTGTGCCTGGCTCGGGCCTGGGCTCGGGAGGCCATGGGCGGGGCGGGGGAAGGGAGCTGCGTTCTCACCGCCTTTAGGGTCTGTGATGGCTCACGGGGCTCTGCCGGCGGCCACACCCGCGGGTGCCCAGGTGAAACCGAGCGCCCTCACTCCAGCCGGCGCCCCCACCCCGGGCTTTCTCCGTTTAACGCTCCCCTCCCCCCCCACGCAGGGCACCATGCCACGCAGCCCCACGTCCAGCGAGGACGAGATGGCCCAGAGCTTCTCCGACTACTCCATGGGCTCGGAGTCGGACAGCTCCAAGGAAGAGACCATCTATGACACCATCCGGGCCACGGCGGCCAAACCTGGCGGCCCCAGGATGGAGGAGAGCCGGGGCAACACGCTGGTCATCCGCATTCTCATCTGGGACCTGCAGCAGACGGTGAGCCTGGCGCTCGTTCCCGCCGTAGCGAGTGCGACGTGAGCCGGGGGTGCCTGTCGCTTCCGCAGGGCACGTCCTTCCCTCCCCACCAGGCTCCCCGCCCGCCCCTCCGTCCTCCCTGCTGGTGCCCGGTCCACGCCGGCCCCCGAGCACCTGCCCTGTGCCCGGATGGAGGCCGGGCCTGCAGCGCGGAGCCCGCCTCCCGGAGCAGACGCCCACGGGGAGCCACGCCCGTGGCCCCGCGTCTTCCCCCGCTCTGCTCGGCTGTGCACGGAGCCCCATGTCCCCTGCTCTGTCCCACGTCCCGGGTGTGGGAGCTTTGTGTGGCCTGTCCCTCCGCACTGCCCACTGGCCGGCTCCCGGGACTCCCGGTTGTCCCTCCAGGCCTGGGCCCGACGCCGTGTCCTGCGTCACCCCCTCTGCACATTCGCCGGGTGCCTGTGAGTCTCGATGTCCAGGTCTCGCTGGGTGAACGGCGGAGCCTGAGGCGCTCGGGAGGCCGGGATGGGCCCAGGGTCCCCACGGAGCCCCGCCAGGCTGGGCGGTCTGCGGTCTCTGATGATGGAAACCTCAGTTCTCCCGGTCCGGGGGACCCGGTCTCAGGGGACAGCACTTTCTCCTGCAGCCTGTGGCCTTTGGGGTGAGCCTCTGGGCCGCTTCCACCTGCGCTTACGTCTCTGTCTGTCGTGGGTGCTGGCGGGCACCCTCGCCCCTTCAGAGTCGAGTCACAGGAAGTGGGGGAGACGGGGCTGGACCTGTGACGGGCTGTGTGTGGGGCGGTGTGCACAGGAGGGTGCGGGTGGGGTGCTGTAGACACCTGGTGGCGCTCTGGCGGGCGGGCTGGGCACCGGGCGCCGCAAAGTCCCTCCCAGAGGCAACCAACAGGGAAGGCGGCCGCCGGCTCCGGCGGAGAAAACGGAGGCGCGTCCCGCTGCGCCACCTACTGGCCGTGCCGTGCTGGTGCCATCAGGTGGCTGCCGCCTGCTGGGGCATCTCCAGGCCTCATGTCCGGCACTGAGGGGGCCTGCTGGGTGGCCCGGTACCTCCAGGGCCGGGTCCCTCCGGGTGTGACAGCTCCGGGAGGGAACTGTGCCAGCTCAGGGCCACCCGATGGATGCCCCAGAACTCAGCCGGCGGCCCTGCAGGCGGCGCAGGTGCGGCCTCTCGGGAGGCGGCGTGGCGTTCCAGGTGTTTCCCCTCCCGTGTCCTGACGCGTCTCTTATGAAAAGTTGTGTGAGCCCAGCCGGTGTGGCTCAGTGGTGAGCGTCCGCCCATGAACCCGGAGATCGAGGTTCAGTTCCAGGTAATGGCACCCGCCCGGGTTGGGGGCTCAGTCCCCAGCAGGAGGCAGCCGATCGATGTCTCCCCCCCCCCCTTCCCCTCTCTCTAAAATGCGGACGTGGGGGCAGCCAGCAGCGCAGGCCCCGTAAACCCACAGCAGGGGACTGCCTCGGAACGTGAACATGGGCATGAGGGGAAACAGGGTGGGGGAGAGGCCGAACGTAGACAGTTTTGCCACGAGACAGACCCTTCCCCATAAACCCGCAAAGTTAAACAATTACGAAACCCTGGCAGGCGGGAGTCCTTGTTTTCGTGTGAGACTCGCTTCCTCCCTCCTGTCTCACGGTGACGATGCAGGAGCTCAGCCCTCTCTCCCTGTATCCCTTGGGGTAAGCTGAGTTCGTTGCTGCAATAAACAGGCCTCCAGACCTCAGGCACTTAGCACAGAGATGTCCTGTGTCTTTTCTTGGCCCCCGGGAAGCGCAGGGATGAGAGTGGAGGTTCTGCTCCACACGGACACCCAGGGACCCAGGCTCTTCCATCCCGGAGCCGGGCCACCCCGGTGTCTGCCCAGCAGGGGAGGGAGGCGGAGAGACCCTCTGGGCCACATCACTGCCCCTACTCCCCAACTTCCCTGGAGGCGACACCTGCTGCTGCAGGGAGGCAGCAAACACCAAAACCACCAACGGAAAGCCCGGGAGGGCCCGGGGCCCCCTTTTTATAGTTTGGGTGGAAACCGAAGGCCGGGAGCCGCCTCATTCGGTCTCAGAGTCATCATGTCTGGCCTGGTTTCTTTTCTTTTAAAAACTGGTGTTGCTCAGTGGTTAGAGCGTCGGCCTGCGGACTGAAGGGTCCCGGGTTCGATTCCAGTCAAAGGCACATACTTCGGTTGCAGGTTCAATTCCCGGCCCTGGTTGGGGCACATGCGGGAGGCAACCAATCAACGTGTCTCTCATATCGATGTTTCTCTCTCTCTCCCCCCGCCTCCACTCTCTAAAAAAAAAAAGGCAATAGAAAAAATATCCTCAGGCCTCAGGTGAGGTAAAAAAACAGCAACATTGAGAGAATCACCTGCCGTGCGTCTTCCCCACTGAAAATGCACAAATCACTGGTTTTCAATAAATTCCCAGGTGTCTGTACCATCACCACAGTCAACCTTAGGACATCTCCATCACCCCCTAAGGAAGCCCCGTACCCCTCAGCAGCCAGTCCCACCCCTCTGCCCCCCTGCCTGCTCTCTGTCCCCTGTCTGCCTGTGCTGGACACTCGTGTCCATGGATTCTGACGACATGCGGACGGGAGGCCGGGCCTCGTATCCTCTGTTATCCGTCTCCCCTGGCGGAGACAAGCCCATGGCCTCAGGTCTGCCCCCAAGACCACTCCCTACCCCATCGACACCTTAAATGTCACCATTAAATGTCACCACGTGTCATTCAGTGACCCAGGCGCCATAGAGATGAAAAAAATACTTGTATCAAAAAGTGTGCTCGTTCTTGGGGCTGCCGCTCTGTTTTAGGGTTTTCCTGCCCCAGGATGTCCTCTCTCTCTCGCCTGCTGGTTTGCTGACCGAAAGGAAACCTGTTTGGGGTTTAAACTTAACTATAAAATGAGTTCTCCTGATCCTGGCTTGAGCACATGATTTGCCTAAAAAAAAAGTCATCAAAGGGGACTCAGTGGGCAGCAGGAGATGACGTCGGTAGTGCTCCTGGCTCAAGAGCCTTGAGTCTGTGAGGCAGGGCCCAGGGCTGACCCCAGTCCATCCAGGGACCCCCCCCCCCCCCAGAGGCCGAGGAATGCGGCAGGTCTCGGTTTGATGATTTTTTTTGTGTTTTTTTAAAACTTTAGACAAAATTTAAAATACAGAAAAATACAAACAATAATTTCTTAACTACCAGTGTATCTATTACACACAATTGATGGTGGTTAACATTTTATCATTTTTCAATCATAAGATTAAAACATTACTGATAAAGTCAGAGCCTTCCTCGTGCCCTGCCCGGTCCCTCTGCTCCCCGCACACACTGTCATGAAGTCACTGTGGCCCCTTGTCTATTGTTCTCTCTGTATATGTCAGTGACCACTACAGTATGTTGTGTTGCTGTGTCCACAGAACGTATGGACCTCATATCATACTGGGCTTGTCATTTATAACTTACTTTTCCCACCTGGCATTAGATTTTTGAGATTTGTCTTTATTGATACTGTCCATCTATCAGTCATCCATTCATCCATTGATCGATCCATTTTTCCACCCTCCTTCCCTCCCTGCATCCATCCATCTACCCTTCTATCCTTCTGTCTATCCATTGATCATCCACCCATCCATCTCTCCATCCATCCACCCATCCATCCACATGTCCATCCATCTCTCCATCTATCCACCCATCCATCCACATGTCTATCCATCCATCCATCCACCCATCCATCCATCCATCCATCCACATGTCCATCCATTCATCCATCCATTATCCATCCATCCATTATCCATCCATTCATCCACCCACCCATCCATCCACCTGTCCATCCATCCATCCATCCATCCATCCATCCATCCATCCATCCATCCACATGTCCATCCATCTCTCCATCCATCCATCCATCCATCCATCATCCACCCATCTTTCCACCTCTCCTTCCATCCATCTCTCCATCCATCCATCTCTCCATCCATCCATCTCTCCATCCATCCATCCATCTCTCCATCCATCCATCCATCCATCCATCCATCCATCCATCCATCCATCCACATGTCCATCTATCATCCACCTATCTCTCCACCTCTCCATCCATCCACCTCTCCATCCATTCACCTCTCCATCCATCCATCCATCCATCCATCCATCCATCCATCCATCCATCCATCCATCCATCTCTCCATCCATCTCTCCAGCCAGCCAGCCAGCCAGCCAGCCAGCACCCTTTTGCATTATAGAACAACATGGTTTGGGTCTTTAATCTCTACTTTAAGTCACTCTGCTATGTTCTTCATAGTATGCATTTGGATCACCTTTTGGGGGTAGGGGAAGAAGGCCTGGAATCTGGTTTTTCTTTGTGGTTTTATTAACTGGTTGCTAAAGCCAAAGAGAGCTACCCTTCCCCCAGCTCCCACCTTCCCTCTGCCTTTATTTTTACCTTTGATGGGGTGATGATAGTCAACGTCACTGTCCTTCAGTGGACATCGGTGAGTCACAAATTGTTTATGACAAAGGGGAAGGCTCAGGGGCCCCCCAGCAGAAGGAACCACAGACAGTTGGGTCTTGACCACGTTGGTTGTCATTCGTCTCACGTGGCAGCTTGCTAAAGGTTGAGAGAGGCTTTATTTTCATATGAATAATTACAAAAAAATTTATCCAGCATCAGTTTTGTGTGTTGTAAGGCTTCTATGCTGGACCGTCCTGGTAGCTGTTAGAATAACTTTTTCTGTGTGAAGGAGAGGGACCCGGCTCACCGGGCTCTTCAGAGCCCACAGGACAGACGCCTGACTCCGTGTGCTCTTTTGCTTCTGCTGAGCTAATACCCACTTAAATCTCTCTGAGAAAATGATGTTTGGGGAGAGTGCTTTGTTCTAGAATTATTGCATTCTGTAGAAAATCTCTGTAAATCCCCCAGGGTGGCTCAGAGGCCATGCTGGCGAGAGCAGACAGCTCCTGTTCCCCTGCTGTCCCAAGCTGATAAGAATTATCCAGAAGGTGCCAGCATCATGCCCCCGAATCATCAATATTTAATTTTCTACCTTAGATCCAAGAGCGAGGCCCTTTCCCAGCACCTCTGCTCTGAAGTGAGGTTTCTGAGAGTTTCAGGGTTGAAAGTGTTATTGCATTTGGACAGTGACATTTGGAAATTACCGAGCTGTGGTGTGGGTTGCCTTTGGTGCTGGCTGTCCCTCAGAGGTGTGCAAGTATGTGCACTACCACCATCCTTGTCATCACTATCATTGTCACGATCACCACCACTGTCACCACCACCGTCATCATCATCACCACTGTCACCATCACCATCATCATCACCACTGTCACCATCACCATCACCATCATCACCACCACTGTCACCACCACCGTCATCATCATCACCACCACTGTCACCATCATCACCACCATCATCACCACTGTCATCATCACCATCACCATCATCACCACCATCATCACCCTCATCACCCTCATCACCAGCATCACCATCATCATCATCACCACCATCATCACCACCATCACCACCATCATCACCATCACCAGCATCATCACCATCATCACCACCATCACCATCATCACCATCATCACCACCATCACCACCATCACCATCACCACCATCACCACCACCACCATCACCATCACCACCACCACCACCACCACCACCACCACCACCACCATCACCACCATCACCACCACCATCATCACCATCATCACCATCATCACCATCACCATCATCACCACCATCACCATCACCATCATCACCACCATCACCACCATCACCATCACCATCACCACCATCACCATCATCACCACCATCACCACCACCATCACCATCATCACCACCATCATCACCATCATCATCACCATCACCATCATCACCACCATCATCACCACCATCACCACCATCACCATCACCACCACCATCACCATATCTCCGCTAGGCTTTGAGCTCCTTAAGGGACAAGATCCCTGATCAGGTATCCCCTGCCCCCTGCCACACCCACTCGGTGCTGGTACCTTGCAGAGGACAGAAGCTCCAGGGGGGAGGTTTCCTCAAGCAGCCTGTTAATGGCCGTGGCCGAGGGCTGGGTTCCTGGCGCCTGGGCTGTCTTTGCAGCACTCCCGTTACTCCCCGTGAGTCTTCCCGGACATCTCTCGCCCTGAAAACGCCTGAAACAAATGATAGATCCCCGTCCCACAGGCCGGAGGGAGACCGGACGCAGACCCAAGCCTACCTGACCTTTGACCTCCTGCTCCTTCTAGAAGTTTCTCCAGGGAGCCCTCCTGGCGTTTTTTTGGAGCATGATGCCTCTTCGTTACCTAGGGCTGGCCTGTGAGCCACCCAGGCTCAGTTTCCCCGGCCCTCCTGGCTTGTGGCGTGGACACCAGCCCCTCCGATCACCTGCAGTGCCCACATTTCCCTGGGCGCTGCCCCAGCCTGTGCCCCGCGCAGCACTCACTGCTGGGAGGAGCCTCAGGCCCCCGGACACTGGTTTCTAAGTGAACTTGGCTTCGGTGTCCGTGTCGTGGACCCGGGGGCCGCCGGGAACTGGGAGTCTCCTGTGGCCCCACGCGGTCACAGCTGACAGGCCTCCCTGTTGCGCTGGTGTTTCCCGGCACTCCCCTTCCTCAGGCGAGGGCAGACGGCGAGGCGGGAAGTCAGCGAATTAAACCGGCCGCCACCCGCCCGAGTGTCACCCTGGAATTCAGGCCTTGACATTGGAGAGGGACCGAGGGAGTGTTCGGGCCAAAGGGGTCACGTTCCTGGGCGGCGGGCCTCCTGGCCGCCTGCTGAACCAAGCTCCTTGTTGAGGGCCTGTGATCGCCTTACCGAGCTGGGGGGGCCCCCCCCGAGCCCCGAGGGCAGCGGCGGGCCTCTGCCCCTGGCGCACGCGGACTCGCCCTGCGGGAAGTTGGCTCCGGCCTCATGGCCAGTCCAACCTCGTTTATTTCTGATGCTTTCCCAGCGATAAAGCACGTTCCTGCGCCCCAGCTTTCATTTCATCCAGGTTTGGAGGCGCAGCGAGCAGCGGGTTTGGCTGGCGCTTGCTCTCCTGGCCTGTGGGGGAGTCTCAGGGGAGGGACCTGGGAGCGCGACCATGTTGAGTGGCCCTTTTTCTCAGTGGCACTGTTGTTTTTGGACAGTGCTCTTGGTTGGCTTGTAGGCACTCGGTCGACACTATTTAACTCCCTGTAAGTCTAGCTTTTGTGGCAGACGATGCGGTTTTGCCGTGACTGTCCCCTTGATGGTCTGGGAACCGTGTGTCCGCGTGTTTGAAGCTGTGTGCGCAGTCAGCGTGGGTGGCACACAGACGCTCGCGCCCCTGACTTGCCCACCGGCGAGGGGACCCCGCGGGATGTCCGTCTGCATCTGAAATAGCAAAGAGCAGCGGATGTGAAAATGAAGTCACACTCCGGTTCACTTGAGCCATGGTCCCCCAGGTGTGTTCCCCGAACAGTGGCCGCAGCCTCACTGAGAGACCTGGAGACGCACAGGTCCTGGGGCCCCACCCGGACCCACCGAGTCGGGCTCTGGGTGGGGAGGGGCGACGGCCTGTCCTGAGGAGCGCTGGGGTCTGAGAGGCCCCAGGACGGTGAGAGAGGCGCCCGGTGCTGGGTGGTCACTGACCACCAGAGATTTGAGTCCCTGGGGAGAGTCAAGGCCTCGGAGACCAGTGTCTCTGTCTCAGCGTTTCCCCCTTTCCGGTGACCTGACATCTCCACCCCGCGACGAGAGGATCTGGTTTCCACCCAGAGCAGCTGTGGGGTCCCGGACGGAAACTCCTTTGCCACCTCCCGCCCCGCGCCGAGGAGGGCCGCCCGGGGGGCACCTGGTCCCTGACCGCACGCCTTTGTCCCCACAGAAGTGCATCCGCTTTGACCCCGATGCCACGGTGTGGGTCGCCAAGCAGCGGATCCTGTGCTCGCTGAACCAGAGCCTGAAGGACGTGCTGAACTACGGGCTGTTCCAGCCGGCGAGCAACGGGCGCGACGGCAAGTTCCTGGACGAGGAGCGGCTGCTGCGGGAGTACCCCCAGCCCGCGGGCAAGGGCGTCCCCTCCCTGGAGGTACGGACTGAGATGCCCCGTGTTAAAGCATCGTGCGGGTCCTGGGGGTGACCTGGTTTTGTGGGAATTCCCAGGGGTCGGGCAGTTCTTAGGCTCCTGTTTTCTGACGGATGTGACCGGTCTGTGGGACAGAAGCCGTGGTGTGAGCACACCGTGGGCTTGTGAGCCCCGGGGTGCAGAACAGGCTGGCCTCTGCCCCCCGGATCCGCCTCCCTGCGCCTGGGTGTGGGGTGGCTGGGGGCCTCCCGTGGCACCCGCAGCATGACTTCCCTTCTGGGATGACTTGGGGCTCTCTGAGCCTCCCTGCGCCTCCGTGGTGACGCGGCAGAGACACAAGTGGGGCAGCCTTATCCATGTCCACATGAAGTGGGACCCAGCCCTGCCTGTGAGCCCTGGCGGCTGCGCCCCAAGGGGACAGGTGGTTCCCACGGGTGTCAGGACAGTCGCTCGCGTCGCCAGCACTGGCGTCATTTATCTTCCTGCGAAGCAGGTCGCCCGTCTTTAGGGGCCGCAGTCATTTCAGCTTAAGTGTGGGTCGCAGCCAGCGTGGCCGTCGCAGGGGTTCTGCAACCTTCCCAGCCACGGGAGACGGCTGTGTCGTCAGAGGTGTCGTGGACACAAGGTCAAAGCCAAGGTCACGCCTCCTCCGCCCGTTTTGGGGTCTGACGGTGACTTTGAAGCTGAGATTTTTGGGGATCCCTGCTTCAGTGGGGCCTGTGTGGGACCAGGGAGAGGGTTCTGTGGGAGAGAGAGACGGGTGCCACTTGGGAGCCGTGCGGTGCAGCCGCTCTGATCTCAGTTTGTTCATCTGTGAAATGGGCGTCCTTCGGAAGGTCCTCGATACAGGACTGCCGAGCGCCAGACACTTTCTTGGCACGTCCGGCGTTCACGAGACAGTCACTGTTCTGGTCAGTGGAGGTTATGCCCCAGTGGGAGGTGTCAATAGAGGAACATCTGTTTTGGGGGCTGACAGTTTCTATAATGACAGTAAAATTGTGAGAAGACCAGGAGGGCCCGGCACCTGCTATTGATCCGAAGCCTGGACCTGACCAAGGCCCCTCACTGCCTGCACCCACTTCCCGGGGCAGCACGTGGAACCTGGGCCGGGCTGTGTGTGGGGTTAGAGGAGCGGCCTCCTGTGACCCCCCTTCAGCGTCCTGCCCCGGTGCTCATGGGAGCCGAGGCTGAGCGGTCGGCATGCGAGAGTCCAGCCCGGGGTGCTCACCCCCCTCGTGGGCACGTGGGCTGCACCGGATGGACGTGGTCCAGGCCTGGCCGCTGTGCCACCTTGGGCGCGCCACCCAGCCTCTCTGAGACTCAGGCCCGGCTGTGAAATTGGGGAGCACGAGCGCTGCCTTCTCGGGAGGCTGTGAGGTGCACAGGAAGTTTTCCATGTGAGGGTTTCCACGGAGCAGTGCCCTCTGCGCTCGGCGAGCACCTGGCTGGGTGTCGTGGCCGGGCTCTGTCATTCGCTCTGGCTGCCACGAAGGGGTCGTTCATCCTTACGTCTCACCTTCATGGGGGGTCGTCACCCCCTGTTCTTGTTTCAGCTCCTGGGACCGTGATGGGGTCCGGGGAAGTGGGGCAGGGATGCACAGCATCTGTCCATCATCAGTTCTGTGCCCGGTGCTCTCGAGCCGCCTCGGCCACCCTGAGGTTCTGTGTTGTCGTCTCCATGACACAGATCAGGAGACGGAGTCTGAGGTGGGGAACGTGTCCAGCCAAAGGCACTCGGCCGACAGGACCGTGTGGGGCTGGACTTGGAGCCGAGGTCTCAGCTCAGGAGCTTAGTCACCCCCAGACTGTCGGTGTCCTCCAAAACCTCCTGGAGCGTCCCCAGCAGGTTTTACTGCAAAAGGGGTCAGGGCGCGGGGAGAGGCAGCCGGGAAGGGTGCTGGGGAATTAGGGAGCCGCCGTGACACGCGCCTCCGCTCTGGGCACTGTTACCACGTCTCCGCAGCACGGGCTCCTCGGCTCCTAGGATGTAGCTTCCAGTTCAGAGGAGACGCAGCTGCTTGAGGGAATGAACTGGGGCTCCGAAGTCCCAGGTGGGGGCTGCAGGTGCGGAGGAAGGGGCTGCAGGGGCGGGAGGAGGGGGCTGCAGGTGCGGGAGGAGGGGGCTGCAGGTGCGGAGGAGGGGCTGCAGGTGTGGAGGAGGGGCCTGCAGGTGCGGGAGGAGGGGGCTGCAGGTGCGGAGGAGGGGGCTGCAGGGGCGGGAGGAGGGGGCTGCAGGTGCGGAGGAGGGGGCTGCAGGTGCGGAGGAGGGGGCTGCAGGGGCGGGAGGAGGGGGCTGCAGGTGCGGGAGGAGGGGCTGCAGGTGCGGGAGGAGGGGCTGCAGGTCTGGGAGGGGGCTGCAGGTGCGGGAGGAGGGGCTGCAGGTGCGGAGGAGGGGCTTCAGGTGCGGGAGGAGGGGCTGCAGGTGCGGGAGGAGGGGCTGCAGGTGCGGGAGGAGGGGCTGCAGGTGCGGGAGGAGGGGCTGCAGGTGCGGGAGGAGGGGCTGCAGGTCTGGGAGGGGCTGCAGGTGCGGGAGGAGGGGCTGCAGGTGCGGAGGAGGGGCTTCAGGTGCGGGAGGAGGGGCTGCAGGTGCGGGAGGAGGGGCTGCAGGTGTGGAGGAGGGGCTGCAGGTGTGGAGGAGGGGCTGCAGGTGCGGGAGGAGGGGCTGCAGGTGCCGAGGAGGGGCTGCAGGTTCAGAGGGGGGGCTTCAGGTGCCGAGGAGGGGCTGCAGGTTCAGAGGGGGGCTGCAGGTGCGGAGGAGCTGGCTCCCCCAGGCCGGGACTTCTCAGGGAGCTTTGGTAAAGGTGGCCTATGTAGAAGCCTCGGTGTGAGAAGCGGCCCCATGATTACTGACAAGGCCACCCCAACGGCAGGCGGACTGCCACCGAGGGTCCGAGAGCCCCGATAATGCTGAGGACAGCCGACGGGGCAGGGGGCCCTGCTCCTCAGTGGAGGATCTTGGCTCCTTTGTTCTTTGGGTTGCTTTCGTGTCTTTCCCTCGCTTTTCAGCCCAGGCTGCAGGATCTCGGCAGCGGTTGCCCATCGCGTGTCCCGGGCCCTGTGGCGCCGACACAGCCATTTCTGTACCTGGGAGGGTCTGCTGCGGAGCCCTCGCCTCGGCGAACTAGCTGAGGAGGTTGGTCTTCCTCCGAGGACCCGTGTGAAATGCTCACTTGTCCTTTTCTCCTGTTTCTGTGCCAGTTCCGATACAAGAAGCGGGTGTACAAACAGGCCCACCCGGACGAGAAGCAGCTGGCCAAGCTTCACACCAAGGTACGGCCCGGTCGCCACCCGCGCTCCCGGCGCCCTGTCCGCGCCGTCGTCTGGGATCGCGGCGGCTCTTCGGGCCGCGGGCTCTTCTTCCAGCCTGACCTCACCACGCACACGGTGCCCGCCGGAGCCCCCTCGATACCCCGGCGTCGCCTCCTGTGTAGACACCTCTCGTAGACACATGCTCGTTTATTTTCCTCTTTAGACCAACCTGAAAAAATGCATGGACTGCATTCAGCATCGCTCGGTGGAGAAAATCGTGAAGATGCTGGACCGAGGCCTGGACCCGAACTTCCATGACCTGGAGACTGGAGGTGAGCGCGGCCCCGGGGCCCTCGGGGGGCTCACCGAGGTGCAGGGACCCTGCGTCCCGAGCGCACGCGGGTGCGGCAGCCGAGCTCGGCGGGGTGAAGGGGCTCTCGCTGCGCCGCGAGTCCCGGGTGAGCCTGTGTTTGCTCCCATGTGGCTCCAGCCGCCTGAGTCGCTCGGCAGCTGCTCTATGCGCCCCCGCTGACTAGAGAACGAACGAACGAGGGGGTCATGACACGCGTGGGGCTGCGGCGCGCCCGCCTGGGGAGACGGGCACGCACATGCCAAGGCCTTGCCCCCCCTGCTGGAAACCGAGTCCCCCCAACCGTGTGGGGTGAAATGGCCTGGGTTTCTCAGTGTCCCCATTAGTGACATTTGGGGCTGGTGTTTCTTTTTCTTTCCTTTCTTTGTTTCTTGTAACAATTCCACATGAGTGCTAACTTTTATTTAATCTCTTCCTCTCAGCTGTATTGAGATACAGTTGCTTTGTAACATTGTATCAGTGTCAGGTATACAATGTAACAATTTGTTATTTTTGTATATTGTGAAGGGACCACCACAGAAAGTCTGCTTGTCACCCCTCCCCCCACGTGGCTACAGTTTCTTTCCCTGGGATGAGGCCTTTTAAGATCTCTCCTAGCAACTTTCCCGTACACGCTGTAGTCACCGTGCTGCCCGTTACGCCCCTGGACTTACTCATCTTATAACTGGAATCGGGCACTTTTGACCACTTGACCTGCCCCCACCCCCACCCCGCCTCTGCCCACCACCAGCCCCTTCTCTGGGTCTGCGAGTCCTGTATTTCCGCCCCCCGTTGGTCTTACCTCACTTAGTGTAATGCCCTCCGGGGCCATCCATGTGCCACACTGGCAGGGTTTTCTGTTGATGTCTGATTGATGCTCCATTGTGGGGAACGCAATACTCCAGGGGTCCCTTGGAGACTCGGCTCAGTGAGCCCCAGACTTGGCCGCTCTCCCCAAGTGTTCGCGCTAAAGCGTGTGCGCTTGGGCCCCTCAGAGACGCCCCTGACCCTGGCGGCCCAGCTGGAGGACCCCGTGGAGGTGATCAAGGCCCTCAGGAACGGCGGGGCGCACCTGGACTTCCGCGCCAAGGACGGGATGACGGCTCTGCACAAGGCCGCCCGGACCAGGAACCAGGTGGCCCTGAAGGTACCCTGAGCCCGCCTCGCACGCAGAACGCCCCCTCCCCGTGTGATCCCCGCGTCTCCCCCGCCCCCTGCCCTTCCCCAAATCACAGCAGCCACCCTGGGCGACCCAAACGGTTCCAGCCGGAGCTCGGGAGCGGACCTGGTGATCTCGCTGTTAGAATCTGCCGCTCCCAGTCCTCCTCCCCGTTCCCGTCACGGGCGGGTGTCCGCGGGGCGGCCGGAGCTGACCCCCCCCCGTGGTGTTTCTTCTAGACCCTCCTGGAGCTGGGCGCCTCCCCCGACTACAAGGACAGCTACGGCCTGACGCCGCTGTACCACACGGCCATCGTGGGGGGCGACCCCCACTGCTGCGAGCTGCTCCTGCACGAGCACGCGGCCGTGTGCTGCCAGGACGAGAACGGCTGGCACGAGATCCACCAGGTGCGCGGCGCTGCGGACACGGCCCCTGGTCCCTCTGCCCCCGGGTGGGCGGGGCCCCACAGGTTGGATCCCGGGGCTTTGTTTTCCTAAAACATTTGAGTCAGTCCCTGGCGTTAGGTATCTGGGGTGTATTTACGCAGAAATGCACATTTCGGACTCCCCTGGAGGGACTAGAAGGTGGGCAAGCCCGTTGCATTTCTGCAGGAGGCCGGCTGCCCTGGAGGAATCAGTGCCCCCTTCGTGGGAGCCGTGAGCCCGAGCGTCTCTCGGCCTGTCCACCCCCCCAGCCCCTTCGGTACATCTCAGACCCGCCTCTAGCTGGCTTTCCTAAGACGGACTCTGTCCTGCCCTCCGTGGCTCCGGAGCCCGTGGCTCACTCGTGCCCAGGCCTCAGCCTCCGAGTCTGTCCTCATGATTTTCGTGGTCAGACAAACTGGACCCCCTCCTGTTTTCTGACGGGCCTGGCTCCCCTGCTGTGGTCTGTGGTCTGAAGCTGTTGCTTCTCCTGGGAATGTCACATCGTTGGCCCCTGGGGCTCTCCCGGCACGGCTGTGCCCTCGAAATGGGTCATGCCGGGGTTTGCAAGGTCCGTCCAGGATGAGGCAGCGCTGCCCGCGGTGGTGCTGGGCCCCGGCCGCCGTGAGCGCTGCTCCCGACGGCAGCTTCCGGGCCAGGGAGGAGCCGCTCCAGGGACCAAGGGGCCGCAGGGCCCAGACCTGGGCAGCGGCCACAGCTCCGGGTCTTCAGGGCTTCCTGAGGACGGTGCTGGAAGGAGTCGCCCTTGTCTCAGAGGGGCTGTCACCTGGCCGCCGGGCTGGGGGCAGGGCGGTGGAAGCCCCGGCAGGCGCTGCCAGCCTGGACGTCGGCCTGGCCACAGGGGCTGGCGCTGGGCTCCCGCGGCCGCGTGAAGGACACGCGAAGGGGCCCGGCTCTGCGCTCGGAGGGCTTCGCCGAGGGTTTCCCGGGCCTGCTCCAGCCTCGCTCGTCGCGATCTGTCCACCGCCCTCTAGCGGTCGGCCCCTTTTCCACACAAGTCCGGGAAAGCCCCCTCTAAGCGACCACAGGAAAGTCACTGCCCCTGAGTCCTGCTGTCCCCATCTGCCGGCTGCGGTGACAGTCAGTGAACAGAGGGAGGCCAGGTGCTTGCAAAGAGCGGTGGGCTGCGCTGTCCTGAATTTGTTTCCTCCGTTAGCCACCCAGACACGGTATTTGCACCGGCTCTTGTGCCCGGGAGCAGCCCTGGCTGCACCGTCTCCTTTACCCGGGAGCAGCCCTGGCAGACACGTGCTTGTCTCCACTTCTCAGACGAGTTAACGGGGCCCAGAGAGGGTGAGTGACCCGCCCAAGGCCACAGGGCCCTCGGCTGCCTGAGCCCGACTCCCCCAGCTCCTCCCACGCTGAAGTCTGGCTCTTCAGCCTCTGGGCTTTCAGACAGAAGCTGCCCCAGGAAGACACAGGCGGGAGCAAAGGGCCTGCGGCCTGGGCCGGGCTGGTCCTGGCTCCGCCCTTTTGGGGCGAAGCACCTCGGAGTTCTGGGGTTTTTTGGTTCTGCAATTAAAGTCTGTCCATCTGTCCAGCACCCTGGGGCGTGGCCAGCCTCCACCCAGCGGTCTGGCTCCCCTTCCTTTCCGGGGATCGCGGGTGCCCGCCCCAGGCCTGCCCGCAGGGATGGGGGGGCTGCTCAACTCTCGGGGCGCTGCAGGCCAGGTGTTTCGTTGCGGAGGAGCCTTTCCCATCTGGCTCCTCCAGGCGACGGCCCTGCAGGCTGACCCCGGGAGGGCGCTGCTATTGAGCTCATGTCTGCAAAGGATCTTAAAAGTTGCTCCAGTCACCCTTGTACTTTCTCCTGATTGCAAAAGAAATACCTGTTCAACATGGAGATCTTTCAAATCAAAGTATAGAGTATAAAATACCCAAATGCTTCCCTACCACCCAAGAACTTTGAGGGGTCACCTGTAGTTTTAATTGCTAAGTAGCCTCAGACCCACCGGCACCTTCCCTGCCCCCAGCTCCCAACTCGGGACTGCAGGGGCCCGGCTGCGAGAGATCAGCTGCTCAGCCAAGGAGCCGGGCCCCCGTTTCCACGCACCCCCGTGTGTGGCCGGCACATGTGCCTGCCCTCGGGAGGAGGCTCGCTCCCCGCCTCCCTCTCTGAGTTTGTTTGACTGTTTTGGGATAAGCGAAGGTGTGTCCCGGCCTGGATGCTGTGCAGCCCGAGTCGAAACTGCCCTTTAGCGTGGCCGGGTCACCTGAGCGGGTGACTTACCCTCTCTGAGGTCGTTGGCTAATCTCTGAAGTTGGTTCAGTTGCGATTCATTGAGCTCTCAACACCCTTCAGTGAAAAAACTCATGTGAAGCCCTTGGCGTCTAGTGGCCACGCCCGTCACTGTCGTAATCGCCCGCAGGCTACGCCCCCATCCCTGTCATCCTTACCCTCCTGGTGGCCTTTCCTAAGGGGCCCAGGAAGTACGGGGGTGGATGGGGCCGGGGGTCGGTTGGATACACCCTGCTCCCCAGGCCCACAAGTTGCGCTGGACTCTCTGCCAAGCCGGACAGCAGCCCTGTCGCCGCTGGGGCCCCCTTGCGCCCTGCAAGCAGGGCTGGGGCGGGCTGGTCCGGCGCTCAAGCCCTTTGGGGCCCCATCCCACGATTCTCGCAAGAACCCTTCGAGGAGCAGGGTTTCCTCTTACACGTGAGAATAGAGGCTCACAGTGAAGGTTCTGGAAAATGGGTCCAGATCCGATTGCCCCAGTTGGTTCATAAATCGCACACGTCTCCCCTAGAAGGGCTCCGAGAGGGCGAGTCACACTGGGGGGTGCCCCTTGCCCAGAGGAGGACAGGTGGGGCTCCCTTTTCCTGGACACCGCAGGGGTGCTCACCCTTCCTGGCTGGTTCACCCCCCCCACCCCGGGGTGCGGGTCAGGGAGGGGGAGCTTGGACAAGCCGGGCCAGGGATGGAGCGTCCTGGTTTGCATTTTGAGGGGCCGGCCGCCGAGACTGGGGAGGGATGGGCCGTACCTCTGGGCTCTGGGTGGACTGGAAGGAACGTGGGGGCCCCTCCACAGGCCCCCGTGCGGTGTCGCGGCCGCAGCCTGGACTGTTGCCGTTTCAGGCCTGCAGATACGGGCACGTGCAGCACCTGGAGCACCTGCTCTTCTACGGGGCCGACATGGGCGCCCAGAACGCCTCGGGGAACACGGCCCTGCACATCTGCGCCCTCTACAACCAGGTCAGTGGGAGCGCCCGCCGGGCACCCGGCCCCACGCCTTCTCCAGCCTCGCGGGCGACAGTTTCCTCGGCGCTCGGGGTCAAGGCCGTTCTTCCTTCCCAGATTCCTGCTCTTCCTCAGATTTCAAGGAACTCGGGTCTGGAGGGTAGTGAGGTGTGGAGGTTACACTGAGCAGAATGGGGGTGGGGGGCTCCACCACCTGGAGGAACAGAGGGCGGGTTAGAGGGCTGCTGGGGCCCCCGAGGTTTGTGCCCGTTGCTTGTCCTCTCTGCCATCAGCATTATCTCCCCCGTCCGAAGCAATGCTTCCATCTTTTTGGGTGACATCTCCACCCTTTGCCTAAACCCAGGCCCTTTCCCCACCCAGTCCCTGGCCACCCCCAGCCCAGGCTCCTCCAGCCACTTTGAAATTCCACTTTGCTTCTACCTATTCAACCCTGGAAAACTCCTACGCACCCTTCAAGACCCAATTCAGATAGCTCACCCTCAGTTAAGCCTTCCCCTGATGAGCCCCTCGCAGAGTTAGTTGTATTTTTCGCTGGACAGTGCTTTGCAAGACCGCCAGGGTGGACTGCCCGGGAGCAGGCCATTATCACTTACCTGTTTCTCCTGCCAGCATCCCCTCTGCCTTGAGCCCCTCTCCTCAGGGGCATAAACAGCCATTGCTCATGTGCCACCTTCTGCTTGGCACAGGAGAGTGGCTCAGCCTGCTGGCGTTGGGGTAGCACTTCAGCTGAGCTGCAGGAAGTGTTTGTAGAGCAGGGGCCTGGCTTCCCTCTTATGGAGGTGGACCCCCCAGTGGGGGGGTGCTCACTGGTGGACCCTGGGCATCTGCATGCAGCTGGGTGCTCACTGGGGGACCCTGGGCATCTGCGTGCAGCTGGGTGCTCACTGGTGGACCCTGGGCATCTGCGTGCAGCTGGGTGCTCACTGGTGGACCCTGGGCATCTGCATGCAGCTGGGTGCTCACTGGTGGACCCTGGGCATCTGTGCCTGAGTAGCTCTGTGAGCCTCCAGATACCGTGCCCAGCTGCACCAGGAAAATGCCCATCCTGAGGCCTGGCCCTGGCTGGTGGAACATCTGTGCCCACACGTGCCTCTTAACTAAAGCCTGAGAGAGGAAACATCTCTTAATCACCCCCAGGAGATTTCAGGCATATTTATCATGAAAAAACCCTGCCCTGAATAAACATGTTTTCTGTCACTTGAAATAATTGTGGACAGGATGGTCTCTGAAAGTGCGGGTGGCTTTTATTAGAAGAGGTGACACATTTTGGTCGTCTG
This sequence comes from Miniopterus natalensis, assembly GCF_054644295.1. Classification (NCBI taxonomy): domain Eukaryota; kingdom Metazoa; phylum Chordata; class Mammalia; order Chiroptera; family Miniopteridae; genus Miniopterus; species Miniopterus natalensis. The sequence goes on along the minus strand of NC_142091.1, from coordinate 76,183,808 downwards.
CATTCTGAGTTACTGATGGGACTGAGTTTGGCTGATGTCACTGTACCTGCTCCAGGTCTGTCCCCACCCCTGGCCAATGGCTGCAGGAAGACCCAGAGCTGGCTGGGCTCTCAGGAAAACGCCTGAGCCACGTGCCTTAGGTTAGAAGAGAGGTCGGCGAATTCTTTCTGTAAAGGGTCACGGGGACTCGGTCACGGCCCCTCCTCTCTGCTGTTTAGGATGAGCGTAGCCACAGACAATGCTAGATGAATGTGTGGCTGTGTGCCAATAAAACTTTATTTGCAAAACAGGCCGCAGGCCAATTAGCCTGTGGGCCATAATTCGCTCAGTCTGGGCACAGAGGCTGCATCTACCCCTCCTCCTGGCCTGAGGTCCGGGCCGACTCCCAGCATGTCAGGGAGGCCTCTGCGGGTGCCTGAGAGCTGTTCCCTCTCCAGGGTCCTGGGACCAGGGGACAGCTTGCTGTTGGTGACGATGGTGATGATGGTGATGATGAAGATGATGGGGATGAGGATGGTGATGATGGTAATGATGAAGATGATGGAGATGATGATGGTGATGGTGGTGATGATAGTGATGATGGTGATGATGGTGATGTTGGTGATGATGGTGGTGATGATGGTGATGTTGGTGATGGTGGTGATGGTGGTGATAGTGATGATGGTGATGATAGTGATGATGATGGTGATAGTGATGATGGTGATGTTGGTGATGGTGGTGATGATGGTGATGGTGGTGATGGTGGTGATGATGGTGGTGATGATGATGGTGATGGTGATGATGATGGTGATCATGGTGATGGTGATGATGGTGGTGATGGTGATGATGGTGGTGATGGTGATGATGGTGGTGATGGTGGTGATGGTGGTGATGGTGATGATGGTGATGATGGTGATGATGATGGTGATGATGATGGTGATGGTGATGGTGATGGTGATGGTGATGATGAAGATGATGGAGATGGGGATGTGATGAATGTGATGATGGTGATGATGGTGATGGTGATGATGGTGATGGTGATGGTGATGGTGTAGATGATGGTGGTGATGATGGTTATGATGGTGACGATGATGGTAATGATGGTGATGATGAAGGTGATGGAGATGGGGATAGTGATGAGGATGGTGGTGACGGTGATGAATGTGATGATGCTGTTGCTGATGGTACTGCTGCTGCTGCTAATTTGCCTCATCAGACTTCTCCTTATTAAATCTGAAAGCATCCAGGTTTATGGCTCTGTGAGTTTCATCAATTTTAGGCAGGCCTCATCTGCACACTTCTAATAAAACACTCTGTGATCAGAATATTCTTCATCTTCTCCTATCAAATCAACTAATTAGGGCTCGGATTGTAAGCAGCAAACTGTGTCTAAGATGCCACCTCCCTCAGCTTCCTGCTGGCTTTGCAGGAGCCCCAGCGGGATGCACGGGTGCTGGTGTTTGTTTTCCTGGGCTGGATAATGAAGGGAGGGAGGGAGTTCTGAATATCAGAGCTTCCCAGGCCAGTCTGTCTGGGCAATAAAAAATATGCCCTGCCTTTCTGCAGCCGATAAGAAGAGATGGGCTGCGATCTGTCTCGGTCTCAGTGTCCTCCGAGGTGTCCCACAGAGCCCTGGTCAGCTTGGTGGCTGCCTCCAGGGGGCCATCACGGGGTTATAATCCCTGGAGCACTGAAGGTGTGCACCTCACTGAATAGTAGGTGGCCTCAGGCCTTTCCCCTGACAACCCCCAGCAGGGGTTTTCTTTGGTGGCCGTCATTGGTTGTCATTCCTCACGTAGGTCAGGAGGTCAAGGCTTGTTCCCGAGGGGCCCGGCAGGAAAGTGGGAAGTGGAGCTGGGCTTCCAGCCTCGTGCTCTGTATCTCCTCCCCGTCCGTGGGACACATTCCCGGGACCCCTCATCGGGGTGGGGGTGGCTCCACTGGGCACGTCAGGCAAAGGCACTGTACGACCCTGCACGGGTGGGCCCTGGTCTTCGGGGTGCAGCTCTTCAAGGGAGGGTCGGTCCCTGGGGCCGGGTTCCAACCCCTCACGGGTGACATCAGCTCTGCTCTTGTCCATTTTTTCTAATCCTAAGCATCTTAGCTCTTAGATTTAGATGTACCTGGACAACCTTGCTTCAAAGGATAATTTAAACTGGAGATGAATTCCCGATTTATTATTCAGGGTATTTAGTCATTCATGTCTGTGACATTTAAGCAAAGACGGCCTCGTGCAGCAGAAATGAAAGCACTTGGAAGTCGATTACAGTCCTACTGAGGCACTGACGGGGGGTCGGGGGGCACACAGCAGCCAGCACCTGTCCCCTTCAGCCCCTCAGTGGCATCCTCGCTTGGTGTCCATGGCCCACACTCCTGCTGTCAGACTGTCCCCTAGAAAACATTGGTGGCCCCCAGTCAGCAAGTGACTAATTCACCCCCTGCCCGCCAAGCTCTGGCTGTGATGCCCGAGCCTGGCTCTTCCCCACGGCACAGAGGGACCCTTCTCTCCGTGGCCCCAGCCTGAAACCTGGGTCACCCACCTGTTCCTCGTAACCCCTCTCATCCCAGGCCTTGTCTTCCCCCTTCTGTCCCCTCCACCACTCCCATCCTTGCCCAGGCTCCTGGCACGGCCCCCTCCCACCCGCCCCCGCCCTGGACAGCTGTATTCACTGCCCAGCGGTCTCCCTCCTCCCAGCCTTTGTTCCCTCTAATCTACTCCCCGATACACACATCAGTTTGCGTCTCCTATAGTGAAAACCCTCTTCACACGAGCCCGGAGGCCCTTGTCCCCCATCCAGCTTGTTTTCTGCCCTCCAGCCCAAGCCCAGCTTCCTGCAGCCCAGCCCCAGGGCCTTTGCACTTGCTCCCCCTGCTGGGAAGGCTTCCCTGGATTGTCACGGGGCTCTTTTCTGGTTGCTGGGGGCACCTCCTCGGGGAGGCCTTCCCCGACCACCTCCCCTCACTGTCTCCATGGCATGGCCCTCTTGTACTTGTTTGCCTGTGTCTCCCGGGGCTAGGACGGTACCTGGCGTGGCCGGTGCTCAGTACTGACTTCACGCACGCACTTTCTGGCTCTGTCTTCATGTAGAAGATGAAAACGAGACTTGCGTTTTCTACCTGGAAGTTCTCGGATATGTCTCTTGTCCGTTTTTGTCAATCGGCCTTGTTTTTCCCTACTACCGCCTGGGTGAAGAATGCTCCAGAAGGCATTTCCGTTTCCCTTAGAACATGACTCCATGTCCCGCTTTTCCCTTCCTTTTTGGGGGAGGGGTTACTTGTGGTATTTCACTTGATATATTTTATGCACAAGTGCAAGACGAGCACATAACCTCAACAAGTGCAGCTGTCTGGCCACGGGGAGTGTACCTTTTAAATTTTTGTAGGTTCTGTCAAGTTGTCTCAAGCGTTTAGAGCATTAAACGTCACCGGATAGCATGGCAGGCGGGGGGGGGGGGGGGGGGGGGGGCACCCTGACCCCGGCCACGCGGAGGAAGGAGCGTCGCGCCCCGTTAGCTCTGCGTGGCGTCCCCCTGCCCTCCCGCGGCGCGGACTGCGGGCGGCTCTGCTGGGTCCCCGCCCTGGTGACCAGCGGCTCTCGTTTGTGTCCTGCAGGACAGCTGTGCGCGGGTGCTGCTGTTTCGGGGCGGGAACAAGGAGCTGAAGAACTACAACAGCCAGACCCCGTTCCAGGTAACGCTGCTCCCGAGAGACGGGCGCCGAGCGCGGGCCGGGCGCGACCGCGGGTTTCTGCGCGTCCCCGTGGGCGTCCCACACGAGGTCCGCTCGTGCCGGGGGGCCGTGGTCCGTGTTCGGAGCCCTGCTCACGGGGCTCCTGCTGCCGGAGAAACGGCGCCAGTGACCGCCCGACGCGCGGCGACTCGGCGGACGGGCGGGGCCGCCGGGAGGTGCTGGCCTCCCGCCGGCCTCCCGATGGGGACGGAGTCCTGAGCCTGTCCTGGGGAGGTGGCTGGTCACCCCGCCGCCTCCCGCTGGGGCTGCAGTCCCGCAGCGATCCCGGTGGAGCGCACGAGCCAGGGCCCAACGTATTTTTAATGGTGCTAAAGTGTGTTTAACGTCAAACGTACCATTTTAACCTGTTCAGAGCGCACAGTCCGGCGGCCGTGAGTGCATTCGCGATGTCGCGGCTGCCTCACCGCCGCGTGGTTGAGAACCTCTTCATCTCCCCGGAGAAAGCCCCCCACTCGGCAGCCACTCCGCCCCCCCCGGCAGCCACGGAGCCCCTTCCTGCCGTGGGTTCGCCGTTGCTGGATATTTCGTGCAAACGGAGCCGCGCGCTGTGTGGTCTTCCCCCTATCTCCGGCTTCCCCTGTGGAGCGGAGTGTTCCCGCGGCCCAGCCGTGTCCTAACGTGCCGGCGTGGCCCTCCCTCTGACGGCCGAGGGCTGTCCCCTTGCACTGGCGTGGGGCCCCTCACTGCGCAGCTCACCGGCTGGGTCAGGGTGAAAGCACGTGTCAGCCGAGCGCTCCCGGCCACAGACACGCGGCGGATCCTAAACACGGTCGGGCCCTGCCCTGGAACTGAGCATCGAAGTCGCCGAGGTCCCTGCTCGGAAACCGTTTTACTCCTGTCGGGTCGAAAGGGGCCTTTAGAACCGGCTCCCGTGCCTGCCCCACCCACGCCCGCCTTGGCCGTTACTGATTTATACAGCGTGTTATTTCGTGTTCTGTAGTTTACGTTTACATGTGGGCTTGGTGGCCTGAAAATGAACCAGTTCGATCCACACTCTGGGCTGGGCGTTAATAACCCCCGCGGGGGCGTTTGCTTGGCGGTCACCGCGGGGCCTGGGCTGTGGCCTTGAACCTTGCGGTTTGCAGATGTTTCACGGGGATGTGGGCCCCCGGTTTGCTGCCGGGTCTATAGAGGCGACAGTTAGTTACCCTCCCTCCGGGTGGCGATGGTGAGGGAGCTGTGGCCCCCAGGCTTTATCCATTAATAATGTATTTCAGTAGCCCCTTTTTTTAAAGTTAAAATGTCGCTTAAACTGCTTAGAGCCAGCAGCCGGTGCCCTTTGGTTTAAGGTCAGTTCTCGGATTTAAGAAAGAGCCGTTTCCGGCTCCCTGGGCAGCGGCTCGTCACCGCCACGCTGCTCCCGGGACGGGAGTGTGCCTGGCGGGCGCCCAGGACGCAAGGTCCCGGCGGGTGGCCCCCCTGTGAGCCCCGGCTCCTGTGTCACACCACGGGGACCGGACGCCCCTTCTCTCGGGACACCTGGCGACGTGCTTTGCAGTTCACCCCGCGGCAGCTATAACCCGGGGCGGCCTGTCTCTGTTTCTCTAACGATAGTCGGTCAGGTGCCACCAGTGGTTGTGGACGACAGTTGTGTAAAACACGCTTGAACCGTGGGACGCGGTGTCCTGCAGACGCTGCTCATGGAACCGGTGGGATCGAAGCCGGGATGGGCTCCAGCTGCGCTCCGGGGCTGGTTTCCTCCCCCGGGCTCCCCGCCTCGCCGGGCTTGAGCGACATGAAGAAACTGGACTCGGCCTGTGGCCCTTTGCCTGTCCCCCGCCCCAGGTCCCATCCTCACGCACAGCTCCCCCCCCCCCCCCCCCCGGCTCTGACCAACGAACCACTTGCCCTTGGTTTGTGGGCGGTGCCGGCTCGGCCCCCTGGACGGGATGGGCCGCGGTCACCTGGAAACGCTGTGCGGCTCAGCGGCCGTCGCGAGCGTGGCCTTTCTGAGGAATCTTGGCACATTTAACGCATTTATCTGGCCGTGGTTTTGCTGAGTGACTCAACGTGAAGGCTGAGCCGGCGGCATCAGCAGGAGGCAGGAACCCGGGGGGTGCAGGGTCTCGGCGCCCCCAGTCCCACCGAGCCGGGGGCTCCGGGGACAGGGCGGCTGCTCCGCCTTCTAGCGAGCCGTCTGGATTCCCTGGCTCAGCGGCGAGAGTCTGAAGAGTGACAGAGGTGAGGTTTCCTAAGGAGTTTTTAAAAAATTAAATTATTTGCCAACATTTAAATATCCATGAGTCTCTTACCAGAGTTCAGCTCTCCAGCTCCTGTTGAAAAATTGGGAAAGGTGGCCACCCCGGCAGCCTCTGTGTGTTGGTGTCCGGCCGGGCGAGGAGCTCTGCCCCTTGGGAAAGATGTGCCCTTGCTAGTTTGCCGCAGTCCCCACCGCGCCCTCCTGCCACCCCGCCTGCCGCTTCCACGCTGCAGCCTGGCTGGTCCCCTAAGCAGTTCAGCCTGCGTTCCCCGCCCCAGGCAGGCCCTCGGGGCGCCATTTGTTTTTAAGTAGTTTCTTTTAAAGGTTCTGTAAGTCTCGTTTGGGATTCTGTCTCCGTTCCCATAGAAACGGGAAGTGGAAGGTGAATTTCTGGACCTGGGCATAGGCGCCTGGGGAACCGGCTTGCTGGGGCCCCTACGCCGAGCATCTCCGTGAGGCAGAGTAACGGTTTTGGGTTTGTTTTTCCAACCGGCGCGTAGAGGCCCAGCGAGAGCCTCACTCTCTCCCGGGCGCCGGGGAAATACGTCGGCGAACACACGACACCCCTGCTCTCGTGGAGGGCCCGTTAGTCACACTGGTAATCAATAAGGGAACAGATCTGTGTGAAAGACGCCAGAGTTGGTTCACAGCATGAAGGAAAACACAGCAGGTTCGGGGGGCTGCTGCGGATGGAGGGTCTTTACCGATGGGAGCCCAGCACGACCTCGGACGTGAGAGCGGCCGTGCAGGCATCTGGGGGGAAGCATTCCGGGGAAAGGAACTGGCATGTGCAAAGGGCCTGTGGTCAGCGTGTGCCTGGTGTGTTTGAGGAGCAGTGAGGGGGCAGCCAGCCGGGGGACGGGGTGGGGAAGCCAACACCAGTGGTGGGAAGTGAGGCCGACCAGGGGCCACGTGACACGGTGAGGACCTAGATGTGAAGCACCCACAGGACAGGAGGAAATTCTAAAGTGGAAACTAACCCGTCCCTGCGACCATCAGGCACGGCCCCGTATGAAAAGCCGCGGGTGCCGGGGGGCGGGTAACGCGGCTGGAAACCCGCGGGGGGTATGAACGCGGCTCTGGATTCCGCCCAGTGTTCTCGGGCTGCGGGCGCCCTCACGGTGGCCACAGGACGCGCGGGGCTGTCTAAGCTACTTATCACTAAGTAAAGCTTAAAGTCCAGTTCCCCGGTCACATCACCTGCGCGCAGGGGCTCGGTTCCCACCGTATGGACCTCGCTGCCCGGAAGCAGCCGGGCCGCCCCGTCCCCCGCGCCACGGCTCAGGTGGTGGAGCAGTTTAACGAGTGTAACGTTACTCAGTCTGTCCCCCTAAGCAGACAGTGTCCAGCCACCCTTGAGACTGGCCCCCACCAGGGCACGTGGGCAAGGCCGGGGCTGGTGCCACGGAGGTCTGCTTGCAGGAGCCACGGTCCCTGAGCTCAGGAAAGCAAGCTCCCAGGGGCGCTCGCTCCGCCAGGCTGTGGACAGGCCGCGGACGGGCCCGGGCACCTTCCCGTCGTGTGCAGAGAAAGAAGGAAGAAGGCGAGGGAATTAGGGGGCCGGCCGGCAGGAGGGCGCAGGGTGACTGCCCTGTTGCCCTCCTGGGCAGTGCACGGTGCCAGAGGATGTCGCCCACGAGTTGTATTGCAGGCAAAGGGGAAAGCAGATTTTAAAACGTGGCTCGGTTCTCTCAGAGGATATACAGTCGTAGTTGACGGTGCTCTTGGCGTGGACAGGACACAAAGCTTCACAGGAGAAACGGGGGGCCGATGATGTAACCCGAGCCTGAGACGCGGCTGAATCGGCCGTGTGACAAATGAGCCAACCCTTGTCCTCCCCGGCGGGACGTCAGTAACTAATAAACAAACGGAAAGAGATCAGGACAGACCCCGGGATTGCGCTGTTTAGAAACAGGAGGTAAATCCCTGAGAAGCCGCTAAGCGTGGACCGTGGTCGGGGTGCGGACGGGGGCCGGATGGAGCGGCAGCTACAACCCATGGGGAAGGGTTTGGCTCTTCGACCCGTCTGTCCAGATGCACGGCATTCGGAAAAGTAAAATTTGACTTCATCTTTTTAAAGAAAATCTTTAATAGCACCCCGCCCCCCTTACCATGATCCCACCTTTGCCCGGGGAACTCCTATTCACCCTTCAAAACCCAAGCTCTTCCTCTGCAGGAGGCGTTGCTGCAGCCTTCTGGTTCCCCGTCACTTGATCTGTGCATTTCACGTGTTGTGTCGGAACGAACAGCTTCTGCGTCAGTGTCCCCGGTTCTTTGTGGAGAGGCTGCACCCATCTTTGTGTCCCGGTCACGGACCGCTGCGGACGGAGGAGCTGAAAGGCGCCGAGGCTGGGCAGAGGCCTTGCACACGCAGTTCCCTGTAATTTCTCGCTCCGGCCGCTAAGCGGCGGCGTCAGCGCGGGCCAGCCGGGTGCCGGGGGCTGGCGCCCGGGCGCTGACGTGGGTGTAAGATGCTTACAGACCAGCCGTTTCTGTCCCAGGAAAACATCTGCTCCTGAGTTTAAGCCCCCGAATTGCTCATCAATCAGAAATGAAGGCGAAACGCCCCTGCGCCCGTCGACGGGGTGTCCTGACGGCAGGCACTTGTTATCACAGCGCCAGGGCTGGGGGAGGTGAGGCGCCAGCCAGCTCCGCCTCTCCGAGGACAGTTTTCTCCAGGTGCTGGCACGTGGCTGTCACCTCCCCGGGTCCTCACCTGTGTGTGCTTGGAGGGAGACACAGAGACGGGAGACAGAGACGGGAGACGACAGAGACGGGAGAGAGAGACAGGAGAGAGAGAGAGACGGGAGAGAGAGACGGGAGAGAGAGAGAGACGGGAGAGAGAGACGGGAGACAGAGAGAGACGGGAGACAGAGACGGGAGACAGACAGAGACGGGAGACAGACAGAGACGGGAGACAGAGATGGGAGACAGAGACGGGAGACAGAGAGAGATGGGAGAGAGACGGGAGACAGAGAGAGACGGGAGACAGAGACGGGAGACAGACAGAGACGGGAGACAGACAGAGACGGGAGACAGAGACGGGAGACAGACAGACGGGAGACAGAGACGGGAGACAGACAGAGACGGGAGAGAGAGACGGGAGAGAGACGGGAGACAGAGACGGGAGACAGAGACGGGAGACAGAGACGGGAGACAGACAGAGACGGGAGACAGAGACGGGAGACAGACAGAGATGGGAGACAGACAGAGACGGGAGACAGAGACGGGAGACAGAGACGGGAGAGAGAGACGGGAGACAGACAGAGACGGGAGACAGACACGAGAGACAGACAGAGACGGGAGAGAGAGACGGGAGACATGGGAGACAGACAGAGACGGGAGACAGAGACGGGAGACAGAGACGGGAGACAGAGACGGGAGACAGACAGAGACGGGAGAGAGAGACGGGAGACAGACAGAGACGGGAGAGAGAGACGGGAGACAGACAGAGACGGGAGAGAGAGACGGGAGACAGAAAGAGACGGGAGAGAGAGACGGGAGACAGACAGAGACGGGAGAGAGAGACGGGAGACAGACAGAGACGGGAGACAGACACGGGAGACAGACAGAGACGGGAGACAGACAGAGCCGGCACTGCCACACGGCTTTGGGACTTCCGTAAGGTTTCTGTGCTCTCATCAGTGGTTCTGTTATGGGACATTTCTTCCATCTCATCTCGGTTCTGAAGGGTCCGTTACTTTACTAAAAACCCAGGGTCCCTCCGCGAGCCGTCCTGGCCTGTCCCGGGCTGGCCGGTGTCCTGGGAGGACCAGCAGAGAGCCTGGGCCTGGGCAGGAGAGAAGAGCCCCCAGGGACAGTTCAGAGAAGGTCACGCCAGCCCGGCCGGCGCGGCTCCGTGGTTGAGCGTCAGCCCGTGACCCGGGAGGTCCTGGTTCGATTCCCGGTCGGGGCACATGCCCGGGTGTCAGGCTCCATCCCCAGCAGGGGGCCTGCAGGAGGCAGCCGATCAGTGACTCTCCCTCGTCACTGATGTTTCTCTCTCTCCCTTCCTCTCTCTGAAATCAATAAAAACATATTTTTATTTTTGTTTTTTTAAAAAAGGCCAGTCTGAGTCCCAGGGAAGGGGTGGGACAGTGAAGGGTCAGGCCCAGCGAGGAAGGACGTTTCCATCGGGAGGCTCAGGGCTGACTCCACCACGCTGAGGACCGACCTGTGCGACAGTGTCACTCACCCACCCCTGGGGGTGCTTGCTGTGTCTTCACCTGCCCACAGCTCCGCCCGCGCCTTCGCCCGGGTCCCGGCCGCCCGCAGCTCACCTGGCCAGCACCCCCCTCGCCGAGCCGGCTCCCTCGGTGCCTCTCGGGTGCTAACGTGGTCGTCAGAAACCAGAAAGATTGCCAACCAGCAGAGAAATAAATAGGCGAGCAGGTGGTCTCCCTTCCTCTGCCGTCGCCTTGCAGGTATTTATAGGCTCCCAGGTGGGTCTTAGTCCGCAATTCTCCTGAATCATTTATTTTTTTTAATGTTTGGAGAACAAGCTCCAGAGAGCCGGCATTTAAGGGGGGATATTTATTGAAGACGCAGCTCCCGGCCGGCGGTGCCACCGATGCAGCCAGATCGGTGTGTTTCGTGGGACCCGAGCCTCCGCACCCGGGCTGTCCCCCAGACAACCCCTCTTTCCCCCAAGAATATCACGGTTTCCCCTCGGAAAAACAAACACCGTTTCCGGCGGCAGATCCGGTGTCGCGGAGATGGCGGTCGTGTTGAGAGGCCGCCCGTGGGCTCGCGGAGGGGGGGGGGCAAACGCCGCACGTAGGTCCCTCCAGAGGTTCTAGACACAGCATTTGTGGGGCCAATGCTGAGCTGCCGGGGTTTCCGCAGCCGACCCCGGGTGACGTCCCTCCTCCTGCCCTAACGGCCGTAGGAGGAGGGCGATCGCTCTGGGAAGATGACCAGGGTGGTTGAGAGGGCGGATCTGCGCCAGAGAGGCGCCCGCCCCGCCCGCGGGCGGCTTTCAAAACACAGGCCGTGGCCGCGGGGACAGACCCGCAGCGCCCAGCTCTCGCTGCCCCGGGGGCCGGCCAGCGGCCTGTCGCTCGGAGGCCCGTCTTTTGCCGCAGGACGGCTTCCCCTCCTGCTGTGGCCGGTCCCCGTCCACCCGTCTGTCCTGAGCAGGCAGGAGGGGGACCAGAGGACGAGGGAGCACGTGAGGCCGGAGGTGTCCTTTCCTAGAAGGGGCCCCCCGGGGGACCGTGGGCTCCTCTGTGCCGTCCAGAGGAGCGCAGACTCTGTATTTGCAGATTCGCCTGTTCCCTCAAATTCACGCGTGACCCCAAATAAAGAAACACTTGCCAAGGTTTCCACCTTTCTGTGCTTTTTCCTGGTGATCTTGCTGCTTAGAGGAGCCCCGGCGCGGGGCGTGTTCCTAAGCGAGGGGCCCTGTCCGTGCCTCGCAGAGCTCACCGGGCCCGCGTGGGCGCGCTGTTGGCCGAGGGGTCGATGTTGACAAATCCCCTGCACCGAGTAAGGCCTCTTTATACGGAAACACAGAAAAAGCCGGGCTGTCTTTATCAGCCGACGACGTGTGAGCAGAGGCTCTCGGGGCCCCTGCCCCGTGTCCCCCGAGAGCCCGGTTGGTTCATGTTCGTAGCGGGGTCATCGGGACACAACCGCCGCGAATCGTGAGAATTAGGCGCGTGCGTGCCAGGCCGGTAGGAAGCCAGCCTGCGCCTGTCGCAGGGCAAGCAGGGGGCGGACACCACGTTCATGCTGACGTCACTCCCAGTAGGTCCCCCTGGGACAGTCCAGCCCCCTGCCCGCTCGGCCAGACCCCAGCCACGCGGCGGAGGGGAGGGTTTGCTCCCGTACTGAAACCCGAAAGCAGGCATGTGGCTGTCCGGCAGGGCGCGGGCACCCAGGTGACTTTCCTGCCAGGTCGTAAGTGTCTGGCCGCTCTCCAGGTTTTTCGGCTGTGTTGGTGGCAGGTGCACACGGTGGGCACAGGTGATGGGACAGACTCAAGGACGTGCCCTGGGTCATGCCGTTTGCTTACCATGCGGCTCGGAGGGGGCTGCCAGGCGCCCCAGCTCTCAGGCCCCTCACCTGCGAGCAGGGCAGGGTTTCCTGCCCTCCGGCGGGAGGCCGTCCACAGTCACCCGGAGCCCGGGGACCGGGACGCCTTTGAAGTAGTCACTCCACGGGCCTCAGCCAGGGCCACGTGCCTGACCCTTGCCGTCTTAGACGTACGGAGCAGCTGGAGGCTGCCGATTCGTGGAGACAGAAACAGTGGCCACGGTGGGCTCCACGCACCTGCCTCTGTGTCGCCGGCGTCCCGTTGCAGCCGGCTCTGTGCCTCGCCGTGGAGGACGGAGCTGAGAGACAGTCTGGGGTGGGCCGGGGTGTCACATCCGTTTGCTGGGCGGCTGCCCTCTGAACCCCGAAGGTAGGGGGGGGAGGGTTGGGCTGACCTTGCAGGGCGGCGGCCGGAGAACCCGAACCCAGGAGGACACTGTCTGTGTCCTCAAAGTGTTGGCTGTTTGGGGAGATGTAAGCTGGACTCGGGAGCGGCCTGTTTTGGGGGCTGTTTGCGCGGGGTGGTCGTGCACGAAGTCTTAAACCCGGAGGAGAGGAAGAGCTGGACGTGGACGGCGACGCGTGACCTGCTCGGGCCAGACTCCCCGGCGAGGGTCACGGACTCTGTACTGGCATGGGCCTGGACGCAGCCCTCGGGCTTTGCCACCACAGAAGCCATTGGATGGGTAGAAATGCTTCCAGGGTGAAGCCCGGGGGTCGCCCCACCCTGTCCCAGGACCGAGTGCGACGGGTGCTGACCCCAGTGTATTAGGAGAGCGACATTTCCCCGCGGCACCCCGAGCCTGGCGTCTGGTGACGCTGACACTGGGGAACCAACCAGCCTTGGGCTCCGGCTCCAGATGCAAGACCGGCTGCTGCTGCTGCGTCGCGGGCCACGTGGGGGAGGGTCACCCGGCGGCGCCAGTCGTCTCAGACGCAGGATCAGCCGCTTCCCCTTGCTGAGTGGGCGCTCTTGATGGCAGGCGAGCGGGCGCCTGTGTTCAGCAGCTGCTTCTCCTTCCCGGTTCCCACCGTGAAACAATGTAGCACGTGGGTCGGCTCCAGACGCCCACCTGGCAGCTGTTGGACACCCAGGTGCAACCTTGACCAACTCACTCATGTGACACAGGCTGAGACACTGGGCCGTCTGCAGGGACAGAGAGAGGGCCAGGGCCCACCCCCCTTCACCCCCCTTCACCCCCCTTCACCCCCCTTCACCCCCCTTCACCCCCCTTCACCCCCCTTCACCCCCCTTCACCCCCTGCTTGGCGGCTCTACTGGTCACTTTCCCTCCTGTCACCTTGCTCTGCCATTGTCTGTTTCCTAATGAAAATTAAGCAAAGGAATGGCCCGGCCGGTGTCCTGAGCTCCCCCCGTCCCCCACACCTTGCCGCGGGACCTCAGTTCTTAGAAGTGAAGTGTGTACGCTCACACGGAGGGCGGAGATGTGTGCACCACAGCACGGAGCCGGCTGTGCCTCAGTTTCTCCCGGGCTCCACTGGGTCCCGGCTCGCCTTTGCCCGGGCCGCAGGCCCTGGACACGCACACACGACGCTCGGAGGAGAGGGACCTGCCGTCAGACTCGCGCTGATAAAGTCCCCATTCAGGCTGCGGGAGACGCGGGTGGTGTGCGGGCGCGTGGCGGGCGGGGACTCTGCGGATGAAAGGACGCCGGTGGGTCATCACATCCCCGCCCTCCCGCCGTGAGTCAGGCTCCAGCAGGATTCTGGGGGTGACTCCTGTGCTGGCTGTGTTGCCCCACGGGAGCTGGCGGGCAGGGGCGTGCGTGTGGTGTGTGTGTGCGCGCGTGTCCCTGCTTTAGCTGTGGTCACGTGGTCCTCAGTTCCGTGGGGGAGCAGTTAAGGCTTCAGAAGGGTCACTCGAGAGCGTTGTACCCAGGGTTTGAACTCGGTTCCGGTTCCTGTTCGAAACGGGGTTGGGCCGGTGGAGCCGTGTCCGCAGCCACAGCCCCGGCGTGGCACCCGGCCTCCCGTGGCTGGGACTCGGCTGCCTACCAGCTATTCTGGGGTTATTGTCTCACCATCTGCCCGCAGACGGCACCGTGAATCATAACTGAAAGGACTGAGTGCTGGCACCGGGTGCGGTTGCTAAGGGATTTGGGCGGGGGGGGCAGTCTACTCGCACGTGCCGGCCGATTCGGTAACTGCAGCCGCCACATCTGGGGTTTCAGTGGCAGCGACGCATCTCGCAGGGACCGGAGTCTGTGTTTGGAGGGAGATGTCGTTGTGTTAGTTCGTAGCATCAAGACTAAGGGTGAGCTTGCGGCGTAAGCAGGAAACCCCCAGAAACCCCCGGAGGTAGCCGTGGTCCCAAGGCGATAGCAGAGGGGTCGGCATCCCACACGGTGGGAGGTGACAGAGTGCAGCCTGTGGCACACACGGGCACTCGGAGGTGAGCGCTGTGCCCCCCGCAGCTTCCCGATGGTGCAGTCGGATGCCCCGACCCCCGGGCTTCCTCCCTTCCACATACTGGCCTCTCGTTTGCCCACGAGATCATTTTTTTTTTTTTTGCAAGGCTTTTCCGTGCTGGCTCCGGGTTTCCTGCCTTCCTCTGGGCTCTCCTGGGGGTGCTGGCTGGGCAGGTGGGGCGGGTGGCTTTCCTCTCCCCAGCGGCTTGGGGTGCCAGGCTGCCAGGAGCCCAGGGCTGCTCTTTTCCCCGGCGGCAGGTGGGCTGTGTCTCAGAGCCAAGGAGAACGGTGTCTCCGTGGAGGGCATCAGCGCCGGGTTCGTGTGGCTGTGTGACGGCCCCGGGCCTGAGGTCGGGCACGGCTGCTGAGTGCCCGTCAAGGTCCCGGAGCGTCAGTGCGGCCCGTGGGCTCTGCCAGCCCCCGACGGTCCTGTGCGGCCGGGGGTTCCTCTGGCGGGCGCTCTGGTGTGAGCGTGCGGTTCACACGGGGCGTCCGCCTCGGAGCACCCAGCCCGTGCCGGCTGCTTCCCTAACGCAGTGTTACCTGAGCAATTAGACGACGTCTGTGTCGTTAAAGGGAGCCGCGTTTTCAGAGTGGGGAGGGAGAGCGCGGCTCCGACGGAACCGCGAACACAGCAGGGCCGGGCCAGCGGCGAGAAGGCCGGCGGGGCCCAGGCGCAGGTTCCGGGGACGGGGCCTTTCCCGGCGTGTTTTGGTGTGAGCTCGGGGGGCCTGGTTTTTAAAGGAGCCGTCACCCGAACACAGACGCGTCTCTGAGCCCCCAGGCCCCAGAGTCGGGATTTTTGAGTCCTTGGTGTATGTTTTCGGTGGTTTAAATTATTTACGATGACGTTAGAAGCTCATTTAGGGAAACTGCCCCTTTTCTTGTCTGTCTCCCGCCCCCTTCTCGCTCCCAAACTTCACCTGCCGGGCGTGAGGAACCGAACTCCTAATAAAGTAAATGCCTTCTGATTTTCTTCATTCCCAAAGGCACTAAAAGGCAATTTTAGGTTAATTTAATCGTGGCGCGTGTAACGCGTGTCCCCCGCACACATTATAGCGGGTGGGATCCGCCGGGTGTCGGATGCGCCCCGCGTGGCCCACGCGATCGCAACCGGCCGCCATCCCGCACCAAGGAAACGGAGGGAGAAAACCCTTTCGTGACAAGCGTCTCCTGGGGCCCTGGGATGGGTTACAGGCTGGATGTTTGTTTTTTCTAAAGGACGTGACCCGGCCTGAGTTTATTTACAAAACACAGGAGGAGGCTGGTGAGAGGATGGGGGTGGGACGTGTGTTTTCTTTTTCTCTATATATATATGTGTGTGTGTGTGTGTGTATATATATATATATTTTTTTTTTTTTTAGAGATTTTTAATTGATTTTTGGAGAGAGAGGGGAACGTGGCTCGGCTGCCTCCTGCCCGCCCTCTCCTGGGCACGGAGCCTGCAACCTGGGCATGTGCCCGACCAGGAACCGAACCGGTGGCCTTTGGGAGCCCCGACGACGCTCGACGGGCTGAGCCACACCGGCCGGGGCTGTGCTTTCCTTTCCTTTCCTTCGCTGGGAGGTGGGCCGACGGTGAACCGCGTCCAGGGCTTGCCTCGGACATGGGCACTTCTGTTCCCCGCGGCTGTGACGGGACGGGACCGCGGCCGCTGGGGGCGGAACAGAAACAAGCGGATGGTTCCCACAGAGGGTCCTTGTTTTGATATCTGAGACCTCTGTCCCCGTCGTGACACGTGACAGTGATTTTAATGAAACTGTGAACCTGGTTTCCTGTAGAAGCTGCTCAAATAAAATACCGTACAAACGCCAGATTGGTGCACTTTTTCTACACAGTTTCACGACTCCAGGCAGGCGTGATTTTAGCGTTTATCATTTAACTTGTTACGTTTCCTCCGCGTCGTTGGATAAAGTGAAACGTTTCGTGCGGATGTCAGCCGGGTCCGTAAGGGGTCACACGCCCTCCTCGCGGTGGTCACTTTGGGGCAAGAAGTGCTGTTTCCGGGTAACTCACGGCGCTGCGTCGTCGCGGACACAATGCGTTTAGAAGTTCCCCACAGTCCGTGCCGTGCCGACGGTCCCCGTTGGGAAGGACAAGTGACATCAGTCCTTGTCGAAACGCGCCACGCGAGAGACATCGGACAGCGAAACACGCACAGCATGAGCGGACTCAAAGGTGGACGCCGAAAAAACCCAAACTCGTAGAAAAAGAAATGAGCCTTGTACCTGGCGGCAGGGCTGTCGGCGGGGAAATGGGGGGGACGAGCTCCGGTGTGAGGTAATAGGCCCCGGGAGGCGGCGTGCAGACGGTGACCGTAGCCAAGGCTGCCGTGTGGTGTTTGGGGAAGTTGGTCAAAGAGTAGATTCCAAGGGTTCTCATCACAAGGAAACGTACTTTCGTGTAACCGCTAACGAAACCGCGATCCTTTCACGGTGCACCTAAGTCAGGCCGTGCCGTGGCCCCGAAACGGGCTCGTCCACGGCGTCTCAGTGAAGCTGACCGTCTGTCTCCTGCTTTCTAAACAAAGGCCACGATTGGGCTCGCCTCGCTGTCACGGCGAGGGAGGTGCCGGCCCGCGGTGGCCGCCGTAACCCCGTGTCCTCTCTTGCAGGTGGCGATCATCGCGGGCAACTTCGAGCTGGCGGAGTACATCAAGAGCCACAAGGAGACGGACATCGGTAGGTGGGCGCGGGCGCGGGCGCGGGCGGGCGCTGCCAGGCCCGGGCTGGCTGAGCAGGCGCCCAGCCCCCTGTCATCGCCTTAGATGGGTTCCGAGTCCGCGTTCAGCAAAACTCAACTGAAAGCGTAGCTGTGACGTCTTTCCCGCCCCTGTTCTTGGGTTTTTTAAACTCGTGGCCGGGTTGGGGCTTAGGAATAGGTTAGGGAAGGAAGCGGGCAAAGGGGCCTCGGGGGTGCAGGGCATGGCTGGGCAGCCGGTGGGCCCGTTAACTTGGGACAGACCTAAACGGGTTCACTGGAAGGTTCCATAGCATGCGTGCCCCCATTTAACAAAGACAGGGCGACCCAGCGAGGCAAGGCAGGGCCAGTGCCCCCCCCCGCACCTGCCCCGTCCCGGCGGTGGCACTGACGACTGCTCCCCTTTCCAGTACCCCTTGTGCCAACTGGGAGGAAGGCCTCTGGGGCTCCTCCCCCCTCCTACCGCCCGGCCAGCGGCTGGGCCCCGTCTTGCATCTTGGAAGAGCCCGTCGGCCTGCTTCCTCCGGCCCCAGCCCTGCACAGGAGCTGCAGCGGGGAGCAGGCCCACTGGACCGGCAGCGGTGAGCTCTGGCCGACGGCGCCATCCCGTCGAGGGGGGCGGGGCTCCACAGCGTGCGGAGCGGTAGCCGGTGGCGTCTGTGTCTTCCTGCCTGCGCCCCTCGCCCTGCGTGCGGTGTCCAGGGGAGCGAGACTCTGTCTGGCCGCCGAGCCTGTGGAGTCTGTGCCGTGTGGACGTGAGGCCGGTTCCCACCCCGCCGCCGGGAGCCACAAGGCGGCCGAGCGAGATGCTGCGCTGGCCTCGCCGGCTCCCTGTGCTGAGCCTCGGCCATCCCGGGCTGCGTGGTGCTGGCGCGGACCCCTCCCGCGAGCCGGGGCAAATCGCTTGATCGCTCTGAGACCCGGGCCTGCGCCGCGCTGCGTCAGCACCTCCATGAGCACATTAGAGAGACGGATGAGCTCATGTCTGCAGAGCGGTTTAGGAAATGAAATGTGCCCCGGAGGCCCCGCCGCCTCCCTGATCTGAGACGCGGCTGCCCAGAGGCCTGGAGACGCCGCAGCTGTGCAGGGAACGGGGCTCCGTTAAGCAGGCCCCCGGCCCCGGAGAGGTGAAGGGGGGTCCCAGGGGGGTCCCACCCACGGCCGTGGGAGTGTTAATGGCCCCACGAGCTCCATGGATCTCCGGGTTGTCTGACGGTAACAAGCTCAGGGCCACCCTCATTATAGCTTATTGAGCATCGTGAGATCCTTAATTATATCTGCAAAGACCCTGTTTCCAATTAATGTCACAACGATTGGACCCAAGGAGTAGGACTCGGACATGGCTCTGGGGCCACCATCAGCCGGCCACAGGGCACACGTTGCCGGGTGATGTGTCCCCGGGCTGTTCCCTCTGGGCGGTGCGCGCCTTCCCCACAGGGCCTGGTGCATAGTAGGGCCTCAGGAAATGCTGAATGAACGGCTCCCCCCCCCCCCCGCCAAGGCCAGCCCCTCCCTCACCCTTGTGTCTTCTCTTCTTGACATAAAAACCCGGTTTCCCCAACACCCGGCCTTGGGTGTCAGGAGCGGAGCCCTGGTGACGGGCAGATCGTTTCCTGGGTGGGTGTGTTTTCTGGGGTGTGGCCCCTCCCCAGCGCGGCCCGAGTCCAGGGGCAGAGCTCACGGGGCTCTGAGAGCAGGGGCAGGGGCAGGGGGCATGTTGGGGGCAGTGCTCTCTGTGCTCTCACCAGGGGGGTCTGGGGCCATATCCCCTGCGGGCCTCCAGCCTAAGTGCGTGAGGCTCCGTGGCTCCGTGGCTCCGCGGCGTTCTGATTCCAGCTCCTGTGGCTTGACCCCTCGGCCCTGCATCCTCTATGACCTTTGAGGGCATTGTCACGACCTGTCTTGGTCAAGGCTAAGGGCTCTCCTGTCTGCTCCTGGCCTCTTGGGCTGGGGGCGTCTGGCGTGATTCCCGGAGGACCTCAGCGTGTCTTCCACGTGTCGTTTGTCTGTTGCTGGAGCCTGGAGAGTGATGGGGGGGGGGTGCTGTGCTGCTGGAGAGGGCGGGGCTGTGTTTCCATTTTATGATCATCAGCAAGTCTCGACCTATAAGCTGTCACAGCAGAGAGGAGATGGGGACGATTGGGGACCGTGTCCTCAGCAGAGGCTGCTGGCCTTGCCTGTGTCAGGACTGTTAACGTCAGAAACGCTCCCACCCGCGAAGGATTTTTGTGAGTTTATTTGACCCAAACTGTCGATGCCTTGCCTGGAAGCAAAACTTTCTCAACGGACTGAGAAAATGCCCCGGAGAAGGGCAGTTCTGCACCTTGTTTGATGCGTTACAATCAAGAGGAGACGCAAGTGGGTTCCGTGAAATCCACGGGTGACAGGTTGGGAGGCGGGAGAAAGCAAAGCGGGGAAACCTCTGGGGCCGGAGAGAAAGTGAAACGATGGACACGCACTTTTACTCAGGTGGGTGCAGGAGAGTTAAGTCAACAATTAATAACAACGAGGGGATCTGTGGTCTCTGCAGAGCAGAGCCTGCGCCCTGAGGGGTCCGGAAAAAGGAAAATTACTTTGACTTTCCAGGAATATGTTATCGTAGATGCAAAAGACAACAGACAGGCTCAGTTCAGGTGAAGATGGACCTTTGTCAGGGAAGATCCCAGCCTAGCACAGGACGACCCACCATAAACTGCTTTTAGGGAAACAGTTTTCATTTCAGACCATCCCGTGCGGTGACGGCAGGCCTGAGTTTGCGAGGCCGCCCGCAGGCCTCCCCTGAGCTCGTCGGGTGAGCACGGGGCCCCTTTTTGTCCGTGGGACGCACTCGCTCTGAGTTTATTTGTCAGCACTCCGTGGGGCCGGGACGCCCCTGGAGCCCCCACCTCAGGTGCCAGGGTCTGAACTCGAAGAGGAGGAAGGTCGGGTCCACCGAGATCGTGTTGGGCCCTATTTCCGAGTACAGCCACGGTGCTCAGATCCCGACGTCCAGGTGGGGACTCGGGGGCGATTCCGATGCCTCGAAGCGAGTGAGTTAAATAGCACACATCTCGCTGACCTCCCACATGCAGCCCGGTCAGTGGGGCGCCTTCCTGAAAACGTCCGTTTCAAAGATCCCACGGCCTCTGCCTGGGAGGGACGGGCCCTTTATTGTCCCACCCGGAGGCGGATGGCCGGGAAATCGGGGGCCCCCAGGACGCTGCGAGGCGGCCTGGGGGGGGGGGAGATAGCAAACCTGCAGGAGCCTAGCGAGGTGAGTGGCGGACGGCACCCCGGGGTCTGCGGGATGGGGAGCGGGCCCAGATCGCCCGCCCCGAGGGGGCAGCTCTGTCTCCTTAACGGGGAGATCGCCTCTCGTCCTGAAACTCGCCACCCGCGGCCCGGCCGGCGTGCGTGTGGCTGCTGCTGCCCGGGGCTGAGGGTCCCCCGTTCACTTTCCGGCCCCTCCCTCTTTAAAACATGAAACGTGGCCTCCGCCGGGGGGTTTGTCTGCCGACTCGGAGACAGTGAGGGTCTAATGGCGACGGTGGATGCCCCGTCAGTCCCCGCTGGCCACCCGCTGGCGCTTCCCCTGGCCGCGGGCACGGGCCCCGCGGGCCTTAGGCGCTTTGCCACGGAGCCCGCACGGTGGCTCCTGCGGGACCGAGGCCCCCATCGCCCGGCCGCGGGGCAGCTGGGGAGCCCGCGCCCCTGACGGCCGTGCCAGCGTGAAGCGTGCGGCGAGCGGCTCAGCCCGGCCCCGGGGAGACCCACCCTGCGCGGTCTCTGCTGCTCCTGGGCTCGCTCGGCGCTCGGGGACACGCGCAGGCGGACGGACGGAGTGACATGGGCTGTTCCTCTTCCGCCAAACGAGGTTTGTCCTGCGCGTCCGTCCTCCTGCGGCCGCGGAGACGGAGCGAGCGGGGTCCCTCTCCGGGCGCCGGGCGGGTGCGAGCCGGGGCCGCTTGGTTACTGTTGCTAGGCTGCGGCCGAGCCGTGACGACGCTTCGGGGACGGAGGAGGGACGGATCCCGAGACCCCGGGGTGTTTTCAAACGGATTTCTCGGTGCGATATCGGGAGGGAGGCGCCCGCGCGCGGCGTGTGCGCGCGTGTGTAAGATCCACGCCGTGCCGAGCGGCGATTTCATCTTAACCCCCCGCTGGGCAGGTGGATGTCGCCGGCTGAGAGTAGAATAGACCTGACTGGAGGCAGCACCCAGTCCCGGCACTGCCTGGACCGCAGCCCACGGTGCGAGGAGACACCGCGTCCTGTCGTGTTGGCAGGGACAGCGCCGGTCCGGGAGCCGGTCCTAGATCGGGGGCCTTCGGGTCGGCACCGTCCAGTCCCCTTTGTGAGCGTTAAGGGCGAACCTCCCCTGGACCGGCCGGGCTGGGCTCCGGCGGGAGGGAGGCAGCGGCCGCCCCGCTGTTGCCTGGGCTCCGGGAGACGGTTTGGAAAGCGGGCGCAGAGGAGGGAGGCGGGGTGCAGCCCCGGGGGGCACAGCGGCCTGAGGGGATGCGGGCCACCCCTCCACGGGACCTTCACGGCCCATTCGCTCTGCCTCGCCGCCGGCTCGGGGCTGAGGCTCCCTCCTGCGAGGCCCCGCGGTGCTCGCGTGGCCCCCCCGTACTCGCGTGGCCCCTCCGTGCGCGGGGCGCTCGCTGTCCCTGTGCCGCCAGCCCGGCTCCGAGCCTGGACGGCCCCCCTTCGCGTGGCTGCTGCCGTCCCCTCCCCCGTCTGCATCCGTCTAGAAGTTTCATGCCCAAACCGTAGGACGCAGCTGACCTGCTGTGGCGGAGCTAAGGTGACGTCCTATTTGTGGCAGCCACGGGGCGCACGTGTGTTCTGTGGGGTCGGTGTTTTCACATGTGGCCAACCCCCAGCACCAGCGCTGGGTGAGTGTGGACGTGGAGGTCCGCCGTGGCCCGTGGTCTGTCCCAGACGCTGGGCTCACTGTGTCCCAGGGACGCGTCCTTGTCGCGATGGGGCGCGGAGCGACCGTGAGGCCTCGCCCTCCCGCCGCACGTGTTTGCAGGGGCTCTGTCTTCGTCGCCCAGGTCCTATCTTGGGCTCACCCACACCCATCCCGCCCTGCACCCCGAGTGGCCTCCTCCCTGGCTCACACATGCCACGTGGCCTCCGCCCGAAGGAGGGCCCAGGCGGGTGACGTGTCCTGCTGCGCCGGCTTCTCTCAGAATCCTGGCCACGTGTCCCCAGCACCCACAGCACCCGGTTCCTGGGACCTCTCTTTGCCTGAAAGCTGCACAGCAAGTAATTACTGAGTGAACCGTAGGGCAGCTGGAACGGGTGCCAGGCTGCAAAACTCGGGCGGCAGCCTCGCTGTCACCGGGCTGCCCTCAGGTCCGGAGGTTCCTTGCTGTTCCGGGCGGGGGGGCGGTGCTAGGACCCGTGTGGCTCTGCCGTGCCCTGACCCCCACCTGCGGGCAGGCCCTGTGGTGTCTCAGACTCCCCAGCGGGACCCCAGACAAGGCCTGGATCACCCAGTGTCCCAATGCCAGGAGAGGCCTCCCCCCGGTGCCCCCTGCCAGGCCCCAGCATCCCTCAGCGAGCCTGGCAGAGCCCCCGTGGCCTTTGGGAAATGCACTCACCCCGGGATGCCTGCGTTTTGCTCACTGGCTCAGGAAGTGCTCTCAGGAATCTTAATTTTCATTAAGGTGGGAAGGCAGCTGGGTCACGGGAGCTAGGAAAGAGCATGAGGCCAAGTGCAGGGAGGTTGTGGGTCCCAGTCGGAACCTTCCTCGTGCTCCCGGGCGGCCCCAGCGTCTCTTGGGGCATCTTGGCCACTGGACACGAGCATGGGCTCCACCGCCACGGCCACGGCCACCCTGCAGCTCCTTGCTGACCTGGGCCGAGGAGCGGCGTCCGTCCGTCCCTGAGGTTCCTCCTGGGGCTGCTGGTCCCCCAGCCTCTTCCGAGGGGCCGGGGCCGGGAAGACCGAGGCGTGGACGATGACTGAACGCAGAGGTTTCTGTTCTGGTTTTAACGAGCATCGGTGCAGAGATTTTCAGAAGGTTTGGGAGACAGGAATCCACACACGTGCGCACGTGCGTGGTGCCAAATTTAGCGGAGCCGGAGGGGCAGGCTGAGGAGCGAGCGAGTCGGCAGCAGTTGTCAGGAACGAGGCGGCGGGAGAGAAAACCGCCCCGTGTTGGCGCCTGGGGGGTGAGCCTCAGGTTCCCTGTCGTCTGGTCCAGGCTCAGGACGCAGACGTCAATATGTCCTCTCGTCCCCGAGGCTGTTGGCCGCGGGGGATCCCTGACCAACGAGGCCACCTGACGGGGTATCTCCAGGAAAAGGGCAGTAAGAAGCCCCAGATAACGTTTTCCTTCCCCCCGGACCAGACCTTGGGAGGGTCATCGGGGTCTTCATCTGGGAAGGTGACCCGAGAGCCGGGCTGAGGGCGGGAACCGGGGCCCTCCCCTTGAATCCTGCCTTCGTCCAGCCATGGCTGGTGGCTGGTGGCTGGTTCTAGGTCCCGTGGCCATCCTGTGGCCGGCGGGACCGGGAAGGGGGCTCTGTCACAGGAAGGACCAGAAGAAGGGCAGGTGACAGGTGCCGGGGAACACGGTAGACGGTTCCTGCGGAAATTCGGCTCCGAAAGCTGGGCGACTCACCCAGGGCCCCGCACTGCTGGCTGGCGTGAGGTTGGGGTCTCGCCAGGGCCTCCTGGCTCTGCCCGTCTTGCCCTCTGACCAGCCCGTGGGAGACAAACTCCGCGTGGCTGTGCCCGGAGGGGAGAGAGCCGGGAGCACCGTGTGTCGCGCCTTCCGTGAGGGGCATCCGTGCTCCTTTTTGGTGCCCAGGACAGAAATGAAAGTATTGATGAGGAAGAGAGAAGACAGTCGTGTGGCCAGGGGCCAGGCCGTGGTATTTGTTCACCCCTCACCCGGGCCGTGCTCGTGTCCCAGCTGCCGGTCTCCCCGAGTCTCGCCGGCTGCGCGGCTCCCAGGCACCGGCCTCCCTCCCGCACGGGGGCTGCTCTGCGGGGTCTGAGTCCTGCTGGGACGGTCCCGGACCCGGTGGCGAGGGCCTCGGCCCGTGCGCCGATGGGCCAGGCTGAGGGGCGTCAGGGCTCCAGGAGAGGACGTCCCGCCTGCTGGGCTGGCTCGTCTCAGCTGGAATGTCCCCGCTGTGGCTGGAAATGAGGCGGTGGGTGGGGAGTGTCCGGCGGCTCCTGGCGTAGAGCGGGCGCCCGGTGGATGGCGGGGGAGACACCCAGGTGGGCGTGTTCTTCCTCCAGGAAAAGCGCGCTCCGTAGGAACCCGCCGCCCACCCGAGGCCCGGACCACGTTGTCTGTGCTCACACGAGCTGTCACTGACCACCCAGTGTCGCTGGGGATCGTTGCCCGGCGTGCGGGCGGCAGGTGCCGGGAACGAGCCCAGCTCAGTCTCCTCGTTGGGATCACCCTTTGGTGTCCTCCTGTGACAGTCAGACAACAGCGAGGTGCCCGCGAACCGGAAAGAGCTGGGGAGACGCCGAGAGCCCTGGGCGAGCGTGGGCACGTCGGGCACTTGGTTTTCCCCATCCCAGGAAGCGAGGAGGTTGGCTTAGGTGGCACCCGTGGGCACTGCCCTCCGTCGAGGGCTTAGCAATGGCTCTGAGGAACAGGACAGTCTGCCCAGCGTCTGTCTCGTGAGAGCCCCGGACGGTGGCCGTGCCTCCACCTGCCCGAGCGGTCGGCTGGAGGGTCACGGATCCCGTCCGCTTCCGGCCTGATTTTGCCCATTAAGTGTCTCCAGCCACAGTGTCCTCAGTCTCGGGAGCGGTGGCTCCCGGGAGCTTCGTAAGCGTCGGCGTGGGGACCGCCCCTCCTCCTGGTGCCCGCCGGGTTCGTCAGAGGGCGCCAACCTTTTCAAAGCTCCCTGCATGGGATGCGTCTAAAAGTAAAGTTCACGCTTCGCGTCTGAGAATAGTCCCTGAGTTCTGGGACGCCACAGTTGTCATGGCGATAGTCCTTTGTTTAGGGAACCACTGGCATTATCCCGTGAACGACATCGTCGGTGCAAAATGCAGGTCCCGCCTGCCCCGGGGCCCCCGTCCGGCGAGGCCGAGGTGCCGGGTGGACTCGGGGACTGATTCCATCCCGTCCCTTCCTGTGGGCACCTGTGACTGCCCCCGGCCGAGCGGGGGATGCGGAGTTCACGGGTGTGCAGGGGGGTGAACAGAAGACGCGTGCTGACCCTGCCCTGAGGAACTGGCTTCTCGGGGCGTCACGGGCGTCCTGCCTTTGAAAAAAGCCAAGGGACCCCACACTCCAGAGTGACCGCAGATTACAGCGCCTGGCCCAGGAGCCCACGACCTTTAAGATAACAGAAGAGAGAGAGAGAGAGAGAGAGAGAGACACGGGGGGGGGAGGGAGGTAACAAATAATTTTCAGTTGGCCAAACTGGGAAAGAAAAGGGACTTGTGGGCATCACCATGGAGGAGCCACATGAGAGGGTTGGTGTGAACATGGCCCAGGCACAGATCAGCCGTTCCACGTGGCTCGTGGCCCCTTGCACCACAACCGTGGTTGGTGGAGGCACCTCCGTGGGCAGGTGCCGCTCTCCTCTTCATCTGGCATCTGCACCATTTTCACCTGCCATGCCCGTGCCCTGGTCCGCCGTGCCCTTGGCCCGCCGTGCCCTTCCGAATGGCCTGTGTCGGTTTCTACTCCCCCCCCCCAAGCCCCACCTCACAGCCCCTCCTGCTTCTCTGTGCTCTTGGTGCTGGTGTCCCCCCACCCCCCGCGCCCCACCCACATTGAGCACATTGGCCAGCAGGGGCCATCAGATGCCCGGGGATCCAAACCCTTTATTCCCAAAAACATCTCCCAGTGAGAGCTTTTCGTACCCCTGGCAGTCAGCCTTGACCCCGGCCGACCTGAGGCTGTTTATAGCCTTTATTTGTCCTGCGAGCTGTGATTACTCAGCCACCCCCGCAGGGGCCCCGCGACTGAGTCCCGCGCTCTGCCGCCCACCGGCCTGCGGGCCACGTGGCCGCCCCAGAGCCCTCCAGCCCCACTGTGCGCGGAGTCCGCGCTCTGCGGCTGCGGTTGTTGAATGAACGAAGGAGCCCTTCATCCAAAAATAGCCCCGGGTCCACCTCCTGGGGGAGTCACAGGGTCCCTCGGGGAGGGCGTGTGTTGCCGCAGAGGGTGAGCAGCATCCTGCTTCAGTATTGATGGGAATCCCGCGTGGGGCCCGCATGCCCAGAGAGCCTCTGAGTCAGGTCGCAACAAGACTTCACCCTCCGCTGAGCACTCCCAGGCCCCCCACCCGCCGCGGCCCGCTTCCCGGGAACCCCGCAGGGCCGCTGGAGGGCCACGTGCGTGCCCCTTTGCCGTCTCCGGGCCTCTTCCGTTCTGATGGGGCACTGTCATTTTTACTCGTCCGGGTCCTTCAGTTCTTTCTCCTCTCTCTTGGCTTGCTCAGCAATGTGATGGGGGGTCGTAGGGCCCAGGCACAGGGGCCAGGGGCTCCCAGTCTCCATAGGAGACACACGTGGACGCAGTGCGAGGAGGGGACATCTCAGCAAGGGGTGGGGTGGCTCCGAGGTCACAGGGTCCTCACTCTGTTCTCTCTCCTGCCCCCTCCTTGGCTCCCCGGCACCATGACCCTCTGTGCTGGTGGCTCTCAGAGCTCTCCCTGACCTCTGTCCGGAGCCTCAGGCCCACCCCCTGCAGGATCCACCCTCCCAGGTAGCCCAGACCCCTCCATCCCAGGGTCCCATCTGTTATGGGCTGAATCGTGTCCCCAGAATTTATATGTGGTGTTCTTGTCTCCAGCACCTCAGAATGTGATCTTATTTGGAAATAGGGTCATTATAGAGGTAACCAGTTTCGGTGATTAGGTGGGTCCTGGTCCCACCCTAGCCTTCACCAGGAGGACACGTTCCGTTTCCCGCGTTCAGCCCGTCAGCCAGTCCTGTCCTGTCTCATCTCCAGAACCCAACTGACACATCCCGTTTCTCTTCATTTCCACTGTCTCCGCTCAGGCCCACATTCCCTCGTGCTGTACACGGACCAGTGCAGTAGCCTCCCAGCTGGGCTCCTTGCTTCCGCTCCTCCCACGTAGAACTCAGTCTCCAGCCCCGCAGCTGGAAGAGAGAGCTTCCCGAAAAACACCCTAAATCAGATTGTGTCACCGCCCCCCCCCCAATCCCAGCTTCAACCCCAATAGAAACACTTCATTGCCCTCACAGTGCGTTTACTCCAGACTCCTCCCGGCCTGGGAGGCCGTGTGTGACCAGCTCCTTCCCAGCTCCCTGCCTCCTCTCTGCATTTTGGCTGCACCTTGTCCCTGCTGCTCCTGGACCGCTTTGTCCAGATTGGGTTCTGCCCTGTTCGTCACGATCCCAGCCGCCCGCTGACCTCAAACTTTTCTCCAGGATCAGATCCCTCATTTATTCATGGGCTGTTTGTTATCTGATCTTACGGACAGGGACCTTGCTGGCTCCTTCCCTGCCATGACCCCCGGGCCTGGCCGTTAGGTGAGTTCCTGAGCTGCCACTTGCTGACCCTTTGGCCTGGGGTTTGCACCTGCCGGGTCGTCACGGGCTGGGCCCTGCAGTGCAGCCGTGACCGTGGGGTGCTGTGTTTGTACCCGGCTGGAGGAGCCGGAGGCCTGGACCCTCTGCTCTGAGCTACAGAGAGGTGCCTGGTGTGGAAGAGGCCGGCTCCGTGCAGCTCCGTCTGGGATGGGCATGGCACATGTGTTTCTTTTTTTACACCAATTTTAATCTAAAAAACTTGCTTTACAACAAATAAGGTTTTTGATGAGAATTTGATTGAAATCATGTTTTGATGGGGGTCAGGTGCGGGTCGGGCTGGGCTTTTCTCCCGTCAGATGGCACGGAGGCCCTGCCCCTCCTTCCAGAGCCTGTGTTAATGCCGCGTGATGCCGGCTGCTAATGCTCCGCGATGTAGGACAACTCGAATTTCCATCTTAATAACGTTCCAGGCGTCGGAGCCCTCCCCGCCGCTCCTTTGTTTTAGAAGCATTAGTCCTTCACGGCCTGTTTTTAAAGGACAGTTGGGGGAGTGAATCCGTGAGTGGATTTTGGACCTATTTGCTTTTAAGTGTGAGGAGAGGCACAGTGGGCGGGCTCCTCTCAGATACGACATTTCAGCGCGGGGTTAACACGCAGTGAGCAGCAGGATTTACCAACCGGGGCCTCCTGAGAGTGCCCGCGGCATCGGGCCCCTCCGGCGCCCAGTTTGCGGTCTCAGCATGGCAGCGCTCCCCGAAGGCGCAGCGGGGCCCCCGGGGCGGCACTGCCCGCGGCGCGGCGGGCAGCTGGGGGGACCTGGTAGGCCTCTCCCCGAGCTGTGGGGAGAGAGCCACCTCCGAGCCGCGCTTGGGCTCCTGGGGAAACGGGAGTTTTGAATGAAGAGAGGTTATGGAATGACTCACACACCCATTTTCTTTATTAGCTTTCACCTCTCCCACTAGAATATATAAATAAGCTCCTTAAAGGCTGTTTTGTTCATGACTTTATCCCAAGTGGCTGGCACACAGTAGATGCTCATGTTTGTTGCATGAATGAAGGACGGGGTGGGTGGGTGGAGGGGTGGATGCAAACATGGATGGGGGATGGATGGGTGGGTGGGTGGAGGGGTGGGTGGTAGGAGGTTGACCAGCAAACCAGAGGAGATGGGGGGTTGGCAAGATAGAAGAGACTAAAGGTCGACCAGCAAACCCACCTCTCCACCCGCCCACCTACCCTCCTCTCCATCTACCCCTCCAGCCATCTGTTCATCCGTCTACCCCTCCAGCCATCTATTCATCCATCTACCCCTCCAGCCACCTATTCATCCGTCTACCCCTCCAGCCACCTATTCATCCGTCTACCCCTCCAGCCACCTATTCATCCATCTACCCCTCCAGCCACCTATTCATCCATCT
The DNA here is from genome assembly GCF_054644295.1 of Miniopterus natalensis. Lineage (NCBI taxonomy): Eukaryota > Metazoa > Chordata > Mammalia > Chiroptera > Miniopteridae > Miniopterus > Miniopterus natalensis. Next base: position 76,154,828 of record NC_142091.1, on the reverse strand, counting down.
ACCCCTCCAGCCACCTATTCATCCGTCTACCCCTCCAGCCACCTATTCATCTACCCCTCCAGCCATCTATTCATCCGTCTACCCCTCCAGCCACCTATTCATCCGTCTACCCCTCCAGCCACCTATTCATCTACCCCTCCAGCCATCTATTCATCCGTCTACCCCTCCAGCCACCTATTCATCCATCTACCCCTCCAGCCATCTATTCATCTACCCCTTCAGCCATCTATTCATCTACCCCTCCAGCCATCTATTCATCTACCCCTCCAGCCATCTGTTCATCCGTCTACCCCTCCAGCCATCTATTTATCCGTCTACCCCTCCAGCCATCTATTCATCCGTCTACCCCTCCAGCCATCTATTCATCCGTCTACCCCTCCAGCCATCTATTCATCCGTCTACCCCTCCAGCCATCTATTCATCTACCCCTCCAGCCATCTGTTCATCCGTCTACCCCTCCAGCCATCTATTCATCCGTCTGTCCACCAGAGCATACACACGAAGCTCTTTCGGACCCTGTGCTGTGCGCTAGTGCAACAGTGGGAGAAAGGACAGCTGAAGTCATGGGGTAGATGGACTGCCTCCCCCCCTAAAAATTCTCAGGGATGATTTACTGAGGGTGACGTTTGGCCGAAAACCGTGGTGGGAGGAGCCAGCCGGCAGAGCCGTGCAGGTAGCACCTTCCTGAAAACAGCTTTTGCCAACGCCCGGTGGTGGGGGAAAGGCTGCTCGGAGATACCCTGAGCCCTTGGGGTAGCCAGGCCTGGTGGCGCGGTGAGGATGGGGCCTTCCTAGACCCCGAGAAGAGCTGGAAGTGTTAGGCTGGGCCCCCAGGGCCTCGGGGTCCGAAATCAGTGTTCTGGGTTTTGTTCCAAACGTAACAAAATCTTGGAAGGGTTTTACAAAGAAGTCACCAGGGTTTGTGTTTTCAGAGAGGATCCATTGACTGCTCTGTGGACAGTTGCCTTCAGACAGGCGAGGAAAGCTGGGCGCTGCCGGCTGTGTCCGGGGGCGGTGGCCGTGGGTGTGGAGATGGGAGCTGTGGGCAGGTCGGGCGTTCACCCCGCTGCCAGGGATAGGAGGTGCAGGGGGGCACCTTGTGTCTGGCTTGACCGCTGGGGTGCATGGCGAGGAACAGGGGAGGCAATAGGCCTTGCTGTGTGCCTGTGGTTTCAGACACCAGTCTCGGGTGCCTCCGCCCCCCTGGCACGGCCGGTTCTGGATTAAATGCAGCCCCACCACAGCGCTATGCAGGTGTCGTGGCCGTGGCTGCTGCTGCGTCACAGGAACGTGGCAGGGAGTTTGATGGCTCTCTTTAAAGCACATTACGAGCCGGGGATGGGAAGCAGATGCTCCGGGGGGCGTCTGAGCAGCTCTCAACGCTTCCTCCACAGAGCACAGGCTGGGAACCAGGCTCCCCTAATTTTAGCTGCCAGCGCGTTGGGGCTGGGATGAAAGCTGAGAAGCACAGGCCTCAGCTGCGCCGTGATTTCGGTAATTCCCTCTCTGCCTGTTGTCTTGCGACCTGCCAAGGCCCTGAGTGCCGCCCCGCCCAGTGGAGATTCCATGTGGGCGCGGGGACTGCAGGTCAATGGGGCCTGTTTGCGAGTCACTTAGCGCCTGGCCCACACAAGCGCTCAGTCGCTGTCACCAGCTGTCGCCTTTCATCAGGGTTAGCGGGACCTGGAGCTCTCCCTGAAATTAACGTCCTGCTGACTTTTTGGGAGGAGTCCCTCTCGTGCGCTGAGGCTGCTGTGCCACCTGAGTGGCAGGTGCGGGGCCCCAGCCTGAACTGGGGGCAGGAATGGCGGGTGCACCCTAGGACCCCCTAGTCAATTGCTAATGAGGTGAGGGGTGCCCAGAGGTGCCTGTGGTGCTGGGGGCAGTGGCCAGGAGGAGCAGGCAGAGTGGTGCCAGGTCAGGGCTCTGGGCATAGACAGATAGACAGACAGATAGACGTAGCTGTTTGAGTCCCAGGTCTACCAGCTTACTGGGTGGGATTTCATAGGCTCCTAGAAACTCTGATTTAACAATGGAGGAACCAGCTCCTCCTCGTAGGCCTGTTTTGAATGAAATGACTCCTCGAGTGATGCTGCAGACTCAGGCTGGGTGGGGCCACGCAGAGGGTAGTGTGGTCTCCACACAGCTGGTCTTGGAAATAAAGAATCCCACCCCCTTTCCTAACCCTACAAGCTGGGGGCAGGGGCTGTGAGGACCCTGGAGCTCACCTTTTCAGGGGAAATGGGCTGGGCTCTGGCCCGCAGGTGCCAGGCAGGAGTGTGAGCAGGGTGCCCCCAAGTCTCTGTTACACAAGTGTGACCCAGGGCACAGGCTGTGTCTGTGAAACAGCTCAACTTGTTTATGTCAGTGACATTAAAATAAACCTGTTTCATTTGGTCTCAGACCGCCCATTGGCAGCCTCTCTGAAAGACACTAGCACATAGCCGGACATAGAGAGAGCCCTGTAATTTCAAAGTACTCATTCACCCAGCCACCCACCATCTACCCTTCCATTAATCTGTCTTCTCACCACCCACTCACTCATCTGCCCACCCCACCCATCCACCCATCCTTTCATCCACCCATCCACCCGTCCATCAACCAACCACCCACCCATCCATCCATCCTTCCATCTGTCCATCCATCCATCCATCCATCCACCCACCTATCCATTTGTCCATCTGTCTGTCCATTCATCCATCCTTCCATTCATCCATCTGTCCATCCAACCATCCTTTCATCCACCCATCCACCCATCCATCAATCACTCATCCATCCATCCATCCATCCATCCATCCATCCATCCGTCCATCATCCATATGTCCATCCATCCATCCATCCATCCATCCATCCATCCGTCCATCCATATGTCCATCCATCCATCCATCCATCCATCCATTTGTCCATCTGTCTGTCCATTCATCCATCCATCCATCCATCCATCCATCCATCCATCCATCCATCCATCCATCCACATGTCCATCCATCCATCCATCCATCCATCCATCCATCCATCCATCCATCCATCCATCTGTCCATCATCCATATGTCCATCCATCCATCCATCCATCCATCCATCCATCCATCCATCCACATGTCCATCCATCCATCCATCCATCCATCCATCCATCCATCCATCCATCCACATGTCCATCCATCCATATGTCCATTCATCCATCCATCCATCCATCCATCATCCATCCATCCATCCACATGTATATCCATCCATCCATCATCCATCCATCCATCTATCCATCTACCCACCCATCCATCCATCCATTCACCCATCCACCCATCTGCCCCTCTTCTCCCTCCCTTCCTTCCTTCCTTCCTTCCTTCCTTCCTTCCTTCCTTCCTTCCTTCCTTCCTTCCTTCCTTCCACCCATCCACCCACCTGCCCCTCTCCTCCTTTCCTTCCTTCCTTCCTCCATCTTGCTCTTACACACCCATCATCGCTTTCTCCAGCCACCCACCAGGAATTCTGCACCCTGCTTTTCATTCCATGGAGTGTATACCCAGGGGCGGGACACAGTGAGCCCTGGGCTCTGTGGCTGGTTGGAGGCTCCCAGCCCTGCTCTGCGTGCAGCTGAGCCCTCACCTCCTTCCAGCAAACCAGGTGTTGGCACATGATTCCCAAGCCCCATCTAGCTGCTGAAACATCAGTCACCTGCTGCCACCAGTGCCACCTCTAGCTCCAGATCCACGTCCTTCTGATCACTGAAGGTTCTGGTGATCAGAACCTTCTCCTCCTGCCGATAAGTCAGTGTGACGCACCTGTGACCTGCTTGGCCCTTCAGGGAGACAGAAGAGGAGCCACAGGATAAGGGCACTCAGGGTCTGAGCGGTCAGTCCCACGGAACTGCATGTTCTGAGGACCACTGAGGGTTGGGCACTGTGTCCACACAGACGTGGTCCTGTCCTGTCTTCTTAGGGGTGCCAGGCTGAGCCTCTGTACATGGGGGACATAGGTAGTGGGGAATTCTGCTCCGACAGGTACTGAGGACTGGGGACTGCCTGGCAGACAGAGCACAGGGGTGGGAGTCACAGCCTCACAGTCCCCAGGCCCGTGTCCGTGCAGCTGCTGGAACGAGCCTGGCCCCTTGTGCTGTGCGTGTGACTGTTCTCAGGCCCATCATCTCGGACGTGAGCCTGGAGCTAGAGGAGGGGAGGACTGGCTTGCACACTGGCGCTGGTGGCAGCGGGTGACTGTCTTGGCTTGGGGACCTGTGCGGATGGGCGGCACATGGGGCCAGGCTCGGGGCCTGGGAGTCCCTCCAGGCAGTGTGGCCGTGGGAGGTCTCCCAGGCAGATGCCCCGGCGGGAGCTGCATCGAAGGCTCTATCCAGCTTCAGTGTGACCGGGAAGGAGAGGGTGGCCGGAGGGTGACCTGTCCGGAGGCTGTGGGTTGAGGACAAGACCCAAGGGAGGGGCCGAGGGACACAGAGGGGAGGGCCCCACGATCCCCTGTAACTGTGAGGCCGGAGCGTCGGGGACATGCCCAGAGCCGGCCGCTGTCTGAGCCCTGCACCCGGCAGCATCCTCCTCGGCAGCCGCAGCGCGTCCCAGGGGCTCAGCCCGTCTGTTTCCTCTCAGCTCCCTTCATGGATTCGGGAGGAGGGAGCTCGGGGCAAACGGTTTTCAATTACCCCTCGTAATGAAGTCAGTGACAAGCAGGGGAGCCCGCCGTGCGAACAGCCAGGGCCACGGGGCCCCTGTCGGCATCTGGCCAAGGGGCTGCTCTTTCTCTGTGGCAGGTCACCCGAAGTGTGCGGGTTTCTGGGGACAGCAGGGCCAGCCCCAGACCGCTTGGCTGGACGGGTTGGACAAGAAGGTGCCTGGAGGGGGGTCTGAGAGCCCAGAGCATCCACATTCCTGCCAGAACAAAACCGGGCATGGCCTGTGCTGCCCCCAGGGCACCAGGCGGGGAGGGGATCACGGGCGGCAGACACGAGTCTGGTCCCTTCTCGGGGAGGGTGGTCCAGGGGCTTTGCTGTCCATGGAACCCCTCGCGGCCATGGCTCCCCGGCTCCCACGCTCCCGGGCTCCCGGGCTCCCAGGGCTCCCGCCCGCGGCAGTCGCTCTCGCTGTCCCCTCGAGGAGGAGTGGGCTTTCCAGCCTGACTTTCTGGGTGACAGCATGTGGCAGGCCTCTGGGGGTGCGCGTCAGTCTGCGTTCCACCCAGCGCCTTCGGAAGCCCCCTTTTCCAGAGGGGCCTTTCCTTGCCCTGGGGTACGAGCTCAAAGGCAGGACTGGGGCCCCCGAGCACTGACCCTGTGCAAGCCCTCTCCCCGAGCCCCATGCTGTGCGTGCTGGGTCCTGCCTGGCTGGCAGTGGTGACCACCGTGACAGGCGAGCTGTCACCTTCTCCCGGGTGGCTTCACTGGGATCCGCGCCAGTATTCCTGGGTGTGGCAACTCCCCTTCTCTCCACGGTTAACAAGTACCTTTGGGACTTTAAGTCGTTTTGCTTTTTAACAAAAATATTTACCTATTTATTGTTTATTTGTTTTTTCTTAATGGAGAGGTAGTATTTGGTCTTCCTGGAAATGGCACAGAGCATTTGTAAATATATATATTTACGTAGGAGCATCGCCCCCACCCCTCCCTCTGGGGTCCTCCAGGTTCACTCCAAGATGTCCCCTTCCCTGGCTGAGTAGTCGCCACCCCCCGCCAGAATCCACGTTTACACGGACGGACTGTGACCTTATTTGGAACTGAGCAAGCTGCAGAGTTAATTAGTTCAGTTAAAATTAGCTCGCACTGGATGAGATGGGCCCTGAACCCCGGGGCTGGCGTCTCGGCGAGAGAGGCCAGGGCCTCGGACACAGGGACCCCCCAGGCGCGTGCAGGGAGGAGGCCGAGGGAGACTCGGGCACCGTGGGAGGGATGCGGCCACCAGCCAAGGGACACTGGAGCCCCCTGAGCTGGGAGCGTGGCCTCCACTGTCCCCAGACCTGGGAGGGGAACATTCCCTTCACCTGAAGCCGCTTGGTGTGTGGGCATTTGTCCTGGCAGCCCCGGGACACCGGTTCAGAGGTCGCACCCATGTTTAACGTCACCTCCCTCCATTACCCGGGAGTGGACACCGACGCCCAGGTGTCACCCACACGCGGCACACTCCAGGTTGACCGGCCGCTGCTCCGGTCAGCTGGCGTCACCGCGGTCACCCCCATCGTGCGTACTAATCCCGACGACCGGAGGCAGCGGGGACTCAGCCGCCGGGGAGCCCGCAGCGGGCGGTGCGCTCGATTCTGCCCAGGAGCTGGACGCGCCCCATCCCTTCCGACCGTGCGGCTGCGACTCCCGAGGCCACACCCTGCCCCCCACTCTCCCGCCCTCTCCCCGAAAGACAGGACACCCGGTTCTGCCAGAAGGTTGCTGCACCCAGAGGGCGTCCGGAGCCCCTGCCCTTGGCCACGCTTTTCCGGGGGAGGCGGGCGACTGGCGCTTCCCGGCCCGCCTGTTTCTGCCCCGCGGGCGGCCCTGTCTCGCCGCGGGAAGCGGAGCCAGCTCCGTGGGTGCCGTCCCGCCCCACCCCGCCGTCTATTTTGGGCTGTGCGGAGCCGTTTGGCAGGGTGCTGTCTCTCCCTTTGTTTTCCTCTCTCCCGTCTCGTCTCTGTAATTACGGGGCGGCTGAGCCGGTCACGAGGGCCTCGTGAGGTGCCGGTTCACTGGCTTCTCTCTCTCCCTCCCTGAAACCCTGTTTCTTCTGGGGAGCAGGTTCCCCCACTGCCAGCCTCGGGTCTCTGGGAGCCATCTTTGCAGGGGGCTCTGGGGCCTCCCCACGTCCTCGGGGTCCAGGACAGCTCTGGGCACCCACCCAGCTGCACGGCCCGTGCCACCGGCTTCCACGGCCAGGTCCCTTCCGCGGTGCCGGCCGCCTGGCTGACCGGCACACCCCGCTGGAGTTCGCGAAACCTCGTGGGAGAGGCTCGCGGGCTGACGGGCAGACCGGGCGGAGCTGGGGTGTCCCAGCCCGGTTCCGGGAGCCCGGGAGCGGGCCCCGCTCTCTAACAGGCCTCGTTCGCACGCGCAGTCCTGCTCTCCTCGGTGTGGCGGTGCTTGGCTGGAACACGTGTTCTTTATTTCTCACGCCAGGGAAGAACGGCTTTCGTTTCAGAGAAAACGTGGCTGCTGTCGCCCGGTCGTCCCGCTAAACTGGGAAAACGCACGGCCTGGTGGCGACTCTGAGCAGCTGAGCTTTATTCAGGGTGCGCCCCGCTGACCCCATTAGGAAAATGGGGCGTTGGTTGGATTTTTTTAAAGCAGAGGATTAATGAGTTGAACTAGTGCCGTGGAGGCACCTTCAGCCGGCGACGGTGCTGGCAGATGCTCGTCCGGCGACAGGAGTGCCGGCGGGCAGGGTGCGGGGCACGCCGCGGGCACCGGGCGGCTCAGGGCCTCTCCTGCAGCGCAGACAGTGTTGGGGGGGGTGCTTGGATCGGGGCGCCTCCCAGGAGGGCCGGGGGCCTCTGGGGAAGGGTTCTCGGAGGCCGAGTCTCCCAGCCAGGGAGGAAGGGAGGGTGGTACAGACGTTCATCCGGGTCCTGCTGTTTCTGAGCAGGTTTCAGTCCGTGACCTCAGAGCCACCTGGTCCTCTCCCGTCACGGGAGGCGTGTGCTGACATGGCCAGGCCAGCGTGGCTCCTGAACATGTCGCATGGGAGGGAGGAGCATTGTCCAGGTGTGCTGTCCCTCCTCCCGGCTCCCCTGCCCTTTGGGGTTGGGCTCTCCGTGGATTTGGGGTATACCCGATGGCGTGTCTAATAAAAACTACGCTGCCAGCTCGTCCCTGGAAGGAATTCATTTGAAGGTTAAATCGGTCACCGAGGCTTAATTAGTTCCCAAAATATGAGCCTGTGTTAGGATCTGCTAACGAGGCGAGGAGCCGAGGTGGGCCCAGCTGGAGGAGCTCATTTTCCAGGCGTCCTGGCGCCTGCCCAGGTTTCCGCCGGCTAACACCTTGACCTGAGAGGTGGGGGCATCGCTTGCACCTGCCCTCGCTCCCAGCCTCCTGGGGGCGCTGGGAATTTTCAAAGCTTGGATCCTCGGGTTGAAATTAACCTCCGCGGCGTCTGCGATCCTTCCCAGCGGGGCTGCAAGGACACCGCGGGGCTGGGAGTAACTGCCCCCGGCCTCTTGGCTTGCGTGGCCAGCAGTCCAGGCACACCCAGGCCCCTCGCTCCCGCCTCTCTCTGCTTTGACACACACGCCGTCTCCACGCCGGGCGCACCTGCTCTCCCTAGGCCTGGAGATTGGGAGCTCCGGTTAGATACCGTGCGTGTGCAGGTGTGCGATTGGCGGAGGGGGCACCGCTTTGCCTAACATATGTTTATGTGCCTGTGACTTTAGCTTTCACAGTAATAGCTGAGCAGCTCATGCCAGATGAACCCAACCCTCCTACTGATAATAGTAACAAAATCTGGACAAAATATATAAAAATAGCAATAGTAACTGCTTAAAGGCACAGTCAGGCAGCCAAAGGCAGACAGAACTGGAGGGTGGGACCCGTCGATGGGAAGGGAGCCCACCAGGTGAGACCCACATCAATGAGGGGTTCCCCTGACAGAGAGTGAGTTTCACTGGATTGAGGATTCAGCAATTGGAGGTCAGGGCAGCCTGGGTGGTTGGAAATAGACATGGGAAATCCTGAAAAGGGAGAACCCTGAAATCTGTACATAAATTCCTCTGACATCCTTGACTGACTTCTGAACTGTCACGTGCAGAGTAAGAGTCCAAGGGCCCCAGTGGAACACAGCAGCTTAAAGCTCAAAGGGCCGAGGGGAGAGTTCAGTGTCAAGTTTAGTCCCGCTGTGTTAGAGGAGGTTGGCAAACACTGGGTTTCCTGCCAGCGATCCAGAAGGGCCCCAGAAGTCAGGACCTCATCCCAGAACCAAACCAACAGAGGTCTCCCCCCGCCCCAAAAGGCCTAAAAACCACACCTTCCCAGGATGGGGTGTTTTACTGGTAATTTTATTCCCTGCTAGGAAAGCTCAACACTCTTCAGGGGAAGATAACACAATCCAGCGTCTCTACAATACATCAAAGATAATGACTGAAATAGAATGAAAAATTACCAAACATGCAAAGAGGCAGGGAAATGGGACGTGTAATCTTAGGAAACCACAATTCACAGAAGCCACCCCACGGAAACCCCAGATGTTGAAACGGGCAGACAAGGACCTATGGTAACCAGAACTCGGGTTCATAAGCTCCGGCTCTGTGCCAGGTCTCGTGTTGCAGATGGAAAGGTGTGTGAACCCCTCTCCTGCCCCATGCCTTCCGGAACATTCCATTTATGGGGAAGGGGTGTTCGTGGTGGGGAGAGTTATAGAAATAGATGTTTTATGTAGTAAGGCAAACACAGTGAATGACACAATGAGTAACCCCAGGGGGAAGTGGGAGAACGCTGTCCTTAACTTATTCATTTATTGACTGGAGGTAGGAAACGAGGGATCTCGTGAAGGGCTGGACTCAGTTCTGTCGATGAACAAGACAGACTCAAACCCTGAAATCATGTTATTGGGGGGAAAGACAATGTAAGCAAACTCATAAATTGTGTGACATCAATTTTCGATAAATGCAATGAAGGAAAAATAACAAGGGGATAAGCTGGAGCATAGGGTGGCCTATTTAGAAAGGATGTCCCAGGAGCACCTCTTTGATGAGGTGGCCTTCACAGTGAGTGCCGAAGGGCTGGAGTTAGAAGGAAGCCAGATGGGGACACAGCAGGGGCCAAGGCCCAGATGGGTACTCAGGGAATTGAGGGGAGCTGGCAGGGGCCAGGGTGGATGGGGGGCCATGGGAGGGGCGATGGCATGAGGTCTCCTGCAGGCCTATTAGGGGTGAGTGGCCCGATCTGCCGTGTGTGGTGTCCTGTCTGCTCAGGTGGTGACAATAAGATACCAGAGACTGGGCAGCTTAACCAACAGACGGGCGTTTCTCACAGCCCTGGAGACTGGCGATCAGAGCGCCACCAGTGTGATTCTTAGTGAGTGTCGTCTTGGTTTTTTTTTTGTGATTTTTAAAAAAAATATGTATTTATTGATTTCAGAGAGAGGAAGGGAGAGGGAGAGAGAGAGATAGAAATATCAATGATGAGAGAGTCATTGATTGAGCCCACAACCCGGGCATGTGCCCTGACCGGGAATCGAACCCCGATCGCCTGGATCCTAGGTCGACACTCAACCGCTGAGCCACGCCCGGCCAGGCAGTGTCGTCTTCTTGATTGCAGACAGATGCCTTCTCTCTGTGTCCTCACGTGGCAGAGAGACAGAGACCAGCTCTCCAGGGCTCTTCTTATAAGGGCACTAATCCCATCGTGAGGGCCTCACCCTCATGACCTAATCACCCCAAAGGCACCACCTCCTAATACCATCCCATTGGGGTTAGGGCTTCAACATATGAATTTGGGGGGGGACACAGACATTCAGTCCATGGCACGTGGTCACTCTGGTTACCCTCTGACCGTCTCTGGCTACCTTTAAACAAATCACTCTGCAAGAAGCTGCTGTGTGTGGTTAGCTTTTCAGAGTGTCCTGGGATATGTGGGTGTTCTGTGGCTGACATGGTTCTCTGTGTGTGATCCTGGCATCTATTTGCAGGGGAGTCTCAGATGTCCAGGTAGTGTCCAGACTAGGGTCCCATGAGAACAGAGCAAGGTGGGGGGTGGGGTGGAGGCAGGGTTCTCACTCCAGTGGCTCATGGGGAACCCGCAAGTACAGTAGAAGTGCCCGGACCTCCGTCTCCCACCACAGGTCGCTCCCACTGGGTCCTCCAAGGGAACTGCCTTCCACTCTGCCCAGAGCTCCTTGGGCCTTCACGTGTGTGGACAGTGTAGTCCACGGGTCTAACTCCCTTCTGGTGGATGCATTACTGTCCCCTTTCAAATATGCAAACTTGGGTTCAGAGAGGCAAGGCAGTGAGGGACAGACGTGGCAGGATCCTGACCCCCAAACCCTGGCTTTGCTTCTCTGCACTGCTGTGGCCGCGGTGAGCTGGGCTGAGAATTGGAGCCTCCTGATGGCCCTAGAGCCGGTGGCCCGTCCCCTGACTCCCCTGAGGACTGAGAGCCGTGTCTCTGGTGGAACCACGAGGGGCGTGCAGCCATGGTGTCGGGGGCCGGCTTGCGCCATCCAGGGCTCGCCTACAGGGCTACTGGCACACAGGCGCCCACTCTATGGTGGGAAACCAAGCAGAGCTCCTACCTGAATTTGGATGGTCCCTCCTCCACCTTGCTGGGGCCCCCTGTATAGGAGGGAAGTTGACAGGCAGCCCCCAGCTATGAGCTCAAGGCCACCTGAAAACCCGGGGGGGTCAGGAAGAGGTGTAGGGGCCACTCAGCCTCCAGTAAGGCCTGAAAGCAGACCCAGTGTGCCTCTGGGTCAGACAGCTGCCTCCCAGGTCTCCCGAGCCTCTGGGACCCTCTCTGAGAGGGTCTCACAGACCAGGGGTCGGGGAGCTGCTCCCAAGGACTCAGAGGCGTGCCTGGAGCCCCAGTGCAGGGGTGCTGACCGGGTCCTGAGACTGTGGCCCACTGCACGTGAGGGCAGGGCATGTGACGCTGAGCCAAGGAAGAGGTGTCCCGTCCTGGCCTGTGGGCAGAGTGGGAATCTGTCGAGCAGTCAGGGCTGGGTGGGCACTCTGATCCTCAGTGTCCCCTGTGGGAGGTCCAGGTGGCCTCCGTCTCTTGGCTCTCAGAAGGACCACTGCAGGGGTGACTCATGCTGTCCTTAAGCCACAGCACCGCCACACACAGGCCATGCCTCCTGGTCAAACAGTTTGCCGGGCACTCAGGGTCCCCGGAGGCCCCTGGGCTAAGGCTGAAGCTGGTCGAGGGGGAGGGGAGGGCAGGGCAGGGCTTGGAGTCTGGGTCCTTCCAGAACGCTCCCCGAGGCTCTCATCCGATTTGTGATAAGCCCCAGCTCCACCCTCCAAAGCCGCTCTCCCTGCCCCCACTCTGACCTTGGCCTTGGAGCTAAAGCCCAACCAGGGCGTCGGGAACCTGGTGACTGGCACCCGAGGGAGCCCCGACCCGACCGCCAGCAGCACTCCATCGGCCGCCCACCCTGCCCTGCCAGGTCCGCGGCTCCCACCTCCAGGTCCCCGCCCCGATCCTCCACCCGCCCCAGTGGCTCCTCCACGGGCCCCAGCGGATCCTCTGGGAGCACAGCTGCCCCGCGTGGCCCGCCGCCGGGACGCGGCACGCGCCCCCGACACCCACAGCTTTGCGGATAACCCCGCATCGCTGCCGAGATGCCTTTTTATATCGCGTGTTATTTATAAAACCGTGATTCATCTAACAATTACCGTGAGATGGAGAGATGGTGCCTGCTAATACTTACATCGCAGTTACCCGCCGCCAGGCGGAAAGGCAGCGGGCGGGTGCGGGCAGGAGGACCCTGGGGGGCCGCACGTGCCCGGCCGCTGCCCCCTGCCCCGGGCTGGCGGGGCTGGGACAGGCCCGCCCTCGCTCGCTCTGCCCCGGGCGTTTAGTTTTCAGTTCTGTAGGATGACAGGCGGGGGGTGGCTGGTGGCCACGGAGGCCCTCCGGAGTTTTGCTTCCCCACGGGCCTCCTGTTGGACAAGCTAGAGCCACCCCCTGAACTTAAGAAAGAAATAGCCTCAGGCCCTCCCCTGCTTGTCCAGCAGCCCCCCCCCCCAGGAGGAGGTGGGGCCTGAGTTAATCCCCAGGCTTCTTGCAAAAAAGAAGGAAACACCCACCATCTGGGATGTCAGGGTCCCTGAGACACTCCTGCCCGAGCCCCAGCCTCGCCGTCAGCCGGGGTCTCGGTGGCAGCGAGGGTCCACTCCGTCCGGTCGACGCAGGAAAGGAGGTCCTGAGGGATTTGGGTGGTTTGCTGTGCCCCGGGGAAGGGCCCGGGGAGCCGGGCCTGGGAACTGCGCGGCCAGCCCGGTGTCCTGCCACACGCGGCTGCTCCTTGCAGCTGGCACTGCCCTGCCTTGAGGTGCCAGGGCCGGCAGGGCAGCTTGGCCTCTGGGGGGCAGGCAGGTCCCTGGGTGGAAGTGGGGGGAGGTGGCAGTAATAGGGCAGAGAAGCGGGGTGGCCTCAGGCACCGGGCGACTCCAGGACAGGGAGACCAGCCTGCCGTACCTGGAATAGCACCTTGACCACTCGGAGCAATAGAAACGGGGGCTCACGGCCTCTCTTCACAGGTTCATTCATTCATTCGTTCGTTCGTTCACGCCAGAGCCGTAGGGAGCACCCCCAGTTTGCAGGGTGATGCGGGGGAGAGGCTGCTGGGCATCAAACCTGCCTGCAAGGAGCTAGAAGTCTCCTGGAGCCAGGAAATGCCCCAAGGCCAGAGCGCGGCCGCGGGAGCCCTGAGAAGGGGCCTCTTGCAGGACTGGATCAGTCAGGGAGACTTCCTGGAGGAGGCGACACGGGAGAAGATAATGTGAATGCATTCTGAGGGGCCTGGGACGGCTGATTGCAGACATGGGTCAGGGTGGGGCGGGGAGAGCGCCTTGCTGCCGCTCACAGGTATTTTTAAATTAAATTATGTATTTAGTGTTCGCTAACAGCTCTTAAGTAAAGTCCACACAGTGTTACAAGTATCGAGGGACTCGATGCTCACGACCCTCCTACGAGGCGGCACCACCCTATCCCCAAATGAGGAAACGGAGACACAGAGAGATGTCGTGATTCCCGGGGGAGGGAGCCACCCAGCTGGGACCTGGCGGGGCTGGGACCCCACCCAGAAGTTCAGCACCCCACCCCTCTGTGCTTCAAACAGGAGCTCAGGTGACCCCACAACCGGCGCTGGGGGTGAGCTGGGGAAATCCCACCTTCCAGATGGGGAAACTGAGGGCTGGGGAGCCTAACCAGCCCCCAGCCACCCAGGAGGTAAGACCCAGAGCCCTCCCCCGAGCCCGCTGGGCTCCCGCGTCCAGCAAGGGGAGGCGGGTTCACCGTCGAGTGTCCCCTGATGTTCCCGAGACCCGCAGCGTGCCCGCCTCTCCCCAGGCGGCTGCGTGGCACCTGGTGCTTCCTCCCTGCGAGGACTTCAGCGCCTGGAAGCGTCCTGATGTGCAAGGAGCCTTTTTTTGTAGGAGAGATGAAATTATTTTCAGCCTGTTGTCAGGCAGTTGTCAGAGACGCGGCAAACAAAAGGCTGAGAGAGGGAGGGTTTGGGAGGGAAGATCGGGGTTCGAGCGGCTTCCACGGGGCGCTGATGTGAAGCCGCGCAGGTCCCGTGGGCTGGGAGGCCGACCGGCTCATACATGTTTAATTTTTATTATTTATTTATGTTTTTATTATTCATTATTTCTTTTTTTAAATCCTTACCAGAAGATATTGTTTCCCCTGCTTTTCAGAGAGAGTGGAAGGGGGAGAGAGAGAGACGCTGATGTGAGAGAGACACCGACCGCTTGCCCCCCGCACGCGCCCCGCCCTTCAGCCCAGGGCCGACGCTCTAACCACTGAGCCACACCAGCCAGGGCGATAATTCAGTATTTCTTACCAAGGGGCTGGCGCTGGGCTTGGGCATGGGGGTCGCGGTGGTGGCTAAAGGGCCGGGCTAGGAGGCTGACCGTGTGGGGTTGATTTGGGGTGACCCCCTTCCTCCCTGGGCAAGTAGCTCATTTGGGGGCCTCCATCTCATGATTCCTCCTGCTTCTTGGCCTTTCGAACAGCCCCCAACTCAAAAGACGCTCGCGTGTCCTTTGGGATGGGTGGTGGGAGACGTAGGTGAGAGAGCAGGTAGATGGGTTCCCCGCGCGGCGTCCGATTCCCGCTCCCCGCTCCCCGCCACCCGCCTCACCCCGCCCAGCTCGGGCCCAGGTCCTCTCCCCACCTCTCCTCTGGAATGAAACCCATTTGAGAGGGGACCGGCCACCTCCAACCTCCCGGAAGGGCCCCTGCGGGAACAGAGGGCCTCCGAGCTGACGGAAGGAAGGCTCAGCCGTCTCTGGGCACCTGGGCCTCGGGCGTCTCCAAACACACGGCCATGGGCCCGTCACGTCCACATGGACCTGCCGCAGGCCTCGGGGGCTCAGTGGGGACTCCACGGGAATGTCCTGGCCGCCTGAGACCCGTCCTGGGTGAACCACTCAGAGAACAAGACGTCCGGGGGCCTGAGGGAGACAGTTTTGTCTTTCCTCTTTGTCTTAATTTTCACTGTGGGCCTCCAGCTCTGTTGCTCCAATCTTCTCGTCTTGAGTATGGACATAGTGTTAGGTACTTCCCGGGGCTCAGCAGGAGGCTGGGGTAGGGGAGGGACCAAGAGCAGGTCCCCCTCCACCTGCCGCCCCACTTTCCAAAGGCACTCGGTCAAAGCTGGGACTCCGTGGTTTGAGCATGACGGGCTCGGAGTGAAGTCTGGGCTTTTAATGCTGTGGCTTTTCCACTGGTGCAGGCATGTTCTCTGTGTGAAGGGAAGGAGGCTGGTACCCGAGGGCCCGGAGCCAGCATTCTTAGCCCCTGTCTAATAGCAAGAACCACTGCACACAGGTAGTGAGCTCCGCGTCGCTGGAAGTATTCAAGGAGAGCATGCCTGCCAGTGGCGAGGAAGCCTTCAATTGGCGAGGTGGGTGGGGCTGGGAATGGCCCGTCTCCCGTGGCAGGATTTCTGTGGGGCAGAGCCTGAGCACGTGGTGGGCCCGCACATGTGTCCCCAGAGCTACTGCTCCTAATTTCTGGAAAGTTTTTACCCAGATTCCTGGAAGCCAGGTTGGGAGAGCTGAAGGTGTCTGGGACAGGACTCCTTCTGTGAGGGGTGTTTCCTGGTTTCCCCAGATCCTACTGTGCCCACAAGCCTCACTCCCCACCGTGCCGTCCGAGTGGGGGGCCAGGGACCTCTTCTGTCCTTCACTGCTGGGTCTCCTGGGCTCACCCAGCGCCCGCCGCCCACAGATGCGGCGGGATGTGGGATGTGGGGTGGGGTGGGGTGGGGTGGGGTAGAGGGCCGAGCCTTCCCCCCATCCCGGCCTGGTTCTGGCTGTGGGGCCTCCTCTAGGAAAGACCCTCGTTTCCGACTCTGCTCCTTCCTGGGACACATGCCGTTTGGGGGGCTCTGTTCTGTTCCCTCAGGTGGGGGTGGAGAGGTGAGACTTTCACAGCGGCGCCCAGTGAAGCCGCCTCTTCCCGTGTCTTCCACCCAAGGCCAGCATCAGGGCTGCCCTTGACCCTGGGGCCCGCTGGCCTTTGGCGAGGTCCCCGCCGGCTAAAGCACACACGCCAGCTCCCCCGCCCTCAGCAGAGGCCGCGGCCTGGAGCGGAGGCTGGCGGGGAAGTCCGAGGAGCGCGGCTCCGGGATTTTGGGGGGGTGTCCACCGCCGACAGATGGAGGCAGGGCTGAGCATCGCCGCGCCTCCCACTCCCCCGGAGGGTTCCCTGAGCTTTGGCACATTCTTGGGGCTCACGGGGCAGGGCCCCAGCCTCGGGAGAGGAGCTCCCTGGGCTCGCCACAGCTGTGATGTCATCCCAGCCAGGCGGGTGGCCGGGCCTGTGGCCAGCACAGGCCGATGAGACTCTGCCGGGGTCACGGCTTCCATCCCCCGCAGTGGGCGCAGCCGAGTCCTGGCTGGTGACGCTCCCAGCACATGAGGCAGATGCTTCTGGAAGCTACACTGCCTTGTCCCTGCCGTGCAAGGTCGCTGACCTCTGCCAGCCCACCCGTCCCCAAGGAGCTGAATGGAGCCGGACAGGCCATGGGGCCTTTGGTGACGAACCCACGGGCGGCAGATGCGTTTTGCAGGGCACGTCTCAGAACTGGCTGGGGCTCCATCCGGCCTGGGGCGCGGTGGGTGAGGGAGTCACCCGGGCAGAGTGCCGCCAGGCCGGCCGTGCCATTGGGGGCGCATGGGACTTAGAGAGGTGGCGATGAACTGTGCCGCTAGCGCAGGCGCCTGCGGGATGCGTCCCGGGCGGGCTGTCCTGCCAGCCCGGCCTCCCATCCCTGCCCAAGCCGCCATTCTTGCTGTCACAAGTGTGTCAACCATACGGACCTCAACTCACGTGTTCCGTTGCTGTTTTTGCCTCAATCTCTCTCCCTCTCTCTCTCTCTCTCTCTAATTTGGGAAGCAGTTCTCTTAGCAACGGAAAACCCGAGCACTTAACCGCAGCCCCAGGAGCACATGCGGCGGGTGACAGGCGGGCACCAGAGCCCGGCCCTCTCGGGCCCCTTTAGGGTTCAGGAGGTGGCCCTGCCCCCTGCCGGGAGCACCCGGCGTCCGGCCCCTGTGTGTGTGTTTTACGGGGAGAGCTCTCCCCGGCCCCTCTGCCGTGTCCCCTGGACTGTGCCCGGTGCCGATGCCAAAGACCTGTTTAAAGTGACCCGGGACGCTCCCTTCGCCGCCGCCTCCTGGAATCGGGGCGAGCCGACCCGTCTAATTGTCTCGTCTCCCTTTAAACGGGGGGGACTCTGGCTTCTCCAGGCAGCTGCCACGGGGGGGGGGGGGAGCCAGCGGGGGGCCGGGTGCCCGTGCCTGATTCCTTCTAACGGGAATCTGGGTCACGGGCAGAGATGCCGGGATGCCGGCTGCCGGCGAGGGATGCCCGGGGAGCGCGGGCTCCCGCTCCCGCGCGAGGCTCTCGGCACAGGGGCGTCGTAGCCGCCCGACTCCCTCGCTGCCTCCGCCAGCCGGCAAATAAGCAGCGTTAAAGGAAACTTGGCTTTTTCTTTAAAAATAAAATCAGGAAAGCGCAGCGCGTTATATTTAGACCTGGGCACGTTGGAGCAGAAGTGGCCCGCGCGGAGCGCCAGCCCGGCTTTCCTGGGATCTTCGGGCGCAGGCTGGCAGATGCCTCCCCCGTTTCCCGGCCACCGGCCCCAGGATGCCCGGCTCCCGCGCCCCCCGCCCCCCGCGAGGCTCCCCAAAGCAGAGTAGCCCCTCGCACACGACGGGCGCGGGGAGAGGCGGCGGGGCTTGAGCGCGGCCCCAGCCTGCGTGCATCGCTCCCAGCTGACAGGCAGACTATGGGGTGGGCTTTGTCGCCATCGCGCCGGGTCTGGCATGCCCAGCGATGCTCGGAGGCGCGCCGTGCCCGGATGCCCGCCGCCGCGCCCCGGGTCCACGCCGCTCCGGCGCCGAGGGGCCGGGCTGCAGCGCTCGCCGGTCCCCAGGCCGAGGAGGTTATATAATGAGCGGCGGCCGGCCGCCCCAGCCAGCGGGAAAATGAAGTCTTTGTTAACCGCCTTCACCAAGAAGGAAGGTAAGGAAGGGCTGGAGCGCCGCGCGGGGCTCAGCCCCCGCCCGCCCGCGGCTCTGCCGGCGCGGGGGCCTCGGGCTCCGCCGGAAACCGCTGCTGTTTCCTCTCGGGGCTGCGGGGGGGACTAACCGCCCCCTGGGGTGCAGGGGCTTTGTCCCAGCTGCCTGGCATTGTAACCCCCAAGGCGCCGCCCAATTTCGTTCCTGCCCCTCAGTCTCGGGTCCCTGGCGGACGGGCGTTCCGGAGCCCGCGTCCGCCGGGACCGCGCCGCGCGCCTTAGGAACTAAGTCCCGGGAAATAAGGGAAGTTTCGGCTCCGGTCTGTCCCCTGCCCGGGGGCTGCGGGGGCAGGAGGGATGGTCAGGACGCGGCCGCCGGCGGACGGCGTCCAAGCCGCGACCCAGCGCCCCCCGGCTGCCCCTGGGCCGCAAGGACGGGGGGGTGGGTGGGAAATGCCTCGTGGGGGACTCGGAAAGCGTAATTTTTATTGTCGAAAAAATGTCTAAACGGGCGCATGGAGGAAACCCACCCACTTCGAGTTTGCCGATTGCCTGAGAGGAGGAAGCGGTTGGGTGGAATATTAATCACTCCCAGACGGGAAACCAGTTATTTTTAACTCTTTTCACACACACTCACACACTCACACACACACAAAAAATCCTGGGAGGCCCCAGCGAGTGTGTCAGACGGAGGGCTTTCGGTTTCGTGCACGTTTAGGAAGACGCTACTTCGGGGGAACTGGGAAGGCGCCTCCCCCCCCAGCCGTGAAATAGGCATCAGGAGAAAATCTCCAATTATCCTGCACAGGAAGCTAATTTAATGGGAATCTGGCGATGCAGCGAGATGATCGTCATTAGGACGCTCGGGCTAATGTCACCTGTGTGATTCCGCAGCTCGCCGGTGCCCCGGGCAGAGCCCATCTGAACGGTCTCCGCCGCTTCCCCCCAGCCTCCCCGGGGGGCCGCCCCACGCGGGCTCCCGGCCCCCGGCTCCCGGCCCCACTGGGAGGCCCTGGGCCGCCTGCGTCTCCGGAGTTGACAGAAAAGCAGCCCGAGCCCGAGCCCTGCCCCTGCCCTTACGTGACTAACCCAGATCCACTTTCCGGGGCGCCCGTTGTAACCCGCGGGCGTGGAGGTTTTCCCGGGGGAGCGTGGCGTCAGGTCTTCCTGTGCCTGTCCCGCTTTCTCAAAGACGTTTCTTCCCTTCCGAGTTCATCTGAGCCGTGAGCGGGACGCCCCCAAACCCCACCACTTTCTGGGAAGGGCGTTAAAACCTTTCCCAGTTACGTGGGTCAGAAGACACACCCGACTGTCCCGCCCAGGAGACCGGGTGGCTGGGCGTCGCGGATGCGCGCGTTTCCCGGTCCGGGAGCGTCCCTGGAGCTGGGCGTCCCCTCCTCGGCGTTAGCGTGAGCCCTGGCCTCTCCTGGGTTGGGGGACGGTGAGGATGATTTGGAAGCTGGGGGTTCTGTGGCCACTTCCTCCCGGATGCGCCTGCCCGAGATGTCCCCTCTCTCGCTGTGACACAGGCTGCAGCCAGCAGTCCCTCAGTGCAGACGCCCACTAAGGTCACGAATCATCAGGCCTTGGCGAGGTCCTTCGGTCCCCAGCCCTGTGCCAGGCAGGTCCCGGTCACCCCAAAGCACCCACCAGGCGCATTTCCCACCCAATGAGCTCCCCGTCGTTCCGAAGTCTTTCTGGCCTGTCTGCTCTGAGAGGGTGACACCCACGGGGCTCTCCCCTGTAACCGGCCGAACACAAACTCGGGGACTTTTCCCCAAGATGAGGTTTTCCTAGCAGGCGGGGGAGGCCTTGGCTGGCTCCCCAGGCTGAGCCCCTGCAGAGGGCAGCCTCAGGCCCTGGGGATGCCCCGTGGAGGCCCCGGCAGCCTTTCCAGGCCCGTCCCCGCAGGCCAGCTGGTGTCTCAGCTCTCGTGCGCCCAGGAGCTGAGAGGACGGGGTCCCAGCCGGAGGGCCCGCCCGCTGGGCAGCTGTGTGTCCAGCTCCGGCAGGGAGGCTTCTCCGAGGAAGCGGCTGGGTGAGAGTGGGCTGCTGTCTCATTGGGAACGTTACCTCCCCGCGTGTCATTTCCAAATCTCACCGGCTGCGCCGAACCAGACCGGGAGCTCCTGTGTAGACGGCGTGTACACGGCCGTCTTTTCCCCGTGTCCCCACGGTCATCCAGGCGGCCTCCTGCCCGTCCTGTGCGGCTCCATCTCTGCTTCCCCAGGACCGCCCTGCACTGGGCGAGGCCTGTGCTGGGCACACCTGTGTCCCCCGTGAGCTCTGCCGGCACCACCTGTGTGCCCTGTGAGCTCTGCCGGCACCACCTGTGTCCCCCGTGAGCTCTGTCGGCACCACCTGTGTGCCCCGTGAGCTCTGCCGGCACCACCTGTGTCCCCCGTGAGCTCTGCCGGCATCACCTCTGTCCCCGTGAGCTCTGCCGGCATCACCTGTGTGCCCTGTGAGCTCTGCCGGCATCACCTCTGTCCCCGTGAGCTCTGCCGGCACCACCTCTGTCCCATGAGCTCTGCCGGCACCACCTCTGTCCCATGAGCTCTGCCAGCACCACCTGTGTCCACTATGAGCTCTTCTGGCACCACCTGTGTCCCCTGTGAGCTCTGCTGACACTACTTGTGTCCCGTGAGCTCTGCCAGCACCACCTCTGTCCCCTGTGAGCTCTGCCGACACTACTTGTGTCCCCTGTGAGCTCTGCTGGCACCACCTCTGTCCCCGTGAGCTCTGCCAGCACCACCTGTGTCCACTATGAGCTCTGGCACCACCTCTGTCCCCTGTGAGCTCTGCCAGCACCACCTGTGTCCACTATGAGCTCTGCCCGCACCACTTGTGTCCCCCGTGAGCTCTGCCGGCACCACCTGTGTCCCCCGTGAGCTCTGCCGGCATCACCTCTGTCCCCGTGAGCTCTGCCGGCACCACCTCTGTCCCATGAGCTCTGGCATCCTTGCAGCGGGCAGGGCTGGCAGTAGGGCCGATGTCCCCCGCAGGCTCTGTGAAGGGTGCCTCTGTCCTTCGTTTCCGTGGAGTGCTCCCCGCAGCCTTGGACTTGGGCCGCCGGGCAGGCGGTTGTCCAGGACTCTGTCCTAAGCTCCCCGGGCTGTCCTCCCACGAGATGGCCAGATTCCCATGTCTCACCTGTGGAGGACAGCCCTGGCCTCAGCGTGCAGGTCGCGTGGCGGAAAGCTGCCCGGGTGTTGAGCGCGAGGGAAGCCCGTGTCCTTGGCAGCCAGGGTCGCTGGCATCTTACTTGTCCCCCGGCCTGGACGGCTACTCACCTTAGACCCCTTCTCTTGGAAAGGACACTTTCTGTTTCCCCTCCTGCCCTGGGAGCAACCCGGCGGCTGCAGGGCCGGCCCTCGCCGCCCCGGGGGCCGTGTCCCTGTTCTGAGTCCCTGGGCAGCCAGGGCCTGGCGTCTAGACTGGAACTTAGTAAGAAGCGGGTGAGGCCAGCCCGGCCTCCCGCTCACGCTGCTGGGCCCCGGTGTGATGGGGAAGGAGCCTGCTTGGGGTGGAAGCCGACTGATTCCACCCAGGAGACGTCAGGGCTGTGTCAGTGTCCTGGGGCCACTGTATTAAAGTCCCAGAGATGATCAGCTTAGGTCACAGACACTTACTGTCCCCGTCTTGGAGGCTGGAGTCCGAGATCCAGGCGTGGGCAGGGCCGGCTCCTCCGGAGGCCTCTCTCCCGGGCGTGTAGACGGCCGTCTTCTCCCCGTGTCCCCACATGGTCACCCCTCTGCGTGTCTGTCCCAATCTCCTCTTACGGGGACACCAGTCACATTGGATTGGGCCACCCTGGTGACCTCATTTCACCCGAATCCCCTCCGTAAGGAGCCCATCTCCACATACAGTCACGTTCTGAGCGATCGGGGGCTTCAGCACGTGAGTATCGGGGATGCCGCCAGCCCACCCCCGGGCCGAGCTCAGGCCTGCGAGGAGGGGCCCGGCTGCCTCAGCACCCTGACCGCGTGGTGAGGCGGGTGGCCGTCCTCACGCGTGTCTCCAGCCGCTCCCGAGAGGGCGCTGGCCGGATGGAAGTCAGACCCGCACCCCTTCCATCTTGAGCGTGAGCTTGACCCTCGTGACATGCAGACGTCCTCGGTCCCCCCTCCCCGCCTGCGCTTCTGTGTCTGATGAGTTCTGTGCCCAGGGGTCCTGAGGGGCCTCAGCCCAGAACTCCCGCACCCGCTGCTCGGCCCGCATGTGCCCGCAGATGCCAACCACGCCGCGCGCACTCACCCGCCTCTCCCGCTCTCTCCGACCCAGTGCCCTTCCGAGAGGCCCCGGCGTACTCCAATCGGAGGCGGCGGCCCCCCAGCACGCTGGCTGCCCCCCGGGTCCTGCTGCGCTCCAACAGCGATAACAACCTCGCCTCCAACGCGCCGGACTGGGCCGTCTGCGCGGCCGCCTCGCACCGCAGCCTCTCGCCCCAGCTGGTTCAGCAGGTGCCCGGCAAGGCCGATGGGGCCCTGAGGACCATCGGCAGCTACGTGCCCGGGCCCCGCAGCCGGTCCCCGTCGCTCAACAGGCTCGGCGGCGCCTGCGAAGATGGCAAGAGGCCCCCGCAGCCCTGGCACGTGGGGTAAGGAGCGGCCGGGCGGGGCGGGGCGGGGACTGGCGTGGGGTCAGGGGAGCTCTGTGGGGACCGGCGAGGGGAGACCCTCGTGCACCACGGGGCTGGTTCTGGAAGGTGGGACTTGCCTGGGGGTGAGCACCGTGTGCATTTCAGCCCATCCCAGGGGTGAGAACACTTTAAAACCCGAGTTCTGCCCACTGCCCCGGCTCAGACTGTCTCGAGGGCAGGGAGGGTCCAGGGGCGTTTCCCGGGCACCGTGCCCAGGATGGATGGATGGCTGCCCCGGGCGAGTGGGAGGCCGGGCGCTCAGAGCTGGCTGAGGGGCTTGGGGCCTTGTTTGCTTTTCTGGGCAGGTGTACTGGTCCTAACAGCGACGTGTGAACAGAGGCCGCTAAGGGTTCTTCAGGTGCCCCATTTGCAAAGGCGCTTGCCCAGATCAATGCCCACCTGGTGCAGATGAGAGAACAGGCCCAGCGGGCCCGGCAGGCACCGGAGACACAGAGCCCGGCGGCCACAGTGCCGGGCTCGGCTGGTCCTACTGTGCCTGTCTCTGCAGCAGCCCAGGTGGCCGGAGTCCCATTCCTACCCCTTCTCTAGACCGGGACACAAGGCCAGTGCAGGTCAGGCTGAGCCGTGTCCCTGCGCCCAGGGGAGCTGCACCCGCACTCAGAGCCCCAACTCCCAGCTCGCTCTCCACCTCGTCACGCACGTGCCAGTGTGTCTCGGGCGAGGACGGAGCTCCCGGAGGAGGCTTGCTCATGGCCAGGGCCTGGGGGCATGAACATCAGAGCAGCGACCTTTCCAGCCCTGTTAACCCCGCCGCACAATCTTGCGGGCCCAGGCCGTGCACTTAGGTCACCCGCCCCTTCCCTGTACTGTGCTTGTGAGGGGCCCTGCATCCCCCCGTTTCTCAGTGGGCAGGCCTGAGCCCGGGGTCACACAGCCAGCGTGTAGCCAGGGCAGGGCTCTGACCCAGGCCCCTGAGTGTGCGACTGGGGCTCGTAAGGGTGTCTCCCGCCTGGAACCCTGGCCTCCCCCGTGGTGCCCAGGGAGGGCCTGTGGTTTCCCAGCTGGCACAGCATTCGTGGTCTGCCACTCAGTGTCCAGTCACGCGACCCCCCACCCGCCTTCCACGTTTCCTCCCCGGCCTCCGAAGGCGCTGGGCCCTCCAACCCCATCTGTGGTGCCCCAGCTAAGGTCGGGGATGTGGAAGGGGGCTCGGGGGAGGCTGGGTGGAGGGCCCGGTGCTTCATGTGGTTGGGGACAGGGTGACCGCTGTGACCCTGAGCAGCAGGCCAGGGCTCCTGCTGCAGTTACAGAGGTCGTGGAGAGGATGTGCCCATGGGAGCCCGTCCCCTGCCCTCCGAGGGGGCTGCGGGCTGGTCCTCTCCATGCTGGCCCAGCCCCAGCCCCCAGCCCCCAGCCCCCAGCCCCCAGCCCCCAGCCCCCAGCCCCCAGCCCCCAGCCCCCAGCCCACATCGGTGCTTTAGCCCAGCGACACTTCCCACCGAGTCTCATTTTCCACACGGTGAGATCCAGTTGCTGGCTCTGGTCTAGATTCGCTCTTTGAGTCACCCCGAGGGAGACGTCCCAGGTGCTAAGAACAGTTTAAAGCTAAATTAAAGGATTCCCCCGAGGCAGAAAATTCCACTTCACACTATCCGCTAGAATTATGACTATAATTTTAGGGAGAGTGTGTCCCCTTCCTCCACTGCGAAATCTAATACAATTCCAAAGGCAGAGTGGCCAGGGACTTGCAAAAGCTGCAAAGAAGATATTGCCCGTGGGAGAGAATAGCCACTGGGCTCATGACAGGGACCCTGTCTGGTTGTCCCTGGCTTCCTGTGCAGGTGTGCCTGCGGGTGTGAGCCGGTGGTGTGAGCGTGTGTATGTGTCTGTGTTTCTATGTGTGCGTTTCTGTATGCACGGGTGCACATTTGTGTGTGCGCACTATGTTGCATGCATGCGTGTGTTCATGCACTGTGTGTGCATGTGTGTGCATGTACTTGTGTGCATGCGCTTGTGTTGCATGGATGTGTGCGTTCACGCGTTATGTGTGTGCATTTGCATTGCCACGCATGTATGTTTTCATGCACTCTGTGTTCACATGCATATGCATTGTGTGTACTTGTGTGTATGTTTGCATGCGTTTGTGTTGTATGCATGTGTGTGCATGTGTGCATGCATTGTGTGTGTGTGCACTTGTGTGTATGTGCAAGCGTGCATTTGTGTTGATGCAGGTGTCTTTGTGCATATGTGTGCATGCATTGTGTGTGTGCATGCATGTGCTTGTGTTGCATGCGTGCTCATGTGTGTCTGTGTGCGTGCACTGTGTGTCTGTGATAATCACAGCAGCCAGCCTGTCCTGAGTGCTGCTGCCAGGGCCCCCAGCGCATGTTCTGGACTCCACGGGGGCAGGTACTTAACCCTTTGGGCCTCACCTGTGGCGCCTGTAAGGTGAGGGTTATGAAACCGCCAGCTTCCCGGGCTGCTCCCCAGACCGAGCGAGTGAATTCAGGACAGGGCCTTGCGACAGGAAGCGCTTGGTCCACGTGGGCCCCACCTGAAGCTCAATCCACGTCCAGCCCAAGGCCAGGCGTTTGTTCCCTTTGTAACAGCTGGGGGCGGTCAGCCAGCCAGCCGGGGTGCAGGGCTACAGTGCTGGCCCCGGGCGGCCAGTGCCCTGCCCGCTGCCCACCGCCTGTCCCAGACAGGCTCCCGGAGCACCTGCCCCGCCCCCTGCCCCAGGTGCAAGGCTTGCCTGCGACGCGCCCTCTGGTGGCGCCCACTGGCGTAGCTGCTCTGGGTCCCCGAGAACCGGCCATTGACTGGGTTCCGGGGCACCCACCTGCCCCATCCCTCATCTCCCAGTGCGGCGAAGGCGAGTGGGATCCTCCCAGGACCCCTCCCAGCTACCAGGGGCCCACTGGCTCTCGCCGTGTTCAGGACAGCCCTTGATCTACTTTAGCAAAGTCTGGGCAGCAGGCCCCCCTTGCACCCAACAAGCATTTCTTGGGTGGGGTTGGCTCGGTGACGGGGAGGCTCATGCTCTTGTGTTCAGGCGGAGTCTCAGTGTGCCTGTGGCTCACTGGCTGCGTCCCTGAGGCTCCTGCTTCTCCCCGGACAGGGGACAGCAGCACCCACCATCCCCACAGGCCGGGGCCCAGTTGGGAAGTCTCCTGTCCCCAGAGACTTGGCAGGGGCTCGGGAGGGTCTGTCTTTTAAACCAGGCTGCTTTGGTTGCTTGAACTCGGCCAAGGGAAGCTGAGGCCAGGTGGGCATTTGAGTTTCGGATGGATAAGACTGGCAGAGGGGTCAGCCCACTGCCCGGGGCTAGGCCATCCCAGGATCGGGACGTTGGCGTGTGCAGGGCCGGCCCGGAGCCTGGGCCCCCAGCCCCCTGGAGGTAGGTGACGCCAGTGTCACCAGTATTTCCACGAGGAGGGGCTGTGCCTCCTGAGCCCCGCAAGGGATTCTAGACTGAGACAGGCGCCTCCAGTTCAGGTGCAGGTTTGCATGGAGAACAGGGCCTTCCAGGTGGAGCCTGGGCCCTCAGAAGTCACCCCCCCCCCCCGCGAGCCTCCCCTGCCCCCCTGGGAGCATGGGGCCAGGATGCCAGAGCACTGCTGCCCTGGGGACCGGGGACCTGGTTTCCTTTGGCAGCGGTGGCTGCTGCTCCCTCCCCTGGTCCCATTCTGACCCAGAAAGAGGGGGATGGGCCCACTGGCAGGGCAGGGACAGGGTGGGGGCGAGGTGGGCACGGGGCAGGAGCCAGGCGGAGGTTGGCTGGGCCAGGTGTGGAGTTAGACTGTCGCACTGCCCTGCCTGCCCCCAGCCCAGCGTAGCCCATCTCTGGGGGGCCCACAGTAGGCGATCGATGAGGAGCCGGGCTCCCAGGTTTCTGTCGGTCACCTGGGAGGAGGCGCCAGGTGGAGGGGGCTCACCCTGGGGGAGCAGTGCATCTGGGTTGCTGAGGAGTTGGGGTCCTGGCACTACACGGGCCACCCCTCACCTGCCACATTTTGTCTTTCTGTGTTTGGGGACAGCGTTTGCTCTGCTGGTTGGTCTCACGAATGTGCGAATGACCCGCCTCCTCCACGCTGGGTGCTCACGGCGTGAATTCCGCATCGCAGCGCCCGAAGGGAGGGCAGGGCAGTGTCAGCCCCAGGGGTTGATGTAGTTCAAGACACGGAGCCACAGATGCCCCTGGCAGAGGCCCCGGAGTCAGAGCTCACACAAGCCAGGGTGCAGACCTCCGTGGGGGAGCAAGGGCTCCCCGGAGGAGGGGAGGCCCTAAGACAGACAGAGGGGCTGGCTGGGCGTCAGGGAGGGGCGGGGGGGCCGGTGAGGCCGGAGCAGACAGCGGGCAGGTGCGAGGCCGGAGGCCCCTTCAGAACTGTCCACATCGCAGGGGCTCATGGCTCCCACTTTTCCCAGAAGGGGTGTGCAGGGCAAGGCAGACTCCCACCACCCCAGAACCTTCCGGAACCCCCGTTTCCGCCTCCAAGCCAGGGTGGCTTTGCTCTGTGAGTGGACTCACCCAGGATCTGTCCATCTGTGTCTGATTTATTCGCTCAGAACAGTGTCCTCAAGGTGCGTCCGTGCAGCAGGTGTCAGGGTGCCCTTCCTTTTCAGGGCTGCATAATATTCCGCTGTATGGCTGGACCATGCTCTGTGTGTCCATCCTCCGTCCTCGGGCACTCGGGTTGTTTCACGTCTTGACTACTGTGACTAATGCTGCTGTGCACGTGGGTGTGTGGACCCCGGTTTGGGTTCCTGCTCTCACTTATTTGGGGACGTGCCAAGGATGGGATTACTGGGCCTGCCCGAGTCTTCTACCCTCAAATGCTACCCCAGGGCCCTTTCCCGTCTTCAGCCCCGTCTAGAACCAGGAGCTCCGATGTGATTGCTCCCGACGCGGCGTTGTTGTTGGGAGTGGCCTGGCCGCAGGTCTGAAGTGCGGCCTTTTCTGCCTCGAGCCGTGACCCCCGCCCCTGCTCCCTCCCCTGCAGGCCGGCCTTCCCGCCAGGTGCCAACAAGGACGCGCGCTCTGCCTTCGAGTACCCCGGGCCCAAGCGGAAGCTGTACAGCGCGGTGCCCGGGAGGCTCTTCGTTGTCGTCAAGCCATACCAGCCCCAGGTCGACGGCGAGATCCCCCTTCACCGTGGCGACAGGGTCAAAGGTCAGTGTCCATGCATAGCCTCTGCCTCTGGGGCAAGGTCAGGGCAAGGTACCCCTGTGGGAAATACGGAGCCCCAGGGGCAGATGGGAGCAGAGTGATGCTCGCCAACCATTCCCGGGACGCAGCTTTGGTGTCCCTGTTGTGTGTCAGGGAAGACGGCACACACGTGGCATGAGATTCCATTGCGGGGTGCAGGGGAGGGGACCCCGAGGGCATCCATGGCAGGGCTCCTTTCTGCCCTGAAACCCCAAGGGCCTCACGAAGAAGCTGCGTTGGCACAAGTCCTAGCGTGGGGAGGATCCGAAGTGTCCTGCTGGGTGTCGGGAGGGGTGTCTAGGTGGACGGCCCAGCATGAGCCGCCTCCTGGGTCTGCGGTGATCAAGCAGGGAGTCCGCCGGGTTGGATGGAAGGATTCCCAGGGCAGAATCCCAGGAAACGTGGTTGAAAGGTGGTGTTCTGAGGGCCGCCACGGATGCCAGGCCACAGAGTGAGGCTGTTCCCAGGATGCTGGGGAGCCAGCGATGGCTGCTGAGCAGGGAAGTCAGAAATGTGAGGCCCTCATGGGGCATGTGCAGGACAGAGGGAGGGTGGCAGTGGCTGTGACTGGGGCCTGTGGTGCTGAAGGCCACGGGAGGGATGTGAGATGGGGCAGGTGTGGTGCTGAAGGTCACGTGGGGACAGCTGAGCTCACTGGGTAGAGCAAGAAAGGGCACACCACACACGGCAGCCATGCCCGCTTTCCACCATCGAGGGCCGGCTTTCAGAAGATGCCTGGCACGGATAGGAAGCTGGCCCCCTAGGGGGGGTAGGCCAGGGTCCAATCCTGCCTTTCCCATAGTCTCCGTCTGGACCTGAGCCCACAATGAACTCAGTCCCCGCCTTCCCCCAACACCGCACCTCATGTTCACCAGGCCAGCTCCGCAGGTTGACGGGTTCTGAAGGCAGGTGGAGCCCCTCTCTCTCTCCTTCTGCTGGTCCAGCTGCACGCAGACCTGACCACATCTGGGAGCATCAGCAAGTCTCAGGCCCTGCCTTTTATTTCCACCTTTTTCTTCGCCTCGGATCCTTTCTATTGATCTGTCTTCAAGTTCACTTACTCCCTCCTCTGAAATGTCTCATTGGCTGTCAGGTCCCTCTTGTGAATTTTTAAATGGCAGAAATGACATGTTTAAACCCTGGCGTCTCCATGCATCCGTTGTGCCACCAGGGTCAGCTCGGGGTTGGCTCACGTGGTTCTCTTTCCTCTTGAGAGTGGCCTCCCTCCTCCCGGGTCCTCACATCTCCGGGAATCGGTTGCGTTCTGGAGATGGAGAGAGGTCGGTTGTGAGATTCCGGCTCCGGTTAGTTTCTCTCTTTTGCTTTGGCTTGCATTCTGTCCCTGAGGGACAGGGGACCCGGGGACCGCAGTGCTAACACACAGCACTGTCCTCTCCAAGGGACTCTTTGCCCGGTCCCCACATCCACAGCCGAAGGAAGCCTGGTCAGCAGCAAATGGACCAGAGCTTGGCTGCCGAAAGGCTGACCCCAGGCCTGGCGGATGACATGCTGCCCCAGGCCCAACCTGCTGGCCTCACTCCCCTTGCCAGCCCTTGTCCCTCTGGTCCCCCCCAGGCCTTCCCAGCCCCTGCCGCTAACACTGTCTTTTCCTTGCCTCCAGTTCTCAGCATCGGCGAAGGGGGCTTCTGGGAAGGCAGTGCCCGCGGCCACATCGGGTGGTTCCCGGCCGAGTGTGTGGAGGAAGTCCAGTGCAAGCCCAGGGACAGCCAGGCAGGTAGGCGACCTCGCTGAGGCCTGGGCTGTGGCGGGGACTCATGA
This sequence comes from Miniopterus natalensis, assembly GCF_054644295.1. NCBI lineage: Eukaryota > Metazoa > Chordata > Mammalia > Chiroptera > Miniopteridae > Miniopterus > Miniopterus natalensis. Next base: position 76,125,070 of record NC_142091.1, on the reverse strand, counting down.
TTTAAGGAATCGAGCCGTGCGGGAGCGTGCGGGAGCGTGTGGGAGCGTGCGGGAGCGTGCGGGAGGAGTCGGCTGGCACACTGTTCCGGAGAAGAGCCGAGCTGAGGACACGGACCCTCTAGCAGGTTGATACAGTTCCTCTGGGCTCTGTCCGGACCTGAAACGCGCGTGTGCACAGAGGGGCGGCTGCTCGGGACACGTTCCAGAAAGTGGTCTCAGCTCCCGCCAGCAGAAACAGGCTTTGCTGGCGGGTGAAATGCTCGAAGGCTCCTGGTTGAGCTCGTGTGCCCGTCTCAGACGCTGGCATCGGACGATCTGTAGAAACCGCTCAAAAGCGGTCGGTGCTCACGAAGGAAACGGTCCAGCGGCTCTAGAGCTCCCCACGGGCCTCGCTGAAAACTGTTCTAAAACTAGTCTCCAAAAGATTGAATGGGCTAAACGGAGACCACGTCCATGGGGTGGTGTTGAGCAAAGCCAGGAGATTTGGGGGATGTGGGGCAGCAAATGTCTTGTAGGAGGAGCCTGGCTTGCAGGTCGCTCCCTGGCTTTGCGGGGAGCCAGGCTCAGCACCTGCATTGGGAGTGATCACATCCACCTCGGGGCCGGTGGCTCTGCTGTGTGCCCTGTGCAGACTGCTGGCATCCTGGCCGGCTCCCCGGGCACAGGTCCCACGTGGGCTCAGAGCGGATCGTTCTCAGGAAATGCAGGGCTGTGATGAGGGGCCGGAGGTGATGCCTGCACAGGGTCTCGGACGAGGGGAGTCACTGGTATTTTCATTTCTTTGCATGAGAGGCAGGTCTGCCCCAATTTACAACTCACGTCTTTGCAGACCTCAGCCCAGGGGAGGACCCGGAGCTACTTGCCAAACTCTGCAGGGAATTGTGTTAGTCACGGGCCTGCTCCAGCCCCACGCTCCTGGTGTCCAGGCCCCTGGAGGGCAGGAGAGCCTCTCGGTCCCGCGTCCTGCACAGCTCCTGGCGCAGGACAAAGAGCCATGTTTGCGGAGAGGAGGTCACCGGTGTTGCACGGACCAGGAGGCCTTGTCCGACTGCGAAACACCGTAACCGTATTAGGGTGACGTCGCAGCTGTGTGTATTGGGGTGACGTCGCAGCTGTGTGTATCAGGGGTGACGTCGCAGCTGTGTGTATCAGGGGTGAGGTCGCAGCTGTGTGTATCAGGGGTGACGTCGCAGCTGTGTGTATCAGGGGTGACGTCGCAGCTGTGTGTATCAGGGGTGAGGTCTCAGCTGTGTGTATCGGGGTGAGGTCTCAGCTGTGTGTATCGGGGTGAGGTCTCAGCTGTGTGTATCAGGGGTGAGGTCTCAGCTGTGTGTATCAGGGGTGAGGTCTCAGCTGTGTGTATCAGGGGTGAGGTCTCAGCTGTGTGTATCAGGGGTGAGGTCTCAGCTGTGTGTATCAGGGGTGAGGTCTCAGCTGTGTGTATCAGGGGTGAGGTCTCAGCTGTGTGTATCGGGGTGAGGTCTCAGCTGTGTGTATCAGGGGTGAGGTCTCAGCTGTGTGTATCGGGGTGAGGTCTCAGCTGTGTGTATCAGGGGTGAGGTCTCAGCTGTGTGTATCGGGGTGAGGTCTCAGCTGTGTGTATCGGGGTGAGGTCTCAGCTGTGTGTATCGGGGTGAGGTCTCAGCTGTGTGTATCGGGGTGAGGTCTCAGCTGTGTGTATCGGGGTGAGGTCTCAGCTGTGTGTATCGGGGTGAGGTCTCAGCTGTGTGTATCGGGGTGAGGTCTCAGCTGTGTGTATCGGGGTGAGGTCTCAGCTGTGTGTATCGGGGTGAGGTCTCAGCTGTGTGTATCGGGGTGAGGTCTCAGCTGTGTGTATCGGGGTGAGGTCTCAGCTGTGTGTATCGGGGTGAGGTCTCAGCTGTGTGTATCGGGGTGAGGTCTCAGCTGTGTGTATCGGGGTGAGGTCTCAGCTGTGTGTATCGGGGTGAGGTCTCAGCTGTGTGTATCGGGGTGAGGTCTCAGCTGTGTGTATCGGGGTGAGGTCTCAGCTGTGTGTATCGGGGTGAGGTCTCAGCTGTGTGTATCGGGGTGAGGTCTCAGCTGTGTGTATCGGGGTGAGGTCTCAGCTGTGTGTATCGGGGTGAGGTCTCAGCTGTGTGTATCGGGGTGAGGTCTCAGCTGTGTGTATCGGGGTGAGGTCTCAGCTGTGTGTATCGGGGTGAGGTCTCAGCTGTGTGTATCGGGGTGAGGTCTCAGCTGTGTGTATCGGGGTGAGGTCTCAGCTGTGTGTATCGGGGTGAGGTCTCAGCTGTGTGTATCAGGGGTGAGGTCTCAGCTGTGTGTATCGGGGTGAGGTCTCAGCTGTGTGTATCGGGGTGAGGTCTCAGCTGTGTGTATTGGGGTGAGGTCCTAGCTGTGTGTATCAGGGGTGACGTCGCTGCTGTAACGGCCTCAGGGGTAACGCAGCCTGCGCTTCCTTCCCGCCAGGCACCTGTGTGGCGGGTTCTCCTGGTCAGCAGACAGGCCGCTTCTCTCCAGGGTGTGACCCAGGGTCCTGGTCACTGTTCTCGAGGCCGCCGGGGCCTCTGCCTCCAGTCGGCAGGCCCTGGAAGGGAGTGTGCAGGGGTTCTGCCCACTGAGAGGGGCTCCGGCTCGTAGTCCTCGCTGTCGGCGACCAGTCCTGTGACTGGGATGCCATAGGTGCTGGGCCACGTGGTCCCCAGCCAGCTGCCATCTCCTGGTCACTGACCAGCCAGGGGTTCTCCAGACTAGTAATATATAGACGTAGTCACAGGTGTCTGTGAACCTTGAGAGATTCACTTTAAGGAACGGCTCACGCGACCGGGGCCGGCGAGTGTGAAATCCAAAGGGCGGGCCCGCAGCCGGGAAGCCAGGCAGGCGCCAGGGCTGCAGGCTCGAGGCGGAATTTCCTGTCCTCGGGGAACTTCAGTTTTGCTCTTAAGCCTTTCAACTGACTAGACGAGGCCCACCCACATGGTCGAGGAAAAACCTTTACTTAGAGTCGGTTGGTCGGACATGTCAACCACTCTACTAAATATGTCCACGGCACCCCCACGTGAGCGGCCAGCTGAGTTCCTGGGCGCCACAGCCTGGTCCCCTCCTCGGCATGGGCTTCCCCAGTGACGGCGAGTGACTTGCTCAGAGGAGTGCGTTCAACAGGTGGCCCAGCCAGGACCCAAACACAGATCCGTCAGAGCTGACAGCCTGGAGTCTCTGGTGGACCCGCCACCCCCGAGATGTGAGGATTTCGTGGCTCTCTCCTGCCTGCTTAGCAAAAGTCCAGGGTCGGCCCTGAGAGGGGTGACTTCGGTCATGCATAGGCCCACCCAGGGCCCGTTGCTGCAGCTGAGGAATGGGTGTGCGTAAGAAATGTGCCTGGCCATGTCTTGGGGTGTGGGGGACGGTCCACCTCGGACCATCAGGATGCCTTGGCTGGCAGAGGGAGGGGTCAGCATCTGCGGACGTCCCTGCGGCAGCGAGGCCTGGCAGAGAAGGCCACTGCCCCAACCTGCCCTCACCCAGCTCGGAGCACTGCCCTGGGAGGCAGAGAAGGGGTGGGGGCTGTCACCCTGGTTTCCAGGCGGCCTGGTTGGCATCCTCCGGGCGGGGGCTCCCCGAGTCCTGAGGTTGAACCAAAGTCCCATTAGTCATAGGGGGTAGAAACCCTCTGCGAGACATCACCATGGGTGTGGTTGGTTCCCAAATAGCATGTTTTTGTTAACTTGGAGACATTTGAAAATATAGGCCAGTGCCTCTGTGAACACAATTGTAGTTTGAATATTAATGAGCAACCAAAGGGCCGGCTTCTGAAGGAGGGACTGGCTGTTCCCATGGAACAAAGTCCCCGAGGACTCCTTGTCCTGGCCGCAACGACTGTTTTTGTTAAACAGCCCTGGCAGGATCTCCCCCCCAACCTTTCTTTTACGCCACTTTATTAAAACGCACTTGGAACATCGCTTAGTGCTCACACCCGCATCTCTACACAGCTGCTTTGTGTTTTAAATACCACTTTCCCCGCCGGGCTGGCCCCCAAAATAGAGCTCTGCCGGTCCGTCTGTCATTTCCTGTTCCTTTGGGAGGATTCTGTCCTCGGTGACGCTTTGGGACCCAGGCCGTCCCCACCCCTCCCCTCCCAGCAGTTGGGTGGTCGGCCCCTGGTTACCATGGCAAACTGGGGATGCTGGCTCCAGCCTGCTCTCCTTCCCAAGGCCCCTCCTGCCTCTAGGGAATGTGCAGCTCCCTCCGGAGTCACCCTGCACAGCCAGCCGTCACCACAGGCCGTGGGTTCTGGAGGGAGGGAGTGGGGTGGCTCAGACTCACGGTTAGGGACATTCTCACTCTTACATGGGGCAGATGGCCGTGGACAGGAAAGAGTGTGACATTAGTCTGCCAAGGCTGCTGTGACCAAACATGACCGCCTGGGGGTTCAAACAACAGACACTGATTTCCCACCGTCCTGGAGGCTGCAGGTCCCAGATCCAGGCGTCAGCAGTATCACCTCCCAGTGAGGCCTCTCTTCCTGGCTGCAGACGGCCGTCTTCTCCCTGTGTCCTCGAGTGGCCGCCTCTGTGCACACCTCTGGCACCCCCTCCTCTTCTTACAAGGACACCAGTCCTGTAGGATTAGGCCCCACCCTTATAACCTCGCTTAACCCCAGTTACCTCCCTAAAGGCCCCATCTCCACACACAGTCGTACTGGGGGTTAGAGCTTCAACCTGTGAATCTGGGGGAATGCAGTTCAGTCCATAACCGTGGGGAGGAGGCGTGGCCATGACCTAAGCTCTGTTCCATGAGCTAGTTTCTGTGGGCACCTTCCCTTCATCTCCTTCCTGCCGTGCAGGCCCATCCCCAGGGGAGCCATTTGTTGTCTGAGCCGAGGGCAGTGACCGTCCACTGACGGTTACCTGATCAGGTGCAAGTTCACCTGTCAGGGATCGGATGCCTCTGGGTCAGCCTTGGGCCCGTCCTCTGTGCTGGAGAGAAGGTCCGCAGCTCAGGTCCACAGAATGCACAAACACTGGGGTCCACTAATCTGATTTAAGGTCACCTGGAAGCTGCTGGCTGGGCTGGGTTCAGGGCCATGTCCTCATGTCCAGCCTGCTCTCCACGGGTTCGTTCTGTATGTGCAGATCTAAAGCCAGAGCTTCACCCATTCCTTGCTGTGTGACCTTGGACAAGTTTCTCAGCCTCTCTGAGCCATTGGTTCCTGCTCTGTGAAATGGCAGCGGGGGTAGTGTGTTCATGGCAGGGCTGCTATGAGGGTGGGTGACCATCATGGAAAGCTCCCGGAGCAGGCTGGCTCCCCGACACGCTCACTGGATGTGAGCTGCCAGGTCCTCCTTGTCACCTAACATACCACATCTATACATACAGACTGAAGACGTGGAGAGCAGGCTGGACATGAGGACATGGCCCTGAACCCAGCCCAGCCACCAGCTTCCAGGTGGTGTGTTTGATGAGCTGGGATCTAGAAACTTGAGGTGGAGCAGATTTAATTGGTGCAAATGGTGCGAGTGAAGGTGGGGGCCTGTAAGTTTGCAAACAAATGTTGCTGAAGTGCATTGATCACCACGTATTGCTTCCCATGTGGGCAAAGAACCAGGAGAGTGGATAGGTATTGAGTGGGTAGGTGGACGGGTGGATACGTGTTGAGTGGGTAGATGGGTGGTTAAGTGGATGGATGGTTAAGTGGATGGATGGTTAAGTGGGTGGGTGAGTGGGTGATGACGGATGAGTGAATGGATTGGTGGATGGATGGATGGATGGATGGATGGATGGATGGATGGATGGATGGATGGACGGGTGCACAGATGGACCTTGCATGGGGGTGGTTGCAGGCCCCCACTCTTCCTCTCGTACACAGCTCACCCCAATTTCAACTGTGCAGCCCCTCCCACTTTAAACCCCTCCAACACCACTTGATGAGACTTCTTTAAAATCACAAAGTTTGTAAACAGTAGGGGAGGGAGTGGAGTATTACGAAATCTGAAAAATACGCATTGTTGGCCTCCCAGGCCGGGGTCTCTCTGGGTCTTCAGCCCCTGAGATTTTCAGGGAGCAGTTCCCTCCAGCCAGCCCAGATGCACAGTGGCCTCAGATTCTGCCTGCCCACCCTGCCATCCGAGTGCAGCAAATGGGCCTCTCCCTGCCCCTGAATAGCCCGAGGAATGCGCTGGGGCTGGGGCGTCCAGCTTGGAAAGCTGGCGGACCTGTCCTCCCCGCCCACCATGAGTGACCTGGGCTCCTGGGGGCCCTGGAAGACAGATGTGGTTGTTCCCTGAGAGGAGGCGTGGACGAGCGGTTCCCAACATGTGCAGGTGGCCACTGACCTGCCATCTGTCACGCCAGTGAGGATAGACTTGAGACCTCTTTCCTGGCACCTGGGCGCCCGTTTTGGGGTTAGGCAGGGCTGGGATGCCTCTCTAGCTGGGCCACAGGCCGCCCCCTGAGTGCGCCGGGGCTCGTTTGGAAGATGAAAGCCCTCAGCTGGTGCTTGGCTCCTGAGTGAAGATGTTCTTGGCGCCTCTGAAAGAGACGATAGGAAACAGCCGCGGGGTAATGAATAGACATCGGCCGCGGGGTGCGCCTGGGAAGGGTGAAGCCGCACGTTGGCAGGTTACGCGGAGGCATGAATGTGGGAAGTGGGCGTGGGAGGGCCGGGCTCCTGCGCCCGCAGCCTCGCAGCCGGGCACGGCGTTTCGGGGGCACTCTGTGCATCCTGCCCCAGCCAGCCAGGGCCTGTGGGCCGGGCTTCTCCAGGGACCCTGACAGGGCTCGGCTCTCTGCAGCCCCTAAAGGTAGCACCTGCCCCACCCCTGGGTCGGGCGACTTGGGGACATGGAATCAACTTCTGCCCAATCAGCAGGCGTTGTCTTTAGGGACCCGTGACCCACACAGTCACGAGGGGCCCCACTCTGCAGTCCCTGCCCTGAAATTCTCAATCATTGTTTAACAAGGGCCCGATTTCCATCTCATACTGGGCCCCGAGGCGTAAGCCGTGGCTCTGCAACTTGGAGCCGCCCGTGGCCCCCCCGGCCCAGGAGCTCGCATGGAGGTTGCTGGCGCATCTCCCGCTGGCACACAGAGCATTTGGTGGGTCACAGACCTCACTGTGGATCGGTGATAGCTGCACACACATGTGCACACGTATGCACACGCAGGTGCACACACATACGCGTACACTTGTACAGACAGGTGCACACACATACATGTACACTTGTACAGACACACGTGCACTAACCATGCACACGTGTGTGCGCACAGTTTCATGTACCCTCCCAGGAGGCTCAAGGAGCCCCGCGTGTGCCCTCGGCCTGCAGCGTGTGCCCCAGGTGGGCAGCATGTGCACTGAGCGCCCGGCCGGGTGAGCCTGGGCTCCCTCCTGCCCGGCCACGCCTGTCGAGCCCTGGCACAGGCACAGGCCCCGGTGACGATCTGACCCAGTTCCTGTTCCTGAAGCTCTTGGCTTCTCTCGCGGACGATCCTAGAAGGCATTTCATTGGCAGGGAAAGTACATCATTTATCATCCAAACGGGGACACGTCTGAGAGCAAAGCAGGGCGTCAGTGTCGCCAGCAGAGCTGAGAGAGGGCGGGGCCGCCCTGCCTCCGGAGGAGTGGCGCCTGGGGTCCCCGAGGCGCAGGAGGTGGAAAGCGCCCTCCGCCCAAGGAGCGGGCGCCGCGCTCTCACCTGCCGCCTCACACGCACCTCCCCCGACACCCACTTCCCGGCAGGCCCCTGGGGCCGGCCCTGGCTGCGTGGAGGGCCCGGCCCTGCGTCTCGGGTAGGGAAGGGGAGATGCCTCCTCTCGGCGTGACCAGCGCCCATGAGGCGAGCCCCGGGTGCCTGGGCGGCTCGGCCGCCCCGTGGGGCGCTTTGGGGAAAGTCAGGAGGCTGCTCCGCCTCCAGGGCGGACGCCCCGGCAGCACCTTGACCTGCTGGTGCCCCGCAAGGCGCCCTCAGCTCTGACACTGGCGGAGGCGGGGTACCCCTCGGAGACCCGCTGCGTCCGGTGGCCCAGCCGGTCTCTGGGCCCTGTGGTGTCCTGAGAAGTCCAGGGGTCTGGGCCCGGCTGGGCTGGGCGGGACCAGGCCGGAGGCATGTAGACTCACACCCGAGCTCCCCTCATGCCTGAGGGTCCACATCAAAACTCCTGTCCCCACCCCAGAGTCCTCTTGCAGGCGGCTCTTCCAGGGACAGAGCTGCTGAATGTCTGTGGCTCTGGACTGGGGGGGGGGTTTGGCTTGGCTGAGTAACCTGGGGGAAGTCACTTGCCCTCTCTGTGCTTGGCCACCTTACCCTCAGGCAGTCATTGTATCCCCAGCACTGGGCTCTGGCGAGAACTCACGTGGCATTTGCAGGACCTGGTGTCTCCTCGTGGAGCCGGTGAGTCAGGTCCAGCTTGTGTACAGACGCCCAGAGTCTAGCTGCGCGGAGTGGCCCTGATCCAGGGCGACCGCTGAGGGAAGGGGCCCTGCGTCACCCAGTGTGGCCAGGAGGGAGCGCGAGGAGCCCCCCGTGAGACCACGGCCGGCCTGCGGGCCAGGTCCACGTTCTGCTCGTCCTTGGGGCAAACTGTTCCTCCGTCCAGCCTTGGCCCCGGGGCCACCTCCTCCTGGAAGCTCTCCTGCCTCTCCCCCGGCCCACCAGAGGTGCCAGCGGGCCCGGTGCGCTTGGCCCTGCTCTCGGTGCTGCTTGTAGCCAGGCCCAGGCCCAGGCCCGGGCGCCCTGAGTCAGGTGACGAGTCAGAGAGCTCTCCGGCTCTGTGGACGCCCCTTTACGTTTGCTCCTGTAAGTGGGTCATATACGGTGCCGTCTGGTATCTGGTGTCTCTCGCTGAGCGTGTTTTCCAGGCTCGTCCATGTTGTAGCAGGTGTGAGGGCTCCATCCCTGTTACGGCCGAGGAGTAGCCATTGTGTGTGTCCCGTTGTCTGTCCTTTGACGCTTGGATGTGTCCGCGCTTGGCTGCTGTGGCTCCGGCTCTGTGGACGCGCCTGTGTGGTCTGATTGTGTCCCGTTTCACTTCATCTGGACGCTCACCTGGGAGCGGAATTGCTGGGTCCGGCGGTCACTCCCCATTCCACTTTTTGAGGAACTGCCACTCTCTCCACCTCCTGGCATCTTGACCCTGAGAGTGAGGGTGGTGTGGCCAGCGGGCTCCCGGCGCTGGGGCCGGAGCGGGGCTGGAGGTGGCGATGAGGGGCTCCCACCGCGTGGCCCGGATCCTCTCTGCGGCCGGCGTTTGATGCTCCCAGGCGGGATCCCAGGTGTGCAGCGGCCACAGCGTGGCCCCGTCCCTGCCTGGGCTCCCTGTGGCCCGGACGGCAGTGGGCCCGCCACGAACACCTGCTGGGCTGCAGCCGGCGGCGTGGACGTGGCCCAGAGACAGCTCGTTGCTCCCTGACCAGCGTTAACCGTCCCGAGACGGGTTTAGAATTCAGCGTGGTTAAAAATCACCCTTCTTCTGCCACTTAAAAATTGCTTGTCACCCTGTGTGCCAAGAGCTCCTTCAGCGGCCCACTTCTCCAAAATGATCGCTGATTGGAACAAAAACATTGCCACTAAAATTAGAGTGACAAACGCAGTTGTTACGAAACAAAAAGAAAATTGACACATACTCTTGGGAGGAGCGGCCCCCGCGGCAGGAACCGCCCGGTGCTCGGAGCCTCGGTCCCCGCGGCCCGCCCGCCCTGCCGCCCAGGAGGCCCCTGGGGTGCGCCCGGCTCAGAGAGGGTGGTGGCTCAGGTGGGGACTGTGGGACTGTCTCAGGGAAGCTTTGCTGCGAAACCCTAATAAACAGGGTGCTTTCAAATTAGCGCAGAAACCCAGACGTTCCTCTCTTGAGAGCAGATAGCCGACCCCCTCCCCCGGGCCCTTCCCCGCAGCTCAGTCACCCAGGACACACCGCTCCCTTCTCGGCGATGCCGCATCGGCCCAGATTCGGCGCGTGACAGGAAAGATGCAGGTGCGCCGTGGGGTACTTTCCGGCGTATTAAAGACAACGGAGGAGCCCTGGCCGGTTTGGCTCAGCGGTGAGATCCTCAGCCCGTGGACTGAAGCGTCCCGGGTTCGATTCCATTCAAGGGCATGTACGTCGATTGCGGGCTTGATCCCGGGCCCCAGTTGGGGCACGTGGGGGAAGCAACCAATTGATGTGTCTCTCTCACATCAGTGTTTCTCTCTGTGTCTCTCTCTGTGTGAAAAGCAACAGAAAAAATATCCTTGGGTGAAAATTAAAGAGAAAAAAAAAAAGAGAGAGACAGAGGAAGGCAGCCCAGGGCCGGAGTGGGGCTCTCGGCTCGCGGGGACCTGGCACGTCCAATCTTGCTGCTCCGCTTTCCCTAACAGGCTGCCTCATGGCTCAAGGCGGCTGCTTAGATCCACCCATCATATCCACATTCCAGTTCAGGAAAGGGGGGAGCAAACCACACTCTCTCATTTTAAGGGCGTGCAGTGTCCAACTGCAGATTATTGGCCATAACACAATCTCAAGGGAGGCTGACAGCCCTTATTCCGGATAAGCTGCCCTTTAAAGTAGAGAAGAGATGTTGGCGGGGGCGGGGGGAGGCAGCTGGCCGCTTCGCCCCGGTGTGTCCTAGGGAACAGCCTTCTCCCTGTTTCCACAGCGCCCGCCCCACCCGGACAACCTTCCCCCGTCACCCCAACTCACCCAGGGCAGCCCAGGACGCGCCCTGCAAGATGCCGGTGGGATCAGGGCCAGGATGTTTCGAGCAAGGAAACAGAATTTATGGGGAACTGACTCCTGTGGAGGGGGAGGGGCTGGCCCAAGGTCGTCTATTGCCTGCCGACTGTTGCGCCGGCCACCCTGGGGTCCCTGGCTGGGGGTCCCAGCACCCCATCAGAGTTCCCATCTTCTCCTGAGCTCCCAGACCTCTTTCCGGGTCAAAGCCCGGTCAGCAAGGAGTGTTACCTCTTGTCCCCGGCGGGCCTCTTGGTTGCAAAGGATAAAAAATCGAGCTTGACTTGGTTGCAGCCCCGAGGGGGCTTTTTCCTTTGGGTCCTTCCCTGGACCCTTCAGGAAGGGCCCCGCCTGTGATTCCTCCCTCGGCCACTAGATGGCAGCCGCTGGGCACAGAAGCCCAGAGAGGGGCACTTGGGCTGGACCCATACAAACCCCGAATCGCTCCACCGAGGAGCCTTGGGGACAACTGCCTCCCGGGAGTTGGGGGAGCAAGTTTTCAACGTCAACGCCCTGATCAGACCCTGACAGGCCTCGACAGCTGAGCCAGAGGCCTGTAATTAGGTCACAGCCTCTGCGGGGCCCGGGCGGGGCTCGGGGCCCCCCAGGAGAGAGCCCCCCGCTCTGCCCGGGGCCTTGCAGTGTGTCCAGGAGGCCAGCAGGTGGATGGACGGTCCCTGTGCAGTGAAGGGAGAGGGGACCCAGGGCGGCCCTCTGAACCCTCGGATCCTCAAGGGAGCAGGCGGGAGCCGACATCCCCGGGGGAAGGCTGCGGGCGGATTTCCCGTCTGTCCTGACTCCCCCGTGAGCTCCGGGCGGCGGGCGCAGCAAGGCCTCGGCCCATGGGGCGTGACTGACCCTGGGCTTTCCTCTTAGACCCTCCGCGCGGACGAGGGGTGGAGGCCCAGCGCTTGTGTCCGAGTCCCAGCTTCGGCTACAGGAGGTCACGTGGGCCAGTTATGTCCCCCCTCCGTGCCTCAGTTTCCTCACACGTGAGATAGGGAAGGTTATAGAACTTGCCACACTCAGTTGTTACAACCCACTGATTTAACGAAACGTAAGCCCGGCCGGGCGTGGCTCAGTGGTTGAGCGTCGACCTAGGATCCAGGCGATCAGGGTTCGATTCCCGGTCAGGGCACATGCCCGGGTTGTGGGCTGCAGATGATCAATGACTCTCTCATCATTGATGTTTCTGTCTCTCTCTCTCCCTCTCCTCTCCTCTCTCTGAAATCAATAAAGATATAGTTTAAAACAAAAACAAACAAAAAAACAAAACGTAAAACAGTAGCCCAGGGCCTGGCACGGCGCAGGCAGGTGACAGTGTCATTACCGGGTACACGTTATGTCACAGACTTATATTAATCCCTGGGCGTCGCGATTACTCATTTCTACGTAGGAGGGATTCGGTTCTGGGCTCGGACTTAGAAACGGGGTCTCACACCCAGGGGAGCCTTGCAGGACGTTTCGAAGCATGGCCGGCGTTTTGCTTTCATTCTTATTTCATAATAGTACCTGTGGTGGTGGTTATTGCCGGTGCTGGTATCTTCTTGGGGACCCAGCACCCCTGTAACTGAGCCTGTGTCCAGGGCCATCTTACATCTAAATATGTGAAGCAGTTGGTGCCGGCCCCTCAAGTCACCAGAAACCCTGCTGCGTCTCCTGGGTGTCCAGCGTCGCCTCTGGCACCTTGATTTTACTGATCTTTGTCTTCCCTCTTCCCCCCGCGAGGCACCTCCTCGGACCCTTGTAGGCCCATGCTGTTCGAGGAACAGCGAGGGCCCGGGGAGCCAGAAACCCCTCGTTTCCAGGTCCCGCTGCCCGAGTCACCCCTCGTTTCCAGGTCCCGCTGCCCCAGTCTGCCCCAGGATGCTTGGAGCCAACATGGGAGCGGGGACCTGGGTCCCAGGCCTCGAACTCACCACCCGACCTGCCGTACGGCGCACCCTTCTCGCTGTGGATATGTTGGATTTTGTCACAAGCTTGTCCTGCATCAGTGGATGGGATGATGGCTTCTCCTTTGGTTTGCTGATCAGGTCGCTGACATCTATTGACTTTTCGGGTATTGAACCGTCCTTGCATTCCCGGGCGAAACGGCAGGATGCCTCACCTGCCGCCGGATTCGGGTTCCTACGGCTCCCGTGGGGACGCTGTGAGGGGTCCGTCCCGCTTTCTGGTGCTGCTCTGTCCGGCGTGGGCCCCCGGGGGTGCTGCCCTCGTAAAGTAACCTGGGAAGTGTTCCCTCCGGTTCTCTTTTCTGGGGAAGATTGTGTAGAATTTTTATGGTTTCTTCTTGAAATGATGGGTCAGTTCCCCAGTGAAACCGTTTGAGTCTGAATATGTTTTTTTCGGATGTGTTTTTAAACTGCTAATTCAGTATCTATCGCAGACACAAGGTAATTTAGGGTATCGTTTATTGGGCGAGTTTGGGTAGTTTGTGGCTTTCAAAGACTTACTCCCCTTTAAATTGTTGAATGCATCCGAGGAGAGTTGTCCCCGAGCCCCTCACTGCCCTCCAAATGCCCGCCCTGGGGGCTGCCCCCTCTGCCATCCCTGGCACAGGCCATCTGGGTCTTCTGTCTTTTCTCCACTCACCAGTCTGGCTAGAACTTTATCAAATCTATGGATCTTTCCGAAGAACTAGGCTTTAGTTTCATTACTTTTTTCTATTCTTTCTTTGCTTTCCTACTCCACCGATCTCCCTCGTTTCTCTTTTTCATCCTTCTGTGTACTTTTTCTGTAACCAGGTGATTTAAAAAAAATCTTTTTTGTTGATAGTATTACAGATGTCCCCTTGTTCTCCCATTGCCTCCCTCCACCTGGTTCCTGCCCCACCCCAGGCCTATTGCCTGTGTCCCTGGGTCATGCATATATGCACATAAGTTCTTTGGTTAATCTCTTCCTGCCCCTGCTTCCCTCTGAGACCCCTCAGTCTGTTCCATGTTTCCCTGCCTCTGGCTCTATTTTATCCGTCAGTTTATTTTGTTCATTAGATTCCACATATAAGTGAGATCATGTGATCTTTTTTTTCTCTGGCTTATTTCACTCAGCATAATACTCTCCAGGTCCCTCCATGTTGTCCCAAAGGGTAAGAGACCCTTCTTTTTCATAGCTGCATAGTATTCCACGGTGTGAATGTCCCACAGCTTTTTTCTCCACTCATCTACTGATGGGCACTTGGGCTGTTTCCAGATCTTAGCTGTTGTAAATAACACTGCTTTGAACACAGGGGTGCATGTATTCTTTCTGGTTGGTGTTTCTGGCTTCTTCGTTCCAATGTGGACACATCAGTTAACCCGTAGTTCTGCTGAAGACAGAATGGCTGGTGGGCAAGTTGCTCTCCAGGTTACGTTCACCTCTGAGGGTCTGCACATGACTGTCTGTCTCCCTCCTCCCTCTGCTGTCTGCTGATAATTACTATGCACACGTGTGTGCACACATGTACCTACCTGAGTGCACGTGTGTTTGTGAGTGCATGTGTGTGCACATGTGTGCCCATGAGTGTGTGGTGCGGTCCATAGCACCTTCCACCAGCATCCTGCAGGTCCACGTCCCCGAGTTTGTGTCCCTGACCTGTGCTGTCATCAGTCACTCCAAGGCCCCCCCCCCCCCCCCCGCACACTGCAGGTCCAGAGGGTGCCCAGGCTTCCTTCTCCCTTTCTCAGGCTCTGATTTCCTTGCCGATCTGATCAGCTCCATGGCCGCTCGTGGGCATCCTGGCAAAATGTGCCTGAAGCTCCTGGGTACCGCAGGTGCCTGGAGTCCTGGGACCCTAAGAACCAATTTATAAAATGCATGCAAATCACCAGAGATGTGAATTTTCCACCTGCAGCCCGTGACAACCTTTCTTTCATTCCTCTTATCAGTGCTGATCACAGCTGTGCAGGAGGCTTCAGAGTGCGCTGGGTCCTGTCCCCGGCACAGAGTGGCCCGGAGCCGGTGTCCTCCTGTTCGCGCCTTATCTCTGGCAGCCAGCGAGCCGTGCTGCCAGGCGGGGTGGCCGTGGGGTGGCCGTGGCTAGGCCGCTCCAGGTTTCACCATCTGAGCCAGAACAGATTAGTGCTGACGATGGTCCCATGTGCCGTCCTGCCTGTCTGTCATGGGGGTGGGGGGGGGCTCTGGAATTCGGATGACAAAGCCTGGTGGTGGCCTGGGAGTGTGGTTTCTAAAATCAGGATCCCAGGCCTCCCTCATATTTGATCTCAGGTGGTTCCTCGTAAAAGTTCACCAAGAATGGGCTGGACCTGGGCAGAGAAACAGCGTTGCTCCCTCAGAAAAGCTACCAGTGGTTGAAAGTTGAGAGAATGTTTTAATTAATAAATAATTTAAAAATAATAAGAAAGTTGCTAGAATTTGCAGCTGCCCAGGTAGACGGTTGACATAACGGCAGGTGACCTTTGATCCTATAAGATGGGTGTCTTTGTCCATCTTTCAGAGGAGAGAACAGAGGCTTCAAGAGGTCCGATCCCTTAGCTGGGACAATGTGGAAACCAGCGTGGGAACCCGAGACTTTGCACAGCTGAGTCCGTCCTTGAGACACTTGAGAGTTCGCCACTATGAGGGCTGCTCCCCGTGAGGCCTCCAGGGGTGGTGGAAGGAGTCCTGGGCCAGAGTCCAGCGTGCATTCCGGTCCTTGTTCTGTGCCTGGCCAGCTGTCTGCTGGGAAGGGCAAGGGGGCACCTGGTGGGCTTTGACACCCAGGTAGTGAGCAAATAGCAGCGATGTGCCCAGCGTGGACCAGGTGTGCCGTTAGCATCCTTCCTTCTCTGAGCGGGAGCATCGGCCACTTCATTTATGATGAGGGGTGGGATGGAGAGGGCAGAACCCTGGCAAGGAACCCGCAAGGGGGTGGGAAGGGAACAGAGAACCCAGCAGCTGGGAGCAAAGAGTAGGCACCACCTCTTAGGAAGCAAGTGGGTTTAAAGGTAGGAGAAGGCGCCTGGTAAGTTCTCAGTGAGCAACAGATGACTGGATGGATGGATGGATGGATGGATGATGGATGGATGGATGGATGGATGGATGATGGATGGGTGGATGGATGGATGGATGGATGGATGATGGACGGGTGGATGGGTGGATGATGGATGGATGGATGGATGGATGATGGATGGATGGATGGATGGATGGATGGATGGATGGATGGATGATGGATGGATGGATGGATGGATGGATGGATGGATGATGGATGGATGATGGATGGATGATGGATGGATGGATGGATGGATGGATGGATGGATGGATGATGGATGGATGGATGGATGGATGATGGATGGATGATGGATGGATGGATGGATGGATGGGTGGATGGATGGATAGGTGGATGGATGGATGATGGATGGATGATGGATGGATGGATGGATGATGGATGGATGGATGGATGGATGGTGGATGGATGGGTGGATGGATGGATAGGTGGATGGATGGATGATGGATGGATGAATGGATGGTGGATGGATGGATGGATGGGTGGATGGATAGGTGGATGGATGGACGGGCGGACAGACGTGTGAGTGAGAGGATGAGCAGATAAGCAGGGGTAACAAGATAAACTTTATCGCCTTCACCTCACTGCCCAACAAAACCGTCTTTGGCTGTGACTTGTCTCCATGGCTGACACGGGTGAGCACCCCCTGCCCCAGGGCTGCAGGTCCCCGAGCAGCTTCCCTTCAGTGGAGGGACTCAGCTCTCCCCGATCTGCCTGACGGGGCCAGACTGGCTCTGGGTGCCGGGAGCACCCCGGGGACAAGCCCCCTCCATGTGCTGCTGCCAGGACGTGCCAGCTGACGTTTGCCTGCAGCAGCTCTGCCGTAGGAGGGCCGCAGCTCCCAATTAAACCGTTTAAGTGACAAAAGACCCCGGGTAATCGTGTGATTAAAAATAACTCGGGCCTGCTGCTGCTGCCCGAGCCTGTCAGCCCCGGCGGGGGTGAGGGGGAGAAGGAAGCCTCCCGCCCCAGGCCCGACGCCGTCGCCCAGGGAGGGCTGCTGCAGGACGTCTGAGACCCGGGACGGACCCCTTCAAACACCGAAGAGGGTTTCCTGAGGCTTTGGGGGCAGGAGGGTGGTCCTGGCATGTGGGGCTCTCAGGCCACAGCCACACGGAACATCGACTGAGCGCCTACTAAGCTCCCGTCCCCAGGTGGGCCTTTTCCCGTGTGTCCCGCACAGGAACCTACTGCGGGCGGCCGTTAGGATTTTCTTGTTTTATTTTTATTCTTCAAATAAATTTTTATTGATTTCGGAGAGAGGAAGGGAGAGAGATAGAAACATCAGTGAAAGAGAGAGTCATTGATCGGCTCTCTCAATAATATGTCCCTTATAGACTACGTAGAAAATATTGAAATAAAAATCACCTACAATCCCGCCATTAAGGAGCACACGTTGCTAACATTTTGGTATATTTCCTTCCCAACTCTGTCGACCAAAATCTCGCTGGTCTCTTTAGTAGCATCTCATCTAAAAGAGTGTCAAGACCACTCACCTCCTTGACCAGTGTCCCTTTGGCACATGCCAGCCGGTCCCCGACTGGGCGGAATGAAAGGGGAGTTTTTTTTCACTGACAAATAAAACTGCCACGGAAATGTGGTGATTCGATACATTGTATACATTGTGGAAGGTTCCCCACGGAGTTAGCACACCGGTGGCATCGCATCTCGGATTTACCGTGTGTGTGTGTGTGTACACGTGTGTGTGTACACGTGTGTGTGTGTGTCCGTGTGTGTACACGTGTGTATGTGTGTGTGTGTGCCTGTGTGTGCCTGTGTGCGCACTGAAAACATTTTACACTCTTAGCAACTTTCGTTAGAAACAATGTTGCCAGCTAGAGTCCGCAGGGACCCATTAGCTCCTCAGACCTCAGCCCCCACAGCTGAAAGTCCGGAACCTGTTGCTGCCCCTCCCTGCCCCCCGCCCCCAGCCCCCGCCCCCGGCAGGCAGTTTTCTACTCTCTCTGCGTTTGACTTGGGAGGGGAGGGATTCCACCGCTAAGGGGGACCACGCGGGGACTGGCTCCCTTCTCTCCGAGCGAGTAGCCGGCCCTGTGTGCACCCCCCACCCCGTCCCTCTCCCCACTCACCTGCCAGCAGGCACGCGGGTCGCGTCCACACCTGGAGAGTGAACGATGCTGAGGTGAACGTGGGGTGCAGAGGGCGCTTCGAGATTCTGTTTTCAGTTCCTTTGGATAAATACCCAGAGGTGGGATCCCCGGGTCATAGACGGTCCTGATTTAAATTTCTTGAGGAGCCGCCACGCTGTTCTCCATAGTGGCTGCGCACTTGACATGCCCACCCTCGGGGCGCGGGGTGGAAGCGGGACTTTCCTTGGGCGCCGGGGGAGTCGGTGGGAGGCTGGGAGGCCACAGGCTCTGTGATTCCACGGACCCGGGCGCCATCCCGGCACAGATGCGGGGGCCTTTCGTCACGGTGGGTGAGCCAGCGCTTGCCACGGAGCGTAACCGCCCTGCTCCCACTGGGGGTT
This sequence comes from Miniopterus natalensis, assembly GCF_054644295.1. NCBI lineage: Eukaryota > Metazoa > Chordata > Mammalia > Chiroptera > Miniopteridae > Miniopterus > Miniopterus natalensis. The sequence continues at coordinate 76,106,918 of NC_142091.1, read as the reverse complement.
CAGCCGCGGAGCCCTCGACCTTGGGCTCCGCTGGCCGCTGTGCTTCGAGCATTTTCCCTGCATTGCTCTCCCTCCAGACCCAAAGGGGAGGCACTTCCAGAAGGTTCCCTCCATGGGCTCCCACTGTCCACGAGCACCGGAATCGGGGTGCAGGGGACCTGGCCCCCCGGTGGCTTCCCTTCGGGTTGAGTTCCGACATACGCTGCTCCCGACCTACTTGCTCTACGCGTTATTCCAGGGAACCTCTAATGGGCGCAGGGAACTCACTGCCGGGCCCCCAAGGGTGCACGGTCTTTGCCCCACGCACGCGGCCACTGCGGAGCCTTGTAAACAAACGTTTTTTGTTTCTTCGTTTACGTGCCAACTTTTGTTACTGACGGGGAGCCAGTGGCAGGCCTTCTCGCCATCTGTGCGGGAAACCAGCCCCACGGAGCCTGCATTCTAGTCATCAGTGCCCGCAGCACGTGTGAGAGGTAGGCGTGTGTGGGTGGGCACGGCCACGCCTTCCTGGACACGGGAGCCCCCCGCGCCCCGGTGGGCTGCTCCGCACAGGCCTGGCCGGCCCGGCCGCCCTCCCTGTCATCACAGAGAGGCGTGTACAGTGGTCTCCTGGGAATATGTCCCTCTGTGCCCTGGCCGGTGTGGCTCAGTGGCTAGAGCGGCAGCCCACGAACTGAAGGGTCTCGGGTTCGATTCTGGTCTAAGGGCATGTACCTGGGTTGCAGGCTTGATCCCAGGCCCCAGTCAGGGGGCATGCGGGAGGCAATCCATCGATGTGTCTCCCTCATATCAATGTTTCTCTCTCACTCTCTCTCTCTCCTTTCCAATCTCGGAAAAGCAATGGAAAAAATATCCTTGGGTGTGAATTAAAAAAAAAAAAAAAAAAAAAGATGTCCCTCTGTGGTGGCCAACTCAGCTCTTCCCCACCCAGGCTGGCCAGAGTCACACCTTCGTCAGGGAGAGGAGGGCCACCTCGGGGAGGGTGGATGGCCATGCAGAATCCCTCCCCGTGCCCAGGGCTGGGGCTCACTCTCTGGTCCAGGAGCTGGCAGCCTGCGTGGACACCCCCTGGCTCGCTGCGGCTCCGTCCCCAGCGCATGGTCCCTGGGGCTGTGCCCCAGAGGTGTGGTTTGGGAAGTAAGGCTTCCATCCATCCAAGTCCCCAAGGTGCCCCTGTAGAAAGTGGGAGGGGTGACTCCTCCCGCAGGAGAGGGCCGGGGAGAGGGGGCTGTGGGCACCGCAGGCCGGGGACCCTGGGCCTTCCTGGTCACTTTCCGGGGAGCTCGTGGGCTCTGCCTTCCCAGCCCCAGGACAGGCTGAGCGTCGTCGTGAGGATGTCGGTGTTGAGTCCGTGGTGTGCCGGTGAGGGTGCGATGCCGGATCCACCCGGCCCCTGACTCTCTGCTTTCCCATGCTGGGCACTCGGGAGGCGGCACGGTCAGTTTCCCGTCTGTGAAATGGGCCAGTCCAGCCTCCCTCGTAGGGCTGCCGGGCAGTAGTGGAGCGGGTGCTGGGGGCAGAGCCGGCCACACCCCCGTCGCTGGCCGCCGTGTCTGGGGGCTTCGTCTCCCAGGTCCTCACGTGGCAGAGAGAGCTCTGGTCTCTTCATTCAAGGACGCTGGTCCCATCACGGGGCCACCTTTATGACCTCACCTAACCCTAACCACCTCCCCGAGGCCCCGCCTCCCCAGGGGCCCTGCCCCCCGAAGCCCCTCCACACTGGGGCAGGGCCGCAGCCTGGGACTCTGGGGGCAGGAACGTTCAGTCCATGGCAGGTGGCGACTGAGGGCGGGGCTGTGCCGGAGCCGGGGTGATGCTGAGGGGCCTGGTGATGGCCAGAGCTCAGGAGGACGGTGGCCGTCGTGGGTCTGGGCCCGGGGCCGCGGTCACGGGGACGCAGCCTTCACAGAGGCGCAGCCTCCGAGCGGAGCCCGAGGCGCACAGGGCTCAGCCTGAGGCGCTGAGGTCTGAGGGAGGCCGGCGTGAAATGCAACCGGTGAGGTTTCAGCCCCTCCCACGGTGCCCCAGCCTAGGGGTCCCTGCCCGGGGATGCCTGGGCCCGTCCCTGCTTCTGCCACACGCACCAGGCCGAACGGTCCACCGGTTGGGGACACCCGGCGCTCTGCTCTCTGCGCACAGGGTCTCACACCTGTCTCAGCGCCAAGCACACGCCTCGCCGCCAGTGGGCACGACTCCGAGTCACACTCCAGGTCCCCTTGTGCTAGGGGCGTGTCCCCGAGGACCCTGAGGCCTCGGTCATCCTCTGTGGCATGGGCTCGGTGGTGGGAGTGCCCGGGGCCACGCAGGGAGCCCGTCCCGCCTGGGAAGTGCTCAGAGCACCTGGAACCCTGGACGTTCTTTGTAAGCAGGCTGGACAAGTCCGCGTCCTGGGGCTTTGTGACAGGTGACCCCACGCTGAGCGGCTTAAAACAACAGGAATTTGTTCACTCCCAGTTCTCAAGGCCCAAAATCAATGTGTCGCAGGCCCTGCTCCCTCCACAGGCCCTGAGGGGTCCTTCCTGCCTCCTCCAGCCCTGGGGCTCTGGGTGGTCCTGGGCTTTGGGCCACATCGTCCCAACCTCTGCCTGTGTGATTGCGGCCTCCTCACGGTGTGTGTCTGAGTCCTGTCTTCTGCCTCTTACAAGGACACTTGTCATAGGTTTAGGGCCACCTGGGTAGCCCAGGATGATCTCATCTCAAGACCCTTCATTTAGTCACATCTGTAAAGAATCTTTTTTCAAATAAGGCCCGAACGTGAATGCAGGCGTGGGGGCTTCAGAGCCCAGCTGTCCTGCCCAAGGTCCTCAGTTGTTCCTCTGCCACTAGGGGCCCACTGGGTCGGTCTTACCCACAGACCTGGGCCAGGCTTGGGTCCAGCGTGGCCAGCCCTCCAGTGGGCTGCTGAGGAGAAGGTCACCATCTAAGGAAGGTGAAGGCTGCTGGTGACTGAGGGAGGGGAATGGCGTGGGCCAGGAGAAACTGGTGAGCAGCAGAGCCTGAGGCCACATCATAAGGAGCGTGTGCCCAGGGAAGGGAGGTGAGACTACGCCCCACCAGCACTCCCCCTGGAGTCTCCTGTCATGTTTGTCAAGGGCTGGCCTTGGGCCCCCCGGGTTCCCTGGGTGAAAGGGCTCCCTCGCAGAGCAGGGCAGGGGCTTGTCGAGCTGCCCATTCCAGGGGCAGCCAGGGCCACTTCTGGCTTCTCACTCCGACCCCCGCGATGGAGAGGTCCCCTTAGCGCCCTGTGCAGGCCCCTCGCTGAGCACAGATGTGCTGCGGCCGCCCGGGCCCGCATCCACCCGTCTCCAGGGTAACGCAGAATTCCCCCATGTGCTGCTTAAAATATCCTGCCATTCCCCGCCACCGGCTCTGTGCTCTGTTCCTGGCAGGCCCGGGGGTGGGGGTGAGGGGTGGAAGGAGGGCCGTCCCCTGGGGTCTGCCTCTCCCAGGCAGTCCCCGGAAGGCCCTGGGGCTGGCAGCCTTCTCCTTGGCTGGCTGACAGGGGCTGGTCCCCAGGCTGCCCTCTGGCCTCTAGAAGGTGCGGTTGGCCGCCGCCACCTTGGCCCCCGGGCCCCAGGCCCCAGCCTCTGGCGGCGGGAGCGTTGGCCCCAGCCCTCCCTCCGTGCCCGCAGCATCCTGCCCGCCCGCTCCTTGGCCCCGGTCTCTGGACCCTCAGCTGGGACTCTGCCCAGCCGAGTCCTGCCGACCCGGCCTCAGAGGTGGTTGCATCAGCCAAGGAGACCCGGCTGTTCCTTTTCCTCCCTGTCGCACGTCGCTACGTGGGCCTCTAGGCACCCTCTGAGTGTGACCTTCACACATGTTCCTGTAAGTTTCCCGGATTTTAACTGCTCCGATTGCTCAGCACCCGCTTAGAAGCGCCATCAAAATATTCCCACACAAGTCAGCTCAAGGACCACCAGGGTGCCCGGGATCGGGCCCCCCACCTTTGCCCTGGCTGTGCCCCCAACTTGCTCTGTTTCTCAGTCCCCCTTTGGCCAGGTGCAAACAAAGGCACTAAAGAGTGACAGTGCTGGGGGGCCACCCTCCCTGCCTGGGAGGGCCCGTGATTCTCCTCTGGCCTCAGCCCTGCCCCCCCCTTTCTGCACCCCCCAGTGCCCCCCAGGCCTCCTTCCTGGTGGAACACCACCTCCCCCACTTACCTGTTTCACCCCATCTCCATCCCGGCCAGGGCTCCACACACTGTGCCTTGAGCGGCCAGAGGGTAAGGGTTCGATCTGCGATCTGCGGGCGCACGCGCCCTGTTGTAGCCTCTCGGTCACAAACGCGGCCCCTCAGTCCAAGGGGAGTGGGGCGGCTGTGTCCTGTGAAACCTCACTGATGAAACAGCCTTCGTTTGAGGTCCCCTGTCCTGGGCCCACACCTGCCGCTCCCCAGGAGCCAGTGGTGGTTGAGGTCAGACCCCAGGCTCCAATCCCAGCTCTGCCGCAAATGGCTGTGAAGCTTCCAGAAAGGGACAGACCCTCTCTCAGCGTCTCAGTTCCCCCTTTAAAATGAAGACGGCACCGTTCCCACCCCCAGGGCCGAGTGAGCGTTGAACGAGACTGTCCGATGCAAGTGCTAATCGCTCATGAGAACTGTTACCGTCAACAGTTCCAGCCCTCGGCTCATAGCCTCTGAAAATACGCCGGTTTCCACACCCCTGCGCCTCTGCTTGTGGAACGCCCTTCCCTCACAGTCCACCTGCCGAACTCCTACTCAGCCTGCAAGACCCAGCCCAGAGAGCCCCTCCGCTCTGCACCTCCAGCGCAGCCCTGGCTGCTTTGCTCCCTGGTGCGTGACACCTCTCCCTGCTGCAAACGATCCCACTCTGTTGTGATCATCGGCTCCGCATCTGTGCCCTTGTGGCTGCTTAGTCATCTCTGCATCCTCAGCGGGTGACACAGAGCCGCTCCGCTTCATTCATTCAGCAGACACATGCTGGTGCAGGCTGCGTGTCAGACACTGTCCCAGGAGCTGGGTCACAGCAGCAAAAGGCAAAGTCCCTGCCCTCACCTGTGACCCTGGCAACTGCTCGGGGATGAAGCAGCATGTGGGGGCCTAGTGCTGGGGGTGGGGCCGGCTGCATACGACAGGCATGGCCAGATAGTCGCTCCCAGGCCGGGTATTTAGCTCGAAGGAAGTGAAGGGGTAAGCGACGTGGACCTGCAGCGAGGGCCTGTGTTCCCGGCAGGAGCAGCAGGTGCAAAGGCCCTGAGGCCGGAATGGACTGTTTCAGGACCAGCAGGGAGAGTGTCATGGCTGCAGCATGACGGGGAGGGAAGTGGGGGGCGGTCAGAGAGGCCTGGCCGGGCCCCTCGAGGCCTGTGGGCCGCAGAAAGGACTTCAGCTTTGTTCTGATGTGTGAGGCCATTCAAGGGTTCGAGCAGAGAAGCGCTGTGATGACCAGGCTTTCTGGGGATGGCTCTGGGGCCTCCTGTGGAGTGAGGGCAGAGGCTCCACGGCCACGCACTGGTGCGTGTTGGTGAGTGTCCAGAGGAAGAGGGAACAGGTCTGCAGACACTGCACGGCGTGGTCACCACTGGGCACCTTGCCACGAGCTAGCATGAAGTCTCTTGTTGAGGGTTCAGGGAAAAAGAGATCCGAGGAGGGTTTAAAGCGGGTGTTCAGCCCTGGCTGGTGGCTCAGTTGGTTGGAGTGTTGTCCTGAGCACCAAAAGGCTGTGGGTTCGATCGCCCTTGGAAAACTCGCCATCCGTGGCACCCAGGACTTCACAAAGTTATATGACCACCACCATCTAGTTCTGGATCCTTTTGGTCATCCCTAAAGGAAGCCCAGCGCCCGTCGCGGTCACCCCCCACACCCCTCCCCCGCCCCCCTGACCTCCTTCCTGCCTCTGTTTCTGGACTTTTCATGTAAATGGAACCACATGCCATGAAGTCATTGGTGAGGCCACTCTCGCTGGGCATCACGTGGCGGCTCGTCCACGTCGTGGCTTATCCACGTGGTGGCTCATCCACGTCACGGCTCATCCACAGCGTGGCTCATCCACATCGTGGCTCGCCCATGTCGCGGCTCATCCACCTGGCCGCGCACAGCAGCCCTTCGCTCCTCTCTACCCACCGACGCCCTGACCCACCTCCCGCCCCCAGGGTCGCCCTCCTGAGCCCCTGCGGGCACGTTTGGCTGCGGCCTTCCTTACACGATCGGATCGGAGGGGCACACCGGGCAGTGTGAGCGCAGCTAAAAGTGTTGGCAACTTGCTTTCTGTAAAGAAAGTCTGAGCAGCAGTGTCACCCCAACTCCAGGCAGATGTGTCGGCTGAGTAGAAATAAATTTTCCCTGCCCTTCCAGCCAAGGAGCCCAGCCTCGCTGCACCCGGATGGCCACAGGTGTGGTTTTCATTGTGGGGTCCGGGGAGCCCTGGAATTGGCCCTGCTTTTGCTAACAATGTGTCCCGAGTCTGATGTTGAATAAGCTTCCATTTTTTTCTTTTTTTTAAATAAGTTTTTATTGAGTTCAGAGAGAGGAAAGGAGAGGGGGAGAGAGAGAGAAACATCAATGATGAGAGCCATGGATCGGCCGCCTCCTGCACACCCCCTGCTAGGGGCCGAGCCCGCAACCCGGGCCTGTGCCCTGACCGGGACTCGAACCGCGACCTCCTGGATCCTAGGTCAACACTCAACCGCTGAGCCACGCCGGCCAGGCTGCCACGTTATGTTAAGAGCAGTAGGAAGGGGACACCTTCCACCAAATGAACTGGGCGATGCCCTGGGACCGCCATGCCTTGGACCAGCCCCCACGCGGGGAAGGACCTGCGTCCTGCCTCCCCGGTCGCAGACCAGGCCGTGTGAGGCCCCGTGGATCCCGCCGGGTCCCATCTGCTTCCACGGAGGCGCCAGCCGCTCCCGTCCTGGGCGAGCGGATGGCAGGCCCCGGGATCCGCTGGGTGCGGAGCAAGGGGCACGTTTCTGTGTTAGTCACCGGTCAGCCCACGGCCGCCGCGTCCATGGCGATGGTAAACGGAGCCCGCGAGGGCCGCTGGGCGCACCCCTGCGGTGCTGGCCTTCACGCAGAGGCCCGAGGGCCGTGTCCGCTCGTTCCCGGATGTCCGCGGACAGGAACGCCCTCACCCAGCCCTTAGAAAACTTCAGAAGCACGTCGGCCAGTGAAACCTCGGGAGACCGCGGCCGCCTTTCCACAGCCGCCGGGCGCTCCCAGGTTTCCTCTGTTACTGTAAATGCTCAGGGACAGGAGCGCGGACAGAGGCGCTCGGAGAGGAGCCTGTGTCTGCCGCGCCCCAGCCGATGTTGCAGGACCCGCGGGTCTTCCCGGCCTCGGGGCCTTCACCCGGAGCCGGAACTCGGCGCCCGCACTGGCCCGGGTCCCCTCGTTCCCTCCTGCCGCCCCCTCGGGTGTGGGGCTGACTGGGGGGGTGTTTCACAAACGGGGAATCAGCTCTTCGAGAGGATGGGAACCCGGCTCTAGAGGCAGGTCCCCAGCCCTGCTCTCCACCCCCAGCTCCTGGGGGCTCCCGGCCCCCCCAGGGTGCCTCCCGCGTCATAAAGCATGTGACCCGCACAGAAGTCAGTGGGCACCCAGCTTCCCGCAGTGAACCCCCGGGGGGCTCTGCCTCTCTGGAAAATTATGCCGCATGTAGCAGTTTACACCTGAAGCGCTGGCCAACCTCCCACCCCCGGTTTCCAGACCACGATTCTCAGGGCCACGCTCACCTTCCAGCCCAGGTGCCTTGAATTCACGACCCGTTTCCACGTAGTTGCCCACGTGGCTCTCACAGCTGCTCCGCGAAGGGGCCAAGGCTCAGCATTGAGCCGGGCTCCGTCCTGCGTCTCCAGCGGCCACTCGTGAACAGCCAGGGAGTTGGGGGGTGACCGGGCACACGGGTCTTGCTGTCCAGCAGGCTGGCCGGGCCTGTTGACGTGGCCGCTGTGTGGTGCTCAGAGCGAGAGACACGGGGGCCCCCTGAAGTCTGGACTCGGGACTGGCACTGCGTCGTGGACACTGTGTTCTGCTGGCCGGTGTCACGAGGCCGTGTACTTGCTCCTGCCTGTGGGTTCCCACCAGCGTTGTCCTGGTCCCAGGGGAGTCTAATTTTATCTGCCTCCGGAACCAGATGGGAGCTGCTTTGGGGCAACGAGCCTGTGTCTGGGGCCCCCTGCCTGGAGCCTGGCACACGGGACCCCGGGAAGCGCTGGCGGCCGGCCAGGGTGCAGCTTGACCTCAGGTGCCCGCGCCCTCCAGTAGGCCGACCTCTGCTCCCGCTGCCTCGAGATAGCCAAGGGTCCTTCACCCCCACCCCAGGGGGCCTGGGCCCTCCAGGATGCTGGTGGGAGGTGCGTGGTGGGGCGTCTGCGCGTGGCTGTGTCTGCGTTGGGGTCAGGGTCAGATTTCATCGAAAGGGAGGCCCCCATCACTGAGGGGGGGTTGGGGTGCAGAATAGTTTTAAACACCCTCTGAATACTTGAGACAAGTGCAGCTCTGAGGAGCTCGGCTGAGCGTGAAGAAAACGCGGGGGGTCGAGACCAGTGCTCCTGAGCGGGACCCCGGCCCTGCCTGGCCCTGTGACGTCACACCCACCCACGTGGGCATCGGCCTGGGAGGCGCCTCCTGGACCGTCTGCTGGGACTGGTCTGAAGGACAAGCCTGTCCGGGTGTTTATGGAGATGGGGGCGCACACTGCAGCTCGGCGGGGGCGCTGCTGTCCCCCCCCTCGCTGCCCGCAGAGGCACCTGGGGTCCTTAAAGACTGGAAATAAAATACACTGAGTTCGTACAGTGTGTTAGCAGGAAGCAAGCCGTCCGTGAGCGACGGCCCTCCGTGTCGCGTTGATGCTGACGTTTCTGCTCCGGGGTCGTCCTGCGTCCCCCTTCCCCACCCTCGCGGGCGGTGGCCTGCGTCGGCCGGTGGTGTGAGCGATGCCCGCTGGCCCTAGCGATCCGGCCCGCACTGAGCCTCCGTGGGCCCCAGGGCTCGCCGTGACCCGCTCGCCAGGTGGCAGCGGCAAAGGCCGCAGAGGACCGTCGCCCGGGCCCCTGCACCGGGCGCCCTGGCTCCCCGCGTTCCTGCCCCGGCACCCAGGAAACTCCTCCCGCCACACGCAGCTCGGAACAGTCCCCCAAATGCTGCGAAGTGATTCACTTTCAACATGACACAGAACCAGCTGCAAATAAGTTAAATGTGGCTGCTCTGGGGTGTTGGTGGCATTTATGAATATTGTAGGGAAACATTTACTCACTAAGACTCCACACGGCGGAGAACCCCTCCCTCCGGTCTCCGCGGCGCTTGTTTTTGCCGGTGCTGTTTAGGCTAATGACAGCCTTACGTGGTCTCAGCTTGAGGATTTTCCCCCCAAAGCATCAAGCTCGGAAGCGCCATTTTCCAAACGCATAATTTTTTTTGCACTTTCTGTGAAAGCTCGTGGCGTGGCGTCTGCGTTCAGCGCAGGTTGGGTTCCGCCCCTTTGGGCTGCAGCTTGGGTTGGGCTTTGACGGTCGCGAAGACTTTTCCTCGAACGTGCCCTCCCGGGGGGACATGGGCTTGGACGCGCGGCCGCCCCTCGGACGGGAGCCCCACCAGCGGGTAGGACCCTGAGAGAGGTGTCGGGTCCGGCACCGGGCGCCCTCGCCATGAACTCCTGCCGCTCGGGCTGGGGCTGGGACGCGGAGCCGCCCGGGTGTGACCCGGCCACAGCGGACCGGGCGCAGCTCTGCGCAGGATGCGGCTGTGGCCGCCTCCAGAGAAACCCCGGGCTCTGCGTCCTCTGACCCTCGGAGACCCTGCCGGGATCTGAGAGGGACGCACGGCCACGGGGATTCTTCCAGCAGCAAGGGGCCGTCCTTGGAAAATCTGTAGACGCATGACATCCGTGCTCTCACACGCACACACACGCACACCCCACCCGCTCCGTGGTGGCTCTGTCTTCACTGACCGAGGGTGATAACCGCCTCTGGGCCACCCGTCTACACGAGGAGCCCAGGGTTTGATGTGAACTTGGGCTTTTCCCGTTTGTCCGCCGATCAGGCCAGGGCTTGAGCCGCGAGAAGGCGCCGTGTCCTGCGCCCGTCCAGAGGCTCCCGGAGAAGGCCAGCCCGCCGTCCCTGCTGTCGCCGTCCGGAGACCCCGTCCTTTGCTTCTCCCTTAGGCTCGCTTCTCACGCTTTGTCTCTGTTTCCTCCGCACCCCTGAGTCCAGGAGAGAGTCTGGCCCGCGGGACGTGTGTGCCGCGTTCCACGGAGGAGGGACGCGTGGCCTGGCTCTGAATCTAAGCAGGATGCGTGGCGATCTCACCGCGGACTTACGGCTCCAGCAGGTGCCCCTGGTCCGTTTCTGTGGGAACCGCGTGGGCCGTGGGGCAGCTGGGTCCTCAGCACAGCCCTGGCTCCCTCCCCCTCTTACAAGGGCCCCCATCCCATCCGGGGCCCCCCATGACCTCATTTAACCCCAGCCCCCAGAGACCCTACCTGCAAACACCGTCGCAAAGGGGGGGATAGGGCCCCAACATAGGAACTGGGGCGCGGGCACCGTTCAGTCCATAGCACAGCACCAAGGAGTTTCAGTGACATTTCTAAATCCTGCCACCCATGGGTGTTGGAGGGGACGCAAACCCACGGTGCCCTGCCCGGTGCTGCGGGCTCTGGGGCAGAGGCTGTGCAGGGCTCACGGGCCACGGGCCGTGGGGTGAGATTTGCGGGGCTCATGTGCCGTGCCGAGCAAGCGCCGCTGTGGAAAACCCTCACTGTTTTTACCCCATCTCTCCGATGCGCCTCCTGGGACCTCTCCCCAGAGCGGCGGCATTCCCTGGGCTCCCGCGTGCCCGGCGTAGGCGGCCTTGGTGACCCGCATTTGCTCGGAGGTCAGTCAGACTGTGGGTGGAAGGAGGGGGCTCCAAGACCCACAAACCCACTGAGGTCCGAGGGCCTGTCCCAGGCCCTGCTCTGAGGGTCGGGATGGTTCTCCATGTGCGAGGGCCCCGCTTACAGACCCGCGTTTAATCCCAGCGGTCAGCTCAGTGCCCCCACGTAGCGCCAGGACTCCCTGCATCCCTGGCCTGTGAGGTGGGGAGCGGACGGGCACACGGCCGGGTCAGGAGGCCTGGGTTCCGGTCCCAGGTTCACTCTTAACCTGGCTGTGTGACCCCAGGTCAGTCACTTAACTTCTCTGAACCCAGTTTTCCCACTTTCAAATCCTCACGGGGCATTAACGCCAGGTTAACGGGCGGGTTAACAGGAGGCAAAAGCCGAGTTCTAACCCGGACTGTGCGTATCTCCTGGGCGACACAAAGCTTCCTTTTTTTAAAAAAAAAAACACCCTCACTGTAGGTTATTTTCTTCGTTGATTGTTTTAGAGAGTGTGGAAGGGAGGGAGGGAGAGAGAGAGAAACATGGATGTGAGACACACACATCGATTGGTCGCCTCCCACAGGAGCCCCAAGTGGGGCCGGGGATCGAACCTGCAACCCAGGTACATGCCCTTGATGGGGAATCGAACCCTGGGCCCCCCGGTGTGCAGGCCGACACTCCAACCACTGAGCCACCCTGGCCAGGGCCAGAGCTTCCTTCTTGAGGGCCAGTCACACGCCAGGCCCCCTCTTCATGCCCCATTTTGCAGATAATTCATTATTACTCCCGTCTGACCGATGGGACCCGGCCCGCCGCCCGCCTCTCGGGAGCGTGGAGACCGTTCATTGAGAATCACCAACCCTCCCCCCAGTTTTCTAACCGACAGGCAGCCCCCAGCTCAGAGGGTGAGGGGTCTCGCCTGAGGCCACACAGCGAGCTCACGCAAGGAAAGAACGTGCCACCCAGTGACAGAAAGGAAGGCGAGACCCCGCCCGGCCCTGCTGACATGCCCCTTCTCCAGCGGGACCGACTGGGGGGCGGGCTCACCCCCAGCCCCAGCCCGGGCCCGGCCCCCCTCCTCCCCACCTGCCTTCACACCGAATGCACCGAGTGCCCCAGACCCCCTGTGCCATCTGAAGTCCCAAGCCCCCCGCCTGCTCCCGGGGACGCGCCCAGGGCCCTGCAGAAGGCACCGCGGCACCTCAGCGCTGAGACGCGGCCCCTCCTGCGGCGTCCCCGTGGGGCTGGGCGGCCAACATGGACTCGGCCGTCCAGTCCGGGGGGGGAGGGGGGCCCTGAAGCTGCGGAGACGCAGAAACAGCTGCCTGGCGCGCAGCGGGCGAGGGTGAGGCAGCTCCCGTGTCACCCGGCCCCTGATAGCAGCCGGGTGGAGCCGTGTTCCGCTCCCGCTGATGCGTAATTGCTCCGGCTTCTCGGGCGTCCTTCACCCGCACTTATTTAGACTAGTGACTGATGCATCGCCATGGAAACCAGCGCCAGGGGGAAAAACTGTCCCTGCTACAGCGGGAAGGATACGGGCTCCAATCTGGAGCTTACAACTTGTGTTGAAAACCCAAATTTTGCGCCGTTTCCGATGTGCGGCCACCGGGCGTCGGACCTGTGAGCCTCCCCGGGGACTGAGGCCCCGGAGCCGCCTTTTCCCTTCCTCCGGCCTCCCCGCGCCTCCTGCAGCCCTGGCCCCGGGGGGCTGCGACTCCTCGGCCCTGGGCTCGGCAGACAATAGCAGATGAAGCCGGCCCTGGGCGCCCGGCTCCGCAGGGGCCCCGAGGGGGAGCCGCGCCGGCCCGAGTGAGATGGTCACGCCCAGGCTGGAGACTATGGCCGAGCAGTCCCGGTTCAAGAAGAAAGTTCATTTCGGAGGTAGGGGCCTTTGTTCTCCCGTGCGCGGGACCGCGGCCGCGTTGCGGGGAGGCGGGTGGTGCTGGCCCGCCCGGTGGGCCCGGCGGCCCTGCGCTCCCGGCGGCTAGAGCCGCTGTGTCCGGGGCGGTTGTGCTCCCCGGGAAAGGCTGCTGTTTGTATAAAGGCTCCGCGCTCCCGAGGGGGCAGGGAAAGCCGGGGTGGCCGCCGAACCCTGCAGGACCAGCGTCGCCGTCCCGCTAGGACCCCGTCGCCCGTCCTGGAAGGAAGCGCCCTTCGCGGGGCCAGCGGGCTCGTGGGGCCGCCTCCAGCACCTGTTCCTAGCGAGCACTGCTGCGGCCGGGGGGCGGGGCGCGTGCATCCCCGGGGGCTGTGACCCGAGCGGGCACGTCGTCCAGGGTGGCTGTGTGTCTGTCCGCCCGGCGCGCCGGAGCAGGGCCGTGAGCCTCCTACCGGGTCCAGCCGGCCCCCTTCAGAGGAGCGTGGCCAGCTTGGTTTTCAGTCCGAGGCTTTTTAATTCAAGCGGACCGTGTGCTCCCAGGCGCTGTAGCAGCCGTGCCGGGAAGCACCACGTGCGCTCTCAGACCGAGTGCCTTTATCCAACGCGCTGTAGTAGGTCCTTCCGGCCGCTCCCTCCTGCCCAGGGAGGCAGAGGGCAGGAGACGGCCAGCGTGCGGGGCCTGGGGGCTCGGGGCTTGGCCCCCTGGTTAGGCAAGAGGCCCCTCCTGAGGGAGCCCCCCCCCGATGTCGCTGGGAGGCGTGCGGTGAGAATCGGGCCATGCGCCGTGGAGACTCCAGTGACCCAGTCCCGCCTGAGGGTCCTCACCCGCCTGCCAACCCCGGTGTCTGTCAGCCACGTGGGGCGTCTTCGCGGGGAAGGGGGTGCCTGACCTCTTGCAGGGGCAACTCAGTGGTGGGTTGCAGAGAGTTAGTGCCCCAGGGGCTGACCACCCCTGTAAGGTCACGGGGGCGGGGGGCCATTAGTGCCACAGGGATCCACCTGCCCTGCCCCCACCCACCCTCGTCTTTCCAGGGTGCACCTCTGACCCTGCGCCGGGCTGTTAGCCGTAGACTCGAGTGCTGGTCCCAAGCCGCACAGGCTCCCCGAGTCTTCCCACACGGTCGGGGCGGTGTCCTTGAGCTCAACAAGTCCCTCTCCGCGTCCTATTTCCTAAGCCTCGGCTGCCGGCATCCTTTGAAAAGATCCTGGAACGCGGAGAAGAATCCTCCCGCCCTCAGTTCATTGCTGGGCTCGGATCCAGCTCTGCGGCTCCCGTGTGCGTGCCCTTGGGTGCTGCGCTTCACCTTGGGGCCAGTCCCAGGGGCTAACAGCTGCCTGCCGGCCGGGGCTTCCTGAAGGCCGAAGAGAGAGCTCGAGGGGCCGGCTCCGCAGCTGGGCTGCCATTCCCGTCGGCTTGTGCGAGGGAGCGCGGCCGGCCCTGCGGTGGACCTGAGACGGCGTCCTTGGGGTTCCGTCGCGGGTGTTGGTGGGAACCGGGCGAGGCATCCTGGTGTGGCCGAGAAGAGGGCCCGGCTGGCGGGGGGTCAGTGCCAGGAAAGCCTTTTCCAGATCCTCGCGGGCTTTCAAATGCCCCGCCCCTCCTGCACCGGGGCCACTCCCGCCCTGGGGTGCGGCCTCCCCAGCCACCCCAGCCACCGAGCGTCCCCTCTGGATGGAGGAGGGAGAGAGGCCATTCTGGGCAACGGGACCTGCTGGGCCTGGGTGCATCCCCCCAAGCTCAGCGGCCACAGGCGACCCAGGCTCGGATTCCTCGGCTGGCTGTAATCTCCGTGTCTGCTGCCAGGCTGGCTCCATGGATTGGCACAAACGCTTCCACTGAGCCACCTGGGCTGGTTTTTTTGAAAAAAAAAAATTCTAATTACTTATAGGGTAGAAACCGACTCATCAACAGCCAGCAGCTTTCATCGTTTGTCCAGCCAATTTGGGGGGGTGGGGATCAGGAAACGGTGCCAGGGCCCGAGCTTAATTAGCCCCCAAGCCTTGCTCAACCCGAGAGCAGCAAGTCCAAGGGAGTGGGGCAGACGGGGCCTCGGGCCCCCGCCGTCGGGGAGAGAGGAGCAAACTGGGCTGCAGACACCACCACGGGCGTCAGGTGCCCGGGGCAAGTGCCCGCTGGGGGAGGGGAGAGCGGCAGAGCAGGTGTGGAGAGCCGAGTGCCGGGTGGTGGGCCCTGGTGGCGACCTTGGGCGAGTCCTGCTTGTCCCAAATGGAGGGCCTTAACCCGGACGCCTGTCATCCCAGGCCTTTCCTGCGTCCCCTAAGAATTCCTGAGGGTCGCGTCACAGGTGCATCTGTAGGGAAGTACTCGTCTCTGAAATTTGCCCTTAAAAGATGCCCGGGGTGGGCGCAGTCACGTGCACGGATGACCTTGAGACTCAGAGCCAGGGTGTGGATTCCCAGCCACCCACGAGCTGGGTGACCTTAGGAATGATCCAGAGGCCCCTGGTTTCCTGCGGGGCAGGGAGGACTTACCTCATGGGGCCCCCCGTGGTGACACCAGAGGTGTTAAGAGAACAACTGGAAAACCGACCCCACCCCTTGCAAAGGTGGGACCGGGAAAGCCATGCAGCCTCTCCAGCCGGTTCCTCGTGTTGCGTGGTTACGTCGCAGGGCCCGCCTCCTGGGGCCTGTTGGTGACTGAGCCAGGTAGGAGTGGCTTTGAGGGGGGACCCCAACCTCTCCTGCCCCGAGTGCTCAGCGCTCCCTCGGTGGCCGTGTGCCAGCCCCATGTTCCGGATGGGAAAGGGGGACCTGCTCCAGGAGGGAGGCCGGGCTTTCGAGGGAAGCCCCTGCCCGCAAACGCCTGCTCCCGTCTCAGTGGCCACAACCCAGTCACGTGGCCACTCCCGGAGGGAGGCTGGGGACGTGGTGTTTCTCCCCGTGGGAGAGAAAGGAGCCGGTGCCTGGAGGTAGCTCCTGAGCGAGCCAACACGGAGAGTGTCGGCGGGAAGACCGCGCTGGGCACCGAGGCGCGCGAGGCTGGGGTGGGCAGTGGTTAGGGCCACCCGCTCCGGAGCCGGACCCCGTGGTTTGGCATCCCAGCTGCCACTGAGCCTCGGGGATCTGGGTTCCTTGTCTGCACAGTAGGGGGGTGACGCTGCTTATCCCATGGGATTGCTGGGAGCGTCACAGACGCCTGAGAATAGAGCGTGGTGGCCCCGGCGGGTGTGGCTCTGTGGTTAGAGCCTCAGCCCAAGGACTGAAGGGTCACAGGTTCGATTCCCGGTCAAGGGCACGTACCTGGGTTGCAGGCTTGATCCCTGCCCCAGTCTCCCCCCACCCCCAAGAAAAGTCAATGGAAAAAATATCCTCAGGTGGAGATTAACAACAAACAGAGTGTGGCTTGCTGACCGTTTGGCGAGCATCCTGGCTGAGCCACCACCACAGCCCACAGCCCTGGCGCCGGCGCCCGTGGCCGCCTGGTGTGAGCCCACCCTCCTGCGGCCGTGTGGACGGGGCCCAGACCCCGCTGCCCAGGGCCCTGTGAGGGGGCTGACCGGCGCTTCGAACAGTGACAGTCACGAAGGCAGCGTCCCGTGGACTCGGGGACACGAGTGATGTTCATTCTTGAGGTGCTCCGTCACGGCACCTACAACCAGCAGGTTACTGGGTGACCACGACCGCCGGGAGCGCCCGGCCCTCGGGACTGACTTCCCTTCGTCACGGGAGGAGCAGCCCTTGGTCTCTGGAGCGTTCGGGACCCGCTGACCTGAGCCCCGCAGGGCTGGCGACGGCTGACCTGTGCCAGCCAGTCCCTCGCCAGTGGGTCCTGACCCAGACATGATACCAATGGGGCAAGTGTCTCTCTTCAAATCCAAGTTTCATGCCCCTCGGTGACTTTCTCGGAGGGGCAGCCCCTGACCGCCACCTCCTGGCCCTGGGCCAGTGGCCCCGTGGGCGGGGGACAGTGGCTGTGCCGGTGGAGCTGGGCCTGGGATGCGCAGCGCAGGCTCCCTGCCTGTGGCCCCCACCAGCCCTGCTCGGCCCCAGAGAGCCCGTCACACCCTGGCTGGCCCCCTGTCTTGCCGGCTGGGGTCCCGGGGACCTCTGCCCGCCCCCACGGCCCTGCCCCCGGCCCCACAGGCCCGTGTCCCGAGCCCGTCTTCGCGCCCGCCGCCGGCGTCTCCCCGAGCTCTGCGTGTCCCCCCCTTTCGCACGGAGCCCATCCACCCGTATCCTTGGTTTTAAAAAAGAAAAGTTATTTCCGTCGTCCCCATCGGTAATTTCTCTCCGCCCCGCGGTTCCGATCCCGCGTTTGGCTTGCCAGCCGGGGTGTCGCCTGAGCGGCGTCCTGATCGAAAACCCACCGGAGATGGCAGGAGCGTGTGTGGGAGGGAGGCGTGCGGATGCCAAGGGCTGGGCCGGGGGGGCAGCCGCGAGCACAGCTGGGGGCCTCGGCCCCGTGACCGGGCAGGGGGCGGCCGCCTCGCGGGGCCGCTGGGTCACCTTCAGCTGGGGGCGGGCCCGGGGGGCGCTCAGTGACTGTGACTCCGCCGTGAGGGGCTCGGGGGGTCTCCCCACCCTGCCAGGGTCCCCTCGTGATTCCTGCCTCTTTGGGGTTAGGAGCCAAGAATGAAAGTCAAGAGAGGGCAAGGGAGGGACGGGGGACAGAGGGAGTCGAGGGGTGTTGGGGGCTTCAGTCCCCCCCCCGCTATCTCTCCGTCTGTCTGTCTTTCTCTCTGTGTGTCTCTCTCGCCTTCCTTTTGGCGGGATAAGAGCTAGATCTTCCAAAAACAGACAGAACCCTGAAGACACCTGTCGCCCCGGCTCCGTCCGTCATCACGGTGACCTCAGCTCAGCAGCCCTGACGCGGGGTCACGCAGCCGGCCAGGCCTTACGCCCCCGTTTGACTCGTCTGCACGCCGGCTGTGTGTCCTTCTGGTATCAGGGAGGTTGGGGTGTCCCCTTCCCCACTGAGTGCTGGGGGCGGAGCCCTTACGATAGCTCCAGGAAAGGGGTTTTCTGAGACCCGCACGAGATGCTGAGTGATTTTCATTTGCGTGGAATCGCAACCCTGGGTCCCCCAAGGTCCCATTCCCCTTAGTCCAGTCTTGGGGGGGCGGGGGGGACTGGGCTGCGGCAGAGCTGGAAACAAACGGGCGTCCAGCGCTTCCTCTCCGCGTTGCAGCCGGGTCCAGCTCAGCGTCGGGCTGGCCGCCGCCCGCCAGCCCACCGCGCGTGGGGGCCACTGCGCGTGGGCCACGTGGACGAATACAGAGAGCGGGGGCGGGAGGGAGCCAGGAGCGCCTCCGAGCGACAGGGCATCCCTCTGCTCACGGGATCCCATGGGCCGGGCCTTCCCGAGCTTGCGGTGGCCACGCCTGTCCTGGCCGGTGACCCGCTCCCAGGTGTGACGGGCAGGCAAGTGCCTTCCCAAGGTCACCCCGACTTCCCGGGACACGCGTCTCTCTCCCCCTTGTCCAGGCCCTTCCCCCAGCAATCGTCGGGGACTGGACGGACCGGTGGCTCCCAGGCACCTTGTGAGCGAGGGGACGGCCCCACGTGCACCCTGGCTCGGGGCACCGGGGGGCGTGTTCGCGGCGGCCTCGGCCCCGCGCCTGCCTTCTCAGCCCATCTCCTGGCCCTGCAGCCCCTCCTTCCGTCTTAATAAATTTCTTTGAGAAAATTCCTCTCCTTTTTCCCTTCTGGAAACAGTCACCGCGAGGATCAGAGGCCCTTCGGGTCTCCGGGCTGCTTGTCCCGGCTCCCTCGCCAGGCGGCGCAAGATCCCTCTCCCCGCGGCCCTGCGTCAAGGGCTATTTTAAATGCTGACAGCCTGAAGCCTGTCACTGCGATCTGTCACCTCCCTTCACATGTCGTAGGAGATACACGGGGAATTTCTAGGGTTTTTTCAATGTGGATTTTTCTAGGCCACGCTCAGAATAGAGCTCTCAGGACACATCAGCTTACACGCCGCCGGTGGGGGGGGCCCCCACGCACGGCCCTCTCGGGGGAAGGGGGTTCCCCCAGTTACACCCTTGGCAGAGCCGTCGGGGCCTCTGGGGCCACCCCATCCGCTGTCGGCGTCATCGCTGGGGAGCCGGGAGCCGGGAGAGGCCCCGTGAGGTCGCACATCGGCCGCGCCAAGGGCAGGACTCGAACGCGGGTCTCTCCGTTTGTAGGGAGGCTGCTTCCCGGCCGGCGGCCCCCAGGAGGAACTACATTCACACCCTGTGCTTTGTCCTCAGCTTGTCACAGTCGGAGCCAAGGAGGTGAAATCCCCAATGTTGAACAGCAGCGAAGGGCCCACGGGCGTGTGGGTTTTGCTTCTGTTTTTTAAAATACGTTTTTATTGATTTTAGAGAGAGGAAGGGAGAGGGAGAGAGACAAACATCAATGGGAGAGAGAAACACCGATCGGCTGCCTCCTGCACGCCCCCGACTGGGGATCGAGCCGGCAACCTGGGCATGTGCCCCGACTGGGAATCAAACCGGTGACCTCTTGGTTCCTGGGTGGACGCTCACCCACTGAGCCGCACTGGCTGGCAGGGTGTGTGGCTTTATCGCTTCTCTTGGTTATCCCGTAACTATTGAGCTCCTGCTACACCCCAGGCTGTGTTGTGGGTGCTGGATGTAGCCGTGAAATTTGAGCTGGAGGAAAAATGTTCCAGAAAGAGTCTAGCAAGTGCAAAGGCCCTGGGGTGCAAGTGAGCTCATTGTGGTCAAGGAAGAGAAGGGAGGCTAACGTGGAGAGAGGGGTGATGGAGGAGGGGGAGCGGTTGGAGTTGAGGGTGGAAAAACAGGCAGGGCCACCCAGTGTCAGGCTGGTGTCACTGGGGGGCGCTTGGATGTGGCCCTCATTGCACTGGGAAATGTGAGGCAGCAATGTGGCGTCACCCGATTTGTGTTGTTTAAAGCTCATTCTGGCTGCTCTGAAGAGGAGGTTGCTGAGGGAAGGGACACACATGGAAGCCGGAGACAGGAGGCTACTGCACCAGTCCAGGCAGGAGGTGAAGCTCACTCAGATTAGGGTGATGGTGACTGTTGGCCTCCACGCTGTGCGGGACGACACACGTTTCTGGTACCCGCTGTATGAAGCACGGAGCCTGGCCCTGGCCGAGGGGGTGGGGGGCTCGTTACAAACAGCTCATTTCTTGCCTTCTGGAAGGTTCTGTGGGTTAATGCAGAGGACAAGTAAATGGTTCCCTCCTGGTTGGTTTGTATCTGCCTCTTTTATCATAAGCAGAGGCCCCTCCGCTGAAACACAGAAGGACGCCTGCCGCTGCGCCGTGTGCCAGCCGTGCCCAGTGGGACGCGTTCCCGCATCTGTTGTGTGGTTTTCCGCTTTCTCCTGGAAGTATGGGCATCCTCCCAGACAGGGCCCGGCTCGGCCTTCGCCTCGGTGCTGGCTGGCCTTCCTTTCTGCGCTTGGCAGGAGCCCCTGGTTGCTGGTGCCAGGGAAGGCCGGGCACAGTCGGCATCAGTCAGCTGAGGTTGGCAACGCTGTGCGGACAAACGCCCCTACTCTCGGCGGCCTAAAGCCACGGGGTTTGTTTCTGGGGGAACCACATGTCCACGTGTCCGTCTTGCATCCCAGGAGCTTACTAGGGGACCCACCCCGATAGGACAGCCACCATCTCAAACTGGTCGCCATTCTGGCCGGGGGCTCGGTTGGGTGAGTGTCATCCTGGCCACCAAGAGGTTGCCAGTTCGATTCCCAGCTGGGGCACAAGCCCGGGGTGCAGGTTTGGGCTCCTTTCCTGGTGCGTACAGGAGGCGGGCAATCAGTGTTTCTCTCCCACATTAATGCTTCTTTCTCGCTCTTTCTCGGTCTCTTTCAAAAATCCATGAAAAGATATTTTTTTAAAAAAATATGTTGGTAGCCATGCCCAAGGGCAAAAAGAAAACAAGCACAAAATGGGGGTGTATAGGGGGTGTCACTGGGGTTTAAATGCTCCATCGTCCAGAAAGTGGCAAATCAAATCTCAGTCTCCAAAACTGAGATCCCTAATTAGGGACCCTAATTTCAAGGATCCCTCCACCACTAGGTAGCTCTCATGACCCCCGAGACCCAGGGATTTTCAGCATCAAGGCCTTTTGTACCTGCCTGTCCCCTGCCCCAGCTCCAGGCCCTGTCCCCCTCTGGGGGGGGGCTGCATTTGTAGGCTGGTTCCTTTGGGGGTGCGGTGTGACAGCCACCTGTTACCCATAGACCACGTGCGTGGACCTCATGCCCACCAGAAAGCCCAGATCACCATCCTCAGCACCCAGACCTCAGAAAAGGCCAGCAGCCCTGCGTGGGCCGTGGGTCCCTCAGCACTGATAGCAGGTGGGGTGCCTGGAGCTGCCTGGGCCACAGCGGTGCAGGTGGTGGGTGGTGCCAGGCCTCATGAGGGCAGCCCCTCCGGGCCCCCACGGGTGAAGGGAGCAAACCTTTCCCCGCAGAATGGACGCAGCACAAACCAGTGTGTGCCACGCCATGGTGGCCGTGTCCTGGTCATCAGCGTAACATGACAAACGATTAAGCCCCTGCTCTGTTCTGAGCTCGTTCAGCTGTAAACAACAGGAGCTAAATTGTCTTAAACCAAAACGGAAACGTCTTTGGTCATGTGATTGAAAAGTCGGGGGCCTGCAGTGTGCAGAACTTCCGACCATGCCATCGGGGCCGGTCGGGCATTGGGTTCCAAAGTCTGGGAACTGCGGGCTAACTGGCCGACCCTAGAGGCCGTCCCCTTTCGGAAACATTTCTTGTCTGGTAGATGTACATGTGTACACACACACACACACACACACACACGTTCGCTGCACACTCTCCCCACTCCTGGAACCCGGAACCTCTGGCCTCTGCCAGGACCTGCACCAATGAGCTCTCAGCGCCCAGCGGTTCCCTAGACAACCAGCTCCGAGCTGCCACATGGGGTTTCGGCAACAAAAGCAATTAAGAGTAATCATAACATTTAACAGCCAGTCCCCAGGGTCCTTCGGTGGCTTCCTGAGCTGCTCGCTTAAACCCACAAAGCGGTTCAAATCCCACTTGTCCCTCCAAGGCCTGGCACATCCGTGGCTGCACACAGATGCCATGGGCTCCGTCCTCATGGTTCCGTGGCTGCTGGGGCCCTCGCCCAGCCCAGGGAAGGTCGGCATCCTCAGATTCTGCCCTCTGCTCAGCCCCGGGGCTCTGAGCCCCATCTCCTCAGAGCCTCGCCTAATCCCTGCATTCGGGGCGCAGGGCCTGGCTCCAGGTGGGCTTGATAAATGAACGCTAGAACTGAACGTGTGTGTGACGCAGGGTGCCAGGGAGGCGGAGGAGGGCACGGAACATCTGGCCCATTTGATCCAGGTGCCAAGCATGGGGAGGTTGCCTCCCGGCTGGACCAGTGCCCGGCCTGGCGAGGGCCCGGTGCACGGAGCCCACGCTGTGGTGTGCGCTGTGCTTTCATGAGCTAATTGGCAATAGATAGTTTAGATTAGGTCAGTGAGCATCTGCACTGGGTGTGTACCAAGAGTTAGACCCCAGGGTTGAAAAGAGAAACTGGTCCGGTCCCCACCCTGGAGCACCACAGGGAGCCTGGGGGACTCGGAGCCTTTCTAGGGGTCAGACAGCGTGGCCCCGTGGTTCTGGCCTGGGCGAGGGAGCCACCTGCTGGCTGAGGTGCTCGTCCTGGCCCTGCTATTTAGTGGCTGTGACATTGCCTGGGTTGTCTCTACCTACCATTACCATCCGTCAGATGGGCCCAGTCGTCCCACTTCCGTCGCAGGGCTAGATGAGCCCAGGTGGCCCACAAATCATGGCACGGGGAATGTCAGTGAGGACGAAGGCTGTGGTGACCGGCAGAGCCACCGGGGCGGAGTGGCCAACTCCGTGGGGTTGAAGGATGGTGGGAAATGGAGCAGGAATCAGAGTGGCTGCCCGTGGCTGGACGTGGCCGAGCCTACAGACCCGTGTGTGTGCCCTCTCCCGGGTGTGCGGGGTGGGGGTCCTGAGGGTTAAATGAGTACAGAGGGGCCTGGAACAGGTGTGCGGTAAGCGCCCCGTCAGCGCCGGCGATGATGGCGATGCTGGCAGTGTCACTGCTCGTGGAATCCTGAGTTCCCCCCTGTCTGGGCCACAAGGGGAGCGGCGTGGGAAAGGCACGGAGAGGCAGGCGGGGGCCGCGTCACAGGGGACCCCGGCCCGCACACCTGGGCGGCGTTAGCTGCTGGGGCCGGCACATCCCTACGTAGGATATTCAACGGAAAGCCACGGAAGTTCAGTCTCTGCTCACTTCACCCCGCTGTTCAGTGCCCGGGGACCCAGGCAGCTTTCGGGGAGCCTAGAGGGTCCCGCCGTCCTCCGGGGCCTGGCGTCCCAGCTCTGAGCTGGGAGACGCCAAGGGGCAGAGAGGACAGGGGACCTTCCACGGGAGCCAAGCTCAGGAGAAAGTGCACCCCCACCGGAGAATGTTCTCGTGTCCCATTGGAGGGAAACGGTCACATGGCCATGCTTGGGCGCAAGGGGAGCTGGGAAATGTAGTCCTAGGGGGGGATGTCTATTCCACCCCAACCCGAAGGCACCCGCCCTGGGTGGAAAGGGAGCGTGTTTGTGCTGACCCAGCTGTTCTGGGCATAAAAGCAGCCAAAGGGCAGGTCGCCTTGGAAGGCGCATCAGAGACCAGGTCACAGGCGTTTCATGAGATTTCGAGCCATTTTCCTGAGGCCAATAACATAATTTCTCCACAATTTTTCCCCCCAGGGTTCAGGAGGGTATTGTCTGGTTGGTTTTATTAAGGGGGGGAAACAGCTAAACAGTAAATCATGAGCCGTTGTTTCTTGTATCTGTGTCCTTGTGGGTTTTTTGTTGTGTGTTTTTTTTTTTTTTTGCCTGCAGCCCTGAGCTATCTATTAAATCTAATTACATCGCTCATATCATTTCCCGGGAAATTTACGTCTGAATCCGCTGAGTAAGGGAAGCAAGCAGGGAACTTAATTAGGACCGTTAATCATGGCTGTTTGGTGGTGTGTTTTTGCGTTGTTGTTGTTTAGGAGAAAGCCACGATAACCAGGGAAATAACAATAAACATTTTTCCCCCAAGGGCAGTCGTCGCAGGCTCCCGAGCTGGCCGGGCCCCGCAGCACCGGGTGGGAGGACCGCTCTGGCGGCTCCTGCGTGCGGCGGGGCTGCCTCGCCCGCTCGGCCCGACCTCGCTCCGTCCCTCTCTGCACAGCGCTCCCTCTGGCGTCCCCCCAGGAGCCGAAGACCCTGGGGCTCTGCCTCCATCTGGGAACAGAGCTCCTGAGCCTTCAGCCTCGGGGTTCATATGCGTTCCCCGAGTTTTGCAAAGTTGGGCCCCAGAAGGAGGCCTCACCTTCCTCCCAGATCTGCCCCCTGGAGAGCTGGGCTCGGGCGTCGTAGGTCAGACAGATGAGAGGCCCGGCCAGCCTCACGTGGTCCCGGCGTGCAGGGACCGGGACTTCTCTAAGCGATGTTTCTCTTCCCTCTCTGTGCAGAGACGCGCGCAGACCGGAGCAAGAAGCTCTTCAGGCACTACACGGTCGGCTCCTACGACAGCTTCGACGCCGCCAGGTAAGATGCGCCTCTCGCCGCCAGCCCCTCGGTCAACGCGCGTGTGTGCCGCCAGGGCCCCGGACGCACTCGGGCTCCCGAGGCTGGTTCCCCCATGCGTCCCGCGTGCCCCCCTTAACGTGGGCTAGGATGAGGGCAGCCACCGTGTTCCGGAGAACCTACCCAGGAAGTGGTCTCCACGCACCTGTGCTTTGGGGTGCGGTGGGAGCGCCCTGTGGGGTGGCCCAGGGGCCATGTTTCCAGCAGGAGGAAGGCCTGGTCTCGTTTGGGGGAAGCAGGACAGGTGTCAGGAATGGTGGCACTTGGCCACAGGCACCGAGGTGGCCTCAAGGCACTGCACCCCCCGGGAATGTTTAGCGGCCGCAGCTCTGGGCTCCCACCTCGTTTGCGTTTCTCACTGACACCCCTGCCGCTGAGTTGACGGTTTTGTAGGAACAAGGAAGGCTCACCCCCCTTGGCGGATGTGACACTAGCAGGCAGAGCCTTTGAGCTCAGGGCGGGTTTGCTTTCTGGCTCCATCCAAAGGGGGGTGTTTGGTTCCTGCGGAGAACCCCCGCCTCCCGTGATGTGGCGTGAGGCGCGCGCGGGTTTGAATTTTCCCACAGATACCACCCTCATGGAGGAGGCGTCCTCGGGTCTCAGAGTGTCTTTTCCTTTTAAAGCGGGGGTGGTGGTGGTGGAGGCAGGCAGGGGTCCCCAGGGCGCGGGCAGTGCCCTGTTTCAGAGCAGTGGCTCCGGGAACAGCTGGGAAGTGAGCGGCATTTCTGGCCTTTGCTCCATGAGTGTCTGCGCCCGAGCGTGAGGCCCAGCCGGGTAGAATACAGAGACCTCGCCCTCAGGCGTGCCTCCCCCAAGGGGACAAGGTTACAGCCCAAGACTGGCCAGGGGTTGGCCTGGGACTGAGAGAAATCGGTGAGGCCGAGAGCCCAGGTTTTCTGCTGTGACAGTCATCACCTCGTGACGTGTGTGGGGAGGACTCGACCTCTGAGCTTTTCCATAGCAGGGGCAGGGGCCAGTCCGGGGACCCACTGCGTCCCAGACCGGACCTCATCCAGGCTGTGAACTTGGCAGGGGCGGCGGAGGGCAGGCAACGGGGTGGCCAGTGGGTCCCACGTGCCGTGGTCACCCGGGCGACAGGCGTGTGTGGCTCTGCGCAGGTGCTGGAGCCACAGGCTGCCCACTGGCCTCCCAGGCCCAGCAGGCGGAGCCTCTGAGGGGCGGCCAGCCGGCGGTTCATTAGTTCAGGCCCACAGTGGGCAGGCCGATGGGGAGAGAGGTCTGGGTGCCGTGCCAGCCCCAGCCGATTACCCATGTGGGCGGGCGGCTGGTGACTGAGGCTGCCCCACCTTTAATGCAAATGTGATGAACACAAGCAGGACTCAAGGAGGCAGCTTCTGACTCGTCAGGAGGTTTCTCCCGCCCCCCCCCCTCCACCTCGAAGCTTCACTCCGGGGCTCAGAGCCCGAGCGGAGGGTCAGACACACCCGTGCACTGTCGTGCGGGTCCAGCCGCTCCGGCCGCCTCCCTGCTCGGACTCCCGGCACCCGCCCAGCACCACAGGGTGGAGGGGCCGGGGAATGAGCCGTGATCAAGCTCAGGAAGCAGAGCACCTGGGGCCATGTCTGCACAGAACCTTACAGGTGTTCCAGTGTCATTCTAAAAACACTTCTCTACACAAGGAAAGGGGTCTCAGGCCTTCACTTCTTAAATCAGATCTCCAGCCCGCCTAGCATAGGGTTTCCAGGAGGAGTCTACCTGGGACAGCAGGGGAGACCTCGGGGTCTCACTCTAGGCTGAACAGACTCCCATTCACCCATCCACCTACCCCATTTATCCACCCAGCCACCCACCCACCGATCACCCATCCATCCATCCATCCATCCATCCATCCATCCATCCATCCACCCACCCACCCACCGATCCACCCACCCACCCACCCATCCATCCACCCACCCACCCACCCATCCATCCACCCACCCATCCCCCCATCCATCCACCCACCCACCCATCCCCCCATCCATGCATCCACCCACCCACCCATCCACCCATCCATCCCTCCACCCCCCCATCCCTCCCCCCCACCCCTCCGTCCGTCTGTCCATGCACTTATTTATCTGCCCATCCATCCACCAGAGCCTGGTGTTGTCTGGTAATCAGCACAGCAGCAGCTCTGACTCAGCCTCCACCAGGGAGCTTTGAGATTCAGATTTAACGGATAATCCTGCAGGGAGCCGAGCCCGGGCCTGGTACTTAGTGTGTGTCCTGGGCTGGTCCACTCTGGTTCTGAGCCCCTCAGGAGGCCAGAGAGGGGGGTTGGGGAGGTTGGGGGGGCTTGGCTGGGCCAGGCGAGGGCTCCTCCCCCTCCAGGACCCAGTGATTCCAGTCCCTGGACTCTGGCCTCCCACAGCCAGTGCCCCCTGCCGCTCTCTCCTGGGGCGAGGGCTGGTCTCTGGGGCTCATTCCTTCCTGGTGTTCCCAGGCCAAGGCGAGGGGCGTTCTTCTGGCTGGGGATCTGCTCAGACCCTCTGAATCAGCAGGTCTGTCTTCGTGACCCCCCAGGTACCGAGCTGAGACACGGCTCTGCCTGGGGGTGGGGAGCCCGCTGAGTTAGGGGAGGGGCTCAGGACCAGAGCTGCTGAGGCACCCAGGCCCCCGGCTCTAGGGCAGAGGAGTTGAGGTTCCCAGCGGCCTGGGACACTCGCCCTGGAGTCCGCCTCCTGGGTGGGCCAGGCAGGACACCCTGGCACTGTTTTTCTGGGTCCGTGGGCCCCTGCTTGGGGGCTGGGAGCTAAGTCCCTCACCACAGAGAGGCTCCTGGCTCAGGGCCCCCTCCGACCACATTTATACATTCCCAGGTGGCAAGTGGGTGTGTGGGTGGAGACGCTGAGAAGCCGTGGAGGAGGTGCTGGGGGGGCTGGGATCTGGGCTCACCTCCAGGCTGGGCCTGTTGGGCCACCGTGGCCCTCAGCACACACGGGCGCTGGCCGGAGCCGCTCGAATCTCCCCCACCCAGGGCGCCCAGCCTCTCAGGTGCCTCGGAGGGACGGCGGAGGACGCTGGTCCCCCCTGGTGTTCTCCGTGGTCACCGCCCCCAAAGCAGCTCTGGCTCTGCGCTCCCCCACACCGCCTGGCCTCTCTGTCTGTCTCAGCTCCGCCCTTGCCCACAGCCTGTGCCAGGGCCACAGTGTGACCGCCATTCCTCCCGAGGCCAGTTTCAAGCTGCCAGCATGAGGCCACTGACTGCACCTAAAGCACCCACTCAGTGCCCTGCGCACAGTGGGCCGGCGGGGCCTGGTTTCCTCTCGCCCCGGTGTCAGCGTCTCTACATACGGGGTTGATGTGACCATCTCTCAAGTCCTCCCACCCCCTGACCGGTCCCTGTGGCACATGGGCAGCTTCTGCCGGGGCCCCTCCCCCAACACTGGGGCCAATGCACTGACCACCTACTGCGTGCGACTTTCCATGTGCCCTGTCCCTGGTCCACCTGCCTGGGAGGTGGCTGCCATCCCATTTCTCAGATGCAGAAGCCGAGGCTTAGCCCTTCCCAGTGCTCACTCCCTCCCACCCACACCCTCTTCTCGGCACCTGTCCCTCACCCCAGCCCGGCCACGGGGTCGTGTTCACGCAGGGGCCACAGATGATGAAGCTGCGGGGAGCAGGGTGGGGCTGAGCCCAGGCCGGGTGCTGCCAGCCTCGGTCACACGAAGACTCAGGGACTGTTCTGACTTAGAACCGTATTGTGACCATTTTTGATGTTATGTTTGGGGCCCTGTTTTCCTTCCATGTCTTTAAGAATATTCCACGGGACCTGGCCGCTTCCCGAGGGCAGGGGTTCCTTGTGGGGCAATGAGCATGCCACAGAGCGAGGGACCGGCAGGGAGGCCACACTGAGCCCACCCGACGCCAGAGTGTTCACTTGCAAATGGTTCCTTTAGGTTATGTCAATTGCACCTGGATTTTTTTTAATTAAAAGGGTTCCACCTTTTTCTAAAGGTCGAGTTAGTCCGAGGAGCAGGCTGGCAGGCAGGACCCACCCCAGGCAGATGGAGAGGGAAGGCCGAGCTGGTTCCGTGGCACTGGGCAGAAGGAAGTGCCTGGCACCTGTCTTGGCCCCGAGAAGACCCAGGGGAGACCCCCTTCTGCTCACACCCACTGAGGGCCCGGGCCCAGGGTCACAGCCAGCCCCCTCCTCCAGGTGGGCAGCTCCGTGCCGTCCAGGGTGGCGATTGGAGTGTCCCCATCGCCGCGCCCGCCTCACGGTGCCCTTGAAGCTTCTTTCGCTGGGTCAGGTGCGCTCCCACCTGGTCACCTCCAACAGCTGTGGGCTCGCTCGCTGTCCCCCGGGGGGCGATGCCCCCTCCCTCTCACCTGGGTGGCCTGCCATGCCCCGGACCGGCTCCCCACCTAAGCTCGCCCGGGTCCTGTTTGTAGAACCCGAGGATGGTCAGCCACCGGCGACCTTGTCCCGTAGCCACATGTTGAAGGCAGAGGTGGGGTTCCTGTTGTAAAACCAAGAGCCTGGACTAGTCCCCAAGAAAGGACAGGGCCCCCTGCTTCCCACCCACCCCGGTCACCCTGTTAGGGGGACTGGGCTTGGACCGCTGCTTAAGCCAAGGGAGTGAGCAGGTAGGAAAGCGGATGATTTGGAAACCTCGCAGGCTCCAAACCTCCCTTCACTGCTCTCCATTCCGGTGGGGTGCGTGTCCCCCACGGAGGCAGGTCGGGGACCGCAGCAGGAGCCCGAGACACGACGGGGTCACCCAGGCAACACTGCGCATATCCCGCTCCCTGGCGTGGTCGGGGTGGGCGTGGTGGGAAGTGTCCCTCTCAGCTCGTGGAGAGGACTCTCCTGGGGGCCTGAGTTGCATCTTTGGCCAGTTAGTCTCTGCGCTGGAATCTCGGGGACTCCAGCCCTGCGAGAGGGGGTGGCCGCTGGCCCAGCTGGAATCCCTCAGCCTCACATCGGGTGTGGGTTGGGCCTTGCAAAGAGTTTCCTCCCGGATCCCACTCCACTGTGAGCCTGAAACACAGAGAAACACGTCTGTGCAGGAGTCGTTTGCTCGGTGATGTCCGCGCTGGGGCCTCGGGGACAGGGAGGGGACCCCAGGGTGAGGAGCCAGAGCACGGGGTGAAGGGCGTGGGGGAGCCAGCGCTGGCTCCTGCTTCAAGGGGCAGCACCCTTCCGGAGGACCACGGGTGTTGGTGGCTCCCAGGGAGAGACACCAAAATGTCCCCGAGCAGCTAATGTCCCCACTCAGCTGTCACTCTAGTCGGGGCGCCTGGGAGCAGAGCCACAGCACAGGCGCCAGCCAGTGGCCGTTCCCGTGGGTGAGCGCTCGGGTGTCGTTAGGGGCCTGGCCTTGTCCCTCCCAGCCGGGGGGCCGAGGCTGTGCCACGGAGAGACCCGCGTTTCCGCCGCCTCGCTGTCTGCTCCCGCGGCCCCCTCAGCGCCGCGGGCCCCGCAGGCTGGGATGAGTCAGCCCTGCCGATGGCACACCCCGGCCTGCACGCCACGCCACGCCCAGCCTGTCTCCCCGGCTCCGGGGAGGAGCGGCCGCTTGAGCGGGGTGCTGGGTCCCATGGTGCCCCCCAGAGATGCCCGTGCCCTGATCCCAGGACCTGCGAAGATGTCGCCCGGCCGCGGGAATTGAGGACACAGATGGGGAGGGGCAGGAATTGGCTGGCCTCCGCCTCGGGGGGTGGTCTGAGTATCGGGTGGGCCCCACGTGATCACGGGCGTCCTTGTTAGGGGGCGAAGGGGAGGTGCGGGAACCACAGAGGCTGGAGCAGGGAGAAGGGGCGTCAGCCGAGGAACGCGGGCGCCTCTGGAAGCTGGGAAAGGCCAGACCCGGGTCGCCTTCGCTCGGGCACACGGCGCGGGGACTGAGGCCCGCCTGCTGCCCCCTTCCCGCTCCGGCGGCCCGCTCTGGGCCTCTTGCTGTTATGAAGCTCTAACAGGGATTCCCCGGGGCCACAGATAGAGAGCCCCTGTGTGCCACGGAGCGTGGCCCCACTCCAGGCACCACGGAGCGTGGCCAGCAGGACGGACGTCACCCCGCCCCCCCCCCCCAGGCTCCCTCGCCACTGGGGCCTCCAGGAAGAGCTGGGAAACAAGGGAAGCTCTTTTGGATGGTCACCGATGCCGTGGCAGGAGCAGGACAGGCTCGTGGCGTGAGGCAGGAGGCATTCGGAGGAGGGGACAGAGGCTGGGCCTGCAGCGTGCCTGCGGGCCCGTCCCCTTCTCTGTTCCCTTGAGGTCCGGGCCCAGCCCCGACCGCCTCCAGGCCCAGCAGCCTGTTGTGCCAGCAGGTGGGCCCAGGCCTCCAAGTACTATCGGGCAGGGAGGAGCTGCCCGGGGGCAGCACAGGTCTCCAAAGAGGGTGCTGAAGGCCCGGGGGGGGGTGGTTCTGTGGCCTCCGTTTGTGTCTTCCCCCTGCCTGGCCTCTGCAGGACAGGCCCACCCCGTGCCCAGCTATGTGACCCCGGCCTGGGCACTGGACCTCTCTGCGTCACCACCTCCTATTTGCCTCCCCGGGGTTGGCTGCGACAGAAGATGGGCGTAGGGGCCTCGCACAGCGCCCGGCTGGTCGTGAACGCTGGCGGTTGTCGCCGGCGGTGCTGTTTGGTGCTGTTTGTGTTATTGGCATTCGCTTTGGTACGTCCGTGCTCTCTGCTGGTGGACTGTCACCTGTTCTCTGGGCATGTGGGGGGGCGGAGGGAGGGAGGGAGGTCAGCGAGCATATCAGAGCTGAAACTTGTGTTGATAAACTCAGACATCCGAAGATCCTCTGATTAACTGAGTGTTTTTGGAGTTCCGGGGGCAAGAGGAAATACACGGAGGCTGTCAGTGAGGCCGCTTATCTTTCTGAGATAAGAGATCTTTCCGAAGGCAGGCAGGAAGGAATAAATATAGTTGTAGACGAGTGACGGGCGCCCGGAACCGCACAGACGGCCGTTAGAAAAATGCCTGTCTGGGGACAGCTAGAAACGAGCCAGTGAGCACTGGAGCCGCACGGGGCAGGCCGCTGCCCGGCGCAGGGAAAGGCGAGGCCACGGCCTGGAGTGGCCGGCCGCGTGGTGGGACTCGGGCTTGAGTAAGGAATAAAGAGGGGAAGGGGAGAACTGGGGAAGCTCGGAGAGCAACCGGCCGGGGTTCAGCCCCAGGGAATCGAGACCGTCTGCGGCCTGGCGACCAGCTGACTTACATGATTGAAATGACCGTGATGACTCAGGTGGAGACGCAGAGAAGATGGGGCCGGACCTCCTGCTCAGGGGAAGGACACAGGGCAGGGGACAGTGCCTCCATCGTAAGACGGTGCCTTCCTTAGGGAGAAACAAGCAGCAGGCTGGCTTAGGGGGACTGTCAGGGCGCTTCCCTTCCAGGAGTCATGAGAGAGGGTGCGAGTGTCTCCCCAACTCAGAAGGAACCTGGCTGGCCTCTGGAGCCCTGTCTGTGCCAACCCTGAATGTCGGAGGGCACGCGGGGCTTGGTGTAAGCAAGGCGACTTCCACCGTCCAGGGTGGCGGTCAAGTGGGAAACTCCAGCCCCCGTGTCCTGGGACACGTGGAGGAGGGAGAAGGCTCGGCTCCAGGCTGATGCCGAGGGGAGAAAGGACGCCGCTCGTTTAACCAGAAGACTTGGCGTTTGGGACACTTTCGGGGGATGGAGACCCGCCTGGACGGAGGCAGCCGGGCGCATCGGAACATGGGAGCTGGCCGTCCAGACCTCCACCTCGCTTTCCCTCCGCACCACCGAGGGGCCGGCCCCACCGTGTCCAGGTCCCCACCGTCAGCAAAAGCCGCCAGCCCGAGGTGCGGAGAGAGGGGACACGGTGTCCAGGTGGACGTCTGGCAAACGGGAAACGCAGCCCCGGGGTGCAAACCAGGAGCGCGCCCGGCCAGGACAACCAGGGGCCCCCTTTTATAGAGCAGGTGCCCGCCCCATCCCTGACTGGTCCATTTCTATGCAAATGAGGAATCCAAGGCACAGAGATCTGATTGGGCCAAATAGCCGTCCTGATGGGTCGGAGTCGTCATTCCGATTGGTGGTTGTGGAGCAGCTCTGATTGGTCAGTGTGTATGCAAATGAGGACACAGCTGCACAGCCCCACGGGCAGGTCTCAGCTGATTGGTGGAAAGGCAATGCCGGGGGCTCCCTTATAAGGGTTGACTGGGCCCCGGCTTAGTCTGTGGCTCCCCCCGAAACTCAGCGGGACAGGTCTGTGCCAGCAAGGCCGCCAGGCTTGGAGTATGACCTGGGCCAGGTTACTCACGAGCAGTCCTTCAATCTGTCCTTCTTTACTTCAATGGGCATTTTATTTTATTTTATTTTATTTCATTTCATTTCATTTCATTTCGTTTCGTTTCGTTTCATTTCTATTTTATTTTATTTTATATTTTATTTTATTATTTTATTTTATTTTTTTCTAATTTTCACCCGAGGATATTTTTTCCATTGCTTCCATTTTTTCCAGAGAGAGTGGAAGGGAGAGACAGACAGAGAGAAACATCGACGTGAGAGAGGCACAGCGATGGGTTGCCTCCCACCCATGCCCCAGGGACTGGGGACAGGAGCCTGCAACCGAGGTCCGTGCCCTTGGCTGGAATCGAACCCGGGACCCTTCGGTCCACTGGGCGACGCTCTAACCGCTGAGCCAGACTGGCCAGGGCTTCAGTGGGCTTTTTAGCCACTCCCTGGCTGTGGTGTGTCTTTTTGCCCCAACCACGTAACGTACTGGTCACGGGCCACTGTGCCCGTTACGGCCACTGTGCTCTGGATTCCCGGGGGCCGAGCCGGGTGCCTAGGGAGGCGGCGTCATGGTTAGCAGGAGATCAGTCCTGGCCGAGACCAAGGAAACCACTCCTGCCTCTCTCTGCTTTCTGAACTGGATCGACTAGAGACGAGGGGCTGCAACCGAATCTCTCCTGGAAAATTGAAGGCCGTGCGAGACCTGGGGTCTGCGTCACCAGGGCGTCTGGGTCCTCACTGCCAGCGAGAAACCTTCGGAAGAACAAAGGCCCGGGTGAGCCTCGCCCGACCCACACAGAGCCGGGCGGCGGCTTGATCTGTCAGGAAGTCTTAGCGTCCCAACCTCTGGCCACTTTCCAGGATCTTCTGATTTGTAATCCCCCTGCCCACCTGCCCTGCCACAGTCTCCAAATGCTCACCAGGAAGCTTTAGTCCGGGGTGGGGAGGTTGGGGACCACTGAGGGACCGCTCCCCATCTGGCCAGCAACCGCCAGGTCCCAGGGCTCAGCTGCCAGCCGCAGACAGCCCGGCTTTGCCACCAGCTGTGTGCTCCTACGACAGTCACTCAGCCGCTCTGTGCCTTGCTCGGTCCCCTCCTTCGTCAAGTGGGAGAGAGAACAGGACCTACCTCCTGCGGTCACCACAAGGACTCAATTATATGTGACCAGCACTCAGAGCTGGGCCTGGCGCATCCAAGGCACCGTAATAATGAAAATATTTACTCTTGTTCCTAATTAAGCCAGAATTCAGCTCCGCCCTCACCCGGAGCCAGCTCAGCACGAACACCTAGACACAGCGATGGGAGGGGGGCGGTCTTTGTCTTCCTGAAGTGTTCTCCATACGATCCTTCTGAATCTTTCTGGGGCATCTCACAGGTGACCCCGTTTCTAAAATGCGTTTTCCCTGGGTCTTTTCTGAAGCTCCGACGTTGTGTCAAGCCGGGCCCCTGGGTACAATAACCCGTGGCATGCGTGGGAGCATTAAGACTTTTCTTAGCTCGTAGCCTATGTACCTGCACATGGTTTATTTTGAGACGCTCACATAGATGTATTATCTGTGTCGATTCAAGTGTCTTTAGCACATTTAGAACACGTCTTAAAAGAAACTGAGGCCACAGGCCCCATTGCCTCCCCCCCCCCCGCCTGCTTTTGTAAATAAAGTTTTATTGGGACACAGCCATGCCCGTTCATTTACGGAGGGTCGAGGCTGCCTTTGAGCGACAGTTTAGCAGAGTGAGAGGTTGCAGCCGGCACCTCGGGGGACCACAGAGCCTGAAATATTTACAGGCCCTTTAAGAGAGAGTTTGACGAGCCCCTGCTGGAGACTTAGGAGGAGACGGGGCACGGGTCAGATCACAAAGGGTCTTAGCCACGGTGGGGAATTTGCGTTTTTATACCCAATTCTGATGGGAAGCCGTTGGAGTATTTTTAAGAAGGAGGATGTATAGGATATATTATATTTTATATTTAAAATAATATAATTTTTCACCTGGGCCAGGTGGCTCAGTTAGTTGGAGCATCGTTCCATACACCGAAAGGTTGCGGGTTCAGTCCCCAGTCGGGGTGCATATGAGAGGCACCCGACCAATGTTTCTCTCTCACATCAGTGCTTCTCTCCCCTCGCCCTCTAAAATCAATAAACATATCCTCAGGTAAGGATTAAAAACTATAATAATAATAATATAAAATATCATGTTTATTACAAAAATCTGATATTTTGAGGTGAGGATGTTGGCGCCGAGGTCCCGGAGCTGTCTGGGTGCGGCGGGGCCCCCTCCCAGCCTTTTGGGTCCGCGACCGACCACGTCTCCCCCTCCCCACGGGGAGCCACGATCGCGGCCCCCATTGTCCCAGACACTCGCGCTGCGTCTCTGCTCCCCGACAGCCGCTCTTGGCAGGTAACACGCCTGCTCGTGTTTAGGAAACGCTTTGGGGTGATTTATTACCAAATAATGAGACAATTTAATTTCAATCAAGTCTTTGCCCGTTACGGCTTCCGTGAGGAGAGCCGCGCGTTGCCGGTGGAGTCGGCGGCGGGGAGGGAAGCGGGCGCGATGAACGCGGGGCAGGGCGCTGTCGGAAGGGCTCCCGGAAGGCCGCGGGCGTGCGGGCTCCGTGGGGACCGAGCCCCGCGTGACGCTGTGCCCTGCTCCCCGGGCACGGTGGGCCCCCGGCGCCGGAGCGTGTCGTTTGTGAATGAGTCGCCCACGTGCACCGTCTCCCCACGCGGCGCAGGAGCAGCCCGCGCAGGCTCGCGGAGCTCGGTGGCCCGGGCGGAGGCTTCACTTCCCCGGGGGCTGCGGCCGCCTCCTGCTTGGCCGGGGGGGGGGGGGCAAGAGGGCACCGCCAGGTGCTCATCTCATCTGGCCGGGAAGCGGGATGCAGGGAGCGGCGGCACGCGTGGCCAAGGGCCCAGAGGTGCCCTCCCGCAGCCGGGAGCGACAGAGGACTGGGGGAACCCCTCCGGCTTGCTCTCGGCCACCGGCCTTCCCAGGGACAACGGCTGGCCCTGGCCCTGCCGCCCGTGGAGCGGCCCTCTGTTCCGTTCTGCAGCCAGGGCTGCCGGGGTGACCGGGCCGCCTGCCCAGGCCTGGAACCTCTGCCCAGCGGGGCCACCCGTGGAGGCCCCGGCCCCCCTCAGAGCAGCTGACAGGCTCTGTGTGCGGCCGCAACGTCCTGACTGGCAGAGCCCGGAGATTTCTAGGACAGCTCTGCCGCTCCCCATTCCTGGAGCTCCGGCTTTCTAACAGTGTCCCCGTTCCCGCCTCCATCGGGCTGTCACCGCCAGGGGTTGACATGGGGAGCGATTCAGACGAGGCCCGTCTCGGGTTCCAGTTTCCCTGCCCTGGAGGTCAGCCCCCCCTTCCCCCCCCCCCCCCCCCCCCCCCGCCACGTAACCGCTGCGGGAAGGAGCGCTCCAGGGCGATGAATCCTCCAATCTCTCCCACGGGGGTCCTCCCGGGGTCTCCCCAGGTCCCAGCACCCCCGAATCCGCGGTTCCTACACCTGAGCTGCAGACCCAAGCAACCGTATTTAACACGCCCGCAGGCCCCATTCATGTTCCTTTCTTTGGCGGTAAAAAGCTCTGAGGTGATTTTGCGAGTTCTGCCCATGGGCCCATTTACCGGTAACTCGCTGCGCTAATTCCCCGTGGCCTCTGTGAATTCTTTGCCGTGGTCTGCGCGCCCAGGAATTCTCTCGTAGTGAGGAAACCCGGCTCGCGGGTGGGTTTCACGTGCCGTGATGTGTTTGCGGAGACAAAATGAGCTGTGACGCGGACCCCACGTCAGATTTCAGACGATTAAACGCAGGCTGGTTCCTGCCTTGTAGTTCGCTCTGTGGGCTTTGGAGCCCATGGGTTTCATTTTCCAGACGCAGACGTGTGTGTGGGTCCCCACACGGCTCCGAGGCTGCCGGGGGGCCGGCTTGTAGTCCTGCAGCCCCCCAAGCCCTAGGAGGGTCTGCTCGTTGGAGTCCGGGCACCGCGTCCTGCTGACCCGCGTCCGCACCGCGTCTGACTCCCGACCCCTGCCCTGGGACCCGGGGTCCTGACCGCCTGCAGGGAGGGTCACTGTAGCTTCGTGCCGATGGCTGGGGAAGGTTGTCACCATCCGGGATAGCACACCCTCATGTGTGAGCTGTTAGATGGAAGCAGGGCTGTTGGGCCCGGTCGGCACTGTGTGTGGTCAGCCCTGCGTCCCTCGGCCGGGGTCAGGCCTGGCGGAGGGAGGCTGGGGGAGATCGAAGCGGACGGTTGCTTTTGAATCGCTTTGCCTTTCCTGGGTGATACTGGGGAAAGCATGGGGGCCCCGGGCCTGGCGGAAGCTGCATTCCAGCCTCTTGTCACCCCGGACCTTGCCCCGGGTGTGCAGGCGCCGACATGCTCGGCCCGGTGGGACCGGCCCCTCCTGCCTCTCTGGTAGGCCTCAGCACCTTTCTCCAGGTGGGTCCACCTCTGTCCAAAACGTTCTCCTCTCCCTCTTCTCCTATCCAGCCTCCCAACCCGTTCATTCCTACTCAGGCATCGGTCTTCCTCCTACAGGAAGTCCTCCGGGCCCCTTCTAATTCTCTCGGCCCCGCTTCCTGCACTTGTGTGACTGTTGGATTAAGAGGGAAGCTAACAAATTACCGCGGACTGGGGTCTTCAAACCACAGAAATGGGTTCTCTCCCAGTCTGGAGGCCAGACGCCTGAGACCGAGGTGCCGCAGGGCCGGGCTCCTTCCGGAGGCCCTGGGGGAGGATTTTCCTCCCCTCTTCTGGCTCCTGGCTTTGGTGGTTGCCAGCCAGCAGTCCTTGGCGTTCCTTGCTCTGCGGCTGCAGGACTCCGGCGTCTGCCACAGTCTCTCTGCAGTGCCTCAGGGTCTCGAATCGCCCTGTTTCCTCTGACATGGGCCGGTCCTTGGGTTTAGGGCTCTCATTGAATCCAGGTTGATCTCATCTTAACTTGCAACTAATCCCACCTGTAAAGACCCAGTTTCCAAATGTAGTCAAACCCCAGTTCTCGGACCTCTTCCATCTCAAACAGCTCGCTTCTCAACCCGACACCCCTTTCATGCTGATGACACCTGTATGACCGTCACGTGTGTCTCAGGTGACAGCAGAGGAGAAAACATGCGAGTGTGAGTCAGTTGACCACGAAACCTCACGTTGTTAACATCTCAGGAAATTGTGCTGTGAATATTTTTGTGGTCTTTTTTTTTTTTTTCTGTTTATTATTGTTTTCATTTTTTACTATACATTTCATTTTCTTTTTGCTAAATTTTCATTTACATCTCGTGTCCCTTTTGTGTTGAAAGTGTTTACGTATAGATTAAACAGTGCGTTGGACATGCACCGTATATAAGAAAGGTTAAAACAATCATCTGGGGGTCTGGAATGGATTAATTCAATTTACACTAATTCTAATGGGGGAAAGTCAGTCTGTTTTTTAACAGTCTCCTTCAGTAACAAATTAAGTTCAAGAAATGGGGTTACACTGTAAGGTCACATTCACAGGTATGGGGGGTTAGGCCTTGAATATACCTTTTCGGGGCCACCATTCAACCCTCTACACTTGACATCTCCCTAATGATCAGATGGCCCTGGTTTGTTCCCTCTAAAATGCCTGGTACCCCGTCCATCACCTGGCGCTTAGTAGGTACTCAGGACGGGATGCCTGCGTTAATTCACTGGTTCATGTGGCAGCTTAGTCACTGGCCCCAACCCCTTGTGGACTTAAGTCCCAGACCAAATCCCGGCCCCAGCGCCACGGGGAGAGTGCAGCTGGCCAGGCAAAGCCACCTGCTGTGCCCCACACTCCCATGTGAAATGTCGTCTGCGGTCCTGCCCCAGTGGAGCAGGACAGACAGAACCGCCGGGGGCCCTGAGAGCTCCCAGGTTGCGGCCACCTCAGGCCTGGCTCCCTGCAGCTCTGCGTTCACACCTCCGCCAGGACCAGCCCTCGCTGCCAAGACAGCTTGTTCAGTGGCTGACAGATCCCGAGCGCCAGCTGTCATCACTGGCACCTGCCACCTCCTGGACCCATCCTGGGGCCCCGTCAGGACCACAGTTCAAGGCCACTTGATGCCTGGCCTCCCGTGGCCGCGTGAAGCGGACTCTGGGAGCATCTGCAGGCTGGCCAGCGGGTGGGACCCTCCTGCCCTCTCGGGTGTGTTCAGGGAGCTAGTGTGGCGCAGCGGGGGGTGAGTGAGACATGGGACCGTGAGTGGTCTCCACCATGCGGCCCCCTGAGAGTTTCAACATGGACTGTGTCTCCCGGTGTCGAGGAGGCTCTGTGGGGTCCCTCCTGCACCCCCCGCAGCTTGCCGACAAGATGAGACGTGAGCGCCTCTGTCAAGGGACGGACTCTTCCACTCGAGGTTCCCATCGCTTTCCTTAGGTTGCCGCGAAGAGAGTAAGTTTCTAGGCCCGGGCTCCTTTCCACTTTGTCCCGGGCTTCCTGGCCGAGCCAGCTGCGCGCAGTAGGCGCTCCGCAGGGGGCCCACTGGGAGTCGGGGTTCCCTGGAGCCTGCTTCTCCCTCCCGGCGGGTTCCTCCCACCGCCGCCCTGACACCTCGGCCCTCCCTGCTGGACCCCTGCTTGTGTTCACCTCACTGCATCCCACACACCTTGTGGGGCACGTGGCTCCCCACTGGGTGCTGTGGGCGTCGGGTGATCCGAAAGATGAGGGCACTGCCATTCAGGACCCCACGTCCCCTGGGGAGTTTGGCACAATGGGACACGTGGGGATGCTAATGAGGGCAGATTCCCTGTGTTGGGGACCCTGGCTCCCGTGGGCCTTGGGGGGAGGTCTTGTCTCACTTGCTCCTCAAAGTCCCTACACGGCAGGTGTAAGAATACGCTCCGTGGTAACGTCCTGTGCCCGCAGGGAAGCTGAGGCTCTAAGGAGTGAAGCTGGTGGATGGCTGGGTTGGGATTCACACCAGGTCAGTGAGCCGGGTCACGGTGGGCGGGGCGGGGGCTGTTCCGATCCCGGGATCACCAGGAAAGAGCAGGTGGGGACTGTCCTTTGCGGCGTTTTCTGAACATGCAGACGTGGCCACCGCGGCTCAGGGGCAGACAGTGGCAGCCACAGGGTGAGTGCGAACTCCCTTCCGTGAGTTGGGACTTGCTAAGAGGACCAGGACGGGGCTCAGGAGCGAGCGTCATCGTTGGCCCAGGAGGGGCTGGCACCTACAAGCACCCACCCTGCTCAGGTTGGCCGCTGCGCCCGGGCTCGAATGGGTTAGTGCATTAGCTCCTCCAGAGGTCACGGGCACGGTTGCTATTTTCCCACTGTGCAGAGCCGGACCCCGAGGCTCCAAAGGTCAGCGTGACCTTGGGGTCAGAGCGGAGCTGGGATTTGAGCTGATGCCATCCCTCGCCCACCGGCGCAGGTCTCCCCTGCCCTGTGTGGTCAGTAGGGAGGGAGCCAGCAAGCACCCAGCCGGCTGCATTGCCCCTAACACATCCCGGCGTCAGATGGGACAGCTGGTAGGAATGTGCAGGTCGTCCGTACGGCACCCGAAGCCCGAGGCAGGACCGGAGTTGGCCGCAGAAGGGCTGTGTGCCTGGAGCCCCGGACAGGTTCCCCTCTGTGCTGGGCAGGGGCGGGTGTTGGGAAATGTGTCGCCAGGGAGAACAGGGCCGTCTGAGTGGGATCCTATTTCCCAGGTCAGGGCTGCTTGCCGATGGCCACTCACGCAGAGAGTTTAGGAGTTAAAAGCCGTGGCTTTGGTGGCCGGGGCCCTTGGAGAGCCTTCCCCAGAGAAGGGGCAGGAGTGGGCTGTGGGGTCTGCACCTGCCCAGCCCGGAGTGAGCCATGGGGCCGGTGGCCCTTCCCCTGAGAAGTTCAGAGGCTGGTGGTGGAGGGAGGCTGTGGAGAGAGAAAGGGGGAGAGGCCTGGCGGAGGGTCTGCTGCAGAGCCCCCACCTGCCCTCAGCACCCCCCACTCCTGTGGTTCTGGCTGCGGTTCCCTGTGGTGGTCTGGGACGGCTCCCTGGGGCTCTCCCTTTCCGCTGCACCAGCCTCGGTATCGACCCGTCCAACCTCACGAGGATCCCAGGAGGCCTGTGGTTTTCCCCGCCTTGTAATATGAGGAGAAACTGAGGTTCAGCGAGCCCGTCACTTGCTAACTATTGGGCAGGCCGGCCATGGGACCCTGCCCGTGGGCTCCCACGGGGCTGGACTCCTGACCATGCTTCACACCCGTCTGGTGGGCTGCAGGGCCTTACGGTCACAACCAAGCTCCCAGAGCTGGGGCTCCCTGCCCTGAGCAGGCTGGCCCGGGGTGGAGGCCAAGTGGGAGCTCAGGGACTGAACCCCACCTCCGGAGCGTTTAGGCCGCCTTGGACGGCATGGTCTACCAGGTGTCAAGGTGTGTGTCTCCACTCTGCTGGTCCTTCCCTGGGAGACAGGGTCACCCCGGTGAATTTCTTTGCATGGGTGTCTGATGCAGGGGCAGGGGGCCTGGGAGTGGGTCAGGACACGTGTGCGTCTCCAGCCGTGTCCCCCAACCTCTCCGAAGCCCCCCTGCCTCACCTGTGGGGTGGGAAGTGCTCAGCTGCTGCCTGTCAGCTGGTCCAAGGACCCCTGTGCCCCCCTCCTCCAGGGGCCACCTGTCCGGCTTGGCTGCGCTGCTCCCAGGTGGCTGCATAGTGGGGCCACGTGCTTCCTGCAGGCGGCAGATCGAGTGCCGGGCAGAGCTGACCTTCAGTCGTCTGGACTTGAAACCCGTCAGCATGTGGCTCTCTGTGTCCCCAGCGCCCCCTCCGGGACGGGGGCCTCCTGGGTTCTTCTGGGCCCCCCGTAGCCTTTCTGCCAGGGGCCCCTGCGGGCGGGACCTTTGGGACCCTGGAGAGAGCCTCCCCTGGGTGCCTCTGTCCCCCCTGCACAGGACCCTGCTTCTGGCTTACTCCAGGCAGCAGCCAGCAGCCAGCAGCAGCGTCCTGGAGGATGCAGCCCCCCAAGGCGGGGGAGGCCCCCGGTTAGCCCAGGTCTTGCAGCCGGCCTGCCGGGAAGTCCACCCTGCCCTGCACCCGGTGCCTCTGGGGGTGGACCACGTGGCAGAGTGCCTTCCTGTAAAGCCTTTGACAGCTGAATTAAAGTTGTATCTTTGGGTTTCTTTCCTTTAAAAAAAAAAACACAAAAAACGCTGTGCCAAGAGGCGGGCCGTGTGGCTTTAGATTGTCTGTCAGAGGGAGAGCCCCCCTCTCCGGGCCCCAAAACTCATCCAGCCCCAGGGGAGGCTGTGTCGTCAGTGGCCCGGGCGGGAGGAGCGACCTGCCTCCCCAGCAGCCCCCGCCCGCCAGCCCGCGCAGAGCCGGCCGCCCCTTCCGCCAGCCTGCGGTTCCCCGCACGGGGTGACGCCGTTGATTGTGGGGGCACCGCGTCGCCGCGGACCGAGAGGGAGGGGTGCTGCGTCTCCCTGCCGGCTCACGCAGGGAGCAAATAGAATCTGATTTTTTTTTTTTTTTTTTTAAAAACCTTTCAAGAAGAAGGAAAGAAAAAAAGAGGAAAAAAAAAAACTGCTGCCTCATTTCTCATCCAGCCGATTTCATTTGCTCCCTGGAAGACGCGTCTGGCCGGGCTCCTGGGCGCAGCCGCCGGGCTCCTTCCTCCGGGCCACTTTCCGCCCCGCGCTCGCCTCCCCACCATGCCGGCCGCCCTGCCCGCGCCCGGCCCCCCCGCCCGGCCCGCCGCGCCCGCCCGCCTGCCCCCCGGCCCCCTCGCTCCTCCCGCGCCCTGCGCCGCCCAGCTCCCTCCCTGCTGCCTGGATCCCGAGCTGGGTGATTAATTGGCTGGGATCATGAGCGTGCCCGGCGGAGGAGCAGCCACGGTGATGACGGGCCACAGTAATGGTCGCTATCCCCGGAATTCTCTCCACAGCGACTGCCTCGTCGACGAGAAGGCCGTGGTCCTGCAGAAGAAAGACAATGAAGGCTTCGGGTTTGTCCTGCGCGGGGCCAAAGGTAAGAGCGGCGGCCGCCGGCCTGGCTGCATGCACATGTGTGTGCGCGCGTGTGTGCGCGCGTGTGTGCGTGTGTGTGTGTGCGGTGTGCACGCCTGGATGAAAGACATTCCCCAGCTCGGGGAAAGCAGCTTTTTTCCTGGGGGCACT
The DNA here is from genome assembly GCF_054644295.1 of Miniopterus natalensis. Classification (NCBI taxonomy): domain Eukaryota; kingdom Metazoa; phylum Chordata; class Mammalia; order Chiroptera; family Miniopteridae; genus Miniopterus; species Miniopterus natalensis. Next base: position 76,064,353 of record NC_142091.1, on the reverse strand, counting down.
CGGTTGCTAGACAACCGTGCGCTCTAGCGGGCTGCCTGGCCCCGAGAGCACCGGGGCTCCCTTTAGGAATACGTTTAATCCTCCGTACACGAGATCGCCCGGAACGAGCTCGCGCCCTCCCTCCCCCCACCCTTTCTTTAACGCCCCGGGTCTGATCTGCGGGTGGCTTGCTTCAGCCCCGGGGCGCCCGCACCCGGCGCTCCTGGTCTCGGGGCCCCGGGGCGACCCGGTGCCGAGTTCCGGGAACTGGAAACCGCCCCGTGCGGGGAGTGGGCTTGGGCTCCAGGCGGGGCCGGCGGCCGCGCGCCTGCCCCTGAGGTGACTTTGCTAAGGACGTGCGGGCGAGAGGGTCCCCGCGGCGCGCCCCGTGGCCCGCGGCGGGGGGCTCTGGGGGTGCGTTCCGCGGCGGAGCCCCCACCGCCAGCCCCCGGCTTGGGTCTCCTGAAAGGAAACAAAATGGCATCGGCTCCCGTGCGAGGAGACATCTGTCCGCCGCGTGTGTGGGTTAGCCATGTGGAAGTTTCCTCCCAGGGCCGCCCTGCCGGGCTGGAGCCCCGCACCTGCGCGGGGGGGGCCTCCTCCCGGGTGGCGCCCCACCTGCCGGGGCTCATGCAGCCCTGGCAGCCATCTGTCCAGAGAGCGAGAAAAGATGACCGTCCCCGTGGGTGTCCGTGCCCGTCCATGCCCGTCCGTGCGAGCATCTCCCCTCCCCCACCGGGGCAGCCTTCATCTTCCCGCCCCCACCCCCGGCCGCTCGGGACCACCCAGCAAGGTCCATCTCTTGCCCTAGAATTTCCCCGGGCAGCTGCTGGGGGGCCCGCCAGGGGCCCGGCCCTCCCATGACCGCTGGCCACAGAGTGGTCGCAGGGAGCCGGGCACCCACAGAGGCAGGTCAAGAGGGGGTCTGGCATCTGCAGCCTCCCACGGGGTGGGCGCCGCGTTGCGCCCGGGCTCCGGGGCGCGTTCCCCGGCTGCGGTCTACGCAGACGTAGACTTGGCAAGCGGCTCACCCGGGTGCTTCTGTAGCTCTGTGTGGTTATGGGGGAACTTTTCCATTTTTAGAACTGAAAATGTTTAGTCACCGATGCTTTTAAAGAAAATGACAGGCGTGCCCATGTAGACGTGCACCGCGGAGCACGCAGTCCGAGGCTCCAGCAGAGAGGCCCAGAGGTGTGGTGGCACCACGGTGCCCTCGGCTGCATTGCCCGAGCTGGTGCCGACCTGTGGCTGTGGGTGTCGAGCCCTTGGCAGAGGAGGGCTGGCCTGGACCACCCGCTGCCAGCGGGAGAACACGCGTCTTCCTCTCGGGGTCCTGGGGGGGCCGGGGCTGCCGCCTTGGAGACCTCTGCCAGGCTTGTGATGAGCTGCCCGTCTTTCCCTCCCCAGCGGATACGCCCATTGAGGAGTTCACGCCGACGCCGGCGTTCCCGGCCCTGCAGTACCTGGAGTCCGTGGATGAAGGCGGGGTGGCGTGGCAAGCCGGACTGAGGACCGGGGACTTCTTGATTGAGGTAGGGACACAGGTGTTGGTATCTTTTCGCTTGGGGAGAGCGCCGACTCTCTGACGTCGGGGCCCGGGGTCTGGACAGCAGGGCCACTGGGCCCGCGGTGGCTACTCGCGGTGGCTGGCGTGGACTCGCGCTCAGTTATTCCCGCCCACCGTGGACTTGTGAGTCTGGGTTGTCCTTGAGGCCTTGGCTGTAACTCCCTGGGGACGCGGAAATGCATGTGGAACTTGGCCGCCGCCGCTGAAGTAGACGGGAGAGAAGTGTGCTCGCCGTGACATTGGGACACGGGACGTGACCCACAGGCGATTTCTCTGTGACTGTGAGCGGCACCAAGAGGGGTCGTCGCCCACTCTCGGGCCCCAAGGGCATGTGGAAGGACAGTTTTGTGGCTCTGGCGTGCGTGAGGCCTGTGACGTTGGCGACGAAGAGCTGGCTGAGGTGTAAGTTGCAGTAACGAGCCCGTGGGTGGAAGGTGGCCTCGAAGGCCACGGCGCGTGGGCCAGGGGGCGTCTGAAGGTGACGGCACAGAAAGGGAACCCCCGACTCGGGTGCTTGGGAGAGCAGCGCTCGCTGGCAGGTAGGAGGAGGGGAGCGTTCTTCGCGTAAAGATCCCACGAGACGCGGGCGCCGTGCTCCTGCGGCGTCCCCCGGAGCCGCCAGTCTCGTGCGTCGGGGCCCACGTCGCCAGCACCTCTGGGCTCCAGGCCCTTTTGTGGGTTGAGGTGTCGCTTTCAGTCTGGTTGTGCAAACGGACGTGTTACTCTTTGGAACTATGAAGGACACCGGAATGTGTTGTCCTCGGAAAGATTATTTTTAGGCGGTTGGGTGAGCGCCCCCGGCCCTCGCTGGAGTTCGCGTTTCTGGGAACAGCGTTTCTCGGTGCTCCCCCCGAGCCCTGTCCCGTCCGCGTCGGAAACCCACGTGCAGGTAGAGGGAGTGGACGCGCGGCATCCGCCCGGCCACGTGGTGGTCCCGCCGTTGGGCCGCCAGACGCGCGGTCGTTCTCTAAAGGAGGCAGGCGGCCCAGGCCGCGGAGGGACGGTCGCTGGAGCCGCTGCTCTCTGCTCCGCCTGGGCTCCCGGGGGCGCTCGGCTCCTTGCTGTTCCTCAGGACACGGCGATGGGGACGCGGAGGAAGGGCCCTGGAGAGCGAGCCGGTGCCGTGGAGAAGGCGCTGCAACTTGCGTTGGTCTCGTTTTACTTGCTGAAACTGTATTTAAATTACGAGGGACCAGTCGGAGCCCGGCTGGGATGGAGAGAGAGACCCTCATCCAGTTAAACTGCGGGGGGGGGTCCTGAGTGACGGAGACGGGAGCCCACCGTGGTTTCACAGGTTAACTCGATTCGTGACCTCGTGGAGATGCAGAGACGCTGGGCTGAGTCAGCCTCTAGACGCAGGTGTGATGTGAGCCCTTCGGGTGTGTTCTCGTGCGTGAGGGAGGGGGCGAGGGGGCTCCAGTGGGTTGGCAGAGCTGCTGTTGGTCTTAAATAATTAATGAGGATCCCAGATGTACGCACAGCCCCTGTTGTTAAGCTCCTTGGGTTGTTTCCTTAATAAACTAATCAATAAAGAGGCGTGGGGCTGCCGCGGAGCGCATCGGGGCCGCCCTTGGCCGGGGAAGCAGAGCTGCCCGGGGTTTGGCGGGCCCGGGCCGGGCGGAGAAGGCCCCGCGGAAACGGGGGGCATTAGGAGTTTCTACAGCCCTGGCTGGTGGCCCGGTTGGCTGGAGCATCGTCCGCGCACCGAAGGGTCGCAGGGTCAGTCCCTGGCCAGGGCACATGCTCAGGTTGCAGATTGAACCCTCGGTCGGGGTGATGACGGGAGGCAGCCGATCGATGTTTCTCTCTCTCCCTCCCCCTTCCTCTGTCTCAAGTCAATGCAAACACATCCTCCGGTGAAGATAAAAAATGAAGACTTTCTACACTTCTGCCAGAGCTCCTCCTTCGACGTAGCTCTTCACTCGGCGGATACATCTGCCGCTCGGAACAGATTCTATACGCTGGGTGCCCTCCGAGCCCCGGGGCTCTAGGGCTGGGTGCCCTCCGAGCCCCGGGGCTCTAGGGCTGGGTGACCTCCGAGCCCCGGGGCTCTAGGGCTGGGTGACCTCCGAGCCCCGGGGCTCTAGGGCTGGGTGACCTCCGAGCCCCGGGGCTCTAGGGCTGGGTGACCTCCGAGCCCCGGGGCTCTAGGGCTGGGTGACCTCCGAGTCCCGGGGCTCTAGGGCTGGGTGACGGCCCGACCCTAAGAGGCAGTGGGGCCCTGTGGCATTATCACGTCACAAATGACGCGAGGAGGAGCGGGCCCCCCACAGCCACAGCCCCGCACCGGCTCTGGGACGGGGGTCTGGGCCCTGGGAGCCGGGCTCCTCCCAGCTCATTTCCAAGGCTGCCAGGAGGGCTCAGAAATTCTCCTTCAGGGGCCTGGAGGAAAAAGACTCAGACTCTTCGCCGAGCTGTCCCGGCTGCCGGGTTCTCTCTGGAATATTGACGTCTCCGGTGGCCTCACGGCTGTGTTTTTTTCCAATAGACCACTTTGTACATTTTTAGTGAAAAGCTTCAGCCTGGTCGGGATTGTTTTAAACGGACTCACGTGTCTCGGGGGGGCCTTCGTTTGGGCGAGGAGCCATCCTGGGTCCAGGGGGCCCTGGGCTCTTGCTGCAGTGCAGGGTGGGGGGTCCCGGGCGGGGGCCGTGGTCCCGTCCCTGTCGGGTTGCCCCACCCAGCCTCCCTTCTGTCTGCTCTTGGGAAGCACCCCTGGGTGCGCTGATGTTGCACTTTCTCTTTAAAAACGCCCGCTGGGCCCTGGCCACTTTGGCTCAGGGGTTAGAGCGGCGGCCCCCAGACCCTAGGGTCCCGGGTGCGATTCTTGGTTGCAGACTCGCTCCCCAGCCCCGGTCGGGGTGCATGCGGGAAGCAGCCAATCGATGTGACTTCCTCACACCCGTGTCTCTCTCCCTCTCTCTCTTCCACGCTCTCTGAAAAGCAATGGAAAAAAAATCCTTGCGTGAGGATTTTTTAAAAATAAAATAAAAACGCCTGCTGGAGTTTGAGCTCAGGGTCCAGGGGCCACGCTGGAAGTGACTCCTCTCTCTGCAGCATCTTCGGCGTCTGCAGAGCGTCACTCTGCCTTCTGGGCACGGTCCTGGCGCCCGCCTCCACCCCGCCGCGCGGGGTCCCGTGGCGCGTGCGTCTCCCGGGCGCCGACCCCCTGGCGTGCGTGTCTCCCCCGCCCGGGCAGCTGGGAGGAGTTTGTTGTTTCCTTTGCCGGCCTCCCCTCACCCCGCCACCAAGAAGCAAAAGCTTCGGGTGACGTTCCCTGCAAGAGGCCACCTTCCCCTCGGCGCTGGAGCGGAGACGATGCCCCACGAGGGTCGCTGAACGCGGCGGCCCCACGGGCCGTGAGCAGCTCCGTGTGCTGGAGCCCCCGGGGGCTGGTGCCACGGGGGTGTCCCCAGCGAGCTTTGGGACTGGGCGAGGCAGTGGGAGCCAAGTGTCCCCGTGGGGACCCGCGGGCAGAGCCGTGCTCGAGAGAAGATGGGCCGGGGGCAGGGTGAGCCCAGGGAGAGAGCAGGCGGCCGGGGCAGGGCGGGCGAGCTGGAAGGACGGGGACTGTACCAGCCAGGAGCGGCGAAGGCCCACGGCCGTCCCTCCCGGCGGCGACAGGACACCCAGCCCAGACCTGTTTGCTGACAGGAGCTGATTCTCCTTGGAGATCCTCCTGTTACGTCTCCTGACCCCCAGGAGCCGGGCGGGAAAGGGCACTATGGGGAGTCGTAGGGAGATCGTGGGGCCCGTGGGTGACAGCTTTCGAGCGATGAGGGGGACGTGGAGGCCGGAGCGTCGTGTGGATGTCTTTCGGGGTCTCGCCACACTGACGGCCCGTCGGCCTCTCCCAGGGACCCCCGGCTGGGCATCAGCGCACAGGGACCTGGTGGCCGGCCCACGCTCACGGGATGGGGACCACGGGCGCAGCTCGGGTGGCAGTGTTGGCAGACGCCTCGGGACGCCGCCCGGGGCGCCGACGGGCAGGCGGGAGGGCGACGGGCCGGCCTGGTGGCGTTGGCTTCTGAACCTCCTCGTGTGGCGTCCCGGCTAAAGAGCGGAGGCGGCCCCGGGCGGTGTGGCTCCGTGGTTAGAGCGCCGGCCCGTGGAATGAAGGGTCCCGGGTTCGATTCTGGTCAAGGGCACGTACCTCAGTTGCAGGCTCGATCCCCGGGCCCGGGCGGGGCGCCTTCAGGAGGCAGCGGATCGCCGTGTCGCACATCGATGTTTCTCTCTCGTATCGATGATTCTCTCGCGCTCCCTTCCGCTGTCTCTGAGAAGCAGTGAAAAAATATCCTCGGTGAGAATTAAAAAACAAACAGTTGAGGCAGGTGCCGCGTTAATCTCGTCGAGACCGGGACGGTCCTCCTTCCGCGAGCTCCCCGTTTGGAAACTAAGTCCTGCTCCTGGCATCCCTTCCCAAAGGAAAGCATCCTTCATTCAAGAACCGCTCGTAATACAAGCAAAGGGTGACCATCAAGAGGGCAAATACCATCGTGGGGCAATGGGCCCCGTGTCCCCATGGGCACCGCCCTGTCCCCACTGACCCTCACTGTATGACCAGCATCTCTTCTTACCCCGCTGTGTGCGTAAGGACCCCGAGGCCCGCGCAGGTTGCTGCCCGCGGGTAAGCAGCGGGTGGGTGGAGAAGCTGGGGTCCCCCCCCCCGGCCACGGCTCAGAGGTTCGTGAGCGAGGCCCCGATGGGCTGGGCGTACAAGTGGGCAAAGCGCAGGTACCGGAACGGACCGTAAGGGGCCCGTTTTCATTTTCAGATTGGCAGGCGCGTTGTTTTTATTACTGTCCCTGTCGCTGGGGACAGCACTCGCGGCGGCCGCGTGGGAGAATGGACACCCGCGTGACGGTGTGTGGCTCCGCCTCGGGGGACCCTCCTAGGAAATGACGCAGGAAACCGGCAGAGCGCCCGGCGTCGCCGAGAGCAAGGGGGTGGGTCGGGCCGCAGGGAGGTGGTCCAGGGACCTCGTGCCTCTGCCGGGGGTCACAGGGAAGCGTTAAAAACCGCGCGCGCGAGCCCGGCCGGCGCGGCTCCGTGCTTGGAGCGTCGGCCCGCGCGCTGGAGGGCCTCGGGTTCGATTCCTGTCAAGGGCACGTGCCCGGGTTGCAGGGTTAACCCCTGGCCCCGGTCAGGGGAGCGTGGGAGGCGGCCGGTCGGTGCGCCTCTCACATCAATGTTTCTCCCTCCCACTCTCTAAAAAAACAAAAATCAATGGAAAACATAGCCTCAGGTGAGAATTAACAAGAGAAGAAATTGTGCCTGCAAAGCGTCCTCGGTGCCGACGGGAAATGGTGCCTTTAAACTGGGTGGACAGGGCAGGGTCAGAATGACCGGCACAGTATCAGCTCAGTCACACCGGCCCCCCCGGAACAGGCACAGAAGAAAAGGAAAGGAAACGTTAACCCCCCGGGGAAGGGGGCCTGTGGGGTTATTTCTCTTTTTTCAGACTTTTCTGTTCCTTGGATCGTCTCCAGTGACAGTATTAATTTCCTTGACGGGTATTAATTTCATAAGCAGGAACTCGGGCCTTAGGAGGACCCTGTCTTGGCCTCCGCGCCCGGGCGACGCCCTTGGCTTCCGGGGGTCCCCCGTTTTCCCGGGGCCACGCTCACCCACCTGCCGCAGGGCCCGAGGCTCCTGCGGCTTCTGTGATTGTTTCCTTAGCCCTGAAGTGACCGGTGTGGTTTTCTGGTGTAATTTCTCTAAATCCGTTTTCCCCGGCAATTAACGCAGGCAGCGCTATCCTTCATCCCTGAAGTGATGCTCAAGCTGACTAATTACTTCCGCCTGGTACTAAATGCTCGCCCCGGAGACGGCCTGCCGCCGTCCGGCGGTCCCGGCTTGCGCTGAGTGAGGACGTTTGGGGGGAAGCCCTGGTGTCTCCCCCAGAGACTGTTGGAGTGTCTTACGCAACGTTCCTCAGGCTCCTCCTTGAGAACAGGCCTCGGGAAACGTGGGGTGCGTCTCCCGACACCCCGACTTCCAGCCGAGCTGGGGCCGCGGGCGGGTGGGGACCGGCCCGCCTCTCCCAGCTCCAGAATGAAATCGTTCTCGGAGGAGAGGAGCTTCCGGTGATTCCTGAACCAGCACCTGCTTCCCGGGCCTCGGTGTCCCCATCAGCAAACCGGGTGCTTGTGAGAATTAAGTCGCTCGAGGTGAATCGTGCGGCGCCCGAGCTCTGGGCACGTGGGCAGCTGTTAGCCTTGGTCCGAAGGGGGGGTGGGGGCCAGCAGCCCTGGGCGTGGAGTGGACACCCCATCAGCGTCTGTCTCTCATCATCATCACGAGGGATGCCTGACGCCGGAGACGAAACCAACGGCTGTGAGTTGGAGAAACACCAGCAACGTCATAATAAGTCGTAATAATGACGGGTGGTCGTTACCACTCTCGTTTCGAGCACGGGGCGGTTACGGGGCCCTCCCGCCACGTGCCCAGCGCGTGCACCTGGGCACCTCCGGCCGGCGGTGTCCTTGCTCCTTGACGCCCCTGGTGGAGCGGTGCCCGGCTGACGCAGGCGCCCGCCCCCCCGGGTGTCCTGGCAGGCGTGCCTCCGGGCTGGCTTGCACCTCTGCTCCCCGGGCACCCGCTGCCCGGCTCAATTACGTCTTGGCACGCGTCGGGCTTTGAGGTAATCTTGGAATTTCTATTTATGATTCCCACTTGCCCTCTAGCAACAAATCCCAGGGCTGAGGCCGGGCCCTCCCGAGGTTTCCCGGTGCCAGCCTCCTTCCGGGCCAGCTGTTCAGCCGCGCGGCTCGCGTTTCTCTACCCGCCTGCTCGCGGGAGGTCATCAGAGGCTTTGTCACGTGTCCTGCTGGTGGCCCACACGGCCAGCCTAGGAACTCTACCCCCTCCGTCCCCTTAGAAATGCTTAATGTTTTATTTACGTCATTTTAAATAGGTATTTCGGTCAATAACGGAGTTAAAGACCAAACGCCAGCTGGTGTGAGCTGGAAGGAAGGGCGACCGGCACCTTCTGCACCTTGAATCATGCTGATGGTTCGGTTGTCAAGTTTTGCTGGTTTCACGAGTCAAGGACCACGTGGCCCAGTGGCTCCCCGGGGTCCCTCCGCGTGGGGACCGTGCCTGTCCTGAAGCTCTGTAGCTTCTGGCTTTGCTGGTTTTGGAAACGGCCTGGGCTCCCTGGTCAGCTTCCCGCTCCAGCTCCTGCGCTTCCGGGCGGCCCGCGGCCGGGTCAGTGCGGGAGGAGAGGTGCGACCGCCTTGGCCCGCCTGCCTCTCTGTCCCCCTGCCCAGCCTTTGCAGAGGTCGGAGCTTCCAGCCGAATTCTCCTCGGAGATGGTAGAAAAACATCCCTTTAGCAGCAAATGAAAGTCGGCACGGAGGAGCTCAGCTCTTCTGCTGTTTGCCTGTAGATAATGCCAGCGCTGAGGGCAAGCTGCTGCGCTTACGGCCTGCGCTCCCCGAGACTCTGAAGCGGCCACTGCTCTGCGGGGAGCCCCCGGAGCTGGTCGGCTGGGCCCCTGCCCTGCGCGAAGCCGGCGCCCCTCCCGAGCCCGGGGGATGGCTCACTGCGGCCTCCGCATGGTCCAGGCCGCCAGGGTCCTGCTGAGACACGGATGCAGGCGGCTTCACCGCCACAGATCCGAAGCCTTGGCTTGCTCCTTTTGGGGGTCTCATTTGAGGCATCGGTGGTTTCGGTCTCAGGCTGAAGCAGAGATTCCGAGTCGCCTCGGAGGCCGTGGCTGCTGTGCTCAGGGCCGCTCCGAGGGGCTGGCAGATGGCAGGCCCCGGGCTGGAGGGAGATGGGAAGGAGCCTCGGTCAAGGGCAGCGTGATCTGGGTTTGAATCCAGGCCCTGCCACTTGTTAACTGCGTGAACTCGGGGGGAAAATCCTCCCACTCTTGGCCTCAGTTTCTTTAAACTGTAAATGAAAATGTGTGTGGCACACGTAACATGGTTCCTGGCAGAGGGAACCCTTGACGACCGGTAGCAATTGTACATGTCGTTTCTGCAGCTTCATTCACGTCAGAGCCGCACGTTTGGGCTGGTGTGTGCCGTGGGGGGAAAGAAGCATGAATCAGACAGCTTCCTTGGGGAGCTCGCGGCCTGGGAGGGGCGCGAACGGCAGAACCATGGCGAAGGCCCCGAGACAGGTCAGAAAAGGGGCTCCATGAAAGAGGCGGCGCTGGCATTCTTGGCGAGTACAGTAAGTCGGGTTTCTCTAGGCAGGACTGAGGCGGGGGGGGCGCCGGGGAAAGTCACGTGGGTCGGGAATGTTCCAGGTGGATTTGGGGAGTGGTCAGGACACGCTGTGGAGCTGGGGCGACTGGGGCTGGTCCGGGGGGGGGCCTGGAATGTCCGTCTAAGTGGATGAGCCTTTCGTGCTGGTCCGGGGCAGGAGCAATACAAAGCAGGCTGCGTGGGGCCGGCCCCCTGCTGACCCCCCGGGAGTTTGACTCTCCGCTGTGCTGAGTCCCCCCAGGACGTTTGCTTTTCTGTGTCCGTGGTGCCGAATCTGGCTCGTTTGCTGGAGCTCTCCTTGGCGCTGGCCTTTTTTTTTGGGGGGGGGACCCTGTATTGGGTCTGTCTGTGGGGTTGAACCCGGCTGCTATGCGAGCTCCCCGTGGCGCTGACCTTTTCTGGGGGGACCCTGTCTGTGGGGCTGAGCCCAGCTTCTCTGGCGCTCTCCTTGGCACTGACCTTTTTTGGGAGGGACACTGTTTTCATCTGTCTGTGGGGCTGAACCCGGCTTCTATGCGAGCTCCCCGTGGCGCTGACCTTTTTTGGGGGGGACCCTGTTTTGGTCTGAGCCCGGCTTCTGCGGCGCTCTCCGTGGTGCTGAATCGGGCCCTGTGTCCAGAGCTCTCCCTGGTGCTCGCCTGGTGAGGGTTCTGGCCTCCAGGATGCTGGACCTGAGCTGGGAGATAGAAGGAGCCTGATCGGAGGCCTCAGCGCTCTTCCCCTCCCGTTACCCTCACCTTCCCCTCCCGTTACCCTCACCTCCCAGCCCTGGGTCCTGGGTCTTTGGCCTTCCCCGGGCACAGCAGCTTGTTAGTCAGTGCGTGTCTGTTCGGTGGAGGAATCTCTGCCGTGAAGAGGGCCCTTGCTCGGGGCCCCCCCTTGGCTTCGTCACTGAGGTCTCAGCTCGTGTCACCGTCTCAGACCTCGCAAGGCCCCGTCCCCCGACCCTCACACCCCGCTTCCTTCCCCACCCGGGTCATCTCGTGTGTTGGGCGGTGGGCCTCCTGTTTGTCTCCCTCGCAAGAACGCCCGTCCCCAACGTGCCGGAGAGTTTGTGGATCGGATCCCTGCTGTGTATTCAGCGCCCAGTACGGTGCCTGGTGCCTCACAGGCCCCGGAACGTGTGCTCAGTGATGGGCAGTCCTGGTAGTAGGTGTTTCATGCCCATTTTTCAGGCGCGGAAACAGAGGTTGGGCAGCCTGCCAGGGCCGTCCAGGGAGATTGAATCTAGCTGGACTCCAAAGATCGGGTCCGGATAACGCCCTGGGGAAGTCCTGAGTCACTGAGATGTAATCTTACCGCCGCCTTCAACCCGAGCGGCCGTCGCAGACCAGCCCCAGTTTGCACAGGGTGAGGTCTGCAGGCAGCGCCCTGAGCTGAGAGCCCCACGTTGGTCCCGAGAGCCCTGGGACGCCTCTCGATCCCCCTGAAAGGGGCCCCCCGGGTCCCCTCCACCGGCCCCCCCCCACTCGCCCGTCTCCCAGTGCTCCCAGCAGGCCCTCGTTAGCATTGATTTGTCTCCGTCTGCAGTGCCCTTTTGTGGGGAGTTTCATGATACAAGCGGTTAGGTTGGCAAATGAACTGAAGGAAGGCTTTGTGCTAAATGCCCTGTAGGATCCTTTAATTGATGGAGCTTGTCAGTCCCGGGAACGGGGGCGTGTGCCTGCCAGCCTTACGTGGAATTGCAATGGGAAGGGGTAGGGAGGGGCGGGGAAGGCCACGCACTGTCTGCTGCGGCACTGTTTTGAGAACAAACAGCCCCCAGCAAGTTTCCCATCTCTCTTTACCCAGAACCTTCGGTTTTATTTAAGAAACTTTTGCTGCACCTCCTCTGGGCTCAGCCCTCGGCGGGTGGGGCTGGGGATCGTGGAAACGAACAGAGGCCCCTAAACCTCAGTGGGGGCTCCGGGCGGGGCACAGAGGGGGGAATAGGTTATTTGGGCTGGACAGGAGACAGCTGGGCTTCCCGGGGCCCCTCTCCCTGGTCCCCTGAAGGTGCCGCACCTCCTCCTACCCCTGGGACTTGCCCCCAGTGCTCTTGCTCCCTCTCTGTGTCTCTCTCCCACTCGGTGGCCCCTCTACCAATAACCGCTCGCAGTGCCTGTCACTGTCCCCGCCTTTCCTGAAAGCTCCGAGAGATAAGGGGCCAGCGGGACCAAGGGTGTGACAGGCACTCTGTAAGCGACGGGAGGGACCGTGGGCGCAGGGCACAGCCCAGCTAAAGGCTCCGGGGCAGGAGCGTGTGGGGGACGCCAGGAGGCCCAGGGGGGAGGAAGAGCCTGGGGCCTTGGGGTCGGGGGGGCCTCGAATGCCAAGCTGAGTGATAGGGCCTCACCCTGTCGCGGGGGGCAAGCTACCTCGGGTGCTTGAGCAGGGACGTCCATGGCCGCCCATCACCAGGCTGGGACCTTGCTAGAGAAGGGAGGTGGAGGCAGAGACCCGACCGGGGCCACTGCCCTTGGGAAGCAGGGTAGAGCCGAGAGCAGAGCTTAAAAGCACAGCCCCAGGAGGCAGCCTGCCTGGGCCCAAACCCAGCCCCCTCCCTGCACGCTGCGTGGCCTTGGGTGAGTCACACCACCCCTCTGTGCCTCAGCTCCATTCGCCAGCAACGCGGGATTAGGAGGAGCTCCTACGTCGGAGAGTTTAGTGAGGGTTACGGGAGTTTACCCGTGTAAGGCACATAGGAAAACGCAGGCACGGGCTGAGCCGTGATGCAAGAGGAACCATTCCTGTTCCCGTTGCTGGTTTGTTAGCTCGCGGAGGGGTTGGAGAGCCTTCCCGGCCAGGCCAGACCGCCCCTCTCCCCCGAGCGAGGCCGGGCACCTCCGCCCCGGGACCCTCCATGGTGCCATCAGATGTGAGCCAGGAGCTGGAGCAGGAGCGGGGATGGCTTTGCTCACCGGAGCACCCCCAGCGCCCAGCACAGGCCTGGAGAGAGGGGGTTGGGTGAGAGGGGGAGTGAGGGAGTCGCGGTCTGCCCACGAGTGAACCAGAAAACAGCCGCCACCCGTGGCCGCCTCTCCCTGCAGGCCGTGGGGCCGGAGGGGCTCCCTGGGCCTGAGCAGGGCCGGGCCGGGGCCCAGACGAGCTTCTGAATTCCCCCCCACAGGACGTCACGCGGAGCACCCCCCTCCTGCTGTTTTCAGCAGGGTCCTCACCACAACCAAGCCCCGGTTGCCGAGCGTTCGGGGTACGAACTCACTTCAGCCTCATCGGAGCCCGGGGGGGGGGGGCGGGTCTACCACTGTCCACGTTGCTCAGGTGAGGAGACTGAGGCACAGAGAGGCCAAAATCGCAGGCTCCGGGGCACAGTCCCCCGTGGGGCCCGGCGCCCTGCTCTAAGCGCGCCCGCCTGCCTCCTGCCCTGTGCTCGCACCCCGATGATCCGGTCCCTGCCTCAGTAGAGCCCGGTCCGTGCCGTTGCCTGCGGGGCCCTGAGGCGCTGGCCTCCGTGCTGGCCCAGGCGGAGCTCTGCCCCAGCCCTGTGCATGCTCGTCCTTCCACCAGGGACACTCTCCCCCTGTGCGCACAGTGGCTCCCTAGGTCAGGCCTCTGCGCGCCTTTTCCGGAGCCTTCCCCGACTGCCTTCTCCGAAGGGCGTGAACCTCGCCAAGCACACGCCCTAAGGGGCCCTGCTCCCAGCATCGCCGCTTGCTGCGTTTCTAAGACAAGGATCTGTTGGCTGAGAATCTCCCTCCAGACCCAAGGCCCAGCGGAGGGAAGGGCCCTCCTCTCGTGCCCGAGGTCACCCAGCACCCAGAAGGACAGTCTGGCCCGGAGCAGGAGCCCGGCTCGTGTTTTACGACTGAACGGAGGAGCTGTGTTCACGGGCCAGGCCCAGAGGCCGGCGGGGGCCAGTGAGGACACCGAGAGGCCCCGAGAGCACACGCTGGAACCTTCCACATGGGGGAGGCGGCGCCTGTCTCCCAGGCCCTCCACCACCCCGTCGGGGCCAGGAAGCCGAGAAGGTCGGCCGCTTTACAGCGGCGAGAACCACGTTCTAGAATCCTCTCCCGACGCCCCCACGTCCCGAGGGGATGGGGCGTGTGTGCCCCTCGCGGGAACCTCGGGGGTTAGAGTAGCCTCTGGGCCCTCTGTGCCCGGTGGCTGGTTGTCGTCAGTGTTATGTCTTAATGGGGGGGGGTCGCGTCCCCTGGGTGTCGGCGGGAACTCAGGGAAGCCGGAGGGAAGTCGGGGTGCGGCCAGGAGACGGGCCGGTAACGAGGCCCGTCCTCTCGGGTTTTTCTTTCTTTACGTGGATCTGTTAGAGACGCATCGGGTCACGTGTGTGCACAGGTACTTCTACTGTGCAGCTTTTTCACTGTGGCAAAATATACCTGCTGTAAAACTTACCATTTAAATAAAATCGAACCAGAGGCATGGAGACAGGGAACTGGCTGACGAACCCGGGGGGCGGGGGAGATGAACCGAAGGACTTAGAGGCATGTGTGCGAAGGTCACGGACACAGGCGGCAGGGTGGTGACCCCTGAGGCGGGCAGGACCGGGCGGAGGGGGCATGGGGGGGCATCTGTAACACCCTCAACACTAAAGATTTTTTTTTTTTTAATTGACCATTAACCATTTTAAAGCGTTCGATCCAGCGGCATTTCACGTATCTATTCACAAGGTTGTGCCCCCCCCCCGTCCGGTTCCAGACCATTCCCGTCACCCCGGGAGGAAAGTCCACGCCCTGGATTTGCCTGTTCCGGGCGCTTCCTAGACACGGAGCCCACGCCATGTGGCCTTGGTGGCGGCCCCTTTCCCCACAACCCGCCGCAGGCCCGTCCGCGCGGGGCGGCGAGTGTGGGTCGAGGGCTGGGCCCCCTCCGCGGGGGGCTGACCCTCCCGTGTTCATCTGCCCTTCAGTGTCGGGGTTGCTCCTGGATTTGGGCGACTGTGGGTCCCGCTCTGAGCACTGGGTACAGGCATGTGTTCGCGTCCCTGCTCTGGGCTCTTTCGGGCCGATCGGCCCAGGAGCGCACTGGCTGGGTCGTAGGGTAATTCCATGTTTATCTAACCTGCCCGCCGAGCCCCGGGGCAGATCCACAGGTGCCCACGGAGCACTGAGCAGTGGGCACCTTCGCGCTCAGCCTGGCTTCGGGAGGGAGGGGAGCCAGCCCCGGGCGCGGAGGTGGAGCTCAAGCCCCGGCACCTCTGGGCTGCGGGCCCGGGGCAGGGGGGTGGCCCTGCGGACGGGCGGGGGCTGGCTGCCTGGCGCTGGCCCCAGCCCCCAGCCCTCCTCGCCCAGCTCCCCGAGGGCTCTGTGGCCTCTGGTGGGAGGAGAGACTGAGCCCTGTCGGTCACTGAGCGCGTGGTGACTCAGCCGGCCCGGCGGCAGGCGCACGAGTCCTGTTCTTGCCTCGAGGGCGGCAGTCGGCCCCGCGGCACCCATGCGGGGTCAGCCGTGGTTGGCGTCCAGTCCCGGGTGCAGCCCGGCCTCGTCTGTTCCCGGAAGAAGTTTTATTTGTTGTCGGCTAATTTTCCAGGAGCGATTTTAATGCGCCTCTGGGCGGAATAGCCCGGTTGGTTTTGGTTTGGGGGTTTTCCGGAGGACGGGCTGGGTGCCCAGCAGCCCCCCGTCTCGGCCATTCTCCCTACGCCCAGCCTTAGCCGCCCGGAGCCACAGCCCCGGGTCCCGCAGGACTGAGCTGGTCCTGCCCTGCAGGTGCCCCGAGACCTTGCGGTCCACCACGTGCTCGCCCATTGTCCCCCTGGGCTGGGGGCGCCTTCAGCAGAGCGTCACCCCCTCCCTCCCTGGGTTATGACGATACAGGCGCGGGGCTGCGGGGCTGTTGTCTGGTGGGTTATGCAGGACAAGGGACCGAGTGATGCTGGCGGATGGGCTCCCGGTGCTGTGTGAGGTGTGGCCAGCGGGCCTGGGCGTGGACTCTGGTGCCACCGGCTCCGGCTTTGGTTAGACGGAGCCTGTCGCTGGGCACACTCCCGAGGAGGGACATTCTCCTTCGAAGGCCAGCCTGCCCCCTTCCCCGCTTCCCCACAGCGGTGAGGGGACGTCGCCACCTCGCTCAGAGCAGGAACGGGCCTGGAGGAGGGGCCGCGAGCCCCGCCCTGGGCTCTCCCCCCGGCCCCTAGGCCTGCGTCCCGGCTGGGGAACAGAGGCAGAGGCGGGGACAGGTGCCAGGAGGTGCAAAGTTGGGGTAAGAGGGAAAGTGCTGCAGGATCCGCTCATGGGAGGTCCCCAGAGGAGTCAGATCCACAGACGCAGAAAGTAGATGGTGCTGCCGGGGCCGGGGGGGGGGGTTCGTGTTTCGTGGGGACAGAGTGTCCGTGTGCGTGTGATGTGATAGCAGTTACCTTTGGAATATAACTTTTAACTGGTGTCTGCTGCCTGATTAACACGGCACCAACCAGCGAGATGGAGGCTCCGCCGACCCGAGAGGCGGCCGCCGCCTCGTGCCTGCCTGAGGACCTCGGTCACTTGGCCACCTTTGGGAGACGGGTGCCCTGTCTGTGTGACTCGGTTTCCCAGCAGACGAGGGGAGGCGTGGGGAGGGAAGGCAGCCTCCGCCCCCCGTTTTCCGCTGGCGCGGGGACAAGGGGACACTTGGGCGTCACCTCAGTCGCAGTTAGAGGGACGGAGCTGCCGTCCCCACACATCTAATGGAACTGTGACTCTGCACAAACGCGGTTCACAGGTGACGATCCCGTGTGTCACCCTCGCTTGGGGTTGCCGCTTGGTGCGCCGTTCCCTCGCTCGGTGCCTTGTTCCTTTGCGGTCCCCCCGTTCCTGGGCAGCCCCCCAGCGCGGCGCCGAGGGGTGAAAATCCGAATCGAATGGGACATCAGTTTTTTCCAACTTATCTTTATTGTTGAGATATTACAATGCCCCCTTCGGGTCACCCCTCTCCCGCCCTCCCCAGGCCTCCCCCCACTATCGCCTGTCCGGGGTTATGCGCGTAAGTTCATTGGTTAATAACCCCCTTCCCTCTGCGACCCCTCAGTCTGCTCCGTGTTTCCCGTCTCTGGACCTATTTTGTCCATTAGATCCCACAGATGAGGGCGGTCACGTGATCCTTGTCTTTCTCTGGCTTATTCCACTCGGCGTAACCCTCTCCAGGTCCCTGCAGCTGTCTCCAGCGGGAGATCAGAGTTATAAGGCCCGCGGCATTTTCAGCCGGAGAACCTGCCGGAAGCCAGCCTGGCTGCCGGTGGCTCCTCGGGAGGGTTTGCGATCGGGAGCCCGGCAGGAAGGCCTGGGGTGGCTTGTCCGGTTTCTTGTAAGACAGACGCCTCCCCCCCCCAGGGCAAACCCTGTGAATCCTCCCGCTGGATCAGCCTGTGAAATGTGGCCTCCCGAGGAGTGCCCGCGACCCGCAGCAGCCCTGCCCCTGTCCTTCTGACCCTCCCCACCCTGGCGTCCAGTCCCCAAGACCTTCTCCCAGCGCCAGGCAATTCCAAGAAAGAGCCTGAGCTTAGTCACCCAGAAGAGTCACACCCGATGACACCCAGGGAGACCCGCCCTTTCAGCCAGGCAGGCTGCAGGCCACGCAGGAGCTGTACCCCCGCCTAGGTGCTCGAGTGCCAGGGCTCACGGTGCCCTTCATGGGGCTGCAGGCTCGTCCGACCTGCGTCAGCCGCGGTAGCACCAGACGCTGCGACAAACAGGCACAGCGGGGACTTAGCGAAGAACAAGAGAGCTGGGCTGGGGTGCCGTACGCAAGGGGAGCAGGTGCACGCACAAGCACGTGCATGCACACACTGACATGCACACATGCACACACCTAGATGCACCATGCATGCACACTTACATGCACACACTTACATGCACACACTTACATGCACACACTTACATGCACACATGCATGCACACACACACATGCACACACCTACATGCACCATGCATGCACACTTACATGCACACACACACATGCACACACTCACACACTTCTCTCACGCACGCACACAGGCTGTAGTAGGCCAGATAACAGCCACCTGAAGATCCTACTCCCTGGGACCCCTAAATGTCACCACCTAATGAAAAAGATCTTTGCAGATGTGATTAAGCAAAGGATCCTGGATTGCCTGGGTGAACCCTAAATGCCATCCCAAGGTCCTTCGTAGAGGGGGCACAGGGAGCTGGACACACACCAGAGACGTCCATGTGAAGTCAGAGGCAGAGGCTGGAGGGACGTGGCCACAAGCCCAGGGACTCCTGGAGCCCGAGGGGCCGGAGGAGGTGGGAGGGACCCTCCCCAGGGCCTTCAGAGGGAGCGAGGCCCCTCAATACCTCAGTTTCTGACTTCGGGCTGCGGCACTGAGGCTCCCAGTGGGCGGCGGTCTGTGGCAGCCGCCCAGGGGACTAATCCGTGACTCTCACGCGTGTGGGGCGGCACGTACACACCGCCGGGCCGCCCGGCGCAGAGCAGCGGGGCCATGTCGGCTGGGGGTCAGGGATGGGCGCAGGGCTGAAACCTGAGGGAGGAGGGCGGCCTCGGGACAGGGCAGCCAGGCGGGGCGGGTGCAGAGGCCCCGTGCGTCCTGGAGAGGAGGAGACGGGGGAGGTCCCACCGGAGGCTGCAGAGAGGCCCGGCCCCGGGAGCCGAGGGTTTGTGAGCGCCCTCGGGACGGGAGCGAGGGTCCAGGAAGACCCACGTGGGGAGCTGGCCTTAGACGAGCTGCTCTGTCTGTCCCCTCTATAGGCGTTGTTACAGTTTAAAATTATTTGTAAATGTGGCATAATGCACGTAATAGAATTTACCACCTTCACCTGCCTTAAGTGCACAGCTCAGCAGCCTTAAGGCATGAAGCACGTTCCCACTGCTGTGCAGCCGTCACCACTGTCTCTCCAGAACTTTCCGTCTCCCCCAACTAAGCTCGGTCCCCCTGGAACACTCACCCGGTCCCCTCCCCCAGCCCCGGCACCACCACCGACTCCGTCTCTGTGGGTCTGACTCCGTCGGAACCTCGTAGAAGTGGGTCACACAGCGAGTGTCCTTCTGCGTCCGGCTCATTCCCACGGCACAGCATCCCCCGGGGTCCGTCCCTGCGGCGGCAGGTGTCGGGGTTTCCTTCCTTTTAAGGCTGCGCGAGATGCCACCGAGCGGACGGACCCTCTGCGCATCTGTCCTCCGTCCGCGGACACTCGGGCAGCTTCCACGCTTTGGCCACCGCTGTGAACACGGGGGTGCACGGATCTGCTCACCTCCCTGCTTTGGGTCAGCTATTTGGGGTCTGTCCCCAGAAGTAGAATTGCTGGATCAGGTCATAATTCTGTGTTTAATTTTTTGAGGAACCTCCATGCTGGGTTTTCCATTCCCACCAGCGGCACACGGGGTTCCGATTTCTCAGCATCCTTGGCAGCCCTTGCTGTTTGCTGCCTTGTAAAACAATTTATCTTTATTGTTGAAAGTATTACAGATGCCCCCTTCCCCCAGCCCCTCCACTCCCCTCCGCCCTCCCCGGCCCGTGTCCACGGGTCCTGCGCGTCTGCCTGTAAGTTCCCTGCTCCATCTCCCCGCCCCCCCTTCCCTCCGAGATTTGCCGGCTGTTCACGCTTCCGCGTCTCGGGATCTATTTTGTTTGTCAGTTTATTTTCATGAGATAAGGGGTCAATTACCAAAATATATAAAGCACCCATACAACTCAACAAAAGACAAATAACCCAGTTAAAAGATGGGCAGAGGCCCTGAACAGACACTCCTCCGAAGGGGACCTGCAGACGCCAGGAGACGCGTGAAAAAGTGCTCGACGTCACCAATTATTTCCTGCTCTTTTGACGGCAGCCGTCCCAGCAGGTGTGAGACCGTCTCTCATTTCGGTGCCAACCTGCTTAAGGACTAGGGATGCTGAGCATCTTTTCGTGTGTTCGCCGGACATTTGCGTGTAACCTTCGGAGAAAGGTCCAGGCGAGTCCCTGGCCCGTTTTTAACGGAACTGCTTGTAGTGTCGTCGGCTTGTGGGGGTGCTTCATGTATTCCGGATGGGAACCCCTTATTAGATACAGACCTCGCCGATATTCCCTCCCGGGCCGTCGGTTCCCTCGTCACTGCTGACTGTGCCCTTCGATGCCCAGGAGTTCTGTATTTCGACGTGGTCCAGCTCGTCTGTTCCCCGTTGGTGCCTGTGTTTTCCCATAAATCGCTGCCAGCCAGCCAGCCATCCATCTCTGTTTCTTTTTCTCAGTAAATCCCAGGCAACGAATCTTCTCTGTATTATTTTTTTTAAATGTGTTTTTAAGTATTTTAGAGAGAGAGAGGGAGAGGGAGAATCATCCATTGGTTTCCTACCACAAGCACCCCAACCGGGGATCGAACCTGCAACCTGGGCATGTGTCCGGACCAAGAACCGGTGACCCTTTGGTGCACAGGACTGAGCCACCCGGCCAGGGCTCGAATCTCCTGCTTTGACACTTCAGGCCCAGCTTCTTGGGCGAGCGCCTCCCTCGCGCGCCCAGCGCCGCAGTCAGGCCTTGGCGCTCGGCGGGGTCCCGCGGTGGGGCCGGCACCCTGCCCTTCGGCGCATCCCCGACTGTCCCCGCAATGGCCTTTCACAGAAGTGGCTTAGACTCGGGACCCGACGCGGCGCTTGGTGGCTCTGTCCCCTGATTCTCTCTCACCCTGATCCGTCTCCCCTCCTTTTCCTGCCTGGCCGGCTGGCCGTGGCTGCCCCACACCCCGGGTGGGACCCTCCGCCTCCGCGTGGGCCATCGGCCGGCTCTTCCGGCTCTTGTAAATGGAGGTGAGCCCGGCAGCCTCGTCACACGGGTTCAGCAGCACAGGAGGTGCCGTGGGCCTCACGCCCTGTCTCATCGGGGGCTCGGAGGCCTGGTCCCCCTCCTGGGGTGATGGACGCTGGGCCTGCGGGATCTGGAGGCGACGGCTGATCCTCTGTCACCGAGCTCCCCACCGGCCTCTCACCCAGGGTGGGCTCTGCTGGCTTTGATGACGTCAACAATGGTGGTTTGACGACCTCATCGGTGACCTCATCAATGGCTGGCCAGTGGCGGTCCCCTAACCCTGATGTGTCTTCCACAGCTTCTCGCTGGGACTCGGCCGCCGGGGACTGTGTTCCCCTAGCGAATGAAACTGCCGGCCTCAGCTAAACTCGGGTTGTTCAGGAAGATGAAATAAATGCTTAATTCCTTCCTGGTCACTGTCCCGGTGATCCGCAAGGAGCTGGTGCCTCGCTGTCCCCACTGACGGACGGGGACTGGTTTTCTATTGCTTTCCCAGGGCGGGGATCTCTCTCTCTCTCTCTCTCTCTGTCTCTCAGTCTCACCTCTCATTACAGGCTCGTGGGATTTTATATATTCAATGTGTCTAAGTCCATCGCAGCCCTGTCCTGCCAATGCCTGGGCCTGGGGACCCGAGGGCCTCCCCTCAGCACCCCCCGGTGACCCTGCCCACGCCCCAGCCCCGCCTCGCTCGGGCGCTCTGAGCGGGGCCTCGCCAGGACTCCAGGGCCCAGGTAATGGCCTGTCTCTGAGACCCGGCTTCCGGGACCCCGTTTGGCCGGACAGTGTATTTTCCCCTTTGTTCCCTCTTTGGTCGTATCTGTCCCTCCCAGTTGCCTTTCAAATCAGCATGACCTTATTTCAAAAAATGAAAAAATTAGTATTTTTTTCTGAAGCTTTTTTTTCTTATAGAATCGTCATCGGTCACCGTGTGTGTTGAGTGGGCACCGCGGGCTGGGGGGTGCCAGGCCCTGGGCACGCGCTTGCCACGTTCCTGGGAGACGAGCGTCTTCAGGCAGCTGGTGTACAGGGGTCCGGGGGGCGATTTGTTGTAAAGGAGGTTCTCCAGATAATCAACATTTAGACTTTTATCCAGTGAAGGAAGGAACCCCTGGGTCTGCCTTGGAGCACTTCCCCACCCGCCCCTCACCCGGGGGACTGTCCGGGCCGGCGAGGACCAGGGCGCGGCATGGGGCATGGCGGCCACCCTGGGAACCTGTACCGTCCCGTCGTCCCGTCGGCTCAGATGGAGGGCAAATCCCATTAGCGTCCAAATGCAGCGCTTCCCGGAACAGAGCGAGCAGTCGCTCTTCAAAGTCATACCATTTTTTTCTTCTCAAAGCTCAGGGGAAATCTAATTAGTCAACTTCCATATGTGCGTCTGAGAAACGCAATGTAGAAAATCACCTCTGGAAGCTGCGCCCTTCTCCGAGGCTGGCGTTTTCACGTTGCCCCCCGCGATCCGATGAGCCTGGGCAGGATCCAGTTGCACCCAAGGTTTCCGCCCCCACCCCTGGGATGCGACGTGGGGGGCCTGGCCGTGAGGATGCAGGAGAGCGGCTGATGGGGTCCGAGGGCACCGCCCGCCCTGCACGGGACCTGTGTGCCTACAACCCTGCCTGCTCGCTCAGGAAGTGCCCCCCACTTCCTGCCCCACACCCCCAGCCCACACCACGCTTCCTGCCCCAATCCCCCAGCCCACACCCCACTTCCTGCCCCATGCCCCCAGCCCACACCCCACTTCCCGCCCCACGCCCCCAGCCCACACCCCACTTCCTGCCCCATGCCCCCAGCCCACACCCCACTTCCTGCCCCAATCCCCCAGCCCACACCCCGCTTCCTGCCCCAATCCCCCAGCCCACACCCCGCTTCCTGCCCCATGCCCCCAGCCCACACCCCACTTCCTGCCCCATGCCCCCAGCCCACACCCCACTTCCTGCCCCACACCCCCAGCCCACACCCCGCTTCCTGCCCCAATCCCCCAGCCCACACCCCACTTCCTGCCCCATGCCCCCAGCCCACACCCCACTTCCCGCCCCACGCCCCCAGCCCACACCCCACTTCCTGCCCCATGCCCCCAGCCCACACCCCGCTTCCTGCCCCAATCCCCCAGCCCACACCCCGCTTCCTGCCCCATGCTCCCAGCCTACACCCCACTTCCTGCCCCACGGCCCCAGCCTATACCCCGCTTCCTGCCCCAATCCCCCAGCCCACACCCCGCTTCCTGCTCCAATCCCCCAGCCCACACCCCGTTTCCTGCTCCAATCCCCCAGCCCACACCCCGTTTCCTGCTCCAATCCCCCAGCCCACACCCCGCTTCCCGCCCCATGCCCCCAGCCCACACCCCGCTTCCTGCCCCACGCCCCCAGCCCACACCCCAACCCCTGCCCCACGCCCCCAGCTCGTACCCACTGCGGGGCACCCACACTGCCCTTTCCTGGCAGCCTTTACATCGCCTGCTGGGCCACCCACCCTCTGTGCCCGGCTCCCAGCGTCCATGGGCCTGTGCCCACCCGGCAACTTCACTAAGTTGATGAGTGTAACTTGCTCCCAGTTCTGGAGCCCAAACGCCCCAAGTCAAAGTTTCAAGGGGCCGTGCTCCCCCCGAAGGCTCCAGGGGAGGGTGCTTCCTGCCGCGTCGGCTCCTGGGGCTCCAGGCGCCCCTGGCTTGTGGCCACATTGCTCCGGCCCCGCGGCCGCCTTCCCGCGGCCTCTCCTCTGTGTCTCCTCCCGTCCCACGCGGACACCCGTCCGTGGACTAGACCCGCCGGCCTCCACGGCGGCGGCATCGTCGCCACCCACCTCTGCAAGGACCCTGCTTCCAAATCAGGTCCCCTCTTGAGGTTCGGGTGGACCTGAGCTTTAGGGGACACCATTCAACACACTGTCCCCTCTTTGCTTAAACATGCAAATGTCAGTGTTTTATTTCCTGAGGAACGGGCGACGTTCCCATTAAATCACAGAAGCAAGAACCATATCGTGAAGGCCTGGGGTTTGGGAGCCGGGTCCCTGGGGTCAGGGGTGAAATGACGGGGCAGGGAGCAGGCTGCCGAGGAGCCTCGAGGCGCTGGCCTGGCACTCAGGTCCCTCGCTGTCCCCTCCACCTGTGTGCAGCCCTGGATGCGCCCCTTCCATCCGCTGCCCACACCAGCCTTGGCCGTGGCCCCGGGTGCTGTCCAGGGCCAGCCGGCCCTCTGGGGCCTGGGGCCTGGGGCCTGGGGGCCGCCTGTCGTCTGACCCGAGGGCACCTGTGTGGTCAGGGCAGCCCAGGGGGCGGCTTCTCTTCCTCTCCCTTCACAGGGTTTTCCTGGCAGGTCCCCCATGGCACACGCCGGTAACTGTTGGGATGTTCTGTCACCAGCATGCAAGGAATGGGCAGCCTGAGCGAAGCAGGGCCACCTGGGTGCAGCCTGGCGTCCCGCAGAGCAGACGCGTCCCTGCCTCCTGCGCGCCCGGCCCGCTCGGTTTGGTAAAAAGGAGGCGGGGCCGGGGAGCGGAGTCAGGGTGACTGGCCGCAGTGAAGGGCAGGCTGGGTGTCAGTGGCCGGTCTGCCACGGCGCTGACCACTGGGCCCCTCATCTTACAGCTGGGGAGACTGAGGCCCAGAGGCAGGTGGGGCTTACGGGTCAGGTGCGGGCACTGGGGAGGCTGCTTATCGCCGCAGGATGGGCGGTGTGGAGGGTGACGGTGACGCAGGGGGGTGGGGGGCCATCCGGCCGCCTCTGCCCCAGACAGCGGCCTCCTGCGGGCAGCGGCCGTCTCCTCGCTTTGAGCTGGTGGCTGGAGCAGTGGGGCACCTGGGGGGGGGGAGGCAGAAGGGGCCTGGAGTTGGCGGGGGCCAGAGGACAGAGCCCCAGGGCCCCGCACCGCACAGTGTGAGTGATCAGCTGGGCAGGAGGGGACCGAGGAGCCCCACACGGCACCGGCTCAGCCCCTTGCCGTCCCCGCCAGTGTGGCCCTCGGGGCTGCGGTCACCCGCAGCTTGTCAGGAAGGAGGCTGGAGGGAAACTCGCCCAGCGGCCAAGGGAGCCGTGGGCACTGGCGTGTGGGCTCGCCAGGCTTGGCCGCCAGGGACACACACCACCTCTGCTCCCCTCTCACTGGCCACACCCAGCCGTGGGTGGAGGGGAACCCTGCGTATTGCCCGGAGGAGGGGAATTGGGACTCTGGGGACCAGCCCAAAAGTAAGAGCAGAACCCCAAAGTGCTGGAATTCCTGACCCCAGGGGGCTGTGAGAGCCTGCCCACCGCCCAGCCCGCAGCCTCACTTGCAGGCACGTGCACCGCCAAAGCCCAAGAAAGGAAATGTGGGTGGGCCGAAGAGCTAGTGATGGGCAGCTTGTCCTGGCTGACCCAGCACAGCCCTCTTCCTGCTGGCCACTGTGGCCTCGGGGTGTCACGACACGGCTTGGGGTCTGGTGTTTCTCCATCTCAGCAGCAGAGACCCCCTCCTCGCTCAGGGGTTCCAGGCAGGAGCCGTTGGCCCCTCCTGCTCCTCCGTGAACCTGTGGGGCATGGGGCTTGGTGGCGTGAGGCCGGCCGCCTGTGGTTTGAGGGGTTTGACTAGAGGAGACAGGGTCCTGAGTCAGCCCAGAGCAGGGCTGGCCTGTGCCAGGAGGCGGGTCTCCTCGCCCCTTGGCCGCAGGCTTCGTGCCACGCTGAGTGTGGAGCCCAGTGCGTTTCGTAGCCTCCCGAGTGGAGAGCGCACGCTGGGCGATCCCGAGACCATGGGAAAGAAAGCGCCCGAAACATTTGCAAAGAGCCGAGGCAGCGCGTGGACCGAAAACATGGAAATGGGCTGGCAAACTGCTGCTGGGGGTGTTTTCCGTTGCCATATGAGTTGTGACTCTTGGCAACGGTCTCCTAGCAACCGTGCTAGGGGGTGCGGGGTACCAAGCTCCCTGGGATGGGAGGCTGGGCCCAGGCTGCTGGGGAGCAGATCCAGGCAGAGCTGGAGGGAGGGGAGGCCCGGAGCCGGACGCCCTGGGCTGGGGGGGCCGGGACCCCAGGCTCCGCACTGGCCCGGTGGTCTCCCGGGGGTGAGTGAGTGAGGACCCCCCTCCTCCATCGCTCACCCCTCTCTGTGTGCGTTTATAAAGAGCATGTCCTACTTTTCCATTTTTATACAAAGGTCTTTTATTCCATTCCCTGGTTTTGTTGGCAAGCAGCTGGGCTGGGCGACTCCCAGCGGAGGGAGGCGGGAGCCACCTCTGGAAGGTGTGGGGTGCGGGGAGCTGAGGGTCCTGGGGTGAGAGAACAGGGGCCCTGAGCCATCAGAGCCCACTTCCCTGGGCCCCAGGCAGGTCCCCTGACTGCGGGCCTCAGTTTCCCGACCTGTAAACCGGGGTGGGTCTGCGCAGGGAAGAAGGAACCTGACCTGGAGAGTCCGGCCGCTCCTCTGGTTCTGGCCCATCCGCCTGAGAGCAGTGTCTTTGTTTGCCTGGGGCTTCGGCCACCCGACGGGCTCCCAGTGTGTCTGGGCCACTCTGTCCGCTTTGACCCTGGAGGAGAGTGAACCGATCAGCGGACGTCTGCAGGGGGCTGGACGCGGGGCGGCCGGGGCAGCGTGGGTCGAGCCCCAGCAGGGCTCCGAGGCCAGAGGCTGGGCGCTTCCCTGGTTGGGGCGCCGTGTGTATCGTCACCCACGGATGAGTGTGTGACGGGAGGGGAGGGGACGCGCCCTGATGCCACGGAGACGGGATCCTCTGCGTTTGAGCCCCTGGAATCTGCCCCGCGTTTCTCCGCCGCCGGCTGGTGTCCACCGTGTCCTTTCCTGGAACATGCAGGGCCCCTGGGCGTGAGAGCCCTCCGTCTTCTTGCAAATCATCGACCTGAGGCTGCTGTGTCGACACTGGCAGCACTGTCAGAAGTGGGGACTGTTCTTAGTTGGCCGAACCCCTTGTGAGGACCGACCCCTCGGAGCGCCTCTCATCAGCCGCCTGCAGGCCCGTGGTCAGCGCCACTCTCAGCCCCACCTCCCCTGCCCCCTCACGCTGGCACTCGGCCAGGCTCTGGCCACAGTGAGGTCGGGACCCCCGGGCAGCGGGCAGCAGGCAGTAGAGACCGCATTCCGGGTGTTGCTGTCGGCCTGGACGGAGCCCCCGAGTGTGAGCGCGAGGACCAGGGCCCGCGTGGGTCTCTCCAGGAAGGGAGGGGGCAGCCCCTCCAGGCCAGGGAACGTGCCCCAGGCAGAGGGAACAGCCAGGGCAAAGGCCCAAGGCACAGAAGGCAGGCCCTGGGCATGTTCTGGGAGCTCAGAGGACCCCGGGAGGGGTGGGCGACACAGGTGAAGGAGTGGTGGCTTCTTTCGAGGAGCATGGGAAGCCTGGGACCTGCTTACATTTGGAGGCCATCGAGCAGGGAGGCGAGGACAAGGACACGGTGACAGGGAGAGGGCCGGTGGAAAGGTGGTTTGTGGGGGGAGCGGCAGGCTTGTGGATGACTGACTGAGTGGCAGGGACGAGAGAGGACTCAGCTGGCCCCTCGGGTTTGGGTGGCTCGCTTGCTGGGGCAGGAAGGCCTGGCCAGGGCAGATGGGGCATCGGAACCGGGGCTGGCTCTCCGGCAGTGTGGTCTGCGGCGCTTCCTCTGCTCCTGTCTGGTCTGGAGCAGCCCTTCCTGGAGAACTTTCTGGAAATGTTCCATTCGCTCATGTGGTGCCACTGGCTACACATGGCTGTTGGCTGCTTACAGTGCTGTCGGTGTGATCGGATTTTTAATTTTAGTTAATTTACTGTGCTGGACCCTCCATGAGTGAGGTCGCCCGGCACCTAGAAAATGGAGTTGAGCGGGATTTCCAGTCGCCTCTTCCTTCCCTCCTGTCTGCCCACCCATCTCCCAGCACCTGTCACCTGCCGCATCCACACCTGGGCTGGGGGGTGGCCTGGGCACCAACGTGCCTCCTGGCAGTGATGCCCGGCCGTCACACTTTATCTGGTTCTGTCCCAAAGCCATAAATTGTGTTTCTTGGGTGTTTCATGGGTGTCCCCGAGGAAGAATCCCAACAACGGTCCAGATCCATCTCCACCCTGCCTCTTCCATCCTCCTGCCCCACAGTCTCCTCCGTCTGTGATGGTCATCAGCCTGGGATGTTCGGGGACATTGAGCTCCAAGCTGACCCGGGTTAGAGCCGGGTCTCTGGAGCCGGAAGGCCTGGGTTTGAATCCCACCCCTCCATGTATCCGACTGGAAACTTGGGCAAGTCCGTGGCAGCTCCTGCCTCAGTTTCCTCCTCTGTAGAATGGGAGGATCGGGACAGAAGGGTGTTGTGAAGGTCGATGGTGTAAGTAAAGCACCTGGGACTCCTGCTGGACACACGGAGCCCGTCCTGGGAGGTCACGGACAGACGGGGCATAAGCTCCCCACCAACCATTGTATCAGGACATCTGATCCCCTCGCAGCCTTGGGGACAGCGCTATGGCCACACCCCTTTAAAGATGGGGAAACTGAGGCCTGGTGGGTGTCACACCTGCTCCCACAAATGCCTCCATCAGCACCGGCGCCATAACAGAATACCAGCTCTGGAGGCTGGGCGTCCAAGGCCGAGGCGCCTGCTGACAGGGTCCTGGCGAGAGCCCCCCTCCTGGTCTGCAGCCGCCACCTTCCCGCTGCTCCCCTGCCCCTTCCAGCGAGGGCGCCGACCCGCCAGGTCAGGGCCGCACCCTCATGAGCTCATCTAACCTTAGTCACCTCCATAACGGTTCCGTCTCCAAATATAGTCACACTGGGGGTTGGCGCTTCCACAGAGGAATTTGGGGCACACAAACATTCGGTCCCCACAACAAACTCTGCCCTTGGCCCCGGGGCAGGACGAGCGTGAATGAAGCAGCCCAGGGAGTCCTTCAGAGCAGCGGGGAGGGGTTCCCGATGGAGCCTCCGCGCGAGGAGGTGAGGGGCAGGAACGCGGCACCCCAGCATGTCCGCGGGCTGCAGCTTGGCCACAGGAAACGCGGCTCCAGGTGCCTGTAGTGCTGAGGGGGTGCCCTGTTCTGCTTGGTTAAGTACTTCGTGGACAGCCGCCCAAATCTGCATCTCCCCCAGCCCAGCCGAGGCTCCTTAAGGGCAGGGCACTTGTGTTCTCATTCCGATGGGGCCACGGCAGGGTGATGACGCTTCTGCCGAGGGAGAGAGGAGCCAGCGAGGCTGCGGAGAGGCCTGCCCCGTGTTTCCATGAGGCCGGTGGGACCCATGAGGTTGCTGGACTCGGCTTCTAAGGCATCGGCCACTGTGGGAGGAGCTGCAGTGCATTCTCATCTTGAAACCTCACAACTACCCTGTTTCACCTGTGGGGAAACTGAGGCACAGAGAGGCGAGCATGGGCTGGGTGCACCCAGAGCTGTGGCCTGCTCCCACCAAGCGTGGAGACCGGAGCACAGGCAGTGATGCCAGAAGTATGTCCAGGAGCACCCCGGGAAGGTCCCATACCCAGTCAGGGTGTCCCCCCAAAAGCCCCTGTGGTCCAGAGGGTCTTCGACACTTTCCCCTGCCACGTGGGGGAGGGGGTGACGATGGGGAGGGGGCAGGGCTTCCCTGGAGCCCACACCCCATTCTGACTGTGCTGGAGGGGCCCCGGTCCCTGGGCAGGTGGGCCCTAAAGACCTACACTGTCCGTCAGGGGCGCCTGCCAGCGAGCCCCTCTCTGCACTGTCCCAGTGCCGGCCGGGAGGGGGACTTCTGCTCGGAGAACCTCTGGGCTCTTCTCTAGAGGACTCGGCTTCCACCAAATTCCTCAGCCTGGGTGCTTGTGGAAAAGCAGGTTTGGGGTGTGAAAAGCAGGCTAGGGATCCTAAAAACCCTGGGTTTCCCTATGAATCAGTAGGGTGACAAGTGCCCTAAGGTGCATTTGGACGCAATGTTTGTCCTCAGAGGACCATTCGCTTTTCAAATGGGAGAGCTTTACGTTGGGAAAGACCTCAGTAATTCTTGGCTTGCGTCCTGTGGGTCCCCCGGGTCCTGGGCCCCTGCGTGTTGTCCCTGGGATCTGAGAGCGACCCCAAATATGCAGAAAGCCTAGAGGAGCTGAGGGGTTGCCGTGGGGCCGCACAGGCCACGGTGTCCCCAGGCCCTGGGCTCGAATCGCATCCGCTGACTCGGGGTTCTCCGGACCCGTTCCGTCCGCTGCAGCCGACCAGCAGCTCTCGGGCAGTTACATTTGTATTAATTATACTTAATTAATATAAAGTGGGAAGTGACTTACTACTTCACGAAGGCAGCTTGCTTGAAAAACCGCCATCCTCGGGTTCGGGGACAGGAAGACAAAGGGAACGGGGTGGGGTGGGGGGGCATTTGAAGCTTCTGCATCTGCATCTGAGAAGCCTGAGGCTCCCCACCCCGCAGGGACGGCCTGAGGTCACAGGGATGACTCCTGCCGCCTGACAGGCCAGGGCCTTGGGCAGAGAGTCGCCGTAAAGTCGGCTTGGACATGGATTCATTCTTTGGCAGGAGGGGCAGGAGGGCCTTAAAGCTGGGGAGCAAGGCCGTCCCAATAAGAAGAGCCTTGGCCACCATGTCCCGATCTCAGAACGGGCCTGCCGGCCAATTTGCAGGGGTGCCACCGCTCCCCCTAAGGCCCTGTTGGTCCCACAAGTGCTTTTTGAAAGTGGGCCTTTCAGTAACATTAGGTGCTTTCTCCTGAGCAGTGCTGTGCGACCATCAGCACTTGTTAGCTCCAGAATAAGTTCATCACCCAGAAGGAAACCCCGGACCCATCCGCGGTCACTCCCGCCCAGCCCCTGAGCCGCTGGTCTGCTTTGCCTACGGATTTACCTGTTCTGGACAGTTCACGTCACACCGTGTGGGGCCTTTTGTGTCTGGCTTCTGTCACCGAGCAGGAGGTTTTCGAGGTTCCCCCACGCGATGGCAGGAGCCTGTGCTTCGGTCTTTTTCGGGGCCGCGTACTGTTCCGCCGTCTCCACGCTGGGTGTAGCCGCTCAGCCCCGGGCGGGCACCTGGGCTGTGTCTGCCTTCTGGCGAACGGTGCAGCCGTGGGCGTGTGTGGATGTGCAGTTGGACACTTATTTCCAGTTCTTTGGAGCACAGACCCCGGGAGTGCAGTGACCGTGCCGTGTGGTGACTCTGTGACTGACTGACCGGCGACTACCACCCTGTTCCCATGGCCCACGGCTGGGTTTTCGCACCCTCAGTCACACCTCTCTCAGGGACTCGGCACGAAAAGACGCGGCCGCCTCTGGGACTCGGCCCCAGCCCAGGGGCGCCCCAGATTCCCCTTGGCTGGGAAATACCTGCCGTGCCAGGTGGCCGGGGGCCCTGCATTTCCTTTCCTCTTGTTTGTAAACGCTCTGGGCCGGCCTCCGCCAGGATCCGGCAGCCAGGCCCTTGGGAGGCTCCGTGTCGTGGGCCTGGCCAGGCCCGCGAGCAGCCGACCCCGCTAAGCAGCAGGAGCTCCCGTTTCCAGCCTCTCCTCCTTCCAGAGAGTTCCTGGGGACTGCTTTGGGGGGTAATTGATGGCTGTGGGGCTGCTTCCTGCATCCTAGAGCTGAGAGGTTTGTAACTGGAGGTGACGCTCCGTCGCCTGCTGTAAACAGACCAGATTCGACAGGATCGACTCTCAGATGTGAATGGGTGTCCGGGAGCCCTGGCCCGGCCCCGCGGGGTCCTGTGGGCGCTGAGTCCTGCAGAGAAGGGCTGGGGAACAGCCATCCCTGTGACTGGCCGAGGGGACATGTGGCCAAGAGTCAGGGAGGAGGCGGCCCTCACAGGCTCCCTGCCGTTTGTGCAGGCTGTGCGGGCACCTGGCCATCCCCAGGGCCCCCATTCTACAGATGGGGAAACTAAGGTCAGAGAAAGGCTGGATGACTTGCCCAAGCTCCCGGGCTCAGAGACACAGAGGTGTGATGGAGAGGCGCCTCCCAGCTCTGTGGAGCCCTCCCCAGGCGCCGAGGCTGTTGGAGAGTCAGCCACTGTCCCCAGACGGCCGAGACCCCCACCTGCCCCACCAAGCAGCCCAGTCAGCGTCTGCAGAAGTTGCTCTTTCACAGAGACGCGAGGAAAAGCCCCTCGCTCCACTCGTTAGGGTGACATCCCAGAAAAGGCGTCTGGAGAAATCACCTGCGTCTCTGCGGACAGTGAGGTGGGAAGCGGTCAGGGGGCCTGGCACTGCCTGTCCTGTGTGACCCTGGGAGAGTCACTCAGCCTCTCTGGTCGGAGTCAAGGGGAGAACTGGTAGTGCCTGGTCGCAGGCGGCGGTGCCAGCTGCGCGGGCCCCGAGGCAGGGAGGCAGCGGTTGCCGTCCTCTGCTTGGACAGGCCAGGAGCAGGCAGGGACCCCCGCCCGCCCTCGGGCCGATCCACGCCGTCCCCTGGCGGCTGTAGGCTTTCCTGAGAGGTCCTTGGACTGGAGGGCCCAGCCGGCGGGTGCTGGCCCCCAGAGCCTTGCGGGGGGCAGACATCAGTGGGAGCACGGCAGGGGGGGCGTCCCACGGTGACCAGGTCCTCGGGCCCTGAGCACCTGCCCAGTGGTCACCTCTGACCCTCCGGGGAGGCCTGACCCAGAGTTTAGCCCAGACACCCGTTCATCTGATAAACCGTCCCGGGGCGGTGGCAGCCGGTGGCATGTGACCTGGGCAAGCTGCCAGCACCCGAGCCCGGGTTACTCCTCGGGTTTGAGGAATCGTGCCCTGTTGGTGCCAGGGGGTGACGCTGGTATGTCCCGCAGGTGTCCTCCCTCTGAGGGGCCTCAGGCCTCGTGTGGACTTGGGGTTCCCAGTGACTCCAAGAACAAAGTCGCTGCCTGACACTGCCCATCTTCCCTCCTCCCGGCATCTTCCGGCTGCTGCCTGACCCAGAGGTGTCTGCTCCACCTCTGCACTTGGGCACCTCCTAGCCCTAAGCTGGACCCCGGGGTCAGAGAGATGGTCAGGACTCGGGCCCGGCCCTGAAGGACACGTCAGTGCTCGGGGCAGATCCGGGTGTTGTGGGCAGTTGTGGTGCAGGGTGTGGTCTCTGACACAGTTGTTTGCAGGCAGGTCAGTGGAAGAAGGGAGCAGCCGGGGCTCTAGAACCTCTGAGTCCAAGCATGGCCCCCACCAGCAGCCTCGGCAAGCTCAGGAGGGAGCCTGTCAGCCACGCAGGGCCCGCCCAGCTCCTGCTGCATCCAACACTGAATTCTAACCAGGTCCTGGCGAGTTGCCTGCACATTAAGGTTGTAAATGCAAGCCAGGGTTTCAAGAGAGTGGGCAGAAACCTCTTAGATGGAAAAGGTGGGAGGATAGAGGAGTCGGCACAGCACGTGCAAAGGCCCTGAGGCAGGAAGTAGCTGCACTTCCAAGGCCTCGCTGCTTCCTGGCGGTGGGGCTCCCAGAAGCAGTTCCATGTGGCTGTGGTCTGTGTGGTGACCCCTGCCCCTCTGCTGGTTTTCCTCCCAGTTCTTGAATGATGGCCCCAGGCAGGGAGAAAGCAGTAGATTGCTTCGGAGGGATGGTTTAAATGCTTTTACTCCCGGTGGCTGTGTGTTTCTTGCAGAGGAAGTGGGGGAGGTAAAGTCAGGGCAGCAACGGCTGCGTTTGTCTCAAATCCGGTCCCAACTAGGAGCGTGGCTTTGGTGCCAGGCGTCCAGCGCAACTGCCTGGTGGCGTGGGCCGGTCCGGCCTGCCTGCCGTCCTGGGGCTGATGCCATCCAGGTTCCCCAGGTCCCCTTTGCTCTGGCTCCAGGAGGAAAACGTGAGGAAATGGGCTGGCAGTTTGCATCTGTAGCTTGATTTTGTGCAGTGAATCCAGGGGACCCCTGAGGCCGCTTTTGTATCCCTCGCCTCCATCCGCCCCTGGGGGAGAACGTATGATATGAAAAAGTCCCCGATATGCCTGTGCTTTCACTGAGCAGTAATTGGAGTGGAAATTGCTAAAAATAAGGTCAGTGTAGGCCGAGGGCCATTAAGAAGTCGGCAGGAGCTCGCACCAGGCAGGCCTCTTTGGTCCCAATGTGCTCATCGCTGAGGGTGGGGGACCAGCTGCATTAGGAAAACTCAAGCACTGAGCGTTTGACCTAAGAGTAAGCAGTGATCCCGGGGCCCCTCCTGGCCCCCTAGCTCGTGGCAGGGCACAGACACGTCCCTGGGCTCTGCTGAGCTCTGTGCGCCCCGAGCTTGGCTGCTCCTGAGGCTCCGCTTCTCGCTGTGGCCTGTGTGCCCACCCCCAAGGCACACGGCCGTGTGACAGGCCAGCGGAGCAAGAACATCTCTGAGAGTCGTTCTTGCCCTGATCTGGAGCAGCCGGAACGGCACTTTTATGTACCTGGAAATGTGGCGTGTGCGCCAGCGAAGCCAGAATGCCGTTCTTGTTTTAGTGGATTTCTGAGTGCCCTGCCTTGGTGAGCCCATGCATGCCCTGCCCCTGGCTGCCCTGCCCCACAGGCAGGTCACCCCCAAGCCCCCAAGCCTGCCCTGAAGCCCTCGTGGCTCCCACACTCACGTGCACACATGCACTTTCCCAGGTCCCCCGGCCGTGTCCTGCAGTGTAGACAGGGAGTAGATGAGGGGCCGAGCGAGACCTCCGGGCCTGCGCCGGAGCCAGCACGTCCTGCAGCTTCTCTGGGCCTCCATTTTGTTATCTGCACAGCGGGGACCGTGGTGACATGACCCATGGCGGGGGCTGTCCTGAGAACTCAGGGGTCAGTTTACAGGGCACGTGGACCCGCTTTGCATGTGTTGTCACCTTGTTTCGTGTCCATGCACATGCACATGCATGACAGTTAACACGTCCTGTGCAGCGTAGTCACCGTCACCTTCCTTACCCAGTGACCATGCCCACCACATCCACAAAGCGGGCACTGTCACGTTGCCCACCCCAGCCCAGAGCGCCAGCACCACCTCCCCTGGCCGCCCGTCAGCCCAGGGCCCTCCTGACCCACTGGCCGTTTCACTAACCCTTGGCTCACCTTCTCAACTCTTTTTGTGACAAGTTGCTCTTCATTTAACGTAGATGAATTCATCAGACTTTCAGGGTTTATGCAATTTGGGGTCTTATTTAAGAAGCTGTCTTCTACCACGAGGTCACAAAGCACTTTTCCAGTCTTCCTTCTAGGAATTTAATGCATCTGCTTTCCGTGTGTAAGTCCTTAGGTCAGGAACGCATCTGTCCTGAACGTGTATGGTGTGAGGTAGGGATCCAGTTGCATTTTTCCCCCCATGTGGATAACCCATCCTTCCGGCATCACGGGTGGAGTGAGGTGTATTTCTCCAAGGCCCGCGGTGCTGGCTCAGTCGTCAACCAAGTATCCGCGTGGACGCAGGTCCGCTCCGGGCTGGCCACTGAGGTTTGCCTCTCTCTGCACTGTCTCGGTTGTGTCTGAGCGAGGCTCCCCTCCCCACCTACTCACCTGCTCCCCTTCAGGATGATTTTAGTTATTCTTGGCTCTTTACCCTTCCACGTGCACTTTAAAATCAGCTTATCAAGTTACACACACACGCCCCACCCTGTTGGGATTTTTATTAGAATTTCATCAACCCGTTGGGAGAGAATCGACGCACTGCAGTGTTGCCTCCCCACCCAAAACATGACCTGCTTCTCCGTTCATTTCCGTCTCCTTTCACAGATTTCGTAATCGCCTCCATCCCGAGTTTCTGCAGCGCCTTTCGATGAATTCCGAGGTAGTTCAGGTTCTGTTGCTTCGTGGGATATTTCCCAGGATCCCGTGTGCTGATTGTTGCTGGAATGCAGAAATCCGCCGACTTCCACACATTGACTTTTCTTATCCAGCCGCCTTGCGAAATCCTCTTACGAACTCTTATCTTTTATGTGTCGATTATGCTTTTTACTCTTTTCTCTCTGCTGGCTAGGACTCGCCCTTAACAAAATGATAAATAGCCCGGCCGGGCGTGGCTCAGCGGTTGAGCGTTGACGTAGGATCCAGGCGATGGGGGTTCGATTCCCGGTCAGGGCACATGCCCAGTTGTGGGCTTGATCAATGACTCTCTCATCATTGATGTTTCTGCCTCTCTCTCTCCCCCTCCTTTCCTCTCTCTGAAATCAATAAAGATATATTTTAAAAGCAAACAAACAAACAAACAAAATGATAAATAAAGTGGTGATGCCCAGCCGGTGTGGCTCAGTGGTTGAACATCGACCTATGAACCAGGAGATCGGGGTTCGATTCCCGGTCAGGGCACCTGCCCCGGGTTGCGGCTCAATCCCCAGTCGGGGGCGTGCAGGAGGCAGCTGGTCAGTGACTCTCTCTCGTCGTTGATATTTCTCTCTCTCTCCCCCTCTCCCTTCCTCTCTCTGGAATCAATAAAAACATATTTAAAAAGTGCTGATAACATGCATACTTGTCTTGTCCCTGATCTTAAAAGAAATGCCTTTGACGTTCCTTTCGAGTCCAGTTTTTTCCCCTGCCTTGCACTTTATCAGGTGAAAGTACTTCAGTATCGGGGAGCACCCAGCGGTTTCGGCTTAATTGCTCCCGGATGTGAAATTTTATCAAGGGCTTTTGTGCAGCACTTGAGAAAATCACACGGCCTTTCTCCTTTGCTAATTAATTATGTTAATCGATTTCCTCGTAGGCCGGCATTAGGTTCCTGGGGTAGCTGAACTTACCATGATGCGATCCTCTCTTGAAAACATTGCCGGACTCCACTCGCTAGTATTTCATTTAGGGCTTTTGCATCCAAGCTCATGAACGGGGTTTGCCTGTAGCTGTCCTTTCCTAGACCCCCCCTTCTCTCACCTGTGCCCCCCTCCTGATGCACCATCCCCAGTTCCCTCCCAGCTCTGAGGGTGCAGCCGGGACGCCCCTTCCTCCTCCGAGAAGCCTCTGTGATGCCCAGCTCTGCCCGCCCGCCCCCGCAGTGCCCTAGGTGGGCCGAGGACCAGTGATCCCGGGCGAAGCCAGCTGCCTGTGTCCGGGTGGCACCCCTGCCTCTGTTTGCTGCTGCCCGGTGCCGGAGGCGCTCAGTACCTGCCTACTGAGGGAATGGGGGATGGAGAAGCCCAGCGGGCAGGCGGCACCTGGCCCCTCTGACACACCGGCCCTGGCATCCTGGGCCCCGGCTGCCGGACCCCTGTGCCCACCGGCAGTTCCGCTCTGGCCGTTTTTCATTTGTTAAGACAGGCTGCATCTATGGGTCAGGGTGCTTCTCCCGGACCCAGAACCTTAAAACCCTGGGGGCAGGGCCTTGGAGACCCTTCCCTTGCCCTGCCCAACCCCAGCCCACCACTCAGAAGCCCATGACAGTGCCCCCCATGTGGCCTGAGGATCTGCTGGAACCACCTGCAGATGTGCCCCTTCCCTTTGGTTCCCAGAGACCAGGCCGGAGGAAATGCAGTGGGGGGAGGCCCATGGGACGCTGAGTTGGTTATCAGACCCGCGCCCACAGACACCCACCCTCAGGCCGTCCACAGATCCGTGGCCAGAGCCTGCTCTGTGTGGGTGCTTCTTGGAGCTCCTGCGGGTTAGAGCCCTGGGGCTGCTCTGACACAGGACACACGGCCAACGGCTGAAAGCAACACAGATTTATCTCCTCATGGTCTAGAGGCTGGGATTCCAAAATCAAGATGTCAGGAGCTTGGTTCCTCTGGAGGCTCCGGGAGGGGCCTTCCTGCCTCTTCCAGGTCCTGGGGCTCCTGGTGATCCTTGGACTGTGACTGTGTCACCCCCCAGCCTCTGCCTCGATCATCACAGGGCCTCCTCCCTGCATGTCTGTGTGTTCTCCCTTCAATAGGGACGCCAGTCATTCGATTGCAACCCAGCCTACTCCAGCTTAATGGCATCTGCAGAGACCCTGTTTCCAAATAAGGTCACATTCTAAGGTTCAGGGTGGACTGGCTTTTGGGGGAGACACCCCTAATTAGAGAGAGGGCCTGTGGCCAGGGATGGGCCTGTGGTTCCCATCTTCCCCCCACCTCTCTCTCTCGAGGGGTGGAGGCTGAGGGGTCCCAGAGGCGTGGTTCAGGGCCACGGGTTCACAGAGCAGGTGGCCCGGGCGGGCGGAGCTCCCGCCAGGCTGGAGCTTCCCCGGGTGCGCCCGCTCCCCTGGGCCTCCGGAGCCTCGTCTCAGAGACAAACACTCGCCTTAGCACAAGCCTCAGTCGCATTATAAATACTCGGATTGAATTGCATGTTGCCGCAGATGGTGCTGAGTATTTTTAACAGACGCGAGCAGACTCAGTTGGGAGCGTGGGGAGGGTGGAGCCGGCTTCGGGCGTCAGGGGCTCCCGGCCG
This sequence comes from Miniopterus natalensis, assembly GCF_054644295.1. Taxonomy (NCBI): domain Eukaryota; kingdom Metazoa; phylum Chordata; class Mammalia; order Chiroptera; family Miniopteridae; genus Miniopterus; species Miniopterus natalensis. The sequence continues at coordinate 76,026,720 of NC_142091.1, read as the reverse complement.
CAGCCCTCCACCCGCCCACAGGTGCCCGGAAGGTCGCCTGCTCTGTGCCGGGGCCACGTGAGGACCGGCTGGGTTGTGCCGTGGCAAAGAGCAAGCGTCTGAGCCCCTTGGCAGCGGGCGGGGCTGTGGCGCGGGGACCCTCCTCGCTCAGCCTCTGTCCTGAGCACACGGCTCATCCCGGGGCTGCGGCCCCTTCCCCAGCCGCAGGGGGCAGAAAGTGGCAAATGCGTGTGGCCGTGTGGCGGGCGTGGCGTCCACGGGAAAGGGGCGCCGTGAAGAGAACCCCCCTCGGTCTCAAAGCCCTTCTCACTCATTTGTTCAAGTTCACTTTTTAAAATTTTCATCAAAATTTAACCGTTTCCAGTCTACAATTCAGCGGCGTTTGGTGGATCCACGGTGTTGCGCAGCCGTCACCCGTCTAGTTCCAGAACGTTCTATCGCCCCAAACTGAAACCTGTGCCTGTCAGCAGCCTCCCCCGTTCCCCCCGCCCTGCCCGGCAGCCACCAGTGGACCTTCCATCCCTGTGGAGCTGCCTGCTCCGGGGTTCACACCCGTGGCATCACGTGGCATGTGGTCCTTTCAGTGGACCCTGTGGTCACTGGGCAGGTTGTGGGGTGTCGTCTACGTTGTGGTGGGTGTCAGCGCTTCAGGCCTTTTTATGGTGACAGTGGGGAGGCCTCCCGTCCACGTCTCAGCAGGTGTTCACTGCTGTCCCACGTCCGGGCCCTTGTGCGGGGGTGACGCTCACCCCCGGCAGGGGGACAGAGGGACGAGCCATGAGCACAGGGCAGTGTCTTGGGGAGAGCAAGTGGGATGTGACAGAGGGAGGTGGGCTTTGAAGTCTGTGATGGACTAATTGCGTCCCCTAAATTCCCATGTGGAAGCCCCAGCCCCCCCCAATGTGAGGGTACCCGGAGGTGGGGCTTCAGGGAGGTGGTCAGGGTGAGATGAGGTCATGAGGGTGGGCCCCCCGATGGGGTTAGTGCCCTTATAAGAAGAGGGAGGGACCAGCGCTCTGTCTCTGCCACGCGAGGACAGCGAGAAGCCGCCGTCACGGGCAGGGGGCTCTCTGGGGAACTGGCCGGCTGGCCCCCGGGTCTCGGGCTTCCTGCCTGCAGCCTGGCCCACGCGGGCGTGTTCTCAAGCCCCTGGTTTGTGGCGTTTTGTCACTGTGGCCTCCAGGTGGCTGATCCTGACACAGACCCCAGCTCCGCCGCGTCCTCGTTGAACGCTCGGGGCTGCGCCTGGCCCAAGGCTGCCGCTGGGGCGCAGAGGAAGCAAAGGGTGGCACAGGTGCCGAGGCCTAGAGTTTAAGAAAAAGCAAAACAAACGTGGCGTCTCCAGAGTGAAGGGCCTGCCGAGTCCAGGACAGTGAGCTGCTGCTCTACCTGCAGCTCACCTGTGCTTCACCTGCGGTTTACCTGCGACTTACCTGCGGTTTACCTGCGGTTTACTTGTGACTTACTTGTGACTTACCTGCGGTTTACCTACGGTTTACTTGTGACTTACCTGCGGTTTACCTGCAGTTTACTTGTGACTTACCTGTGACTTACCTGCGGTTTACTTGTGACTTACCTGTGGTTCATCTGCAGTTTACCTGTGGTTTACCTGTGATTTACTTGCGGTTTACCTGCGACTTACCTGCGACTTACCTACAGTGTACCTGCGGTTGGCCTGCCGTTTACCTGCGGCCTACCTGTGCCTTACCTGCGGTTTACCTGCGCCAGCTTGCTCTGTGGGCTGGGTCCCATTTTCCATCTTTGCTTCTTCTAGCTCCCTTTTCCTTCCCACCCAAGTTCTAGACCTTTCTTTCCCTCCTCCTTGTCTTTCTCAGAGCCTCACATCTTGGGGCAGAGGCAGAGACACCCTCAGAGGGCAAAGGTCTTGCTGCCAAGAGGAGCCCCGCAGCCCCCGGGTGCCCCCCACGCCCGCTCTCATTTCCGTAGGTCTCCACAAACACCTTTCTCTCTGAAAACTGGCCTGGTGTCACCCGCTCTTTTCCTGATCAGCTCAGGAGAGCACCTCGCACAGAGCAGGTCCTGCCGTCCGCGGTCCTGTTGGCTGCACAAATTCCCCAGCCCGCTCCCCTCTCCGTGCTCCGCCGGCGGGAGCATCCCTGCCACGGTGCCGGGCGGACGGCCCTGCCCTGGCACCGCCTGTGTCCCCGGCTTGGCCGCCGCCTCACTGGGCTCTGTTGGCCCGTCTGCCTTGAGAGGCTTCCGAGGAGGGGCCGGGAAGGCACAGCTCTATTTTCTGGGCGATCTGTGTGGCCAGCGTCCGGCCCCGAGAGCGTTGCCTTCGTGAGCCCGCACGGCTCCTCTGCGCACCGCGTGGCCGTGAACCACGACGCCAGGAACCTGTTGTCCCGGCCGAGACATCCTAGGTGACGGGAGCAGGTTGCTTCTGTGTCCATACAAATGTCCAAAGATGCAGCGAGGGCGTCGGGGTGGTAGCCTGCGTGCGGTCGCCCCTGGGAACGGGGGGCCCCAAAGGGGGGGCTTTCACTCCCCCACATCATTCACGTGGTCGGCAGCGATGTTCCGGGACCGTGTCCTGTCAGCGCTGCCCACTCCGGGCGGTGGGACGGCCACCCGCCCCAGGCCGCGGCCACCTGCAGGACACCCGCCCACGATCCGCGCTGGCCGCCAGCTGTGCTTCCCTTGCCCGGCGCCCGGGAGAAGGGTCCAGAGAAATGAAGCAGGGGAAGGAAATGCCTTTTGCAAATGTTCAGCTGTCACGTGACTAGTCCTGCCAGTTGGTTTCCATGGAGATGTTGCTACAGCCCAGCAATAGATGCTAACAGCGCACGCACACCCCCGCCACGTGCCACTTGCCTGGCCACATAGGTGCCTCCACCCAGATCCCTGGACATCCGTGGGCCCGCACGGCCCACGCTGAGCGGCCAGCGGCCCCGGGGCCCCCTGTGCGGCCGGTTCCGGCTCCGCCTTGAGAAGCAAAACCGGTGGACGAACACAGCCCTCCACCCGCATCCCACCCCAGGCCCGTCCTCACATCCACCCATCACCCCACTCCCGCAGGAACCCCCTTAAGATGCATAGTCCATTGTACCCCAGCTTCAGAAATATCCCCAATGTTCCCACTGAGAACAGGCTCCCCCACATCTTCCTGGCTGACCTGGGCACTGGCCAGGCCTGATGCTCTGAGAAGCCTCCCCTGAGCCCCCGGGTTAGAACAGACCCCCCTGAAAAGTCGTGGGGAACGCGGGGCCGGGGAGAGGGAACGCCGGCTTGGAGTCCAGCGTGGAACCTACGTCTTCAGTCGTGTGACAAGCAGGGTCTATGTCCCTGGAACCACACTGATAGCTCCGCCAAGAGAACGACATTGGACGCCCTGGTGGGTGTGGGGACACTGGTTTCCGGGGCGTCTTGGCAGCCCTGCGCCCCGCTCCAGGACTCCCTGTGTCCCCCAGCCCTTGGCTAAGGGAGGCCCCCTGGTGCTCCCTCTGGAGGAGGTGCCCCAGCTGAAGGGATGTGGGAAGGAGACAGTGGTGTCTGGACCTGCTCCGGGCCCTCCGCTGAGCAGGCCAGGAGCCAGCCCTGCCCCGGAGAAGTGCAGGGCACAGGCCGTTCGGGGCTCCTTCCAGGGTAGAGCCTCCTTGCGGAGCCTGGTGATGGGACAGGGGTCCTGCACCCCAGGAGTGGATGCGAGGTGCCCTCGGCCACAGCTCCCAATGAGAGCCAGACAGCACCCTCCTAGGGGCAGGGCCGCCTAGAGAGCACTCCCCAGGGAGGCGGGGGCCTGAACTTCTACCATTAGGAATTCAAAATAAAATTGTTCAAACACTCATCATCAAGGACAGGAGCACCCTGGGCCCCTCGTGAACCATCTCCGATCTAGAAGAGAGAAGGGCTTCGAAGGGCTTGGCAGGGCGCTCGGCTCGGCCCGGCGTGGCAACCACCCGAATCCGTCTTACCGGGGCTCCTCCAACTGCCCGACGGAAGTCCCCTCTCCCCGTTCACTGGACCCTATGACACTATCATTGTTATAGGTCAGAAAATAGTCACAGAGCCGCAGCTGCTAAGGTCCAACCGCAGAGCTGAAGTTTAACTGGCAGCTAATGGGCCGGTGACAACAATTGGGTGCCCATCCCCAGTGCCCGGCTGGATGCAGAGGGCACAGGGCTGCTGCTCGGCTCCCATGGACGGGGCTCAGCGACCTCACAGGGAAGCTGCAGAAGGAAAAGGCTGTGGTTACCAGCAGGTGGGGGCCGCTGGACACTCAGCACAAGGGCCCCCGTCGCTGCCGTCACCACCGCCCGGGTCCCTTCTCCCTCCTGGGTCTCACCCCGCTTTCCGCCCACCGCCTACCCCAAGCTGTAGCTCTGGGGTCAGTCCGACCGAATTCCCTGCCACCCTGCCTGGAACCGGGGAAGAGGCCCCCCCCCGCCCCCGCCTGGGGACCAGCCGAGGAAAACGCAGAGGCCGCCTCAGAGCCGCGCCCCCGGGAGCCCTGCGCCGTTCACCGTGGGAGCCGCATGGCTCGGCCCCGCCCCTCGCTGGGCACGGAGCCTCCGAGTGCAGGGATGCCAGGGCTGGCCTTGCCTTCCCCGGTGCCACCGCTCCAGGTGGAGGGGAGGGAATGGAGCCCGTGCCCTGTGTGCCCCAAGCTGGTGCAAGGGCAGGTGGGTGGCTTAGAGCTTCCTCAGGGAACAGGAGCCGTCGCCGGCTGTAGCTCCCGGTCGCTTGTCACCCAGCTACACCCTCAGCACGGGGCTGGGCTCCCCAGATGGCTCCGTAACCAGCCGGTGCCAGGGGCTGGAGTCCCCGCGGGCAGGAGGGAGGGGCTCCCAGTGCGGTGCGGGGAGGAAAGCCGGGCGCCCACCCCGCGCCCGCGGCCCTGCGCCCTGTGTTTTACCCGCCTCCAGAGCCTGCGCCCCACCCGACGCCCCCCCGCTCCGCCCAGGGCCCACTCCCCGGGAGCTGTGGCCGGCAGCAGCCACGTGCTGCTCACGCGGCCCACGCGGGGAGGCGCCGGGGCTCCCCCTGGGAGGAGAGTGGCTGTCTTCACAGCAGCCGGCCCTGGGGACCGCAAGCGCTTCTCTCCACGGGAGGTCCTCCGGCTCCTTGGGCGCAGGGAGCTCTGCGGGCGTCGGCCGCCTCCAGGGACCCACCGCAGGCGCTCTCGGAACCCGGTCTAGTGTTTTTCTAGGCGATTACACGCAGAGCTCCCCTCGAGGAGCGTCCGGGGAGCCGAGGGGGAGGCGAGGGCTCCGGGTGGGCCGTCCTCGCGGCCTGCTTTCCTGAGCTTGCTCCTGAGGCGCTGGCCAGGGGCGGTTTGCAGAGGAAGCCGGGGCCACCTGGGGCCTCCAAGAGGACGGCTCCATGCCGGTGGCAGCAGCCGCGGTGCCGAGGGAGCTGACTGCTAGGCTCCTCCTGTAAACAGGCCTCCTCCGCGTCCTAACAGAAGCCCTCCCAGCCAGGATGGGTGTCGTAGTCCAGCCCACCCCACCCAGCCTCCCCGCCCTTCAGGGACGCACCCAGCCTGAGGTGGGCCGACCGCCTGCACCCGCCATCACTCCCGGCCTGTCCCCTGCTGTGTCCAGAGGGAACTGCCCCGTCCCCGTCAAGCTGCTTGGGCTGGGAAATGCATGCCCAGAGCCAGCAGCTTCCCGCCGTCCCCACAGCTGGCGCTGGGCTCCGCGCCCGCCGGGGTCTGCTCGGACTGCCCAGCAGAGCCCACAGCCGGGCGGCTTACACGGCACACGCGGTTCCCACAGCGCTGGAGGCCAGAAGGGCCGTCGCCCTCCGAGGCTCCTCCCCTGCGTTTGCAGACGCGCCGACTTCACGTAGCCACCGTCTGGGCACGTGCACCCCCGGCATCTCTGCGCGTGCCCAAATTTCCTCTCCTTGTGAGGACACTTGTTGGATTGGTGGAGGGACCCCGTAACAGTCCCATTTGTAACCCAATCAGCTCTTTATTATTTTATTTTATATTTTATTTTATTTTATTTTAAATCCTCACTGAAGGTATGTTTATTGATTTGGGAGAGAGAGGGAAAGAGGAACACAGATGTGAGGGAGAAACATCAATATGTGCCCTGACCAGGGACTGAACCTGCATCTGAGGGATGTGCCCTGACCTGCACAAACTTTTTGGTGTACAGGACGATGCTTCAGCCTCTGAGCCTCCTGGCCGGGGCGATCACCTCTTTAAAAGCCCTATTTCTACATCCAGTTTCTGAGGTTCTGGGGGTCAGAACTCTAGCGTGAATTTTGGGGACACAATTCAGCCCATAAGCACCCAATAGAAGATGCTTGCGCACCAGCTTCTCCTCAGTTGTAAGCCGGTGTGTGTGACGGGGGGGGGCAGCACCCCTTGGGAGGTGGTGCACCCAGCAGCCACTCAGAGCGTCCCAGAGGCACCCTGCCACCCATGAGGGCAAACGGCACACCCGGCCCACCGAGGAGCCGGCTGAGGCCAGGCGGGATTCTCCGGCTGTGTTCAGCAGACACGTGGCTGAGTGGAGCTTTCTGGCCGGGTAATTAACGGGGGACTTGAAAGGCTTGAGGCTTTCCTGTTCAAATCAATTATTCAGACGGGTGCGCCGGGAGGCCTCCAGAGAGGCAGCGGAGAGGCAGGGCTGCCGGTGGCTGTGATGGAGGTTAAGCGAATTCCTTGTTAGCCGCCCGCATCTGTGTCAGCCGGGGTAGCTGCCGGGCGTGCGCTGCCTGGGAACGGGCGGGGGGGGGGGGGGGGCCCGGGTTAGGCTCGGCCTCTGGGAACGCCAGGCACTCCTTCCTTTTTCAAGATCAGTGGTCGCCCGTGTCTTTGTCACTTGTGGTGATGGGCCTCAGCATGAGTCTAAGAGGACATTCATTCTGGCATGTGGGCTGTGGGAGCCGCCTCTCGCCTGGTGAGCCTGCGGGGGGGGGTCTCAGGCTTGGGCCGGGGGCAGGGGGTGACCAGTCCCCATCCTGACGTTGCTCCACTTGGGGTCAACTACTAACAGCACCAGGGGAAACAAGGTCGTGTGTCCGGATTAAAGGCCGGGAAATGGAAAATAAAGTAATACAGCAAGACACGTGGCTTTTCGGTTGCCCAGGACCAGGGATAAAGATGAAAATCATAAAAGTCTCCCGAGGGAGAGGAACGACGCATCCCATCCAGAGAACAGAGACGAGATTGACAGCAAACAATTGTCAGAAGCAGAGCACGTGGGAAGGTGGGAGGAGTGTCTTTAAAGCATGAAATGGGGGAAAAAAACAGACCATTTCAAAAACGAAGGTGAAATAGAAGCTTCTCCAACCTGCCGAGACTGTAATACTCTGTCAGCAGCAGCCACACTGTGGGAAATGGTAAAGGGTGTCTGCCAGGGCAAAGGCAGATGACACGAGATGGAAACGGTCAAAGGAAGGAATCGGAACTGCGTGAATATGTAAAGACCGCTTCTTACTGTTAGATCCCTGTAAAAGCCACTGGCTTCAAACAGAAATAACCACAGTGCAGTTCAGGGATTATAACATGGGAAGGCGGCACGTGTGCTAGAAAGAGCAAAAGGCTGGGAGGAGAGGGGCGGGAGCGTAGTATTGTAAGGTTCCTACACGGCATCGCACAGTCACAAGGAAGGGAGAATACGGCAGCTGCTCAAATAAAAAAGATTAGAGGTAATTAGCTGGCGAGATAAAATGGAATCATGAATATACTCAACCAAATGAAGAATAAAGGGAAGGAAGAACAAAACGCTCACAGGACAAATAAAAAATGGAGAAACAGTTAAAGCTAACCCTGGCAATAATCACATTAAACGTAAATGGCATAAACACCCCCAATTAGAAGGCAGAATTATTGCCCTGGCTGGTTTGGCTCAGTGGTTAGAGTGTGGCCTGAAGACTGAAGGGTCCTGGGCTCATTTCCAGCCAAGGGCACGTACCTCGGTCGCAGGCTCAATCCCTGGCCCCGGTCGGGGTGCTCGTGGGAGGCAACCAATTGATGAGTGTCTCTCACGTTGATGTTTCTCTCTGTCTCTGCCCCTTCCTTCCACTCTATAAAATCAATGGAAAAAATACTTTTGGGTGAGGAATAGAAAATAAAATAAATTAATAAAGTAAATTAAAAAGTAGAATAAAATAGTAAAATAATAAAGTATATAAAATAAAATGCAGAATTATCAAGTTGGATGAAAAAACAAGATACGTGCCTCCAAGGAACACAAAGACACAAATGTATTGAAAGAGAGTGGAAAGGACAGACCACATTAATGGTAATCAAAAGAAAAACAGAATGACTATATTAGTATCAAAATAGACTTTAGAAGAAAAAAAGGTAGAGTGAAAGAAGGTTATTTCATAATGACAAATGGGTCAGTTCTGTAGAACCCCAAGCACGTATACACCTAATAACAGAGCTTCAAACTACAAAAGCAAGACCTGATAGACCTGCAAGGAGAAATAGACAAATTCACAATCACGATCAGGTATGTCAACACCCTCTTTTAATAACTGTCAGAACAAACAGACAGAAAATCAGTCAGGATGTAGAAAATCTGAACGATGCCATCAACCACCTTGACCTAATTAACGTTTACAGAACTCTCTGTGCTTTCTTTTGAGGTGCACTGGGAACAGTCATCAAGATTAACCCTATTCTGGTTCATAAAACACGTCTCAATAAACTTGAAATTATTCAGGTCATACAAATGTTTTCTCTAACCGCAACAGAATCATATTAGAAACCAAAAAGAGAAAGGTCTTTGGAAAGTTCTCTATATTTGGAAACTAAATAATATTGTTCTAAACAATGGTCAAAGTAGAAACCAAATGGGAAATGATAAAGTATTTGAGCTGAATGAAAATGAAAGCTCAACATATCAAAATGTGTAGGGTGCCACCAAAGCTGTCCTTGAGGGAAATTCATAGCACTAAGTGCCTCTGTTATAAAGGAAGGAAGTGCTCAAACCAGTGCCTTCAGCTTCCACTCTTAGAAGCTAACAGAACCATAAGTTAAACCCAAAGAAAGCAAAAGAAAGGAAATAATGAGCATCGCAGCAATCGATGAAATAAGAGAATGGAAAAATCATGAGGAAAGGTGATGACACCCAAGGGTGGGTCTTTGAGAACATGAATGAAACGGATAAACCTGTCATCAGGCTTATCCAGAAAAAACAAAAGGCACAACCTATGAGAGTGGGGACATCGCCACAAATCCTTTCTCCATGAAACGGCCTTTGGGCTTTGTTCACAGAGCAGACATGGGTCTGGTTTTGAGATCTCTTGGGTCTGTTATCGACTCGTCCACCTTGGCCCCGCTGTCTTGATTCCTTCATCTCCATAGTGAGTCCTGACATCGGGTTGAGTTTGTTCTCCAACCCAGCTCTCCTTTCCGGTCGTTTCTCGCTGATTCTAGGTATTTCGCCTCTTCCAGCTGAACTTACCACTCGACTCATCATTTTCTGTGAAGCATGGTTGGGATGCTCTGACCCACGTCGGGAAGGAGATCTGATATCTCGGCCAGACAGCGCTGGGTCTGCCGCGGGAGCCTGGGACCCTCTGTACTGGGTTAGGGCTCTCGCACGCTCAGCAGCGTTTTTAGTCTTGCAAACCTTTTGCCACATTTCTCCCGAACTATTTTGTATTTTTGAAGACATTGCACAGGTGTTTTTAAGTGTGTGGTTGTGTGTTGTGATTACCCAGAATTACAGCTGATGTGGGGCCTGTGGTCTCCACAGGATCTGGTTCATCCCAGACCACTGAGCGTGCAACCCCCGGGCAGGGTGGCCGGAGGCGGGGAGAGAGGGCCGTTCTGTGTCCGCCTCTGGCTGTTTGACGTCGGGTTATCCAGCGTTGGGGCAGGAGTGGGCTGGCCAGCAGGCGCCCTCTTACACCTGGGGAGAGGGGACGTTGGCATATCTTCGAAGGACAACTCATAAAGTCCTATTAAAACTTTAAATGCAGCCCTGGCCAGTGTGCTCAGTGGTTAGAGCATCAGCCTTCACACGGAAGGGTGGCAGGTTCGATTGCTGGCCCCGGTCGGAGCATGTACAGGAGGCGACCAATCGATGTGTCTCTCTCACATCAATGTTTCTCTCCCCTCCCCCCTAAAAATCAATGGAGCCCGGCCGGGCGTGGCTCAGCGATTGAGTGTCGACCTAGGATCCAGGTGATCGGGGTTCGATTCCCGGTCGGGGCACATGCCCGGGTTGCGGGCTCGGTCAGTGACTCTCTCATCATCGATGTTTCTGTCTCTCTCTCTGCCTCTCCTTTCCTCTCTCTGAAATCAATAAAGATATGTTTTTAAAAAATAAAAAATTAAATAAATAAATAAATAAAAATCAATGGAAAAAATAACCTCTGGTGGGAATTAACCACCACCAAAAAAAAAAAGCGGGGGGAAAAACCTTAACTGCGGACCCCCTTTGACGGCTGGGACTTGGTCCCACAGCCTGGCGTGAGCAGGCGAGGGCGGAGGCCACGTAACCCGTGGAGGACGGTGCAGGCGCAGGTCCCGCTGCTGGGCGACGTCCCGGGTAAATGATTTTTAGTGAGAAAAGCAAGGAGCAGAGCGGCAGGTCGAGGGGGCTCCCCCTCCCGGGTAGGAAACGCCGTGTGGCGCATGGAACTCTGGACTTTCTGCACCGTTTCTCTGTAAACTTAAAACTGATCTAAAAAACAGTCTGTTATATTTAAGGAAGACCCCGGGCTGCGTGTGTGCTCGTGAGCTCGTCTGTGCTGAGGTGCGCGGACGCCTCCCAGGGCAGCTGTGTGCCCGCTTCTCGTCAAGTCCACCAGGAGCCCGGGAGTCTCCGGGGTGTCACTGTGTCTCTCTGTCCATCTCCTGCTCAGGGCAGCAGTGGGGCGTTGGTGTCCAGTTCAGCTCGCCCCCCCCCCCGTGTCTCCCCCAGAGCCTTGCTCGCTCTGAACTCCAGGGTCTCCAGGAGGGAGGCTGGGGCCCGGAGCGCCCTGAGTGGCCAGGCCTGGGCTACACACCTTCTGGAAGGTTTTCATGGACCCACCTCCTCTCCCTGTGAGGGGCACTGGTGCTGTTGTTCACCTGTTACAGGTGAGGGAACCAGGGCACAGAGAGGGTGAGTCACTTGTCCCAGGTTGCCCAGCTGAGGGTGCAAAGCTCGGATTTGAACCCAGGCAGGCAGTTCACGCCCAAGCTCTGAATCTGTCCATGCAGCACCTTTACGACAGTGACAGGCATCCGCTGGGACGCGCTCGGCACATGTACAGGGCGAGCCCGAGGCGCCTGCCAGCTCGGAGCCCCGGGGCCTTGCCCAGAGGGCAGGAATGAGCGCCCCGCCCCCATGATGCTGAGCCAGCAGGGCCAGGCCTGCCGTGAGCAGCCACCCCTGAGCCTCGGGGGGGCCCAGGCTGCTCCACAGCATGTCTGGATGGAAACGCCTCTCCACGAACCCAGAGCCCCAGGCCTGTGGGCAGCATCAAGCCCCTGCTGTGTGAGGGCCAGAGAGGGCGGCCTGGGTCCCCTCGCCTCGGTTTCGCCTCGTTTCCCGGCTGCACGTGGCAGTTCTCTGTCTAAAAGATGAAAGATGACCGGAGTTCCCGGCGCATTTACTCTCAATCGCTGTTGAACACGTTTGCCGAGACTGTCGGTGTGACGGGGGGGCGTGTTCAAATCATAGCAGCGACTTAGCGCCCGGCTGGTGCCCTTGTCTGCTGGCCCCGCCTCGGGGCTGCTGGGGATGTGTGCCCGGGACTCGTGCCCCAGCCTAGGGGCACTGGCGGCAGGACCCGGCGCCGGGTCCAGGGTGGGCGCGGCTTCCCTCGCAGTCCTGGGCAGCTGGCGGGCGCGGAGAACGCACTGCTTGCCCACCCAGCGCCCTCCACCCAGCGCCCTCCGAGCTCAGGGACCGCAGCCCAGGTGGCCCTGCTGGGGGGAGTCGGCGGGGCAGAGGGGAGCTCTCTGCTTGTCTCAGGCTACGGTGAGTGGGTGGCCGAGCACGTGGGATCTCAGGGGACCCGGCCGTGAAAGCAGGGCCCCCTCGTTGCCCCCTTGCCCTGTCCCATAGCCCCCCACCCCTGCCCCTCAGAGCTGCTGGCCTGGCCTGTCCTCATGGAGAGCTCACAGCACCAAGCCCCAAGCCTCCGGGCACATCGGGCTCGAACCCAGAGCTGATGGCTCAGTCCAGGGCTCTCACCCACTGCTCTTCCAGAAGCTTCCCCGTCAGTCCTCGCTTAGTGCAGGGACTTAGGGTGAGCGGGCCTGGGTCCAGCCCTTATCCGGGCCCCACTGCATGTTAGTGGGTTTGCTTGTCTGCGATTCGGGCCGGTCTGAGGCCGTGGCTGCTCTGTGCCGGCCCCTCAGGTGCCCGGCCGCGGGCGCTCAGCAGGTGCGCGGGAGGAGGAAAGCCCTTGGCGCATGCCCGGTGCGCAGCGAGCGCTTGAAACACGGGAGCCGCGGGGTTCGGGTGAGTCCCGGCAGCCGCGCCGAGCCGCTCACAGCCATGGTTTATAAAAACATCATCGGGTTCCACGCGAGTGTTTATGGAGCTTTAGCCACAGTTGCCAAAACCTGGAGGCAACCACGACGTCCTACAGCAGGTGATGGGTAAACTGCGGCCCATCCAGACGGGGTGTTATCCGGCGATGAAGGGGAACGCGCTAGGGCGCCACGGAGAGGCGCGGAAGAAACATGAGTGCGTGTCACCGAGGGAGAGGAGCCGCCCGAAAAGGCCGCGCGCTGTGATTCCCACTGCCCGACGCTGCAAAAGGCAGAGCTGGGCGGACAGAGAGCAGATCCGGGGTTCTCGGGGGGCGGTCGAGGAACAGGCGGAGCTCAGAGGGTTTCGGGGCAAGAAACTACTCCGTACGCGACTGTGATGTTGGATACAGGACATTATACATCTGTGCAAACCCACAGGACGTTCAGCACCAGGTGTGAGCCCCGGTGTAAACTGTGGGCTTAATGACAATGTATCAGTACTGCTTCATGAGTTGTAACAATGTAGCATCGATGTGAGGTGTTTATAACAGGGGAATGGGGGGGCTGTCGCTCTGCTCAGTTCTCCTGTAAACCTAAATATGTTCCACAGTATCAAATCTTGATTAAAGTGTGACCAGGTTCACCCCTCAAGTTCTTTTTTTTTTAAAATATATCTTTATTGATTTCAGAGAGAGGAAAGGAGAGGGAGAGAGAGAGAGAGAGAGAAACATCAGTGATGAGAGAGTCATTGATCGGCTGCAGCCCGCAACCCGGGCATGTGCCCTGACCGGGAACCAAACCCTGATCGCCTGGATCCTAGGTCGACGCTCAACCGCTGAGCCACGCCCGGCCGGGCACCCCTCAAGTTCTTACTGCAGAGAGCGGGATTCCTAGGGAGCCCGTCACCCCAAGAGCGCAGAGAAGGGAAGCCGTTCTGGAACCTTCGGCGGAGCTCCCCGGGGGTCAGTGTCAGTGCATCGCTGACCTTCGCGTCCGGTCGAGGGAGGACACCCGCTGGAGCCCGTCGGCGCCGAGGTCCCGGGAGGAGAGCGGGACGTCTCAGAGGAGGCCGGGAGGTCGGGTGCGTGTGACTTCTCATGATGAGGACCCCGTGGCGGGTGGCACGCGTGGCGTTTCCTTGCCTGCTGCAGCTCTGGGAGGCGCCGTGGACCCCGGAGTTCCTGGCACACAGCACAGGCTGCTAATGCGTCCACCCCGTCCCAGGGAGAGACCACTTCGAGGCTGTCACCCACATTGGGGACGTCCTGCAGCCAGCAGTCCCCATCCCCTTAGCTTCTCTTTGACAAATTTATTCAGATTGCACCTTCCCTGCCACACGTGGGCCTGCTGTCCCCTCAGCCCACACGGCTCGACACTGCCGCCCAGGTGCCGTGCCCTGCGGGTGGGCTCGCCCGGTGCCCGAGCTCCGGCCTCCACGAGCCGTCCCCACACCCCCCATCCGTGCTCCACCTGGATGCCGACTGGCCCCAAGCCCGGAAGCTCTGTGACGTTGGCAGCCCCTGGGGCCCTGAGTCGCCCCTTGGAATGGAGCTGCCACCTCTCGAGGCCTCGCCTGGGTGGGAAACGCCGTCCAATGTGGCTGCGCTCATGTTGGCCGGGGCGTCGGCTTTAGCATGGGCGTTACCTAATACCGAGGCACAGTACATCCTGACTTTGAGTCCCCGTGTCACCAGGGTAACCCCCTGAACCCCAAGAGTGTGGAGGCAGAAGGGACCTTGCGTGTCGTCGAGTTCAGCCCAGCCGTTTCCCCGGAGAGGGGCCGCGTTTTGCCCAAGATCACGAAACCGTCCGTAAAAGGGCCGGGACTCCGGGGGTCCTGACCCGGTTCACTGCCCCTCCCGCGAGAGAGGAGCTGGGGTGAGCAGTCAGGCTGAGGGACGGAATTCCTGAGGTTACCATCGGCTGAACCGCGTCTCCCCCAACCCCCCAAATTCATACTGAAGCTGCACCGCCGGTTCCTCAGAAGCGACCGTGTTTGCAGACAGGGCCTTTAAAGACACGAGTTAAAGTGAGGTCACTAGGGTGGGTCCAGTCCCGTAAGGCCGGTGTCCCTATAGGAAGAGGAGGCCGGGACACAGGCACGCCGAGGGACGACTGCGGGGACAGGGGGAGAAGACGGCCGTCTACACGCCCAGGACAGGCCTCAGGGGGAGCCAGCCCTGCCACACCGGGACCTGGGACTCCAGCCTCTGGGGCAGGGACAGGGAGTGTCTGTGGTTTCGGGACCGGGTCCAGATAGAGGTCAGGCGGACCCCGGATGGCCCAGCTGGACTTGGCTGGCCCCTTGTGAGCACTGCCCGCCCTTGGGCTGCACGTCCCGGGAAGAGCCTCTGGTCCACGTGGTGACGAGCCCTGGCTGCCGTCCGGGGCCACCCCCCGCCTGCTCTGTCCCGCGGCCCCCTCAGCCCTGGCGGGAAGTGACAAATCGCCTTCCGGACGCGCCAGGGACCAGTGCCTCGGAAATGTGGCGTCTCATCCCCTCCGAGTTAATCATCGACTTTGGGGATTAATTTCTCAGTCGCTGCCTTTGAGCTGAAGCACTTGATAAATTGCTCGTCGTGACGTGGGACATGCGGGAGCTAAATCGAGCGATAAATCTCCCGAGCTTGGCGTTAGAGCCGCCTCGGCCCACGTTCACTCGGGGGGGGGGGGGGGGGGGGGGGGGCGGGGCTCACGCACGCTCTCGGTGGGGAGGCCTGAGGATGGATGCCGCCTCCCGGGGCTCGGCTGGGCCGGAACCCGCAGGGCCCGTGGGTCTGAGAGCCCCCTTCTCCCAGGAAAGGCAGCCACTGTCCCCGGTGGGGACGGCTGCACCCCGGAGATGCCTCCCACCCCCACCCGCCCGCTCATCCAGGCCCTGCTACTTCAAAGCCAACACCGGGGCCGCCCTTCCCCTAAGCACCCCGTCATCAGCTTCTTTCTCTCCCGCCCGGGCTGAGAAATTGGGGTACTAGGACCTGGCTGGAGGGAGCCCTGGGGCAGGAGAGGGGAGCCCTGTGCTCACTCCCCAGAACCAGGAGGGGCAGTGCCCACCTGCCCGGGCCTGCAGGTCCCCGCCAGCCTGGCCCAGGAAGGGGCTGGGACAGGGCGGCCCGTGCGGGAACCTAAGCGTGGACTGCAGGGAGCTGGGGCAGGTGCCTGGGCGGGTGGCAGCCGTGAGGTGATGCGAAATAAAATAAAAGTTCCTGACACAGAGCTCCCAAGCCCTTGATGTTTTGCTGACTTTTGGGTGCTCATGAGATGATCCTAGGGCGCCCTGGACAGCCTCGGGATGGGGGCTGGTCACCAAAAGAGACAATTTTTGGACTCATTTCCCACCTCCCCCTGGACACGGTGGGGAGGGGAGCCAGAGGTTCAGTTCACTCACCATTGGCCAGTGGCTCGGTCAATCAGTCGTGCCTACGGGACGCAAAATCCTCTAAAACTGAGACAGCGAGGCCAGGGGAGCTGCGGGTGCCGGGAAGCTCCCCGGTCCTGTGCCCCGCGCATCTCTTTCGTTTGCTGTTCCTGAGTCAAAACCTTTATTTTTAATCCCTACCCGAGGATATTTTTTCCATTGCTCTTTAGAGAGTGGAAGGGCGGGGCTGAGAGAGAGGCCCCCATGTGAGACGCGCATCCATTGGTTGCCTCCTGCACACGCCCCGACCGGGGCCCGGGATCGAGCCTGCAACGGAGGTAGGTGCCCTTGGCTGGAATCGAACCCCGGACCCTTCAGCCCGCAGGCCGACGCTCTAACCACCGGGCCACACCAGCCAGGACCTGAGTTAAAACCTTTCAAATAAACCCATAATCATTAAGGGAAGCACTTTCTTGAATTGCAGACGATTGAACCCGGGCAGGGGGTCGTGGGAGCCCCATTCGCAGCAGGCCCCCTGCTGGAGCGGGAGAGGCTGGTGTTGGCAGGACATGTTTGGTGTCTGACCCCGCCCATGGGCTGCTGACCCGGCGCTTTGTGTGCAGTGTGCTCATCCCCCACGGGCCCACCGCAGCCCTGAGGGGGGCACAGCCTCGAAGCCATGCTCGCGGGGGAGCTGAGGCTCAGAGGTCGGGACTGTCACCTCTGCCGCCGGCTTCCAGGCAGACCCACCACAGTGGGCAGGGCGGGGGCTCCCAGGTGCATCTGTGCGGGGCCACCTGTGTCCCACCGTCCGCAGGGCCAGCGAAGGCTGCGGGTGCGCGGAGGCAGAGCCCGCGGGTCAGGAGAAGTGGGGGAGCGGCCAGCTCCTTAGGTGACGAGATGCACATGAAAAGGCTGATTGACCCCGAGAGGGGTCACTAGACAGACCGATGAGCCCTTCAGACAGCGCCTGCTCCGGAGCCCAGGGAGCCACTTCCGTCGCCGGCTCGGCACAGAGAGGAGAGCCCAGGGCTGGGGCTGGTCGCTGACCCTAAACGAAAGCACCATGGGCCGGGTGGGCTATTGGGGGGGTTGGGGGAGTGGGTGTGCTGGCTGTGGACAGTGGCACTGATCACCCGCAGGCTCTGCCCCCCGTCTGTGGCTGCACTGGGCACCTGCCGGCTGGAGAAGGAACCCAGGCCCTGGGCCGCCTTCCCCCTGGACCCACCCCGCCCCAGTTGATGGGCAGCTCTGCACCCGAGCAGGCCCACAGCCTGGACGCTGTGACTCCTCCCTCTCCTCTGCACTGCTCAGAAGGACGCAGTCCCTGCGGGGTCCCCGGGCAAGGACATTGCCATCGGAGGCGACAGGGCCCTAGCTGGGGCCTTGCCCATGCACCCACCACAGGCTCCCCGACCTGGTACCTCTGGGGTTGCTTTCTGGACTCGGAAGCTGGGTGGGGGCTCCTGCTCCAGGGAACACCCAGGGCTGCTGGTTAGAGCGGACGGACTTGCTGGAGAGGATTGTCGAGGACCCTGGCCGAGTACAGAGGGTCAGGAGCCCTGCTGGCCTGGGGAGTCTGAGTGAGCATCCTGGGTCGGCTGTAACAAAGCGTCACCCACCGGGTGACTCACACAACAGAAATGTAGTCTCTCCCGTGCAGGAGGCCAGAGTCTGAAATCAGTGTCAGCGGGCCACCCTCCCTTGGAAGGCTCTAGGGGGCGATTGCTGCAGGATGAATTGTGTCCCCCCAAATGCATGTGTCAAAGTCCCAACCCCCCAGAGCCTCAGGAGGTGGCCTTATTTGGAAACAGGGCCATCGCAGATGTGACCAGTTAGGGTGAGGTCATAGGGGAGTAAGCTGGGTCCCTAACGCATATGGCTGTGTCCTTGTAAGAAGGGGACACAGGGACACACGGGGAGAGCACCATGTGGACGCGAAGGCAGAGGTGGGGTGATGCTCCCACAAGCCAAGGAGTGGCGAGGATCCCAGCCAGAGCCCAGGCCGGACCTTCCCTCAGCCCCAGGAGCCAGCCCTGGACGGGCACAGTCCTGTTTAGCCGCCTCTGAGCGCTTTGTTCTGACCGCCCCAGAAAACTCACGCGGGCTGGAAGCCGGCCCACTGGGTCGGCTCGATTCCTGGAGCCAGAGCCCGCAGGCAGGCGCCGGGTGGGCGAGCCCCTGTCCCCTCGCCTTCCTGCTCCATCCTCTGGTGACTCGCCTTGGGGGGGTCCTGAAACGGCACCAGGGTGCCCCCCATGCTCAGATGGATGGTTGTTGCCACCGTAAGCTCCGTAAGCTCCGTCTTTCTGTGCCCGCTGGAGTTGCACTTTCCCCAGGAGGCTGGCCCTGCCCCCAGGGCTGTTCTGATGGGGGACGGTTGGGTCTCACCCCCATGGGCCCCTCCATGGCTTCCCGCTCTCCCCATGGGCCCCTCCATGGCTTCCCGCTCTCCCATTCGTTTCCTGCCCCCTCCTCCTGTTCCAGCTGAATGCTGACCGGGGCCAGGACACTGTCGTTTTCTGGGACATTAGTTAGGGGAACCACCTCCTCAGCGTCAGCTCAGGGCCAGGACGGCCCCCCCAGGTCCCGTGTGAGCTGTCCCCTGTGACCTCGCCCCATCTGGAGCCCGGCACACGGGCCTCACCTGTTCTCCAGGACAGGCCTGTGCAGACGACTCTGCTCCACCGGCTGCCCTGCACCCAGCCCCCCGGGACAGAGACTGTGGCCGCAGATGCCCTGACGGTTCACGTCACAGCTGAGCAGACCCTGGGAAGGACTGGTGAGGGCATTTGGAGGACAGGCGTTCCCAGGGTCCCTGTGGGCCCTGTTGGCTGTGTCCCCAGGCGGAGCCGCCAGATCCCGTGGGGCTGGAGTGACGCTGGACCCAGCCCCTCGCTGGCCTCAGCCCCGTGGATAGGACAGGGACACACTGATCCCCACTCTCCGCCACCTCCGTGCTCTGTGCTCTCCTGGCCGTGGGCGTGTGGGACCCGGGACCAGATGGCTGAGCGCACAGGACTGGAGCATTGATCCAAGTGAGTCAGCCGCAGTAAACCGTCTTTCAGGAGCTGAGGGGCCCTCCACTCGCCCTCTAAACTTACGTCCAACCGGGCGGGTGACTGACCCCAGGCCCACGGGCAAGTGCCCACAGGGGGCTCCCGGACACAGGCTGAGGTGCTGCACCAGCCCCACCCCATTCCTGCCACCAAGGGAGCCTCCTGGGCCCGCGCCACCCTGAGACGCGTCAGCAGGCCTGCCCCCCAAGCGGCCACGGGGGGAATGAGTACCGGCCGGGGTCTCTGTGTCCGCCAGACACAGCCTCCGGGCTCAGGACCGGCTTCTCTGACCTCTGGCTCCCAGGAGGTGGCAGCTGGGCTCCTGGGGACAGCTCAGGCCTGGGCGGTGCGGCCCGGGCCCACGGCAGCACCTCGCCCCCAGCCCGCCCGCGGCAGAGCGGCCTCCAGCCCGCGGAGCCAGCCCACACGCTGACGCAGCTCCGCGCTTATTTTAGACCGAGCCTCATGCTCCGCGTCCAACAGACTGAACTTTAACCAAAAAAGAAGCAGCAGGAGGGGCCCGGCCCCACCTGCCACTCACAGCTGCCCCCTCCCCCCTCCTGCCACGTGGGCTGCTCAGCACCCAGCGGGGGGCCGGAGGTCTCCTGGGACAGTGCCCCCAGCAGGCTTGGTGGGCTTCTGCCCAAGGGACTAGCGGAAGGAGGGACGGGCGTGGTGACCTCTGGTGGCCTGCTCCTGGGGGGGGGGTCACGTCCTTCTGTCCCCAGGGGGGTGGGTGTCTGCAGAGTCAGGCCCAACCTTCCCTGAGCCCACCTTGGTCACGTGGCCCATTCTGGCCCGAGCCCCTTCCCTGGGGTCCCCAGCCAGTCCCTGAGGAAGTTCACGAGAACCCACACAGTGGAATATTACTCGGCCGCAAAGAGGGATGGGGCTCTGACCCTCCCCGACGATGCCGGGGGCAGAGGCCGCGGGCTCGCGGTGGCATTGCCGCGGAGTGTGCAGCACACCGACGGCACCGGGTCGGGGGGCGGGGAGAAGGCAGGGGTGGCCCACGCACACGTCTCCCTTTGCGAGGAGGCGCTGGAGCCGGGTGGGCGGTTGCACCGGACGCCCCCGGCCTGCGGTGAAAGGGCGAGTTTCGGGCGCTGTGGGCTTCGCCCCGGCTTCCAGACAGCGTGCGTCCGGGCGCCCCTCGCCGCGCTGCGCCCCGTGGGCCTGCGCTTCTTACAGATTTCAGGCAACACCCTCCGCCAGCAAAGTGACAGTGACAGTCGAAGGCTCAGCCGGTGCTAGCATTTTTTAGCAATAAAGTTGTTGTTTTTAAACCCTCACCTGAGGATATTTTTCCGTTGCTTTTCAGAGAGAGCGGAAGGGGGAGCGAGACATCAGTGTGGGGGACACAGCAGTTGGTTGCCTCCCGCATGCACCGCAACCAGGGCCAGGGGTCGCGCCTGCAACCGAGGCACATGCCTTTCAGCCAGAATCGAACCCAGGACCCTTCAGTCCGCAGGCCGACGCACTCAGCACTGAGCCAGGCCAGCTAGGGCACAATAGAATCATTTTAATTAAAATATGTACATTTTTGCCCCAGCCGGGTTTGTCAGTGGTTAGCGAGTCGGCCCATAGACTGAAGGGTCCCGGGTTCGGTTCTGGCCAAGGGCACGTGCCTCAGTCGCAGGCTCGATCCCCGGGCCCCGTCGAGGCACTCTCTGAGAAGCAATGGAAAAAATATCCTCAGGTGAAGATTAATAAAAAAAAGATGTACCTTTTTTAGACATATTAGACATAATCCTGGCGCACACTCAACAGGCCACAGCACAGTGTGAACAGTCACGTGCGCTGGGAAACCAAGGACCCGCGTGACTCGCTGCGTTGCCATATGGGCTTTCTTGCAGGGCCTGGACCCAAACCCGCAGTGCCCCTTAAACTCTGACTCCCGCCCCCTCCCCAGCCCCTGGCACCACCATCTACTTGCTCTCTCTGTGGATCCGACTCCTCTAGGGACCTCCTGTGAGTGGGTCACACAGGATGTGTCCTTGTGTGTCTGGGTCACTCACTCAGCAGGATGTCCTCGAGGTCCATCCACATAACAGGTGTCGGGATTTCCTTCCTCTTCAGGCCCAACGCTGGGTGGTGGAGCCGGTCAGCACTGGGTGCCCGGGGCCCCGCAGCCCCGGTTCTTGTGCGGAAGGGGTCTCGTCCAGCTTGAGGGTGTTGTGAAACCACCGTCCAAGCCCAGAGCCAAGGCGCGTGCCGGCGGGGGGGGGAGGGGGCTGAGGGATGACCACGCTCCTTGGTGACAAGGGCAGACTGAGGGCTTCTGGGAAAGCACAGAGGGTGAGCAGGTGGCCGCCGGCCTGTCCGAGGCTGGGCAAGGCCGGGGGCTGGAGCAGGGGCGGGGCCCGCCGGCAGAGACCCGCGTCCACAGGGACCTGTCCTGGGGAGGAGGGGCCGGCGCAGGCAGGGTCAGAGGGTTTCCCAACCAGGAGGCAAGGTCGGGGCCTATCGACTGTGGCTGGAGACGAGCTGAGAATGAACACGACCCGTCCTCCTGTGTGTGTCCCGAGGACGCACCAGAAAGCGCAGCAGCTGCTGTGGGCTCGAGCAGCAGTGCCCGGACCGCACCTTCTTTGTTTTTCTCTTGTTTGGGTTACAGTCTGCAGTCCCTATGATTTCACACTGGTTTCGGGTCCCCTTGGCAGCTTTGCGTCACGCTCCATGTGCACCTTTTCCGTAATAAGTGGGCTTTTAGACGACGTCAGTCCGTGTCCAGGAAGACAGCAGTCCGAGGCCATGCGTTGCGTCCGGGGCCTTTCTCCCGGAGCCCTTGCGCAGCGGAGAGCCCCGGTCGGAGGGGCAGCCACAGTGCGGGAGCTCGAGGGCACGGGGACCCGGAGGCCTGGGGGTCGGATCCTTGGCTGCAGCGGGGGAAGCAAGAAGGGCAGGACCGCCTGGAGGGCCCCAGAGGTCTGGCCTGGAAGCAGCAGCTTCCTCCAGAGGTGGGGGTGACCTGGGGACAGCACAGGGCTGATTGAACACCCAGATAAGAAGCCTGAGACCCACACCCAGTCACAGGAAGGTACCCAAAGGACACACTGAGAAGATGGGACAGGCACATGGCCCTTCATGCTGTTCCATCTGCAATAGCAGAAGACTGGAAGCTCCCCCCAGTCTGCAGGAGGCAATGGCTGAGCACACCCGGGGCTCCGCACACCCGGGGCTCCGCACACCCGGGGCTCCGCACACCCGGGGCTCAGCACACCCGGGGCTCCGCACACCCGGGGCTCCGCACACCTGGGAGCCTCTGGTGCAGGACTAGGGCTGGAGTCAGGAGGGAGGGACTCTCACCCCAGGGTGCATTGTTAAGTGGAAAAGGCAGGGGTGAGAAAGTGTGATCAGCACACTACCAACTACGCACTTTCACACACAAACACACATAGGTACACCCTCATGCATACATATGCACACTCATGCACGCAGACACACACACACGTACACACTCATACACACATATACGCACACATGCACATGCCTATCCACAGAAATCCACATATACAGTACACTCACACGCATGCATACATGCACAGGCATACACATGTACGTACACACATGTACATGCAGATACACATATGTACACACTCATACGCACATGCACACACAGGTATGTGCTCATTTCTTCTTTTTAAAGGAAGGGTAATCTGCACACACACATTTTAATTTACTGTAGTGTTGAGCACAGGGCACAGAAAGAGATGTAGGCTTTTCTGAGTACAAAGTGTTTTGTAGGTTAGATTTTAAAACTGGGTGAATGTTTCACATAATTTCAAAGCACAATTAAACCAGCACGTTTTTAAATCTCTAAACATCAAAAGCTAAGTGATGTAAGTGACCATAACCACAGATTCAGGTGATGGCATTAACAGAGGAATTCCTTCGAATGGGAATCTGTGTGTCACCAGGAACATGAAGGAAATCTTAGGTTCCTCTCGGTAATTTCCTGTCAGTAATGACGCTGATGTTGTTGGCCTGAGACTGTCTAATGGCTGTGATGACAGACGATGATTGATTAACAGATGGCAGGCAGATTAATAAGACTGGCAAATAAGCCGTTGCCTTCATGTGAGCCGTAGGTGTCATTTTACCTCTTTTGCCCATTTTTAATGTTTTCTTTTGAGGCCCGTGCTTTTGGTGCTGTCCCTGAGAGCTCGTTGCCAAGCTCAAGGTCACCTAGACTTTCTCTCGCACTGTCTTCCAGGAGCTGACAGTGTCACAGTCTACGTTTAGGTCTGTCATCCGTTCGGGGTTAGTTTTGGGAAAGGTGTAAGGCCTGCGTATCCATCCACCCACTTTTAACCCTTTGCGGTCGTATTAAATTTGGACATGGGTGTCGTACTGGTCGGAATTAATTTCCACTGAAAGAGCAGTGATACATAACATGCAAGATTATGAAGGATAAACAAGAGAAATTATGAACTGATATGTGAATGAATAGAGTTAAGATTCGTACGGTTCCTTGCTGTGGTGGCTGAGAGCAGGCATATGACCGGAACAGTAAAAAAGCTTTGGTGGCTGAGAGTAGACAAACGACCCCAAAGGGTTAATTTTATTTTTGCATGTGGGTGTCCCGTTTTCCGAGCAGTTTGTTGGAAACCTGTCTTTTCTCCCCTGAATTCCCTTTGCTCTTTGTCAGAGGGCAGTGTCCTGGGTTTGCGGCGGGTCTATTTCCGGGCCGCATCCTGCTCCAATCCCGGGTTCTGCCCAGCGTCTGATTCCCGCAGCTTCCGAGCGCGCCCGGCCTCGGACAGCCCGCTCGTCGGGCTTTGTTCCTCTCCTCCCTCCCCATCGCGTTGGCTATTTTGGGTTTCTGGCCTCCCTCTAAAGCTTAGGATGTGTCTAAAGTTTTCACACAATAACGGGCTGGGACAGACCTCCGGTTTTTAGGGGTGCTCCTGACATTCGTGAAAGACAGAGTCCAACGCAAACACGCTGTGAAAAGTGCAGGGAACCGATGGCGCGGGGAGGAGAGGTTGTGAAAAATAGTGTGGACACGCTCAGGGAGACAGGAGGCGCCCGCATCCTTGCAGGAGAACAGGGTGGCTTGTTTTGTAAAGTCACGGAGCAGAATAAGAACACTGCGACCCAAAACACAAGGCAGCAGCCTGGCCGGTGGCCCAGTGGTTAGAGCATCGCCCGCAGACCAAAGGGTCTCGGGTTCGATTCCTGGTCCAGGGCACGTACCTGGGTTGCAGGTTCAATCCCAGCCCCGGTCAGGGTGTGTGTAGGAGGCAGCCAGTCGATGTGTCTCTCTCACATCGATATTTTTCTCTGTCTCTCACTGTCTCTGTCTCTGTCTCTCTCTCTCCCCCCCCCCCTTCCACTCTAAAAAACCAATGGAAAAAATATCCTCGGGTGAGGATTTTTATATATATGGTAGCAGATGTGAAGATTTTGAAAGATGGATTGAAAGATAGAACTGAAGAGAATCTCCCCGGAAGGAAAGATGTGGTCATTTATAGGAAAGAAGATTAAATTAGAGGCCAGGTCCAGAAGGTCCCCTGAGGACGCCACCCAGAGAAAACGAGAGTGGAAACGTGCCAGGCGTGGCTGAGGGACACTTTCTTGAACAGAGGGCGTCAGTTTTCTGATGGAGAAGATTCCAAACCACGTTGGCAACTTTCCGAAAACCTGGAACAAAGAGAATATTTTACAAGGCGGTCCATTTGTGGGGGATGGTGGGCAGCGGGGAGGGGAGGGAGCTTCGATACAAAGTATCAAGACGTGAGTGGAACCAGATCCCTCCCTAAGGAACCCAGAGACTAAAAGACATGAAGCTCCACCCCTCGTGTTTCCTGGCGGGCAAGCGGTTCGTTTTGGTGACTGTGCCCCGGCCCGTGGAGAGGAGGGTGCCCCGCGCCTGTTGCCTGAGGGTGGTGTTCTGCAGCATCGGCCAGCCCAAGGTGTTTGCTCGGACCATCTAGGTCTCCACTGATCTTTGTCCAGCAGCTTGAGGAAGGGCTGTTGAAGCTTTCCACTCGGGACTGGGCAAAAAAAAAAAAAAAGGTTCCCGGACACAGACAGCAGTGTGGTGATTCCCAGAGGGAAGGGGGTGGGGCAGGTAGAACAGGTAAAGGGGGGATACTGGTGATGGCAGGAGCTTGGCTTGGGGTGGGGGCCCACAACACAGTACGCAGGTGATGTATTACGGACTTGTGCACTTGAAACATATAATTTAATTAGCCAGTGTCACCTCAACAAACTCAATAGAAAGTAAATTGCACTCTCTGCTAAGTTGGCATAGCCCCCTGCTTCTCTCTTTAATTCCAGCGAGCTCTGCTGTCTGATGCTGAGGCTCTGCTGTTAGGCCCGTAAGTGTGGGTGGCGGGTGGCTCCTTAAGAATTACCTCTCGTGTCATTAGGAAATGTCCCTCTTTAGTTCTGGTAAGGCCCGTTTCCTGACGTCTATTTTTTTTTTAAAAACCGGCTTTACTGAGACATAATTCACACACCGTAAAATCAACCTTTGAAGGTGCACAATCCAGAGGATTTTAGTACGTCTGCGTCGCGTGGCTGTCAGCACAGCCGGGGGGAGAACCTGTTGCTCCGGGAGGAAACCGCGTGCCCGCAGCCACGCCCCGTCCTCCAGCCAGAGCCACGCCCCATCCGCAGCCACGCCCCTCGGCCCGCGGCCACGCCCCACCCACAGCCACGCCCCTCAGTCCGGAGCCACGCCCCACCCGCAGCCACGCCCCTCGGTCCGGGGCCACGCACATCCGCAGCCACGCCCCTCAGCCCGAGGCCACGCCCTCTTGTAGCAGCCACGCCCTCGGCCCGCGGCCACGCCCACCCACCGCCACGGGCCTCCCGTAGAAGCCACGCCCCTCAGCCCACGGCCACGCCCCCTCCCGTAGCAGCCGAGCCCCTTCTCGCGGCCGCGGGTCTGCAGGCGCCATCCCGAAGGCGGCGTGGGGAGGCCGCGGAGGCGCCTTTCTCCCCACGTTTGCGCTCCCCCCCTTCCTCTCTACAAATCCACAGGAGCATGTCCTGGGGCGCGGGTCAGAAAGGAGCTGAGTGGTCGGAGCACCAGCCCGCAGACCAGAGGCCTGGGCTGGACTCTGGCCGCCGCGCGAGCCTCGGCCGCGGGCCCGGCCCAGCCCCGGGGTGCGCGAGGAGCCCGGGGGTGTGTCTCGCTCACATCCAGGGGTCTCTCCCTCCCCCTCTCTCTGAAAAGCAACGGGAAAAATATCCTCAGGTGTGGATTAAAAAAATACTAATAATAAAAGGAGACGACAAAATACCCAACGCATTTAAAGAATTTGAAAGGAGATTTACATAATTAGGAAGTGTTTGGATGTGAATTAGTTAAGTGCATAGAAAATTAAACCAATAAACAAATTATTTCCCTCCAGGGAAAGCAAAAAATGTACAAGAAGAGGCAGGGTAACCGCATATTCTGCGTCCTTAAGCTACGAGTAGACATGACCAGCCGTGTCGTGGTCCTGAATGTGGATCTCGTTAAAATCGCCTCTGTAACCGGGAGAGAGAAGCGTTGGAAAGTGGGGGGGATCAAGGGAAAAAAGCAAACTTAGTGGTTCTCGACCGAGGGCGACTTTGACCTTCCAGAGGACATCCTGGGGTGGCAGCTCGTGGGCAGGACCCCGGATGCTGCCCGACACCCTGCGGCTGAGCCGCAGCGGGGGGCCCCTGGTCCAGGCTGCAGCAGAGCCGCTGACCAGAGGCCCGGGCCAGTCGCTTCGTCGGGCAGCACACGGCCCCTGAGCCCCAAGCACCCCGTGGCAGCAGGGCGGGCGCGAGGAGAGGCGGCCCCAGGCTCGGGGGAAGGCGCTGAGGCTTCGGAAGGGCCGGGGGGGCCGGGGGGGCCTGTCGTTTCGCCGCCAGCCCGCTGCCTCTTTCATCCACAGGCGCGCACACATTCGCTGTTTTGAATAAAGATTTAAGTGGGAGAAGGGAGTCGTTTAGCAGGTGCAGACCTGCGAGGGGAAGGCCGCAGACGCTCCCTGAGCCGGGTGGGCCCTGGCCTGGGGTCTTGCCCCTCCCAGAGGTGGCCGCGTTTCCTCTCTGCAGTCGCCCCCGCCTGCCCTAAGGACGGGGTCAGAGCCCACTGCGAACTGCACCCGTGACCTGCGCCAGCTTCTCTCTACTGCAAGGCGGGAGCCGGGAGCCTGGGTGCCTGGCTCCACCTCCCATAAACGTGGCAGGTGACCGAGCCACGCGCCTCCCCCTGGCGACAGGGTGCCGGGACTGCAGGCCCAGAACCCCACAGTGACCAAGACGCCAACCCGGCGCCTGAGGAAGCAGCAAGCCTTTTATTGAGTCGGCCTCGAGTTTCCATCGCCACGCGAGCAATTCCGAGCGTCTGTTTCAAGGACAGTTGTTGGTCCCGAGGTCCCGAGGGCAGGCTAAAGCGCGGGTTAGGTTTGCGCGAAGGCCGAGCAGCTGAGAGCGCGGCCCTGCCCTGCGCGGCCCTGTCCCCGGGCTGGGAGGACTCAGCCGGGCGTTCCCACCCCCGCCCGCCGGTCTCGTCTGTGGTGTGGCGCCTTGTCACCTGACGCCGCGGGCTCTTCTCCCCAGAGGCTTCGCTGCGCCAGCCAGCTGGCCTCTGCCCTCCGGCCACGCGGTCCCTGCCTGCGGCCGCTGACCGCGAGCCCACGCCCGAGGCTCTGAGCCTGGCACTCCACGCTCCTCGCTTTGGGGGGACTCCTCCTCGCTCCTCACTTTGGGAGGACTCCTTCTCACTCCTCGCTTTGGGGGGCTCCGCCAGAAGCATATTGACAGGCGAGCCCGATGAGGATTTAGGGCGGGTGTGGTCGAGCGGTGCGGAGGAGAGCGAGGGCCCAGGGTCAGAGCGGGCTCTGTGGCGGGGCTGCTGCCCCGTGCGGGCCAGAGAAGCAGGTCCTTCTGCGGGAACAGGGGTCGCACTTGTCTTCAGGGGCAGGGGTGGCACCTGGAGGGCTCCCTAGTGCGGGTGCCCAGCCCGGGAGGTGCGCGGGCCAGAGGAAGCCCGGCCTCCCGCCCCATGGCCACCTGGCCACCCGACGGCACTGTCCCCTGGGTGTCCCCCGAGCACCTTTGGCTCCAAGAGCACCTTTGGTTCCAAAACCACAGCTGCGCCTGTGTCGGCCTGCCTTTGCCCCTTGCGTGGGCGGCCCTGTCCCGCCCCGGGTGACTCCTCTCACCGCCTCCCCTGTCCCCGCAGGTTAACAACGAGAATGTGGTGAAGGTCGGCCACCGGCAGGTGGTGAACATGATCCGCCAGGGAGGGAATCACCTCGTCCTCAAGGTGGTCACCGTCACCAGGAATCTCGACCCCGACGACACCGCCAGGAAGAAAGGTGGGTGCCCCGCGGTGCCCCACCCCCGTTGCCCCTCAGCGAGCCCAGCCAGGGGAGGGGTGGGCACTTTCAGCTATGTCCCCACCTCCTCCAAGGACAGGCAGAGAGGCCGGAAGGGAGGTTAGGGGGTGGCTCTGGAGCTTGCCCAGGGGGCAGTGGTGGCCTCCGGCAAGGGCTGTGCTCAGCCTGGGCTTCGGAGAACAAGCAGCACAGCCAGGAGGGCCGCCTGGAGGAGGCAGCCGTGAGCTATGTGCGCAGAGCCCGCGGCCCGCGGGTATGAGGGGGGACGGCCTTCACTTGTCAGCCTTTCAGGCAGAAAACTGAAGGCTTCTGGCAGCCTGCCTCCCGCCTGGCTGGTCCAGAAGGTGGGGTGGGGCGGGCAGCCTTGCAGCCAAGGTGGGGGGTCTCATGCCTCAGTCTCTCCTGTCTGCCCCTCCAGCACCCCCGCCTCCCAAGCGAGCCCCAACCACGGCCCTCACGCTGCGCTCCAAGTCCATGACCTCGGAGCTGGAGGAGCTCGGTAAGCGCCGCGCGGGGCCGCCCCAGCCGCGCCTCCGGGACCCCGCCTCGCATGGCCCTGTGCTTGCTGGCTCCCGGCCCCTCGGCATCGCCATCAGCGCCAGCTGCCTCGGGTGGGGTTACTGGGTTTGCTTTTTTCTCTTCTTGGCTCATCTAATATTGTTTTGTTTTAAATTTCTGGGCCTCTCACTAGTGGATAAAGGTAAGCTGCCCCACTGTGTCCCCCCACCGCCCCCCCTGCTGGCTCGGGCGCCCCCTGAAGCCCTCCTGCCGGCCTCTGCGCAGCTCAGACCAGCAGGCTCGGCCCTGGGGGCCACATAGATAATGGTGGGGTTGGCTGGCTGGTGGGCTGCTCAGCAGGTTTAGGGAGCTCCTGGCGCCTTCTCGAAAGGTCTGCAAGGAGCAGAGAGGCTCTGGCCGTCGGGCCCTGTCCTGTGGGCGCCAGGAAGATGCACAGAGCAGCATGGCCCTGGGTCCAGTGGACCATGGTGGCCACTGAAAAGCGGGTGGCCCTGGAGCTGGCGGCATGGGCTGGTTAGGTGTCAGTCATACTGGGCACCGCCATGCAGCCCGGGGACACCTTCTCGAGGACAGTGACCGACCCACACAGAGGTGGCTCCGCTGTGTGAGGAGGCTGGTTGGGAAGGAAGGGCAGGCACCCTGAGCCCAGCACCCAACACAGGCCCGGTGCAGGGGGGTTGAAGTCCGAGCACCCCAAGTTGGCATTTGCCTGTCCACAGCTCCCACCTGGTCCTGGCTTTCCCTGGGAGGGGTCTCATCCACTCTGTCCATGGGGAGCACAGTGGAAAGGGCAGACTGTCCTCCCCGGCCCAGGCCGCCCCCAGGCCAGTGCCCCTCAGGGCCACTGTGTGCCAGGTCTTCCAGGAAAGAGCGACCCTACTGGGATGCCACCCACCCCACCCAGAACCAGTAGCTCCCCAAAAGCCCCTCTCCTCATGGCCTCCCCCTCAACCTACCTGTCCATCCTGACAAGACTCGCCGGGGAAAACCCGCTGTCCCCCTGTGCCTGGTGTGGCACCTGGTGGGGCTGACAATGTGAATGCCTGCTTGTCCCCTTCTAAAACCAGACGTCTCTGCCACGCCAGCTCCTCGGAGGGCCTGTGGTGGGTGTCCCCCGAGAGGGACTGGCAGGCAGCTCACCTTTAAAGGGGATCCAGCGGGGGTGGCGTGGACCAGGGAGTGCCGCCGGGTCCCGGAGCCCTCCGCTGCCCTCGGGCCCTCTCCCCGTGCGGACCTCGGGGGCCCTGCATAGCGGGAACCACCCTCCTGCTCGCACTGGCCCTGGTGGAACTCGGTTTCTCTGGGGCGGGTGCTGGGAGGGTGGGGCTGAGCAGGATGGAAGCCCGGGGAGCAGGGTACCAGCCGGGCCGGGTGGCCTGGCTCCAGGGAGGCGTAGACGCGGGTCCGCTCTCCCGATGCCCGAGTCTGGGGCCCTGGGAGCTGCAGGTGGGGTCCGGTCAGGTGCCGTCCGGTGGGTCGTCGGGTTGGATGGGTCCGGTTAGGTTGAGTGCAGTTGGGTCTGGCCTGGTCAGGTCTGGCTGGGTCAGGTCAGTTCAGGTCAGGTCGGGTCTGGCCAGGTCGGGTCCGGTCAGGTCCGGTTTGGTTGGGTCCAGTCCGCGGGCCCGGGTGAGCACTGCGGCCGTGGGACTCATGCTCCCTTTCTGTTTACAAGCCTCCGTCCGGAAGAAGAAGGGTAAGGGGACAGCCCCTGTCTGTTTTCGGCCCCGCCCACCCCGTGGAAGGAAACCTCTGTGGTGTTGGCGTGGCGTTGCGTGGCGTTGGCGTTGCGTGGTGTTGGCGTTGCGTGGCGTTGGCATCTAGAGTGTGCGGTGACCTTGTACTGTGTCTCCCTGTGCCGGCTCCTGCAGGGCCCCAGCGCCAGGACACGTCCCGTTCCCGTCTGTCCCGTCTGTGGTCCCCGACGTGTTCCCTGTTCCCCCAGCTGTTCCCTTGTCCTCACCACTGTGACGCTGAGGGGCCTCACTCGGCTGCCACCGCTGGGCCTGCCCTGCCGTTCAGGGTGCAGGACTCAGAGCCTGGTCCATGGAAGGAGGGTGGAGCCCTGACCCCCGGCCCCTGGGCTGTGAGTGGGGGCAGCCTCCCTCGAACCCCCAGAAAGCCCCTCTCTCTCCTGCAGGCCTGCTCTCACCTCCGGGAAAATGTCCTGGAGCTGGGGGTCCAGGCAGGGGGCTATAAGGCCCAGCCTGTCCCTGCCCCTCCTGGGGCCGCGTGGGGTGGGAGCACCAGCAGCCACATGCTGTGAGCAGCAAAGACATGAGCCCCATGCGCGCCCCAACAGCAGGCCCCTCGCTGCGCAGCACCCCCATTTGGGGTTTTCTCACCTGGCTGCTAGAGGCAGAACCCCAACAACAAAAAGTAGCAGCAGCAAGTCCAAACTGCCTTTACCTGGGGGGGGCTATGCTACGACCTTGGGCACTGAGCCGAGGCTCGGCTCGGGCAGAGTCAAGACGTCAAAACCAGCGAGGCCGTCCTGGGGCAGGTCCTGGGTCTGGTATCGCCGAGGTGGGACTCCCCAGGTGCCGGCCAGTCCTGGGCCTCCAACCCTGGGGACTGTGGGGCACAGTGAGGGGCTCAGGTGCCCCCCAGCACGTAGTAGGTGTGCAGTGAGCTCTCGGCCGTCTCACTGCTTCCCCGTGTCTCCTGGAGGAGCGGCCTGACCTCCTGAGAAGCATCTGCCACCCTCCAGAAAGGCCGAGTGGGACGGGAGGAGATCAGGCTAAATGGATGTCCTGGTTGAGTAGTGTCCCCAAAATTCACATCCACCGGGAACCTGTGAAAGGGACATTGCTTGGAAGCAAGGTCTCTGCAGATGGAATCGGGACGAGGTCATGCTGGATTAGGGTGGGTCCTGAGGCAATGGCGGGCGTCCTCACACGGGAAAGAGGGAGAAACAACCGCCCAGAGGAGGGACACAGAGGCCACGTGAAGACGGGGCAGAGACTGAGAGCTGTGGCCACAGCCCAGGGTCTCCGATAGCCTGGAGCCCCAGAGCTGGACAGGGCAGGAGGGACTGTCCCCGGAGCCCCCAGCGGGGCAGCCTCCTGACACCGGGTCTCGGCGTCCGCTCCAGGCTGCGAGAACACACTCCGTGGCTTGTCGCCAGCTGTGAGCGATGCTCTGTCGCAGCAGATCTGGGAAACTGACCCGTCCCCGCAGCAGCTGCCCGCTGAGCGACTGCGGCCGGTGACCAAGATCGCTGGCGCTTCATTTCCTCCCCTTCGTCTCCAAAACCCACCTCCTGAGGCCGGCTCTAGGCCCTGACCTGTGCTCTCCCGCCTGAAGGTGACCAGGACACCGCGAGAGCCACGCTGGCGCAGGGCAGCTCGGGTGGCGGGACCGGCTTCCCTGTGGCCTTCAGGCCACCAGCACCTCTGGCCCCACCCACAGACCCATCCCTGGGAAAGCGTGAGACTCAGCGCGGAGCCCAGGCTCGCACCCCTCCGCTGCCCCGGGAGGCGGCCAGCGGGCGACAGCGGGGGCCCGCAGCCTGCGGCTCCTCTGACACCTGGTGCTTGGCGACCCTGCGCGGTGCTCTCACCCCGTCCCACTCGCTGAGCGCAAATTTCTCCCGCGGGAGGGCCCGGGCATGCACGCTGGGTGACTCACGTTGAGTCCACCTGCGGGCCAGGGCGAGCCCCGGCTGCGGGACTCCAGCGACAGGCAGGACACCCGCCCTGCTCGGGTTCCCAGCTGCGTGCAGCTCAGCCGCACTGGACAAACCTGCCCCTCCCCCAGAGGACGCTCAGCCCTGCGCCTGGAAGTGGGCGATTGGTGGGCAGGGGCGTCCCGTCTGTCTCCCAGGGGTGGGGTGACTCCTGGAGCAGTCATGAGTGCGCTGCTGGGTCGTTTCTAAGGTCGGCAGTTTGAAGTCTGTCTGTGGGGCTGTTTTCAATCACATCTCACTAGGGCCGTGGGGGGCTGGGCCCTAATCCCCTCCGTCCAGTCCCTGAACAGATCGAGCCCCAGGCTTTCGTAAATTAATAACAATCCTTGCACCCCAGAATGAGCAGCAGGACCCACAGGTGGGCAGGAATTGGCCCTCGGGCCACAGGTGGCTGGCCCCCTGGGCGGCACCCAGCCTGAGCCCGGCTCCTGTTAGGGATGAAGCAGGAACTCGCCTCCAAGACGTCACAGCCCTGCCTTCAGCCCGGTGAGGCTGGGGTGGCTGTGATGGGTGCCTGCCTGACCCCCTCATTCGGGCTCCCCCTTCCTTCCGAGGTACCTCTGGTTGGGGCCTCTGGTTTGGGAACTCGGGCATCTCCGGGGGTGACAGGCGGCTGTCACGTCCTCAAAGAACTTGGTGCCCGGAGCTCCATTCTACACTCTGCCTCTGGCCGGCCTCACAGCGGGGGGTCTGAGCTTCCTGGGGGGTCACCAGACCCCGGAACAGGTCAGGGCTGCCTAGAAGAAGTCCTTGGGCTTGAGGGTGGGACATTCTGGTGACCACGGGGGGTGCTGTGCCTGGAGGGGCCTAACTGGGTCACTCCTGCCAGGCCCCCGACTGAAGGGGGAACCCGCTCTGTCTCCGAGAGCTGGCTCCTGTGTGTAACAGCCCCGATCGGGCCTGGGGTCTGTGCTCGGACGCGCGACACACGGCGAGGGCCTGGGCAGTGCTAGGACACCCTTCGCTTCCAGATACGTTTCATGTGTGAAATTTCAGTTTTTTAAAATTTTCCTTAATTTACAAGGGTCGTTAACAACTAGCCCTTGGCTTTCTGTTTCACAAACAAATGAGAATACCCCACTGTTGGGGGGAAACGGGGACTCACCCATGCAGGGCAGGCTGGGGCATCTGACGGGCTCCCGGCTGCCCCGGCCGCCGGCTTCCTCACGCCCGCGCTGCTCGGGGGCCCGGCCGGTGCGGGGCCGGCGGCCCTGGCGGCTGCACTGGGCCACGAAGGAGCCACACCGCTGGGCTCTTGCCCGAAACACTCCAAGCCCTGGCTCGGCAGCACCGAGGGTCAGTGCGACTGGGGTGAAGTCTCGACTGCGGCGGGACGGGGCTCTCGGGGCGCCCGGACCTCAGTGCCTGGGGCCGGGCTGTCGAGGGCCTTCCTCCTGTCCTGTCCGCCCTGTCCTGTCCGTGCATCCTCCGGGTGAGGGCCTGGGGGACGGGGTCCTGTCGCCGGGATGCATGTGGAGAGGAGCACTGCCCGCCCCGGGCCGGGTGACGCCCCCCCCGGCGCCATGTCGGAGGCCGGGCAGTTAGACGCCGTGTTAAGATGCAGGAGGCCCTTGGTCGTTTTGAGCCCCGCCCCCCAGGCTGTGTTTCGGGGGCTCCAGCCGCTGACGCCTGTGCCGACCGTCGTGTTCCCTGCAGATAAGCCCGAGGAGATAGTCCCCGCCTCCAAGCCGTCCCGCGCCGCGGAGAGCGTGGCCGTGGAGTCCAGGGTGGCCACCATCAAGCAGCGGCCCACCAGCCGGTGCTTCCCGGCCGTCTCCGTCTCCGACATGAACGTGAGTGGCGGCCCCGGGCGGGAAGCGGGGGGGCTGCCGGGCCCCACCCCCGCAGCAGGGCTGGGCGTGCGTGAGGCGCCGTCCTCGCGGCTCCAGGCCACATTCCCCACGCTGTCCCGACACGGAGCCCGTATCCGGGCCCCCAGGAAGGTGATGGTCCTGTCCGGGGTCTCAGGCCACAGCTGTTCCCCAGGGCTCGGGCCCCAGATGGACACAGGTGGCCCGAAGCCATGTGGCAGGCGCCCGCTGCCCGGGGTTTCCGTGTCACCCTCTGGGCTTGGTCACTGTGGCGGGGCTGGTCCGGGCGCACCTCACCCGGCCTCTGGTTTGCAGTCCGTGTACGAGCGCCAGGGGATTGCTGTGATGACGCCCACGGTTCCCGGGAGCCCGAAAGGCCCGTTTCTGGGCCTCCCTCGAGGTACGATGCGAAGGCAGAAGTCAATAGGTAAGAAGCACGGCCACACCCGCAGAGGTTGCCCTGGGCTCTCAGAGCCCCTCAGCAGTGCCCTCGGACCCCCAGGCCCGCCCACGAGGGGGCACCCGGTCTCACCCGCTGCGCACAAAGTCCAGGGTGGTTTCTCCGAACCAGTCTGTCTGTGAGGCCAGCAGGGTGAGCGCCTGGCGGGAGGGAGCAGAGGGTCAGGGCGGGCAGGTGCGGTGGGTCCTGTGTCGTGTCCCCGCCTTGCCGGCCACGTTTTGTGGGGTGAGCTCAGTGGACACAGTCCTGAGGGTGGCTGGGTCAGGTTCCGGACTTCTAAGAGAACTGTCCTTACTGTGTGTCATAGCCACTTGCCTCTCTTGTTAATGTCACACTGACTCCCACTGACTGTTCTGGGCAGGGTGACCGTGACCCTCAGACAGTCCCTTTGTGAGCTGTCCCAGCAGTGTCTTTACCACGTAGATTGTCAGAGAGGCCGGGGCCGCCGCCGGACACCGTGGACCCCAGGCATGTAGAGACGGGTGTGAGCGGCGGGGCAGCCCGGCGGCTTGGGGACCCTGCTGTGTGCTGTGGCCACGCCTCCAGGCGGCGCTTCCTTGTCACTAGTGTGAGGCCTAGAGCCTCGCCGCCCTTTCTAAGACTCGCCCTCCTGGGGGCTCGGGCCGGAGCAGCCTCGGCTCCCCGCGTGCCCGGCTCTGACTGCTTAATAACAGCTGGTTTCCTCCCGTCAGACAGCAGACTCTTTCTCTCAGGTCAGTGACCTCGCCGCTTGGCATCTGTAACTTGAATGTCACCCGGTTGCTCCATAAGGTGTATTCTGAAATTATTACTCCTTGGGAACGTGAGTGCAGGCAGCCCACGCGTAGCGAGCGGCCCGCGAGGCCTTCGGCGCCCTTCTCTGCGGGGCCGAACGCCCCCCGCAAGGAGTATGTGGAATTTGGAATACCCTTATCGAACGGGGCCCCATCCGAATACGCCTGCAGTTTGCTCTGGGAGTTGTTTTATTTGAAGTGATCCATCTGTTACCTCTTTGAAAACCTGCATGCCCCTGACGTGATACGCGACTCCACGTCTGTCAGCGTCCGCGAGTGTGGCATCTGTGCCCTGGAGTGCGTTCTGTTGATGTCTTTATAGCTCAGATTGTGGGAAACAGGGTCTGAAGTCTCACCGGGTCAACACACACACACACACAGCCGTCGGGGCCCACCAGGCAGGGATGCCCCGTCGTTTCGCACGCCCGCAGCCCAGTCTCACATCCAACAGCCACGTTTCATTAGGTCAAGTCCTGGAACCCGAGCTTAGTGCCATGTCGGCCAAGCTCTGCCCTGGCTGATCATGGTTGTGGGTACCACGGCCCCCTCAGTGCAGCCCCCAGGGCCCCCACGCCCTCAAGCCCTCCCGGCCTAGAGAAGTCGACAAATTGGGCAACAAATCAGGCTCCTGCCACATGGGTGAGACCATCAGGCTGAAGAGGGCAGCCTCCCTGCACACCTGAGCAGGTGACGACGCTAATGCTCCCTGCACACCTGAGCAGGTGACACTAATGCTCCCTGCACACCTGAGCAGGTGACGCTAATGCTCCCTGCACACCTGAGCAGGTGACGACGCTAATGCTCCCTGCACACCTGAGCAGGTGACGCTAATGCTCCCTGCACACCTGAGCAGGTGACGACGCTAATGCTCCCTGCACACCTGAGCAGGTGACGACGCTAATGCTCCCTGCACACCTGAGCAGGTGACGACGCTAATGCTCCCTGCACACCTGAGCAGGTGACGACGCTAATGCTCCCTGCACACCTGAGCAGGTGATGCTGATGCTCCCTGCACACCTGAGCAGGTGACGCTGATGCTCCCTGCACACCTGAGCAGGACATTGTCCCTCTAGGCTCCGCCTCTTACTAGTTCTGCCACCTGAAAGGATGGACGCCTCCCGATCCAGCCCAGCCCCGCCCCCCCCACACACTGACACACATGCACATGCACCCACGTGATGTGCCAACGCGCACGAGGCCCCGAGGATGCCAGGTGCCCCGCCCTGGGCAGCGAGAGCAGAGCCTCTCAGCAGCACGCACTCGGAGCGGCCCCTCCCTCTTCTCTCTCTCTCTATGTCTTTTCTTTCGGCTCGGAATGGGCCGTCACCTCCTGGCATTGTGCGTTGTGGCTTGTCTGTGTTCTGTGGACTAGTGTGCACCGTGGCTGCCGGTGAGCGTGCAGACCTACTGGGCAGCCCTGGGAGCTTAGTGGGCGCCTGCTGGCGTGACTTCAGACTAACCCTGTCCTCCGCCCCCAGGGATAACGGAGGAAGAGCGGCAGTTCCTGGCCCCTCCGATGCTGAAGTTCACCAGGAGCCTGTCCATGCCAGACACGTCCGAGGACATCCCCCCCCCGCCACAGTCCGTGCCCCCGTCCCCGCCGCCACCCTCCCCCACCACCTACAACTGCCCCAAGTCCCCAGCTCCGAGGGTCTACGGGACGATTAAGCCCGCGTTCAGTCAGAACCCCGCCGCCAAGGTGTCGCCGGCCGCGCGCTCGGACACGGTGGCCACGGTGACGCGGGACAAGGGGCTCTACTACCGCCGAGAGCTGGACCGCTACTCGCTGGACTCCGACGACCTCTACGGCCGCGCCACCGCCGTCCAGGCCAGCATCCGCAGCAAGAGGGGCCAGATGCCCGAGAACCCGTACTCGGAGGTGGGGAGGATCGCCAGCAAGGCCGTGTACGTGCCCGCCAAGCCCGCGCGGCGCAAGGGCATGCTGGTGAAGCAGCCCAACGTGGAGGACAGCCCCGAGAAGACGTGCTCCATCCCCGTCCCCACCATCATCGTCAAGGAGCCGTCCACCAGCAGCAGCGGCAAGAGCAGCCAGGGCAGCAGCGTGGAGACCGACCCCCAGGCCTGCGAGCAGCCGGGCCAGCTGCGGCCCGAGGACGGCCTGGGCACCAGCAGCCCCTTCGCCGCCGCCATCGCCGGGGCCGTGCGCGACCGGGAGAAGCGGCTGGAAGCCAGGAGGAACTCGCCGGCCTTCCTGTCCACGGACCTGGGGGACGAAGACCTGGGCCTGGGGCCGCCCGCCCCCCGGGGGCAGCCCCCCGCGTTCCCCGAGGAGGGCGGCTTTGGCGAGGAGGGCGCCGAGCAGCTGGTGTCGCCCACAACGCTAGGGGCGGTGCCCAGGGAGCCCGAGAGCCACTATGTGGGTGGTGGCGAGGCTGGAGCTCAGGGCGAGGCCAGCAGGCCGCCGAATTCCACGTCCAAACCCAAGGGGCCCGAGAGCAGCCCCATGGTGCCCCCCAAGAGCAGCGGCCCAGCTGGCCCCGAGAACTACGTGCACCCGCTCACAGGAAGGCTGCTGGACCCCAGCTCCCCGCTGGCCCTGGCACTTTCCGCGAGGGACCGAGCCATGAAGGAGTCCCAGCAGGGCCCCAAGGGGGAGGCCCCCAAGGCCGACCTCAACAAACCTCTTTACATCGATACCAAAATGCGGCCCAGCGCGGAGGCGGGCTTCCCCACAGTCACCCGGCAGAACACGCGGGGGCCCCTGAGGCGGCAGGAGACAGAGAACAAATACGAGAGCGACCTGGGCCGGGACCGGAAGGGCGACGACAGGAAGAACATGCTCATCAACATCATGGACACGTCCCAGCAGAAGTCGGCCGGCCTGCTGATGGTCCACACGGTGGATGCTGCCAAGCCGGAGGACTTCCTGGAGGAGGAGGGGGAGGAGGGAGCCGTGGAAACCAAGCCGGACGGCGCGCTGCCCGAGGTGCCAGAAGGCGTTCCCGAAACCGAAGGTGCTTTACAGATCTCCGCGGGCCCCGAGCCCTCCGCCAGCGCGGCCGGCAGGACCATGGTGGCGGCGGGCTCCGTGGAGGAGGCGGTGATCTTGCCATTCCGTATCCCTCCCCCCCCTCTGGCGTCTGTGGACCTGGACGAGGAATTTGTTTTCACAGAGCCATTGCCCCCTCCCCTGGAGTTTGCAAACAGCTTCGACATCCCGGACGACCGCATCGCCTCTGTCCCCGCGCTCACGGACTCGGGCAAGCAGAAAACAAGTGACGCCTCTCCACCCCCTTCGTTGAACTCCAGCCAACCAACCAACTCGGCAGACGGCAAGAAGCCGGCCAGCCTCTCAAACTGCCTGCCCGCCTCCTTCCTGCCGCCCCCGGAGAGCTTCGACACGGTCGCGGACTCGGGCATCGAGGAGGCGGACAGCCGGAGCAGCAGCGACCACCACCTCGAGACGACCAGCACCGTCTCCACGGTGTCCAGCATCTCCACCCTGTCCTCTGAAGGGGGCGAGAGCATGGACACCTGCACCGTCTACGCGGACGGCCAGGCATTCGTGGTGGACAAGCCCCCTGTGCCTCCGAAGCCAAAAATAAAGCCCGTCATTCACAAAAGCAACGCGCTTTATCAGGACGCGCTGCTGGAGGAAGACACCGACGGCTTTGTTACCCCCCCGCCCGCACCCCCGCCACCGCCGGGTGGGGTCCAGCCCGGGACCTTGAAGGGGATCCAGCCAAGGACCTCCAAGTTGTGGGGCGACGCCCCGGAGGTCAGAAGCCCGATCCTCTCGGGCCCAAAGGCAAACGTGATCAGCGAGTTGAACTCAATCCTTCAGCAAATGAACCGAGAGAAATCGGCTAAGCCCGGGGAAGGCGTGGACTCTCCCACGGGGACCAAGCCAGCCGGCCTCGCTCCCAGGTAAGTCCACAGGCAGCTCGGACTCAGCTCTCCACGCCGGGCTTTCCACGCGGCCGAGAAGAGGGGCCCACGAAGCCTCCGAGGGCGCTTCTCTCTCCTGGACTCCGCCCCTGCCGGCAGGACGGGCACTCCCGGGGCAGACTCGTCCAGTGCGCCGAGCAGAGCCAGCCCCGGGCTTCCGGGGGGGCGAGGCTCCATCCGGGTCCACGTCAGGACCACCCCAAGGCCGTTCGGGAGCCTTGCAGCAGCCGAGACCGAGCCCCGCCGAGCTGGTTGGGGGTGGCCGGGCAAGCGCTCGGGTGGGGGCACAGTGGGTGTGTGTGAACACGTGTGCGTGGCCCTCCCTCCTCCCGTTGCTCGCTGGTTGAGGGCTGGGGAGGGGCTGGGTGTGGCTTTACCAGTGAGTTGAGAGTGAAAGGCCTCCCGCCCCCGCCTCTGCCCACAGGCCCTCACCCCAGCAGGCAGACCTCGTGGAAGAAAGCGTCCGCTCGTCCCCGGGTCAGCCGTTCACAGAACCGCGCGGGTTAAAGTTACTCCACTGGAACTGGGGGTGGAGCACGAGGGCTCCTTTCTGACCTGCCCAGCAGGCTCTGCCGAGGTGCGAGGTGCTGCAGGCAGGCCGTGGACCGCCTGCACCTCCTGCACCGGAGCCAGGCGCTCCGGTCCTCCTGGTTCCCGGCCGTCTCCCCTCGGCACGCGCCGTCTCGCTGTCCCTGGGCGCCGGTGTCCTCTGGTCTCTCCCACTGATGTCTGAGCTCAGGGTTCACCACTCGAATAAAGTCCCTCTTCGTACCCCTGCTGGGCGGCGTTCCGGGCCACGTTGAAGGCCATTAATCAGTGGCATCGAGGGCTGAGGTGGGGGTGAGTGCCACGGTCTCCCTGTGCTCTCAGTGTGCAGGTAAATAAATTACTCGGGCGGCCCCCATTACTCCTCAGAGAGGCATTGATTGGCCGGCCTCGGCAGAGAGCAGCACACTCACACTGCCACCTTCTAATGGGTCGCCTACCGCTAATTGTGACTATCCCGTAGTGCCTCCGGTTGAAGAGAAAGTCTTTAAAACCCCGTTTCTGGTGGAGGCGCACCATCCCTACTGATACCATGTACTCAGAAGGCCGAAGGAAACCTTAAACACCTGCTGGCTCAGCTGGTCCTTCCTCGTGTGTAACAATTAACAGTACAGTTCTCTCGTTGCTACAGTGTGAAAGTACGATTGAGATGCTTTAAGTGTTTCAAGTTTTACAAAAGCTCTCGCGCCGGTGACTAATCTTTATGACACCGGGAGCAGGTGAGAGCTGTGTACATGGTCGTCATGCAGAGCGGGGGTCCGAGAGGCCTCAGTGTGTTGCTTGCTGATTCCACAGAACTAACCTGGAGGACTGGCTGCAAAAGACATAAGTTTATTAGGACTTAGGTGGCACCGGGGTGGCCGGCCAGTGGAGTCTCGCCCATGCAGGCTTTCGTAGGACAGGGTTATGCAGAGCACAGAAAGCGAAGCAAAGGGGGCGTGCAGGGTGGACGTGCTCAGGCAGAGGCTGTGTGAGATCGAAACTCCAGCTGTTTACAATCTGGGCTCACATCCGTCAAGTTTCTTTCTGGCCAGTGCTTGACCCCTCGAGGAGCTGGCCGGGCTCCCGAGGTCCCACAGCACACTCACAGATGGCCTTCCGTGTACTCCCACGGGGAGAAGGGGAGCTGAAGTCCAGGAGGGGGCCCATGGTCTCATACCACACACCCAATTTTCAGGAGTGAGCCACTGAGGCCAAGTGGCTTGTCCACGTGCACGGCCAGCAGGAGGCAGAGCCAGGACTCGCAGTTGCCAGCCGTGTTTGAATGTGCAGATGCGGAAGGGATGGCCCAGGGCTGATCCCTGCTCCCCTGGGTGCTCCGCAGGGGCCCAGCGCCCATGCGGCAACATCTGGTTTTCCTCCATCCCTGCTCCTTCCACAAACAGATGGCTCCAGGGGCCCATCAAGAGTGTGTCTCCAAGCTGCTGTGAGTCCTCGGCTTCCTGCCCTGTGGTCCCCAGGTGGGAGGGCCTCAGCAGATGTCACCTGGCAGAGTCCTGTTTGATTTCTGAGAGCAGCGGCAGGACCACCTCTGGTCTGTCCTCTCATTTACAGCCCAGCTCCCTCACAGTAAAAACACCGGCTGAGTGCTCACCAGACACTGGGCGTCGTGGTCCCTGAGCTCCACTGGGTAGGCCCGTCATCCCTGCGAGCAAACAGAAGGTCAGAGGGCGGGAGCCCTTGGCCGAGCGGCTCGGCTGGAAGGCACAGCACCCACCTCCAACCCAGGGAGCTCTTGCTGGAACTGGGGGTCAGCCTGGAGGGGACATATCAGCGAGGGTGGGGCTGCTCTCAGGCCTGCAGGACTCACCCTAAGCGCAGCCGAATGCCCAGACATCTCCTCTTTGGTTACTTGGTGGCTGATCGGGAGCAAGGTTGGTCACCAGGTGGTCACCAGCGCTGCTGAGCACCAGGGCTACGTCCCTTCTCTCCAGCTCTTAGCCAATGCTCCGAGTTGGACTAGGAATAGGGTGGCTGGGAGGCCCCAGGACAAGAAGGAAGGTCACTGACTTAGGTGCTCAACTGGGCACTTGATGGGAGACCTCACCAGGCAGCCCCAAGTGGACATGGGCTGCAGGCAGGAGCCTACTGACCACGATACGCTGGGGTGGGGCTATTGGGCAGAGCTCCCGAGGGTGAGGCACAGCTCGCCCTCCCCTGGGCGCTTGGGCCCCACAGGAACACCGCGGGGACAAGCCTCCCGTAGCTGCCTCTTGCCTTGCTGACAGGTTGCCAGGTGGGTATTTACAAGACCGAATACTCGGCCTGGGGTCACCTGCCCAGCGGCTCCTGCTGCTTTTAAATGCATCAGCATCAAGCGCTGTCAACAGCCACAGGCAAAATGAGGCTTGGAAACCGGATGCAGGGAACCTGTGCTGGGGAGACATGGGCTTTCCCAGGGAAAACTGAAAACTGCCTCTGCTCTTGGAAATGACACACAAGCAATAGAGCCAAGCCCCCATTTCAGTGAAAAGAAGCTTCGCGAGGCGGGAAAGGGGGTGGTCAGAGCTGCTCACAACTGCCCACTAAAGGGGCAGAAGCCACAGCGGAACTGGCCCCTCAGAAAGTTCCTTCCGCCCTCGGGTTCTGTCTTAGCGACGCTCAGAGACTGTTTCCCCGTGTGGCACCGGGTAGGACGGCAGGAGTGAGTGACCCGGTCCTTGCTTACGGAACGTCTGCTTGAACCGGCCCCGAAACTCCTGCTGGGACTGGAGCCCCAGGCAGCCTTGGGGAAGGGGCTCCTGGTCCTGGCCTGACGCTCCCGGGAAGTCATCTCCCCTTTCAGGACCGCGTCAGCCACGGCCAGGTGAAGGAAGCTGGTTTACGGGAGCGCCAGTCTCTGCGGCGAGCTGGCTGGTTCTGCTACTCGGCAAACCCCAGAGCGAACCCCCAGGGCTCCCTGCCCGGCAGGGGACGGCGTGCAGCGCGTGAGAACAGCCACAGAACGCCCTGCGGCTGCCAGGGCTCTTTCCGTGCAAAGCCCTCGGGTGGGTAATCTGCACGCGTGGGACTCTCACAGCCTTGGGGTGTCGGCTCGAGTGGCCTCCCCTTGGAGCACCGGATGTTTTCCTTAAAGTCGCAGAGCTGGGAAGCCGAGTGGACACCTAGGCTCGGGCCTGGCACCAGCGCCCAGCCGTGGCGGGCTTCAGTCGGGAGTTCCTCGGGGGCTGCCTGCGGGGGCCCAGTGCCCGCAGGAGGAAGGGCAGTACCAGGATGCACAGGGAGGAGGCCTGGGCCCTGGGGGGCTGGGGCCAGTTTTAGTCACTAGTCACTCATTTGACCGTTACTGGTCGCCTCTTACGTGCCAGCACCGTGCTGAGTCCCAGGATTCGTCGCTGAACAGGGAAACCTGCGCCCTCTCCTCCCGTGACAGACTGCGTGCTCGAGGGGGGGCAGGAACAATACACGGCAAGGCGAACCCTCAGTGTACCAAGTGCTACAAAGGAACAAGGACAGTTGGGCTGACCACGCGCGGGAAGGAGGAGGGTCCTTAATGACATCTGACCACGCGGGAAGGAAGTGA
Source organism: Miniopterus natalensis (assembly GCF_054644295.1). Taxonomy (NCBI): domain Eukaryota; kingdom Metazoa; phylum Chordata; class Mammalia; order Chiroptera; family Miniopteridae; genus Miniopterus; species Miniopterus natalensis. The sequence continues at coordinate 75,983,342 of NC_142091.1, read as the reverse complement.
CACTCTTTAAGTGACATCTAAGCAAGTGCAGGAAGGTGACACTCCTTGTCACACCTGTGCAGACCTGGAACACGAGGGAGCACTGTGCAGAAAACCAGGCACAGAGCGCGGAGCCCGGAGGGCAGGACAGGATTCCGTGCGAGGGAGGGAGGCTGGCGGGGCTGGTCCGGAGGGCTCGCAGCTGCGGGAAGGGTGGGCACAGGCTGAGCGCCGGCAGCCGTCCAGGGGTCAGCAAAGGCCTGGCACGGAGCTCACTCAGCAGCTGCTCGGCCACACGGCAGTGGGCCGCCTCGGGGTCCAGGCGCAAGACAGGCCAGGAACCCACAGAACACGGCAGCTGCCCAGCCTACACATTCTGACACAAACCAAAGGGGCCACGGCCCAGGACGCCGGCCATCGTTCCTAAAGCAAGATAATCCCGTCCTTCGTCAGCACCTGCGTGGAACGGGAAGGCAGCTTCTCTCTCTGGCGCAAGGAACAGAGCGGTGACTAGAAGCGGTGGGCTCCTCCTCTGCTTCCACCCAGAGGGTGTGGCTCTGCTGGACCCCAGGGGCTCCTATGGGTCACCTCACGGTTTATGGTGAGTCCAGAGGCGACCTGAGACTGGCCTTCACCTCCCAGAGGCACACATGGGCTCGGGGGGGAGAGTCATCCACGGATCCCCAGGTCCCGGAGGCCGCTGGGGGTTCAGGTCGCCTGGAGGTCCGAGCACAGGCCGGTTCTCAGGAGAGCCGCTCTGGCCTCTCGAGGCCCCTCACCTGGCCGGTGCCTCCAGGTGCTCAGCTGTCTCACAGTATAATCCCAAGAGCCTCTCCATTTTAAAACAAGCCAACTTGGGTTGTTTAAAAAATGGGCTCTGCCCAGCTGGTCCCAGAGCAGACTTCAAACCGGCCCAGTAATAGAAGCTGCTTAACCGCGTCTTCCGAACCTCAGGCATCACTGATTCATCGCTTCATGGCTGGTTGAAATGTCCAGGTTGAGATGACCAGCTGTAGATAATCCGGCGAACACCGGGTCCGGGGCCCGTGGGAGCGGCCTCCACTGCGTCCTTGTGGACTGGCGTTCGGGAGGCCCCCCGCCGGCCGCGGCGTTTCCCTCTTGCTGGCAGGCGGCCGACGCCCCGCCTGCCTCTCACCTTCTCCGTCACCGTCTGGGTGTCAAAGCCACTCGGCTAGTGCATGGGGTGAGCCCCCTCCCTGGAAGCGGGCGCCTTCTTGCTCTGCTTGGATGTGAATGTCCCAGCAAGGGTCCCACACCCGTGGCACCCCCAGTTTTGGCTCCCAGTCAGGGCACAACCCCCTGATCAGGGAAATGAGCTCAACAGTCTCCACCCACTGTTCACTCAGTTCCTTACCGCAGGGGGCCGAGCCCCGGGGACTGTGGACAGGCCTCGCCCCTCAGGGAACTCGGCCGTGGGCAGAGGCCTGCGTCAGTATAGGGAACACTGACTCACCCACGTGGAGCTCCAGGCGTGGACTCAGGTGCCTACACGCAGGCCCTGGCCGCCCTGCAGACGGTTAGTGCCCCACCCGTCAGAAGCTGTGCAGTGTGGGGACACGTGCCCCTCCACGTGTAGGGGGACTGCAGCGTGGGCTGGGTGCCGAGGGAGCCTGTGCGGAGGGGCACATGAGGGGCGGTGAGGGGCGCTGGGCAGGCTCGCGGGGTAACCCAGCGGCCCGGCCCACACCCTACGGCTCACAGCCAAGCTGGACCTGTAAACCCTGTGAACAGGCCGCTGGAGCCGTCACCCCCGCCCGTTACCGCGCACTGACAGGCGGCGCATCCTGAGTGTCCATTAGCTCGGTTTCTGCTTTAATTCCCGTGTCTCCACACGGACTTGATTTAAAAGGCAGGATGGAGGGTGAAGGCCCGAGAGCGGTGCGTGCCTGAGCCCGGCGTCTGCTCTAAATCAGGGCTGCGGGTTCCCGTGTGCTCCACCCAGGAACCGGGGTTGCCCAGCAACATGAGGATCCCGGCAACCAGAGGACCCCATGGGGAACAGCAGCACGAGGAACCCCGTAAATCGAGTGGCTGAGGGGGCGCGTGGGCCCGGGGCAGCCTCCCTGGGCTCTGCAGACCGTAGGGATCCTGTGCCCCGGCGACACTGCAGGGGCTGGGCAGGCCGGGCACGTGGCCAGGCCAGTGGCCCCAGCACTGGGCGCGGGGTCTCGTCTCGGCGTAGACGTGAAGGGAGCCATGGGACCCTCCCGGAGAGGCTGGCTCGCCCTCAGCAGTGCAGCCCTGAGGGTGTTGGCTGGGTCTCCGGCCTTGGGCAGGGACTCGCTCCAGGGCTGCTCTTTTATCCGCAGGGCTTCCCAGCGTGACTACTATTGTGCATCCACATGACCCCCACCGAGAGGGCAGGGCTGTCGCCTCCCCACTCTGCCTAGGAAGCCAGGCCAGGCTGGCTTCCCGCCTGCGCAGCGGCCTGGACGCCCCGTCCGCCTCCCTCCTGGCTGGAGACGGAGGGGCCCCGACGGCTTCTCGCCAGTGTCTGTGCCGCTGCTTCCATCTCATCCATCGAAACACCTTTTTATTTCATTTTAATTGATTTTGCAGTGTTGTCTCAAGCATTCCGTTTTGTCATTTTCATTTGCTCCCATGATGGGTGTTGGCAGAAGAGGGTCGTGCTGAACGGAAGTAAGTGCCCTGCAGACCTCCCGTGCCCCTGGTGTGTGCTGTCCCTCCTCCCGGCCTCCACGTGTTTGGGGAGCCTTTTCTGCTGACAACAAACACGGCGCCCCTGGAACCTTCCTTTAAGAAATGCCCCCCTGGGGACAGCTGGGGTGTTCCAACAGGGGGGTGGCGCTGACGCCCGTCCTGGGGCTGAGACACCCAGGGTAAGTGCCACCCGGGTTTCAGCAGTCGCTGTCCCTCTGGGGTCATGTGCAGGGTCCCCAGGAGTCACACACAGTCACCGTGAGAGCACACGGAGTATCACACTTGAGCAGATGTTCTCGTAGGCTGTCACCCACTCTGCACCAACACCTGTCTTCCCCAGAGGTCCCTGGCCCCCGTTAGCAACTCAGGTCTCCTTGGGACACTGGCTTTGCACTGGCTCCTGACTTTCTCTCAGCTGGCCGAGCTCACCTGTGTCAGGGTGGAACCACGAGCCTCCCCCATACGGTGTCCCAGAGCTGAGGGGACAGGGCGGGGCCATCAAGAAGGCTGCCCTGCAGCACTGCCCCCCGGCTGAGCTTTTGTCCAGGCTGGAACTGGACGGTCTTAAGCACAGAACGGGCAGGCTTCTCAATCACGCTGTGTCCACGGCCCGCCGCTCTCAGGAACCGGGATCTCGATACTGGAGGAGCGGCCCTCTCCCTCCTGCAGAAGCCCTGGAGCCCAGCAGGGCCTGTTTCTTGGTTCTGAGTAGCCCCCCGGGCAGTCGTGGGGCTGTCACCCTTGGAGTCTCACCGGGGCGGCCTTCACCTGCAGGTGTAACCACTGCTCCAGGACAGGCGAGAGCGAACGCTACCCCTGGGTTCTGCACGGGGTCTCGCACTTGAAACCATCCTGCCCTGGCCCCTGGCCCTCCAGAACACTGCAAATGCACCTTGTGTGGGCGATGGGCATCCCTGCCAGGGTAGCACCTGTCCTGGGAGGCCTCTCCTATGACGGGACCAAAGCTTGTCCTCCTGGCACAGTCCGGCTCCAGGTCGGCTGCCTCCTCACATGGGATGTTCATACTCGATGACAGTGACCATCAGGTGGGGGACTGTCACAGGCTCAGAGGCTCCTGGGGCACAGGTGGGTGATTTCTCACGCACACATATATATATATGGCACAGGAAACTCTCAGCAGCAGACAGGCTGGGGAGCAGGCAGATGGCCCGTGTCCAGCTTGCTCCCGTCAGTCCCTACAGCCCTCCTCTCGCCCTTGACCCTGTCCCTCAGACGCTGTGGCCACATTCTCGCTGCCAGTCATGGTGTTGGCACCTGTGCAGCTCTCCCTGCCTCCAGAACACAGCACCCCCATCCCACCATTTAAGAGGGAGCGAAGCATCGCCACGTGGGGACACGAGATGCTAAGATCGTGCCTGAGCGGCCCTGTGGCGGAGCCAGGACTCAAACATGCGCCTCCAGGCCGGCTCCTGGGGAGGGGACCATGGCAGGGCGGCTCCTTCCAGAAGGGGCGGGTGGCCTGTCCACACTCATGCGAATGAGCCCCAAAGGCAAGAGGCACGGCCCTGCTCTCACCACCCCAGTGGCTGGGTTTCCTCACGGTGCAGGGACGACAGGCCTCGGTCTGGGGACAGCAGAGACGAGCACAACCCGCTTCCCTCCTCCACATGGCTGTGAAGCCTGCATGGGCCTGTGGGTGCCGTGTATGAAAGGCTGTCCGTGTGGTGAGTGTGCAGGCCAGACGCTCCCCTGGCACTGAGAGGCGACTGCCCTTGGGAGCCACCCAGCCATCTCTGTAAGCCCCATGAGGGCTGAAGAGCCGAGTCTGTCCCACCCCAGCCCCCGAGCAGGGACACGGCTCCTTTCAGATGCCTGGTGAGGAGCCTGCGTCCTACCAGCGGGCCCCTCAGAGGCTCTGGGCGCGGCTGGTCCACACAGCACCTGCCTCCTTCTGCAGCAAGGCAGCCAGCGCCGGGCTCCACCTGAACTTGCCCAACTTTCCTTGTTCAAACTCTGAGTGCCCCCAGGTACCCGTGGGGCTCCCAGGTGCCGGGCAGGGCCAGCCTGCAGGTGCCTGCCCTGCAGAGAGGGGGAGCTCTGCTCTTCCTTCCGTTTGCTGAGATGAGGGCCCAAGGTGCCGTTTCCTCCTACAGTATCCAGGTCACCAGACAGTCCCAGCAGGGGGCAGGGCTCCTCTTGGCCCGCATGCTCACCCAGCGCAGGACATCCATCCAGCTCCCCAGCCTGGGGTCCAGGGGGGCAGCTGCCTGTGTGCGTTGGTGTGTCCCCTGACTCCACCTCGCGTTCTGTCCCCCCGCCCCATCCCGGCATGGCAAATCCTGGGGAGAGGCTGCCAATGTGGCTCCCGCTAGACACTCTAGTGTGACCTGGGTGTCTGCCCCCCTCCTGGGCCCCCTGAGTCCTGCTGGCCAACTCTGTGGCCTGGCTCATGACGTTCTCTCTCGTTGCCATTTCAGAAGCCCAGAGGTCATGAGCACCGTCTCAGGAACACGGAGCACGACAGTCACCTTCACGGTCCGCCCTGGGACCTCACAACCCATCACCCTGCAGAGCCGGCCCCCAGACTATGACAGCAGGACCTCAGGAACAAGACGCGCCCCCAGCCCTGTGGTCTCGCCCACAGAGATGAGCAAGGAGATCCTGCCCTCCCCGCTCTCGCTCTCAGCCGCTGCCGTGTCCCCTTCTCCTACCCTCTCCGAGGTCTTCAGCCTCCCGAGCCAGCCCCCGTCTGGGGACCTGTTCGGCCTAACGCCCACGGGGCGCAGCAGATCGCCGTCACCCTCGGTCCTTCAACAGCCCATCTCAAGCAAGCCTTTCACAACCAAGCCCGTCCACCTGTGGACTAAGCCCGATGTGGCGGACTGGCTGGAGAGCCTGAACCTAGGCGAGCACAAAGAGACCTTCATGGACAACGAGATCGATGGCAGCCACTTGCCAAACCTCCAGAAGGAAGATCTGATCGACCTCGGGGTGACTCGAGTCGGGCACAGGATGAACATAGAAAGGGCTCTGAAACAGCTGCTGGACAGATAAGGGCGGCTGCTCCTGACTTAGACTCCTTGTTATAAGTAGAGATGGGCCTATGCTGACAGTCTGGACGGCCACGCAAGTCTGTGAACACCAACCCACTCCGCGGGCTTGCCTCCTGGTACCCAAAGAAATGCTGGGCGTGTCTGTGACGCGGCCGGGCACAGGCCTTGCAGCCCCCTGGCTCTCTCTGTGGGTTTCTTGGGCTGTTTCTGTCCAACAGGGGACACGGGGAGGGGTTTTTTCTAACTTGGAAGGAGATTCACAGCTTGCAGGTGACCTCACTCTGCCAGGTCGGCTCTGCACAGGGCCTGGGATTGCAGGCAGACGCCAGTGTGCTCCAGATACCTCCTGAGACCTCCCAGCTCTGCTCTCCCGGCAGCACACGGCCCGTCTTCGGTCGGTGGCACTCAGTGCTCACTCGCTCCTTTCTTTCCTGCACTTTGCTGCGGTGAGATGGCCCAGATGTGTCTGTCCAGTGCCCTGCTTGGGCCTGAAAGGTAGAAACTTTTCTTGTAGCTCCTTCCCCGCCCCCTGCGACACGCGGCCACGGTTCCCTGGCCCCAAGGGTCTTGCCAGTGGCGGGAGTTTGAACAGGATCGTGCTCAGCTTTGCTTTCTTTATTTCTGCAAATCTATTAGCATAATTCCAAAGTGGCCACACAGATGTCACCTGGAGTTAGTCAAAGCACAAAGTCACGATTCTGAGGAGGAAGGGAGACCAAGCCATGGGAACCAGTGGTGCGCAGCCGCCTGGGTCCCACACCTCCATGGGGTGAGAGCAGCTATCCAGCAGGAGTGCCGTCCCCAGGCTGGGAGAAGGGGTTCTCTGCCTTTCAGATTTATTTTTCATTGAAAGTGTGTCGAGTTCTGCCAGGAGCAGAGCCGGTGAGCATCACTCTGATGGGAAGAACGGGTACAGGTGCATGTTGGCCGTGTGCTGGGAGCCGGGCTCCTTGCAGGGCTGGGCAGGGCATGGCCACCTCAGTGCAGAGCCCAGCCATGGGTGAGCCAGTGTCTGCTTAGATGGCCTCTTTGCTCTTGGAGGCCAGGGAGGACGGTACTTCAGGCTTTCCCCGCTTTCCCTCTGTCCAGGAACCCCACCAGCTTGTCTTAATAGTACCACAGGTTTTTATAAGAACTCCGAGGGTAGGGCAGGGCCCAGGGTGAGAGCAGAAGGTGGGCTGCAAGGTAAGGGTGCAGAGCAGATAAACGGAGGGAGAGCGGGGAGGTCCCTGGGCTGCCAGCCTCCCCCTGCCAGGCTTTGAGCCCCCTTCTCTCTCCTGGAGCTCCTCCCCCCGTGATAATACCTCTGACTGCCCAGGAGGTCACCGGGCAGGCTTCCGGCTCGCTCTCCCACTTTTGGGAGAAACTCGAAGGTTTTGGGCTTTTCTTATGATTTCAGAACTAGCCTGGCCCATCTCTAATTATAAACACGCTTTTGTTTCCTTTTTTCTTCACACTCACAATCAAGTGTCTCATTAGGTCTGGAACAGCTCTAGGACGAACACGTAACATTTAGCGATTTAAAATCTTTCTCTACTGCAAGTTTAATAGTTGTACAGATAGTTTATAAGCACAATATTTTAGGAAAACAGAAGTGGCTGGTCTCCCGGGCAGCCTTCGTGCTCAAAAGCTAAAGAGAATCAACTTTTGTGACTTGATGACACTATTTCTTTGTGGTAATCATCAGAGGACGGCCTTGTAATCAACCTGATTTGGATGCATCTGAACCAGCTGAGCTGTTATATTTCCTACCTTTGCTAGAACTTCATCATCGAAGGACAGTTAATCTCTTCAAACATGGTTACAATTCACAATGCAGCAGTTTCTCAGAACACGCACACGCGCGCACACGTGCACACATGCGCACACAACACACACTTTTCCAGCCACAAGCCCTGAATCAGAAACTGGGTTAGGGACCCTTCTCTGCTCCAAACCTCCTGCAGGTTCACCTCTGACCCAACCCAACCTGAAATCAGTGGAACATTAAGGCCCTTCAGTTCCATGTATTTCCTGTTTTCCATCTAGAGAAATGTCAACAAAAGGCACACAAGGCAGCCTGCCGAGGTTGCGCAGATCAGAAGCGTAGAGATGGTGGTCTGGCCGTCCTGTCTTCCATTTGGTGACACGGTCCTGCCAGCTCACGCTTTCCTTTCCTTTGCCATTTGCAACCACCTGTGCTTGGTGCCATGGGAAACGCTGACAGGGTGGGAGGGGAGGGAACCGCCGGTAGACTGGATCCCTACCCTGTGGCTGGCTGTAGGTTCACTGAACTCAGGAGGCCAAGCAGCAAGGGTGGGCCACACTCCCCCTCTTAACGACACATCGCGCCACGTGCGGCTCACCAGAAGCAAGACTGAGAGTAAAGAGCCTAGGGAACCACTTATTTTCACACTGTCCCACTATAGCCAAGTCACAGGGCCCGTCAGCACCTGCACTGACCAACGAGAGGCCCTATTGCCAAAATGCCCCCACTTGGTGATTCTGCTCCCAAAAGCAATAGCCCCTCGTTCCCCACTGTCCCCCTGCGGGACCACCAGGACCAGGCCCTACTCCTCGCCCTCCCTCACAGTGGAACAATGTCAAACTGCTCACAGGACCATGTGAATACTATCCAGGTTTTAAGATCAACTTTTGTTATATACTGTAATTTAAATAAATTGCATTTACACACCTAGTTTCTGTAATGTTGTGTACACAAACCAAAACCTCTCGAGATGTAAATTGGACCCTCCTCCAGGGTGTCTGCACACTTTCAGTTTATACACATACTATAAAAATGACTCGTGTGACTGCTGATTTGCCGAATTCTACATATCAAAGAGTAAATTATTTGTGGTACTTTAGTTAATAAAATGGTGATTTTTCTGAGTTATGAGCATCGCCCAGGTGACCTGGCGATGGCTTTTTTTGTGTGGGCCACAAATACCAATTTTTTTCCCATTGACCAATTTTTTTTTGTTTTTTAGAAACGAATCTGTTTCACACTACAGTTTGTATAATGTGTTCGCATTCTCTATGTTACTGTTACTTTTGTGCTTTTTTTTTTAGACTTTATTAAAAACAAAACAAAACAAAAAAAAACAAGCTCCTGTCATTTGCACTCTCTCCCAACCCTTAAATCTCTTGTATGGCAACCAAATTACTGTAAAAAATAAACATACTATTGCACTAAGGTCGTGGTCCTGATTGCAAACAGCGGGGACTGGCTCAAACACCGGCTGCCAAGCTCGCAACCTAATGCAGGTTATTCGGACACTGTAGCCACCTGACCTCTGAAACTGACCAGAGCGACTCTCCTCTCAGTGGGCTAGTCACCTGGGTTCCACTCCCTCACAGGGTCCTCGGCACGCAGATGGAAACGTGTGTTTCAGAACCGTGTAGGTGTCGACGTAGACTCCTGTGGGCACTGCCGTCACAGGGCTGAGGAGCCTTCCTTCTGTGCTGGACGGAAGCAGGGGTGTCGGGGGTGAGCCAGGTTTGCATCTCCTGGAGTAGAGGTGCCCCACACCCACAGCCTGCCTGCCTTGCTGTCAGAGGCCTGCAGAACAGGCAGCCACTCCGGCTGCCATAGAGCCGGCGACGTTTTGGTTAGCAAGCACGCACGAAGGCTTGGGGCAAAGAACTGAGCCGGGAAGACATGGGCTGCCCCTTCCGCTGCCAGGGAGAGTATTTCATAAACAGTGAACCTCTTCTTCAGCCTCATCAGTGAAAACCTGTCTTGGGTCCTGAAACTTTCTTCTATTTCGGCACATTCTCCAGTTTCTTTGTTCATGAAAAGTCCCATTCCATGTACCTGTCGGGGTCACCCTCCCATAGTCCTCCTGCCTCGGTGGTTTTCCCCAGAGCTTCACCACCACCCCCAACTTCAAAACGGTTTCCCTCCAGACCTCACCTAGATAAATGTACCTGTTTGTCTTATTAAGAAAAACATTATTGGAAGACTTTCTTGTACTTGGAGGCATTTTAATCACCAGTGAACTGGAATGTCTTTCCATATTTGTAGAAATCCACGTACACACACACGTGGGTGACAGTTCCAAGTGGCTGGGTGACCACAGCAGCTGCATGAACACAGGACTGCCCATGCTTGGCCGGGAACCAGGTAGTTTGCAAACTTGTTTCTGGGACTCCAGCAAATCTGATCACTTCCATTTCCAATCCAGGCTGTACTGGTGGTTCTGTTCCTTTACCATTCCTGTAACACGTTTCCACACGCCGCGTCTCTACCGTTTTATGTTTAAAATCACAGCAGTCACTGTCCGCTGCTTCTACTCGGGAAACTGTGTCGCTGGCAACTCTGAAACTTTCATACGAGCCTTCAAATAAACACAGAAACAAAAAAAACAAAAACGGAAAAAAAGTGTGTGCCTTGGGTGTTTTGAACCTGACCTGCATAAAACCATATTGTATCCAATGCTGTATATTTCATGGAAGGGTAAATATATCTGCAATGTACTGATGTAGCAGATACGATAGTCATGTGCCTTCTTTTCTGGACTGAGAAGCCCACTGCGATGCACAGCGTGAGGCCGAAAGCGACGTGAGAAATTAAATGTCGAGAGGACCTAGCCTTTTTCATCCTAAGACTGTGGGCCACACAGTCACTTAAGTTAAAAAATAAAAAGAACATTGAAATAAGACTGTGTTATCAATTAATTAAGAGTGCTCTCTACTATATTATCTTCAGTATTTTGATTTAGTTAAAATACAGATCCTGTTTGGGAATTTCCACGGAAAAGAGAAAGGTCAGCCTGGCAGGAGTCGGGGCTTTCAGGCCCACGTCCCCACCGCTGTGTTGCCCCCCAGTGGTCCTTGCTGGCAATGCTGACTGAGCTGGCAGTATTGATCATTTCCACATTTTGTTAAAAACAAAACGTTTGCTTTGAGTGATTGAGGCCACTCATCCCAGAAGAACTATTTCCAGTTTCCCTAAGTTAAAGGAGTGGCGACACAGAGTCTGTTTTTCCTGTAAGAAAAAACAAGTTAAGAAGTCCCATCAGTCCAATTCTCATCTGGGGTCGGGGAAGCCAGGGCCCGGGAATCCCAGGTTGTCTGTCTCCAGGCCATCACGCTCCATTTACTGAGCACTGGGTGGTGAGCTTCCCGAGCAGCCCTTGGCATCTCAGATGCATCCGGAGTGTAGCGAGCGTGTCAAGACAGCAGCTCTGCCCATGGGACTAGGACGGTCACAGCAACAGTGAATCTAGGGCAACTCAGCAGGTCTGCAGGCCCCCTCCCCCCCATCCTCCTAGGACACCTCAGCAAGCAGGCCGTGGCGTTTCCAGAGGCAGGGCAGATGCCATGTGCTGCTTACCCGCGTGTCTTTGGGCTCTTCTGCCAAACGGTGTGAAGGGAGCGAGGAACCGACTTTGCTCATGCTGCTCGGCAGTGCTGCCGGTCCAGTCTGCCGGGCTATGGACCCCTGCGTTTCCGCCAGTCATCTGAGATCAGGGTCCGGGAAGCCGGGGCTCAGGGGTCCCAGGTTGTCACAGAGCAAAGACTTGATATTTGCAACATGCCCCACGGCTCAGAGACGGGACGGGTGGCACCTGCTTAAGGACCACAGAGGCGATGATGCCCTTTACTGCTGAGGCTCAGAGGAACCAGATGCCGGCTCCTGTGACCTGCAGGTGGCTTGAACCCATGGCCCTACAGGCAGAGTCCTCGGCGAGGGGCCAGAGCGGCCTCCCGGGACACTCCCTCCCGCGCACCCGGCCACCCTGAGCCTCCCAACTCAGTTCTCGGTGGCCTCAGGAGCCAGGGCCCAGCCCTGCTGCAGCCGCAGCCTGACCTCGATGCCTGGCGCTTTCTCCCACAGCCTCCAGCCCCCTGCAGTCAACAGGGACCTCCTGGGTACAGAGGCCAGCGAGCGGCCCAGCCGGCTCCGAGGCGCTCGGCTCGGCCCAGGGCCCGCGGCAGAGCAGCTCCCTCCGGGTCGGGGCCGTGCTCTGGACAAGCCGAAAACAAGGCTCCGACTCCAAGCAGGAGCGTCTCCGGGGCGCACGAAGCTCCCCACAGACAGGCCTGGGAACCCGCTGGGGGGACGGGGGACCACGCGGCCGAAGCCGCAGCGCCCAGGCTCGCGGGAGAGCCCAGCCCCAGCCGCCGGGCACACGGGGACCGGCTTTGACCCGGTAGAGCGCGGGGTTCGCGGGGTTCGCGGGGGGGGGGGGGCACAGGCCTCGCCGCTGGCACTCGCCCCGCACCCACCGCCCGCGCTGCCCCTCTGCGCCCGCGCTCCAGCCCGGCTCCCCCGCACCCGGACCGGCACCGGCACCGTCGCCCCGCATCCCCCCTTCTCCGTGGCGCTTACGGGCACCTCGCCCTGGCTGGTTACCTTGCTCACGGGTTATCCCCACCCCCCGGGGTGCGCCTCCCGGGGCTGGGGCTGGAGCTGGGGCTGGGGGCACGTACCTCAGTCCCCGGCTTCTGGAACCAGGCGCCCTCGGGTGCGCGGCGCCCTCGCCGGCTCTGTGGGCCCCCGGGGAGCACCAGGGCCGCTGCCGGGGCTATGAGGGGTCAGAGGTCCGAAAACGGGGCGCGAAGTGCACAGGGTCCAGCCGGGCGTCCGCGGCGCCCACCCTGCCCACCAACGGCCCAGCAGCGCTGGACGGGCTCCCGCGGGGACCCAGCGCCCGCCTCCCAGCACCCCAGCTCCTCGCCTCGCCCGCGCCCGCCCGGCCGCCACTCAGGGTCACGTGCACCCAATGGGCCAATCAAGACCGGCAAAGCCCGCTGGTCACGCGTCCCAAATGGGCCAATTAAGGCTGGCAAAGCCCGCTGGTCACGCGTCCCAAATGGGCCAATCAAGGCGGGCAAAGCCCGCTTGTCACGCGTCCCAAATGGGCCAATCAAGGCTGGCAAAGCCCGCTTGTCACGCGTCCCAAATGGGCCAATTAAGGCTGGCAAAGCCCGCTGGTCACGCGTCCCAAATGGGCCAATCAAAGCTGGCAAAGCCCGCTTGTCACGCGTCCCAAATGGGCCAATCAAGGCTGGCAAAGCCCGCTGGTCACGCGTCCCAAATGGGCCAATCAAGGCTGGCAAAGCCCGCTTGTCACGCGTCCCAAATGGGACAATCAAGGCTGGCAAAACCCGCTGGTCACGCGTCCCAAATGGGCCAATCAAGACCGGCAAAGCCCGCTGGTCACGCGTCCCAAATGGGCCAATTAAGGCTGGCAAAGCCCGCTGGTCACGCGTCCCAAATGGGCCAATCAAGGCTGGCAAAGCCCGCTGGTCACGTGCCCTGTGTGGGCCAATCATGGCTGGTAAAGGAATGCCAGTCCCTGATTGGCCCAGCTGACATGGCTTTTGACCAATCGCCCAGGGCCAGGAGGCGAGCCGTGAACCAGCCCACCTGGGGCTTGGCTCCCCCCGGGCGTGTCGCGGGTTGCGCAGGGGCCGGCGGACGCTGGCGCTTCCCTAGTGCTCTCGCTGCGGGCACTGGGCAGGACGCGCCCGCTTTCCCTTCGGGTGCCCGCGGAGGGTGACTGTCCCCACGGGGCTGTGGGTCTCGGGGCCTCACTGCACATTAGGGGGGCACCGAGCAAGGTACCCAAGGCCCTGCCCCCGGCGTGTTTAGCATCTGGGGCTTCGCGGGGGACACCTCCCCCTTTTCTTTTAATTTTCTTTCTTTTAACGTTTGTATTGATTTCAGAGAACGGGAGGGAAACATCGACGACGAGTCCTTGGTCGGCTGCCTCCTGCACGCCCCAGCCCGGGCCTGTGCCCTGACCGGAGGGAACCTGACCTCCTGGGTCACGGGGCGACGCTCACCCGCTGAGCCACGCCCGGGGGGCGACGCCCGTTTCTGAACGACGGTCTTCTCTGCCGCCCTCTGTGCCCCCCAGGGCGCTGCCACCTGCCTCGGGCTCCCTCCTGTCCCCTTCTGCCCCGAGCCCTCGCCACGCAGCTGCTGCGCACGCTCCACGGAGCCGGGGGCTGACACCCTGGGTGGGGCGACAGCGCCCCCCACATCGGGGGGGGGCACGAAGGGCCGCGGCAGCGCCCCCCACGGGGCTCAGGGAGGGGGGCACGAAGGGCCGCGGCAGCGCCCCCCACGGGGCTCAGGGAGGGGGGCACGAAGGGCGGCGGCTTCGCCCCCCACGGGGCTCAGGGAGGGGGGCACGAAGGGCCGCGGCAGCGCCCAGGACAGCGCCTCGCGCCCGGCCCCGAGGGCGTGGCCTTCAGACCCCCACGCCGCTCCCTGCACACAGGCCTGAGGGCTGTCCACCAGGCCGCGTGGGAAGTAGTGGGGTTCAGGCTCCAGACACTCAGGCCACATCCCAGCTCGGGGGCTCCCTAGCTACCCGCCAGGGCCACTGCCTTGGCGCCGCTGGGAGCACCTGCCCTCCTACCCCCGGGGGCAGGGCCACTCAAATTACTTGTATTCGCAGATAATGGTTTGGCTACAGACCACGGAAGCCCCATCGAAAGCCACTTAAGCCATAGCCGTGTGGCTCCGTGGTTAGAGCCTCAGCTGCAGACTGAAGGGTCCCGGGTTCGGCTCTGGCCAAGAGCATGTACCCCGGTTGCAGGCTCCATCCCCGGAGGCAACCAGTTGGTGTGTCTCTCTTCCGACGTTCACCGTGCCCGAAGGAAAGGAATCCTTCAGCTGCACTGCGACCCCCAAACAGGCTCTGAGAATGGTAAGTCAGAAATGACTTTAAGAACAGCGTTTTCTATTTTGCTTGGAATCTGTGTCCAAAAAACTGGCACCTCTCCTAACGAAAGCACCTCCAAGGAGCACCGGGGGCTGTTCCAAGGGGACCCTTAGCTGCTCAGAGCTGACAGCGGTGTCGGGGAGCTGTGGGAACGGACGGTGCAGCTGCCCCCGCATAGAACAAAAGGACCAAGTGCCAAAGCAAATCAGCAGCACATGGATCAAAAAAAGTTTATTTTGAATGTTTAATTTAAAAAAATCATACCTATGAGGTGAGCTACAGAAAGTCAGACACAACTGCATAGAAACCCGACCAAGCAGTGAAGCGGAGGCTGCAGACATATCCTGGAAAGGAAATTTGCCGATGTCCCAACACCACGCTCTCCAGGCGCCCTGGAGACAGGCTGTGCCCCTGGGCTCTGCGGGGGCCACAGCTCCGCACACCGGGTCCACGGGGCTGCCGTGGGAGTGTCCTGGGTCGGAGCAGCACTCATTCACTTCCTGCTTTTCGCCACGTCAGCCATCAAATTTTACTGTCACTTAAGTTGATACTTTGGCAAACAGAGCTCACTCCCCTTACGGGAAGAGCTCCTGGCAGTTTAGGAGAGAAGGCACCTGCGTCCTGTAGCCAAGTGGCCGTTTCCACACAGCAGACACGTGTCCGAGTGACATGAGCCCAGCACAGGCCTTCGGGCTGGGCGTCCTGTGGGCCTGGAGCTAGAGCCCCAGGGACGGCAGTGTTTAAGGAGCTGGGAGACACTGCATCTCAGGGACAGGCGGGGCTCAGCAGCCCTCTTGGTGTCCAGGGCGTCAGGAGGTGAGGGACGGAGGGCAAGACAGGGAGACGCAAGACAAAAGACCAGGGGCATTACTAAACTCCGGTCCTGTGGGATTTCTCGGGCGACAGGTCCTTCCATCCGATGCTGAAGCTCATGTGCTTTCTAGAATTCCCTCAATTCACAGTGTCCACCAGCCCCTCCCTCCTCCAAACATGGAGACTCGAAAGGGACCCCTTCAGGGACAGTGACTCCTGCCTGACACCCACACAGCAGTGGTCAAAGCGCCGGCGGTGAAGTAGGTCTCATTTGTCCTGGGGTCTCCCGCTGACCGTGGGGCGAGGACAGCATGTACTCAGAGGAACTAAGGGCCCCAAAGTGGCTCCACGTGATAGTCAGTTTGGCAGAAAGGAAAACACCTCGAGTGCATAGAAACGATCCCAAGTCCTCCCAGGAACACGATTACAGTATATTAGCAATTTCTGCGGCATAAACTCTCAACAGCATCAGCAGAGTATTAAATATAAAGCAACATGGAGCCTCCCTCCCCCCGAGCCCCACGCAGGGCGTGGTGGCAGCCGGCCACGGTGGCGCCTACTGCCGCAGCTCCACGTAGTTGGCCGGGAAGAGCCCGTACCTGCCCTTGCACAGCCCGCGCCACCAGCCATCATCGATCATCTCGATGTTGGTGATGATGTCGTCAGGGTCGAAGGAGATTTCGTCATCGCCAGCTAGGGAAAGGCACAGAGAGGACAGTGAGAGGACGGTTCCCTGCTTGGCCGGAGGAAGCAGCCCAGTGGCCACTGGCCTGGAGGGTGGAGGGTGCCTTCCTGAGGGGCTGGGTCCTTGGTTTGGGGAAATTTGCACTGGGGTCATTAGGGGATATTGGGCACCCAGGTTACTACAATTTCAGACCTCAAATGCTCAGAGAAATACAGGGTAACAGATGTGTGCGTGTGTGTCTAGATGGAGAGGTGGAATTTCTGTAATTAAAGTTATTTCAAAGTAAGTTATTTTTTAAGGATTATACTATTTTTTAAGGATTGTACAAAAGTCAGATTTCTGAGATGAGTGCGCCAGCCAGGAGTGTAGCCGGGACCCGCCCCGCCCATGTGCCCCTTTCCTCACCAGCCTGGTAGTCATACAGGGCGATGGCCGTGATCCCCAGGTCGTTCTCATATTCATCATAGGTGTTTTCCTCTAAAAACAAACCGAGACAAGATCTGAGAGGACTAAATGGTCCCAGACATTCTCACCTTTTTTTTTTTTTAAGTATCTTTATTGATTTCAGAGAGAGGAAAGGAAAGGGAGTGAGATAGAAACATCAATGCTGAGAGTGTCACTGATCGACTGCCTCCTACACGCCCCTGACTGGGGATGGAGCCCGCAACCCGGGCATGTGCCCTGACTGGGAATCGAACCCCTATCGCCTGGATCCTGGGTCGATGCTCAACCGCTGAGCCACGCTCAGCTGGGAAACATTCTCACTTCTGAGGCTCGTGAAGGTGGGGAACTAGCCAGGCAGGAGACTCGCCACAGCACTGAGCACCCCCCGGGAAGGCAGACTGTGGGGCGCCAGGTGCCTCCAGCAGCAGATGGACCCCAGCATTGAAGGAGCAAAGCCCCCGACTCCCAACTCCCAACTCCAACACCACCAGGTACATATAATTTCCTTGCCAGCTTTGAGTAGAACTGTTCAATTTTAACATCCGGCCCTTTCACAAGGGCTGCATCGTGACAGGTAAGTGGAAGGGGAGACTAGGATCCCGGGCCTCATGTCACTCTCAGGGAGAAGGTGAGCACCTTGCTGACACCACTGTCTGCTACCCAAGGGAGTGACTGGACCTGTGATCAACCTGCACTCACAGACCAAAGGAAACGTCATCTTAAAATGAGACTGGTCTTAGTGTTCGTCCAGCTGAAGCATCTATGAGGATTTCAAAGCGTATGAATCACCTCTGCAGACCAGGGGGTTCACTGGCTTGAGCTGGGCTCTGGAAGACGCCCTGAGCTGCTACTTTAAGGGGATAGCAACAGAAGCCCCTCCTCCCTGCCCAGTGCCCCCAGCACAAGTGGAAAGCTTCCAGGAACTCTCCGGAAGGCTGCGCCAAGCCCCCAGGGGTCTAGAGCCCATGCTGGCAGGAGATGCAGGCGCTGCGGGCACAGGCAAGGGGCAAGCCTGTCATTGGGAAATGGAGACAACCTTCCCAGAGGAACAGAGGCAGAGTGAAACAAAAGAGGGCCCCTCCCCAGCCTAGCAGGCGCCCCCGTACCTCCTGGGTAGTGGCCCGGGGCCTCTGCGGGTTCGTAGACTGCCTCGGGGGCGTAGGCCAGGCCCTGCTGGCTGCCTGCCTCCCGGTAGTCGGTGGCCTCCCTGCTGTACACAGGCTCGGGCTCACTCACGGGGCCTCTGCAGCTCGGCTCAGCCTTGAATGAAGCTGCATCCTGGGGAGAGTCAATGGGACATCTCACGACCTGTCACTGACCTGGGTAACTGACACCTCACTGTCCCCAAGGCACTGAAAGAACAGGCAAGGGCCTGAGGGGCGGGACCTGCTGACACTCAACCTGGGGCCAATCATAGAGGGTGCTGTGGAGACCGGATGCACCTCCTCCTGAGTGACCCCCACACCCAGCGCCCAAGTCCTGCAGTAACTGAGACCACGGCCTGTCGGGAACTGATACCAGGTCACAGCCAGTCTTGCCTGGGCAGGTGTGTCAGTTCCTTTGCAGGTCTAGGACCTCCGGGGCCGCCAGGCCCTCAAGCCCGAGAGCAGCTTCACAATGTCACCCAGCCTGCGGCCCCGGGGCTGTCCTACCAACCCTCAGCGCGGTCAGGGAGGGACCAACGAGTCAGGAGCAAGTATAGGTCTTGGGGGAAATCCACACTGTGGTTCACACGAGTGCGACTCCTGAGCTCCGAGGGCAGTTCTCAACTGCTCAGTATCCGCAGTGGCTATGCGGATGGAGGATGGGGTTCAGGGCATGACCGGGGCGAAGAACTCCTAGGGACCCCACTGTGGGTGAGAGCGCCCGAGGCAGGTGGCTGTCCCTCAGAGACCAGGAGAGCATGTCCCTGGGATGTGCAGTGGGCCACAAGGCACCAGTGACAGGACTGAGGAGACAGGGCATTCAGGGGGGGCAGAGGGAGCGGAAACTGGAGGCCAGCGCAGCGAGGCGCGGAGGCCAGCAGGGAGCGTGGCCAGAGTTGGAGCAGTGGGGGGCAGGTAAGACAAACACAATCACATGACCAGGTGGCGTCAGGAGACCTCACTGGGGGACAGTGGGCCGGGTGAGGCGGGGACCCTGTCCACTGTGGCACCGAGCTGGGACGGGTGTCCCTGGGGAGTCAGACTCACCTGCAAACTGAATGATACACTAACCTCATAGATGGGGCTGGAAGGCTGCCTCTCCTGCACCGGCTGCGGAGTGGGGGACACTGGCGGGCTCTGCCTCTGGGCTCGGGCTTGCTCCTGCAACGGAAGCAGCAGTGGTCAGATGCTGCCAGGCCACGGGGTGACCCACAGGATTCTGGAAGCTCACACCGGAGCCTGACGCAGGCCTACTGCCAGAGGGAAGGTTTTAGGAGCAAGTCTGTGGTGAGCCCCGCGGTGGGGCGAGCACGCTCCAGAGGCCCTGAGGCCGCAGCTCCCGCCACCACACGACCCTGGCTTGTGTAAGGTGCGATCAGGAGGCGACAGGACTGTACCTCGTAGCTCCGAGCCTCGCCCACACTCAGGGCAGGTGACTCAGATGGTGAGAGGTGGGACTCTGGGCCGATGCTACAATGAACTGAGATTTTTGGGACTTTAAAATGGAGTGAATGTATTATGCATGTAATGGACGTGAATCTTTGGGGGCCAGATGGTGGACTGTGGTGGACAGAACAACAGCCTCTCAAAGACACTGACATCCAATCCCAGGTCCTGTGACTACGGTGTCACATGGCAAAAGTGTCACACGCAGACGTGGGGACGGTCTGAGGCGGGAGGCGTGTCACCCATCACAGGGCGATACAGGGGGAGGCAGGTGGTGACAGGCAGGCTAGGACACCCAACGAGAAAGCCAAGGCTGGCAGGGCCACGAGCAGAGTGTGGCGCCTCAGGAGGCTGGGAACGCCTGGGGAACAGGCTGTGCCCTGCCGCCCCAGCAGCAGCCGACTCCTGTCAGAGCCGTAACACGACAGAGGTGTATCGCTTCAGGTCACTGTGCGCGGTCATCGGACGCAGCAGCACTGGGCCAGTGCTGACGGCAGCAACGCTGATTCTTCTCCAGATCAGAGTTGAGGAGACGGGTTCGAGAGCAGGTGGGTGGCCCGCCTGGGGACACGCGCCAGGGAGCGTCCTTTACCAGGCTCCTCTCGTGGGCTGTGGTGGGGCTGCCCCACAAAGACACCCATCCCTGCGGCTGGGTCAGGCCTGCGCTAGCAGGACAGTCACAGACTCTTCACGTGGAACCGTAAGGGTCCACGACCTAGGGCAGGAGAGTGTTTTTTGTGTCGGGTTTTTTTGTTGTTGTTTTTTTTTTTTTTTTTTCACAATGAGAAAACCACAGCTTATCTCACGTGCAGGGACCTTAGTCCGACACTGCATTTCGCTCGCACAGACGTTTGCAGGTTCGGACATGCTCAGGGGCCTGAGAAGAGGCCCGCGTCTTGGACAGTGCGTGTAGATAAAGCCACCGTCTGCCCGGGCTCCCGACAGAGCACGGGAGGGGGACGACGTTCTCTGGAAGGGGCTGTGCCTGGGCGGGCCCCGCATGGGCCCAGGAGGCTCCTAGTTCACACCTGAATCCTCTCTGAGGGCCTACGGCGGCAGCTCTCCCGTCCCCGGGGTGCAGAGACCCCTCCGGAGCAGGGCCGGGAGCCCCGCCATGAGCGCCTGTGCGCGAGTCCCCGGGAAGCCCGGGCGTGCGGCCGGAGCTCCCGCACAGCCGCGCCACGTGCGGGCGGCGGACCGAGAACCAGGCCCGGAAGGGCAGGGAGGCGGGCGGGCGGGGCTGCACACAGGACACTCCGGGGAGGGGTTTGGGGACCGCGGCCCTACTCACGTCCAGCTGCCGGCGAGCCTCCTCCTGCTCCCGCCTCTCCTTGGCCATCCGCTGCGCCCTCTCGGCCTCCGCCCGCCGCCTGTCCTCCTGTTCCTTCTCCTTTGCCAGGTTTTCGAAGTTGGCTCTGATGTTGCTGGTCTTGGTGTTGGCTACGGCGGGGAGGGGAGGAGAGATTTCCCTCTGCCCTCAGACGCCACCAGCGCCCAGGACGGACAAAGCCCCGTGCAGGTTGACCGATCCCGCGGACACCAGGCAGCCCTGAACCGACTGACAAGGGAGCCGGCCCCCAGCTGCCGGCGTCCGGCCCCCCTCCCACGAACCAGCCTGCAGAGACGGGAACCACGAGCCTTGCACTTGGCATATTTTATATTCCACACATCACTGTGTCCCAACCACACGCTCCAGAGGGAAAACCCAATTCCCCAAGGCGTGCCCCCGAGCACCCATCTTCTCCTTTGCGGGTTGACAAGGGGAGGGTGTACACACGGCTGCCCACGGGAGGCTGGGGCCTCAAGGAGACACGTCTGCGACTCTGGGCTGCAAGCTGGGCTCCCTGACTTGCACAACTTTGGGATGGGTGTTTCCCCAAACACACACACCACCTCTCAAGTCAAGAAAAACAGCCCCAGGACTTGCTGTGGACGGGAAAATTCAGGTTTCAAGCAAAACCTGATGCAGAAAGGTCGTACCCACTCCTGCGAGCGTGACAATGTCCCAGTGTTATTTAGCACCCACGGTAACACTGGTGATGGTGTCACTGAGTGCAGTGTATAGCGAAACGAGGCTCAATATCTGGAGGTCAGCATAGCGCCGAGACCCAGAGTTTTCCAAATGACAATACGTGTTACAAATCGTCCCAAGCAGGAGACACCCTTGGGACACCACAAGGGCCCCGCCTGGGGCCATCGGAAGACCACCCGAAGGGCTCTGCACAGGCTCTGGGAGGCCCTTCCAAGGGTGTGGAGAGCCCATACCCTCCTCCAGCAACAGGCCGAGTGCAGACGCAGCTGCAAATAGGTGAGTGTCCCCGGTGAGGAGGCTCACAGGACGCAAGCCAACGCCACCTCCGGCTCCTCTCGTTTTGTAGTGATTTTTGCATAAACAGCATTACCAATATGAGATGGTTTTACCATTTTTAAATCAAGCAAACTTTAAATTCTTCTGTTTAAATTCAGAGCCAGCGCCTGGCCTGCGTGGCTCAGCAGTTGAGCATTGACCTGGATCTAGGAGATCAAGTTTCGATTCCCGGTCAGGGCGCTTGCCTGGGTTGTGGGCTCGATCCCCGGGGCGGGGGGGGCGTGCAGGAAGCAGCCGATCACTGACTCTCTCTCACCACTGACATTTCTCTCTCTCTCCCTCCCTCTCTCTTCCTCTCTCTGAAGTCAATAAAGATACATTTAAAAATTAACTAAATAAATAAACTCAAGCCCAGCAAAGATCTAGCCATCACGCACGTACACAGAAGCTCTCTGGGACCCTTGACTCCTACGCTCACCCAAGGGTGCTGAGAGCACGGGGCCTGAGAACTGCTGGCCATAGGCGGCCACAGTCAACACCACGGGGTGCTCTGCTTCCTGGTTTTAATTTACCACTTTACACCACGTGCAATGTTTCCCCAACTACACGGTGCTCTTTAGGGTGCAGCCCCTGGGACTGAACTGTCGCCCCACAGACCCTGGACAGCAGGCGGCCTTCCACACAGCAGTTACCTCCGAGAACAGACCGTGTGACCTGGTCCTGGGCCTCACTTGAGCAGAGGAGAGCAAATCCAGTCACTTGTGGCAGGGGTATCCTAGCCAAGGCTCAACGGCTCTCTGGTTCACTGCCTGGCTGGGGCTGCAGGACTGGCCACCCCCACCCTCCAGAACCTGGTCCCAGAGGGGAGGAGGCCTCTGTGGAACTGCCATTCGCCCAGCTCCACTTGGGAAAGCACCCCCCAAGCTGGCCCACTGCTAGGGAGCTGCCTTGGGCTGAGTCTGAAAGGTGCCCTGACGTCCATGCAGTATCCATCAGGGGGAATCAAATCTTCCCGGGGGCCATGCAGGACAGCGGTCACCCATGCTCCACCTGCTCCCACCCAGGTTCTCCCAACTGTGCCCTCCCCTCAGCATCCCCATGGGACACCACGGCGCTGGCTCACCTGCTTCAACAGGGATCGTCTTCTGGTAGGTGGAGGGCACCTTGGCAACATCCTCAAAGGTGGAGGCATTCTACCGAGACAGGACCGGGAAGTCAGAGGGCACGCTTCCCTCACACCGTGCAGCATGCACCCTGCGCCCACGCTGAAGAAAGCCCACCCCGGACCTTCCAAAGGACCAGCCAGGGAGCCCATGGGCTTCATATCTGCCTCTCTGTCTGCGAATTAACCGAGGTGTGGAAAAAGTCCGAGATACGCGTGCAGGTGATCACAAACGTCAGAGTCAGAACAAGAAATCCACCTCTGTGGGGGGTGAACAGGCGGGGGCCCCGCCGATCTCCAGGACCTGGACTACTCTGCAGGTGCTATGATGGGGACACACACACCTTCCAGACCCACCAAGTGGATGACACCAAGACCCGGGCAGTCACCACACCTCCCCTAAGCCTCAGGCTCCCAACTGCACACCAGGGACAGGGGGTGGGGGGAGAGGGAGGAGGCACAGGGAGAGAGACAACCTCGCTTGCAGGATTAACGAGGCTACACCACACAAGACAGCCCACACACTTCCTGCCACAGCATCACAGGGAGGCGGTTCTGTTCCCGCCACTGACAGAAACCAGTCACAGCCACGTGGGGCCCTTCACCTCCTGCCTGAGGCCCCCACTCTGTCTTGGCCAAGGCCACCTCCCAGGAACCACACGTTCCTCACACCGCCCAGGTCTCCCGTCCTACACCTCGCCAGGATGTTTTGGTCTCTTCCATCTGCAAAGACTCACTCCTTCGGCCCTGATCACCCAGACTACTCCAGGAAGTGGGCCAGAGCTGGCCGGCTCCGTGGCTCCCCGCCCCACATGGTCTGGGACCCTGTCAGCCAGCCTCTCCCATGAACTTCCCCTCAAGACCTCAAAAAATGTCCTCACCAGGACTGCAAGGGCCACACACCGTGTGCCCAGACGGGATGCCACCAGCAGCACTGCCAGGCCAAGGTGACCCACCCTCCTTCAAATGCAGCCCTTGGACCAGCACTGCCAGACCCTGTAGGCAATTCCGACTCCTCGCACCAGCCCACCTGCTGTGGCTCTGGGTCCCTGGCCACTCCGCAGGCCCCTGGAGGCCCAGCCCACCCCTAGTCCAGCTGCAGCCTCTCACCTACCTGCCCCACCCACGGTGGACTCACCTTATCGGCCCTGCCCCGACCAAGTGCTCAGCAGAGGCCGCCCCTTCACCTGGATGGTCCTACGCTTCCTCTTCACCCCACCAGGCCCACAGGCTTCACCACCCACCCTGCCCAAGTCCAGGCTTCCCTCCCAGGCCACCTTCCCCGGCCCAGCATCACTGCACCTCGCAAACCACAGAGCCACCTTCTACCTGGGGCCACAGCCTCGAGCTCCGCGCCCCCACCCACGTCCACACTGCAGCAGGGCCTTCTCAATGGGGTCCACCCAAGGCTCAAACTTCACAAAATGAATGGAAGGCCTGCAGGGCCCCGGGGATGGGTCCTACCAGCTCCTCACACCCACCACCTCGGCAGCGCCACCCTAAAGCCCCCCAGCTCCTCAGCATCGCACTGTCCTGTCCATCAGCTTCTTACCAGCAGGGTGACGACACCCCGCCGACTGAAACATCTGCCCTTCTGAAAACACAAGCCCGGCGCCCACCTGAGACCACGCCCGGGAGAGCGTCGACTCCAAGCACTCTGTGAGCCCCGAACCTGCCGGCAGAAGCGCTAGGCCCCGGGCTAGAAGCTCACCTTGTCCATGCGGTCCTTCTGCACCCCGTACTTCCCGCCGAATCCTCTGGAGTAGTCTGAAAGGTGCACAACACAAACTCTCAGGGCAAGGACAGGACGGGCGATGGCAGGGACGCGACAGGCCCAGAAACAGCTGGAAAACGCACCCGCGGGAAGAGGGGCGAGAAGCACCACAATGCGCCTTCCGCATACCACTCAGACGTGGGAGAGGAGAGGTGGGCATGCTCCCCAGGGCTCCGAGGGACAGTGGCCCAGGGGACGCGCCGGCCCGGCAATGAGCCCTCCGCCTGCCCGCCCTGTCCCCCAGCCCCACCGCTCTGCGAGCCTGGGAAAGGCTCAGCCGCAGGCTTCCTCTTGCTTTTTGAAAGGAAGTCCAAGGGCCAATTCTACCAGGGAAACACTATGTGACAGTCACACCATCCTGCGGTACTGACGCCACATGGAGCCACGGCCATCACCACGTGGTCGTGGGACCAGCCTGAGCGCGTCCGCCTGCCCTCCCCGTGTCACGTCTCTCCACGGTGCGGACAGCCCGGGGCGGCCTGCAACTCGGCCACGCGTCTCCTACAAGTCCAGGCTCTGAAACACAGGTCCCCATTCTGACGGCAATTAAGTGACCGCTTGAAGGGAAGGTGCGTCCGCCACTTGGACGACCAGGCTACACACCCAGAAACGTCCTGTCTCCTGCAGCCCTGTGTGCCCCCCGCTGGGCTCTATGAGAGGTCACAGAGGTGGTGCCATCCAAACACGAAACAGAAATGCCTCCCGCTCGGAACCAAACACACCACAGAAAAAACAATGAAACCGCCCGGAACGGGCCTGCACCAGGCCCTCGCTGCCGCGGACCAGACCCGCGGCTCCGTGGCCCGGAGGCAGTAAGGCGGCCTCCTCGATGGCCTCGGAGTCACGGTCAACAGCGAGACCTGCTGCAGGAGGCACTGGGAGATCAGGCAGCCCACTCGAAATCGGCCACGATATGGGGCTGGAATGACCACATTTCACACCAAAAAAATCCCAGAGGTGGTGGGGAGACGTGAATGGGAAAGAAGGGTGCCAGTTACTATCGATCCTGCATAAAACCCCATCGACAATGCCCAGGCGCCCCGACAAGTGACCCGTCACTCGGGGGCTGGGCCGGGAAGTCTGTGCTGGGCGTGGCTGCACTGCAGGGGCAGGAAGGGTGGGGTGTGGGCACGAGCACTGTGTCCTGCTGGGACTCGGGCTGGACCAGTCTCTAGGAGCAAGGGCAGGAATCTGACCCACGGCTGAGACGGCAGCTCTGCAGAGCACAGGGACCACAGAGCCAACCCCCGGGGTCCCTGTCACAGGTGGGCTCGTGAGGTTAATGGACGAACTTAACATCTGAACACTTCTGCCCAGATCTGAAATCGGGCTGGGAGCCGTGTTTGAAACAATCCATTAAGCTAGTCTACGCTGCGAGGTCTTTCTAGGGTCCTGCCCATGCAGAGAACACGCCTCTAGTTGTGCAGACAGTCTCGTCGCACACAGCCTCACACGGAATGTCACCAGCCCCACTCCCGGCTGCTGGGACGTCTGGGCGACACCGTGCCCCCAGGGACAGGTTTCGTTCTGATCAGAAAACACTCTGGGTAAAGAGTGTGTCCCTTCACAGGCTGCAGCACACGTATCACCAAGAGCTCACGGCCGGGGCACTCAGGGCCCTCTGGCTGCATGGAGAGCAGAACACAGCGCCCCAGCGACACTTCGGCAATGACCGTGTGGGACTGAAGGTCAACAGTGTGGGACAGAAGGTCAGCCACTTCAGTGGCCGAAGTCTTCTCAAAACTGGGGGAGGCAGACAACCCCAAACATCAAAGACCACCCCACTGCTGCAGAAACAGCACGAACATGCTGGGCACGGCGCGGCTCAGGTTCCTCGGCACAGCAGGGCAGGCACGGCAGGAGCCTGCGGAGGAGACCAGCCAAGCCCGGGCCCCGAGCCCGAGCGGGAGAGCACGGTACCTTTCTGGGAGTCGTGCAGCTCTGGCTTCTCCTGGTGGTCCCAGCCCAGCGCACACTTGTCCTGTCTGTCGGTCTGCACTCCAAACTTCCCTCCAAAGCCCTTCACGTAGTCTACAGGCACAACAGAAGGCCATGAGCTCGGGGCAGGGAGAGAGCATGTGTCCAGTGCACCGAACACAAACACCCGCCTGAGCCCGCCCTCCGCTCCCAGGGCCGTGGCCAAACTCTGGGTGACACAGAGGACCTCCTGTAGGAGTCGGGAAAACAACCTCACCTGTGACCTCTGTCTTGTAAATAAACAGACAGGGGCCACATGGGACACTCCTAGGCTTTGACACTGCCACGGCGTCACCATTTACACACACAGATGTGCCACATGACCGTCACCACACGCAACACCCCGGGAGTCAGAGCCTGCGGAGCGGACACGTGACTTCTATGCGGCAGCTGTGTGGACGCGCTGCTGTGAAGCTCAGTGTCTAACTGGGGGCGTCTCCTCTGAGGCTGCTGGCAGGCTGTGGGCCAGGTCTCAGGCCAGGTGACGGCTCGTCTCCACCCAGCCGAGCCCTGTCGCGCCAGTGCTGCTGGGGGCAGTGAGGTAAAGCTGGGGCACCTTTCTGGGACTCGTGCTTCTCGGTTTTGCCTTGATACTCGAAGCCGACGGCGCTTTTGTCCACCTTGTCTTTGTCAATGCCGTACTTGCCCCCGAAGCCTCTGGAGTAATCTAGAAACAAGAAAGTGCTGTTTGCTCACCAGCAATGACACCAAGGAGCACGCGTGGGGCTCAGCAGCCTCAGCAGACTTTACCACTCAATTAAACAGAAGTCGCTCAGGCTCACTGAACAATCAGGGAGCAACATGGGAGGTACTTCAGCTCCTACTTATGTGAGATACAAACAGGAGCAGCAGCGACACAGCAGGTTAACACCTGGGGCATCTCTCCTTCCTCCCTAAAGAGGGCATGAAACGACCGCTCAGTACAAAGCCCGAGATGGGACAGGCCACAGCGGCAGGCTCTGAAGGCTCGTGTTTCACCAACCAAGCGGGCAGGTGTGCGGGTGCGTCACCGAACAGGACACACTCAGAGCGCCTTCCTGCGAGCTCCCAGGTCAGTCTACTCAGAGCCACGTCACGAAACGGTTACTGCTACACAGAGCACGCTGCACCGCGGACGCACGAATGGGGCAGAGCACCAGGGTCAAATCCCTTCTGAGGGCTGGGGGCTGCCTCAGAGCCTGAGGCTCGCCCCAGCACGCTGGCCTGTGCTCCCCCACCTCCCGGAGGCAACAGTTACTGTTCTAGGGTCACAGGAGAAGTCTGGGCGGCACTGACCGGGACCTAACTGCACATCCTGGCCCGCAGTGCACACCCTGGGCCAAGGAGCACGGGTTCCAGGAGCGACGGTGCAGAGCGCAGGCAGTGGCTGCAACCCAGGGCTGAGGAACGGGCAGGTGGCAGGTGGGCGGACAGAGCACAGTGACCCGCAACAAACTGGAGGCTGGGTGGCACCTCAGGCCAGCTGGCCCGCTGGGTCCTGGACAAATGCTTGCTGGTGGGTTTCCCACGAATGGTTTTGTTTTTCTTTTAAAAAATAGGAGTGATTAGTTTTTAAATGCTGGAAATTATTTTAAAAATGTGAACGTGCAGGACAAGGACTCGAATGCTGAGCACGACCCAGCCAGCAGGAGCCCTGTGGGGACACGAGTCCTTCAGTCCCCACAAAACAGCCCCCAGGCACAGTTTGTAACTGACCGTCGACTGGCCTCAGGGGGAAGGGAACCAGCATGGTCCTCGGGACAGGCTGGCACAGCTACCACCGTTCTAGAGTCAGGGTCCCCCGACCAGCAGTTCCATTCCAAGGAACTTGTTCTTTGAGTACAGAACACGGGATGTAAGATGCAGGCGTGAAAACAGCCACTGCAGGCAATTCACAGCATCAAAGAACTGGAGAGAACCTGAGTTCTACACTCAAGAGGGGGCAGGTCAAACAGAAGATGGAACCATCCAACAGACGACTAAGCCATCGGTAAAAACAGGGTGAACCTGCTCCGCTGACCTGGAAGGAAAACGAGCTCACACTTAAGTCAAAACCTAGTGAGCACGGTGCCCCCGAGGGGGACCAGGAGGACACTCCCTGGTGTGCCTGTCCGAGTGCATGAGACGCAGGCAGAGCACCCCTCCACCACGCAGCATGGACGCACCTTTCTGGGATTCATGTTTCTCTGTCTTGCCCTGGTAGTCGAAGCCCACGGCGCTCTTGTCCACACGGTCTGCCTGCACACCGTACTTGCCACCGAAGCCACTCGAGTAGTCTGGGGAGAGAGGAGCCCGATGGCAGGAACACCATCACTGCAGTTCCACTAGGTTGGGGTCCAGCTCACAGGAGGCCACCCACTGTTCCACGAGTGACGCCAGGCCCCTCAACTGTGTGCACAGAAAGCTACGCAGGGGCCCCCGCCCCACACGTCCATGCCGGGCTGAACGGCTGGAGTGTTCACACTGGAAAGTCCCTGGTCACTCGATCACACACAGGAGGCAGGAGGAGCAAAAACCCCTCAAGAGCTCTGGAGAAGCAACATGCTTGTGTTTTAAAGAAAGGCTGAGGGGAGCAGGGCTAATACAGACGAGCCAGTGCCAGGCCGGGCATGGCACAGCAGCTGAGCATCGACCTGGGATCCAGAAGACTGCAGTTCGATTCCCAGTCAGGGCACAGGCCCGGGTTGTGGGCTTGATCCCCAGTCAGGGGCATGCGGGAGGCAGGTGATCACTGACTCACCATTGATGTTTCTCTCTCCCTCTCCCTTCCTCTCTGAAAACAATAAAGACATATTAAAAAAAAAAAGAGCCAGCACCGTGCTTAAGGCCTGTGTGCACAGCAACACCACTGGGGACAGGACAGGAGAGCTCTGTTCTCCAGCCCTGGGCGGGGGAGCCAGCATTTTGCCCACAAAGTCAGACAGTGACCTTCTGGGGGGCCACGCTACTCAGACGCAAGGCGTCATGGGAGCCGCACAGTGGCAGCAGGTGTCAGGGCCCCATGTGCTGCGCGGTGGGACCGCAGGGTCACACGATGCCGCGTGACCATCCCATGAAAGACGCTCCCCAGGAAGGGGCCTCAGGCGGCGAGTGCGCCTCTGCCTCACCTTTCTGGGAGGCATGCTTCTCAGTCTTCCCCTGGTACTCAAAGCCCACAGCCGACTGCAGGGAGAGAAAGGAAAATGCACTTTTAAATGCCTCCCAATGGTTACTGTGAATCCACAAGACCTAAAAAATTTTAAAATGCGAACACCACAGCTTCTGACCCATCACTCCCAAAGCCACACGCAGGCCCAGTTAACGCCCAGAGCACCGACGTTTTCCATCTGCACCCCACACAACACTCCAAGCCCGGCGAGCCACCGAGGCCAAGCTGCACCTCGGCGGCCTGTCCTCCCCAGGGCCACTGTTGTGAAGGAGTTCATGGGTTTCAGCCCCTCAGGGCCCCTCGAGAAGACCCTCCCGGGGCACACACTCCCCTTGCATTAACACTGACCACAGGAACAGACACTGGGGGTGTCCCCATGCACAGCCCCAAGAGACAGGCACTAGCTCCCTGTCTCAGACCACAACAACGGGCAGCCAGGCGAGGGTGTGGACCGATATCCCGCTCCAACACCCAGGCCCGCAGCGCAGCATCTAGACCCGAGCACAGCGCCAGGAATGACCTCCCAGTACCCTGTGGGCTCTGAATGCCACCTGTCACAAGTGAAATCCAGGCAGGGAGGGACAGAAACGGTCTCACTGGCACATTCCCGGACAAATCTAAGGTGCCCGGGTGCAGCCAGCCAGTCACCTCAGAACCACAGGGATGAGAGCCCCGCAGTCCCAGAGCCAGAGGCACCTCACGTAACCCCAAGGGGTGCAGAGGACACCACGTGGGTGTTGGCAGCGAGTGCTGATCTAGGGAGAGTTGTCCCCTCGCCCTCCCCCAGCCCTGCTTCCCACGACACACTCACCTGGTCAACTCTGTCCACCTGGACACCGAACTTGCCTCCAAAGCCCCGGACGGAGTCGACCTGCGAGCAGTGCTTGGAAAGCTTCGACTGATACTCGTGGCCGACGGCCGACTGCAACAGGAGCAGGAACGGTCTTAGACACCACCCATCGCCACGAGGGACCCTCCCCCGGGGGAGGTCTGAGCAGGACAGCCCCCGTCGCCGTGTGGGTGTTCCTGCCACGCGAGCCGACGGCCGGCCATGCGCTGCGGCAGAGGGGCTGCGGCCTGTGCGCCGCACTGGACTAATCCCCGGGGGTGAGAGTACCCCCCGAGCCGTCCGGGGACCCGTCACATCAGCCAGACGGTGGCTCTGGGCACCCGACAAGACGCTCATGCAAAGCTGTCACGGTGCCAGGCCAGGCACAGGGGAGGACTAGTCTCAGCCCCTGGGCTCTGTGGGAAGGACAGGACAGTGTGGCAGCAGCAGTGGCAGAGAGGAGCGAGGGGACAGGCAGCCCAGGCTCCTGGGTCGGGCTCACAGGGAAGCTTCTTGGGAGGGAGGCCAGAGTGGAGGCGCAAGGGGGCGGCATCGCCCAGCAGCAGGGGCCGCAGTGGCAGCGATGTGGCTGTCACCAAGCTCTTCCCCAACACGTCCTTTTTCCAACCCAGACCCGGGGACCCCACTTCTACTGAAGTTCTCTTTGCTCTAAGCCCCCCGATCCCGTGAGCACAGGCCCTGTGGGGCGGGAAAGGCTCCTGCCTCCTTGGTTCTCTCACTGCCCTCAGCACACGGGGGTTTTGCCCGCTGGCGCCAAGAAAGCCCCCAGACGCTATTTTGGTATATGTGCTCCCCAAGCAAGCACACGCCAGACCCTATTTTAGGACTGAGATGACTCTGCTCCCCACTGTCCCGGCCTCAGCACCGAGACGTCTCCAAGAGTGACAGCCACACGGTCCAAAGTCCCTGTCTCTTTCCTGCAGCTCACTCCTCATCCGACCCCAGCTTCGGCTAATTCTGGACATGGTTTGGGGAGCCCACAGGCGCCCCACACATCCGCTCTGTGGTGACAGTGCAGAGCACTGTGACACAGCTCAGAGGCTGAACCCGAGCCGCACACGAGGGACAGGCGTGGAATTTCAGAGCAGAACCCGACACCGGCATCCTCCTGCCACAGATGGGAGGCAGCCTCTGCAGGTCAGCCCAGCTCGCGCTGCTCAGGCCGGGGCCGCCTCCACCGGGAGCAGCAGAGCGTAAGGAGCTGCCCACTGGGGGAGGACCCCCGACAGCCCCCTCTGCCCTCTCTCCGCAGGGACGCCAGCCTCCCGAGCTGCCTGCGCCCTGTGCTGCCCACGCGAAGCATTCAGCCAACTCTGCCACCACCGTGAGCTGGCACTCGCCTGGCCCCGGTTCACACACAGGGCGTGCTCTCCCCTCCGCCGGGCGGGCAGGGACATCAGGCCACAGGCCGGGCCACCCTGGAAGGTCACCGAGTGCACGAAGGGTGTCGGTGTGCCTGTTGGCTGCATTTTCACCATGAACAGGGCCCCAGGTCTTGTTCGGGTCTCCACCCCATCCCTGTGTGGTACGATTTAAGGGGCACTGACCAGCGCCTGCAGCCCAGGTGCCTCTGGACCACTGTCCTGGTCCCAGAGCTGGGCTCCTGCAGCTCACCCACTCCAGCACCTCAGACACGAGAGCGTCCCAGCAGCGGGAGCACCTTGTGAGCAAGTCGGGTGACGCAGACTCTCAGCAAATCTCCTCCCCAACCGCTCGACTCAAAACTTAACCTGACGAACGGGTCTGAGTGACAGCTCTGCCACCCAGGTGAGATCAGAGCAGGCCAGGAACCCGGCACGCAGCCGCCGACCACTTACTTTGTCCATCCTGTCCTGCTCCACGCCAAACTTCCCTCCATAGCCGTGCGAGGCTTTGGGTCCTGTCTCCAGTTCCTTCTCCTTGAGGCTCTGGTGCTCCTGGTACACGTGCTCCCTCAGCTTGTGGATGCTTCAGGGGAGGGCAAAGCAGGGCAGGGCCATCAGACAGTGTGCACGCTCCCCCTAGGACGCACGGGACAGGACCCACCGACCCGGGGCCTCCCACCCTGCCCTCACGGTGCTCTCCTCGCGGTCCTGCCAGCGGGCCCAGGTGCGTGGCCACTTTAGGGAACCAGATCTGCACCCACACGGGTGTCCCTCACACCCCCGAAGGCAGCTCCCCTGAATGTGAACTCTCCTTATTTATTTCACATGGAGAAAAGCCTCTCAGCTTTACTAGGTAACTGGGTCAGGAAACCTAGCTCTGTGGGTCGCCCGGGCAGAGGAGGGAGCACAGTCGGGGCCCTTTCCCCAGGTATCCTGGGACACGGCTCGGAGCCCAGAGACACAACACACTCAGGTGGCCTCTCTTTGCCTGAAGTAATGCAGCTCTTTATATGCTCAAAGGTGCAACGGAAGACTTTCAGAGCGTACAGTCTAAGGGCCACTGTTTACTGAGACGCCAGGCACAGAGAAACAGATGGTCAGATGTGATCAAAAGCCACCCGCCAGGAAGCCCCTGCAGCTGTCCCTGTCGGGAGACCCCCGAGGGGCCCGAAGCTACCTCCCATAGGGCCTTTCTGCCCTGGGGACGCCAGGCCCACACCTCCAATACCTGGACAACCCCACAAGAGTGACTAAAACACGGCAGCTTAAACACAACTCAGGCCCTCAGCAGCAGGGGGAGGAAGTTATGGCTCCTAAAACCCTGGAGGGACCCAGGGCACCAACGGCTGTCCTGCTGCCCCACGCGGACTCTCTGAGATCCAGCAACCCAACCCGTCCTCCCCAACCTGCTTCCACGCCATGGGGAGCAGAAACGAGACAGGAACGGGTGACTCAGCCAATTCCGGAGTTGGCCTAACCGCACAGCCAAGGGCCCAGCACTGTGCCAGCCCCGAGCAGCCCCCAGGCCCAGTGCCTCTCACCACCCCAGCCCCTGAACACCCCAAAGCAGCTTCCGTGCTGCATGCGAAGTGCACAGCGAGGCTGGGATGACCCTGTGTCTGAGGCCGGACCGCCCACGCGGGTGACTCACTGGGTCCACCTCAGGCCAGAGCAGCCTCCTCATGCTGCAAGGGCCTCAGGGCCAACTGAGACGGCTCTCCCTCCACCGACTCAAGCAGGTCTCTGGGCAAGAGACGGTGCCCTCGGCGAGGGAAGGGGGCGTGCACACTGAACCTGGCGCAGCCACAATGGCGGTCTGGTGCTTTTTTTTTTAACCTTCACCCAAGGATATTTTCTCCACTGCTTTTCAGAGAGTGGGGAGGGGAGAGAAACATCGATGTGGGAGAGAAACATCCATCGGCTGCCTCCACCATGCACCCCGACCGGGGATCGAGCCTGCGACTGACGTACGTGCCCATGGCCAGGACCCTTCAGTTCAAGGGCCAACACTCCAACCACCGAGCCAAACCGGCCAGTCTGGTGCCTTTTACAAGTCCCTTCTACCTGCACCTCCTGAGGTGGCCGTTCAAGCCAGTGCCACGTCAGGAACAGGGACACACTGCTTGGTTCTCCTGAGCTTTGCATGAGAACTCGATGCTTCAGCTCACAGTCCTCAGTGGACAATGATAAAGTAATAAAATTTGTGAAAATGAAGGCGGCGTGCCAGGTCTCAGATGGTAGAAATACACGTCCCGGGTCAGAAACTTGCTCTCGTACCAGGGGCTCAGGCAAGTGTGAGCCCTGAGAGAAGCCACAGCAATGGACGGGGAGGCTCGAGCTGTGAGTGCGTATATGCACACACACACGTGTGCACACGCACAGCATGCACACAGGCACACACACGTCTCACACCCGTCTACTCTAGAATCATCGGGTCACAGGAGAAAACAAACCAGTCCAAGCACAGGTGGGTATCGCGGTCAACCAGGCAGGGGACTCCTTTTTGTCCCTCAGACCTCACTTCCCACCGAGGTTAAGAAAACTCTTACTTGCCCGGCCGGCGTGGCCCAGCGGCTGAGCATCGACCCAGAATCCAGGAGATCGCGGTTCCAGGCCCGGGCTGCGGGCTCCATCCCCAGTGAGGAGTGTGCAGGAGGCAGCCGATCAATGACAACTCTCATCACTGACGTTTCTCTCTCCCTCTCCCTTCCTCTCTCTGAAATCAATAAAGACGTATTTAAAAAAAAGAAAAGCAAGCTCTTACTTGATGTGCTCCTGGTGCCCAGACCCCTGCACGGTTTTGGCGCCCCATCTCTGCTCTTTCTCACTCACGTCGTTCTGAAAAAAACAACAAATGGCAAGTAAATCCCAAGGCCTGGGCTGTAAAACAGACTGACCGGGAACCACCCAAACAGAAACCTTGGGAAGTCACGTTCAGGAAAACGGACGTCAAGGTGGCCCGCGGGTGACTCACAACGAAATCGGGGTCGGTTTCCCAGTCGTCGGCGCCCCCGTCGTCCTGGGCGATGGACACGGCGTGGCCTGCCGAAGCCTTCCACATCTGCGGGGCAGCGCAGGGTCAGGGGGTGGGGGTCAGGGAGGCCACGCACACCCTCCGCCCAGAACTGCCACAGCCCTGAGACACCCGGAGGGCTGGGGCCAGGTGACCAGAGCTGCCCTGTCATCCCTGAGCCTGAATGACAGGGTGGAAACATTGTGACACAGGAGGACGCAACAGTGTAGCTCTCACGCTTGTCTGGGCACCAGGAATATACCAGGAATACCCTGGCTTCAGCCCCAGTGAGAAAACTGTCTGGAAAACCAGTCACCTGCCCACTTCCCTTCACGAGAAATCCAGCTCTGTCCCACTGTGTGTCGTGTTGTGACAGCTCGAGCCGCCCCACTGTGAATATACTGAATGTCACAGGGGTGAAATATCATATTACAGGCATCTTATCACAATTTAAAAAGAGAAAGCACCCGGTTTGATTTCAAGTATTACTGGAAAAGTAGCCGTGAATTTTTCTTTTTTTGTTTTGTTTGTTAATCCTCACATGAGGATATTTTTTCCATTGCTTTTCAGAGAGAGGGTGGAAGGGAGGAAGGAGGGTGGCAGAAGAGAGGGAGAGAGAAACATCGATGTGAGAGAGATACATCGATTGGCTGCCTCCCGACCGGGGCCGGGGATGGAGCCTGCAACCCACGTACGCGCCCTTGGCCAGGAAATCGAACCTGCAACCCTTCCCTTTGCAGGCCGACGCTCTAACCACTGAGCAGCACCGGCCAGGGGAGCAGTGAGTTTCTTAACACAGACTCCACAGGCCAGTGAGCACGTCAGGCGGGAAGTTATCAGAGGACTGCTCTGCCGTCTGTCTCCGAAATACATGCTGACGGTTCCTCTGCCAGGCAGCCTGTCCTTCCCCACGCGTGAACTCTAAGGTTTCATCTTGTTCGGAGAGCAGTGACACAGCTCCCCCTGAACAGAGCGATTCTGTCCGTAACCACACACGTATGCGAGAAGGGACTCATTTTCCGCAAAGGCTCTGATAAACCTCATGCAGGCCAGGCAGCGGCAGGCGAGCCGGTTTAAGTCAATCACCAGGAGCCCCACGGGGTGTCTGAAAGGAGGGCGTCCAGCTCAGACTCCAAGTGGCCCCTGGCGGGGGCTTCTGTGCTGAATGAAGGCAGGACAAAACCCCTCACAGCCTGACAACCTACTCCCACCCCACCTGCTCCAATGGGTCTCCGGTCCGAATTCAAGGTGGTACTGAGCGAGAATCAGGGCACCACTCTCAGATTTCCAGATGCGATTCCTGCCGCCGGCACTGGGCAGGGAGTCACCTGGGCAGGGAACCGGCAGCTGATGGTAGGGCAGGACCAACTAAGCCCTGTCTAGGCCGCTCTGCCTAGGTGTCCCAAAGCTCGAGACTCTCCCAGGTGTGACCAGCTACTGACAGCATTTTAGAGCAAACAGACTAAAACCTCTGCTTGGGAGGCACCCCACTGAGCCCACTGACAGAGGAAACAGCAGCTGCCCGAGTTCGATGATCTGCCTGCAGTGTCTGTCTCCCCAGGTCACCTCAGCCCTCCCCACAGGGGCCTGGATGGGGGCTGTCCACCTGCGGGGCGTCAGCTCCTCTACATAGTTCCAACTATTAAGGACAAGGTCGGACCAAAAGACCAGAGTCTCTGAGGAGGCCACGTCCCTGAGGCAAAGGTGAAAGCCGGTGACTCTGTCTCCTGTGTTTTCACTTATCAGGAAAACAGGAGCAGAGCCCAACCTTCACTGAGCTAGCTGGAAGCCAGACTCACTGTGGCAGGCGAGCAGGTCCCTGGCGGCCATTCCTCGTGGCCCCTCGCACCTCCCACGGAGCAGGGACAAGAGGCTGGACCGCTTCCTGTTCCTCCCCTCAAGGGTCTCTGCAACCCCCCCTTCAAAACCACAGGCCATACTTGGAACTTGACTTTACTTTTCTTAAATATATATATACATATATGTATACTTATATATATATATATGTTGTTGTTTTTTTAATTGATTTTAGAGAGAGGACGGGAAAGGCAGAGAGAGAGAGAAACACCAATGATGAGAGAGTCATTGGTCAGCTGTCTCCTGCACACCCCCGATTGGGGATCGAGCCCGCAACCCGGGCATGTGCCCTGACCAGGAACTGAACCTCGATCTCCTGGTTCATGGGTCAACTCTCAACCACTGAGCCACACTGGCCGACTTGACTTTATTTTTTAAACGAGGAAATTCGTGAATATGACTGTCCGACCTCTGCGAACCCAGTGGTAAAGCACCAGCACCCCCCCCTGTTCTCAAGATGGGGCTACCTGCCCGCCCAGGAGACAGGGCTTACTCGCCCACTCGGGACCGGCAGTACCCGCGCACAACATACACACCTTTCTTTCCGGTGGGAGATGGGTGGCTGCTCACAGAACTCTGTTTAAAAGGCAGTGATCCAACGAGGAATCCCCGGGCATCTGGAAACAAGTCCGTCTGTGACAAGATTACAGGGTAAAAGCTCAGAAGGGCCTCAGCTGACAGCCGCTCCGGGTAAACAGCTCCAAAACTCTCCCAGCGAAGGAATCTACACAGAAATCTCACAGCAGGGTGCGAAGGTTTGAATTTTACTAATAACCAAAGAGCTCGAGGCTTCTCAGACGCACTGAGAAGCTCCCAGAACTGTGTAGCTGTGTGTGTTCTTTGGGCAAACCGACAAGACCACCCCCTTGCCAGCACATGGCCTGTCTGCTATAACCCGGGAGGTTTCCATGTTCCCTTCACTCAAATGTATGGCATTGCTAAAAATAAAAAAAAAAAAACTATCCCTGCAAGCTTACAGAATACTAACGTGAAAAACTCCCTGCAGGGATCATGCGTGGCCAGGAGAAACCCAGCAGCATGACAGCTCCAGGGACGTAAGAGTGGGGTGTCTCGGGGCACAGAGAACTGGCTGCATTTCCAACATGCGGATCTGGTTACTGCGCAGAGATCAAGGCTCCGACTCCCCGGGGCCACTCTCCCCGCCTCTCCCACAAGCTAACGCACGGCCCTGGCTGGGCACCGCACTGCTGGGCCGTGCAGAGCAGGTAGAGCTCCCAGCTCCCAGCTCCCAGAACGAGCCGTCACAGGCAGCTTGTCATGAACCGGCCACTACTGGCCATCCCCACACTCAACTTCCTGCCCAGTTCCTGACCCACGACTCGCTCCTCCTCCCCCCACCCCCCAGTCCCTTCTGGAAACCCGGACTTGTGTGGGCTGCTCTGTGTGTCCTGGGCACAGCCGTGACTACTGTCACCAGCCAGCACCTACACTCGCCAGGAGCCACCAGTGACAGGCTCAGTTCTACAATAATTTATTGCCCTCTCGGTATTTTAAATTTAAAAATAAAAATCTCAAAAATAACTGAAAAATGAAAACCTTGCGTACTTTTTGGATCCAAAGACAACGCCTCCGGACCCCTACCTCACACTAACTGCAAAAATTCGCTCAAAAGTGTATCAAAGGCCTAAATGTCTGAGCTAAAACTATTAAACCCTTACAAGAAAACAAAGGCACAGATTTTCATAGCCTTGAATTTGACGAACAGGGGACACCGAAAGCACGAGCGAGCAGAGGAAAAGTAAACTGGACGCAACGTAAAACTCAGTGCGTCAAAGGACAGCGTCCAGGAAGTGAAGGCAACCAGCAGAACGGGAGAACCTACTTCCAAGTCAGTATCCAGGAGACATCCAGAACTCTTACCCCGCAATCAATAAAAAGGAGACTCAAACGCATTTAAAAACGACTAAACAGACACTGCGCTAAAGACATGCAAATGGCTAATAAGCTCCTGAAAAGATAGTATCCTTAGCCATGGGGAGATGCAAATCAAAACCACCGGAGCCACCACTGCGCACCTAACATTGGGGCGCAGGCAGAGCGAGTCTGGAAAGGGTGTGCACAAGTCAGAGCCCCCAGACTGCTGCTGGGAACGTAAAATAAATAACAGGTTGGCAGTTCCTCAAGGTTAACCCTGGGTGGACACCCAAGAGGAGTGAAAACTGACGTCCACACAAACACACGCACAGGGATGCTCAAGGCAGCAGTGTTCACAACAGGCCCGAGTGGAAACAACCCGCATGGCCGGGTTATGTAACAGACACATAACACGTGCTCCATCCACACGATGGAGTATTATTTGGCAATAAAAAGCAGCAAAGTCCCAACACACGCTACAACGTGGGTGACTTGAAAACATGCCACGCGTGAGAAGCCAGACACAAAAGGCCACATGTTACACAGCCCCATTTCTATGAAATGTCCAGAACTGGGAAATCATATAGAGACAGAAAGCAGATTGGCCTCATACTGGGAGGAAATAGGGGGAGGAGGAGCGTTACAGGGTTTCTTTTTTTAAAAAATATGTTTTTATTGATTTTAGAGAGAGGAAGGGAGAGGGAGAGATAGAAACATCGATGTGAGAGAAAAACATTGATGGGTTGCCTCCTATATGGGGCCTGACTGGGGGACCAACCCCACAACCTGGGCATGTGCCCTGACCAGGAATTGAACCAGTGACCTTTCTGTGCACAGGGCAATGTCCAACCAACTGAGCCACACTGGCCAGGGCCAGGGTTTCCTTTTGAGGTGATGAAATTAACCTAAAATTCACTGTGGTGATGATTATACCACTCTGTGAAAAGACTAAAAACTACTGAATTGTACTCTTCAAATGGGTGTAAAATTACATGGTATGTAAATTATATCTGGATAAAGTTGTTACCAAAAAGCACTGTTCAAATAGAAGGTAACACCTCCACCCACTATTAACACACAAATAGTAAACCCTCCTTGCAAATGTCACAGGTACAAATTAAGGGTGAAATAACCGCAAGGGTGAAGTAACCTCACAGGGTCATATAAACAGGGGAAAAGACCTCTACAGAGGAATGCTCTAAACGCAGAATTAGCTTTCCATTAACCTCACTATCGCCAGAGGAGCAGAAAATCTGAGAACCAGCATGCATTTGACCAGCCAGACAGCCCAGGGCCATTCCCTGCACCCCAGTCACTCAGGGGACACCCTCCCCTCCTGCCTGCCTTGGGCATATTTACTGTTTACTAAAAGCACCTGCCTGGGCCCTGACAAGACAGAAAGACAGGCCTCCACAGACAGCCCGGCTGCCCCAGGACATTGGGTCCCGCTCTGCACCGAAGGCCGACCTAGCACTCGGGACTCACTCAACCACTTTCTGAGCAAGTACCCAAGGCTGCGAGTAAAGGTCTGAATCTCAATTACGTCCATTCAGAAGTAATTTAAAGATAAGTCCACCGAAATCCTTCAACTGAAAGCCGGCTGTGGTGGGGTGTAACCTCCAGTTCCTGGGGAATCAACTTCCAAAGCCAAGTCCGAGGCCCCGGCTCTCCGGCCTGTTGGGGCGCCGCCGGCAGGGCCCCTCCTCGCTCCCGGCGGACCTGGGAGCAGTTTCCTAACCGGGGAGAGCGAAACGGGGCCGGGCCGGGCCGGGCCGTCGCCGCGCGGCGCCCGGAGGTGACTCACCGCGGTCGGCCGGGGAATGCGGGCGGGGAGGCGGGGCCCTCCCCGGCCCGGGCGGCGGGCGGCTGGGGTCGGCGGTCAGCACCCGGACGGCTGACCCCTGGCAAGGCACCGGGGACCCCCGAGCCGGGGCGCGTCCCCGGGAAGCATCTCCCCCAGGGCCCGGCACGGCCGCGGCGGGCTCCGGGCGCGTTCCCGGGGCCTCACCTGAGACCCTCCCCGGGCACCGAGCGCCCCTGGGACCCTCGGGCGATGGAAACAAACCACGGGGAGCCCCCGAAGCACCTTCCCGGCGACGCCGGCGCACGGCTGCCCGGCTGCTCCAGATTCGGAGCCGCCCGTCGCCGCGTCTCCACTGACCTGGTTCCAAACCTGCCCGGTCGGCGCCCCTCCCGGGGCGACCCGCCCCGCCACCGGGCCTGCCTCGGCCTCCCGGCCCCCCTAGGCCCGGGCCCGGCCCTGCCCCGACCCTCCCCGGAGGCCCCTTCCTACCTCCACCTCGCCGACCCCTCGGACCCCGGGCCCTCCGCCCCCGCCCCTCGGCCCCGCCCCCGGCCGCAGCCCCGCGCCCGGCCCCCGGCCCCGCCCTCCCCCGGGCCCCGGCCCTTCCCCCGCCCCCGGGACCCTGCCCTCCCCAGGACCCCTGCCCGTCCCCCGGCCCCTCCCCCGGCCCCGCCGCCCGCCCGCCGCCCGGGGAAGCCTGGCCCGCGCTCCCCCCGCGCCCGAAACCGCGAGCGGAAGAGCGGCGAGACCGCGGCGGCCGCAGCTTCCTTCCCGTCGCGGGCCGGCGGCGCCCCGAGAGGAAGCGGCCCGGCCCCGGGCCCCGAGGAAGCCGCGCTCGCTCACCGCCCCGCGCCCCGGCCCGGCCGCTGCTCCCGGCTCCCGGCGCGCCCGCCGCTCCCGGGCTCCCAGCTCCCGCTCCACTTCCGGTTCCGCGGGCGGGGGCGGGGGGCATCCGGGTCCCGGCGAGGCCCCGCCCCTCCCCTCCCGCACGCCCCGCCCCCCGGGTGGGCAGCCGCCCGAGCTGGGCGCCCGGCTCCCCGCAGCCTCCCTGGCCCACGTGGCGCGGGCGAGCTCGTGCGCCGGGTGCGGTCCTGCGGGGCAGCCCGGCGGCGAGCGCCCGGCGCGCAGAGCAGCGCCGCCCGTGCAGACCGCGCGAGCGGGGCCCCGGGTCACCGCGCGCCCGGCCGAGGAAGGCAGGGCCCGTCAGTGTCAGCGCTGGGACCCGCGCCTCACCCACAGGCGACTGTCACCGCCAGTTAGCAGAGAGTACTAGCACCTTCCCATCCGCGCATCTGCCCATCCGTTCACCCCCCACCCATCCCCCACCCCATCTGCCTAGCCCCCACCCATCCCCCACCCCATCTGCCTAGCCCCCACCCATCCCCCACCCCACCCACCCATCCCCCACCCCATCTGCCTATCCATCCACCCATCCCCCACCCCACCTGCCTATCCATCACCCATCCCCCACCACCCTCCATTCATCCGCCAACCCTCCCAGACAGTATAAGCATCCATTCATCCATCCATCCAGCGCATATGTGTCAGCCATAGGAGGTCAGTAGGACAAAAATGGACCTTGCCCTCAGGTGAGTGGAATCACAACATCACGTTTCTACCAGTTAATGATTCCACCACGACTTTGTGTCCCCGGGAGCTGTGAGATAACCCCCAAGGCTGGCCTGGCTTCCTGAGAAACATGAAAGGTGGGGTGAGGGAATGAGGCAGCACCCCAAGGCTTCCAGTCTCACACTGACCCCAAGAAATAGGAAAAGCCCCAAACAAGGCAGGAGACGGGCAAGTGCAGGTTCTAGGGAGAACACTTGGGGACCTGCGTGCTAAGCCCAGACAGACGGACCAGAGAGAAAACACAGGTCGTTCAGGGGGGTAGTTCCTCAGCCCTGGAGGGACAACCAGAAAACAAAAACCTAGGTGACCACAGCAGGGCCCACCCAACAGGGCCCTGAGGGGAGGGGACTGTCAGCCACCAGCTTTGTGTGTCCCCCAACCTGATGAGTGGGGAGGGACACACCACCCAGTAGGCTGAGGAGCCAGTGGGGCTGCCCCTGGGCCCCTTGTCCGCTGCCCACACCCCAGGCCCTGCCCCCCGCCAGCATTCTGGCATTCCATCCAAAACCAACTTCCAGCCCTGCTGTGTGTGTGGGGAGCCCTGCCCGTGCCACCAAGCATGTCCCCTCCCCTCTGCCACATGGGACTGGTGCGTGACTCGGGACTTGCCCTGAGTCATCAGAGAAGCAGGCTTCCTGGTTCCCAGGGGCCGTGAATCTGGCAGGAGGCGGCTCAGGTGCCACCCGGGAACCCAGAGAGCCCGAGAGCAGCAGGAGCAGAGCAGTGCACACATGCACTCCCAGGTCTCCCAGGGCTGCCTCCAGCCAGCCTTCCCTGGACTGTTGACAGGGGTCCACATTTCCATGTTGCTTCAGACCACAGGCCTGTCTCCTGTGTCTCTGGGCCTTTCAAGGCCTGGCTGCCCTTAGGATGGGCAAGACCATCTTAGCCTCCAGAGCAAGGGCAGGACCGCCTGGTCCTCCTCTGGATGACTCCTGACCCTACCCACACCCTGGCTTCTGTCACTAGGTTTCCACACAAAGACACAGCCTGCATTTGTTCACCTAGAGCGAGGGGCGGGTGGGGCGCCACAGGCGCAGCACGGGGGGGGGGGGGGGGGGGGGGGGGGGGGAGGGGTAGGCCACACGCTTGCTGGCAGTGGGAAAGGCTTCAGCACTTTATTGAAAGAAAGCAATAAATAACACTGTGATAAAAAGAGCTCAGAAGTGGGCTGTACACACTTTGTTACATAATCAGAGTTCACAAAGGGTTAGTACAAAAACATGGGCGACAGTGGCTGTACAGGTCGCTTGGGAGCAGAGCGAATGTGAAGACACCGTCGCCGTCCACAGCGGCTGCACAATAAATACCACACGATCGGCA
The DNA here is from genome assembly GCF_054644295.1 of Miniopterus natalensis. Classification (NCBI taxonomy): domain Eukaryota; kingdom Metazoa; phylum Chordata; class Mammalia; order Chiroptera; family Miniopteridae; genus Miniopterus; species Miniopterus natalensis. Next base: position 75,940,408 of record NC_142091.1, on the reverse strand, counting down.
CGCAGCCCCAGCGGCTGTGCAATGGCCATTTAAACAGTGAAAGTGCCCTGGCCACGCAGACCGTCCAAATGGCTGCATGATAAACCCTAAAAACAACATGTTTACAAACAAATGTAAAACGATGATCTGAGTAAGAAAAATAAGGCCTTTATTAGTTGCTCGGCATTATTCTCAGGAGCCCGAGCGTCACCTCTGCACCAAGGTCTCTGCGATGACCTGCGGCCTCCGGGATTGGTCCTCGTGTGGGGGGGTGCCAGCGCCTTCCCACCCTCCGGGGCAGAGCTGGAGGCCGAGAGCTCCCGCCCGCTTTCTCTTGTCCAGCTATGAACTGCCCCAGCTGGGGGCTCTGCGTGGCTCTGAAGACAAGGTCTCCGAGTCCGCAGAGACGAGGCCCCGGGCCCGAGCTGGCGGAGATTCTCATAGTGTTCTGATCGTCCTCTCACAGCCCAAGTGTCAGGAACGCTGACATCTGACCCAGAGACGTTCGTGGGGCAGGAGGAGGCATTTCTTGCTAGAAAAGGGCAGCAAGGTCAGTCGATACCACGCAGCAGCTGCTGGAGAAGGGTCTGCCCATTTCACAATGATTGTTGTGCAGCCGGGCGTTCCGAATGGCCAACGCCCAGTGTCAGGACCACGTCACAGACGCAGGGAAAGCCTCTTCTCTGCCGTGGTTTATTATTAAAAAATTAAACAGTGATAATTACAGTAAATGCATAATTTACAAAAGCCCTACATCGTTCATAGGATTTATACACACGAACATTACAGTACATTCATCTGAGACTAAGACCAGACACAAGAACAGACTTGATTGGCCTGGACACACACGGAAAGGTAAGTAACTGTATAAATGGAGGCAGAAGTTTACATAAATATAAGAAACATTAAATTCTAAAATATTCTCTTCATGGTATCCATGAATTTCTCACTGATTAAAAACTCTGTAATAAAATATCTCGGTCCGTGTCACAGGTCCCGACAGTGGGGATTCCCCTGGGCTCTGGAACTCCGCCTCTGCAGGACTCGGGCGCTGCAGCATCACCTGTAGAAGTAGTGTGGGTACACTGCAACGACACAGAGGAGAGCGCCTGAGACCAGCCGCAGCCACAGGCAAAGGAGCACTGCCCTCCGCGCCCTCCCCCAGGTCCCCCCTCCCCTGCTCCTGCGCTGGAGCTGCTCCGAGAATTTGGATAGAACACCAAGGACTGCACGTATCCGTGAGAGAATTCCTTAACTGGCTTCATTTTGGTAAATGTCTAAAAGTCACCAATTTTAAAAAAAGATGACGAGCCCTGGCCTGTGGCTCAGCTGGTTGAGTGTCCTCCCGGGCACCAAAAGGTCACCAGTTTCGTTCCAGACAGGATTGAGGGCTCAATTCCCAGTAGGAGGCGTGCAGGAGGCAGCTGATGGATGTTTCTCTCTCTCTGTCTCCCTTCCTCTCTCTAAAAGCAAAACATATTTAAAGAAAATAAAAAGATGACGAAACCAATCAGATGTTCCAGCTGAGATGTGACAGCAGAACAGTGCAGAGCAGCACCGTCCATCCAGCCCTCAGAGTGGCGACAAGGGCTGACTCTGGGCCTGTGCCCACCTACCACCCACAAGGCAAGGCTGGGTCCCTCAGGAACTAATCTTGGTGATGGCCATGCAGTTTTGTTTTTAGAACCAGTCTCTGAATTGAAAGGCTATCAGCCCGACCTGGTTTGGCTTAGTGGTTAGAGCACCAGCCCATGGACTGAGAGGTCCTGGGTTCAATTTCAGCCAAGGGTACATACCTCAGTTGCAGGCTCCATCCCCATGCCTGGTTGGGGCACATGCGGGAGGCAACCAGTTGATGTGCCTCTCTCACATTGGTGTTTCTCTCTCTCTCTCTTCCCCTCTCTGAAAAGCAATGGGAAAAAATATCCTCAGATGAGGATTGAAAAAAATAAATAGAAAGGCAATCAGCGAGATCACCATGGCACAGCCTCCTGAAACACTGCTTCAGGGCTTGTCTCACTCAGGAATGTGCATTTATAACCACCAGATGGCACCAAGACTTGGGGACTACACTGGCACCCACACAGGTCAAACTGCAAAGGGACCAGCACCTGGTGCTCCACACGACGGGCAGCAGCCAGCGAAGACCCGAGTTCATGTTCCTACTGTGTCTGCCTCCTGCCTTCCCACCCCAACAAGGACATTAGCAGACACATAACATAAGCCAACGGTCCCAGGTGTAGACAGAGTGGGAGTACACACCGCCCTTAAAGACCGGGATACCCCACCTCCGTGGCCAACTGCAAACACAGCCCCAAAACCACCCCTGTGTGCCGAGGCTCCTGCATCTCCAGGTGTAGGTTCCTCAGTTAACTGAAACGGCTCTCCCGGCCCACAGCCGGGGCACAAGCTGCAGACGACGCTCCTCTCTACTCACCACGGAGGCTTCAGCAGGAGTAAGTCCTGACTGTGGCGGAGTCCAGCCTCTGTGCTCCTGACACGCTGCCTGCTCGCCCGAGGAAGCATGCAAACACAGCGTGCGGTTATGGTTAGTGTGGTCACACGAGGCACAGGCTCACACCTCACACCTGCCACAGCACCCACTCAGTCCAAGGGAGCCTTCCAGAGTGGGGCTCCATGAGCAGGAGAAAGAGAACCTGAGTGTCACTAAGTGCAGTGGCCCTAAGTGTGTCTTTGTCTCCCAAGCAGCCCTGGAGTCTCTGCAAGTTAATTCCTAAACAGAAACAATGCACCTAATACTATAAACCCAATCTCACCACGTACATCCTGCGTATACACAAGTACTTAACATAGGACCACTACTTAACATGGTAACTTTGTTTCTTCTTAAACAGTCTAGATGAACAGAACAACTGGACTTTCCTTTCAGCCCTAAACACTGTACCTATAAGAATGAAGGAGGTGAAACCCCAGCAGTGATTAGCTGCTACCAGCCCACTGAAGGGCAAGGCCAAGTCAAATGCACACCTGGCCTAACGGGAGGAGGGACACTTCCCAGCACGCGCTCATACCTGCCTGTGATGGACAGTCCATTCTCCCCTGGGGGGCCTCACAGGCAGTATAAGGGGCCCCAGGGATGTGGCTTCAGGGGGTGGCTAGAGGAAAATGACTTGTCTAAGAACCTGAACCCCAGCCTGTTTCTATGGGAAACATTGCACACCATGGACTATTTTGGCTAAGAAACACACTGCATGGCCCAGCAGATAAGCCCCAGTTCCTCCTTGCAAATCTGATTAAGAACTTTTCAAAATGTGTATCAGATACGTGCGGTTCCCAACTGCGTATTTTTTGTTTTACACCAGGAATGCACGTTACCAATATCCCGCCATGGTTCTGGGAAGGATGCTAGGACCGCTGGTACTACTGACAAGTTCTAAGAGCCCAGAGACGGCTGCACTTTACCTTACACTCCCTTATATAAAGAGTGATTATATACAATGATTAAAGCAGTCCATTTTACCAGACTTAAGTCTGTTATCATACAGGGTAGAAAGTTACCTTCCACATAAGACACTCCCTATACCTCTTCCTAGAAATAGTTTTAATTCATCTAAACTCTAACCTCAATACTGCTGCCAACCTTTAACAGGGACATGGGAGCTGTGATGAGGGAAATGGAGACAAAGTTGTGAGGAAATAAGACAGCACTCAGACTTTTAATAAGACGGAGGCAATAACGGAAATTATCTGCGCGCTCATTAAAAAAAAAATTCGACGTTTGAAAAAAGTTACCGGCTTTACCCTGATGAGCATGAGCTCTGCCAGAGATGCAGTTTCTGATAAAAATGTTGCCCTATAGCCCTGGCCGGGCAGCTCATTTGGTTGGAGTGTCGTCCAGCACATGGAAAGGTGGCAGTTTCGATCCCTGGTCGGGCACTTATGGGAGGCAACCGATGGCTGTTTCTAACCATCAATGTTTCTCTCTCTCCCCTGCTTTCCTCTCGCTACTACCCTGCAAGTCATCCTCACTAAAAGTGTCCGGTTTAGCAAAGGCTTTATTTACTAATTAATTTTTTCCCACAATCCTTTTATTAAGTTGTAAAAAAGCTGACCTGACTCAGATGTCATGAAAATTATCTCTTGACCAAATCACATGTAAATTTTTTTTAAGATCTAAATGAACTTTTTTTTTGCCTTTTTGTTTTTTAAATTTTATTATTGTTTAAAATATTACAGATGTCCCTTTTTCTCCCCAATGACCCGTTCCACCCCGTTCCTTCCCCCTCCCAAGTCCCTCTCCCCACCACTGTCCATGTCCTTGGGTTGTGCATATATGCACATAAATTCTTTGGTTACTCTCTACCCCTCCACCCACCCACCCTCTTCCGTCCCTCTGACATTCATCAGTCTCATCTATGCTTCCATGTCATTGAATCTATTCTGTTCATCAGTTTATTAAGTTCCTTAGACTCCACGTATAAGCGAGATCATGTGATATTTGCCTTTAGCTGCCTGGCTTATTTCACTCAGCATAATATTCTCCAGGTCCCTCCATGCTGTCCCAAAGGGTACAAGATTCTTCTTCTTTACAGCTGCGTAGTATCCACGGTGTGAATGTCCCACAGCTTTTTATCCACTCATCTACTGATGGGCACTGGGGCTATTTCCAGCAAAGGCTTTATTTATATAAATGTTATTTTCTCTGACTTTTACATAAGCAAGTGCAACAAAATTTCTAAGCCTACTTACGGGGAGGGCTAATAACATGAAAAATAGCAAAACCTACATTGGTGCTTTTTTAAGTCTACTAGGGCCTCCCTAGCAGAAATAAAATGGAGTCGTTTGTACAGGACGTGACTGCAATGACTGTGACACGAAGCCACCTTGTAAGAGCTTTGTGGAAAGTACTTGTCCAGCCCTCACAACAGGCTGATGAGGAAGACCCTGTCACCACGACCACATCACAGATGGGGACACTGAGGTGGAGTCACAGGCCCGATTTAAAACCACGGCAGCGGGGTCAGCTGCCATCCAGGGACAACTGCCCAGGCTCGAGTTCAGCCCCATCCTGTGACATGTAGTGACACGATGGACCCCAGTGGGGACAGAGGAAGAAAGGAAAGGCAGCACCCCAGAGGTGCAAACTGCTGTTTAAATGGACTCAGCCACTTTCCCAGAGTGGGGAGAGGTCCCAGGAGTGAGTGCTGTGGGCTGAGAGCCACTACCTGCCATTACCGATGGCGTTTGGCACTACCTGTTGCACCACATCTTCACGAGCGTGGATGTCCACCTAACGCGCTGAACACGCTCTGAGGACACGGTGCTCAGCTTCACTAGCTGGAAGAATATGCATATTCAACCAGACAAGAACGTAAATTTAAAAATCTCTACTATTGTTAAACTTTTATAAACAGGTGTTAGGATTAATTTTAAAACACTTGAGCCAGGGCATGCACAGTACGGAAGTGCCTCCTAACCTACTGCACAGGCCACTCTCCCCCACGCCCCACGCCCCAGCCAACAGGCGGCCATGCTGCCTGCGAGGGCGGGGCGCCGGGGGCCTCACGTACCATCCAGCTGCATCTTCTTGGGCGGCACAGAGGGCGAGGACAGGGAGGAGGTGACCCGGAAGTTTGCGGGGAGAGTCTCTGCTGACCCGGCAGCTAAGCCACGAACGTCCTTGGGTCTGAACTTTTTCCTCCACGAGGGTGCTCGCCTAAAGGTCTTATCATCCTGGTAGGTCAAAGGACAGAAACAGAATGACTGCAAAACAGAGGACAGAAAAATACAGCAGTTACCAGCCCTTTAAAATGACGGCTGGACTCGCTGCTGCACTTTCGCTCACGTGTCTAAACCCATTCTCGATGACTGTGATTCGTGGACCACGCTGGGGACCTCCGAGTGAGAGGAGGCATGGTGGCGCTCACACAAGGAACCCAACTGGGGAAACATTAGCAGGGTCCTGGCCACCTGGGTGATGTCCTCCTTTCATCACCATGTGTCTTGCAGAAGTCGCGTTCTCACTATATAAGAGAATAGGTTTTTATTTGTCTTAGAAACAGCTGTCAGGCTGTAATTCTGCCTTATGCTGTGATAGAGCCAGCAAGTGCTTCAAACTCAGGTTTCCTTAGGATCCAAAGGAGAGAATACATAACAGTGTGGAAATAAATGAGTCATGTTTTGTACAAGAAGATCTGAACATTTTGTGTTTTTCAAATGTACTTCTGAAGTAACCTCCTAATGCACAGGGCTCTGGGTTGGGGGTAGACAACCAGCCATCCCCAAAACACAACTTATAGACAGACTCCATTCCTAGGCCACAACCAATGTCTTACAAAAACCATTTTTGAGGGTTATCAAAGGTTGAATAACAACTGAAAATATTAGTTTTTTAATAACTTATTTGTTCATAACGTTTTTTGTTTCTTTTAATCCTCTCTCAAGGGTATCTTTTCCATTGCTTCTCGGGGGGGGGGGGGGACGAGACACTGATGTGAGAGAGACATCAACTGGTTTCCTCCTGCATGAGGTACGTGCCCTTGGCCAGAATTGAACCCAGGACCCTTCAATCTGCAGGCCGACACCCTAACCACAGGGCCAAACTGTCCAGGGCTGTTCATAAAGTTTTAAGAACAAACCTTAACTTGTAAAGTAAAAGTACTGCCACATTTAGAAGCCTAAGTGGCCCATACAAGTCTAATAAAATAACTTACATTCAATGCCAACTTAAAGGTCATCAGGCTGAAAACTTACTTCATTGAATCGTCGGTCAGTCCCCATGACCAAAAGGTTGTTGAACTCTCTTTCCAAGACAGAACGAGCCTGAAATCACAAAACAACACCTGACTTCAATCTCATCTGAAGGTGTCAGCAGAGCACAACTGTTTTTTCAACCAAGACTTTTAAAACCTTTGAGAAAACTGTGAGTGCCTTGAGCCACGATCATGTTCCCAGTCAGGGTTTCAACGAGGGGTCCATGGGCAGCTTCTGTGTGGGCTGGCGCAGGCGGGGGAGCAGGCCCACCGGTGAAGGGCAGAGTATCGGCAAAGGACATACAGAGGAGCAAAGAACATCCTGGTCCTCAAATGAACCCACGAGTCAGAAAGGACTAGGTCGGGCAGCTATGCACAGAAACAAAATGAATCTGCCTCCCTCAGGCACGAGGATTACTTCTCTCCATGTGAGAACTGGGCGTATGTGACTCTGACGAACGCAGGGACTGGAGTGAGAGTTTCCCATTACTTTGTTAGTTGCAAGACTCTCAAGCTTGTGACAGAAAACGTAAAGAGGACAACAAGGAAGGAGCCTTGCTGCTCGAACTGCTCCATTACTTAGGTACAGAAGATATCACGAGCGGCCGGGGGACTAGCTAAGTTCTGTCTCCATTCGAGTGACTCGCTGATGTCTCGGTCAGGAGCCGGGGACACCGATGCAGTGAGCCAGAGGGCGGACGTTACCTGGGTATTCTGCGTGGGAATCTGTAACAGGAGGGCCAGCACGTTGAAATCGAAGGTCTCGTCCAAGGCCATGAGTGCCCCGTGCACCCCACTCTCCAGGAGGTTGTTGGCATATTCTTTAAGGCCAATGGACAGGATCCAGCGAATCACACGGTCATTACTCCAAACAAGCACATCTGCAGGGAACAAAAGCAGTAACACACATGACCTCAGGAAGCTGTCTCCATCACACGTCCCCCAGAGCCTGGGACAAGGGGTCCTACGCAGGTTCTGGTCCTTTGGTGCCTGGCCTCAGACCTCAGCTCCCGGACCCAGGAAACACTGCCGAGGGCACAGACAGCCACCAGCTGCATTTAGACGGTGATGTCCTGACCCTTCCCCAGGCTCCAAAAACCTCCCATCAGAACTCCACCTTCAAGTGAGCCCAAGGGAGTGAGACTGCTATGTACATTTAACGTCTGGAGAGTAGAAAACAGTGAGGACCCAGGGATCGGGAACCAAAAGGACAGACAGGAACCTGAGTGCACCAGGTGCCCACATGGCTCACACAGACCCCAGAGTAATCCAAACCCTTTCCTCCCACCGCACTGCTCCCTCCGCCCTGGGAGCAGGACCACCCTGCTCTGTCTGTGGCTCTCAAGTCCTGGGTCTGTGGCCAGAGCAGCATTCCCACTTCAATCAGGCAAGCAGAGAGCGGGCTCTGTCACCCTTCCCGGCTGTGCTGACAGTACTGAGAAGTGACCCGTGTCCTCACAACAGGAAAGTGCTGAGTCGGAGGGAGAGCGCTCCCCTCAGGCACCAACTACAGACTGATGGTGCACAAGAGACCAGCGGGTTCTCTAGCTACAGTGGGGACCTTGAAAGCCCTCCCCCTGCCTCCCACCCTCCTCTGTAAGACGCCAGGCTCTCCCCTTCTCTCAGAGCCTCTCCTGATGGCTTTAAGTAGGAAATCGCCGAGGCTGCAAGCGCACTGGGAAGCAGGAAGGTGATGAATCAATCAGACGTAATGTACTAGCCTTTTACGTCATTCTGGCTTTCTTCTCTTTTCCTTTCCAGTTCTTTTCGGTCATAATTTAACCTTCGCAGGCACATAATTCCACACTGGAAACTGTTTCTATTTGTTAAAAAAAATGATAAAAATTAAAAAAAAGAGAGAGAGAGAAAGAAATGGCAGCAGTCAAAAGTCTCAGCAAGCAGCACAGCCTGGGCAGGCGCACCTGTGGAAGCTGTCCACCATCTTCAGCTGCCCCCGCAGGTCCTTCTTGGTGAGGTGGTCCAGCATGCGCGCATCCACCAGGCACTCCATGAAGTAGCTGCGGTACTGCGGGAGGCCCAGGCTCGGCAGCCACTCGTTGCCAATCCACTCGTGGTTCATGTCCCCGTATGCGAGAGTCTGCTTTCGATAATGGAGTGTAATCAGTTCAGGAAAATCCAGGGAAGAGGTCACGAGAGCAGTTTAAACAATCTCCCAACCGGGTGTCTGGTCTATGACAGACCCGGAAGGGTAAACTGAGGACAGCGTTCTTCTTAACATCAAATTACCTGTCCTTCTTTAACTACCTTTGAACTTGTTAAAAAAACTTATACAAAAGAAATTATACTAATAAATATCTATGGCTCGCTTTGTGTTTATAAATTGAATCCATTTACCAAACCACCACAGAGCTGTAACTGACTACGTACTATCTTTCTGGGATACGTCTTATGTATAACAACATAACACCAAAGAATGGCCACGACTCATGAACAAGTTTGAAGGATCCATCCAACTGCACTCATTAAATATACCTCCAGCGGTTTTAATTTTAACACCTTGTTTTCTAAATTTCCTTAATAAAACATCTGTTAATTTCAAAACCAGTTAAAGTGAATGAAACTAGTTTTGAAAGAAGAGATAAAAGAACTGATAGGACTCAAGGGAGAGACAGACACACACAGGCCCAGTCAGAAGATCCCAGCCTCCTCTCGTAGTTCGTAACTGAACAGGGAGCCAGCCTACTCACACACCTCCTCAGGAAGGATGTGAAGCCTCCACAATGCTACCGCCCCTGACCTAATGGGCATTTCACAGAACACTCCACAGTACAAGTGCACATGGAACGTTCTCCAAGGCAGACAACTCAACATGTAGACAGAAAATGAAGTTATACAAATTATGTTCTCTGACCTCAAGAGAATTAAATTAGAATGCAATAATGAAAAGGTATCTGGAAAACTCCTGGGTGTTTGGAAATCAGCATACTTCTAATACTCCATGTGTCAAAGTCATAAGAGAAATGAGAAAATACGCTGAACTGAATGAGTGAAGACAACAGATTCAAAAACTGTGGGACACAGCTAAAGCAGCACCTTGAGGGAAATTTATAGCATTAGATACTTACAATATAATCAAACAAAGATCAGAAATCAATAATCTAAGATTCTACCTTGAAAACCTTGAAAAAGAACAAATGAAAATACAGAAGAAAGAAGAAGGGGAGAAAATAAGAGAGCAGAAGCCAATGAAACAGAAACCAGAAACTACAATGAATCCAAATCTGGTTCTTCACAACTATCAGTAAAATTGTCTAGCCCTTCCCCAGGGCGACCCAGGAGAAAGAGAAGACATGTCACCAGTATCAAGAGTGAAAGGGGACCAGGTACAGATCCTACAGACACGAAAAGGAATGTAAGGGGAAACTGGGTAACTTTACGCAACTTAGATGGAATGGCAAGTTTCTTGAAAGACAAACTACAAAAGCCACTGAGTAAGAAACTTAAGACTTGTGTCTATGAGAACTCGAATTTGTAGGTACAAACCTTCTCTCACACACAATCTCTGCCCTAAATGGCTTCATGGGTGAATCTATCAAGCAACCATTTATGAAAAAATAGCAATTCTATAGAAACTATTCCAGAAAAGTGAAGAAATGCCAACTCATTCTACAGGGCCAGCACTGTCCTGACAGCAAAACTAAATGTATTACAAAAAAACTACAGACCAATATCCCTCAAAGACACAGATGCAAAACTCCTATGAAACACAGCACGTCAAATCAATAACATATTAAGAGAAGTCAACATGACAAGTAGGGGTTCTCTCAGGAGCTTAAGGCTGGGTCAACATCTGGGGGGGGGAAAAAAATCAGTGAAATTCACCCAATCAATGGACTGAAAAGAAAAACCACAGCATCATCCCAAAAGACACAGAAAGGCATCTGACAAAGCCTACCCTTCATCAAGGAGTCTCAGCATCCTCAGAATGGAGGGACGTGCCTCACTCTGACAACGGCATCTAACAAACACGCAGCACTGACATCCTCTTCAGTGGGGAAAGGCTAACTGCTCCCCCCAGGTCAGGACAGAGTAAGCATGTCTCATGCAGCGCTGTGCTGAGCTCCCAGCCAGTCACAGGCAAGGAAAAGAAATCAAAACATGTGACCGGTGAAGAAAAAGTCTTTACTTGTAGATGCCCCGATTACCACCACAGAAAATGAATCTACAAAACAGCCATCACAGCTAAAGTGAGTTGCAGGATACAAGCTCAATATGCAAAAATGAACTCGGTTTCTAAATACTAGAAACAAACCAGACACTGAGATTTTAAAAGTGTCATTTACAATGTCATCAAACACCACACACACTTTGGAGAGCTCTAATTGAAACGTGCGAGCCTCGTCCAAAGAGGAAAGGCGCACACTGCGTATGAGCATCCACGTCGAGGACACACCCTGGTCACATGCAGACATTCTGCACATTACAGGGTCCCAGGAAACAGCAGCTCTACCTACCACCATGTCCTGTCTTGAAAGTATGGGCTCTAGTCTAATCGATCATTTATACCAACCAAGTTGGGAGGAATGACAAACTCCAAGAAGACCAAATTCTAACAGAAAAAAAAAAAAATTTCACTATTTGCTCTAAACAAGCATGACTGAGAAAAACATCAAACTTCTTTGGGACATCATCACAATACCGTGCGTTTTCAGTCCTTCGAGCCTTGCTCTCAGCTCACAGGTACTTGGCAGCATAAACATCTGGTACTGTTTCTTGTCGCTGACTTGCATTCTTAAATTGATATAGAATGCAAAGAAATCTCTAAACAGAAAGCTCCCTGGAAGCAGAACCCTCCTTATTCCTGTCTACTCACTCTGTACTCGTCACAATTCCACGTAGCCAGCAACATGAGCTCCCTGTAGGCCCAGCTCATCCAGGGAGACCCATGTCTCCTGGACGGCCATCACAGGCTTCTGAGAAATGCCTGCGACAGGCTCTCATGGTCAGAACATGTGGGCGACAAGAGACAGCCACAGCATAGGGTCTGTTTTTCCCAGTTGGTATGGCCACACATTCAGTTCAGATTTGTGAACTACGTAAAACGCAGGGTGCTAGGAGGGGCTGTGGCTGTCCTGTCCACGGCTGCGTTCTGGGAAGCAGCAGTCTCACAGACACACACTGATGCTACCGGGCTGAATGAAGCATCATGGCTCTGACTGCACCCTGATGTGTTCTTCCCCCCGTTCCCAAGGGCATCTCAGACTTCCCTGGCTTCAGTGCAGGCCGCTGTGGAGGGCACTGAATGACTCCCGTGCCTGGCAGCACCTGGCGACCGCCTCACCTTCCTCTCACCTAGAAGCCGAGAGGCCCTCACTCACGCCCAAGACCGAATGCTGGCTAATTCTGGCATCATCTCATGGCTCCTCCTCACTTATCTTCCCATGGCAAAGAGCAAAGGTTCAGCCTGTTTAACCTTGGAGCCTCGGATGCAGGGTCTGCTTCGCAGTGTAAAAGACACTGGCATGTAAGTAATTATGAGATGTCCCCTTTTAATTCACTGATGGTCATCGCTGACCCTGTAAAGAGATACCTGACTGGGTTACATGTTAATGGGGACATTTACCTGGAGAAGCAGCAGAGAAACGCGGGAGGAGAGCTCAGAGAATCATGTTAGAGCTCCTCTCCTCTTTTGTTAAGAAAGGTGATATAACTGGCATGGCCAGCAAGGCTCAGCAGTTGAGCATCGACCTAGGATCCAGGAGATCACAGTTCAATTCCCGGTCAGGGCACATGCCCAGGTTCCAGGCTCGATCCCCAGTAGGGGACATGCAGGAGGCAGTTGATCAATGACTCTCTCATCATGGATGTTTCTCTCCCCCTCCCTCTCCCTTCCTCTCTCTGAAATTAATAAAAATATTTTTTTTAAAAGGTGATGTAACGGTCTTTTCTTTAAGAGAACAAATAGAGGGAAACAGGTGTTTCAACCATCAACTTGTAACCAGGAAAGTTTGAATTTAAAATGGTTTTCAGATCTTCAATTAATCTCGAGACCTGTACACAAGTCCTTCAACAAGCACCTCAGGAAAGACCACCTGTCCACACTGGGCAGCCTCTGCTGTGCTGCTGAAATATATAGCATGTCCCATGGCAATGCTGCGGACTCACAGGCAGGGAAGCCACTGTTTAATAAGGCTGTCAAACAGTCATGACAAAGCTTTTTGGAGCTGAAGAACTGGTGATCTGAAAATTCAGAAGTATGTTAAGCAAGAAAAGGCTGAATTTCCGAGGTTTCCACTAGGAGGAAAGCTTTTGGCTCACCAAGTATCAGGACAGTGCTCAGTAAAACACCAGCAGACTCAGAGGTGAGTCTCTGTACCTACTTGTGTTGGAAATTTATTAGAATACGCTTTTCTTCCCATCAGCAGATCAGATCTTACAGCTCAAGCTACCCCACTAAGGACTGAAATGCATAACCTCAGGAGCTGCTGGATACACAGAATGCAAAGCGACCTATGTCCATGAGCGTGAACCACTCCGGCTCCCTATGAGGAATGCTGAGAAATGTTCAAAATTGTCCATGAGACGTACTCTTTGCACTCCTGAACCCTACACTTTGCTGTGACTGATGCATTCAAATCATTAACAATATTCTGAATAAATTACAATGTTAAAAATGTCAAGAAAAGTAAATTACAAGTTTTCATACTCCAACTCTTTTTGTTGATGTAATACAGTGAAGAATAGATTATAGAGAGTCTCCAACCTGAGCCCAGCTTCCCTCCTCATCCTCCTGGGGTTACGTGGTTAGGGATGCAAGAGAACACACACACTATTAGTACCGGTGAGCTCGGGACAGGCGGGCCACGTGGCAGGCAGTGCAGCGACTCTGAGTGAGAAGTTCAGAAACCACAGGCACCATGCAGAACTCATGCAGGACCCTCACCCCACCTCACATGCAGGGAGCCAGCGTCCAGGCCAGCACACCCCCTAGGAGGGAACTCGGGCCGGACCCTCACAGTGGGCACTAAACCAAGGTCTCCCCCCAAGAGGAAAAGAATTCAATCTATTCTAAATAGAGCCCGTCTACCAGCTTGAGGTTCGTGGGAAAAATCTGTAAGAAGCTAAAACATAAATTCCACCGCACACATTTAACTGAGACCCAGAAGAAATGCTCATGGGAACTATGATGTGGAGTGACACGTCCGATCCCCGCTCTGAACTGGATGCCCGAGGGAGACGGGCTCGGGCGGGACTGACCGTTTGTGGCGTGGCTGTGAGCGTCTCCATCTCTTCGTGCGTTAACCAGACATTTCCTGTGGTCTAGGGTGACCCAGTGACCAAGCACATCCGGGAAAAGGGAAGCAGTGACAAAGGAAAGGTGGCAGACATGTGAGCCACAGGCACTTAAAAGGCAGGTGGGGGCAAAGATCGTTCGTTTTGCCTTCACTTCAGACACCCACACAGAAAATGACAGACATGTTAGCACCAGCCCATGCCCCCTTAAAGAGTAACCACACTTTATTGACACTGTGCTATCAACCGCACAAGAGCAGGCCACGACTTCCAGGTGCACCTGCCATGCTTACCACCTGTGATATGTACGGAGAGAAAACCACCTCGCCCAGGGGGACCAAAGAGGCAGGCAGCAGGGCTGAGTGTGTTCCTGTCACCACTGGCCTGAGAGCAGGCCCTGGGCCCCCACACTCCTCGGGGAGCAGCTGCAGCCTGGTCTCCCCAGGTGTGCAGGCTTCCCTAGGTGAGGTGTGCCCTTCACTGTTCACTCAGAAGCTGCCTCTGTCACGGGTTTATGAAAACACTGGGAAACCACCAGCCCCTTCCTTTCTAGAAAGGCTGCTCTGAGGGGAGCTGCGACAACCCTACCAGGACAAGAGCGTCTGCACAGTAGGTGAGACAAGGTGCTGTGCACCACCACCACCCTTCCCTACGAAACAAACAAAACCCACACACACGCTCCTGACCCTCACGTGCAGAGCAGCTGCGAGTCCAAATCGGGCCCTGGCCGGCCACTCAGACAAGTGTGTCTATGAGGCTCCGAGGGGCTCGAGCAGAGGTCTTCTCTGCAGAGAAGACTCAGAGCAGAGAGGCCGGAGTCAATGACAGAGCCTGCACTGACCTCCTGGTTACCATGCATGTGTACATTAGATGCATTTTTAAATTTCTCAGCCAGGACCCTTCTAAAGGACGTCCGGGTCTCCCGCATGGATGGAAACTGTCTGAGCGGATGGTGCTGGTGCACACCTGCTGGCTACGGCTGCTAAGACCTGGCGCCCATGGCTCCAGCCCCCAGTGGAAAGCACTGGCAGGCCGAGTAAGTCAGTAGAGAAAAACATTGGTTATAATGCAACTGGGGAGGCTAAGCTTTTTTCCCTTCACTTTTCATAACTTTATATTTAAATGTGATCGCTACTTTTCTGCATTTTCCCTACTTCTGTATTGCAGTGCTACTGTAGCCAGTCTGTGGTAAGAGTACTTAACAAAGTATCTTCCAACCACCCAGGCAGATTAAAGCCTTACTGTTTCTGAATCCTAACGTGTTAAATGGGACACTAGGCGTGTTTCCAAGGAACTGGAGGACAATGGACACGTACCGTCCGGGACGTGGGCGGGGCCGAAGGGCTGGTCAGGGACATGATCTCCTGGATGGCCAACCGCAGCTTCAGCCGGTGCAGGGGGTTGCTGATGCCGATCTCCCGCTGGATCTCTGTGTCCGACAGGGCCGACATGATGGCTCCACTCTTCACGTTCGCTCGACATGCGGCCACGTACCAGGCTGGCATCCCCACCCAGAGCTAGGGACAGGAGGCATCAAGGCCGGGTCAGGTCAAGCTCAGAGTAAGGCACGAATCGCACGCTCGCACGTGCAACACCCTCAACCCAGGATGAGAAGCAGCTGTACCTCCAGCCAGACGACCACCGTGGGCCCATCCCATTGTGCGAAAGGCAAACCTTGTCTCCGGGCTTCCTCGAGCAACTCGTGCCTGCAAATGACAAGACACTCAAAGATACAAAGTCCCTATTACACGCACAGGGAAACCACACTAACAGAGCCTGCTCTCTGTAACTTCTCCAAAGCGTGAGCGTGCACATCCCGCCACTCCCTGTAATCTCCTCCAGCGCCCCCTACAGAGAACGCCTGAAGGATGCAGCACTGAGACGCCACCACTTCTATGGAACCATCTCGAGAGTCAAGAACCATCACCAATCTAACAAACCAGCACGGTCTTCCTATCTGAAGCGGGGTGTTCAAGGGAAACACAGCCACACTCCCCTGCCGAGCACGGAGGAGACACGCGCAGGACAAGGAAGCAATAGCTGGTCTGAACAAGGGAGGCAGCCTGGGCAGCCTCACAGACGTTCAGCTCTGACAACAGGGCAAACAGTGCAGGTTCCCGACACTAATGGCGGCTGACGCAGCAAGCACATGACAGACCGGACGGAGGCTGTTTCTAGTCTATGCTGTTTAGCTAACTAGGTGTTTGCAAAACTGTGACACTGGTCACCCTGTGGTTTAGCCCTCAGGCTTCACATCCAGAAAATTTACATCCCAACAGCTTCCATCCGAACACACAGTGAAGACAGGAACCTAGGCACAGACGCAAGACAACTGCCACAGGGCAGCAGCAGGGAAGGGCCCTGGGACCCTGTGAGATTGGAAGTACTCCACAGGCCTGATTTTAAAATCCCCAAACTGTTAAGTCTACCATATTCACATCTTTAAAAATTATTTTGTTGCCCTGGCCAGTGTGGTTCAGTAGGTTGGAGTGTCGGTTCGTGAACCAGGAAGTCATGGGTTGGATTTGTGGTCTGAGCACATACCCAGGTTGCGGGTTCGATCCCCAGTCAGGGTATATACAGGAAGGCAACTGATCAATGTCTCTCTCTCTCTCTCTCTCTTCCTTTCTCTCTACAGAGATCTGTCTACAGATGACAGTTATGTAAGAGAAAACCACACAGGTTCTGCACCTTGTTTTACTCCTGTGTTGTCCATCAGCAAGGCTGCCTAGAAGACACTTTCTTGTTTAACATGAAAAGCCTGGGGGAGAAGATGGGACTGTGTGAGGGAGCAGGTCCATTTACCCCCCGGGCCTGGCCATCCCTGAGTCATTTTCTATCAGCTACTCTCCTGTAACAATTCCTGTGGACACATCACTGAGGCTTTTCCTTCCAGATGCCTATCAGACCTTCGAGATACTTAAACAGCATTAGACTCTTCTTGTGATTGTGAAGTCTACATATAACTGAAGCCCAAAACATTTCACATGAAATTTCAAATTAGCATTCCTGAAGTCAACCCTAGGTTTCCTGGGAATAGTAAGTACTGTCATTATCTGAGAATAATTACACCAGAGAATGTAACAAAGGTCTTAAGAACTCAAGTAGTGTATTTTGAAGAAAGACAAATTTTCCCAATTAAAATAAGCAAAGCTACTCATAAATGAAACAGACACTGAGACCACTGGCACTGCACTCTGCTGGACGCACGACAGTGCTGGGGGGGCCTCGCTGGGTGGAATGAAGCATCGCTGTGCAGAATGAAATGCTACCCTCCGTATCCTAAGGACAAACTCTCCTCAGAGACAGAGGCTACATGTCATGTAAAGACCATGCAAGCCCTGTGGGCTGCATAAGCGCCTCCTGGCAGGCGGACGGGAAAGGACGGCACCGGACAGCACCGTCAGTGCTGAGCCTTGACCCGATGCCCAGCAGGGGCAGGGCCCTCACATGCCAACTCTGAAGAGTTCTGACTAGCTGCTGAATCCCTGGCACTTTGCAGAGACATCATTTTCAAAACAAAGTCACTGCTCACTGTAAACAGGAAGCGAGGGGTAAAACCGTGCTCTAATTCCATAGTTCAGACTGGTGGACACCATCCCAACTTGACCTGTAGTGGTTGTTCTGGTTTATAAAAAGCCTTTCCTACCTCTGATACACTCCTGCATTCCCAGACCTCAGGCCCAGGTGCTGACGACACTGGGCCAAGGCACTGGGGGTGGACAAAGCAGCTGAGCGCTGTGGGAAGTCAGCAAGAAGGTCCAGGAGACCCCAGCTAGGTGGCTGGCCTGGGTGTCCATTGGCTTCCTGGCTCCCCTCCGTCAGGCCAGCCCATGATCTAGAAGAGCAAACCTGGAGCCTGGCCCAGGGCTATCCCCCCTTTCCTCTTGGGAGTGGGTGGGTGGACGTGACTGCTCCCAGACCCTGCTCAGGGGAGAGAATGAGACAGCACACCTGGGCACCAGGCCTGGGGATGCCACAGGCATCTCCACTCCTGCCCTTCTGCCACATGGCTACATGAACACTCATTCTATCTCGCTTGACCCAGGAACTGAGTTTCTTTCACCTGCTGCTGAGAACAGCCCAATGAAGGGAGCCAATTTCATTAATCCCTGATGGACTTGGAAGAAATGGCTACACAGAACCCAGCAACCTACCCACTGACCACGCTCTGAAAATCACCAGAACCACCCATCCCCCCCACCTTACAACCTCAGAACTACATTCAAGAGGCCTGGATCCTTAGAACAGACCCAACCTCAGAACCACACAGACAGGCCTGGATCCTCAGAACAGTCCCAACTTCAGATCTACGGACCTCAGATCTACAGACAACAGGCCTCCATCCTCAGAAACAGTCAATTGTACAAGGACAAGGTCAGTTTTCCAGTAAACAAGAATTAGTGTGGCCACTAGCTGCAGAGCCTAAAAGAGAGAGAACTAACGTGCCGGCCCCTACCTGTCCCAGCGTTTCTCACTTCTAACTCTGTCCTGAAGAATCTGAGCTCTAAGTTCCCATCCTGAGGACCACCACTGGTCCCAATCCCACAGCCCCAAACCCCCATCTAGGAGCAGCCAGGACTCCTTGGCTTTGCCCCAATTTCCCTCCCTACTGTAAGACGGGCACAGTCTGCTGTGCTGTCCCTCTGACGACCTGTGGCCTCACTTACAGGGAGCTGCCTCCGTGGAGTAGAAAGGATAAGCACCGGGACCACCATGGTCAGGGCCACAGTGCGGGAGCTACTGAGCTGGGGCCTGATCTTCTCCCTCGGGGACCACTTCTAGACCCAGTTCTAGGCCTATTTCCCGATGCGTCTTACGTGTAGCTGTGTAGACGTGTGTTTACTAACACCCACATGCTCTATGAGGTGCGCAGCAACTTTGCTGACGCCCCAGAGCTGGTCTGAGCGGGGTGGGTTAAGATTCAGATGCGAGGCCCAGCCTCACTGAACCCCAGCACGTCCCCACTAGACAAATTCCGGAGGGGACTAGGAATCCACGCAGAGTCCTTTTAAAATTTCATGGTTTAGCAAACGCTTCAAGTCAACCCTTAAAAGATAACACGTACACGTAGCTAGATGATACAGTTAACAAATGAATGTTAGGTAAAAATCAGGCACAACCAAAAACTACTCAGTGAGCTGAACAAGTAACAAAGCGCTTACTTCTTCTGAAGTCTGCGATTTTTCTCAGCCTGTCCTCCCAACTTGCCGAGTCCCAGGGCATCTGGAGATGAGTTTTCTGTCTCTGAAGTACCAGCTACGAGGAAGCAGAGTGATCAAGAGAGTGAGAGAAAAATCAACACTGCAAGTGAAGTGTTTTCAGCAACAGGTGGACAGGGTTTGCAGGTAGAGGGAAGAAATGTACAGGCTGCTTCTGATGTCACCGCTTAGACCCACAAGCAGAGTGTCACCATGGCTCTCTGGTTTGTGAGCAGCACGGAGAAAACGTGTGTCCCTGGTCCACACCCCTGGGGACCACCCAGCTAGTACGGCGGACCCCCTCACAGAAGGGCAGGGCACACGGCAGGCACACAGCTGGCAGTCTGCTGGGGACACCGACCTTGCCCCAGTGCCTCCCTGCCCATGTGCCCAGGGCGCGTCTTTTCCTTCTTGCCAAACAAGCGACCGATGGAGGACTTGATGCCCTTCTTCTTGGGGGCTTTGTGGAGAGAGTCCTGGCTGCTGTTGCTGCTGCTAGGGTTGCTCACCGGGCCATCCTGGGAGCCTGTTGAACTTTGGGGACAGAAAATAACCTTTAACAAGTGGCATCACAAAAGACACAGCTCTGTTCACGAGAACTAGAAATCTCCACGTTTTTAATACTCGTTCTCAAACTTCACAAACAGCCTCCTCCAGAACACCCACTTTACAGAACCCACGTGCGCAGGAAACTGGGCTCCCAGTGACCCCGGCAGAGCAGTGTCTGGGAGGCGGAGGGTTGGGAGCCTCCTTTCAGGAAGGCGGAGCTCCACACCCCTGGCCATGGAGAGCACAGCCCACCCCACACCAGGTCCCCTCTCAGTGAGTGAAACTATGGCTGCCCCGACTGCGACTGTCCCCAGCATGGAGTAAGAGTAGCCAACTTTGAAACTGAGTGGCTGGTCCCAAGGGCAGACATGAGGATCAGGAAGGACCACATGGAGACCCCACAGCTCCAAGACACAGGGACACCAAGAGCCACTGACTGCCCCACAGTGAGGTGACCCCCAGAAACAAGCCATGTGTGGGGCAAAAATGCTCCCATAAAGATAGAAAGTTAATTCTCAAAACAGCAGACCTGTAGAGTCTGAAGAAACGCATTTCCTAAAACGGCTGATCTAGTCTAACTCCTCTTTCTGAAGAGCCTCTGCCAAGCAGCCTGCTCCTGCTGCCACACCGCAGCTCCCAGGGCACCCCAGCATCCTAAGAACACCGGGTACATAAACGCAACTGAATTGCCCAGTATTTCTTTAAAACCACTGTTCTTTTTTATCAAGAAAAGATCAATAGCTTTCTTAACACTGAAAAATCACAGACAACCATCTTTCTACAGATGACTGGCTCCGCCCTGCCCCTTCCTGAAAGACAACAGGTTTCTGCAGGTGACTGGCTCCGCCCCGCCACTTCCTTCCTGAAACACAACAGGTTTCTGCAGGTGACTGGCTCCGCCCCACCGCTTCCTTCCTGAAACACAACAGGTTTCTACAGGTGACTGGCTCCGCCCCTTCCTTCCTTCCTGAAACACAACAGGTTTCTACAGGTGACTGGCTCCGCCCCTTCCTTCCTTCCTGAAACACAACAGGTTTCTACAGGTGACTGGCTCCGCCCCGCCCCTTCCTTCCTGAAACACAACAGGTTTCTACAGGTGACTGGCTCCGCCCCACCGCTTCCTTCCTGAAACACAACAGGTTTCTACAGGTGACTGGCTCCGCCCCTTCCTTCCTTCCTGAAACACAACAGGTTTCTGCAGGTGACTGGCTCCGCCCCGCCCCTTCCTTCCTGAAACACAACAGGTTTCTACAGGTGACTGGCTCCGCCCCGCCCCTTCCTTCCTGAAAGACAACGGGTTTCTACAGGTGACTGGCTCCGCCCCGCCCTTTCCTTCCAGACAGACAGACAGCCTGTTTCTACGGTGACTGGCTCTGTCCTGCTCCTTACTTCCTGAGGTCCCTGATGTCCTCGTGGCTGACCGTGTGCAGGGCGCCTTTGTGCAGCCTGTCCAAGCGCAAAGATCTCGGGGAGGGAGGGGGGGACGTTTCACACTTTATTGTTGTCTTGTCATCTCGTACCTCTTCTTGGGAAGCCGGCAACTGAGGGGTGGAGATAAGTAAAATTAATTAACATCAGGCTTGATAAAAAACACACACAATCACACAGGCTTTAGATTACAATCATAAGCTTATCTGAAAATCTATCAACTGTGGTTTCTGCCGAGTACGAGCCTAATGCCGCTTTAAGGGACAGTCTTCTTCACAAGACACGGCCACAGAGCACCGTGCGCAGTCAGGGCCCGGCCCCAGCTGCCTGCACAAGGAGGAGTGTGGGCCTGGCAGGGTGCAGGGGTGCTCCTGTTCCCAAGCCTAAATGCAGCCTGAGGGCCTGCCCTACCTGGGATCCTGGGACACCACGGGGAGTGCCACTGACAAGGTGGCAGAGGCCTGAACCACGTCATCAGGGACTAGGTGGCATTTCCCCTCCCAGTAGGGAACTGCAGGGAACGTGCGGATCTGATACCATTCAACAGAAATGCCAACAAGGGCAGAGTCCTCTCAGGTAAAACTGTCCAGACCTTTTTGTTTTGAGGAAAAAGAAATAGCTTGTACCATGACCCAGTATCATGATTCAAATCACTAGAGTCTATACCAACAGGTAAGAAAGTGAACTGGTGGCTAACCCCACCCCAACATGCATGTCTGGCTCGTGTTTCTCAATGTTAGACTGGGAGTCGTCACTGAAATACCTCATGCATTTGAGAACAGTGTGCTCACTCAGCTTAGGTAAAGTAACCCTAGGGTTTCACTGACAGGTGGTCTCCGCAGTTACAAGTCTTCTCGGTTTGTGGGGAATGGGAATACAGGAAGCAGGGTGGTGGCAACAATGTGGGTAGCAAATGACCCTCAAGGCTCGCTCACACATTTGAGTTCTGTGGCCAGGGCAGGGCTGGGCTTTGCCAGCCGGGCCTGGCACGCATTTATGCGCACAATGAAATCTGAGCAGCCACCACGTGCCTTTTTATTTTTTTAAACGACACTGTGTACTCCCCATAGTGACTCAGTGACAACCAAGCGGATTCGTGGGTGCAGAACCAACCTCAACTCATTCAAGACATAACCGCCAGCAGCAGCTGGACAATTCTGCATCCTTTCCTGATTTCCAGCCATCATCAGACAACAGGTGACAATGGCCAAAATGATCACTGTGAAACTTAGGGGTAGATTTCAAAGGCAGGTTAAACAATGATCTGTGAAAACCCAACAACAAAGAACAGGATGGGGAGTGACCCATGGGGCTAGACTGACTTTGAACTCCATGGAGACCAAAGACTACCTGAGCAAAGGACACCCCTCACCCAAAGCCCAGCTAACAGGACAAGCCCCTCGCAGAGGATGTCCTCAGGCTCACCCCGTCTGGCCTGGCCAGCCCTCTCCCTCTGTGCTCCTATAGGAAAGTGCACCCCAAGCAGGACTAGAGTCTATGTGCCATTTCACTCAACTGCAAGGGGAGGCTCCATGGAGCTGGGCGTCATCTCAGCATACCCCGGGATACTGGGGAGGAAGAGGGCAGTATGAACACACTGTCCAAGTGTGCGCAGCGCTGGGCACTCCACACGCCCCTGGTTGCATCCTCACCACCACCCCAGAGCTGGCCCTCAAAGGAGCCAGTCAGCGAACCCAAGTTCCCACAAGCAGAGCCCAGGATGTCCCACCAGAGAGATCAGCACACTCCTTCCTTTATTGAAAGTCTCACTGGCAAGAAAAATGCAAGCACAAGCCAGCAGGACAGAGGGAGGGTGTGCTCTCCCTGCCACTGGTACAGGCTCATTAACAGTGGCCTGCGGGCAGAGAGGCACAGTCTACAGCTACCCAAAAGTGTGATGTCTGTCACTGTCTTCACTTCACAGGACAGCAAAGCAGGGTACTAACCACTCAGCGACAGAGCTACGACTTCACCCCAAGAGCTCACTAAATCGCCACACTGCTCTGTCAGTTCAAGACCAGACAGGTGTGAGAAGGGGGCACAGATTAGACCCAAGCATGACAGTCACGAGGAAGACACTTTGGTTCCTTCCTCTGATAACAGAAGGCCCAGCTCATAGTCATCTATACAGAGGAGAGGCCCTAACCTCCCTGTTGGGGCCGCTGCAGAAGAGCTAAGAGGCCCTGGAGAAAAGGCAGGCCGGAGGGTAGAGTGGCTAAGTGTCCAGGCTTTGAAACCAGACAGGTCCGTACGCCATTGCTGCCTGACTGTGTGACCCTGGGCACAGTGCATCACCTCTCTAAGCCTCAGTTTCCAAGTCTGTAAAATGGGGTTAACAACAGTAACCTGTATCTCCCAGGGGTGTGTGTGAGGATCGATAACAGCGCGTGGCATACAGTAGGAGCTTACTAAATGCTGTCAGCTCTGATTATTGAAATTGGTTTTTCCCAAACCTAAAATCCATGGCTCTGCTTCAATAACTTGTCCATTATAAACTTGAATGCAGTGACTGGAAGGCAACCCGGTAGAGGAAGGCCAACGCTTATGCTCGTCCATGCTCTGTGAAACCACCAAGGACCTATTTCTAACAGAACAGTCAGCACCCGTGAGGCTCGGTGAATCTCAGCACTTCCGTTAAAACGTCAATATCTGTCACTGCCATCCCTCAGCATTCATTCGTGTACAGCGACAGGTCCTCTTCACAGGGAAACAAGCACATGAAATTATGAAAAATTTACCTTTCTACGGTGTTTCCTTAAGTCACTAGGCTGAGGGATGCATGCAAAGGAAGGAAGAGAAAGCAGATTTACTGCACACGCTGACGTTAAAAACCCAACCACCAGTACACACAGGCAGATACGTAAGAAGGGATGACGGG
Source organism: Miniopterus natalensis (assembly GCF_054644295.1). NCBI lineage: Eukaryota > Metazoa > Chordata > Mammalia > Chiroptera > Miniopteridae > Miniopterus > Miniopterus natalensis. The sequence continues at coordinate 75,916,406 of NC_142091.1, read as the reverse complement.
AAGTGTAAGTGAGCTGTGAACTAGGAAAAATGGAACTGGAATTAGGACATTTTTTCACCAAAAATTTAAAGGTAAGTTATTTGAGATTTACTAGACAAACACTACAAATTATTCCTCAGGGAAATAAAGTGCTATTACCACACACAAGGTTAATTAAAACAAGGCATTCGTGTAACTAAGAGCCCTGACATTGTCTGTTATCAGCCAAACTCCTCCATCGCTTGTCTTCCTCTGTGAAAAACGAGTCCTACTTCAGGCTGTCTCATCGCCGAGGAAGCTACTGCAATACCTGCTACAAAACTAACCAACCTACTATTAGTGAATCACCTGTTGGACGTTCATGTAAAACCCTGGACTAAAACTAATTTAGAACTGCTTAAAAGTAAGCTTACTGATTTCAGCAGGGAACCCTCTGAAAGTACTAAGAATGAAAGCGTTACGGCAGGTGGGATGCTAACATCCCGTAACTCGTATTTTAATTAGGAAACGCTCTGTTGAAGGCATTAACTGTGCATGTGCAGTCAGCGATAACACGGACGGTCTTGAACTCAGCCTCACAAGCACAGACTGTGTTGCTTGGGTTACGGTTCCACTGACCCTACCCTTGGTGGATTACTTCTCACCTGTAGGGGAACGTTTCATGTGTGAGTTACACACACCCTACGGTTCTGAGTGAAACCGCTCTGGTGCATCTATCACGCCTGTCTCTACACTTGTGATGCAGCAGCACACTGAAACATATCTGACCGTGGGGAAAACACCATTTAATGAGAAATGAAGGAAAAGCAGAAAGCCCACCAATGAGCTGAGCTTGCCCAGTGGCCCGCATGCCAAGGTCACCTGAGCTTGGGGGAGGGGAGGGGAGGGGAGGGGAGGGGAGGGGAGGGGAGGGGAGGGGAGGGGAGGGGAGGGGAGGGGAGGGGAGGGGAGGGGAGGGGAGGGGAGGGGAGGGGAGGCGGGTGCTCAGGGACAAGGGACTGAGGCCTGGATAAACAGTGATTAAACAGACAAAAGAACAACACAGGAGATCAAAGCCCAACGCAGCAGACACAGGGCCAGCCAGCAGCAGGACTACACAGAGGGAAATACCTGGACTGCTCTCACGAGTTCTCTGAGAGAAAATGAACCGGGAGCCGTAAGTGGAATTGTCAGAGTTTAAAATACTAATTAGCTAATAATTAAGTTATAAAGAGTGTGCCACGTGCCACTGAAATGGCACAGAGCTGATACAACCATCCGCTGACTGGCAGTGCAGCTGGAGGCAGATGTGGACAACGATGGGAAAGCTCCGGTGCGGCTGCACAGCCCATGGCCGTCAATGTGTGACGGGAGGCAGTGCTCACGAAACCTAAACTAGAGGTGAGAGCCAGTGTTGCTTTGTCACCAAGACTGTATGGTCACTGCATTTGCAGGTGCCTCCTAGGAAGCTGCAAAACAACTGGGTTTGAATTGCCGTGCTCCTGGTTTCCCAGGCAGGGCTGGTGCTGGGCAGGTGCTGGGCAGGTGCCGAGTGAGTGACTAAAGGGACTGGTCCGGCTGCTTTGCTGTTCTGTTTTCTGACTGCAGGCCCTCACCTTCCAGTCGGGCATCCCTAATGAAAAGGAAGGTGGCACCGGCTCTCGGAACACTTTTCTATGAGCTACGAGGCTGCCTGGATTGACTTTTGTTAAACTGCCTATTCCTAGAAAACTGAATTGTTCCCCTGGAAGCTGCCCATGCCCAAAGTTACACAATAAAAACTTCTCATGAGTTCATGACCACAGGTTAAATTGGTCATCCAAGTATTAAAATTAATTTGTCACTGTGCTACTGTCAAATGATTCAATACTAGCTGGTTTCCAAAACCTTGGACCTCCAAGCAGAACAAACGCAAAGTAAAATACCTGATTTTCTTCTAGGTAAAAGAGAAAGCGTACTCAGTGTCCAAGACCGAACTTGGGGGTTGTTTGGAGCGCAGCAGAGAAAAGGCAAGTACTCACCAGGGTCATGATGCCCAGCCTATCCACTTCCCGAGCTGGACTGTGCGGGATGCGTCTCGGGGTGGACCGACCGCTGTTTGGGGGGGAGGAGCCCGCGAGTGAGGATGCAGGATATGGGGGAATGGAGCTCATTGATCTAAAACGACCAAGGTTGTCCAGGCTCCCGCTGCCGACGCGGCTCTCGATCTCCTCGGCCCGCTGCTCCGTGCTCTCCTTTTCTTCCTGTATCAGCCTAAGGAACAAAACAGGCCATGCCTCCTCCAGCAGCACACACGATGCTGGATAGAAACCAGAGCTCCACGCTGCATCATGCCGCGTAAGCTCCAACAGCGGCGGCTCAGACAAGGGACACTTCAGCAGAAAGGCCCCACTTTTGATCTTTCCAATAGGCCCAATTTCAGAACCAGTGAATCTCCCACTGAGCTGCTTCTGATTGGTCGTATCTGATTTCTCTGTGGGGCCGGGCAGCAGCTCTCACTGCAGCCCAGTGGAATGTATGAACCTCACAGCTCTTAGGTTCCCTGTTCCTAGAGCAAAGCTGCACGGTGACCCATCACGTTTCCCACTGGAAATGGGGAACTGTGACACAGCCAGAGTGAATCCACAGAGCAAGTCAAGTTTCTAAACCCTTAAGTCTCTAGACTGGATGGAACGTTGAATGGGTTTTTAAGGCTGAATTAGAGCAGAAGTGCTCCTCAATGGAATCTAGATTCCCATCAACCAGGCTGCATCCCCCTGGAGCTCCTGAGTAGTGCTGGCAGGTGGCTAAGACTGTTAGTGTTTGACTATGCAAACTATCACTCTAATGTCAAAACACAGGATCCTATAGCACCCTCTCCAATGGAAGGTCTACTTGCACATCCTGGAATTATGTTTTGTTGTTGATAAAGAAGCCAGTGGATAGAATTTACCATTTATATCAGACCCCTCACGTAAAAAGAAAAACACTTTATCTCAGAGCACAGTGTGAGAACCGGAGCCAGAGCATGGAACCTGCCCATTCCCCACACTGATGGGAGAGCCCTTCCAGCTCACCAGGAGCCGGCTCACAAAGTGAGCCCACAGCTCCCTCACCTGGGCTCTCACCTTAGCTCTTTCCTTCTGCTGTGTTAGCTGCACATAAAAAAGACCTGGGTGGCCACTCTGTCTGAATCCACGGCAGGCTCAGGCACGTGGTTCTCTTCACGTGACCTCGGGACCAACCAGGGGTGCAGCTGGGTCGGGTCTGACAGAGGGCAGGCCTCAGGGCACCTTGGTACCTGGTCATACCGATGCACCCAACACCTAAGGCCTCCTAAGCTGGGAAACTCTTTGGATCCTACCCCACAGCTGACTCATTCTTTGTGCATTTACTACTAGAACAGCCAGGAGGGTTTCTAAGGAAAACACCTTTAAAATACTGAGGAAACTAAAAGAATTCCAACACACACCCTTTGACCATGCACTGTCCTACAATGAATCAATCTTCATGCTGCGTTAATTTAACACAGTGAAATGCAAGTATAAAGGGGATCTGCCAACCCCCCACCTCAGCTTTCCTGTTCCAGGCGGCCGTGACACACCTGAAAACAGAGGCTCCCAAGGACACACATCCACCCTCTTCAGGGCTGGATGACACACCAGCAACGGGAGGAACCCCACCCCGGCAGCGTCCCGGGTAGGCAGAGCCCCGCTACAGTGCACTCCAGCTGTGTCCTCAGCTTTCGGGGGACAGAAATGAATGCCTCTCACCCTTCTACAGCACCTTACACAAACGTACCAACACCACAACTGTGGAGAGAAGGCCCTGGCTACCTGAACTCCATAATCAAGGGCAATTTCAGAACTTAAAGTTCTTCAAACAGAATGGACGTGAGTTTTGTTATTCTAGACCATTTAGACGACACCCACTGTGTGCACACCAGCCTTCTCCAAGTGGAATACGATTCCCCAGGACACACACGTCTCCGCGCCATGCACGACCTCACGCCCGACCTCGGGTACCTGATCTCCTTGTTGATGGCATCCAGCTGCTCCTGGAGCATCATGGCCAGCGTCTGGGCGTCAGCCTGCCCGCTGGGTGACAGCAGCGCAGATGAGCTGAAGAGAGTGTCCCTGTCGTCCTCGCCATCAGAAAGGTCAACGTCGCTCTCGAAGGCCTGTGCTACGTTTGCCAGGACACTGGCTTGCTGGGCACGTTCCCAATCCTGCTCATTGAGAGTCTGTACCTACAAACGAGAAATCACATCTCAGCACAGATGCAAGATTATAGCCACATTCAGAGCAACTTAAATCTGTGAAGTTTTAAAAAATTTCTAAATCAAGCCCAAAAGACCCTGGAACAATAAGCCATGCTACAAGCTGCTGGCGTTGATCGAGCAGCGTTTAAGAACCAGGGGAAGACTGATCTGAGAGGCGCCCTGGGAGACTGTCTTTCACAGAGGAAGGTGTGTCTGTGACATCTCTTACAGAGGTGGGCAGGCATCTGTTTGCTTTTCACTCGCGGCTGTAGCCCTAGGTCTGTGATGATGCCTGACCCAGACTGGAAGTCTGATGAGTGTGGGTGCCCAAAATATAAAAAAAGTATGTAAAAACACCTACTGTTACATGAGAAAAGTACGAAGGTACTTAAACTCCCATATGTGAATTCTTCTCACCAGAAGATAAATACTGTTGGCCCTGAACAACATGGGGTTAGGGGCGCCAACCCCTGCCTCCTGTGCAGTCAAAAACCCAGAAGCCATATCGATAACACAGTCAACTGACAATTATTCGGATGTTATGTTACACACTGCACTCTTACAATAAAGTAAACTAGAAAAGAAATGCTATTAAGAAAACCATAAGGAACATCACACTCACAGTGCTGTATGTACTTATAGGTACCATAAGTCGTAAGTAAGTGGTCTGTTTACAAGTTGAAAAAAATCCACAGATAAGGTGACTTGCACAATTCAAAGCCGCGTATTCATTTATTCTTAATTACAACTTCAAATCTACTAATCAAGATTGTGTTATGATTAAGAGATGATACTTTACCAGAATTTCCACTCTTTAAAAATAAGCACACCTTAAAATAAACTTATAGCTAGAAAAAGGAAAGTGGCGGGAGGGAAAGAGAGAACGTGACCTATTAACACTCTAACTCCAAAAGAGTCTCAGAACCCCGAGATGAACAGGTGACTTGTGTGGCAGGTGACCCCAGGATAGAACAGGGGCCTTGCCTTGGAAGGCTCGTCCCGCAGCGCTGCCACACGGCCTTTCTGGGGGCGCCGCAACACCACGCTGCCACCGTAGGAGTCCATGGGGCCATCTGCCACGGGGAACCTGAAGTCTGGGACGCTGCCCAAGTGGGGTCGGCTGAAACATGAAGAAAAAAAGGCATTATTAAAAGAAATGAACCAACCGTTGGTCAAGCCAGACCTGGGAATCTGGGAAATAAGTAATTTCACGGCAAGGCCTCCAGGAGGGCACATCCTTCACTCATTCCAATGCCCGCTCCCTACCAGCCTTTCTTCCTTCAGCCCCTCCGGGAGGGAAACCACGACACCCAGGAAAATCAATGGGACCCTGTGAACATGAAAACGTGCTGGAGACAGCTGCATCTCAGAACCGTCCCTCAGATCAGGCTGCATAGTCCTGCACTGGCTCCTGACCTCCAACTGCTGACTTTCTCATTTGCCAACATTCAGGATGAGGCCCACCAGTCCCTCCGCCCCCATAGGTGAAGCTGCCTCAGTGCACCCTGGAGGACCCACTGCAGGGGCCCTTGAAGCACAGCTGGCGCCAACAGGAGCTGGATTTGGCAGCTTGATTCCATGTTTTCAGATCAAAAGCACAGACCTGTGTGCAACCAGATTAACAGACACTCCACACCATCAGCTGGAGAACTCTCCAGAGCAGAGGCTGGGCCTGGGCACCCAAGACGGAGATGCTGAAGGAGCCACAGGCTATTCCCCTAAGAGGAGGCCTCAGGGGAACTGTCAGCAGAGGGGAAGGAGCTCGCTGCCCAAAGGTCCTGCCTAACCGGGCACAGCACCCACGCCACCCTCAGGCTACCCTCTCCTGCTGCACAAGGTCACAAAACAGGACTGACCCCGTGAAGCCACACCCAGCAAGCCAAGAGCTCACAGGCCTGCTTCTCCCCTTCCCAGCCAACGTCCCCACAGGCGCTCCGTGAGGCCTGTTCTCAGGGAAGCCCATTCCCATTTCCAGCTCATCTGACAGGAAGTCTGCAGGTCTGCCTCCCTGAAGCCTCTCCTGCCCACTGTCCCTGACCACATAGCCACGTGAGTGTGGCTGACCCCTCCTGCAGCCTCCACATGGCTGGAGAGCTCTCTCTTGTCCCCTTTCACTTTTAGTATCACACTATGGACTGGCAAACAGGCCAAAACTTCTCCATAGTCACAACTAACCCAATTCAGCCACCCTTTCAAGCTCCACACTGGCTCCCCCTTCATTACTCAAGCGTCCATGATGGCTGCATCCCAGCATTCACCCACCCACAAATGCCCCAGGTCTCCCCCCACACAGACACCAGCCTTCACCACTGAGGACCTTTCTCAGCAGACCCAGCACCCCTCCCACTGACGGGCCCCACAGGCCCCTCTGCAGGACACATACTCTTTTTCCTGAAATTCCACCCTCCCTCAGCCTCAGAGACACAAAAAGCCTCTGCTTCTGCCTCTCTGTGACTCTGTCCTCACGGAATCAGCCTCTTTTTCTAGCAGCTCAGCAGGGACAATCACGCATACTGCAGACTTCCCAAGACCCTGGACTTGCAAACGCAGGACATCCAGACAGGCTCCAAGCTCACTCCTGAGCCACATTTCCAGCAGGAGCCTGTTTCCTGTGGACTAACGAACATCAGGTCACCCACGTCCACAGCTCCTACTGAAGCTGAAATCTCCATGGACGACCAGTTTCCCCAAACAACAGGAGGAACTGTAAATGCCTCAAGGAGAAAACACCTGTCATGACGACAGGGAGGAAAGAGTCAGGATGCCGGCACCAAGTCAGACTCACACAGAGGCCAGGAGATCTTGCCCACGGCAACCACCTCAGAGTCACGTGTCCAAAGATTTAAAAATGACGACGTCACTAACCTTAAGGTGGTAAAAAGAACAAGTATGCACCAACCAAGTGGATGTCAGACCATCCCTCCTGGTATAGTCCCTCCTGGTGACCTCACTGTCCTCGTGCCTATTCATGACTATCACTCCCGGTTATCCAGGGCTCTAGCTGCGGCCTGGGCCAGACCACGAGCTGCAGCCAGCAACGCTGCCCACATGGCAGGGATGTGCCCTGTGCACACAGGATGGGCTGGAACTAGCTCATAAAGAGGGGGTTGTACCTGTGGTGAAGGGAGGCACCTCTCAGCCTCATCTGGGTCAGCTCTGCCCTCAGGGCTTCAATGTTCAGGGCCAGCTGATCCTACAAAACAGAAAGTGATACACATGGCAGTGGCCTTGGGATCCAAACTCATAGCATCAGATGTGCTAAAATGTCAGACATAACCACAAGTAACTGAGCATCCTAAGTACCAAACACGTTAATTCTGAGGACATTTCCTCCAGAGACCCAAAGGAAACACGCACTCAGACCACCCAGCTAACTTCAGAAACTCCAGCAAGTAAAAAGGCATGTCTCAGTCACTGGAGACCTTTCAGAGGGGAAACACCAGGTCATGGACAACGCTCGATCCCATGAGGAGCAGAACTTCCTGTGGGGGGGGGGGGGGGGAGGGTTCACTTTCTCCCGCACTCGCCTCCCGTTTGTGTGCTCGGCCTCTTTTCTATACACGAGAATACAGTAAGTACAACTGACAAAAAGTGTTGCAGTCGCTCAGGAAGCTCTGGCTCGGGCTGTCCTGCCTAGCCCCTGCACTGGCCACACGTGGCACTGAGCCCTCGAATGGGGCCAGTGCAGGCTGAGATGTGCTATAACTCACACACACTGGATTTCAAGCTTAATATGAAAAAAACTATGTAAAGGAGCTCACTGACTTTTGTATTACGTGGCAAAGTAACATTTCAACTATACTGGGTTAAATATAATTAGCTTCACCTCTTTCTTTCTACTGTTTTAGATGTGGCTGCAAGGATGTTTCAGATCACATGTGGCTCAGTGTCTTCTTGCTGGCTGGCCCTGTTCTAGAGGAATGTTTAGGTTCATGTCTTAGCTTTCCTGTGAAGCCGGAAAGGAAGCACAGTTCTGAACCATGCACACTGTCAGACTCAAGCCCACGGGAGCAGTGGGCTCGCCACAGAGAGCACTGCACTCAGAGCCCTCCCAATACTGGCAGTGATCACAGCAACAGCAGACTCTACTCAGTTCTGCTCTCGGGGGAGGTCTACGTGATTTAAAGGTGTACCTTATCGTGCTGGGTTTCTTCTAACTGCTTTTTTGCATCTTCAACTTCTCGTACTAGAGAATTCTGAAAAAGACAGACAGGGCTTTAGTGCTGGCTCTTGGACATGTGCCACACAACACCGTGCAGCCACCTTTCTGTTTAAAACAGCGCAGTCCCTCGGGGGCGGGGGGGATGAAGCTGAGCAGCACCGCGCTCTCAGAGGGAAGCACTGGAGCGGGGCCGAGTCACCGAACAGCTTCTCTGAGGTGAGGTGACTCTGCTTCCCCAACCACCTCTCCAAATGCTTGTGCAGTTTGTTTTAATCAGTCCCACTGGTTGGCAGTAGCCTACAGGCCTTGTGATTCCCTGGTTACTAGGGGAAGCTGACCCAGGTGCAAATGCACAGTTCAGCTCCCAGATAAAAACATTCCTACTGAAGAGCTGGCCCACTGACTGAGGACGCACGTAACCAGCCACCCACGCGGCTCCAGCCATGCACGTCACAGTGGGTTTTATATAAAATAAATGCGTCCCACCATCTGGTCTCTTTCAAATAAGCAGGGCCAAGTGCCAACCCAAACGAAGACTGCAGGCCTCCTCCTAGGTACTGGTGCCATCAGAACAGCTATTATGGAATCTGAGCCCCGCTGTCGCCCATGGAGCTTCTCTGACACAGGCTCTAGGACGCACCTCCTCTCTGGTTCAGCTAAAGGTTTCCATGATGGCAGCAGCAAGCGCCGGGCCCAGACATTTTCCAAACCAAGTGAAAAGAGAGCAGGCAGAAGTTGGAATAAGACGTTGAGACAGAAACTAACTTCCAATGCAAGAGCAATGAAGGGGTGAGGGCTGGGCCCCAAATAGATTCTCACGCAGGGGCCTACTGTAAACTAGGGCCTGTCGGCCAAATCCAGCCCACGGCCTCTTCCTGCCAGCGAAGTTCTACTGCAACACAGCCGCACCGACTCATTCACAGGGTCTCTACGGCTGCTTTCACATTCACTGGTTAACAAAAAATTACTTACTCATTAACAATGAGCAAAAGCCTAAAACATTTTCTACCTGCTCCTTTAAAGGAACAGTTTCCCGCCTCCGTCCTAGGGAACAGGATGGTGCACACTGTCCTGGGTATGGAAAGGGCACGAGGAGAGGGGCCGCGGACTCAGCAGTGGGGCCGCCGGCACATCCTGAGGAGCGCCTTCTACCGTGGCGGCTGCAGCCACGTCGCGCCTCTCGGGCAGCTCAGGGGTGGGAAGCCTCTGGGCATCTGACCTTCTCCTCCAGAGCGGCCATCCTCTCCTTAAGGTGAAGTTGCAACCTCTCGTTGGATTCGGAGAGAAGCCTGTCGACAGTGTCGGACAAGCGTTTATTATGCTCTTCATTCATTTTCTCCCTCTGCCGGGCCTAAAACAGGAGACAGAAATTCAGCAACTTCTGGCAAAAGTAGGACCATTATTTTAAAAAGTGCCAGGGACCAAAGGTGTGGGTGACGCATGCTGTCCCCCCAGGCTGTCCTCCCCTACAGCCGCCCACAGGATGACACGATCATCAGGACCCCTCACAGGGGTAGAGACAGGCAGAGATGCGCCTGTAAGATCGCCCATCAGGCGGAGCATGTGTGGCCTCAGAACGCCACAATCATCACTGTCAGGCTGACTTACAGGCAGAAAAGGGGGGGTATTTTTTATGGGGATCCACTTATCTACACCTTCTGGAGGACTGTCCCCACGTGTGAAAAGCTGGGGTCTGGACTCAGGGGGGAAAGAATTTAATCCACAAAGCGAAAGGTAAAAAAGTTCATTCTCGAGAAAAGTCAGTGGGAATAGACTTCCTCTTGTTTTTCTTGATAGTCCTATATCTCTTGAGCATTTTGTAATAAAAATTTATATTAAAATTTAAAAATAGTTACCTCAATTTTAAAATATAATAGCAAAGTTGGTTAAGTTTATAGTTTATAAAACTACCACCCATTTCATGGTTCAAGAGGCCTGTTTTCACCCCATATCTTGCATGTACACAAGCTAAGTACAGGGACAGGAGGGGTCAACAGGCTGCCCAAGTGGGGAGGGGTGTGATGTGGCCGAAGCAGTGCACTGGGGCTCCTCCACCTGGGAGGGCAGCGTGGCCAGGGGCCGAGATGCGAGCTTGAGCCATGCTGCCCAGGTAAAAGCAAACCCACGAGGCCTTGTCACAGGGCTGTGCTTCAGTTTCCTCATCTATGGAACATGGGTGCTAGCGCCTCCCTTTTCTCTACGGCCATTGAAAGGTTTAAATAAAAAGCACTAGAAGTCGTGCCTAACGGGGCAACCACCCTGGAGGAGATCCCACACACCACACAGTAAGGTGTTGGCAACTGAATACTTTTAAAGTAAAACAACTTAAAAGTTTACTTTGAATTGCCTTAGTTATAAGCAGATTCCCATCTCAATACTTGTCCTTCAAAACTCTATAAGCCTGTTCTGAAAATAATGGAGTATATCCCTATATAGGCAAAAATCTAATTCTCCAAGAGGTGCAAGTGCACAAGCCTGTGTGTGTGCCTGCGTGTGCCTGTGTCAATGTACACGTACACGTGTGTGGCTATGTGTAATGCACATGTGTATATCCTGGGAGGCGGGGGACTGCCCAGCACGAAGTCCCTTGATCACACTTCATGGACACTGATGTCTGATGAGCAGCAGTCCATGGCCAGGAATACAGGTTTCTGGTGAAAACTGAATCTGACGGCCTTGAACTGATGTCATAAGCAGGACCTGGGACAGCGCTTGCTGCTCTCGGATGTGTCATGCTGACATCTGACCAACTCTTCAGGAACTCTCGGGACTGACCAGACACCCACCTCCCCCACCATGCTCATGGCTCCTTCTACCACAGCTTAGCCACAGCCGTTCTCTGCCCAGGAGCATCCATCTCTACACGTACCTTTACGTTTAGGGTAATAACTCGGTATTTTGGGACAGAGGCCAGGACTGTGACCTGAATTTGAGGCTTAGGTGTCATATCCTAAGCAAGTAGACTCTGCCCTAGTCCAGTTTCAGGGGACCCCCCTCAGGCGTGTTTGAGAGGCACGCATAGGTCTATCCCCCTGGTGCCTGGAGCAGTTCCGAAGAGGTTCGTCAGAGCCGCAGCAGCCTCCTTGGGCGTGGGGACCCAACTGCCCCTGAAAGGACTGCCTGCGGGCACCAGTTTCTTTCCTGCCACCAGCATGACATAAAGTTGTCTGTGTGGCGGGTGCATCTCCCACAGACATGGCGCAGATGCAGCCACAAGGCAAACACACATGGCAGGAGTGGAGCAAAAGATAGAGTCAGGAGAAGAAGAACTGAGACCCCGCTGCCCAGAGCATCCCTGGGCCCCACTAGGCGCTGGAGCCGGTGTCTGCTGGGCCACGTACCCGCTGCAGCTCCTGGTTCTTCTCCTCCAGCTGTGCCTCCATCTGGAGTAGCCGCTCTTCAATGTTGCCGTGTCTCTCCTCGGCCTGCAGGCAACAACACTGTGAGTTCACCTACCAGTGACATGATTCTGGGGACCACATGCTGCGAACTAACTAAAGCAGTAGCGACAAGCACACCATGCTCGTGCGGACGTTTCCATCCCACTCGGTGGAAGCGTCTCCTCACGTCTACCACACACCGTGAGTGGCGGTACGTGTCAGCCAGGGAGGCAGCTGCCCCTCATGTGGGTGGCCCTGGGCGTGGCTGGGTGGTGACGGGCTCTGTGAGGAACACACGCCTCCCCACCCCGTGCCCAGGCTCAGGCTTTCTCACATCTCCCCGTCCTGAGCCTGCGTGGCGAGTGCACATGGCGAGCAGAGCAGCGAGCACAACCCAATAGCACATGGCTACCTTCCTAAGCTGGGAAGTGAGTTCACACAGTTTAGCCTCCTTAGCAGCAGAGCTTCCAGAAGACAAAGGGTCGGACTACGAGACCGACCAGGGACAGGAGAGAGGACGGGAAAAGAGAAACCGAGACTGTAAACGCAGATCACACGGAAAGAGAGAGCTTCTGACGGCTGTCAGCAAGGAACGCGCTCTATGGAAGGTCTGTAATCACCAGTGTCCCCTGACCAGCCCCACGCTGGCCTCACAACAGCACCCTGACTGTCCTGCCCCTTCCTTACCATCCCTCAGGGCCAGCTCACACGCTTGAGCGAGTGAGACAAAACCATGGGCAGGCACCCCCCACAGGCTCCCGGGCTGCTGGTACCACAGACCAAGGTCCCTCGGAGCCCCAGGAGGGCTGGTTGCTATGGCTATGGCCACCCTCCTCCTGTGTACACCGCCCGGCCCGAGCACCCATGACAGCACTCTGAAATTGTCTTCTCACCTGCCTGCTTCCCTGGGGTGGGGACGACTGTGAGGATAGGGACTATGTCTTGCACATGCCTAGCCAATATTTGTTGAACAAACAAATGAATAAATTACTTTTAAGTTTGTTTACAAATTTACTTTGTCTTTAGAAGACAACGGTCCTCTCCTGCTTCTGAGAAACCCTTCCTCCCTGCACACAAAGCTTCCATCCAAGGCTGAGCCGCTGACTTAACCCCGAAAAAGTGACTCTTACTTAGATACCCACACTGGGGACAAACAGTACATGGCTGACAAACTGGAGGGAAATTAACATCGGGATAAAGGGGGGGGGGAATAACATCTGACATTTAAGGAGTGTTCCAATCTCAAACAAAACAGTACTAAACCCAGCCTGGCTATTTCAGAGACTTTGGCATGCCAAAGTGAGACCAGTGAATAAGGTCCACGAACAAAGCACCCTCCCCATCAAAGTCCTGTGTATAAGGAGAAGGGAGCCAGGGCAGCACCTTGGAGAGCGCAGCCACCCGCTGGGCCAGCTCGGCCTCCACTTCAGGGAGCGTCTCTGCCTTTCGCAGGGTCTGCTGCAGCTTCTGCTCCGCCAGCTCCAGGCGCTCCTGCAACTGGCGGTTCTTATCCTCAGTCTGCAGAGAGAGCAGAGCAGTGGGTGGGAAAGGGTCTTCTAGTCATTCAGTTTTGGGGTTTTTTTTTTTAAAAAAAGTTTATTGATCTTTAGAGACAAAGGAAGGGGGAGGGAGGGAGGGAGGGAGACACATCGATGTGAAAATGTAACATTGATCAGCTGCCTCCTGCACGCCCCCTACTGGGGATCAAGCCGCCAACCCGGGCCTGTGCCCAGACCCAGAAGAGAACCAGCAACCTTTCAATGCACAGGATGACGCCCAATCAACCGAGCCACCGGGCCAGGGCAGCCACTGTGTTTTTAATAAACTAAAATGAAATCTGAATGCTAATATCTAAGTTAGCCCTGAAGAAGCTCCACTGTTTTGGCAGCTGCTGCAATACAACCCTCTTCCTCCTGTGAGAAATTCATAGCCACTTTCTCAGGCTTGACTTCAATTGCAAAACACCTCTGGCCAGAATACTTGCTTTTTCTGAGTATCATTAAAGAAATCTTCCAGTCTGGCCAGTGTGGCCCAGCAGTTGAGCATCGACCTAGGACGCAGGAGGTCAAGGCTCAGTTCTGGTTGGGGCACATGCCTGGGGTTGCAGGCTCAATCCCTAGTAGGGGGCGTGCAGGACGCAGCCAATCAATGACTCCCTCATCACTGATGTTTCTCTCTCTCTCCCTCTCCCTTCCTCTCTCTCTGAAATAAACAAAAATATATTTTTTAAAAGTCTTCCAAAAAATAAGTTTCTGCACATTAAAGCAACATGCTTACCCTTCTCCAGTGGTGACCAAGGAGGACCAGGCCCCTCTCTCCTGACAGCTGGCCACCCCAGCACACAGCCAAAGCATGGCTCCATCTCCTCTGACAGGGAGGCCTCCTAAGAGGATGCCTATGAAATTCCTCTCAAGTTATTTTTGTAAGTGTAGGATTATTCTTTTAAATAATCCCCTTACTCTAAAAAAAATTTCAATGTAGAAAATTTAGACAAAAGAACGTTTTTTAGAAAGAAAATTCAGAACTCATCTCTAAGTTCAAGGTCCTGGGAAGTGAGCATCTGTCTATCCGGCTTTCTTCCCTTTGTCTGTGTGCACATACGGGAGGGCAAAGGTAGGTTTACAGCTGTACTACAAACTAGCAGTACAACAATTAATAAATAATAACCAAGAATAAACTCTGCAGCTGTAAACCTGTTAGCCACATACACTATATTATGCTTTCAGACTCTCAGAAAATGCTGAGACCTGCCTTTCAAACTCATTACTGTGAATGCCACACATGCCCTTGAACAGCACTGCACACTATGGTTTATAATAGCTTCCTGTATTTCGTTTTTTATTTTTATTGGGGCGCTAAGGATACACTTTATAACACACTGCAGAAACTCTATTTTCAAGAAGCGGATCTGGTTTTCTGGTGAACTCTGACTACCTGAGACTCCAGAGGAGCAGGAGCAAATGTGTCTGCGGAGCCACAAGGGGTGCAGATGCCCCCTGCTGGCTGCCTTGCTGAACCTGCCCCGTCACTCACTGCCCTGAAGTTCTTTGTCACTCTCTGTTTCTTTGGTAAAATGCTAACAAAGAACAGATTAACGTTCAATTATAACAAAACAAAAGAAAGAATCAAGGCATGTAACTCCATGAAACGGTAAAACCAAATCCTACATAATCAAAACTGTGAATTGAAATAACCCACACTTTTCAAACATAGTAAGTCTAAGATCACAAAAACTTTGTACTTGGACTTGACACCAACATGAAAGTCACTGGAGAAAGGTCCTTAACGTCTTTAGTGACTATGGGAAAAGCCGGACCAAGTTCCGTAGGACCCACTACCTGCCGGTGCATGGAGTCCTTGTTGGCGATCTCGGTCTCAAGCTTGTCGTTGAGGTCATGCACGGAGGTGGCCTCACGCTGCGCCGCGAGGTAGCGCTCCTCCAGGGTGTTGACTCTCTCCTCCATGTCCTCCTTCTGGGCCACGGCCTGTGGTGGGGTTTCAGGGGGAAAGGTGTGTGATAGACGCATAATACACTTAAGGAGGAAAGCTGGGCTAAACCCTAACTTTCAAATCAAATAGAAAATTAGTGCCCCCAAAATTAAACTGATAGAGATGCCGGTTTCCTGAAAGTGAGTGAAAACGTGCCTACCTCACACATCATAAACCTTCACCTGTAAGACTCGCCAACACTCCTGTCTTAACACAAGTTCTGGCCACTCGATGAGCCAAGCTTATCCCTTCCTACGTAGTATTTCAAAAAAATGTACAATAAAGCATCCCAATATTGCATGAATTGCAGGAGGTGGAGGTACAAGCGGGTTCACACAGGACACGATATGGCCCCTCCATGGGCACGGTGGTGAGACACCACTGGCATTTTCTTGGGTACAAGTTGGATGAAATTGCATCTAATTACCACGAAATTAAGGAGATGACATCAATGAATGGAAACAGAAGTCAAAGTGTTAAGTCAATTGGATCAGCCTTCTAAAGCCTAATTCTTTGAAAAAAATGGCCTTACACAGTATTAAACCCTGAAATGAAGGCCGAACTTCCTGCTGGTACAGCTCCTGTCCCCACACAGAAATTCATTTTAGGTCCCTCCTTGTTGACTAAGTAATTAATGTTAGCAAAATCTTAATAGTAAAAGTGACATGTCTTGCCTGGCTGAGCGTGGCTCAGTGGTTGAGCATCAACCCAGGATCCAAGCGATTGGGGTTCCATTCCCGGTCAGGGCACATGCCCAGGCTGTGGGCTCAATCCCCAGTCGGGGGCATGCAGGAGGCAGCCAATCAATGACTCTCTCATCATTGATGTTTCTATCTCTCTCTCCCTCTCCTTTCCTCTCTATGAAATCAATAAAGGTATATTTTAAAAAAATTAATATTAAAGATATATTAAAAAAAAAAGTGACATGTCTTAAAAAAAGAATTTCAGCACAGCCGGTGTGGCTCAGCGGTTGAGCGTCGACCTAGGATACAGGCGATCGAGGTTCGGTTCCCAGTCAGGGCTCATGCCCGGTTGCGGGCTTGATCAATGACTCTCTCATCATTGATGTTTCTGTCTCTCTCTCTCGCTCTCCTTTCCTCTCTCTGAAATCAATAAAGATATATTTAAAAAAAAAAAAATCTTAAAATTCTCTGCACATTACAATCTGCCACATAATGTCCTGTAGCCAAAAAACAATGTAACTAAACAGGTTAACAGGTTACGCTCTACCTACTATTCAAGGGTCTGAAAGGCTCTTCCTGAGAGGTCCTGGCTGAGATGGCCTCCCGTGGAGAAGAGGTGTTTGTTATCTTTACAAAGAACAGATTAAACTGAAGGGGGGAGGGAGAAAGTATCCAGAGAAAGTATCCAGCCCTCACTGGTTTTTATAATGACAATTAGTTCTCATAAATTCTTACACACACGGAAGGAACCGTCTGCCAGACATGAATGTATTTCTAAGCAATGTTACAACACAATCCCGGTGACCCCAATGGGAGTAGCCTCGCTGTCCGTCTGATCCCCCCTGGCATTCAGTACCATCTATTCCTTCAGGGCAGGACGTCCTGCTAGAAGACGGCCAGCTCTCCCTGCACAGTCCGCAGACGGCATGGACATCACTGTGAGTGGACTAGCAGCACAACAGACACCAACGCTCACTCACGTGTACGTACGCATCTGAGTACAATGAAGACTAAATTCGGACCGCCCAGGTCTTGTGGAAATGAGGCCCCACAGCCAGGGTGTTACAGTCATGCAGCAGCATGGCCTGGAGGGCAACCTCACATCCCTTTCACCACCGCCAGTGACCAGCCAGACAGAGTCTCCTCCACTTTTTGAGGCCAAGGAAATAGAAGGTCACCTATCAGTCTCACAGCACTGCTCTGTTTCACCACCACGTACACAATGATCCAAAGGTCAAAAGCAACTGGGAGAGGGAGGGACAAAATCAGCAAAACAATCAAACTTTCAAAACACCCCGACCATTCAGCTCAATGGCAACCCCATGGTTCCCAGGACAGCTCACCTCCCGCACATCTCGCTGCAGCTTCGTGTTCACCTCCTCAGACTTGATGAGGTCTTTCCGTGCGGTGTCCAGGTCCTCCTCCAGCTCCGCCACATGGGCAGAGAGGGCGGCCAGGCGCTCCTTCATCTGGCTCTGCTCCCGTGACTGCCTGTCTATGACCTCCTGCAGCTCCATCACCTTAGCAAGGTCTTCCTCGTGGCTTAAGGAACCATCGGAAGATCTCTGATGGGGAGAAAGAAACTCTTAAGTCGCTTTGTCTGATGAGCTGGGAAACAGGTAGAATGAGAATTAACGTGTGCAGCCTGCAGGATTGAGCAGCCTCCATGAGCACACGAGGTCTACACTTTGCTTGCTGTGCTATGGTCACAGCGTTCCATGCCTCCTGCACACACACCGTGGACAGATAGAATCAAGACCCAGAAGGAGACCCAGAGAGAGCGGAGGACTTGCCTTTCCGTTCGTGCTTGGCACATTTTCTTGTTCGTGGTTTATGTCAAGCACCCCATCAGTCAGTGTTTTTTTCTGATTATTCTGTTCTTTAAGAATCATTAGCTAAAACCAAAACATGGAATATGAGAGTAAAGAAGTAAGTAAACATAGCAAAACTCCTTTTGAAAAAACACAACTATAAACTATAAATATGGTATAAAAACATATAAGTGGTGATGTCAACCCTCCTGACTACAACTAGGTTATTAAAGCCACTCATTACCTACAGGATAGATGGTACTTAAGAGATCCTGCAGCCTGAGCATTGACCTAGGATCCAGGAGATCGAGGTTCGATTCCGAGTCAGGGCACATGCCCAAGCTGGCAGCTCAATCCCCAGCTGAGGGCGTGGAGAAGGCAGCCAGTCAATGACTCTCTCATCATTGATGTTTCTCTCTCCCCCTCTCCCTTCCTCTCTCTGAAATCAATAAAGATATATTTAAAAAAAAGAGATCCCGCAACTCAGAAAGGAAAGTCTCACTCAGCAGTTGGTACACTGACCCGAGCCGGTACAGTCCTCAATCAGAGACAAATAGCATCTGATAGCCACTATTACCATCTTCATAACATTTTTACAACTGAGAGATAAAAATGAAAAACCCTCCATCCAAAGCCTGTTAGGCATCCAGCTTACCTCTTTGTGTGTGGCACCCAACTCCTCTTCCAATAAGCTGCACCTTTCCAGGGCCACGCGGAGGCGCTCCCGCACCTGGGTAAGAGGTGAGTGTGCATGTGCATGTTTATTTGATGCTTAATGAATTATTCTCATATACCATTATGGCAACAGAACACAGCAGAATACTTTAATGTCCTTTACTGATGTTAATGTCAAGTTGCGTGTTAACAGCGTAACAGCTGTACATTTTAGGAACACCTTCCCTTAAATTATATTCTTCAATCCTTAATAACCAACATACAAAATATAAATTTTAAGCCATTTACGCCAATTAATACTTTTTAACTATACAGAGCTCTGTCTCCCCACAGGAAAAATTGTAAGCTGCTACAAGCAAACTAAAGTTGTACCCACACACAACGCCCACCTAGCACCACAGCGTGTGCTCAATCAAGAACTACCGCGCGGCTGACGGTACCTTCTCATCCAGAGCTTTGTGGTGCTCGAATAACGACTTGAGTGCTTTGAGGACCTCCACCTCGCTGGACACGCCTGCCGGGGACTGCGCCTGCCTCTTCACCACAGTCATGCGGAGGGACCGCTCGTGCCTGGAGACCAGGCATTCCAGGTGCTCCAGCAGCAGCTGGGAAGAGAGGCCGGCATCAAGCACGGTTCGAGAGCATTCTCGATATCGTATGTGCATCTGGGGCAAATAACTCCCTCACTCTCACGCTACAGCGAGCCTGACTCTCTTCAGTTCTGTCTAAAGTCAGAGAGGCCCCCCTCACATGCATGGAAGTACTAGTCCTTCTCGTCATAAATTTCAAGCGAGGGGAGAACACTGAGCTGATTGACCGCAGTCATTGGCAGGAGACGCTGAAATGTGTCTTCTAAAAGCCAGGCAGAGCGGGGCGGTCATCTCTGAGTGGAAAGCCAGCAGCACTGCTCCCGACAGTGACTCAGAGGTGGGTGTCAGCGCAGCGCGAGGCCTTCTACTCACCCTGGTGTTGTTTCTTTCTGCTTTCAGCTCAGCAATCTCTTCCTCCCTCTCCAGGAGCTGCTCCCTGCATACGTTCAGTTCTTTAGTAAGTGCCGCAAACTCCTAGAAAACGGGGAAAAAGAGAGAGATCTTTGAGGACAGACTACTTTTAAGCTCTCCAGCACTTACACAAAGGCAACCCTGGCCCTGGGACAGAAGGGACCTGTGACACCCCAGAGAGAGGGGTCAGACCACAAGCCAGAGACCACACAGACACCTTCACTCAGGCCACCTGTCAGGTGGTTCAATGGAGCGAAATTCCTCTGAGAGTGTATGAGTGTGTGAGTGTGTGGGTATGTGTTTGAGTGGAGGGGGGGTGTGTATGAGTGTGTGTGGTGCATGTGGTGTGCCTGTGTGTGTCACAGCTCCACATGCACTAGCTACAAAGAATCAGTTACCGAACTCGTATCTTAGAAACAGAAAGGGTCCCCTCACTGATACGCACGAGTCTACATCCTCATCATCTCACTCTCATCACCAGGAACAGGCTGGTGTCTTTTTCATTCAGACCCCTTAAGTTTTTCCAAAGAGCCCCAAACTGTCATTGCTCACCTATTAAGAGAATATACTCAATTCCTATCGTTTTGGTAAAGCACAAGTGTTTCTCACAATAGATTCAACAGCTAAAAACATTCCATGATGCACCGCACTGACTTAGGTAGAAAACAAACTTACAGGACTTGACAATTATTTTTACTCCTTGAAGAAAAACCTTTCCTCTTTGGTCAAAAGAATCCAACTGAAAAAGTATCAGAGCAAATTTAAACTTAGGAGTTTAGATAAACACTAGACAGGAAATTCCAAAGTGTGAGATTCCCAAGGCATGTCCAGTGTGCACTCTGTTTGCATCATTACTGCAGAAAACACCACTGTAGCCGAACAACCCCAAATACCACCCCAGGAATCTAACTGCCAGCATCTCAGTGTTTTCCTTCTCAGAAAACCCGTCTGTTTAAAAGACTCTGTATGCCCAGCTCACTGCTAGTTTAAAGTGACATTCTCCTTACTAGGGTTGAAGTTGGCAGTGATTTTGGAAACTATCTCTGGAACATTTTCATTTTAAAATATGAGTGATACAGATTTGTATTTGTTTGACATTATCTAGGTCTGAGAAGACAGAAAATAACATTTAACCATTAAAGTAAGTTCAGGAACTTAGTTTCACATAGTACTCAAAAATGTTGCTGTTGTTATTTCCAAACAGAGGCTGAGATCTGGTTAATAGGTTCAGATGACACAAACCGGACACTGCTGATCAACATCCGCCAATTTAAAGTCCCATGGATCAGACGTGACATTTAGTTCCAAGTTCCCTCGGCCCGCACCCCAACAGCCCCAGCGACGGGCGCTCTGGGCAGCAGCACTGCGCCCCCCCCCACGGTCGGACCGTCCTGCCCTTCCCTGGGCCGCCCCATGTTCATTTCAACATCTTTTACCCTCTATCACCTCCGTCAGTAGCTCCGATTCATTTTCAAATTACTTTTCACTGTTTCCGCTGACTAGAGGCAGAAGGTGTATGTCCTCTTAGCATAGGGGCATGGGGTGTAATAAAGAAATGGAAACAGGGTCTAAGTTTTGGCAAACTAAGACGTCCTTCAGCAGGTGGACAAATAAACTGGAACGCTGTTCAGCACTACAGAGACGTGCTGTGGAGCCAGGAAGTGGCACTGTACCTGCCATATAAGCAAAGACTGAACTGCTTCTTCTGTTTAACAGGCTCTCCTGTTGATAATTTTAGTCATGTTGCTGTGTATCATCATCTATTTGGGCCACCAGCCTCGGAGCCCCCTTTGGTGGCTGGGAAGTGGCTGCCTGGAAGAGCTGAAAGAACAGCCCCAGCCCCTCCTGCATCTGGGGACAGCACAGGACGCCCCAGGCCCACCAATCACATGCTCACTGGGAGCCCAGACTTTGAGTGGAAGTCACAGGCAGCACCCAGAGGTGGCCACTGAATCCATGACGTAGGCCAGTGATGAGGGCAGTGTAGGTATGTTTACAGGTGAGCGGCTTCACCCTTCGTGACAGGCCCAGGTTCGTGGCCTCCAGGCCACATTCTCCCACCCTCCCAGAGATGCTGCAAACCAGCTTTCTGCTCGGTTCACCCAGGCGCTTTGACACTGACACGCTTACTCGACTTGTTTCTTGTATTTTCCCAATGTAGAACCTCATTCCTCTCAACAAAAAGTACGTGTGCATATTAAAAACACCGCCGGGTTCAGATAATACCACGCACTGTGCACACACTGGGTGGAGCAGGGACTTACTGTGCACGTCACTGCCTCCACACTGGGGTTTCTCATCCCCCCCATTTTCTCCCACTATCAGTTGGAGTCAGCTTTGGGAACCACAAGAAAAGCTCTCCTCGCCATAACCAGACCTCCCACGCACTCCGTAATGCCAGAACAGTGGCGACCATGGACGGTGCCTATGATGCCAGCCACTCCCGAGGGCTTCGCAAGCTCCCGATGTCCGCCCCACCCCCGTGGCCCTGGGGCAGCTCTCACAGAGAGGACCCAGGCCCAGAGCCTCCACAAATTGTAAAATAAATGCAATGTAGAAAATTCTTGCCATTTCCCTATATGACTCCTTGCCCCTCACTAGACCTCCATTCTTACCCTGGGCAGGAATTACATCCCATGCAAATGCCCAGGACAGTTTCCTGTCGAGTGGCTGAGGCGCTGACGTGCCCCTACGAGAGAACTGTGCCAGGAGCGGAGGGACCTCGAGATGAGCACAGGGCTTGCTCCGGTGCCCAGCAGCCTGCACAATCTCCCTGCCCCTCTAGCCACTCCTCCGGTCTCTTGCAGGTGAATGCTGACCTTTCCCTGCACTTGCAGAAAGGAACTGTGCTGGGGCTAAAGACATCTATGGGATCACAGCACTAAAAGGGGTGTTCAACAGCCTCCAGTTTTCCGGGCTTCCCAACTACCCTCCCAGGAACCCCTCAAAGCCAAGGATTCATCTCGAGAGGCTCTGGGCAGTTCATCTCTCCCTGCAGAGCTGCCAATAGAGACGCGCTGGGAGCGGGCATCTCCTCACAAAGCTCCAAGCATCAGGGCCCAGACCCTTTTGTTCTCCAGAGGAGCAGCCTGAGGCTCCAGGGTTACCTGGTAGCAACCCCAGGACAGCCCCACCCGGGCTGAGCCCCAAGCCTCCATACCCTGCAATGCTGACGCCCTGTGCAACCCCCGTCAGAGACGGGACCAAGGGCAGCCCTTGGCCAACGGGACATGCAAGCTGCCAACTGACCTGCTATGTTCTGAAGCCACAACTCTTTCTTAGTGGCTGTTCCAGTGATGGGTCCAGTCATGACGAAAAAGAGGTGACAGATGGAAGTAACCATGTGACACGTGTCCTGTGAAGCACACTAACCCCCATGTTACATGCTGGGGGAAAGTTTCAGGGAAAAGTAACAGAGAAAGGAAAAAAGAGAAACTAGAAATGTCCTGGATTAATCATGTGAGGAGCTGAAAGAAGTGCTTAAGAAAGAATTAGACGTCTAGGGAACAGGTGATGTGTACAATTCCAGGCACTAGAGAAACCACCCAGAGGTGTCAGGGGATCATTCAAGTCACCCCACGGTGCTGTGTGTGCCAGGTGCTGTGCAGAGCCCCAGGGACAGTGGCACGGAGCAGCAGGCGGGCACTGGGGACACACAGAGGACCTCGCTCTGACTTGGGCTCCCAGTCCAGGCCAAGTGAAAACCAAGTGCAGTTGCCCCGACAAAAAAGAACCTGCTCAAAGGTAGAGAGTGGAGGGCTGAGTGGGACATCAAGATCCTCGGCTAGAGAACCCAGACCTGCGTTTTCAGGGCCACCCCAGGCTTCTGAGGGCCACTGTTGGGCCCCATCCACCCCGGCGAAGCACTCTCCCACTTACCACCTATGGGACTCTGGGGGAGCTCCCAGACTGCCGTGACTCAACTTATTCATGTTATTTATAAAAGGGGGTACACAGCAGTACTCTGCTTTCTAGTACTGTTTGCAGAATGAAGTGTGCTTTACAGTACTGTGAGGCTTCAGTGAGATAATTCATAGAGGCAAAGGAGCCCTGGCCAGTTTGCTCAATGGTTAGTGTGTCAGCCCCCAGACTGAAGGGTCCCGAGTTCAATTCTGGTCAAGGACAGTATCTGAGTTGCAGGATCGATCCCCAACCCTAGTTGGGGAGGCAACCGATCGATGTGCTCTCTCACATCAGTGTTTTCTCTCGTCCCCTCCCCCTCTCTCTGAAAAGCAGTGGGAAAAATATCCTTGGGTGGGGATTAAAAAAAAAAAAAAGAGGCACAGAAGTGATACACGTTGGCTATTACCTCATTTAACCCCCCAAACACCCATGTAGCCAGCCCTTGGCCAGTGCCTAACCCCTGGCAGACACAAAATGAGTATTTGCTAAAAAAAAATAAGTACTGTAGCTACTGTCAATGGACTGAAGAGAGCACCGAAGGCTGAGATGAGGTGAGGGACACAGGGAAAGGTGGTGCAAGTCCTGCCGATGACCTGAACAGACTGCTTTCCTGGCCAACTTACCCACCCTCACCCAGGGGTTCCTGGGGGGAGAAGGTGCAGTGGGATCTATCTACAGACAGGCTGACACACGAGATACGCACACCTATATGCCTGCCCCTGCCTTTACACTACTCACCGACATCAGCCTGCCGGCTTAGGGACGGTGGTGCACTTACTACCCTTGTGAGATGCCTCCCCTGGCAGGAAGTGTGGGAGGTCAGATGATGCGTAGCTGTCAGCGTGTGCCCTGGGTAGGGGGACAGAGCATCTTCAGCCCTCACAGCAAGTGGATTTCACACTTAGTCTCGAATAAAGCCCTTTATATTTTATTTGCATGGCAATCAGTACCATGTCAGGCCATCCAAATTAATAATAGAGTATCAAAATAATCTCCTGCCACGTCTGTTTCCATTTTAGGGTACACAGACTACCATGACCATACCTGCCACTCACGGTTTCCCCATAAGTTACATTTAGGGTGGAAGGAAGCGCCTACACTAGCTGCTGCTTCCGTCGGTCTTAAACAGCACGCACCTTTATTGTGTGCACGAAGGTGGGAGGGAACAGGATTTATTTGCTGCCAGGCCTTGATTTTCCTCAGCTAGTGCTCCAGCTCCTTGACCTCCAGCACACAGCCGCCTACTCGGCCCCACTGGCCTGGTCTGGAGCAATGCACAAGAAGCTGGCCTGCGGGAAGGCTCCTCCAGGACACTGCTGACTATGGCATTCTTCCTTCTACCACATTCCTCCTGAACTTTCTCTTACCCTCTTCTGTTTAAAATCTCTTTCTCCTCAGGGGTCAGCTTGGCCCCGTCTTGAGGCCCCAGGGCAGTGCCTAGTGGGACTCACACCACTGTGGGTGCAGTGTGCCATCAATGAGCATGATGCAGGTCTTTACTCGGGGCTTGGTGATGACCAGTTTGGTGCTGGACGCACTGCAGACAACATCAGTAATCCCTGTTTTGTGAGTACAGTGCTCGGGGCCCCAGGAGAAGCTGCAGAGTTCAGCCTCGCTGCTCGGGACGTCGAGGTGTCTCCCCTGTGTGGACTGTGTGTGCATGACAGGGCATCCCAGCTCCCACTTCCACTTTCTGTGGCGGGGCTTTCTCTTGTGCCCGCTCATGAAGCTTGGACCGTTTGTCCTGGGAGATGCCCATGGCTCAGTGTCGGCTGCAAAGACAGCTGCCCTAGCTGCTTACAGCACCTTAAGATGTCAACAGATCAACGGCTCAGAAATGCCATTAGTCTCAAGTAGAACTTGAAAGTTTACATACAGGAATCAACAGCTTCAGCATGCTACTGCGTGAAATCCACTTTTATATCACTATTGGCAAAAGTTTAAAACTACATAGACAGCAGAGACAATCAGCCATTTGCAAAGCAGAAAAACTTGGAAGTGAAAGACAGGCTCCCAGCTCCCAAACTTATTTTCAGAGCAAAATGAAATTTCCTCCTCGGAATAGGAATGAGACTCTGGAGCCAGGAGTGAGGACTCCACGGGTGGACCTTCCCTGCCAAGGGAGCCACAGTCCAAGTCTGCGGAATTCAGCCAAGAGCTTACTTCTAACTACAGGGAAAACCTACAAGTGGAAACATCTTGTCCACATCTCTGTAACAGGCAAAACCCAGGACCATCTCGTGCAAACTGGGCACAGGGTCATCCCACCTCCAAGAGGCGGGGGCAGGGTAGGGAGGGGCGAGACTTCTGAGCACAACTAGTTCTCTCGTTCTGACTTCTGAATCATATAAATGTGCTATGTATCTGAAAAATATTAACTCCAAAAAAAAATGCAAACCCTAAAGCTAAGGATAAGCAAACACGTGAACCTACCCGAGCATCAAATCTGTGTGGTTATGCTACTTCACATTGCTAACACCCATTATTCCAACTACACTTGGCCCTTGAACAACGGGGGGCCCTTAGGGGCACCCCCCCCCACACACAGTCAAAAATCTGCCTGTGTATAACTTTTGACCCCTCCAAAACTTAACTACTCATAGCCTACTCAACCGGAAGCCTTATCGAGCACATAAAGTCGATTAACATGTATTTTGTGTGTTATATTATATACTGCATGCTTACAATAAAGTAAACTAGAGAAAATAAAATATCACTAAGAAAGTCATGAGAAAACACACTTTAGTACTGTATATGTTTACTGAAAAAACCTGCATATACGTGGATCTGCACAGTTCAAATCCATGTTGTTCAAGGGTCAATTTGCACATATTCTTTTTTTCAAACTGATTTCAGAGAGAGGCAGGGACAGACAGAGAGAAAGATCGATCGGTTGCCTCCCGTACATGCCTCGACCGGAGATCGAACCCGCAACCTAGGTACATGCTGACTAGGAACTGAGCTCACAACCTTTTGGTGCACAGGACGATGTTCCAACCAACTGAGCCACCTGGCCGGGGCTGGGCTGCATATAGTCTTAAGATGTATTTATTCTAAGACCAAAAAGAATTGCAAAAAAACTCCACAACTTCACTCAGTGAAATGATTATAACAATAAGGTACTAAAAATCTAAAGCTATTTTATGTGTATCACAGGGTAAAGAAAATAATGCTAATATCATTAGAAATCAAAACTGTCACTCAGACACATAAGATAAATTCAGGGTGAATCTAGATTTAACTCGTAAGGCACGGCCTTGTTATGAACACTGTCTAGCCCTATCCCCGGAACACCAGGCGAACCCAGACACTGGTCTCTGAATCTCACTCCCCACCAAGAGGAGCAAGGGCTCCGCAGACCTACAAAGTGGGCCTGGGACAAACTTTTGTGCCAGAAGACAATGGCACATTCAAAGACTAATATGGGCTTGGCCAAGGACCCAGAAGCCAATCTGAGGGGGACAATATGAGCACCCAAAGAACACTGATAACTGACTGAGTAACCCCAGGTCCAAGTGTCCACAGCAACTGAGGGAGAGGAAAGGGGATGCTCTTCTCACAGAGCTCACCCAGGAGGCAGGACCGGCGGCTGGAAAGTCAGAAAGGACACGGCAGAAGCACGATGGACGCTGAAGCTACTGGGAGTGCCCTGGTGACGAGGAAAGTCACGGGCTCAGGCCACCTGTGCCCTCCTCACAGTCCGGAGGAGGTGCAGAGAGTCAAACAGGGTCTGCAATCACCACCTTAGCCCAGTGACTCACCCCCGATCACAAGAAGGGGACCACTGGAAACTGTGTACCCAAGAAGTGATGCCTAAACAGGGGAAATGAGGTCAGGCTGGGAGGCAAAAGTGAGACGCTAAACCCTGCAGAATGGTAACTACACATTATTTACACTGAAATGGCTTCTAGCTGGCACGTATCACTCTTATAATTTTCTAACCAATGAACAGTGTCACTACGGGAAGTTGTTACAGTGGGCAACACTATGCATCGTTTCCTCCAGATACGACTGTTCTCTGAGCAGAAGTGAAACTGCTGGGTCAGAAGGTGAGCGTATTTGAGGATCTTTACACACAGGGCAACTTGGTTCCCCAAGAGCTAGTCAGCAGATTCCTCAGCGTGGCAGCACAGAGAGCCGGGTGCACAGATGCTGAAGGAACAACACATCTGCATGCAAGTGAGGAACTGTCGCAGCCCAGCATGGGTGCAGGGGGCACTGGAGTCACTAATGGATAAGAGGTCCAGACCTCATGGGCGGACCTCAGAGGCGGGAGGGACAGGGACGGGATGCGCCACAAGACGCAGAAACAAGCAGGAGGCGGGAGTGCAGAAAAGGGGCAAAGCTGTGTCCCTGGTGTCTGACCACTAACTAGGAAGAAAACCGTACCATTCACAGCAGCAGGGGCTGAGGTAGGGAGAAGATGGTCTGGGCCAATGTTGAATTTAAGGAGCCCGAGGTGCACCCAAAGGGAGATCTACAACATGGCACTCAGGCAAGGCAAGGTGGCTGCGAGACAGAGCAGTGAGAGGGAAGGAGCTCAGTGGGTCACTGAAACCACAAATAAACCATCCCCCAGTCCTGCCCACAGATGAGAAAACAGCCACTGCTTCAGCAGTTACACTGTCCACATACTTAGTTTGCTCAGACTGAACTATAAAGCCTCCCATTCTTCCACAACTAAAACAGCATCTGGGCCGTGAAGCCTCACTGCAACAGTGAGTGGTCAGCACCTAGAACAGCGCCTGCCACACACAGGCACTCAATGAACACCGAGTACATGGACGTATATGTCACACACATAACCATCACATGAACACTTTGTTAAAATATCATGTATTTCTGAACGTCAGATAAAAAGGGGCACTGCTCTGTGCTTCAAAGGATGGGCGAGGTTAAGGGGTTTTTAATTCCTGCCGAAAGCAGTTTCATAGCTCAACCCACGCACTGAGGGATCGCCCTGGCCCTGGCCTCTGTGGCTCAGGCGCCACCCCGCACACCAAAGGGTCGTGGGGTCAATGTCTGGTCAAGGGCATGTATCTGGGTGGCAGGTTCCATCCCTGGCCCGAGTTGGGCACGTGCAGGAGGCAGCCAGTCGGTGTCTCTCTCACATGGATGTTTCTCTCCCCAGCCCCACTCTCTCTAAAAAAAGGAAGAAGAAAATCAATGGAAAGATACCCCCAGGTGAAGATTAGGCAAAAAAAAGGGACCACTCCTGTGTCCATCTTGCCTCCACCCCCAGCCCATTCTCTAAGCAGAACCAGCAAGACCTAAAGAATCCCACCAGCCCTGTCAGTCCCCCCGCCCGGCCCTCTACAGCAAACATGGCCAACCCCACTCCTCGCCAGGCAAGGCTCTCCCTGCCCTTCCCTGCCCACCTGGCCACCCTCACCTGCTGCACTTCTCCCTCCGTTGCAGGAGCGATGGCCTCACTTCCAAGGCAGGAGCCGCGGCCAAGTTCGTCCTGGCCCCGGGCCTTAGCCCCTGCAGTCACAGCGCTGAGAAAGTGCTCACGGCTTGCTTTTCTCAGCCTCTGGATCTTAGCCCAAAAGTGACCTTCCAAAGGCCTTTTCCAGATCATTCCTGGATCACAGTGTGCCACAGACAGCCCGCCTCACACACCCTTGGCCATGTCCTTCCTTTTAACTATGTCATCTGTCAGTGTGCACTTCACACCTGCCCTTCTCTTGAGAAGGGGTACGCTATGTCGGCTTTCGGTACACAGGGACCCTACCACAGTTGCCCGGGAGCACGGTACTCGGAACCTGAAATGGCACATACCTCAGAGGGCTCAACAACGATGGAAGGCTCTGACTCTTGCGGACGATTAAAGGTGTTGATACAGAGGAAAATAAGGCAGGGCTGCTTTCAAAAAGATGGCACGTTGTGCAAAAGAGAGAAATCCCAATGGTCCAGTGCAGCTTTGAAAGGACGCACTTAACTGTTTCATAAACCAGACACCATGGAAACAAGCAGATTCTCCTTTCTCAGTTCCATATACCAGAGTTCTCTGCAAGAGATGTCTTTTAAAAATCTCACTTGCTTCTCTCAAACAAGCTTGATCTGACTGATATACACAGAACACTGCATTTCCATCAACACTCATTACTGTCAGGTGCCAAGGAACGGTCACAAAAATGAATACAGGCGAGGCCATCAGGCAAGCGCACACATCTCCAAGGACTGAAGTGTGCAGCCTGTTTAGGAACTGCAGTGATTGACAGTTATGTCCCCTCAAAAGCCACCCCCCCTCCCCCAACGTGATAGTATGAGGAGGTAGAGACTTCAGAAGGTGATTGGGTCATGAGTGGACAGAGCTCCTTTGCCCATCACCATGTGAGGACAGTGAGAAGTTGGGCACCTATGCACCAGGAAGCAGGCCCACACCCAGCACTGAATCTGCCAGCACTGTGACTTTAGACATCCCAGCCTCCAGACCCATGAGAAATAAATTCTGTTATTTGTAAGACAGCTAGTCTATGGTATTGTTACAGTAGCCTGAAAAGACTAAGACAGGTATCTTCACAAAATTAAGCTAGAAATCAACACAAAGGTAACTAGAAAATCCCCCAAACACTGGGAAGTGCGGTAGTATACTTTCTAAAAACTTTATGACTACAAAAAGATACTACAGTGAAAAAATGCTTTAAATATTTTTAAAAAAAATTTTTTTTTGAGAGAGAGAAAGGGAGAGGAAGAGAGAGAGAAACATCGATGAGAGAGAAACATCAACATTGATCAGCTCCCTCCTGCACACCCCGTTGGGGATCGAGCCCACAACCTGGGCATGTGCCCTGACCGGTAATCGAACCAGTGACCTCCTGGTGCATGGGTCGAAGTTCAACCACTGAGCCACACCAACAGGCAATTTTTAAATATTTTTACCTAAAAGAATAAAAATTTGGCTAATCAAAACTTGTGGAATGCAACTAAAGGTATGCTCAGAGGAAAACTTATAGTCAAATACATCTTTGGAAAAGAAAGGCTAAAAAATATATGGGGCATCTATCTCAAGAAACTGAAAAAAAGAACAGCAAATAAAAAGTAGATGGAAGGAAAAAACAAAAATTAATGAACTAGAAAGCAAATATTAAACAGGAAAAAAATCAATAAAGTCAAAACGTGGTTCTTTGAAAGGACTCATAAAAGTGATAAACCCCTGGCGGGACTGGTAAGAAAAAGAAATAAAGCACAATGACCAATTCAAATAACTGTAAAGGGGACATCACAACAGACCTCACAGATAATGATATTACGAGCCACCTCACACTCATTAACGTTCAGGTGGCCTGAACAAATTCCTGGAAAAAAAAAAAAGCCTACCCAAATAGACACAAGAAACAGAAACTTTAAAAAAAAAATCCTATTTCCACGTAAGAAACTGAATCTGAAATTAAAAAACAACCACCAACCACCCTACACTAGCTTCTTCCAAAGTCTAAGGAAGAAAAACACCAGCCTCACAAGACCTCTTCCTGGAACCCACAGGAACACCTTCTACCTTGTTCTGAGAGACCAGCATAACTCTGCCCAAACCCAACAAACAATGTCCAGTATGTGCCAAAGCACTGAGCTCTAACATCCGTACAGATATTATTGCCAGAGACGCTCAGTGCGGAAAAGTGCTGGATGCTAAAGACCCATCCCATTCCACAGTTTCTCGGTCAATTACAACTCATTTGCAACGCGGCACTAATCTTTTTGTTTGGCTCATTACAAGGTATGTTTCTTACACTCTCAATTAGCTTTTCAATGAGTATATAACAAAGTAAGAACTTTGAGGCTAGAAACTTTTTTAAAAATTAAGTAAGTTAATTCCTAGTTAATTATAACAGGTATAAAACTTATTGGGCAAGTAGATGACTTACATGTATGAAAACACCACAACGACTTCTCTGAACTCCAC
Organism: Miniopterus natalensis; assembly: GCF_054644295.1. Classification (NCBI taxonomy): domain Eukaryota; kingdom Metazoa; phylum Chordata; class Mammalia; order Chiroptera; family Miniopteridae; genus Miniopterus; species Miniopterus natalensis. The sequence continues at coordinate 75,885,198 of NC_142091.1, read as the reverse complement.
CATCCACCAGGCTTTCATATGCTCTCTTCTATTTAATTACAATTAAATCATCCTCACTTAGTGCCAAGCTGGAAACACTTTCAAATAAACACTTTCAACAAGGACAATTCAAAAAAGTAAACATACAGACCAACCTTTCATGAGTATAGATGCAATAATTTTAAAAAAATATTAACAACAACAACAAAAAATCCAGTGAAAGAAGAATACGTTGAGGTCAGGGTGGGATTGTTCCAGAATTGAGGAATTTTTCGAAAAAGTTAAGCCATCACATAAAAGAAAAAATCACCTGGTACAAACTGACAGTCACCAGATGGAAGGAGGGGTGGGGGCCAGGTGAAAAAGGGGAAGGGATTAAGATGTACAAATCACCAGTTATAAAAACAGTCAAAAGGCACAGCATAGGCAATCTAGTCCATAACGTTGTGATAACTATGCTGAGGGCCAAGTGGATAGTAGACTTAGGGGAGGTATCCCTTTGTAAGTTACATAAATATCTAACCACTATGCTGTAGACCTGGAACTAGTAATATTGAATGTCAACTGCAATTGAAAATCTTTTAAGAATTAAAAACAAAAAAGTTAACATAACTTAACTCATGATTTTAAAAGAACTGTTAGCAAACTAAGAATAGGGGATTTCCATATTTTGATAAAAATGCCTACAAAGAAGCTACCTCAAATATCATATATTGCGGTGACAGGACGGAGACCTCCCACCACTTCCATACAGCACTGTCCTGGAAATCTTAGCCAGTACAAGAAAAACAAAACTGGTCGTAGCACCGAGAAAGAAAGCAGTGTAATTTGCAAACACAATTGTGTATGCATAGAAAATACAAGAATTATTATTAGAAATAAGTAGATGTAGCAAGTGGATACACAAAAATCAATTCTATCCCTACATACCAGCAATACACAATTATATAGTTTAATTTATAAAGACATAATTTCTAATGGCATCAAAGATATCAAATACCTATGGATAAATTAAACATGTATTAAACATATATGGGAAACTGTAAAATACTAACACAAGTTAAAGAAGGTCTAAATAAATGGAAGATTATATTGCGTTCATGGCTCATAAGACCAATATTAAAAAGGTGCCATGGCCTAGAAGGTTTGGCTCAGTGATTAGAGCACTGGCCTGCAGACTGAAGGGTCCCGGATTCGATTCTGGCCCAGGGCATGTATCTCGGTTGCAGGTTTGATCCTGGCCACTGACCAGTCAGGGCACAAGCAGGAGGCAACCAATCGATGTGTCTCTTTCATATCAATGTTTCTCTCCCTCCCCCCCTCTGAAAAGCAATGGGAAAAATATCCTCAGGTGAGGGTTAAAAAATATTAAGATGTCATTACTCCCCATAATGGTCTACAGATTAAATGCAATCTCAATTAAAATCCCAGCACATTTTCTGGGAGAGACTGCCAAGCAGATCCTAAAGTGTATCTGAAAATACAAAGGGTCAGGATTAGCTATATAATCATGAATCAGAGCAAAGGTAAAGAACTTAAATTACCAGATATCCATACTGACTAACCTACAGTAATTTAGACAGTGAGCATTTGTGCAAAGATAACCAAAAGATCAAGTGCACCCATACATTTATGGTCCCTTGATTTATGACAGAGGCAATGCTGCAGTGCATGGGGAAGGATGGCTTTCTTAATAAATGACTCGGGCAGGCTGGATATCCATATATTTAAGGGGGGGAAAGGATCTTGGCCCCATCTCACACCATAAACAAAAATCAGTTTCAGCTGGATTACACAACTAAATGTGAAGGACTAAACAAGAAAGCTTTCACAGGAAATACCTTCATGAACTTCCTATCTTTCAATAAACAAAGAGCATCCCCTGGGCTACATTAAAATGGAAACTTCTGCTGATCAAAAACCAGCACTGAGGGAGTGAAGAGGCAACCATAAGAGAGTAAAGGTCTGCCTCACATGTATGTACTTGATACAGAAGAACTCCTTCAGATCGACAGGAACAAGACAGGCAATCGAAAAATTGTCAAAAGACAATCACCTCATAAGAGAAGATACCCGACAGCCGATAACGCGCAGGAGGCTCTGCCCCTGCCCGGTGACTGGTTGTCAGGGCACAGCGCGTTCATGGATGAAACCACGTAATAGAGCACCACTGATGGGTCAGATGGGGCAGGCGTGTGGTGGTACAAACTGGCAACACCACCACGAGGACAGTGTCTACTGACGCTGATCAAATGCACACCATCACTCGGCAATGTCACTCCTTTAAACACACCCAACTGGAGTGCATACATATCTGCACCCAAAAAACAAGCAAGGATACTCAGAGCAGCATTTGCAAAAATTAGAAAGAATAAGTTACGGTAGGCCTGGCTGGTGTGGCTCAATCGGTTGGAGCAGCATCCTCTGCACCAGAAGATCAAGGGTTCCATTCCTCGTCAGGGCACGTACCTAGGTTGTGGGATCCATCCCCAGTCCGGGCACATACGGGAGACATCCATCCGATCAATCTCCCTCTCATGTTGATGTTTCTCTCCCTCCCTCCCTCCCTAACATCCATTAACAAAATAAATAAGTTATGACCTATTCATTCATACACTGGGTTACTCGACAGCAGATGAGAATGAACAAAGCTGCATAAGACAATATGCATGGATCTTAGCAACATAATGTTGAATGAAAGAAATCAAGAAACAAAATATATGTATTACTTTACTTCATTTATATAAAGTACAGAACACGCCAAAGTAATCATTGCCACAAGTGAAAACTGTGGTTTTCTACCAATATTTGTTTTATGTATTGGGATTCTGAATACAAGTTTTCTTGAAGAATTCTGTGGTTAAAAAAATTTCAAAACCATTGGAACAAATAAAGTCCTTGCAAAAAAAAAAAAGGTGGTGGGCTTTGGGGGACAGTTATTGGGGGTGGGTAGGAGGAGCACTGGAAAGCTTAGTAATGTTCTGTTTCTTGATCTAGTGGTGGTTACGGGAGTGTGTTCATTTTGTGAAAAATTCAGAGATGTACACTTATGATTTGTAAATTTTCCAGATGTACATTATAATTTAAATTTTTAGAGTCTATATGGTTGCTTCCCTACACAACATGCCAGGAGTACAAATGCACCTACCTAACTCATATGTCTCCTGTCTGGTTCCACTATGAGCCACCAAACGAGACAAATGCCAGGAAAGGGGACCGTCCAAAACACATCTACTGTGTCTCTGAAATGCTGGACTCGGGCGCTCAGGCAGTGAGGTGACCACATGACAGCATCACCTTCTCAAATCAATGAGGCATTTCCAGGTTACCACACTGAGCAGCAGCCAGAAACAGATCACTGAGCAACCGTCTTGCCCACTGGCGCGACAACCCCCGCTGGTGGGAAGGCCCCTACCATGTGAGACTGCGCTGTACAACACTCCTGGTCCCTTCCCTGCTGTGTCCTTGGGCTCCTTCTCTCCAATAACTCCCTCCCCAAATGTGTAAGTATCTGACATGCACTTTGGTATAAGGACCTTAAATTACATGAAATCAAACACAATCACACACACACAAACCACACAACTGAAAAGATTCACAAATACACTAAAATCCTGGCAAAATGTAATCTCACCAATCCTTTTAAGCTTCTGGTAATAAAACCTGACCTAAACAAACTTGGTAATTTAGAGGACTGGAATGAGAAAAAAACATAACGATTCTCTAATCCGAAAAAAAGGGACCATTACAGCACTAACATTAAATTATTGCTGCTAAAAAAGAAATCCAAATGTTGGGCTTATCAATCTTTCAGGAGAGCTGACGAAAGCCAAGAAGCACATTAAGGCCAGTAATTATTCATCTGCTAATTCAGCGCTGCAGACCCACCGTGGGAGCACCAGTGTGCGCGCTCAGGGCACCTGGAAGCACCATCTAGGTGGCTATTATGAATAAAACGGCACCCAGACGGCTCCTAACACCCAGGGAGCCTGCCTATCTCCCAGGAGGCCCTCTGCCTTTCACCTCACATTCCAGTTGACATTTTCTCCCTTCACCTATCATTAAATCCTCACTCAGCTCCATAATACAAGGGTTTGAAACACTGGTCCAAACGAAACACTTAAACGAGCCACTGCAGTGTGATTCTGAGCTTTACAATTCTCGTCTGCCAAGAAGAGAGTTCCAAAGGAACCCATGTCTAGTCTTTTATTTCCTAGAACAAATTTCATTCACAAAACACAGGTGTCCTGACAAAGGTGGACGGTAAAAGTATTTATCCTGTGAAACCAATCCTGTTTGTCCACCCAATTTCATAAGGAAATTGGAAATACAGGATATAATCCATGGGGAACACACATTTAGCAAGAAACAGCTGAGGACACAAGATCTAAAGGCACCACACAAGCCCTGGCCAGTTTGGCTCAGTGGTTAGACCATCGGCCTGTGGACTAAAAGGGTCTCGGGCCCAATTCCAGCCAAGGGCACGCACCTCGGTTGCAGGCTCAATCCCTGGCCCCAGTCAGGGCTCGTGAAGGAGGCAACCAGTTGTGTCTCTCTCACATCGATGTCTCCTGTCTTTGTCTCTCTCTCTCTCTCCCCCTTCCACTGTCTCTAAAAAGCAATGGAAAAAATGTCCTCGGGAGAAGATTTAAAAAAACCAAAAATAAACCGCGCCACACAGCTTGGCTGTTTTGAGGCCCTTTTCAAACGCTCTGGAGCACGACACCACGTCCAGGCGGTTCCTCCTGCCCCAAAGGAAGGAACAAGTGGTGAGGTGTTTTCACCTGACCTCAGAAGAGCACAGAGTCTGTCCTTCCAGAGAAGTTTAATCCTCAGGAACCGGATCTCTATCTGCCTTTCAAATACCAGAACCACATCAGCTCACAGCTGGTTACGCAAAATACTCGTCTAAAAATACCAGCGCCATCCAGACCACACGATGGAAAAGACGCCACTGGGTGGAAACACATCTGCAAAACCTGGGTGGGGAAAGGGCCCGTACCTGTGGAAGCGCAGTGTTGAGCTGCCTCTGCAAGGAGTCTCGCTCGTGACCGACCTCGTGTAACTTCCCCTGGGTTAATGCCAGCGTCTCCTGGGTCTCTCTCAGCGTCTCCAGGAGGCGGTCCTTCTCCTCCAGCATGGACACCATCAACTGTTCGAAATGCGAATCTGCGTCCGGCTGGGACGGCGAGCCGGACCCATGGCTCCCGCTTCCTCCCGGGGGCCCTTCTGCTTCACTGATGGTTGGCATCACCTCGCACATCATCTGGAAAGAAGAGACCCGGACTGCAGTCAGCACCTGTGGGAAACGGCTCCCACGGAGCCCCCACTTCAGAGCTGCCGGTGGTTAATAAATGAAAAGCCCACAGCCTGGCTCCCAGGTCCGAATGCTGCTCTCTGCACATCATAAACGGGGCACACACAGCCGGGCAAACCGGGGCCACGAGGCGAAGACATCAACAGCAGCCCGCAGAGAACACAAAGAGCAAGCCCTCGCTGTTTTGTTTGCAAAGCGGTACTTTCTACATGTTGAAAACAAGTGTGCTTCTGTAACCTATTTTTTTCTTCTTCTTCTTCCCATTTCCCGGCAGGGGAGAGAAAGTGGACACGCGCCCGCCACCCGGCCCGTCTGGGGGACAGCGCAGCGGGGCGCCCAGCCGGGAAGCCCGCGGGGTTCCAGGCGCAGAGACTCCGGGGCGCCCGCCGGTTCTGGGGCGCGCTCCGGGCCCGGCTCCCGCCAGGGCGGGGAGAGGTGCTCCCCAATGGCTGCAAGGGTTGGTCCGACAACCTGCCTTACGTAAGTTAACAGGCAAAAAAAAAAAAAAATCCACAATGGAAACACGGCAGGGCGATAGCGCCGCGCGGGCGAGGGAGGAAAAGTGGAAGGTGAGACCCGGGAGGCTATTGGGTGTCCCGGCGCCCAGGCCGGCGCGGGGAGGGGCCGCGCCCAGGCTGCCGGGGGCTCGGGCTCGGACCCCGGGGGGCAGCCGCCGAGCCGCGCGCCCGACGCGGACCCCGACTGGCCCCGCGCGCGCCCGCTCGCCCGCCCCGCACCGGGCGCTGCGGCCCCGGCCCAGGGCGCACAGGCGCTGCCCCGGGAGCGCGGCCCGCGCCCGGGCTCCCCGCGCCCACAGGTGGTCGCCTAACGCGCTCGCGGCCGGGGTCGCCGGGGCGCGGGGGCAGCGCGCGGGGCCAGGCGCTCGTCCCGGCGGGCGGGGGCGGGGCGCGTCCCCCCGGGGTCCCGCTGGGGCTCGGCCCCGGACCCCGCGCCCCCCGCAGCGCGCCCGCCCCCCGGCGCTGACGGGACTGGGCCCCGCGCCGCCCCGCGCTGCCTCAGTGTCCCGCTCCCTTACCTTGCTCGCCGGCGGGAGCGGGCGAGGAGGCTCCGCGGCGGCTCGCGGGCGGCCGCTCGCTCCGGGCGAGCTCCGGGCCCGACGAAGGCAGCCCGCGCCCGCGCCCGCCCCGCGCCCGCCGCCCCGGGCCCGCCGCCCCCAGTCACTAAGGCCGGCCCGCGGCCGGACTCTGGCGGAGCTCGGGAGGAGCGGGCCCGGCTGCGCGTCGCCGGCGTCAACGTGCCCGACGTCGGGCGCGTCGGCGTAGCGTCAGCGGCGAGCGCCGCTGGCCCGCCCCGCCCCGGGGAGGGGCGTCTGGGGAGCGCCGCGGGGCCGAGTGCGCAAGCGCCGCCTCCTGAGGCGGGGCGGCCTGCGCCTCCCGGGCGCCGATTGGATGCGCGCTGTCGGAGCCCCGCCCCCAGGGCCCCGCCCAGGTCGGGGTCGCCGGGGCCGAGCCGCCCGCTGGGGGCTCGGGTCCGGCGTCGCCGCAGCCTCGCCCCCCCGGGCTGCCCCCAGCCTCCCACCGCGCGAGGACCCGAGTCCCCCCAGCGCGGGCTCCGCGTCCGGCTGGGGGACACGCCCCCGCGTCCCGGCCCACACCTGGCGGGCGCGCGGGCGGAAGTCACCTGGGGGCTGCAGGTGGAGCGCGGCGCGGCTCCCGGAGCGCGCTGGGAACCGGCCCCCGCGGGACTGGAGGGTCGGGCTCCTCCTGCGGGGCGGGGCGGCGCCTCCGGCAGGCCCGGTGCGCGCGGGGCGCGGGGCCCGGGGCCCGGTCTGCGGGACGGGAGGGCGCGGAGCCACTCCCGCGCCTCTGACCGCGGGGACGGACGCCGCGGGCCACCGGGCGGGGCCTGGCCCGCGAGGCCCGCGTTGGGCGGAGGTCGTCGGCGTCCGTCTCAAACGTTGTCTTCCTCGCTCGCAGCCCCAGCCCCAGGCCCCGCGCCCCGACCCTCGGAGCCCCAGCCCGCCAGGCCCGCGCCCCTGCCCGCGGGCACAGAAGGGCCCGCGGGCACAGAGGGGCCCGCGCCCCTGGATGCGCGGGGCAGGCCCCCCTCGGGGCTCGACTCCTGGGCACGAACTCTGCCCAGGCCAGGGTGTCTGTGCTGGACTGACCAGGAGTCCCCCAAGTCCGAGTGAGCGCCCTGGGGCCCGTGAGCCCTGCCGAGGCCGCCCCCCGGGCGCCCCTGTGGGTGGAGAGCAGGTGCCGCCCCCGCTGGCTGTCCTAGCTCCCGGGGCCCGGGACCACACCTCTTCTTCACGTATGCATTCATTCATTCAGTATTTATTCAGTGGCCACATATAAAAGCTCAATAAATATTTACTTATTTATTCAGTAAATAAGTATTTATTTATTTATTGAATATAAACACGTAGGAAAGTTTCCAGCTCTCCTTGGAGGTACCAGCTTAACTCATCCAGCCCATATTTGCACCCTGCGCATAAAGGACCTGTCTCCTAAGAAATCGGGAAAATACCCAAATTTAGTTCAGCTGGGCGGGGTGCCTATTTTAGGAATAGGAGCCTATGAGCCAGGCGTGGCCTAGGTTTGGGGAACTCAGAGCTAAGACATCATTTCCCCCCAGTTTGCAACCCTGGGGGGGAGGGGGAGAGAAGGGAAACAGACAGGATTGCAAAGTCTGTCCTATAAACCGTGTGTGACCGCTGCTGGGCGACCACAGAAGGAGGACCCAACTCCCCCGCCAGCATCATGGGGGCTCACAGAGGAGGTAACATCGGAGCTGGGTCTCGAAGGATGAGCAGTTTTCCAAGCCAAGGAGGGAGAAGCCCCTTGGGTAGAGCTCCAGGAAACTGAGATCCCAGATTTCACTCATTTTCATTCATTCATTCATTTCGTCCCCCCAGAGTACAAATTCAGTAAGAGGAAATTGTAAACAACCTAAAGGGCCAACGTAAAGAGATTGGTTCGCCTGGCGGGTGTGGCTCAGTTGGTTGGGTGCTGACCCATCGACCTAAGAGGTCACCAGTTCCATTCCAGTTGGGACACATGCCCGGGTTGCAGTTCCAGTCCCCAGGAGGGCATGTGGAGGAGGCAGCCAATCGATGTTTCTCTCCCTCTCCCTCCCTCTCTCTCTTAAAATCAATAAAAACATTTTTTTCGCCCGGCCCGGTGTGGCTCACCGGTTGAGCGTCGACCTAGGATCCAGGAGATCGGGGTTCGATTCCTGGCCAGGGCACATGCCCGGATTGCTGGCTGCAGCCGATCAATGACTCTGTCATCATTGATGCTTCTCTCTCCCCCTCTCCTTTCCTCTCTCTGAAATCAATGAAGATATATTTAAAAAATAAAATAAAAATTAAAAAATAAAAACATTTTTTAAAAAAAGAGATTGGTTAAATCATTGCCCTTCCAAACAACAGAAAGTGAGATGACATTCTCAGTCATATTTTGATAACTATCTAATCACAGGCAAAATTCTATATCCTGTCTGTGGTGGTAGTTACAAGACTAAACACGTTTTGTCAAATCTCATACAACTGTATGCTGATATGTAAAGTATGCCCTAATTTTTAATAGTGGGGAAAAACCTTTTTTAAAAATAAGCAAGTTACAAACAAGTACTTGCAGCGTGAGCCCAAATTCGAAAAAGAAAGGCTGGGTTTAGATGAAGTATGTGTGATGTACAATTCATCTCGCACACAAAAGGCTCTGTAATGTTATTTAGTCAACTGATAGAATTTTAACAAAATTAGTTTTATGTGAATGAAATATTTTTGAAAAGTGACATCAAATTTCAAGTCCCAAATTGGTAGAAGAAAAGCGTACATGGCCATGTGTGAAAATATCGTTCCTGTATGCAATTCGTGTTGTACATTTCTCTGAATATACATCATGTTTTCCTGCAAAGGGACACCTCAAAATCCTGGCAGTGCTTGTCTGAGAGGGGCTGTGGGTAGTTTTTGTGTCTTTCTTTGTGCTAGTCTGTACTTTCTAGATACTTTATAGTGAGTGTGCATCACTTTTTAAAAATATATATCTTTATTGATTTCAGAGAGAAGAAAGGAGAGGGAGAGAGAGAAAGAAACATCAATGATGAGAGTAATTGATCGGCTGCCTCCTGCACACCCCTGACCAGGGATCGAGCCCGCAACCCGGGCCTGTGCCCTGACCGGGAATTGAGCTGCGATCTCCTGGATCCTAGGTCGATGCTCAACCGCTGAGCCACGCCCAGGCGGGCGAGTGTGCATCACTTTTATCACTGGGGGGGAAACCCCCCAAAATGTTACGTGACTAAAACCTAGGCGAGAACAAACCATGGGGAACTGCTCAGGAAGCTCAATGACAGTGCAGTTATCTGTGCCACCCAACTAAACTTTCCCGGAAGTATTCATCTGAACAGCGTTGCAGAGGTTCGGTGGCATCCTTATGGGACTCAGGGTAACAATGAACATGGAGAATGCTTTGGCTCCAATACTTCTGTTAAAGTTTCGGTAAAGAAAATTAGGTAATACAGGTGGGGAGGGGGTAGAGCGTTTATTACTATGTCCAGGGTTCTGTCTCCACAAATGTGCCACTGGCCTTGGCTCTGGATAATGTATTTAGTTATCAACCTTGGGCATGGCCTGGGCTGCCTCTCCTCTCTAGATATGCAAGCAACCCAAGGAGGAGGGTTTCTGTGAGTTCAGAGTGTGTCTGGTAGAGATCTGGGTGCATCTCAAACCCATTGAGAATATGTAAGAACCGAATGAATGGTGGCGTGACCAGCAGCTGTCAGGTCTGGGATGGGAGAGCTGTGCAGGTGGGTGGTGGGCCAGGTGACCCTCCCTTTAGAAGGTAGACACCAAGCCCAGAGAGACAAAAGAGACTTGCCCACAGGCACCCAGCCAGTTTGGGGCAGAGAAGGGACTGGCCCCTCCAGCGAACCGGGGGCTCTTGGTTCCTGAGTCCACCCTGCTTGGGTTTTCCACGTCCCCCCCGCTAAGGTTGCCCCTCTAGCCTCACTCAGTCCGTATCCTTTTACAGGTGGCGCTGAGACTGAGATTAGATAACCTGTCTGATGCCCATGATGTGGTCGAAGCTGCAGCTGGGATACCCAAGAATGGCCCAGAGCCAGTGTTCCTGATGCCACATCAAAGGGTGTCCCCAGCCCTGGCTAGTGTGGCTCAGTGGTCGGAGCATTGGCCTGTGAACCAAAGGGTCACGGGTTCGATTCTGGTCAAGGGCACATACCTGAGTTGCAGATTCAATCCCCGGCCCCGTTTGGGGCATATGCGGGAGGCAACGAATCGATGAGTCTCTTTCACATCGATGTCTCTCTCTCTCCTCCACCCTCCCTCCCTTCCATTCTCTCTAAAAATCAATGGAAAAAATATCCTCGGGTTGGATTAACAACAACTAAAAATGGTGTCCCCAGACCCCAAGGCTGGAGACAAAACCCCTTGACCGGTGTGGGCCCACCAAGGTACTGGCCCCCACACCCACCGAGGTCTGCGCTGCCTCTCAGCCGCCCGGTCTGAAATGTGCCCCGTTGTCCCAGCGCGGCGCCCGGCACGGGGAGTCCCCAGCTCTGAGAGCACCTCACCGCCTCCCACACAGGGAATGAAGATTTCTGTCCCTTCACCTATATAATTAGGTTTTAAAAGCAAGTCATAGTCTTCCTGCAACTTGCTTTTCTGGACTTGAGTTTATCAGGTGGTGTCATTAATAAAATTACCCAGCTATTGTCCGGAGAAGGGCCCGTGGGCAGTTGGAACTCAGAGAGCTGGGTCCTCCCTCAACCTTGACCTCAGGGGAGCCGTGTAACCCATACTAAGCCTCGATCTCCTCATCTGTCAGACCGGGATAATAAACACTAACTAGCACCCTGGGATGTTGAAAAGCGAGGCGACCGCCCTGGCACCTCCCTCCCTCCACCCCCTGCTGGCTTCCTGCCTGGTCTAGTCACCATTTCCCTCTTTCAAAGTCACTTTCAGACAGTGGTAACAAATGGAGACTCTGGAGCCAGGTGGCCTGGTTCAAATCGTGGCTCTGCTTCTTTTGGCCATGGCTGTGTGCCCTTAGGGAAGTTGGTTGACCTCTCTGGGCCTCAGTTTCCTCATTCCTAAGGCAAGGATCCTAGTACAGTACCGTCTCATAGGCTGGCCCTGAGGGTTAAGTTCCAGTGTGGGAGCCCTATTATCACCAGTGGAGGGAGTCCCTTTCATCGAGCCCCCCCCCCCCAGTGCTTCTGACCGGCTGGGGAGGGTGGGGCCTTGTTCTCATCAATGTCACCGAAGGGGAGGGTGCAGGGCCTTCTGAGGTTTTCCCCTCGGCTACGACAGAGCAGCATTGCCCCGGCAGGTGTGGCTCAGTGGTTAGAGGGTCGGCCTGCACACGGAAGGGTCGCAGGTTTGATTCCCGGTCAAGGGCACTTAGAGTCAAGGGCATGTACATCCCTGGGTTGCAGGTTGCAGGCTCGATCTCACATCGATGTCTCTCTCTCTCTCTCTCTCTCTCTCCCCCCTCCCTCCCTCCCTTCCACTCTCTCTAAAATTCAATGGAAAAAAAATATCCTCGGGTAAAGATTAAGGAAAAAAAAAAAAAAAGACAGAGCATCGTGGGGAGAAGTGCTGCGGCCTCCGTCCTATTCCTCCTATGTCCCTGGAGCACGTGTGGCCGGGAGCTGTTCATCTGAGGCCACAGGGAGGGACACTGTCCGTCCCGTTTCCAGGAAGGAGTTCCTTCCTCCCCCCCCATTTCTCAGGAAGGTCACGTTTTCCCTAATCCCAGAGAGCGCGGGAAAAAGGGAGAAGTATTATAATCCTGTAATACCCAAAAGATGAGCAGAGTGGTTAGACTTCTATGTAATTTACAGTGATCCCCCATGAGTCTCGCACCTGGCACCACCCCCACTTACTACGACATTAGCGACTCGATTCCCTGTGCTGAACGTCGCATCCCCGAGACTCCTTTGTAACTAAGTAGCATTATCTTTAAATTTTTAAAGTGATTTTTATTTGGCATTTATCTCTTATAATTCTTTGGAGAATTAAACTTACCAACCGACATGAAGAGGTTACTGGTTGGAAGGGATGCATTGGTCAAAAGCGAGGGCAGGAAACGCTGTCCCGTGGAGCTGGGGGAGAAGGGTGACATTTGGGGAACTGGGACCAGAGCCACGTGGGACGGAACCAGCCGCCGTGGGACCGGTCACCCTCCCTGCGGCTGTGGCATGTTGGAAGCGCCCGCTCTCAGCCCCGCCTCTGCCGATGGTGAGTCGTCCTTGCAAGTAAAACAAGCGCCGGTGAGTTTCTACACACGCGTGCCTCCCACGGCCTGTGCGCGTGTTCCCGGGACAGGCGCAGCTCTTCCCTGGCAACCCCGACGCGCGACTCGGCGTGGAGCTTCTAGGCTTGGGAGCAGCTCCATGCCTTACGCGTTATCGGAATCCACCCCGTAATGCTTGCTGTCATTTTCCAGTGGGTTTTGTTTTTGTGGTTTTTTTAATTCTCTCAACGTTGTATTATTATTATTTTTTTTAGTTTCCATAACCCAGCATGCTAACAAGCTTTACTTTCTTTTCGCTGCAGGATGACTTATCGGTACTTTAAAACTTCCTTTTTAAAAACAACACATTTTATGGAGGGAAATAGCTCGTTAAAAAGATACACGGGCCCCGCCAGCGTGGCTCAGTGGTTGAGCGTAGACCCATGAACCAGAAGGTCACGGTTCGATTCCCGGCCGGGCCATATGCCCGGGTTGTGGGCTCCATCCCCAGTAGGGGGCGTGCAGGAGGCAGCCGATCAATGACTCTCTCATCGTTGGTGTTTCTATGTCTCTCTCTCTCTCTCTCTCGGATATCGATAAAAATATATTTTTAAAAAATGGATACATGGGTACCCAAGCTACCATTTTTCTTTGTTTTAGTATTTATGAATGCCAAACTTGGAAGAGCAGGCCCTCCTCCTGGAAATGTGGTCTTCTAAAATATAAAAGCATTCCTCCTATCTCAAAAATAATTAAACGTACTGTTGAAAACCAGACGATTTTTGGAATAGGCCCCTGAGCGAGCTTGAAAAACGAGTTAGGATGTGTTTTGACTGGACCGAAGGAACATTCTAGAATCCACCTAAAAACACTTGGCAGAACAACTGGCCCGAGGCTACAGGGTTGTTCCACCTCGGAGGGGGACAGAGGTGCCAGGGAGAGCGCCAGAGTCTCGCAGGGGCCCAGAATCACCGGCGCGAAGCCAGCGGGACTCTGCGCGGCTGCACAGCAACTGAACAATCTGAGCAGCCGGTCGGCGCCCGGGAAGCACCCTGCAAGCTGAGAACGGATGTCTCAGCAGGGCCAGCCTTCGGAACGCCCATCCGGCCCTGAAGGTGAGGGAGCCCCATCCCTCGCAGACGGTGTCCGTGCGCGAGCACGCCTGTCTCCGGGACACGGGGGACAGCCACGAAACACACCACGGAACATAGAGAGTGAGAACAAACCCCAGCTGCCGGCCCCCTGGTCGGCGTGGCTCAGTGGTTAGAGCATCGTCCTGCGCACCAAAGGGTCTCGGGTTCGACCCCCGGTCTAGGGCACGTACCTGGGTTGCAGGTTCGATCCCGGCCCCAGTTGGGACACGTGCGGGAGGCAACCGATCGATGTGTCTCTCTCACGTTCATGTTGCTCTCTCTCTCCCTCCCCCCCTTTCTCTAAAAATCAATTAAAATAGAAAAACATAAAAGCCTCCGAACCGTATTATGGTCCCCTGTTTTTTAAAAGCGTGCAAATATCGCGTTCTGAAAAACCCCAAATAATTAGGGCTTGGGGCGTTCCGATTTCTCATTCCCAAGCCTCGAAGATTAATATCTGTTAGGCCTGGGAGCCGCGGCTGCTGGCACACGGAGGAAAGAAGGTCATGCTGAGCGGCTGTGCCAACCGGCCCCCGCCCCCACGCCGGGCCTGCAGCGTGGAACAGTCAATGGGTGTGTTGTTTGAGCACCTTTAGTTGACTGATCTTGGCACCCAGGCAACAGCAGTACCACCAGGAAGGTTTTTTTTCTTTCTTCCTGACATGTCCTTCAACTCACTTTAACTTTCACAGAAGTTGTGATAACTGCTGGATGTTGCAATTTTTCAACGTGTATACGGTGAACGTTTTAACCTATTTTCATTCATTTGTTCAGCAGACATTGTAACTTTGAGCCACTTTATGCCAGGCACCGGGCCAGGCACGGAAAATACATCAATAAATCGAGAGCTCGTTGTCTAGGCAGAGAAATGGACCAACAGGCAGGATATTTGCATCTGGTTTGGAAATGGTGTGAGCTGCGGCCGGCGACGGCTCTTTGTAGGGCTCCATCAACTGGACCCCCCGCGTCGAGAAGTGGAGTTGAGGGTCCCCGTGGCCGTGAGCTCCTCCCGGCCTCCTGCTCCCCCTGTTCTCTGGGAAAGGAGCCGAGCTCCTGGGGAGAAGCCAGAGGGAGGCAGGCAGGCGTGCACTCGGGGTCGACGAACGGATGGAGCCACTTGAGGAGCTAAGAGTCCTACAAGCACTTGGATCTTGGCCTTGGAGCTGCTGGTTGTCCTTCTTTGCTGCTAAGACCAACTTAGTTTGGAATCAAAGTTTTATCACTTCATGTAAAAAAAAAAAAAATGGTAGAAGCTGGGAAACTTTTTGTTTGAGATTGAAATGTGTATCAATGTGCTCGGGCAGCTCTAACAAAGTCCCGCAGACGGGCGGCTTACATGAGACATTTACTGTCTCCGACTCCTGGAGGCTGGGGTCCGACGTCCGGGTGCGGGCCGGGCCGGCTCCTCCTGAGGCCTCTCTCCCGGGCGTGTAGACGGCGTCTTCTGTGTCCTCACGTGGTCGTCCCTCTGTGTGCGCCTGTGTCCCAACCTCCTCTTCTTATGGGGACATCAGTTCTATGGGATTAGGGCCCACTCTAGTGACCTCGTGAAAGACCCTGCCTGAGCCCTGGCAGGTGTGGCTACATGTCAGAGTGTCCCTCTCACCGGTCCCCCGCACAGAAGGGTCACCGGTTCCATTCCCGGGCAAGGGCATGCGCTTGGGTTGCAGGTTCCATCCCCAGCCCCGGGCAGGGTGCGTGCGGGAGGCAGCCAATCGATCGACATGTCTCTCTCACATCGATGTTTCTCTCAATCTCTCTCTCCCTCCCCCCTCCCCCCACTCTCTCTAAACATCAATGGAAAAAATATCGTCCAGTGAGGATTAATAATAAATAAATATCCCATCTCCAAATCCGGTCACATTCTGAGGTCCTGGGGGTTAGGGCTCCAGCCTATGACCTATGACCCTGGGGGACGCAGTGCAGCCCATTGCTGCCTCTCTCGTGGCCTCGGCTGCTGTGGTGCAGACACGCCAGTGGTCTCCCCCTTCAGTGTTAGCTCCCGACCTCACTGCCATTTCCAAGGTGTGCCGGCTCTAGCCTAAGCTGGACGGCAGGGCGGGCCTAAGGCTCACGGTCCCAGCACCTTCTCCTGGTCCTGGGATGACGGGTGACGCTCCCAGCTTGGCCGGCACTGATGCGAACCCTGCCACTGCCCCTCCAGCCCAGCCTTCTCAGAACCGGCTGGCTGTGACTCAGGAGGAAGGAGAAATGGGGCCTGTTTCGTGCGCTGTGAGCATGGGGGTGGGGATTTTGAAATTTGCACTGAAATATTGAGCTCTGAGCAATGCTTCCCTTGAGCCGGGGCCAGCGCAGAGCAGGGCTGTCAAGGAGCTCCCAGCCCCCGAAAGGTCACATCTCGTAGCCACCAACGCCGAACCAGAGGCGGCTCTGACCAGAATACTGAAGAACCCACGGTTGTGCCTCGAGGTGCTTCCACCACGGATTTCCAAGAACTGATCCCCAGAGAGGAGCCAGGCAGCCTCCGCGCCCGGGCTCTGGGCAGCGGCGGGCGGGGGCCGAGTGTTTGAGCCTCGCAGCTCACGGAGAGGCCTGTCCACTTAGCCCACGGCGCTGCCGAGCTCGGCCTTTTTACATCAGGCAGAGTGGGAACAGGCCCCGGCTCTTTCGGGGGACCTCTGGGAGTTTCCACCGTGGGAAGCTGGAGAGCAGATCCCCTCCCTGGGGACCAGAACAGGCCCTTCCCCAGGTCTGGGTGCAGAGAAGGTCCCAGCAGGTGTGGGGAAGGGGCCAGGGAGCAGTCTGTCCCTCTGTCTCTCTGTCTCAGTCTCCGTCAAGGAGCAGGTGCTCGGTCATCACCACAGAGCCTCCTGGCGGCCCAGTCCAGGTGACAAGCCAGCGACAGGGACAGCGTTTGCACGATGCTCTCAGCCACCACAGGGAAGGTCCCCACCCAGCCATTCCACCTGGAGTGACTGTCTTCCCAGCCCCGCTGGGCACCTCCCTGCCACCCAGCCCACCCCGCAGGCTCCTCTGGACCAGGGAAGAGGGGCCGGCCTCCCTGGCGGGACCTGATTCTCAGCCGCAGTGATTTCTGGAGGCCGACGGGAGAGAAGAAACAGGACGGGCAGATCCCCGGAGGAGATTAGCCCTACGCGAGGAATTACCCAACGTTCCTTAATTATAGGGCGGACGGGGGCAGAGGAAAGGGCTGGGAGGAGAGCGGGACGGTAGCCAACTGCACTGGACAGGGGGGAGGCCGAGGGGGGGGCCGAGTGGGTCGGGGTGGCAGGCGCTCGGCCACATGGTAGCCACCTGCAGGGGAAGCTCCAGCAGCCGCACAAGACCCCTCCTCATCACACTAGGCCGCGGGGAGGCAAGGCCCCGTCCCACACGGGCCTCAACTTGACCAGGAATCGAACCCACAACCCTCCGGTGTGCAGGCCGACGCTCTAGCCACTGAGCCACACCAGCCAGGGCTCACCTCTCCTCTTTTGCGTGAATGAACTATTTCATAAAAAAACGTGTTTTAAAGGGCAAGGGACTCGGGAATCATGTTCTGCACACTCCAACCCGTGGCTCGGGTAGGTCTCCAAAGCTCTCTGAGCCTCAGTTTCCTCACCGGTCACACGGGGTAGATGACGATGCCACCTTACAGAAGGGGACCATTGGCAGCGCCTGGCTGAGGCCAATGCCCAGGATGGGACCCCGGCGGGGAGAGTGGCATCCAGACCCGCAGCTCGTCCCTGTGGCAGCTCAGGTCCTTTCGGTAAGACAGGAAAAGTGGGCTCTTTTTGTTGCATAACTTAATTCCTTTCTACAATAGAACATACGCCTTCTGGTAAATACCTTAAATTCGGACAGGGGCCGGCCACAGTGCCTTGGCTCAAAGTCCACAGTGCTCACTGCACTACGGGCCCCATCCCTGCTGGTGGCTGAGGAACAGGCGCCCTCGGCCCCTGGCCCATCTCTCACAGGCGTTGTCAGCTCTGGACACCAGAAGGTGAGTGGTGCCCTGCGGCCCGGCCCACGGGCCCCTTCCTCCCTCACTGGGCCTTCTGGGACTACTCCAAGTAACGGACAGCTTCTGGGGCAGGGGAGGCCATGGGACCGCTCTCATCACCCCCTGACCCCTGTCCCTCCCCCTCCACCTCAGCGCAAACAGAAGCCCTGCGCAGGGAGAGCCTGCCCACAGCAACGCTGGCTGAGTCAGATGACATCTTCCCTGGCTCCCAACACACTTGGAACAAAACCCACAGCTCACTGGGCTCCACTCCTACCGGCCTTCTCTGTGGCCCTCAAACCTGCTGGGCTGGTTCCCGCCCCAGGGCCTTTGCACTTGCTGCCCCTCCTTGCCCAGAACACTCTGACCTGGCTCTTCACGTCTCTCAGTCACTGAGTTCTCACGGCATAAAGTCACCTCTTGCTGGAGCTCACCCTGCCAGGTGGCCCCTTCCGTCTGGCCTGCGGCCCCTGCTCCCTCTGCACCGGACCAGGACCGCCTTACCCTGCCCTCACTGGCCTTGGCTCTGGTGGGGAGGGGAGAAGCCAGGAGCCTCAGGCAGTGGAGCAATGAGCTTGGTCCTGGGAGGGGAAGGAGGGAGCCAGAGAATCAGGCGACTCCAGTTCAGCTACTGCAAGTCTACGTGGGTGACCGGATGGGAAGGTGCCACCTCAGGCCCAGGGAGAGCAGGGCAGTCTTCCTGGAAGAAGTCACGCTGGCCCGGCTGGCGTGGCTCAGAGACTGAGCATCGGCCTATGAACCAGGAGATCGTGATTCGATTCCCCGTCAGGGCACAGGCCCGGGTTGCGGGCTCGATCCCCAGTGGGGGGCATGCAGGAGGCAGCCGATCGATGACTCTCATCATTGATGTTTCTCTCTCCCTCTCCCCCTCCCTTCCTCTCTCTGAAATCAATAAAAAATAAAAAGAAGCAACGTCGAAGGAGGGTCAGGAAGAAGGAGACTCGGTCCTGTGCGGGGAGTGAGGGAAGGGGTCCGGGTGAGGGCCGAGGCAGGCAAGAGGGACTTGGGAGGCAAGTGCTCACTGAAGAGGTGGGGAGTCCTCTCGGCCCTTTATTCCCTCTTCCCAAAGATCTGGGGGGACTCCTTTGGCTCTGCCTGAGGGAAGGGAAACCCCAGGAGGGAGAAGGTGGCTCCTCCTACCAGCTCCTTCTCTCCGTTCTCTGGGGCGCCCCAGGAGGCGGAGGGGCCCCCTTGCTCCCTTTCCCACGGCCCGCAGCAGGCTGCTCCCGCCCAGGGGCGCCGGCTCAGCTCCAGGGGAGCGTGGGACGCTGCGGGCTCCCCCGGGTCGGGCCCTGCAGCAACCTGCCTGCCCGGGGTTAACGAGCGCAGTGGCTCGTGAGAAAGACGATGAAGACGTCTAACAAAACCGAAGACCGCAGCCAAGCAGACCAGAACACCTCACCGCCGGCCTTCCCCAGGGCTCCCGGCGGAGCAGAGCCCACGGAGACAGGCGGAGGGGAAGGGGAGCGAGTCCCGACGCGGGGAACTCAGTGCTGGGAGGACAGAGCGCAATCGCGGCCACCCCGAGGTCTAGAAGGACCTGGCTTGGAGCTGGCACCTGCCTTTCAACCCCTGGTGCTCAGGCCCCTGTCCTATCCTCCCCGGAGCAGATCGCAGGCCTGACCAGGGTGGTTTCCACAGTCCCCTTGAAAGCAGCAGCCGATGACATTCCAGCACTTTGGATGACGAGTGGCAGTAGTCTGTGCAAAGCCATGTGCTCGGCGAGGCCCCGTGTCTCCACAGCCAGGCCACCCTGGTCTGCGTATGTGCTGCCGGTTCCCCATTTTCTGTGTGACCCTGGGCAGGCAGCTTGCCCTCTCTGGTCTCCTCCTTGCAGGGGTGACAGTGGTCCCGGGGGTGCTATCAGTGCTGCAGTGCTCGGCACGCCCACAGGTGGCCGCAGTCCATACCTGGGAAGGGCGCTCAACAGTCCCCAGCTGAGGTCAGGCATTTCTGCCTTCTCTGGGCACAGGGTGGTGGCCGCCAGGGGCAGATGCTCTACAGCTGCCAGGGCCATGGGTGCAGATGCCCACAGAGGTTGTGTGCCCTGCGGGCCCAGCGTGGGAATTTAAGAAGGCGCCCCGCTACTGTGGCCGAGAATCAGAGGGAGACCTTGGGGGCCAGGGCTCTTGCCAGACAAAAGCAGAGATGAAGGATGGGAAGTGAAAGCAGCAGATGGGAGCAGATAGCGTCTGTCCCCCCAAACCCCCCACCCCCTGTGGGCGCCACTGGGCCAGCTCTGCTCTGTGCACTGGATCCTGAACTGCAGTCGTCATTGTTACTGCTCAGTCTTCCTCACTCTCTCCATGCTCAGGAGGAACAGGTGTGTGTGTCCCAGTGGCTCCATGTGTGGCCTTGCCATGGGGATGGAGAGTGAAGGGGATCAGTATCGAGGCGAACAGGTGCCCCTTTTCCAACACTGGGGACTTGCGACAGATCCAACGCCCCGCCCAAGCCAGGAGGCCAGACCCCCATCACTGTTCACGTCACATGGGCATTGTATGCTACACGTGGGTACTGTCCTGGGAGCTGGCAGTGCCCCTTCACAGGGAATGTCCCCTATCGTCACCTGCCTGCTCTACCTTCAGGTCTCAGCTGAGATGCCTCTTCTCTGCAAGTCACGTGCCTGCACCATGTGCTCTGTGGAGCACGTTTACTCTACATGATCTATCAGAGCCCAGATGCTATAGAGTCAACTCCTTCTAATGGCATATCTCCTCCATCTGACAGTTATCTCCATGAGGGGAAGGACTGGGACTGTATTGTCATGATCTCCTACCCACCTGGCAGAGGACCTGGCACATCATGAGCATGCAATAAATAATGGATGAGTGGATGGCACTGTTGGGGTTGGATAAATGGTGGATGGATGAATGGATAGATGATGGATGGATGGATGAATGGATGGATGGACGGATGGACGGATGGTGGATGGATGGACGGGTGGAAGATGGATGGATGATGGATGGTGGATGGATGGATGGATGGTGGGTGGATGGATGGTGGATGGATGGTGGATGGATGATGGATGGATGGTGGATGGTTGATGGATGGATGGATGGACGATGGATAGGAGGTTGGTTGGGTGATATAGTATAAACAAAGGTGCCATGAGGGCGGCGGGGGAGTCAGGGTTAACAGAAGGAGGATTATTAGAGGAGTCGAGAGGGCAGCACTCTGGTGATAGTTGCAACTTAATGAGCTTTTCCTCTTTGCCAAGCCCCAGTCTGGGTACATGTGTCACATGCCTTCATCCTCATGCCAGCCCTTGGAATGAGTTATCTTCCCCTTTCCTAGACCTTGTTTCATTGGTAATTATTACTTTAATAAAAATTTAAATAAGGAACACTTGCTTGACACAGCATTTAAAAGGTGCAGTAAAAGTTCACTTTCCCCACTGCCGAGGCCCAGGCTGTTGTAGACACAGCAGCAGCTCAGTAAAACGTATCGAGTTGAGTATTTTACGTGAAGAAACGGAAGCTCAGATTGCTTTGGGAACTCGCCCCACGTCTCACCGTCACCTACGTCAGGTGTGTAATCAGGTTCCTCTCAACAGAGAGGGAGTGTGGTGCGGGGTGCGGGTGTGGGCGGGTAGGTGGGGGTTGTAGACAAAGGCTCAGTGGCAGGAAAGTCATGGTGCGTCCTGGGGATGGGGTGGAGGGTCGTGTCAGAAAACACGGTGAAGCTGGAGTTGGCACCAGGCCTTGAATGCTGGGCTGAGGAGGGAGCGACCATCCAGGCAGAGGAAAAGGGCAGATGTCATCTTTTTGGGGCTTGGAAGGCAGGAGGCCAGGGCGAGACGAGAAAGCTGATGTTGCAGTGGGGCCACCCAGAGCAGAGCCAGACGCACTCCCTAGGCCTCAGCTGGGACGCCTGCCGCTGCTCCCCGGCCACCCTCTCACCGCCGGGCTCAGGGAAAGAACACGGTCCACGGCTCCTCGCTGGGCCCCGGGGCGGGAAGGGGAGCTGGTTCCCCACGAGGGGGGCGGCTCAGGCGGGGGCCGGGCGGGAGCGGCGCCCTCCCGAAGCTCCCAGCTGCCCGCCTGGGGGTGTGCACCGCCCGCTGACGTTAGGTAGCAGTGAGGTAAGGGACTTGGCTCTAACAGCACTGAGTCACATGATGAGAAAGCCGGTCCCTTTTCCAATGTCCATCCATCCTGAACAAACCGAGGTTCAGTCTCACGGTTAAGCAGGCGAATGATGACTAATGTTTTTCCTTTTTTTAAAAACAAGAAGAGCAGCCCTCAGGCTCAGAGCCTTGAAGAGCAGCCGAATCTATCGGTAGTTTCGGAATATTACCTTTTCACTGTGTTCGTTGCTACAGTCGTCTTCTACTTGCTCCAAGCGATGCTGTATGCATTTCAGTCGGTACGAGGTTGGTGGGAAGTTTCTGCGATCCCCGAGTCACAGTGGCTTCAATGCGAGATGGTTTCTGTCACACAGATGCAGCCCTGAGGTGAGCCTTCAGGGGCTGGTAGAGGCCCCACCATCCAGGCTCCTTCCACCTGTTGCTTTACCCCTCGTGGTCCAATATCGCTGCCAGTGCTCCAGCCACCATGCTTGCATCCCGGCCAAAAGGAAGGAAGGGGATGCTGCAGTGCTCATTTCCCTCCCTTTAGGGATACCTCTGGGATGTTCCAAATGTCATTTCGGTTCACATGCAGAACTTCATGGAATGGCCACCTCTGGCTGTGAGGGAAGTCGGAAAACAGCCTGGATTCTGGGCAGCCATCCACTCACCCCAAAATCAGGGATCTCACGTAAAACAGGAAGGTGTGAACAGGTACTGGGGACCCTAGTAAGTCTGCCGGGAACCGCTTTTCTTTCCTGATGGAGACATCAAGTTTTGTTTTTTAATCTACAGTTAAGTGAGGAAAGAGCATCACTTTAAAGAAAAGCTAAGTCATAAAAGAACAGGTGGAACCTGGCTGGCCCTGGGCTCAGCGAGGTTCAGGAAGCAGGCGGTGAATGCAGAAGATAACCTAAGGACCTGGGTGGAGTGGGGGCAGGTTCCATGCTTAGGGTGAGATCTCAGGCCCTGTGGGGAGAGCGGCCCGGAGCAGGAGAGATCAGAGGCAGGAGCCCCAGGGGAGCAAGTACTTGCTCCAGAAAAGAGACAGAAAGGGTCCGAGCCAGGCCGGGGAGCTGGGTGGCTGGAGAGCAGGGAGGCCGGGAGAGCAGGTGGGCCACCTGCCTGCTGAAAGGGACGCAGGGCTGGGCTCCCAGGAAAGCCCACCAGGCCCGGCGAGGAGGGACCTGGGGCATCAGCATCGGTTTGTTTGCTTTGGAAGTAGGAGCGCGGGTGGGGGAGCTGCCATGGGGTTTAGTTAGTTATTTTAAAATTTTATTATTTTTTTTTTAACCCTTACTTGAGGATATTTTTCCATTGCTTTTCAGAGAGAGTGGAAGGGGGACAGAGAGACACATCGAGTGGCTGCCTCCCCCTGGGGACGGAGCCTGCACCCGAGGTACCTGCCCTTGGCTGGAACTGAACCCCGGACCCTTCAGGACGCAGGCCGACCCTGTAACCGCTGAGCCACACTAGCCAGGGCAGCCATGGGGTTTAAGAATAAGAAAGATTTGGAGCACAGGTGGTGAAGTGGAGACGGGATAGGTCAGCGGTCACCAGGTCAGAAGTGGCTGAGAGGCACGAAGGGGTCAGCTGAGCCACGCCCACGGGTGGCCCTGAATAAGTACTTGGACAGAGCACTGCCCAGGGCGGGGCAGGGGGAGGGCTCCCGTGCTGGTGCTGACGTCGTCCGCATTGTCTCACTGTATCCTCACAGCGCAGTAAACCTGTCACCCTCTGTCCCCCGGATGGCGAGAGGAAGCTGCTCTCCATTGTCTTGGGCTTGCGACCAGCAGAGCAGAGCCATGTGGGGACTGAGCTTCCTGCACTGGTGCCCTGGTGCCCAGAACAGTGCCTGCCCGTGCAGGATGGCCCCTGAGAAGGAGGGAGGGAGGGAGGGAGGGAGGGGGGGGGAATGAGTGAGGGAATGAGTGAGTGAGGGAATGAATGAGTGAGGGAATGAATGAGGGAGGGAATGAATGAGGGAATGAATGAGTGAGGGAATGAGTGAGTGAGTGAGGGAATGAATGAGGGAGGGAATGAGTGAGTGAGGATGAATGAGTGAGTGAGGGAATGAATGAGGGAGGGAATGAATGAGGGAGGGAATGAGTGAGTGAGGGAATGAGTGAGTGAGGGAATGAATGAGTGAGGGAATGAATGAGGGAGGGAATGAATGAGGGAATGAGTGAGTGAGGGAATGAGTGAGTGAGGGAATGAGTGAGTGAGGGAATGAATGAGGGAGGGAATGAATGAGGGAGGGAATGAGTGAGTGAGGGAATGAGTGAGTGAGTGAGGGAATGAATGAGTGAGGGAATGAATGAGTGAGGGAATGAGTGAGGGAATGAGTGAGTGAGGGAATGAGTGAGTGAGGGAATGAGTGAGGGAATGAATGAGGGAGGGAATGAATGAGGGAATGAGTGAGTGAGGGAATGAGTGAGTGAGGGAATGAATGAGTGAGGGAATGAGTGAGTGAGTGAGGGAATGAGTGAGTGAGGGAATGAGTGAGTGAGGGAATGAATGAGGGAGGGAATGAATGAGGGAATGAGTGAGTGAGGGAATGAATGAGTGAGGGAATGAGTGAGTGAGGGAATGAGTGAGTGAGGGAATGAATGAGTGAGGGAATGAGTGAGTGAGGGAATGAGTGAGTGAGGGAATGAGTGAGTGAGGGAATGAATGAGTGAGGGAATGAGTGAGTGAGGGAATGAGTGAGTGAGGGAATGAGTGAGTGAGGGAATGAGTGAGTGAGGGAATGAGTGAGTGAGGGAATGAGTGAGTGAGGGAATGAGTGAGTGAGGGAATGAATGAGTGAGGGAATGAGTGAGTGAGGGAATGAGTGAGTGAGGGAATGAGTGAGTGAGGGAATGAATGAGTGAGGGAATGAATGAGTGAGCGAGCCAGCGAGGGAACAGAAGGGTCCTTCTCCGGCCTCTGCGCTCAAACCTTCCCTAGCGAGCGAGCCTCACGGAACCCCCCTTCCTCCGGGAGGCAGCTCCCAGTGGGGAGCATCTGATTTTCCCAAAATAAGAGGGTGTGGGGACCGGAAGCGTGGCTCTCTGTGCTCCACCCTGGCGGCTCCAGGCAGGAAGCCAACGGACACATTTATTTCCAGCACCGGCCCTGCTTCGAGCAGAGTATTTTGGGAGCAAACGCGCCTTATTTTAGTTTTTGGGGTTGCTCGGTGCTGGGCAGACTCCGGGCCATTCACGCAGCTGGAGACCGCCCGCCCGCCTGCCCGCCCGCCCGCCGGTGGTGAGCCGGACAGCCTCCCCTGGGAGCCGGACAGCCTGCGGACTGGGGTGGGCTCCTCCCGCGCCCCAGCTGGGCCACGTTCTGCGCCTGCCGGGTCCATCTGGGAGCAAGAAGGTTCTGCAGGGCAGGCCAGCTCCCAGCCCCCACGCCCCACCTGGGGCCAGTCACCAAACTCTGAAAGTTAAAGTACAACCCCTAGGAATCTGCTTGTTTTGTTTTCTCATTTTCCGATGAACAAGCACATTTTACTGGTTGAGCCATGCATGTAGTCATCTCAATGCCCTGCTTAAAATATATCGCTGACCCCTTTTGTCTAGAAGATAAAATCGAGGCCTTTCCTTCCGCCCCAGGCTTTGAACACTCTCCTGAACCTGTCTGGAACCAGCCCCACTGATCAGCTTCCTGCCTCCCGAACAAGCCCTCTACGTTCATGCCTCCTGGCCTTTGCACTTGCTGTTTTCTGAGCTTAAACTGCTCACCATCTGGTGAACTCCTACTTATCCTATGAAACCCAATTCAAAAGGCCCCTCTCTGAAACACAGTTATGTGTCCTGGGAATTGCATGGGCCTTGGAGTCAGGAGACTTGGGTTCCAGTCCTCGCCCCACCTGTGATCCGGCAAATTACTTCACCTCCCAGGACTCCAGTCTCTTCACTTGTCATTGTCCTGAATGTCAGGTACCACATCCTACTCATCCCCAAGTCCTGTCCTTCCTCCCCATTGCCTAAGACAGTTACTACCCCATGATGGTAATAAGACAGCCACTAACTTCCCTGGTGTTTCAAGTTCTGCTCTAGGAAAGGTGGGGCACCCCCAGCTTTACTCATAGGAAATGCAGGGGTGGGGGTTCCACACCAGTGAGCGGTGAGTGCTCACAGGCAGGGCCACATTCCTCGGGTGGGTTGGCACTGGGTGCACAGTCACAGGGCTCCCAGCTGCGGAACTTAGTAGGTGGGCAGTCACAGGGCACCCAGCTGTGGAACTCAGTGGGTGAGCAGTCACAGGGTGCCCAGCTGCGGAACTCAGAGGGTGAGCAGTCACAGGGTGCCCAGCTGCGGAACTCAGTGGGTGAGCAGTCACAGGGCGCCCAGCTGCCGGGCTCAGTGGGTGCACAATCGCAGGGCGCCCAGCTGCGGGGCTCGGCGGGTGTCAGAGGCAGCCCAGTTCCTCCTCCTGGGGAGGCGGTGAGCGCCACGCTCCGCCTGCCTGCGCCCAGGCGGAGGTGGGGGCGGGGGTGGGGGTGGTGGGAGGAAGGTGAATCACGCCCCCGTTTGTTTTACAAATTGGATGACGGAGCCTCTCAGATTAACCAGAAAACAAAACCAAAACCAAAACCCAAGTCCACCACTGACTCATGCCCAGACTGGAGGAGGGCCAGCTTCAGTCCAGGGCTCAGCTCCGGGCATCTGATTTGCCCCGAAGGTGACCACCCGCCTCCTCAGGAACACCCTCCCCGTTCTCTGAGCTCTGCATTGGCAGTGGGGGCAGTTGTCACCTGGGGGCCGGAACCCCACAAGACCACGAGGAGTCTCTGGAGCACTCTCCCCCCTGCCCCCAAGGCCTGGGCTCCCCTCCCCCGCCCCGGCTCCCAGTCCAGACCCGAAGGCCAGGTCGAGCCGGCAGTTCGAGTCCCTCAGTTGGTGAGGAAATGGTCCTCCTGCCCCCTCACTGCTGGGGCGACCTCAGGGCTCCGCCCAGGACTGAATCAGACTCCCCGTGGGTGGGCCTGGGCTTGGGCAGTTTGAATGCATTTCCAGAAGATTCTTCCTTGGGGCAGGTGCTCCACTCTCCTCTCCCTGGCCAGCAGGCACCCACACTCCCGAAGCTCTTACTCCAGCCCTGACGAGGCATCTCCTTGCCCAAGGGAACCTTCCCGTGCAAGCCCTGAGGGCGTCATCAGGACCCAGCATCCTTTTGTGGGCTGCCGCTGCCCCGGCCACTGGGTCCACTTCTCAGGGCACCACCACCTGCCCCAACCTCTCAGCACTGCCCCCTCTTTCTTCCCCATCTGCATGCCAGGCCCCAAGTACCCTGGAACCCGGTCCTGCTCGCCCTCCGCCTCCGCGCACTGTCCCGAGCCCCCTCCATTGTCCCGCCCTGGCCCATTCAGGCAGCCCGAGCGGGGTCCCCCTCTCCCTTCTCCAGGTCTCAGGCAGCCAGAGCAGCAAATCCGATCACACCGCCTCCCACCGGCACCTCCTCATGAGCAGAGCAAGCGACTCAGCCGCTCAGTGATGTTCCTCTTGGCTCTGCTGTCCGCTACGCCAGTGTCACTGTGATGGTGTGACAGCCCTGGGAACAAAGTAGAGGCCGATGGGTCCTTACTTGTGTCCCTACCCTCTGCTGTGGGAGCGAGTCACAGAGCCCTCACGGCACCTGGGAAGGAGGTGCCAGGACGTGCCATCTTGTAGATGGGTTCAATCGCCCAACGTCACCTCAAGCAGCTGCCGAGTAGCAGAGCTGCTGGCAGAGGAGAGAAAGCAGCTGTGCAGGCTGCTGGGCACACCTCCTGGGCATCGCTGTGCTGCGGACTAGTGCTGATCCCGAGGGGCCTGGGTGGCCTGGGAGCCCTTGGAGCCGGTCCCTCCAGCCGGAAACCCCCTGGAAGCAGGAACACTGACCCAGACTTAGCGATGAGCAAGGTTTTACTCACAACGTTACTTCGATCCACACAAACAGGCCAGATGGCGGCTTATGCTCCCAGCCCTCGTAAACTCAGAACATCAATAAAATGACAAATTAGAGAGATGCCTGCAAATAGGATACAGTTTAGATGAATAGCATAATTAAACGGTTAATTTAATGGGAGGTATTTAATTGCTGTAAAACAGACATAAAATGTACCCCTTTCAGCCATGTTTAAACATCACTGAGCTGGCTCACAATGCTGTACAACCATCGCCACCCTCCAGCCCCGAGCTCTGCCGTCTCCGAGCAGCTGCTCCAGCCAGCAGCACATGCAGTTTGGTGGGACAAAGTTGTCACCTCGTGTCTACACCGTCATCAGGAGGCCTTGTGCCCCCTGGAGTCTGGGGTGACACAAACGGCCGATGGTTTTCTATTTAACCCAAACCAGGAAAGCTGCACCCACGTCACGTGGCTCTCTCAACCAGGACCCCACTCACCCAGAGTCAGCTTCTGTTCCTGGTGACAATGTGGGGGGTACACACGTGTGTCTCTGGTCAGTGTCTTAATTTAGTCAGACTTAAACACTGAGGGCTTCTTTGATAAGGGATTTCCATTGCAGATCTTCCCTGTAAGAGACAAGTTCTGCCTTTGTATCTGCAGATGGAGGCTGGGCACTTTCTCAGGAGCACGTGACCCCAGCATGTCTGCTGTCCAGTTCCAGACACAACCCACACAGCAACCCCAGGGTTAGCAAGCGGTCCGAGCGATGACTCAGAAGGGTTATCATGGAAATAAAAATGCAAGACAGAAAAATGTGCAGAGAGCTTGCAGCTCTAAAAATACATTCCGGGGTCTGGGGATGGGGGATGGGTTAGAAGGGCTGGGATGGGCAGGAAAGAGCAGAGCCTGGTGTCCAGCAAGGGGGTGAGGCTCACAGGGGGAGGGGGGGCGCGCAACAGCAGGAGAGGGGTGGGAAGGAGATGCCTGAGAGGTAGTCTGGCCTAGAGGAGCGGGTGCTGTTATACATTGGACAGGTAGCCCCGGGCAGGAGGCGGCTCAGGTCTGCACTTTAGGTGACTGGGCAGGTGGTGGTCCCAGGCACAGAACTGGGCAGGGATGGCATGGGGGATGCTGAGCTTGAGGTCTGTGGCAGGTACAATGCCTGCCCCCCAAGGTGCCCACGTCCTAGCTCCCACAACCTGTTATGTTCTCCTGCATGGCAAAAGGCGTACTCCTGGCAGCGGACAATATGGGTCGGGGTGCCTTAGGGAAAGATGCAGGAGGAATCAGGGACCTGGGGTGAGCGAGGCCAAGGGCCCCTGCTCCCTCAGGGACCCAGAGGGCTGTGGACGGGTGCTGGGAGGGGGTGTGCGGGAATGGCCAGTGGAAGGAAACAAAGAGCATTTCGAGGAGAGTGGTTGAGGGAAGTGTCAGATGCCCGGGGTTGAGCCTGAGCAGGTCTGCAATGGGCTTGCAGCCTGCAACCTCAGCAAGTGCTGGGAGGACAGGCTAGGTGAGGGCTCCCATGAGTGACCAGTGACCCTGGAGGTGGGGTGACCGACAGAGTCTGTGTGTGTCCAGGGAGCAGGCCGCTGCTGTGTGGAGGGGCAGAAGAGTGTGAACTGGGAAGACTCAGGAGGGGCGGGCTGAAGACCAGGGAGTTGACCCTTCGTTCCAGGAAGCGGTAGATCAAATTCCCCTTCGTTGGCCTGAAATCTGAGAAATGCAGGTCTTCCCCTTCTCAGGGGAAAAGGGCAGAGAGAACGAAACTCAGCCTTAACATCAGCTTTCAAGGCAACCACGTGATTCACCAGCACCTTTATTAGAAACGTGCATTTTTGTGACTGCAAAAAATGTGGTTTTTGTCAATTGCTACAAGAAATCCTTGTCCAGAACTTGTAGCAGCTCCCTACTTAGGGTGGGTGAATGTTGAGGACACGGCTCTGACTGGACACCAGTCACATCTGTCCCAGGAGGGGCTATGGAAAGACCCTGAATACTCGCCTGGGAGCAGCCTTCATCACCGGTGCATAAATGCTGTGTGGCAATCGGTTCATGCGTGGGGATGAGAAGTGACCCTCCAGAACCGGAGGCCCAAGTATCCTGAGACCATGAAAAGCAGCAGAACAGCCTGAGATCCCCCCAAGGGGAATGTCACTGCTCATTGTGAAGGCACCTAAGAAGCAAGTAGCCACAGATTTGAAAAATAGTTATTTCTCTAAGGCCCTGTGTAAGGAGATGGAACCCCAGAGGCAGAGCCCAAGGGCGATGCTGGGTCGGATTCGAAGCACATGCTCTTTAGGGGCAGAGCACCCACCAGTGTGGGTGACCACACACATCAGAGAAAATGTGGCAAACACAGTATAATAACTGACGTCAGAAAAGCCCATCTGTGCTTTTCTACACAGTGTATATATTTTCTCATATGTTTCCTTCTTTACAAAGCTGGGGACACTGGGCCTCGAGGACAGGCTGCTTGTCCTGTTCAGCCTCACTCCTGGGCTCGGTGAGTCCCGTGAGAACCTCTTGACCACGAAGGGGCTGGCTTAACAAAGCTGCTTCCATCAGGCCTGGAGCCCAGCTTCAGGGGGCAATTTCTTGTGCAAGTTCATCCTGCTCTACAGCTCTGACCTAGGAGGGGCCCTAGCTGTGGGGCAGTTTCACGTCACCCACCACGTGCCCTAATCTCACCCACACGAAGCTCTGATTTGAGTTGTAAGACTCAGCAAAGGTGATGGGTGATCAAGTGCTTCCTGCCTGTGATGCTGGTACTGGAGGGGCCTGCAAGCAGGCCTGTGATGGGCTGGCTAACACCTGTGTCCTGGGCAGTTTTGGGGGTGAACGGGGCAGGGCCACTTCTGTTCTGTGTGCTGCTGTGGCTCCAGCTCCAGGCA